>NC_080703.1:9467139-10760151 GCF_030445035.2 Dasypus novemcinctus
TGGACAACTCCAAATGAATTCAATCTCCATGCCACATATATAGACACTGCATTTACCATTTGTTCTACAGAAATTTGTCACTTGATTAGAAGCAAAGTTTTCTGGTGGTCTGGATTCCATTCCATGTAATGCATTCTATTGCATTTATTCACTAACCCATTGGGATAAAGATAACATATCACAGAAGATTGGGAGTACTAAAATCTTACCATTTAAATAGTAACACTTATTAATCAGATGGTTTTACTTCCAGTCTTTCTTTTCCACACCAAGTGTGGGTAGCCATTGAAATATTGAATGATATTGAAATATCACTGTTCATCAAATATGGGATAGCCATTATGTAGGGACATATAGATTGAGTGTCAACACCCACAAATGCAACTCTTTAGGAATGTTTCCACAAGGGGTTTGGACACCAGGTTAAGAACCAAGATGTATCTGCATTCTTATTTTTCAAAGACCATCTCGTGGGACTCGTGATTTGAGTGCCTATCGTGTCCTTTGGGATGATGCTGTCATATGTACTAAATTGTCCTCCCGATGCCTGTCTGCTTTGGGTAAGCTCCTGAGCTGTGACCTCAATCCAGTTATCATGGATCATGCCATCCTATGTGATGCCTCATGACTCTCAGAATTTGGAGCTGCTCATTAGCATGTATGCTTACTGTGTCCTTTGAGCACTAATAACTATATCAAAGTCTGTGGTGGTCAGCACAGGTAGTTGGCCTAGGTCATGTGAACACTGAGGCTACTTTATAATGATGGGCAGTTTTGGTCTCTTTGTGGGCTCATGTAATTCTGGGGTATGCATCTATACAGATGCTGTAACTCCCTTGTATGGTTTCTGGTAAGCATATGGCTGAGTGGCAAGGTCAGGTCTGTAACTCAAGGTATGATGACATGTGACTAGGTTCCCATTTAGGACCTTCCCTTTAGCAGTGCAAGAGCTTGGGATGTTCACCTTTGCCCTCAGTTTTCCATTTGTGTTGTGGTCATAGAAAGCAAACCCCAGATCCAGCTTTGGTGAGTGTGGAACAAGTTCATGTACATAGAACATGCAGTGGTGATGGGGTATACTTGAGAAAACTGTCCCTGTTGTCCCTGGTAATTGTCCAGTCTAAATGGGATATAACATCTGGGAAACTGCTCATGGTTGCCCCCATATATGCACACACACAAAGTCAAAATTACACCACAGAAACTCACACTAGACTCCCCAAACCCCCATGCATGCAAAGCCTGCACAACCTAAAGAGACCACAGACAAAACCACAGACTGTAGTAACAAGGGCAGATTCCCTTCACAGAAACCATTTCCTCATCACCATGATGCTTTGTCCAGGATGTCCCCAGCTGAAAGTTTTCTGGAAGTTCCTTATTTCACCTCTATTTTACCCTCGGATGTGGGATTAGCACAGAATACCTACCGTTTTCACTTTCTCTGGAGTTCCCCTGCAATTGCAACAAAGAAAACACTATGAGGATCCTAGGATGTTGAGTAGCATCTTCTCAGGTATTGGTGATTTTATGAAAACTGATGGGAAGCATTTGTAGAGTCAAAGGCCCCATAAATAAACATGGAAAATACATTAGGAATGGCTCAATTGTTGCCTGATGGATATGACTTTCCAGACCACTTTGATGGGAGTTACAAAAGTTTGAATCCAAGCAGAATACTGGTACCGAGGCAAAAGCCCACTACCATACGCTATAGAACCTGGTGCTTCAATTTCTAATGCCTTCTTTATCAGGGCACTTTTGGTAAGAGAAGCCTTCCAAATATCCTTTCCCCTGACCAGTGGGTGATATCTATAATTCACACCATCATATATTATGATATTTACTCAATTGAAAAGGACAAATAGGAGAAAGGAGTATTTCTATCTTAGACCAAAACAGATGACCTTACCTCAACATTAGGTGGAACCACTTCATCCTCCCTGTCACGAAGAGGGTCCTCCACCAGGTCTTCCAGGGGAGCTAAGGGGACACAGAGTAACAGTCAGTACAGTGGGGTGTGGCTGATATTATTCAGGGATCTTTGCTTGACCCAGACAGGGGCTTACAATGTGCAGGTCCGGGTGGCCAGGAAACATGGACTGTGGAGTTACCCAGACACACTTCATGGAAGAAGGAGACCAAAGAGAGGAAGCATGGGCATCAGAAATAGGATTCTTGGTTTTGTAGCTAAAGAGAGTCTAAATCAATGTGAAATAGCTCACGAACAAGTGGTACTAAAATGTACAATATGATACAGTGATATGGTTCCAACTCTTATGCGACCCATTCTGAAATCCAGCAAAATTGCCAGAATCTCATTGACATCATGAGATACTGCTTCACACTCACAGATCTTTGTTGACTTTGAGTTTTTCATTTGTTCTACAGGATTTTTAAAAATTTTCAACAAGTTAACATCTACATAACATGTAATTTGCCAGTTTACCCATTTTTATCTATACAATTAATTTACTATCATCAATTAATTACATGTCCAAAGTTGTGTTACCATCCCATCAAACATTCAATTCCAAATTTTCTCATTACCTGAAACAGAAACTCTATAGCCACTAACCAATGAGACTAATCTATCTCCCTAGCCCTGGTAATAAAGTCTAATCTCCTTTTCTTTCTCTGAATTTTCTTTTTCTTATATTTCAAAGAAGTACATGAAACAGTATCTTTCTTTCATATCTTCCTTATTTCCTCAGTATAATGTTTTTAAGTATCATGCATATAGTAGGGTGCATCAGAACTTCTTTACTTTGTGTGGCCCATCCCATTCTATGGATATGCTTTTTTTTTTTTTTTTTTTTTTTTTTTTACTGATTCCCATATTGATGGACACTTGGGTGGTTTGAAACTTTTGGCCATTCTGAATGATGCGGCAACAAACACTGAGTTTTCACATACCTATTTGTGTCCCTCTTTTAAGTTAAGTTCTTTTCATATATAGACCTAGTTGTTAGATTGCTGGTCCCATGGTAATCCTGTGTTTATCTCAATGAGGGATTGCCAAACTATTTCCCAATGTGGCTGATCCATTTTACATTCCTTCCACCAATGTATGGGCCTTCCAGTTGATTCACAGCCTCCCTTGTATTTGTTATTTTTCATTTTATTTCCTCTTAAAAACATTAGCTACCCTACTGGATATAAGGGGCACTGCATTGTGGTTTTGATTGGCATTTCGTTGAGGATTAATTATATTGAGTATCATTTCTTGTGCTTATTATCAATTTGCATATATTCTTTCAAGATACATCTACTCAAGACTCAGCTAGTTTCCAACCCAGGAGTCCACACTCCAAGTTTACCTGCTTTGCTTAACAACAGCTACATTATTCATGTATCATCTCCCTTTTGAATGAATCTGACAAAGATGGCAAAGATCCTATTGTTGACAGCCTAAGTGTAATGACTGTTCTTCTGAATGAATGAGTTTCCTGACTGTTAACAGAGACCCAGTCAAGTGAGATGAACGGCAATTACAAATGATAGTGGTCTTATTTATTGTGAAGTCCTTTGTCCCAAAATGCATAAAAACATCACTTTGGATTATGTTTTACCTTAATTATAAGTGTCTCAATTGATATATTTGCCAAGGCATGGAATGAACCATAACTTAACTTTGAATAGAGTTCTGAGTGAAGAAGAATTAGGAGACCTTTATAGTGACCCCAATGTTGGCAGCACCTAAATGGGAATATATTTCTTTGCTGTGCTGTATGTGTGTTTGTGTGGGGTGGAGTGGAGAAAGGCGGGATGGAGAAAGGATTGGGAGAGGAGTGTTTAGGAGAGGTATAATAAGACACTGACCAATATTTTACCAGGAAGTGCTCCTGTGCAGTGCCTACACGATGACTGAAACAGTGATTAAGGCATCTAGGAAATGGGTAATTTTCAAATGACACTTGAAGTAAATGACAAAATAATTTTATGTGTAAGACACTAAGTGTTTATCATAAAGTTCCAATTCTTTGAGTAATTCTCAAAGAAAGAAAAATGAAAAGGTATCAGAAAAAAATGTAAATACCAAAGCATTTGCAACAAAGTTTTCAGGAACTCAAAAGGGGAAAAGAAATAAAATTAAACCTCCCCAGAAACATGAAACATTTCCCTAGCCAGAGAGCACATTGATGTAGAAAAAGGCATGTAATACCATTCCCAAGCTCCCTTATCCAATCAGCCAGTGTCCCTGTAAAATGAGAAGGGACACAGAAAGAAACAGTAAAGGGAGAAGGCTATATGAATGTGGAGGCAGAGGCTGGACTCATGCAGCTACATGCCATGGATCACCAAAGATTGCCACCCTCCACCAAAAGAGAGGGAAAGCCAAAGGAGAACTCTTCCCCTAGGGCCTCCAGAGGGAGCATGGTGCTGTGACACATTGATTCCAGACTTCTGCACTCCAGAGCTGTAGAAGAACACATTTCTAGGTCTTATTCTTTCTGTTTGCTATTATGTGGCCAAGATTTTGGTACTTTGTATGGCAGCCCTGGAAAATGAATATAGTACCCTTCATGATATGGAAGGCTCCATACAAATGACCACCACTGCTGATTCACAGCCAGTTTCTTTCAACTAATAATTGACACATGCAAGGACATGAGTGTTCTGCACACCTCAGGACGATCTCAAGGACTGCCATAGAAAGCAATGCTTCAAGCAGGGGTGCTGCTGTGGGCTCTAGAGACATCTGGACACTTGAGGCCTTTCAGCCAAACTCAGGAAATTGGCACCACATGGGTGGGCCTTACCTTAGAATATATGATAGCCAGTCTCCCTGGTGTATCAGAGTTAGGCTCATTTCCTACACACGGTTTTTCTGCCCATGTATTTGAACCTATGCTTATCACTATATCCATTTTTAGATGTATGTCCCAGAGACTTAAATCTGCAGTGTGTTCATATGCCAGTGGAGCCCTGAATCTCAGCAGAGTTGCAGCCAACACCTACTCTCCAGTTCCTCAGATTCACCCAGGATAAGTAACAAAAGAAGGATGATGGGCAACGCCCATCCCAAAAGACAGAGAGTATCTAGCACTGCAAGCAACAGTGTTTCCTCCATCTGCCCCATAGGACCTAACACCCATCTTAATCAGAAGTAGCGTGGGCATAAGCATTCCAAAATCCTCAAGATTGAGGAATGAACACCCATAAGAGGAAAATGTAAATATGGACCAAAGTAGACTGATTATTACTCTAGGACTAGAAGTCCTTTCCACATTGATGGAAATTCCACATTGATCACCGCAGTTTCTGTGGGGAAGCACAGGGAAGAAAAGGTGTAACATGGGGCATTTTTGGCATATTCGAATTGTTCCACATGGCATTGCAATGACAGATACAGGCCAGTATACATTTTGTCAAAACCTGTAAAATTGTGCAGGGCATAGTGTAAACTGTAATGCCAACTATAGACCGTGGTTAGTAACAATGCTTCCATATTTGTTCATCAATTGTCAAAATATATCACAATAATGAAATACGTTGTTAAATGTGTAAAACGTGAGCAGATGAGGTGGGGTATATGGGAATCCCTATATTTACAAATAACTTTCATGTGATCTAAAACTTCTTTAAAAATGAAGAACATGTGAATACTATAGGTAAAGCCCTTAGAAAGGTTGTGGTACAGTGTCACTTTCACATGAATGTTCAATTAGTAAATCTGAAAGGATGTGCAAAAATTTAACAGTTGGTACTTAACGACAGAACCTAGAGGAGTAGAGAAAATGGAGGGAAAGTCAATCAAATTTCAATATACAGTTTTTCATATACTTTTATTTGTCTACAAGTACATTATTTTTTGTTGTTATCTCTTTTTTTATTCATTTTTAAAAAAATATTACATTAAAAAAATATGAAGTCCCATTCAACCTCACCGCCCCCATCCCCCACTCCCCCCACAGCAACACTCTCTCCCATCATCATGACACATCCATTGCATTTGGCAAGTACATCTCTGGGCATCGCTGCACCTCATGGTCAACGGTCCACATCACAGCCCATACTCTTCCACGTTCCATCCAGTGGGCCCTGGGGGGATCTACAATGTCCCGTAATTGTCCGTGAAGCACCACCCAGGACAACTCCAAGTCCCGAAAACGCCTCCACATCTCATCTCTTCCTCCCATTCCCCGTACCCAGCAGCCACCATGGCCACTTTTCCCACACCAATGCCACATTTTCTCTGTGGACATTGGATTGGTTGTGTCCATTGCACTTCTATGTCAAGAGGGGGCTTAGATCCCACATGGATACTGGATGCCATCCTCCTGCTTTCAGTTGTAGGCACTCTAGGCTCCATGGTGTGGTGGTTGACATTCTTCAACTCCATGTTAGCTGAGTGGGGTAAGTCCAATAAATCAGAGTGTAGGAGTTGAAGTCTGTTGAGGTTCAGGGCGTGGCTATCATATTGTCAGTCCAGAGATTCAAATCCCCTAGATATATCTTAAACCCCAGCACCAACTACAATTCCAGTAAAGTAGCATGAAAGTCTTGTGAAATTGTTGTTATCTTATGCAAAAAACCTACTCTCCGAAATTCTTGAATACAACAATGATTTCCCTTTTTTTTTTGGTACATATTTGGCAATCCAGGGAGGGCAGAGTGCTGAGTTCTGTTTGTTATCTTTGATGTCTGGGGCCTCAATGGGAAGTCTCACTGGCTGCACACAACTCGGAAACATGTGGGTAAACTTCACCCATGTCTGTGTTCAGAAGCAGTACTTTGATGTGAAGCCTCTGTGCGACCTCTCCATGTATCTGTTAAGGCAACACCCCACTTCCCAATACCAAATCTAGTTAGTTTCCTAGTGTTTCCATAATAAATTGCCACAAATTGGGTGGGTTAAGAACAGAAACTTATTCCCTCACAGATCTAGGGACAAAAACTCCAAAATTATCGTGTCCATAGCACCACTCTCTGTCTCTCTGAGGAGCCTAGCCAGGAATCATTCCTTGACTCTTCTGGCTTCAGGTGGCTCCAGGCGCCCTGGCTTATGGCAGCACAACTCCAGTCTCTTCTTCCATCTTCACATGGCCTCCTTTTCCCAGTGTTGGTCCATCTTCACACAGCTTTCTCCTGTCTCTTACCTTCTTATAAGTGCTCTAGTCATAGAATATTAACACCCACCCTTAATTCAATGGACCTCATCTTAATCACATCTGCAAATACATTATTTCCAAATGAGTCCACCACACACAGTTACCAAGGATTTCTGAATGTAATTTGTGGGACACAATAAAACACCTGAATTTTTGTCACGGGAGTTACATGACAATATGCCTTTGTCAAAATGCACAGAGGGGTAGATAGGAAGCATGATTCTCCAGAACAATGTACTGGTGCTGTCCCTTTAATTGTACACACATCCATAATAATGAGAGGGGTCAACAGGGGAAACAGTGCTGGGTCTGCACTGGAAGGATGGCAGGGAAACATGTAGGAACTTTTTGTACTCTCCGCACAATTTTTATGTGAATCTAAAATTCCTCTAACAATTTATATCATTTTTATAACAATCTCACAGCACTTTTTTGAAGTCAACTCTTTCAGCTAAAGTTCATAAATAGATTAATGACCAAACATTACCTTGAAATGCTGTTTACCAGTAAACACAAACCGACTTTTGTCAGTGCATCTTTCACTATGTGGTTGTGGTGCTATCTACTAACACGATTAATAAAGTTGTCAAACATGAATTTTAAAAAAAAGATGGTGTCTTAGCCTTTGTGTAGGTTTTTCCTCAGTAGGGGACACTACATAAACTACAGGCAACATTACTGAGGCAATACAATGATTGCAATTCCACTGTACCTTCCAAAGAAGAAGAGTTGCTTGGGGACATTTGACGGCCCTTCCTCTTCCTGGGCCACATGGTGATTTTGCGACGTCTGACAGACTGGGAATGGCGGGCAGTAGACTTTTTGGATTGAGTAGCACATTTTCTTTTTTTATACTTGAGACATGAACCTGGGAAATGCATTCACAATGGAAATATCAGTTGACATGTTATTGACAGTTGAGCATAGGAAATCTTTAATGAATGATTTAGAGTTCAAACTATCATCCTCTCATTAAGGAGCTTCCCAGAAGACCCCATTGGGTCTAATTTTGGTTTCAAAAGATGTTGTAGTTTTGTGTTGTTCACTTTAGACACTCAATAGACAGATGTGGGATGTCTTTTTGTAGATGGGACAGCATAGGAAAGCAGCAAAGCACAGTGGCCAAAGTATGTGTGCTAGTATCAACTGGGTTCAAATACCATTTAGAGGCCACCCAAGCCAGGTTATAGCTTGTAAATTTTCTGGGTTCAGTTTTCAGCACTGTCATTTGAAAACTTTAATAAGATCTACTTAATCGTGCATATTATGAAACTGAAAGAATGAGTAATTGCAAGCAAAGCCTTAAGAAAAGTGCCCAATATGTCATAAAAGACTTAGAAGAGCTCAATTGTTAAAAGTTGGGAGGAATAAGCAAGTATTCTACTAGTGCTTTCCTCCAGAGAGGGTGGCTTGTCCTGAGCCTTGATGGCTCAGGACAGGGGAGGCGTGACACTGACTTTCAGCCCTACATGGGTGTGATGCTTTAGAGCTCCTGGAGAATATGTGCACTGTCCTGTCAACCCCAAATGAGTCCTTTGTGTTCACAACATTGCTGAGTGAAGGATTTGGGTCAGGAAATGTAAGCACTACCCCAACTTGGCAAATTCCAGGGGTTCCAAGTTCCCTCCCAGGAGCCGTGGACAAAGGCCAGCCAAGTACTTGATTCCAGGGAAGAGAATGGCTCAAATCCTCACCCTACTGTCTGCCTAAAAGTTAATTCTCTGATGCAGAATATGACTCAGGTTCCCCCAAATGGAATTCCTCTGAAGGACCAGGGACTCTTGTGGACATCCTACCCCAAACTATTCACACTGTCAGCTGCCTTGTGCAAGACTTCCTGGGGGTCAGCTAACCACTCCTGATGACCAGTCATCAGCTTGGCTACCATGGTGGCTCAGAACCCAGGATTTTCACAAATAACTGCCCAGGGCAGCTCTGCAAAGCACTAGCTCCCTTCAACCAGTGAAGCCTGAATAAGCAGTGAGGAAGGAGAGAGTCCCATCCCTAGACATAGCTTAGAATCCCCATCTAGGGATTTCCTCAGCAACCCGGGCCTGCATTCCTTTGGGTCCCACGCTCTGATCAATTAAGGGATTTCCCTTCTACTCCCTCTCCCAGGCTGCCCTCAGAAACCTGCATCCTCTGCTATCGTCCCACAGAAATCCTGCCAGGAAATCCCAGGTACTTTCCTTTGCAATCTCTGGTCCAAAATGCAGACGTTTTCCACGCTTTCAGCACGTGTATTCAGAAGAATGTTCTTTCTGTAATTTCCCTTTCCCATCTTTGTCTTTCTGGAGTTTGGTATCGAGATTCTCTTGATTTGATGAAAGAGTGTCCCTCTATCTATTCTTTGCAAGTGTCTTCTGCTTTGGCATTATGTCTTTATGAATATTGTGTGGTAAACATAGGAAGCCACTGGGACCTGGAGATTACTTTGTGGGCATGCTTACTTTTTGTATTTCTTTTTTCTAAACATTAATGCTTATTGTAACGATTGTGAAGTACACAAATGCACTTCACAGGGCTTGGTGGTTCATATAAACACACGTGTTGTGAACACCCTGACCTACACTCAGAATGTGTCCAGCCCCTGGCAGCCTATCATTTGCTACTTCCTGTCAGTAGCCCCCAGCAATTACCACTATTCTGATCATGATCACCGTCATTTAGAGTTCTCTCTTTTTCACACCCTATCAATGGAAGCACACAGTATAAACTCTTTTGAGTACGGCTGGATGTTATATCTGAATATTGTGGGAATTCCAAGCTGTTGCTGTGTGAATCAACATTTGCTATTTGGAATGCCAAGTAATTATATCACATTAGGACATAGCACAATAAGTGTATTCCTTCTACATTTTATACACTGTATTGTTTCCCTGAATGACTGCTCAGGATCAAACTGTTGCAAATGAGTCTTTGCAGGCCTTTGTGTGGACATCGCATTCATGCCTCATTCATGGCCCTTAGATTATATAGAACAAGGACAGGGCCTGCTGGGTCACAGGTGCACATGCCTCTAATCCATACCAGAACACTGTTTTCCAGGTGAATGTAACAGCGCCCTCCCCACAGCATCATGGGTGAGTTTCTCCATGTGTGCACCCATTCTTGGTGTGCATCTTTGTACCCAGGTCATTCTGGCACATTTAAGAGGCACCCAGAGCATCCAGGATACAATTATCCCTTCTATACATCAATGCAATTGACATGTATTGTATAGGTGACACCTTCTGCAAAAGAACCTGTACTGTGGATGATTTGACAGGAGACAAATATCAAAACTTTTTAGTTCTCCTTTTTTTTTTTTTTTTTTTTGCCTTTTAATATCTTGGAGAATGAGATATTCAAGTTAAAGTTTTCATTGCATTTGTTTCCCGGCAAAAATATGAAATGAAAACACCTATCTGTACTTTGAATATGTTTTTGTCATACAGGGTATAGTCTTATAAGTAATACTACAAACAAACCATGCAAAGAAATCAATTCTGTGATGTACTTCAAAATCTGGCAAAAGTTTTCTGTGAAGATAGACAGTTCACTAATGCAAAAGGCTGTTAAAAGGAATCCTTCCATTTAAGTTAAGCATTTATTTATATAGTCATGCTTCATAACCACTGAAGCACCTTAAAAGTCTTAAGTGAGTTGTTATGAGAAAAAAACCCTAAAGAAAATCAATATTTGATATAAAACAGAAAGAAGAAAGTGGGTCATTAGTGACAACGCTGATTACAGGAGGGAATGAAAGAAGGAGGGAGGGAGAGAGGGACAAAGGAAGGAAGGGAGGGAGGAAGGGAGGGAGGGAGGGAGGGAGGGAAGGAGGGAGGGAGGGAGGGAGGGAGGAAAGAAGGGAGGGAGGAAGGAAGGAAGGAAATAATGGAAAGGTTCAGGAACAAATGAGAAGCAGATTCCTTGGATTTCCAGCTAAGGATTCCTAAAGTGTCTTACAAATGGTAAATCTACAAATGCACAAATAGTAATGTGTTCATTATGACACAACCTGCATCCCATAACACCATCTGTTTTGAAGCACAGCTTAACTACCTTTAAAACCATTTCACCTTCCGCAGGTCCATTTATGCTGCCTCTCCATTTGTTGTCCCTTTTATGGAAGTTTACAGTTTATTTAGGGTCTGGATTATTGAATTCTGGGCACAGTATTTTGTGTATTTATTCAGTAATCTGTTGATATATAGGAAATCCAATTTTGAAATTTAAAATGTTGAAATCCTAACATTTAAGATAACTACTCTTTTTGCTATTGTGTTTTCCTTCTCAACTTAAAAAATTGTTTATATTTATAGAAGTTGTAGATTATGTAAATGTTACATAATAACAAATTCCTCTTTTATTTCATGTGTGTATTCATGAGTGAGCTGGTACTTGATCTGTGATGGCACTAAGCAGCCCACACTGGAGAATTCATTAAGGAGATAGGCATGGGTTGAGCACAGAGGATCTCTAACCAGGCGCACAAGACAGTTCAATAAGGGTGACCTGGGCTAATAACCGAGGGAAATTTTGAGTTCTTACCTTCTGCTGTACATACAACTCATGGCTTGCAAGACTGGCACATTTCTTGGGCTACTGGCAATAATGTTAGCAAATACACTAAAAGAATCTCCTGATTTTAATCAGATACTGGCCAGGTAATGATGAGTGACCCAAATCTAAGAGATATTGTCTTTGTTTCCCTACATAGTGACTTTGAACTCTCAGATATGTGACTGGACAAATGCATGTGAAATTAGCAGTATGGTAATTTGAGAGGTAATCTGGGTTATGTGACACTGGCAAAATCTTATACTGATGAGCAGTGGTTGAAAACTCGGTAGGCTTGAAAACTTTCAAGTACATGCATAGATGCTAATGTTGTCCAATTTTCCCATGTACATTGTTTGATATCCCCATGTCTGAGCTTTAAATGCACGTTCAGTTTCAATATTGGAGCCTCATGCCTGGGTACAGAACTTGGCTCTAAGTCTTAGGCTCTAGTGAGATTGTAGACATGTGTCTCTGTGCCTCTGTATTCCAGCTGAGGTGTCAGTATTTTAAACCCCTGCATGACATATGGCTGTGATGAGGATTTAATAAGTTACTGTATGTAAACTGTGCACTGGTCAGAAGGAATTATTTTCTTGGTAGAGTTGACAATGTTGATTTACCTGTGTAAACAGGAACACTGTCTAGTATGAATAAATACAAGCACACAGACACACACACATTCAGATTCACAGTTACACAACACAGACTTACTCATTGCCGTGCCTCAACTACAATCAATGGTAATCCACACTACCCAAGGGGAACCCAGCTGCTTCCAGAAACATGATCAAAGTTGAAGAAACATGATCAAGGTTCTTTCCCTTGAGATCAGTTTCTCTCACACCATCTCCAATTCTCACTCCCACCAGGAATTGGGAATTATCCCAATTATCCCCACCTAAGCCATCATGGAAAGCCAACCTATTCATCTAGATTCCTATTATTTTCTATCCTCAGCCATTCAGTGATTCCAGAATACACACCTTGTTCTCTTGTTCTTGAGGCTACCTGTAATGAAAGAAAAGAAAGCATGTGAGAATCAGATTAGGCTGGGTATTGTTTACACAGGTCTTTTGCTCTCTTAGTTGCTGTAGAAAACCAGATGGGAATCCACTGTTAAGTCAAAGAACAAAAAAGCAAAGTAGAGGACACCATTAGAAAAGGTGCAGACCCTCCCAGATTGTATTTCCTTCTATTCCTTTTAGGCACACAATTACAAAATTATTAATATAAGGAGAAAAAAATGCCACTAAGGCAGGGGGTCTTCTACATAGTGTCTCCCAACTGACACCACCAATGTTGAAGGCCCTCTGGCACCAGCTGTCTGTTGGAAAGAGAGTCTACCCATTCCTGCTTACCCCCAAGCAGACAGTACCTAAATTCTATACTCTACGTGATGAATTTTTCAAATCTGAATTTGATTGCAAAAGAAAGAAACCAAGAAACCAACACATTTATTTTAAATACAGAAAGTCAACCCTACCTTTGTGTTAGATGGGTTCTCCTCACCTGCCCTGGCATTAGGGAGTTCCTCTGATGGGTCACCTGTGGGAGGCGGGAAGACACAGAGTAACTCTCAGTATATCAGGAATACATCTCATGAATTATTCTGGGAACACTGCTTGACTCGTGATGCTTCTCTTTGTGGATGTTGGTTATACCAAACCTGAACTGGGCTGCTATTGGGCCACCGACTACATAAATATTATTTATCTTCTCATCTATATACATTATCTTTTTTTCTCTGTGTGGGAAAGTATCAAAGCACTTGCTTATCTATCAATGTCTATGAGTTCATTTTCGTATTTTTTCTATCTATTGCTGTGTGTTGAAAGATATGCTGCTCATTGGGTGGTAGAGAAAAAAATTAACAGTATTTTCCCCATACTTACCATTAGGGAGGGCAGTGGGTAAGTGAAAGCATCAATAAGTAAGTTTGTCAAACGAAAATTTTGTATAAACCCCAGGATAAAAGGAAAGGTGCATATTGGTTCATAAACTGACATTTAGAAACTCAAGTTCTTGGAAAACTAGTTATATGAATGGAAGCAATGGATTCCCTAAACATACTGAGTTATGTATGCATTTCAGGATGCATAGAAATGGTAAAGCATGTTAAAAACCAACTTTAGTACACTTCGTCTTATGAAATGCCTCACTTCTGATGTCTAGCCATCCATTTTAACTCCAAATTCTGAAATGAATAATTTACTTGGCCCTTGCTGAGTGAAAAACAGCATCAAAACAGACATGGAGCTGAGGAGAAGATGGAAGGGTACAGAACATTAAAAGAAATGCTAAATTTTTCTAATGGGAGATTCATTTTAAGGCAACCAGCTTGATAGAAGGATCTAAAATATGAACAAAGTAGTAAGAGACAAGTATAAAGCTCATCTGAAATGTTGTAGGATGAGTTGGAGAGGAGAAACTAGAAAAGAATGAGGAGAATATTTTGTTGAAAAATAACTAGCCAATTTGAGGGGTATTAACTAGATTAAGTAGGTCAGTATGTTCACACCTCTTGAGCAGCAATTGAGGTTTCCCATCTCTATGAGCCGTACGAACGAAGCTGGGAGCTTTTCCACCTGCCACCAACTTCAAATCTCTCTGGGCACAGAGTGACAGTTAGAACCGTGAGGCAGATGTGCATCATGAAGTAACCATGGCGACCAGTCATCAAAGAATTTTCAGAGTGAATGCCTTCTCCATATTGCAAGGTCCAACTGCTGCTGTGTGGCCATTTTCCTTTGCCACCAGCAATGACTGGGTGCTCCTATTTCTCCACATCCTCTCCAGTACTTGTTATTTTCCATTTCTTAATAAGAGCCATTCTAGTGGGTATGTTATGATATCTCATTTTGGTTTTGAATTGCATATCTATCATAGCAATGACAGGGAGCATCTTTTTTTGTGCTTTCTTGCCATTTTTTACCCTTTGGAGACATATCCAAGACTTTTGCCCATGTTTCAAAACGTATTTTTAGTTTCATTTTTTCACTGTTAGAAACATTAATTTTGATTCAGTCTACCATAAATAACTCAGGAGAGATTCCACTCAGTCTCAGATGCAATATTTTGTTTATTTTTCAGAGATATATACATCACACAAAACGTTCCATTAAAAAATGAAGGAGATTCCCATATGCCCCACTCCCCACAACCCCCATTTTCCCACATCAACAACTTCTTTCATTAGTGGTGCACATTTATTGCATTTGATGAATACATTTTGGAGCATTGCTACACAGCATGGATTATAGTTTACATTGTAGTTTTCACTCTCCCAGTCCATTCAGTGGGTTATGGCAGGATATATAATGCCCTGCGTCTGTGCCTGCAATATCATTCAGGTCAACTCCAATTCTCCAAAATGCCTCCATAATACGCCTCCTTTTCCCTCTCACTGCCTTCAGCAACTCCAGTGGCCACTCTCTCCACATCAGTGATATAATTTCTTCCATTGCTAGAGCCACAATAATTCCATAGTAGAATACCAGTAAGTCCACTCTAGGCCATAGTTCATTTCCCAATCCTGAGGACTCTGGCATGGCGATGCCCACTCCACCGTGCAATTGACAGCAGCTTTGTCCGTTTTTTAATTGGGTTGTCTTTCATTCTATATATGTTGATGACCTTCACGATCCTTTATATTTTCTAGATAGAAAACCCTTATTGGATATATGATTTCCCCATATATTCTTCCATAGAATTAGACTGATTTTGCTTTCATTATAAAGGTATTTTAGGCACAAAGGTTTATAATCTTGATTAGGTCTCACGTATCTATTTTTCTTTTGTTGCTTTTGCTTTGGGTGTAAAATCTAAGAGGACATTGCCCTGGAGAACTCCCTCCTACCCATGCATTCCCCATCAATGATACCTCACTTCAGAGTTTCCAACAACTGAGGGAGTGCTGAGTTCCCATTCTGGGAAACTCTGCCCCACTCCCCACTGGAGCAGCAACAATACCCCAAGCACAAGGGCAAAGACCAGTGAAGAAGGATGGTCCAGTGATGGGCCCTTGATACTGATGACTATGTTTATGGGCGGCCTAAGTGCTTTAAATTACAAGTAGGCCTAAACTGTAGGGTGCCTACGAGTTACATCCCAAGAGCCTCCACATTGCTCAAATGTGGCCACTCTCTAAGCCAAACTCAGTATGTATGTGCATTACCTTCCCCCCAGTGTGGGATATGACTCTGGGCTGAGGTATTACTACCAACACCTGCCGGTGATGCACCTAGAAAAAGACCTTGAATAAAATGGGTAAGTGGTAAAGACAAATGAGTTTATATGGCTAAGAGGCTTCAAAATGTGTTGGGAGGTCTTCAGAGGGGTTGCACTTATGCTCATCTCAACAAGGTCTCAGAGACAGCCAAAGTAGGTACAACCCCAGGGAAGGGTCCTTCTGAGGGATACAGGCACACCCAGGTCCTATGATCATGACAGATGGCTCTGGAGTTCACTGCCTTGTCAGTGGAATTTGTGCTCCTGAGTGTGGAGTTGGATTCAGATGTGACCTCTCTATGCATGCTTCTTCTGTCACTTTTCCCTTACCTGTGATAGGTGCTGGGTTTGGTGTATGCTCAGGAGACTTGAATCTCTGGACTGTCTATATGCCAGCTGGGTCCTGAGCCTCAGCAGAGTTGCAACACCTACTCTCCTGTTCATTGGACTGCCCGTGTCAACTAACAGGGAGGTGAGGATAGTCAACCACTGCACCAGGGAACCAAGAGAGTCTACAAATGCAAGTGGGAAAATTCCATCCATCAGCCATGTGGGATGTAAGCCCCCTTTTGATTTAAAGTTGGAGTGGACATGGCCATCCCAGGGTCCTCAGGATGCAGGAATAAAATAGAATGGATTTACTGTTATTCTCCTATAGAATTGTCATGACTCTAGCACTGGAAGAATTAAATCATTTCATTGATGTGAAGACAGTGGCCATGGGAGTTGCCGAAGGCAGGGACGGGGGAAAAAGAGATGTGATATTGGGACATTTTCAGGACTTGGGAGTTCCCCTCAATGATATTGCGGGGACAGATGCAGGCATAATATAACCTGACATAACCCACTGAATGGACTGGGAGTGAGTGCACACTACAAAATAAACTATAATCCATGCAGTGTAGCAATGCTCCAGAATGTGCCCTTCAAGTGCAATGAATGTACCGCCCTAATGAAAGAAGTTGTCGATTGGAAGGAGTGGGGGTGTGTGTGGAATGCAGTATATGGGAACCTTTATGTTTTTTAATGCAAAAATTTGTGTGATCTATGTATCTTTAAAATAAGAATGATAATAATAAAAATGTTTTTAAAAAACAAAACTAAATATTGCCCAACACATGGTTCTGAAGATCTTCTTAAGTTTTCTTCTACAAGTTTTATGTTCCTAGTTCTTTTAAGTCTTTATACGTTTCAGTTAATTTTTGTATATGATATGAGATAGTTGTCCTCCGTCATACTTTTACATATGGATGCCCAGTTCTGCCAGCATCAGTTATTGAAGAGACCATTATTTCCCCATTGAGGGTACCTGGCATCCTTGGGAAAAATCAATTGGCCATAAAAGAGAAGGTCAATTTCTGAACTCTCACTTTGATTCCATTGATCTATATATTTATTCTTATGCCAGGACCATGTTTTTATGACCACTGCTGCTTTGCAATAAGTTTCAAGTCAAGAAAGGTGTATCCTCCAACTCTGTCTTTCATGATGGTTGTGACTTTTCAGGATAGCATATCCTTCCAAATAAATTTGATGATTGTCTTCCATTTCTGCAAAGCTGTTTATTGCAATTTTCATTGGGATTGCATTGAATCTATCATTCGTTTTTGGTAGAGTTGATATCTTGGCAATATTTAGCCTTCCAGTCCGTGAGCATGCAATGTCTTTCCCTTTATTAGGTCTTTGATTTCTGTTTGCAGTTTTGTAGTTCCCATACATAAGTTCTTTACAACCTTGGCTATATTTATTCTGAGATATTTGTTTTAATTGTAATTGGAAACGGATATTTTTCTTCATTTCCTCCTTGAAACGCGCATTACAATCGTTCATAAATATTACAAATTTGTGGGTATTTATCTCATAGGACATCACTTTGCTCAATTTCTTTCTTGCTCTAGTATTTTTGTGGTGGAGTTATGAGGCTTTCTATACATGGAATCTTGTGGTTTGCAAATAGTGAAAATGTTACTTCTTCCTTTCCAATATGGATGACTTTGATTTATTTTTCTTCTCTGCTTGCTCTAGCTAGAATGTCCAGTACAGTGCTGAAGAGCAGTGGTGACAGCGGGCATCCTTGTTTTGCTCCAGATCTCAGAAGGAAAGCTTTCGATCTTTCACCATTCAGTATGATGTTGGGAGTGGTTTGTTTCATATATGCCTGTATTAGTCAGCCAAAGGGGTGCTGATGCAAAGTACCAAAAATCTTTTGGCTTTTATAAAGAGTAATTATTTGTGGTAAAAACTTACACTTATAAGGCCATACAGATTCCAACTCATGGCTGCTTTCCAACCAAAGCCAATTGCCATGTGTTGAGACAAGATGGTGGGTGTTCTCTGCCTCCTTCTTTCTTCCTCTTAAGGCTGCCGGCCCAGTTTCTTCCAATCTCAGCTTTATGCTGGCATAGGGCTTGTCTCTCTGGGCAAACAATCAGGAAATGACTCATCTCTCCTCAGGGCTCCAGAACTGACAAAGTTCTCTCTTCCTTGTCTTCTTCTCTCTTCCTGTGTGTTGTCTTGAGTAAGAGTCCTTTTGTACCAAGGGGGTGGGTACTCAAACATGAGTCACACCCTCCTGACTTGGTTGAATCAAAGCCCACATTTCACAGGTAAATCTCAAAAATATTTTTTTATTTATTTTTAGAAGATACTTAAGATTACATAAAATGTTTCATAAAAAACTATAAGGGATTCCCATATGCCCGACTCCCCACCCCTCCCACTTTTCCTCTCATGAACAACTTCTTTCATTAGCGTGGCACATTCATTGCAATTGATGAACCCACTTTGGAGCATTGCCACTAAGCATGGATTATAGTTTACATTCTCTCCCACGCAATTCTGTAGGTTTTGGCAGGATATATAATGGTCTGTATCTGTCATTGCAGTGTCATTCAGGACAATTCCAAATCTTAACAGGTAATTTAGTTAAAGACCTCTGTGGTGAATCTAAGGCAATCAAAGTGGGTTACACTCAGAGGAACAGGCCCATTTACAAAATAATGTCTTTCGGGGTTTACA
The DNA here is from genome assembly GCF_030445035.2 of Dasypus novemcinctus. Classification (NCBI taxonomy): domain Eukaryota; kingdom Metazoa; phylum Chordata; class Mammalia; order Cingulata; family Dasypodidae; genus Dasypus; species Dasypus novemcinctus. The sequence continues at coordinate 9,486,045 of NC_080703.1, forward strand.
AACATAATGACACTTGGGAGGTCCATTGATTATTTCAAACTGCCACAGTGTTCATTCTCATGTAGAGGGCATTTCCTTTTATTCTTACTTTTCTAAGTGATTTTATGAGGAAAAGAAACAGGATTTTGTCACATGCCTTTTGCACATAAATTGAGATGATCATTTTTGTTCCCTTCTTTTTGTCAATATGGTGTATTATATTAACAGATTTTCTTTTCTTGCATAATGGGGACAATCCCACTCCTTTTTATGACTAAATAATATTGCACTGTATGTCTGTATATGCGTGTGTGTGTGTGTGTGTGTGTGTGTGTATATACCATGTTTTCCTTATCTATTCGTTAGTTGATTGATAATTTGAGTTCCTCCCATCTTTTCACAATTCTGAATAATGGCCTTATGAACACTGGTGTACAAACATCTTTTCATGACCCTGCTTTCATTTCTTTAGGGTATATATCTAGTGGTGGAATTGCCAGGTCATATGGTAGTTCTATACTTAGATCTCTCAGGAATCCCCAGTCTCTCTTCCATAGCCACTACACGATTTGACATTGCCACTGGCCTTGAAAGAGTGTTCCTATTTATCCTCATCCTCTCTACATGTTATTTTCTGTTTTTAATAGCAACCATTTTAGTGGATGTGAAAAGGTATCTCACTGTGGTTTCAATTTGCATTTTCCTAAAGGCAAATGGTGTTGACCATCTTTTCAAGGTCCTTCTGACCCTATGTTTATCTTCTGTGGAGAGCTGTCTTTTCAAATCATTCTCTGATTGGAGGTTTTTGATGTGGATTTCATCTCTTTACTTGTAACTGCTCTGTTGAGACTTTCTATCTTTTCTAGAGTCACTGTAGGTTGCTCATGTGTTTCTAGGAATGTATCTATTCCATCTAGGTTTCTAATTTGTTGGCATACAATTGTGTGCTCTTAAGATCTGTGACAGCTTGATGTTCTTTTGTGAATCTCAGAAGATCAAGTAATTAAACTAATACATGCCTGTGAGCATGTGGTTCTTTGATTGGACTGTGTCTGTGAGGCATAACATAGATTGGGTCTCCATACTCTTGCTGGTTTCTCATATATTATACAGAGAAGTTGACCATTTTTACCCTGCCATATAAGAAAAATCTCCAGATCTCTAGCTGCCATAGCTGAAGAAACGTGATACCCGAGAGGTTAAACCCATGGAGCAGATCAAAGCTGAAGAGACCAGTCCTGCCATATGCTTCATTGTCCACAGCTAGCTCAAGGGGAATGTAGCCTGGAGGAGAGGGCACACACAGGCTGTCACCTTGTCTTGCCATGTTGCAGGACTTCAGGTTCTGCTAGCAGCCAACCTTTGATGAGAAAGCATTTCTGATCATGCCTCAATTTGGACATTTTTGCAGCCTCAGAACTGTAAGCCTTTACCCTAAGAAATTCCCTTTACAAAAACCCAATGCATTTTTGGTATATTGCATTAGCTATCTTTGTCAAAGAAGAACAAGATCTTTTTTATTCCTGTCAATCAGTAGTAATATTTCCTACTCTTTTCTGAAATTATTTATTTACATCCTTTTCCTCTCCTTCTCTGTCTGCCTAGCAAACAGTTTGTCAATTTTATTGATATTTCCAAAGAACCAACTTCTGGTTTTCTTAATACTTCTCTATTGTTTTTGTTTTTTATTCTCTATTTATTTTATTAATCATGTAATGTTTGTAATTTCTTTCTGCTTGTTTTGGATTTAGTCTGCTCTTCTTTTCCTAGATCTTCCTGGTGTGCAGTTAGGTCTTTGATTTTTCCTCTTTCTTCTTTTGTAGTGTCATCATTGAGGGGAATAAATTTCCCTCTCAGTACTACCTTCATTGCATCCCGTAGTTTTGCTTGTAGTGTATTTGTTTTCATTCATCCTAAAATATTTCCTAATTGCTTTTCTGCATATTTTTTGACTTGTCAGTTTGCCATTTGAGCCGTGGCATATTTGGACCCTCCTTTTAAAAAACAAAGTTACTGGTGGTGAGAATCAAAGCCCCAGAAGATGTTCCTGAGCCATAAGAAGGGGCTGAATGCTGACCCAACCTCCTGATACTACATTAGAAACCCTGACCTAAATAAGAGTGTTATTTCCCTTACATGAATTCCACTGATGGTCTAGATAAAGTCCAAACTTTTGGCTTTCTTCACTCTGTATCATCTGTATATCTCTTTCCTGCTGAGTCTTTCTGGATGTCAGTGACTTCCTTGAATGACCATTGGCCTGCATGGCTCACCAGCTGTCTCTAAACCACAGCCATTCCAGACCAACTGTCATGAAAACACCTGGTTTTATGTATAAAGTCTGCAAGCCCCCAATTTTCTTCCTGACTACCATCTGCACACCTTCCTGAAGAGTCTAGTTTGAGGGTGGGCGGTGAGTGCAGAAGCACTGAGAACATATCTTCCCTGCTCAGATCCTTCCTCACCAAATTCAGTCTATTCTGAAAGCCATTGCTCTGACACCTTGTAGTTCATTTCATGTTTACTGATCACAGGAGGTATTAAATGCCTTTCCATACCCTTTTTCATTTCAGGAACTCACTACAGATCCTATGATTTCTTGGACACTGTGTAAGGGACACTGAGGATCATTTGTTCTTTCACATCCCTCCTCATCCTGTTGATAACCCCAGCCTGCTTTCAGCCTGATCCCCAAACTTCAAGCGAGACAGCCAGCCCTGTTCCTAGAGATAGACCTTGTCCTTCCCTATAAGTCCCAATAAGACAAATGAGGGAATTATGTCCTCCTGTTAAATGGGAGAATTACATGCCCATACTCAGTGAGCCCTTTTATACATCAGAAAATCCCTCCAGTTCCTACATATGTAGGTCAGCCAGATCTCAATCAAAGACCACTCCATGTGATTCATTTTAAACTATCAGTCTGACAAAAGAGAAAGGCTTCATCCCCTTTCAGCAGAGAGGACAGCAGCAGGAAACAGACAGTGAGTGCAATCTTGAATAGAAAGAAATAGATCAAGGACTCATTCAATAAAATGTGGCTACAGGTTGCCAGTTTCATTCAGAAATCACACTGCAGCCTTGGAATTCAACTTATCATCCAGTCCTTTCTTGTGTCTGACCCCATTTGCTTTCTTTGTATATCAAAAATAGTTACATATATGCAAATGCAAAAATCACAGTGATCCCTATGGTTGTGGGTTAAAATGCATATATTGATGTGAGTTCATGAAGTTGATTTTATAAAAGATATAGGATTAATATTAAACAGATGCAAAGAACTGAAAGGTGGGTGATATGGCAGTCTATATAGATTGTCTTCTATCACCCCCAGTGCATCGATGGTCAGGAATGCTTCTCTCTTCTTCTAGTCTAGATCTAAGTAAGGACTTGATTGCCTCATGGTATGGTGACACCATCAGAGGATCCCCTTGCCTCTACAGTAGCCAAATTACTTGACTTCATGGAGACTAAAATTGTTAGAATTGAGTGGGCAATTTCTTTAATTCCTTTTATCCCTGAGGTCATGTATAAACCCTCTTTTCTTAGAATCAGCCTCTGGGCTATTTGTAAGACTGCACAGATAGTACTATACTGGCCAGCTCAGGTTGTCTGTAAACTCTGCTGCAGCCTGGTGGGGTGAGGATCAGGACTCTTAGCCTCTGAACTGAAGGGAAACCTCCAGTGGCACTGTATGGGCTCATATAAATGGCATTTCACTTAGCACATGAGTTTGAAGCATACATCTGGGTGATTTGATTAGTGCTGCTTCTGATCTTTTGGAATGGAGTATTCTTTCTGAGACCCATTTTTCCCAGGAAAGTTGAGTCCCTCATTGACCTCTAGAGCACAGTGTCAACTTTACACTTCTAGAGCAAAAAAGATTGATCTCTGATTGTCCTGATAGGTCCTCGGTGCATTTGTGGGCTGGCAGAAGGGGCAAAGCTCGGCCAGGTAACTGTCCATAAGGAGCCAATGTGTAGCGTGTGTCTATGGCTACATAATTTTGGTGCAGGAAAATTTGGTCAAAGGCAAATCCCATCCTGATTGACCTGTGCCTGGGATGCAATGCAGGAAAGAGCATGCACAAACACAGCTGGATGCAGGTGTGCCAAAGTCTACAACCAAGCCCCCACAAACCTCTTGCATTTCTGGACTTTCTGATTCTGGAAAATTTCATTGACCCATATAGTCACCATATCCATACGTCATCCTTTATTTCCGAAGTTCAAATCTTCCTTCTTACATAATTTTTATTCAGCCTGAAATAGTTCCTCTTACATCTTTATAGAGCAAGTACTCTGCTGATGAATTCTCTTGCTTTTCAAGTCTGTCCTTCTGTCAAAATTTTCCCTTCAAATCTAAAGTAACATTTGCTGCCTAGACTTTCCTTGGTTAATAACATTTCCTTTCTTTCAGCATTTTAAAGTTTCAATCTCTTCTGGCCTGTATGAAATCACAAAAATCACAGTCCTTCAAATCGTTATTTTCCAACATGAAATGTAGTTCAGTATCCTTGCCACTTTGCAAGATTTTGTCTTTGACTCAATTTTTGGTTCTTTGCTTATATTCTCTCGTGGGGATATTTTCTGAGCTTTGTGAATCCGTTTTCCAAAGTAGAGAGGGGTTCAATCACTTTCAACTCATTTTTTTCTATACCAACTTCTTTCTCCCTCTTTCCATCTTTGGAATGAATACTAAAAATTTTAATAATGTACAGTTCCTTTAGGCTCTGTTAATTTAGTTTCGATCTTTTATGCTCAAAACTAAATATTCAGTTCCATGTTTTAATTGGTTCTGTTTTTCTGCTGAGAACTCCTATCTTTCCACTGATTGCAAGGTCTTACCTTTCTCACTGAGCACACAAATAGTAGGAAATTTGTCTGATAACTCCTTTTATGGTTACTTTAGGACTGTTTCTCTTGAAAGTATTTGCCCTTGAGAAGGGAGCAGGTTTATCTAGGTCTTTGCATGTTATGTAGTACAACTTTACAGTACTACAATTTAAAAATAACTACATTTATTTCACCTAACTCAGAACTCTCCCAGTGTTCAGGCTGCTAGCTAGGAGGTATTCATTCAAAACATAAACATTAAAGGCAAATAGAGTAGTTAGTTCCACTTGGCACACAGGATCAGTTGGGGAAACAAAAAACTAAGACAAATGGTTTGGAAGAAGGCTGAGTAGTGAGGTGCTTTGGCCAATAAAGACTTTGAAAAGCTGCAATATATTCTGGGTATCTAGAAACTATGTGCATAGAAGGTTTGGGCACATGCATAGAAAAGACCTGAGAATGTCCTAAACGATCATCTCTTGTTGAACATTAAGATTTGTACAAACAGGAGGTGTGGGGTTGTGGAGTCATAAAATAGCTGGCTTAGTGTTGAAGCCAAGTCAAGGACTTTTAAATTTTTGGTTGAATTTAGGCATATGTGAAATTTTCTGTCATTCACTACCTGACCACTAAGCACTTGGGACAGAGATTTCAGTGAATATACATGATAAATTATACTGACTTCACAAAGTTAGTGCCAGATAGTGACTAAAGAAGCAAATAACTAAAACAAGCAGTCACTATAAACCATAGATTCCTGAAAATCTAGTTTCCAGACTTGCCACCTTAAAATATTTGAAGGATCCAGTTTTCACAGCATGCACTGAAACAAAAAAGAATGTCCTACACACCAGAGAAAATATAATTAATAGAATCTATCCTTCAGGAAGCCCAGATTTTTAACTTACAAAGATAATAAATTAACAATTTTTAATATGTTCAATGAATAAAAGGAAAATATGAGAATAATGTCTTACCAAATGGAGAATATCAATAGAGGGTAGAAAGTATAAAATCAACTGAAGTTGAAATGCTGGAGTTGAAAAGTACAATCACTGATATGAGAGCTTGCCTAGAGGTGAACAACAATTGTTTTCCTGACTAAAGACCTAAACAAATTTCTGAGCAGCCTGGTGTGTGCACCTTTACTCTTTAAGTCCTTCTTCACCCAGATCATGTCCATTGCAAAAGATGTAGCAGTGAGTCCTTCTAGTTTTCATATGAATTTAACTAGTCACTAGTGATGTTGAATGACTTGTTTGTGCTTAACTCACTGCAGATCCTATGATTTAGTGTATAGAGAGGAGGGGATGTGGTGAAGTATTATTTCTTTCAAGACTTCGACTTCCTTCTGAGAAACCTACTCTGCCCCCAGCCTCAATGAAAATGCCCCAAAGGAGAGACAGAGCATATTTCCTAGAGATATTTTACATCTTGCCTCTTAGTCTCCAGGAGACTTATAAGAAAATAGTGGTCCTCCATTCAGAGGGAGAATTACGACCCCATTTTCTGTGAACCCAATAATTCCCCAGAGGATTCCACAAATTGTTATATATCTAAGTCTGCCATATATCAATGAAAGACCTCATGTCATATAAATTAATCTGTCCCAATCTCACAAAAGAGAAAGGTGATTTTTTCCCCTACTCAAGCCACTTATTGATGCCATGTAATTTAAGATTCAACTTTTCCATTGGGGAAAAAAAAAGAAATAAAATGGTGTTGGGATTTTTATAACTATTATATTGAATATCTAGTTCCCTGTGGTTAGTGTTGATATTGTAACGTTGTTTAGTCTTACAACCCATGCACAATGGATGTCTTTCTGTTTTCCTAGGTCTTCTTTAGTTTTACTCAGGTATCTTTGCTGGTTTTCAATTGCTTTACCCTTTCATTAAATTCCTTCTTATGTATTTTATTGGTTAGAGGCTAATCAAATTGATTTTTAAAAATTCCATTTCATATTAATTTTTGTTGTATTATAGAAACAAAACAACTTCTTTGTGTATATCTCATACAATGTAAGTTTACTTAATGTCTATTTGTTCCAGTAGTATTGTTGTGAATTCTTTTGAATTATGTATATAAAGGATAATGTCATTTGTGTATAAGGATAGCTTTCCTTCTTCATTCCAATTTGGATAGCTTTATTTATTTTTCTTCCCCAGTTACTCTGGGTAGCACTTTCAGTACAATGTTGAAAAGCAGTGAGGAAAGTGAGCTAATTTATTGTATTCATGACCTCATGCAAAAGACTTCCATTATTTCACAAGTGAGTCTAATTTTACCCTGGGTCATATAGATACAGCTGTTAACAGAGTGGAAGGACTTCCACAATGACCACCTAGTCCGTGAGCAGCAGAAAGTCCCCAGGATATAGGAAACCTGTGAGTGTATTTCTGAAATACCAGAATGTGAGCTAATTGTAGAAGACCTACATTTTTATGATTTTGGAGAGCTTAATTCTTACTAATGTCCATACGCTCAGGTTATAATAAAAAGATTGTGGTAGAATATGCCTGAAATGTTTTGATGTATTCTTAAATTTTAAAAATTCAGCAAACCATATTAGATGAACATGTTCTTTCTAGAGATATTTATAAACAGTATTTTCATGGAGGGAAGAGAATTATTAAGGACAATCCTTGGGGACAATGGAAAATATAAAGATTACTTTGGAGGATGTTTGTGTGTGTGCCTGATAGCTATAAAATTATATGGTGGTAATATTCTAGTCCAGATAAAGAAGACACTGAACCTATGTGGCTATGAATCTATAGCAATAGATTTTTTTAAATTTCCTGAATAAGAACTGCCATTGCTGAAACCAAATATGTATAAAAATAGATTGATTTAAAACTCAATTGAAAGAAAGTTAACAACTCTGAACTCAAATAACTCAAATATAAAGTATAAAACCAAATAAATTTCCATATAAAATAATATAAGAAACTGAAATCTAATGATTGTAGGAATGAAATACATATAAATATATAAAAATAAGATAATTGAGGCATGAAATAAAATGTAGTCATCTATTTGAAAATAACTTCTAGATAATTGGTTTTGAATGTATATCTACATTTATAAAGTGACTAGATTTTGGCAATGTGGTAATATATGTTTCACTTTAAGAGAGGAGTATGTGTTAAAAGGAATATTCAGTAGTCAAGAGAAAGAAAATGGACAACAAAAGGTTCAATAGAGGTATTGAGAGTGGAGACCCATTTTTAAGAGTGGTAGAAATATAGAATCTGGAAACATCAGTGGGAAAGCTTTCATATGAAAAAATGTAGTAAGAAATCTGCAAAGAGAAGCAAATCTTTGTTGTTGGGAAACTTATTTTGAATCTCACTTCTATTCTTTTTTTTTAATTGTATGAATACCAAAAGAAAAAAAAAATCATGTTATTTTCAGTTACCAAGGTAATATAGGGAGAGAAGGAGTAAGTACAGCAACAAATCAATAAAAGGTTTTCCTCATAAGCTGTATTATGTAATGAAATGTACTTTCTGAATAGAAAATGAAAGGCATTAAGAAAAAGAAAAAATATATAAGATATCATAAATTTAAAATAAAACTCAAGAAAAACGGGAGGACATGGGAAATAAGAAGAATGGAAAAATATAATTTCAAAATCAAAATACGATTGCTAAGAAATAGTGTGACAATATAATGCATAAGTAAAAAAAGAGAAGGTGTAAAGTGGGAAGTGTTAAAAAGAAATTAAACAATGAATGTTAAAGATTTGGAAAAAATATGTCAAAAGATGAGGAATAGTATAGATGAGGAACACTGAAGTCCCTGAACCAGAACACCAAAGCAAAGACTTGAAACAAATGCTAAAAATTATAATTTTTTTTTTTGGAATGTAATTCTTTTATGTTGCCTGTCAAAAGTACTTGCTGAGCATTAACTTAAAAGGACTAAAGACAAGGTATATTCTAGGAAAATTATCCAGACTAAAGAAAACATAAATAACTATACACACATTATTTAAAGTAATTAGAATCTCATCACTATTTTTAAAAGCACGATTTTGTGCCAGATGAAAATGGAGTAACATTTCTCCAAAAAATGTGAATCATGGTGTTATACCCAGCAACACTGAAATGTAAGTCAAAAAGGCACTGAAATTCAAATTATTTTGCTAAACTAAGGTTAATATTTTTGACAAAGCCCCTTCCAGGTGAGTGAACAGATTTCAGTAAATTAAATTTCTAAAACACATTGGCAGGAGAACAGATGATAAGCACTCAATTTCCAATTATTTAATCATCTAACACTCAAAGAGGATTCTATAAGTGGGTGTGTGACCTTGCTGGGAGTTAATATGGAGACAAAAGATTATAATTTATATAGCTCTAACTTTTTTTAGGTTGTGTTTCTATTTATTTGATAAGTAATAAATGTAACTAGCAAAGATCAAATGCTGTTTAATAAGATATGTAAAATTAAAACCTATTTCTAAAAGTTCATCTAAAACTTTTGAAGTAAAAACTCGACTGTCTGTAAATTGGCTGATTCAGAATAGAGTAGAAAGGTGAGCACCGAGGCATCTCCAAACACCATAAGATCTACAGCTCAGGCTGAGGCTTCCAGCTCAAGAGATTTGCAGCTGTCAGTTGTAGGATCTGTAATACAAATATAGGATCTGGAATCCCTGGGATGGTGCAGAGATGGCCAGAGCTGGGGTTTCTCTGCAATGGGTTGTAGGACCCAAAAGTCACCTCAGACCCTGGAAAAGTGATCTTTGGTCCGTGATATTTCCAGGAGCCAGATCCAGCAGGCACTGAATTCCTAGTGCAGTCTATGACAGTTTCTGTACATTTCCAAGCAAAGGAATTTGACCTGATTGCTAGACTAGACACCCTTAAGGTGAATGTCCTCTGAAGATTGAAAGTGATGCAGAGGAAAAGGTGGGCTCAAGTACTCTTGAAGGCAAAGGCAGAGTCCCATCTACCTGGGCCAGGTGAATGGAAATAGTTCTGAAGGGACATGCATGGAAGTGATAATCCTGCCCCCTCCACCCTGACCCTCAGCATAGTCCAGTCTTGAAAGTTTTACATTATAAAAGGAGAGATTCCTAGAATGCTTCCATTTCCTAATTAACATTTTCTTTCTAAATCAAGCACAAAGCTTGCCTGTGCATTCTGTTTTTTAAAAAGTTATACTATGATACCAAAAACATACATTCTCTTACATTAAGATATTCTAACATGTAAATATTTAAAATACTAATATTATAATGTAAGAAAGTTATTCTATTAATAATAGTATTACAAAATAAATAAGGGGACATTAGTGACATGTAATCTTACCTACTTCTGCCATCCCAAGTAAGCTCTGAAGAGAAATATCATTCAGGTTTTATGTTTGTTTGAATTCTACTTGCATAAATAACTTCTAAAGAACTACAGCTTGAGAAAAGGTGCATGAGCTAAACCTGGATGTGAATAGGGAAATACAGAGGCTCAGAACCACATGGCTATAGGAGCTAAAAGAGTCAGGTCCCGCTGAGATGGAAAACAGGGCCACAAATAACCCTAGTGGCATGAGAAGGACCCCAGAGCATTGTTTTTCTGACTATGAATTGAATGAAGTCTGGACATATAGCCATGGTATCATCCTCACCTCCACTACTAGGGATGTGAACTCATACATGAACAGGATCATCAAGAATCTTATTAATGAAGGGAATGCCAATGTGCTACCCCTTAAGGGGGGCCTTAATTCAATATGCATGAAGGCTTATAAAGAGAGGAAGTGTAGACAAATTCATGAGCCAGAGCAGGAGACAGGTATGGATATATCATTAAATGAATGGTTGAAAAAGGGTTTGCTGGCAAGCTGCCACCAGCTTCAGGGAATGTATCACCAGGCTAATACCTAGACTTTACTTCTAACCACCTAAACTTGAGACAATCAATTACTGCATATATACCAACTAGCCAATGGTGTTATCAACCAAGGCAAACTAGCTCAATGTAACCCACCCTTTTCTAAGATACCTGAATTGGTGGCACTCAAGGTCAGTGTTCACCAAACTCAGTAACAAAGGGAGGGACTTGGTTGAGCTTAAGTGGATTGGAGGTCAAAATTTGGTCCTGAACAGGGCTAGAGCCCTCTCCTCCAAATTAAGGTGTCTTGGGAAGCTATAAGTGAGCAACCTTAGGGCTTATGTGGAAAGGGTTTCTAGTCCCTGAGGAGTTGTTCTCAGGATGCCCTTCATTTGCCTGAACTTATTTTTACCTTCCAGTTATTATCTCCACCTCCATGTTCACACATAAGTGAAGCCAGTCCACTAAACTCTTCAGGAATGCTGAATTTCCTGTAGTGTCAAAGAGAAAGGTAAGAGTCATCTGAGTGCATGTCAACTTGTTTTCCTTTCCCTCCTCATCCTACCACTCCACACTCGCATTTCCTTTTCCTCTTCTTCTTCTTCTTTTTTTTTTTTTTTACATTTTGAATTCCTTCTGTGTATTCCCAGGAAAAAAACCAATTGATGTAAATATGCTCCTCCTCCTAAAGAGTGAAGCCAACTCCAGGGAAGAGAACACACTTGCATTTCCAGAGCAACTTGTGCAGGAAAAAAACCTGTGAGGGGAGAGCCCAGCCTAGAAACAATTTCACAGGAGCCCCTCCATACAGTGTGGTTCAAGGCTTCTGCCTTCCAGCATGACTGTTTGCCTGGGCAATTCAGAGTTGCATGAGTTAATTCAAGATGCATGGTAGATTTGGAAATCTGTGCAAAGTTAAAATACAGAGGGTGAGAAAGTTGGAGAAATGTTTGGTTTTTTTTTTAATAAAGAGAGGGAAAAGGAAGTACTACAAAGAAATGCTTACAAATAAGAAACAGAGGGGAGGCGGTACAAGATGGAGTCCGAATAAGTGCACCATCATCATCTCTCCTGCAAAAGACCAGCTAAGTGGTGACGCAATCCTGCCAGAGTGGGCTCTTTAGGGAACCTACAAAGCAGGAAGTGTCTGGACATCAATCTAGAGATACTGCAACAAAATTAGTGCTTCCTCAAGGTAAAGCTGTGGGTTTCTAACACTGAACTCAGAAGCCCTGGGAAGGTAAATCCCTTGCCCCTAGGGCTAAGGGCCACAGTGTTCCCTGTGAACTACCAGTCACACTGCAGCATTCCCAAGCCTCACGTTCCCCAAATGCATGAACCCCAAGCCTGTGTTTCCTGAACCCCTGCAACCCACATTTCACAGACTTATGTACCCCAAGTCCACATCCTCCTGGGCCTCTGTTTCTCAAGCACAGCCCTCCCAGAAACCCAGCCCTGTCCTAGCCCTCTTGCCATGGACTAACTCCAAGAGGGGGAGGGTTTAGGTGGGAGGTGCAGAGGGGCCCAAGGAGTGTGGGTTCAATTGTCTGGTCCCCCATTTTATTGAGTTTGGAGGAGCATATCAGCTGACTTGGGGAGAGGCTAGGAAGAGAGGAGAGGCAAATCCCTTGAGAGATCCTGATTTACCTAAATGCCCTGGGGAGATAGGAAACTTGGTCTGAGAGAAGGTGGAGTCAAAAAATTAACTAGTCCCCCTGTAGCACACCTGAGAGGGAGAGTAAGATGTGCTTTGCAGGCTTCCAATAATATTTAGGGTCCCTGGCAAGGGATGGGTTTAGTTCTCTCAAGAAATTAAGAGACATTTTCTGAGGTGCGTTGGTTCACCAGGGACCCATTTGAATCTCCTATAGGCACCCTCACACAGCCTTCATATTACCCTGGGAGAGAGGGAATCCAGGAAGGGAGAAAAGGGGAAAGTCAGATTCCTAAGCAGTTTATTCAATTGCAAAGAGGATTCCTTGCCTAAGGCCCTGTCTAATCTTTTTTTGGGGGGGGATTTGTTTACTGTTTTTCCTTCCTCTTTATCCTGTCATGGCCCTTCTTTCTTTTTTTCCTTCCTCTTTATCCTGTCATGGCCCTTCTTTCTTTTTTTCCTTTCTCTTTTTCTTGCTTGTTTTTTCCCTTTTTTTCATTATCTTTTTTCTTTTTTTTTTAATATTAGGTGTTGCAGGCAACATTTCTTATTTGCTGGGCTTCCTCATCCTCAAGTTCCTCTTTTCTGTGTGTCCTGATTTTGGCTACTAATGCTATTCCCTTTCCTTCACATCTTTCTATCCTCCACCATTTATTGTTTCTCTTACATTCCACCTCTCCTTGGTTAGCCTCCAATATTTCTGATTTTTTATCTCTAATCCCTCTATTCTGTTTTCTATCTTTAATTCACTCTTTATATTTTTTGTCCTTTCTTTTCTCTATCCCTCTCTCCTGACCATACTGGCCTTTTAACTCATACTATATTCCTCCCCATATTCAGTTTACAATCTCATTATAGGTATATCCTTTCTCCTAGATCTCACATGGTTTTTTTGCAAACATTCACTATCAATACTACTACTACATTTTTCTTTTCTTACCTCTTTTACTTTCTCTAGTCCTAATATTTTCCTTCAAGGGAACTTAGCCAACGACAAGGATAAACCCTGGCCCAAATACACAAAACTGTCCTGTCTCAGTTCCCATCTCATTAGGCCACCCAGTACACCCACACTTACCTGGAGACCTAATTTGGGTAAAAGACTGGAAAAAGGAGCCCTTCCAGCCTACCTGGATGGGCCCACATACTGTTATCTTTGTAACCACACTGCTCTTAAAGTTTCAGGTATTGCCCCTTGGATTCATCATACTAGAGTTAAAAGGGCGCACTCCAATGAAAAACAAGACTACTGGACAGCTCACCCTGTACCTGACTTTCCCTTGAAAATCCAGAGCCACTGAGAATCACCATCACCCAACTAGATGTACTCCTGTTCCCTGCAGTTCCTACTACTCTTTGGACTGCTCAGCTTCCTGTTTCAGACTGGCAGCTACACCTCCCAGAGACTGGAGTGTAGCTGAAAGGATACTAATCTTAATAGTGTACTTGAGTCTTGTAGGATGCTTTGCTATTTTAAGTTGTTTTTCTTTACTTGGCTTGGGGCCACTGCCGATGCTTACCCCACTGTACTGGGTGCTACAAGGCCATAGTATCCACTGCTATACAGAGGCTAAAGCTGCTCAATGAACAATGGTCTCCTGTGCCTGCCTTTAACTATCATACTTATGTGCCAACAAAATGTTATGATATCCAAACTCTTACCCTATGTCCAGAAACTGGGCAAAAGTTCTGGATGGGTGTAATGAAACACTGGGCCAACTGCAAAACTTGGGGTATACCAGTGGAAACTGTAGGCTGGGCCTATCTCCCACAAATAGACATATCTGATGGGGGAGGAGTGCACAACCAAGTCCAGGAAAAAGTCCTAAAACAGGTCTGAGCCAAACTCATCTGACTAGCCAAAGGTCCCAAATATCTATATCATTGGGTGAACCTCAAAGGACTCCGCCAACTTACTCAGCTCATAGACCCCATTCAGCAGGTGGAGCAGCCAGTCAGCACCACTAATACCCTCCTCCTTAACGCTCACCTGGACACCAACATCTGTTGACTGTGCCTGCCCCTCTCGAGAAAAACCCTGTAGACACCCCATCTCCTCCAGGGTGGACCTCCAATCAAACCTTTGCTAAAATGAAAAATGAAGTTGCCCCTATTGGCCCCATGGCCCTCAACGTCCAGCTAGTTCTCTCAGAAGGCAATCAAAACTATATAACCTGCTATCTGGGTAAAAACTGATTTAACATCAGAATTGGTTGGGACAATCCCTGCAAACTTATGTACTGCCAGTAAAACCCTAGCAAACAACTTGACCCAGTGTAATCTCTCAAGATTGTTCTTCCTATGTGGGAGCACTGCATATAGATGCTTAGAAGCCAATTGGACAGGGAATTGCATCATGGTGTTCTTAACACCAAAAGTGTCAGTATATACTGAAAATGAGGTAGAACAAGCCCTAAACCTGCACCAAGAGTGAGCCAAACAAACGCTGCTTGCCGCCACCCTTATAAGAGCAGGTATAGTTGCAGAAATAGGAACTGGACTGGGAGGATTAGGTTCTTCCTTCAACTTTTATTACAAACTCTCCTGAGAATTAAATGAGGACATAGGACAGGTTGCTGACTCCATACTCTCCCTCCAGAGCCAAGTCAACTCACTAGCCACAGTAGCCCACAAAACAGGAGAGCCTTAGACCTATTAACAGCAGAAAAAGGAGGAACATGCATCTTCCTCAGGGAAGAATGCTGTTACTATGTCAACCAAACAGGAATAGTTTATACCAGAGTAAAAGAGCTAAGAAACCAGATTCAGAGAAGAAAAAGGGAATCATATGAGTCATGGAGCTGGAATCTCACACAATGGTCTTCTTGGTTCCTGCCCCTAGCAGGTCCCCTAATCACTTTACTCATGTTAGTCACATTTGGCCCCTGCACAGTCAATGCCCTTATCAGGTTCATTGAAACAACAGTAACCCAGAGAGCAACAGCAAGAGTTCTGACCATAGGAGAATATAAACCACTTAGCATGAGTGATGCCCTATAGAAAAACTTTTAGGGGCATCAAAGGGGGAGGGGGAGAATGTTGAGAAATAAAAAGCCTAACAAAGATTACAAAAATATCTAGCAAATCACTTCTGCCCCTACTTCTGTAAATCAGCCTGTGAAAATATGGCCTTGCAGGAAAATATCAAATGAATGACCCTTGCCCCCTGCTTCTGTAAATCAGTCTGTGAAAACATGGCCTAGCAGGAGAATATCTAACAAGTAATTCCTGCCCCTGCATCTGTAAACCAGCCTTTAAAAGTGCAGCCTTGCACCTGCATTCTGCTTCTGTAACCCTGCCTGCAAAATTTTGCCTAGCAGTGCATTAGCCAATGAGCAAGATTTATGCCAATCCCACCTGAAATCCTATATAAACCTATAGAAAATGAAAAATGGGGCTCAGAATTTGGAGATCGACTCTTCTCTGGGCCCACATGTAATAAATCTGTTCCTCCATGTCTGAGTGCTGGATTTGGGTTTCTCTGTTATTCAGTACTCCTTGACTTTGCTGCAGCAAAACGAAGAAACACCTTAAATGTCTAATTTGTATTATTATTGAAAACATCTAAAAATTAATTTGTGATGTAAAACACAAGGAAAAAATTAGATCAAGTTGATCATTATTGATGTTTCATGACCAGAAAATATAAAATAAAATAAAAGATAGGTAAAGGAAAGGTTCAGGGAAAATATGAAAAAGTTTCCTTATATTTCTAACTAAGGCATCTGAAGTAATTAGAAACACAATCTACAAATGTGTAAATACTAAAATATGCATTAAGACACTGTGTTCCATAACTCCATCTGGCTGCAAGCATAGCCTAACCTCCAATACCTTCTTTACACCTTCCAAAACCACCTTACACAGATCCATTTATGCTGCCTCTGCTTTTGTCATCACTTAATGAAATCTTAAATTCAATTGGGGGACTGGATTGTTGAATTTTGGGCACAATATTTTATTGTATTTAACCAGTAAACTGTTACTATAAAGGTCATCAAATATTGAAAATTAAAATCCTAACATTTAAAAGTAACTGCTCTTTTTCATATACTATTTTCCTTCTTGGCTTCCTTTTTTATTACGTGTGTATATTCATCAAATGATCTGGCACTCTATCTACACTGGCAATAAGCATTCATTCAGGAGAGTAGGCATAGGTTGAGCATAGAGGTTCTCTAATCCAGGTGGACAAGACTCTTTGAAAAGACTGACATAGGCAAAAAAAGAATTTTGGGGGACAAAATAACCCAGGGAGATTTTGATTTCTTATGTGCTGCTGTATATAAAGCACATGGCTTGTCAGATTGGAGCATTTCATGGGCTTATGAAAATAATGTTATGAAATATACTAAAGTATCTCTCCAGTTATAATTAGATTCCAGTCAGGTAATAAAGAGTGACCCAACTCTAACAGATGTTGACTTTCTTGTCTTAAGTGTTGACCTTGAACTCTTAGATCTGTGGATGGCCAAAAGCATGGGAAATTTACAGTGAGATGCTTTCAAAAGGGCCCTAGGTTATGTTATACTGGCAGTATCTTGTAACAATGGGCAGTGGTTGGGTATTCTGCAGGCTTGCAAAATTTCAAACACATAAACAGATGCTAATTTTGTCTAATATTCCCATGTATGTTATATAATATTCCCATGTCTGAGTTTTAAGTGAATGTTTACAGTTTTAACATTCAGGCCACATACCTGGGTACATATCTTGGCTCTAAGTCATAGAAGCTAGTAACATTGTTGACAGTTGTCTCTGTGCCTCTGTTTTCCATCTGATGTATGTGTGTAGTAAACACAGACACCACATATGGCTTGATCAGAATTCAGTGAGTTACTGTAGTAAATTTTGCTGTGGTCAGAAGAAAGTATTTTGTTGTCAGTGTTGACAGTGGTAATTTTCCTGTGTAAACACAACACAGTCTAGTATGAAGAAATACAAGCACACCCACATATATATACTCAGATATACAATAACATGATGTAGACTTGTTCATTGACATCCCTTAACTCCAATTCAAACAAATCCATACCACTCAAGTAGAATGCAGTTGCTTCCAGGGACTGCAGAAATGTTCAAATTCTTACACTTGAGATCAGTTTCTCTTACCACACCTCAATTCTTACCCTCACATGGAATCAGGAATTACACCAGTTCTCCCCACTAAAACCAGCAAGGAAAAATGGATGGAATTCATCTAGATTTCCATCCTTTTCTATTCTCAGACTGTGAGAGATCCCCAAATACACACCTTTTTCTCTTGTTCTTGAGGCCACCTGTAGTGAAAGAAAGGAGAGCATATGAGGATCAGATCGTGATGTGTACTGTTTACACAGATCTTTTGCTTTCTTAGTTACCCTAGAAAATCAGATGAGAAACCATGGTTGAGTCAAAGAACACAAAAGCAAGAGTAGAGGACACCATTTGAAAAGGTGCACAATTTCCTAAAAGTTATTTCTTTCTCTTCCTTTTTGGCAGGCAATTCCAAAATTATTAATCCAAAGAGGAAAATTTGTCACTGAGGAAAAGGTCTTCTATCTTTGAGTCTCCCACCCGAGGCCACCAAAACCGAAGCCTCTCTGTCACCAGGTATCTGTTGGTTAGAGTGGTTGCCCACTACCCCCAATCAGACAGTACCTGAATTCTATTATCTACATAATCAGGTTTTCAAATCTGAACTTGATTGAAAGAGAAACCTAGAAAGCAAAACATCATTTTCAAACAAAGAAAGGAAGTCTTACCTTGGTCTCATATGGATTCTACACATCTGCCCTGGAATTAGGAAGTTCCTCCAATGCATCACCTGTGGAAGATGGGAAGATACAGAGTAACTGTATTAGAGATGCACCTTGTGAATTACTCAGGTAACAATGCTTGACTCTTACAACGTGCTTCTGTTTATGGATGTTTGTTATCAAACAAAAATTGACCTACTGGGCTATCCACTGCGCAAATTTTATTTCTCTTTTATCTGTATATATTATGTTTTCTCAATGTGGAAACTGCCTAAGAACTTGATTATCTATCAATTGCTATGACTTAATTGAATTAATTTTCCGAATATCACTGTGTATTGAAAGACTATTCAATGCACAGTGGAGAAAATGTCCTCTATTTTCCCAATACTTACCATTATAGAGGACAATGGATAGGTGAAAGCATTGATATATAACTATATAAAAATGGAAATTTTAGCTTTACCCACAAGTATAAAAGCAAATGTGCATGTTGGTTCATAAATTGATATTTAGAAATTCAAGTTTTTATAGATTTGGAAAATTAATTATGTGAATGGAAGGAACACACCCCACATATACTGAGTTATATACACATTTCAAGATGAATAGAAGTTGAAAAGTATGTTAAAAAGCAAACTTTCAGACGTCTCATCATGTGAAATGTCTCCCTTTTGATCACTACAATTCCAGATTTACTACATAATCTGAAATAAATAACTGACTACATCCTTCCTTGGTAAAAAAAATATGATCAGAATAGACATGGCCATGAGGAAGAGATGAAAGATACAGAAAATCATAAGAAAAACTAAATTTCTCTAAGGAGAGATTCATTTTAAGGCAATGAGCTTGACAGAAGGACCTAATATATATATATATTCAAGAGTAAGAGAAAAGTATAAAACATATATAAAAGTCTGTAGGGCAAACTGGAGAAGATAAACTAAGAAAACAAAAGAATATTTTGTGAAAAAAATAACCAAAGTTGGGGGGATTGGATTAATTAAGTAGGTCAATGATCATATCTCTCAAGCAGCAATTGAGATTTCCCATCTCTATGAACCATAGTAATGAACGTGGGAGCTTTTCCGCCTGCTACCAACTTCAAATCTCACTGGGCACAGAGTGACTGTTAGAACCAGGAGCCATATATGTATCATAAGATAACCATGCCAACTGGTCATCGCAGAATTTTCAGAGCAAATGTATTCTCAATATTGTGAGGTCCAACTGCTGCTATGTGACCATTTTCCTTTGCCACCAGCAATGAATGGGTACTACTGTTTTTCCACATCCTCTCTAATACTTGCTATTTTCAGTTTTGTTTTTTATAACAGTCATTCTAGTAGGTGTGGAATGGTATCCTATTTTGGTTTTGAGTAACATATCCTAATAGTTAAAGACGGTGAACCTCTTTTCACCGGCTTTATGGAAATTTATATGTCCTCTTTGAAGGACATATACTTCTTTTTCCAATTTTTTAATTGGGTTGTTTTTCACTGCTTGTTGAGTTTAGGGTTCTTTATATATTCTAGATATAAAACCCTTATTGGATATATGGTTTACAAATATTTTCTACCCTGGAATTAGTTGACTTTTTGTCTTTGTGACATAGTCATTTTAGACACAAAAGTTTTAAATTTCATGACGTCTCATTCATCTATTTTCTTTTGCTATGTGTGCTTTCGGTACAAATTCTAAGAAACCATTTCCTAACACAAGATGCTGAAGGCCATCTTTATGTTTTCTTCTAAAAGTTTAATGTTTCTAGCTCTTCTAAGACTTTATAGACTTTCAGTTAATTTGTGTATATGATATGAGATAGAGTCTTCCATCACTCCTTTGCATATGGATATCCAGTTCTCCAACATCATTATTGAGGCTATTCTTTCCTCCATTGAGTGGAATTAGAAGACTTGCCAAAAATCAATGCGACATATATGTGAGGGTCTATTTCTGAAATCATGCAGTCCAATCAAAGAACCACACACTCACAGGCATGTATTAGTTTAATTACTTGATCTTCTGAGATTCACAAAAGAACATCAAGCTGTCACAGATCTTAAGAGCACACAATTGTATGCCAACAAATTAGAAACCTAGATGGAATAGATACATTCCTAGAAACACATGAGCAACCTACAGTGACTCTAGAAAAGATAGAAAGTCTCAACAGAGCAGTTACAAGTAAAGAGATGAAATCCACATCAAAAACCTCCAATCAGAGAATGATTTGAAAAGACAGCTCTCCACAGAAGATAAACATAGGGTCAGAAGGACCTTGAAAAGATGGTCAACACCATTTGCCTTTAGGAAAATGCAAATTGAAACCACAGTGAGATACCTTTTCACATCCACTAAAATGGTTGCTATTAAAAACAGAAAATAACATGTAGAGAGGATGAGGATAAATAGGAACACTCTTTCAAGGCCAGTGGCAATGTCAAATCGTGTAGTGGCTATGGAAGAGAGACTGGGGATTCCTGAGAGATCTAAGTATAGAACTACCATATGACCTGGCAATTCCACCACTAGATATATACCCTAAAGAAATGAAAGCAGGGTCATGAAAAGATGTTTGTACACCAGTGTTCATAAGGCCATTATTCAGAATTGTGAAAAGATGGGAGGAACTCAAATTATCAATCAACTAACGAATAGATAAGGAAAACATGGTATATACACACACACACACACACACACACACACGCATATACAGACATACAGTGCAATATTATTTAGTCATAAAAAGGAGTGGGATTGTCCCCATTATGCAAGAAAAGAAAATCTGTTAATATAATACACCATATTGACAAAAAGAAGGGAACAAAAATGATCATCTCAATTTATGTGCAAAAGGCATGTGACAAAATCCTGTTTCTTTTCCTCATAAAATCACTTAGAAAAGTAAGAATAAAAGGAAATGCCCTCTACATGAGAATGAACACTGTGGCAGTTTGAAATAATCAATGGACCTCCCAAGTGTCATTATGTTTGTAAACCCCGAAAGACATTATTTTGTAAATGGGCCTGTTCCTCTGAGTGTAACCCACTTTGATTGCCTTAGATTCACCACAGAGGTCTTTAACTAAATTACCTGTTAAGATTTGGAATTGTCCTGAATGACACTGCAATGACAGATACAGACCATTATATATCCTGCCAAAACCTACAGAATTGCGTGGGAGAGAATGTAAACTATAATCCATGCTTAGTGGCAATGCTCCAAAGTGGGTTCATCAATTGCAATGAATGTGCCACGCTAATGAAAGAAGTTGTTCATGAGAGGAAAAGTGGGAGGGGTGGGGAGTCGGGCATATGGGAATCCCTTATAGTTTTTTATGAAACATTTTATGTAATCTTAAGTATCTTCTAAAAATAAATAAAAAAATATTTTTGAGATTTACCTGTGAAATGTGGGCTTTGATTCAACCAAGTCAGGAGGGTGTGACTCATGTTTGAGTACCCACCCCCTTGGTACAAAAGGACTCTTACTCAAGACAACACACAGGAAGAGAGAAGAAGACAAGGAAGAGAGAACTTTGTCAGTTCTGGAGCCCTGAGGAGAGATGAGTCATTTCCTGATTGTTTGCCCAGAGAGACAAGCCCTATGCCAGCATAAAGCTGAGATTGGAAGAAACTGGGCCGGCAGCCTTAAGAGGAAGAAAGAAGGAGGCAGAGAACACCCACCATCTTGTCTCAACACATGGCAATTGGCTTTGGTTGGAAAGCAGCCATGAGTTGGAATCTGTATGGCCTTATAAGTGTAAGTTTTTACCACAAATAATTACTCTTTATAAAAGCCAAAAGATTTTTGGTACTTTGCATCAGCACCCCTTTGGCTGACTAATACAGGCATATATGAAACAAACCACTCCCAACATCATACTGAATGGTGAAAGATCGAAAGCTTTCCTTCTGAGATCTGGAGCAAAACAAGGATGCCCGCTGTCACCACTGCTCTTCAGCACTGTACTGGACATTCTAGCTAGAGCAAGCAGAGAAGAAAAATAAATCAAAGTCATCCATATTGGAAAGGAAGAAGTAACATTTTCACTATTTGCAAACCACAAGATTCCATGTATAGAAAGCCTCATAACTCCACCACAAAAATACTAGAGCAAGAAAGAAATTGAGCAAAGTGATGTCCTATGAGATAAATACCCACAAATTTGTAATATTTATGAACGATTGTAATGCGCGTTTCAAGGAGGAAATGAAGAAAAATATCCGTTTCCAATTACAATTAAAACAAATATCTCAGAATAAATATAGCCAAGGTTGTAAAGAACTTATGTATGGGAACTACAAAACTGCAAACAGAAATCAAAGACCTAATAAAGGGAAAGACATTGCATGCTCACGGACTGGAAGGCTAAATATTGCCAAGATATCAACTCTACCAAAAACGAATGATAGATTCAATGCAATCCCAATGAAAATTGCAATAAACAGCTTTGCAGAAATGGAAGACAATCATCAAATTTATTTGGAAGGATATGCTATCCTGAAAAGTCACAACCATCATGAAAGACAGAGTTGGAGGATACACCTTTCTTGACTTGAAACTTATTGCAAAGCAGCAGTGGTCATAAAAACATGGTCCTGGCATAAGAATAAATATATAGATCAATGGAATCAAAGTGAGAGTTCAGAAATTGACCTTCTCTTTTATGGCCAATTGATTTTTCCCAAGGATGCCAGGTACCCTCAATGGGGAAATAATGGTCTCTTCAATAACTGATGCTGGCAGAACTGGGCATCCATATGTAAAAGTATGACGGAGGACAACTATCTCATATCATATACAAAAATTAACTGAAACGTATAAAGACTTAAAAGAACTAGGAACATAAAACTTGTAGAAGAAAACTTAAGAAGATCTTCAGAACCATGTGTTGGGCAATATTTAGTTTTGTTTTTTAAAAACATTTTTATTATTATCATTCTTATTTTAAAGATACATAGATCACACAAATTTTTGCATTAAAAAACATAAAGGTTCCCATATACTGCATTCCACACACACCCCCACTCCTTCCAATCGACAACTTCTTTCATTAGGGCGGTACATTCATTGCACTTGAAGGGCACATTCTGGAGCATTGCTACACTGCATGGATTATAGTTTATTTTGTAGTGTGCACTCACTCCCAGTCCATTCAGTGGGTTATGTCAGGTTATATTATGCCTGCATCTGTCCCCGCAATATCATTGAGGGGAACTCCCAAGTCCTGAAAATGTCCCAATATCACATCTCTTTTTCCCCCGTCCCTGCCTTCGGCAACTCCCATGGCCACTGTCTTCACATCAATGAAATGATTTAATTCTTCCAGTGCTAGAGTCATGACAATTCTATAGGAGAATAACAGTAAATCCATTCTATTTTATTCCTGCATCCTGAGGACCCTGGGATGGCCATGTCCACTCCAACTTTAAATCAAAAGGGGGCTTACATCCCACATGGCTGATGGATGGAATTTTCCCACTTGCATTTGTAGACTCTCTTGGTTCCCTGGTGCAGTGGTTGACTATCCTCACCTCCCTGTTAGTTGACACGGGCAGTCCAATGAACAGGAGAGTAGGTGTTGCAACTCTGCTGAGGCTCAGGACCCAGCTGGCATATAGACAGTCCAGAGATTCAAGTCTCCTGAGCATACACCAAACCCAGCACCTATCACAGGTAAGGGAAAAGTGACAGAAGAAGCATGCATAGAGAGGTCACATCTGAATCCAACTCCACACTCAGGAGCACAAATTCCACTGACAAGGCAGTGAACTCCAGAGCCATCTGTCATGATCATAGGACCTGGGTGTGCCTGTATCCCTCAGAAGGACCCTTCCCTGGGGTTGTACCTACTTTGGCTGTCTCTGAGACCTTGTTGAGATGAGCATAAGTGCAACCCCTCTGAAGACCTCCCAACACATTTTGAAGCCTCTTAGCCATATAAACTCATTTGTCTTTACCACTTACCCATTTTATTCAAGGTCTTTTTCTAGGTGCATCACCGGCAGGTGTTGGTAGTAATACCTCAGCCCAGAGTCATATCCCACACTGGGGGGAAGGTAATGCACATACATACTGAGTTTGGCTTAGAGAGTGGCCACATTTGAGCAATGTGGAGGCTCTTGGGATGTAACTCGTAGGCACCCTACAGTTTAGGCCTACTTGTAATTTAAAGCACTTAGGCCGCCCATAAACATAGTCATCAGTATCAAGGGCCCATCACTGGACCATCCTTCTTCACTGGTCTTTGCCCTTGTGCTTGGGGTATTGTTGCTGCTCCAGTGGGGAGTGGGGCAGAGTTTCCCAGAATGGGAACTCAGCACTCCCTCAGTTGTTGGAAACTCTGAAGTGAGGTATCATTGATGGGGAATGCATGGGTAGGAGGGAGTTCTCCAGGGCAATGTCCTCTTAGATTTTACACCCAAAGCAAAAGCAACAAAAGAAAAATAGATACGTGAGACCTAATCAAGATTATAAACCTTTGTGCCTAAAATACCTTTATAATGAAAGCAAAATCAGTCTAATTCTATGGAAGAATATATGGGGAAATCATATATCCAATAAGGGTTTTCTATCTAGAAAATATAAAGGATCGTGAAGGTCATCAACATATATAGAATGAAAGACAACCCAATTAAAAAACGGACAAAGCTGCTGTCAATTGCACGGTGGAGTGGGCATCGCCATGCCAGAGTCCTCAGGATTGGGAAATGAACTATGGCCTAGAGTGGACTTACTGGTATTCTACTATGGAATTATTGTGGCTCTAGCAATGGAAGAAATTATATCACTGATGTGGAGAGAGTGGCCACTGGAGTTGCTGAAGGCAGTGAGAGGGAAAAGGAGGCGTATTATGGAGGCATTTTGGAGAATTGGAGTTGACCTGAATGATATTGCAGGCACAGACGCAGGGCATTATATATCCTGCCATAACCCACTGAATGGACTGGGAGAGTGAAAACTACAATGTAAACTATAATCCATGCTGTGTAGCAATGCTCCAAAATGTATTCATCAAATGCAATAAATGTGCACCACTAATGAAAGAAGTTGTTGATGTGGGAAAATGGGGGTTGTGGGGAGTGGGGCATATGGGAATCTCCTTCATTTTTTAATGGAACGTTTTGTGTGATGTATATATCTCTGAAAAATAAACAAAATATTGCATCTGAGACTGAGTGGAATCTCTCCTGAGTTATTTATGGTAGACTGAATCAAAATTAATGTTTCTAACAGTGAAAAAATGAAACTAAAAATACGTTTTGAAACATGGGCAAAAGTCTTGGATATGTCTCCAAAGGGTAAAAAATGGCAAGAAAGCACAAAAAAAGATGCTCCCTGTCATTGCTATGATAGATATGCAATTCAAAACCAAAATGAGATATCATAACATACCCACTAGAATGGCTCTTATTAAGAAATGGAAAATAACAAGTACTGGAGAGGATGTGGAGAAATAGGAGCACCCAGTCATTGCTGGTGGCAAAGGAAAATGGCCACACAGCAGCAGTTGGACCTTGCAATATGGAGAAGGCATTCACTCTGAAAATTCTTTGATGACTGGTCGCCATGGTTACTTCATGATGCACATCTGCCTCACGGTTCTAACTGTCACTCTGTGCCCAGAGAGATTTGAAGTTGGTGGCAGGTGGAAAAGCTCCCAGCTTCGTTCGTACGGCTCATAGAGATGGGAAACCTCAATTGCTGCTCAAGAGGTGTGAACATACTGACCTACTTAATCTAGTTAATACCCCTCAAATTGGCTAGTTATTTTTCAACAAAATATTCTCCTCATTCTTTTCTAGTTTCTCCTCTCCAACTCATCCTACAACATTTCAGATGAGCTTTATACTTGTCTCTTACTACTTTGTTCATATTTTAGATCCTTCTATCAAGCTGGTTGCCTTAAAATGAATCTCCCATTAGAAAAATTTAGCATTTCTTTTAATGTTCTGTACCCTTCCATCTTCTCCTCAGCTCCATGTCTGTTTTGATGCTGTTTTTCACTCAGCAAGGGCCAAGTAAATTATTCATTTCAGAATTTGGAGTTAAAATGGATGGCTAGACATCAGAAGTGAGGCATTTCATAAGACGAAGTGTACTAAAGTTGGTTTTTAACATGCTTTACCATTTCTATGCATCCTGAAATGCATACATAACTCAGTATGTTTAGGGAATCCATTGCTTCCATTCATATAACTAGTTTTCCAAGAACTTGAGTTTCTAAATGTCAGTTTATGAACCAATATGCACCTTTCCTTTTATCCTGGGGTTTATACAAAATTTTCGTTTGACAAACTTACTTATTGATGCTTTCACTTACCCACTGCCCTCCCTAATGGTAAGTATGGGGAAAATACTGTTAATTTTTTTCTCTACCACCCAATGAGCAGCATATCTTTCAACACACAGCAATAGATAGAAAAAATACGAAAATGAACTCATAGACATTGATAGATAAGCAAGTGCTTTGATACTTTCCCACACAGAGAAAAAAAGATAATGTATATAGATGAGAAGATAAATAATATTTATGTAGTCGGTGGCCCAATAGCAGCCCAGTTCAGGTTTGGTATAACCAACATCCACAAAGAGAAGCATCACGAGTCAAGCAGTGTTCCCAGAATAATTCATGAGATGTATTCCTGATATACTGAGAGTTACTCTGTGTCTTCCCGCCTCCCACAGGTGACCCATCAGAGGAACTCCCTAATGCCAGGGCAGGTGAGGAGAACCCATCTAACACAAAGGTAGGGTTGACTTTCTGTATTTAAAATAAATGTGTTGGTTTCTTGGTTTCTTTCTTTTGCAATCAAATTCAGATTTGAAAAATTCATCACGTAGAGTATAGAATTTAGGTACTGTCTGCTTGGGGGTAAGCAGGAATGGGTAGACTCTCTTTCCAACAGACAGCTGGTGCCAGAGGGCCTTCAACATTGGTGGTGTCAGTTGGGAGACACTATGTAGAAGACCCCCTGCCTTAGTGGCATTTTTTTCTCCTTATATTAATAATTTTGTAATTGTGTGCCTAAAAGGAATAGAAGGAAATACAATCTGGGAGGGTCTGCACCTTTTCTAATGGTGTCCTCTACTTTGCTTTTTTGTTCTTTGACTTAACAGTGGATTCCCATCTGGTTTTCTACAGCAACTAAGAGAGCAAAAGACCTGTGTAAACAATACCCAGCCTAATCTGATTCTCACATGCTTTCTTTTCTTTCATTACAGGTAGCCTCAAGAACAAGAGAACAAGGTGTGTATTCTGGAATCACTGAATGGCTGAGGATAGAAAATAATAGGAATCTAGATGAATAGGTTGGCTTTCCATGATGGCTTAGGTGGGGATAATTGGGATAATTCCCAATTCCTGGTGGGAGTGAGAATTGGAGATGGTGTGAGAGAAACTGATCTCAAGGGAAAGAACCTTGATCATGTTTCTTCAACTTTGATCATGTTTCTGGAAGCAGCTGGGTTCCCCTTGGGTAGTGTGGATTACCATTGATTGTAGTTGAGGCACGGCAATGAGTAAGTCTGTGTTGTGTAACTGTGAATCTGAATGTGTGTGTGTCTGTGTGCTTGTATTTATTCATACTAGACAGTGTTCCTGTTTACACAGGTAAATCAACATTGTCAACTCTACCAAGAAAATAATTCCTTCTGACCAGTGCACAGTTTACATACAGTAACTTATTAAATCCTCATCACAGCCATATGTCATGCAGGGGTTTAAAATACTGACACCTCAGCTGGAATACAGAGGCACAGAGACACATGTCTACAATCTCACTAGAGCCTAAGACTTAGAGCCAAGTTCTGTACCCAGGCATGAGGCTCCAATATTGAAACTGAACGTGCATTTAAAGCTCAGACATGGGGATATCAAACAATGTACATGGGAAAATTGGACAACATTAGCATCTATGCATGTACTTGAAAGTTTTCAAGCCTACCGAGTTTTCAACCACTGCTCATCAGTATAAGATTTTGCCAGTGTCACATAACCCAGATTACCTCTCAAATTACCATACTGCTAATTTCACATGCATTTGTCCAGTCACATATCTGAGAGTTCAAAGTCACTATGTAGGGAAACAAAGACAATATCTCTTAGATTTGGGTCACTCATCATTACCTGGCCAGTATCTGATTAAAATCAGGAGATTCTTTTAGTGTATTTGCTAACATTATTGCCAGTAGCCCAAGAAATGTGCCAGTCTTGCAAGCCATGAGTTGTATGTACAGCAGAAGGTAAGAACTCAAAATTTCCCTCGGTTATTAGCCCAGGTCACCCTTATTGAACTGTCTTGTGCGCCTGGTTAGAGATCCTCTGTGCTCAACCCATGCCTATCTCCTTAATGAATTCTCCAGTGTGGGCTGCTTAGTGCCATCACAGATC
Source organism: Dasypus novemcinctus (assembly GCF_030445035.2). Lineage (NCBI taxonomy): Eukaryota > Metazoa > Chordata > Mammalia > Cingulata > Dasypodidae > Dasypus > Dasypus novemcinctus. The sequence goes on from NC_080703.1 coordinate 9,514,494, forward strand.
AAGTACCAGCTCACTCATGAATACACACATGAAATAAAAGAGGAATTTGTTATTATGTAACATTTACATAATCTACAACTTCTATAAATATAAACAATTTTTTAAGTTGAGAAGGAAAACACAATAGCAAAAAGAGTAGTTATCTTAAATGTTAGGATTTCAACATTTTAAATTTCAAAATTGGATTTCCTATATATCAACAGATTACTGAATAAATACACAAAATACTGTGCCCAGAATTCAATAATCCAGACCCTAAATAAACTGTAAACTTCCATAAAAGGGACAACAAATGGAGAGGCAGCATAAATGGACCTGCGGAAGGTGAAATGGTTTTAAAGGTAGTTAAGCTGTGCTTCAAAACAGATGGTGTTATGGGATGCAGGTTGTGTCATAATGAACACATTACTATTTGTGCATTTGTAGATTTACCATTTGTAAGACACTTTAGGAATCCTTAGCTGGAAATCCAAGGAATCTGCTTCTCATTTGTTCCTGAACCTTTCCATTATTTCCTTCCTTCCTTCCTCCCTCCCTTCTTTCCTCCCTCCCTCCCTCCCTCCCTCCTTCCCTCCCTCCCTCCCTCCCTCCCTTCCTCCCTCCCTTCCTTCCTTTGTCCCTCTCTCCCTCCCTCCTTCTTTCATTCCCTCCTGTAATCAGCGTTGTCACTAATGACCCACTTTCTTCTTTCTGTTTTATATCAAATATTGATTTTCTTTAGGGTTTTTTTCTCATAACAACTCACTTAAGACTTTTAAGGTGCTTCAGTGGTTATGAAGCATGACTATATAAATAAATGCTTAACTTAAATGGAAGGATTCCTTTTAACAGCCTTTTGCATTAGTGAACTGTCTATCTTCACAGAAAACTTTTGCCAGATTTTGAAGTACATCACAGAATTGATTTCTTTGCATGGTTTGTTTGTAGTATTACTTATAAGACTATACCCTGTATGACAAAAACATATTCAAAGTACAGATAGGTGTTTTCATTTCATATTTTTGCCGGGAAACAAATGCAATGAAAACTTTAACTTGAATATCTCATTCTCCAAGATATTAAAAGGCAAAAAAAAAAAAAAAAAAAAGGAGAACTAAAAAGTTTTGATATTTGTCTCCTGTCAAATCATCCACAGTACAGGTTCTTTTGCAGAAGGTGTCACCTATACAATACATGTCAATTGCATTGATGTATAGAAGGGATAATTGTATCCTGGATGCTCTGGGTGCCTCTTAAATGTGCCAGAATGACCTGGGTACAAAGATGCACACCAAGAATGGGTGCACACATGGAGAAACTCACCCATGATGCTGTGGGGAGGGCGCTGTTACATTCACCTGGAAAACAGTGTTCTGGTATGGATTAGAGGCATGTGCACCTGTGACCCAGCAGGCCCTGTCCTTGTTCTATATAATCTAAGGGCCATGAATGAGGCATGAATGCGATGTCCACACAAAGGCCTGCAAAGACTCATTTGCAACAGTTTGATCCTGAGCAGTCATTCAGGGAAACAATACAGTGTATAAAATGTAGAAGGAATACACTTATTGTGCTATGTCCTAATGTGATATAATTACTTGGCATTCCAAATAGCAAATGTTGATTCACACAGCAACAGCTTGGAATTCCCACAATATTCAGATATAACATCCAGCCGTACTCAAAAGAGTTTATACTGTGTGCTTCCATTGATAGGGTGTGAAAAAGAGAGAACTCTAAATGACGGTGATCATGATCAGAATAGTGGTAATTGCTGGGGGCTACTGACAGGAAGTAGCAAATGATAGGCTGCCAGGGGCTGGACACATTCTGAGTGTAGGTCAGGGTGTTCACAACACGTGTGTTTATATGAACCACCAAGCCCTGTGAAGTGCATTTGTGTACTTCACAATCGTTACAATAAGCATTAATGTTTAGAAAAAAGAAATACAAAAAGTAAGCATGCCCACAAAGTAATCTCCAGGTCCCAGTGGCTTCCTATGTTTACCACACAATATTCATAAAGACATAATGCCAAAGCAGAAGACACTTGCAAAGAATAGATAGAGGGACACTCTTTCATCAAATCAAGAGAATCTCGATACCAAACTCCAGAAAGACAAAGATGGGAAAGGGAAATTACAGAAAGAACATTCTTCTGAATACACGTGCTGAAAGCGTGGAAAACGTCTGCATTTTGGACCAGAGATTGCAAAGGAAAGTACCTGGGATTTCCTGGCAGGATTTCTGTGGGACGATAGCAGAGGATGCAGGTTTCTGAGGGCAGCCTGGGAGAGGGAGTAGAAGGGAAATCCCTTAATTGATCAGAGCGTGGGACCCAAAGGAATGCAGGCCCGGGTTGCTGAGGAAATCCCTAGATGGGGATTCTAAGCTATGTCTAGGGATGGGACTCTCTCCTTCCTCACTGCTTATTCAGGCTTCACTGGTTGAAGGGAGCTAGTGCTTTGCAGAGCTGCCCTGGGCAGTTATTTGTGAAAATCCTGGGTTCTGAGCCACCATGGTAGCCAAGCTGATGACTGGTCATCAGGAGTGGTTAGCTGACCCCCAGGAAGTCTTGCACAAGGCAGCTGACAGTGTGAATAGTTTGGGGTAGGATGTCCACAAGAGTCCCTGGTCCTTCAGAGGAATTCCATTTGGGGGAACCTGAGTCATATTCTGCATCAGAGAATTAACTTTTAGGCAGACAGTAGGGTGAGGATTTGAGCCATTCTCTTCCCTGGAATCAAGTACTTGGCTGGCCTTTGTCCACGGCTCCTGGGAGGGAACTTGGAACCCCTGGAATTTGCCAAGTTGGGGTAGTGCTTACATTTCCTGACCCAAATCCTTCACTCAGCAATGTTGTGAACACAAAGGACTCATTTGGGGTTGACAGGACAGTGCACATATTCTCCAGGAGCTCTAAAGCATCACACCCATGTAGGGCTGAAAGTCAGTGTCACGCCTCCCCTGTCCTGAGCCATCAAGGCTCAGGACAAGCCACCCTCTCTGGAGGAAAGCACTAGTAGAATACTTGCTTATTCCTCCCAACTTTTAACAATTGAGCTCTTCTAAGTCTTTTATGACATATTGGGCACTTTTCTTAAGGCTTTGCTTGCAATTACTCATTCTTTCAGTTTCATAATATGCACGATTAAGTAGATCTTATTAAAGTTTTCAAATGACAGTGCTGAAAACTGAACCCAGAAAATTTACAAGCTATAACCTGGCTTGGGTGGCCTCTAAATGGTATTTGAACCCAGTTGATACTAGCACACATACTTTGGCCACTGTGCTTTGCTGCTTTCCTATGCTGTCCCATCTACAAAAAGACATCCCACATCTGTCTATTGAGTGTCTAAAGTGAACAACACAAAACTACAACATCTTTTGAAACCAAAATTAGACCCAATGGGGTCTTCTGGGAAGCTCCTTAATGAGAGGATGATAGTTTGAACTCTAAATCATTCATTAAAGATTTCCTATGCTCAACTGTCAATAACATGTCAACTGATATTTCCATTGTGAATGCATTTCCCAGGTTCATGTCTCAAGTATAAAAAAAGAAAATGTGCTACTCAATCCAAAAAGTCTACTGCCCGCCATTCCCAGTCTGTCAGACGTCGCAAAATCACCATGTGGCCCAGGAAGAGGAAGGGCCGTCAAATGTCCCCAAGCAACTCTTCTTCTTTGGAAGGTACAGTGGAATTGCAATCATTGTATTGCCTCAGTAATGTTGCCTGTAGTTTATGTAGTGTCCCCTACTGAGGAAAAACCTACACAAAGGCTAAGACACCATCTTTTTTTTAAAATTCATGTTTGACAACTTTATTAATCGTGTTAGTAGATAGCACCACAACCACATAGTGAAAGATGCACTGACAAAAGTCGGTTTGTGTTTACTGGTAAACAGCATTTCAAGGTAATGTTTGGTCATTAATCTATTTATGAACTTTAGCTGAAAGAGTTGACTTCAAAAAAGTGCTGTGAGATTGTTATAAAAATGATATAAATTGTTAGAGGAATTTTAGATTCACATAAAAATTGTGCGGAGAGTACAAAAAGTTCCTACATGTTTCCCTGCCATCCTTCCAGTGCAGACCCAGCACTGTTTCCCCTGTTGACCCCTCTCATTATTATGGATGTGTGTACAATTAAAGGGACAGCACCAGTACATTGTTCTGGAGAATCATGCTTCCTATCTACCCCTCTGTGCATTTTGACAAAGGCATATTGTCATGTAACTCCCGTGACAAAAATTCAGGTGTTTTATTGTGTCCCACAAATTACATTCAGAAATCCTTGGTAACTGTGTGTGGTGGACTCATTTGGAAATAATGTATTTGCAGATGTGATTAAGATGAGGTCCATTGAATTAAGGGTGGGTGTTAATATTCTATGACTAGAGCACTTATAAGAAGGTAAGAGACAGGAGAAAGCTGTGTGAAGATGGACCAACACTGGGAAAAGGAGGCCATGTGAAGATGGAAGAAGAGACTGGAGTTGTGCTGCCATAAGCCAGGGCGCCTGGAGCCACCTGAAGCCAGAAGAGTCAAGGAATGATTCCTGGCTAGGCTCCTCAGAGAGACAGAGAGTGGTGCTATGGACACGATAATTTTGGAGTTTTTGTCCCTAGATCTGTGAGGGAATAAGTTTCTGTTCTTAACCCACCCAATTTGTGGCAATTTATTATGGAAACACTAGGAAACTAACTAGATTTGGTATTGGGAAGTGGGGTGTTGCCTTAACAGATACATGGAGAGGTCGCACAGAGGCTTCACATCAAAGTACTGCTTCTGAACACAGACATGGGTGAAGTTTACCCACATGTTTCCGAGTTGTGTGCAGCCAGTGAGACTTCCCATTGAGGCCCCAGACATCAAAGATAACAAACAGAACTCAGCACTCTGCCCTCCCTGGATTGCCAAATATGTACCAAAAAAAAAAGGGAAATCATTGTTGTATTCAAGAATTTCGGAGAGTAGGTTTTTTGCATAAGATAACAACAATTTCACAAGACTTTCATGCTACTTTACTGGAATTGTAGTTGGTGCTGGGGTTTAAGATATATCTAGGGGATTTGAATCTCTGGACTGACAATATGATAGCCACGCCCTGAACCTCAACAGACTTCAACTCCTACACTCTGATTTATTGGACTTACCCCACTCAGCTAACATGGAGTTGAAGAATGTCAACCACCACACCATGGAGCCTAGAGTGCCTACAACTGAAAGCAGGAGGATGGCATCCAGTATCCATGTGGGATCTAAGCCCCCTCTTGACATAGAAGTGCAATGGACACAACCAATCCAATGTCCACAGAGAAAATGTGGCATTGGTGTGGGAAAAGTGGCCATGGTGGCTGCTGGGTACGGGGAATGGGAGGAAGAGATGAGATGTGGAGGCGTTTTCGGGACTTGGAGTTGTCCTGGGTGGTGCTTCACGGACAATTACGGGACATTGTAGATCCCCCCAGGGCCCACTGGATGGAACGTGGAAGAGTATGGGCTGTGATGTGGACCGTTGACCATGAGGTGCAGCGATGCCCAGAGATGTACTTGCCAAATGCAATGGATGTGTCATGATGATGGGAGAGAGTGTTGCTGTGGGGGGAGTGGGGGATGGGGGCGGTGAGGTTGAATGGGACTTCATATTTTTTTAATGTAATATTTTTTTAAAAATGAATAAAAAAAGAGATAACAACAAAAAATAATGTACTTGTAGACAAATAAAAGTATATGAAAAACTGTATATTGAAATTTGATTGACTTTCCCTCCATTTTCTCTACTCCTCTAGGTTCTGTCGTTAAGTACCAACTGTTAAATTTTTGCACATCCTTTCAGATTTACTAATTGAACATTCATGTGAAAGTGACACTGTACCACAACCTTTCTAAGGGCTTTACCTATAGTATTCACATGTTCTTCATTTTTAAAGAAGTTTTAGATCACATGAAAGTTATTTGTAAATATAGGGATTCCCATATACCCCACCTCATCTGCTCACGTTTTACACATTTAACAACGTATTTCATTATTGTGATATATTTTGACAATTGATGAACAAATATGGAAGCATTGTTACTAACCACGGTCTATAGTTGGCATTACAGTTTACACTATGCCCTGCACAATTTTACAGGTTTTGACAAAATGTATACTGGCCTGTATCTGTCATTGCAATGCCATGTGGAACAATTCGAATATGCCAAAAATGCCCCATGTTACACCTTTTCTTCCCTGTGCTTCCCCACAGAAACTGCGGTGATCAATGTGGAATTTCCATCAATGTGGAAAGGACTTCTAGTCCTAGAGTAATAATCAGTCTACTTTGGTCCATATTTACATTTTCCTCTTATGGGTGTTCATTCCTCAATCTTGAGGATTTTGGAATGCTTATGCCCACGCTACTTCTGATTAAGATGGGTGTTAGGTCCTATGGGGCAGATGGAGGAAACACTGTTGCTTGCAGTGCTAGATACTCTCTGTCTTTTGGGATGGGCGTTGCCCATCATCCTTCTTTTGTTACTTATCCTGGGTGAATCTGAGGAACTGGAGAGTAGGTGTTGGCTGCAACTCTGCTGAGATTCAGGGCTCCACTGGCATATGAACACACTGCAGATTTAAGTCTCTGGGACATACATCTAAAAATGGATATAGTGATAAGCATAGGTTCAAATACATGGGCAGAAAAACCGTGTGTAGGAAATGAGCCTAACTCTGATACACCAGGGAGACTGGCTATCATATATTCTAAGGTAAGGCCCACCCATGTGGTGCCAATTTCCTGAGTTTGGCTGAAAGGCCTCAAGTGTCCAGATGTCTCTAGAGCCCACAGCAGCACCCCTGCTTGAAGCATTGCTTTCTATGGCAGTCCTTGAGATCGTCCTGAGGTGTGCAGAACACTCATGTCCTTGCATGTGTCAATTATTAGTTGAAAGAAACTGGCTGTGAATCAGCAGTGGTGGTCATTTGTATGGAGCCTTCCATATCATGAAGGGTACTATATTCATTTTCCAGGGCTGCCATACAAAGTACCAAAATCTTGGCCACATAATAGCAAACAGAAAGAATAAGACCTAGAAATGTGTTCTTCTACAGCTCTGGAGTGCAGAAGTCTGGAATCAATGTGTCACAGCACCATGCTCCCTCTGGAGGCCCTAGGGGAAGAGTTCTCCTTTGGCTTTCCCTCTCTTTTGGTGGAGGGTGGCAATCTTTGGTGATCCATGGCATGTAGCTGCATGAGTCCAGCCTCTGCCTCCACATTCATATAGCCTTCTCCCTTTACTGTTTCTTTCTGTGTCCCTTCTCATTTTACAGGGACACTGGCTGATTGGATAAGGGAGCTTGGGAATGGTATTACATGCCTTTTTCTACATCAATGTGCTCTCTGGCTAGGGAAATGTTTCATGTTTCTGGGGAGGTTTAATTTTATTTCTTTTCCCCTTTTGAGTTCCTGAAAACTTTGTTGCAAATGCTTTGGTATTTACATTTTTTTCTGATACCTTTTCATTTTTCTTTCTTTGAGAATTACTCAAAGAATTGGAACTTTATGATAAACACTTAGTGTCTTACACATAAAATTATTTTGTCATTTACTTCAAGTGTCATTTGAAAATTACCCATTTCCTAGATGCCTTAATCACTGTTTCAGTCATCGTGTAGGCACTGCACAGGAGCACTTCCTGGTAAAATATTGGTCAGTGTCTTATTATACCTCTCCTAAACACTCCTCTCCCAATCCTTTCTCCATCCCGCCTTTCTCCACTCCACCCCACACAAACACACATACAGCACAGCAAAGAAATATATTCCCATTTAGGTGCTGCCAACATTGGGGTCACTATAAAGGTCTCCTAATTCTTCTTCACTCAGAACTCTATTCAAAGTTAAGTTATGGTTCATTCCATGCCTTGGCAAATATATCAATTGAGACACTTATAATTAAGGTAAAACATAATCCAAAGTGATGTTTTTATGCATTTTGGGACAAAGGACTTCACAATAAATAAGACCACTATCATTTGTAATTGCCGTTCATCTCACTTGACTGGGTCTCTGTTAACAGTCAGGAAACTCATTCATTCAGAAGAACAGTCATTACACTTAGGCTGTCAACAATAGGATCTTTGCCATCTTTGTCAGATTCATTCAAAAGGGAGATGATACATGAATAATGTAGCTGTTGTTAAGCAAAGCAGGTAAACTTGGAGTGTGGACTCCTGGGTTGGAAACTAGCTGAGTCTTGAGTAGATGTATCTTGAAAGAATATATGCAAATTGATAATAAGCACAAGAAATGATACTCAATATAATTAATCCTCAACGAAATGCCAATCAAAACCACAATGCAGTGCCCCTTATATCCAGTAGGGTAGCTAATGTTTTTAAGAGGAAATAAAATGAAAAATAACAAATACAAGGGAGGCTGTGAATCAACTGGAAGGCCCATACATTGGTGGAAGGAATGTAAAATGGATCAGCCACATTGGGAAATAGTTTGGCAATCCCTCATTGAGATAAACACAGGATTACCATGGGACCAGCAATCTAACAACTAGGTCTATATATGAAAAGAACTTAACTTAAAAGAGGGACACAAATAGGTATGTGAAAACTCAGTGTTTGTTGCCGCATCATTCAGAATGGCCAAAAGTTTCAAACCACCCAAGTGTCCATCAATATGGGAATCAGTAAAAAAAAAAAAAAAAAAAAAAAAAAAAGCATATCCATAGAATGGGATGGGCCACACAAAGTAAAGAAGTTCTGATGCACCCTACTATATGCATGATACTTAAAAACATTATACTGAGGAAATAAGGAAGATATGAAAGAAAGATACTGTTTCATGTACTTCTTTGAAATATAAGAAAAAGAAAATTCAGAGAAAGAAAAGGAGATTAGACTTTATTACCAGGGCTAGGGAGATAGATTAGTCTCATTGGTTAGTGGCTATAGAGTTTCTGTTTCAGGTAATGAGAAAATTTGGAATTGAATGTTTGATGGGATGGTAACACAACTTTGGACATGTAATTAATTGATGATAGTAAATTAATTGTATAGATAAAAATGGGTAAACTGGCAAATTACATGTTATGTAGATGTTAACTTGTTGAAAATTTTTAAAAATCCTGTAGAACAAATGAAAAACTCAAAGTCAACAAAGATCTGTGAGTGTGAAGCAGTATCTCATGATGTCAATGAGATTCTGGCAATTTTGCTGGATTTCAGAATGGGTCGCATAAGAGTTGGAACCATATCACTGTATCATATTGTACATTTTAGTACCACTTGTTCGTGAGCTATTTCACATTGATTTAGACTCTCTTTAGCTACAAAACCAAGAATCCTATTTCTGATGCCCATGCTTCCTCTCTTTGGTCTCCTTCTTCCATGAAGTGTGTCTGGGTAACTCCACAGTCCATGTTTCCTGGCCACCCGGACCTGCACATTGTAAGCCCCTGTCTGGGTCAAGCAAAGATCCCTGAATAATATCAGCCACACCCCACTGTACTGACTGTTACTCTGTGTCCCCTTAGCTCCCCTGGAAGACCTGGTGGAGGACCCTCTTCGTGACAGGGAGGATGAAGTGGTTCCACCTAATGTTGAGGTAAGGTCATCTGTTTTGGTCTAAGATAGAAATACTCCTTTCTCCTATTTGTCCTTTTCAATTGAGTAAATATCATAATATATGATGGTGTGAATTATAGATATCACCCACTGGTCAGGGGAAAGGATATTTGGAAGGCTTCTCTTACCAAAAGTGCCCTGATAAAGAAGGCATTAGAAATTGAAGCACCAGGTTCTATAGCGTATGGTAGTGGGCTTTTGCCTCGGTACCAGTATTCTGCTTGGATTCAAACTTTTGTAACTCCCATCAAAGTGGTCTGGAAAGTCATATCCATCAGGCAACAATTGAGCCATTCCTAATGTATTTTCCATGTTTATTTATGGGGCCTTTGACTCTACAAATGCTTCCCATCAGTTTTCATAAAATCACCAATACCTGAGAAGATGCTACTCAACATCCTAGGATCCTCATAGTGTTTTCTTTGTTGCAATTGCAGGGGAACTCCAGAGAAAGTGAAAACGGTAGGTATTCTGTGCTAATCCCACATCCGAGGGTAAAATAGAGGTGAAATAAGGAACTTCCAGAAAACTTTCAGCTGGGGACATCCTGGACAAAGCATCATGGTGATGAGGAAATGGTTTCTGTGAAGGGAATCTGCCCTTGTTACTACAGTCTGTGGTTTTGTCTGTGGTCTCTTTAGGTTGTGCAGGCTTTGCATGCATGGGGGTTTGGGGAGTCTAGTGTGAGTTTCTGTGGTGTAATTTTGACTTTGTGTGTGTGCATATATGGGGGCAACCATGAGCAGTTTCCCAGATGTTATATCCCATTTAGACTGGACAATTACCAGGGACAACAGGGACAGTTTTCTCAAGTATACCCCATCACCACTGCATGTTCTATGTACATGAACTTGTTCCACACTCACCAAAGCTGGATCTGGGGTTTGCTTTCTATGACCACAACACAAATGGAAAACTGAGGGCAAAGGTGAACATCCCAAGCTCTTGCACTGCTAAAGGGAAGGTCCTAAATGGGAACCTAGTCACATGTCATCATACCTTGAGTTACAGACCTGACCTTGCCACTCAGCCATATGCTTACCAGAAACCATACAAGGGAGTTACAGCATCTGTATAGATGCATACCCCAGAATTACATGAGCCCACAAAGAGACCAAAACTGCCCATCATTATAAAGTAGCCTCAGTGTTCACATGACCTAGGCCAACTACCTGTGCTGACCACCACAGACTTTGATATAGTTATTAGTGCTCAAAGGACACAGTAAGCATACATGCTAATGAGCAGCTCCAAATTCTGAGAGTCATGAGGCATCACATAGGATGGCATGATCCATGATAACTGGATTGAGGTCACAGCTCAGGAGCTTACCCAAAGCAGACAGGCATCGGGAGGACAATTTAGTACATATGACAGCATCATCCCAAAGGACACGATAGGCACTCAAATCACGAGTCCCACGAGATGGTCTTTGAAAAATAAGAATGCAGATACATCTTGGTTCTTAACCTGGTGTCCAAACCCCTTGTGGAAACATTCCTAAAGAGTTGCATTTGTGGGTGTTGACACTCAATCTATATGTCCCTACATAATGGCTATCCCATATTTGATGAACAGTGATATTTCAATATCATTCAATATTTCAATGGCTACCCACACTTGGTGTGGAAAAGAAAGACTGGAAGTAAAACCATCTGATTAATAAGTGTTACTATTTAAATGGTAAGATTTTAGTACTCCCAATCTTCTGTGATATGTTATCTTTATCCCAATGGGTTAGTGAATAAATGCAATAGAATGCATTACATGGAATGGAATCCAGACCACCAGAAAACTTTGCTTCTAATCAAGTGACAAATTTCTGTAGAACAAATGGTAAATGCAGTGTCTATATATGTGGCATGGAGATTGAATTCATTTGGAGTTGTCCAGAAGATACTGGCACTTAAGTTGAGATATACTATAAAGAGGAGGGATGATGGGACTCAGGCATTGAATCATAGCATGTTTTTCAGTGCCACTTGTACACTGGGTATGGTCAAAAGGTTTAGGCTGATATTTGCTTCAGAGCTAGGGATATATATTTTTGTTTCTTTCTGGCTGCTCTCTTTGCATCCTTCCTTCATGATGGATGATGGTCCCACAGCAGTTCTCAGCATGCTTGATAAACTACCTCCTCTACACAGTTAAGAGTCTTGTCCAAGGCTATAAATTTACTTTGAAATTTATGAGAAACACACCAATGTGATGAGTTACTCTGTGTCACCCTAGAAGACCAGGAACAACTGATGGGGGCACTTCCAAGTGATCAAGAGGATGAAGAGGTCCCATTTAAAGCCAAGGTGAGCTTACTAGTCATTGATCTAAAGTTGATTTTTTGGTCTCTTCCATTGCAATTGATTTCAGATGAGGATACCTGATCATGAACATATTCGATGAAATATTCCATTTCCTTGGGGTGGGAAGCATCATGTGGGGCCTCTTCTAACTGATCCAACATTGAAGAGATCAACCACAAAGGGGAGCAGAAGTTGACAAAGTAGGCTTTTGCTCAGCTACAATTTTGTTCTCCTTGGATTAAGAATTTGTAATCGCCACACAAATTGAATTTAACAAATGTGCGTCCAGGAAAAGCTCATGCCTTTCTTGGTGTGTCTGCTACACCTGCTCATCAGGTTTGCTTGACCCCTATTTCACACCTGAATTTCTAATGCTGCAAATCAAGCAAAAATCCTTTGCAAACAGCCAAAACATGATCTGATCCTCATAAGGTTTTCTCTAATTGCAGGTGGCCCCAGGAGAAAGTCAAACTGCTGGTATGTATCTAGAATTACTGAATTGAGGTAATTTTGAATTAGATCCTAGGTTTGCCTGGAAAGCCAAGGTGGTTCCAGTTACTGGTGGGATTTTCTGAGGTATGGTTACACATTAAACATTAATTCCTCCTGATAAGGAATATGGCCATGCTCTATTGTTCTCCCAGTAGATGTATTCACTTCACTTGTATGGATTTGTGTCTATGGCAGTCATGGAGTGTGTATGAGCAAGCCTATTGGAGGGATTGAGAAGGTGTGTGTTGGGGCATTGCTGTGTGTTTCCCTAAGTGAAGCGTCCAACATACACAGGACAACTGTCATTGAAACTTTTCTAAAACACCATCACATCACCACAGCACATATTGCATACAATAACCTGTAAACATCTCACTAGAATCATTCCTGGAATTATGTAAACTCTCCCTAGCCCTTACAGCCAGGTTCTGAGGGGCATAAATTAATAACCCGAGATTTCAAATTCCTACGTTGTAGAGACAAGATTTGGAGTGAGGCGTGTAACCCCTATACTACTACTCTGAACTACTGAATATTACCTAATCACAGGTATGGGTCACTAGTGACAATGAAGGAATTTCCACTGCCTATATATATGTATGTGCCCTAGGCATTTCTTAAACATGACACTCACGTGTTAGATATTCACAGGGGTCACATAACACAGGTTAGCAGGTGCATTTTACAAGATACTTATTCACAGTTATTAGTGTGGAAAACACATAGAGAGCCCCACATGTTGCTGGTAAACTCACAGACTCTCAGACTCGTGAGGTTTCAGTAGGACAAGCTTGCCAATCGCTGCCAGTACTGGTTCACAGCTCAGCACAGGGCCCAAGCAGACAGACAAGGAGAGATATTTTCATCTATTTAATAACATTATCACCATAAGCCATTAAAAAAAAAAAAAGATCATTCTGTGAGCTACTCATTTGAGGAAGAGTAATGAGTAAGAACTCAAATTCCCTCTTAGCCATTAGGTTCATGTTCATCATTCGTATTTCAAGTTTCCCTTATAGCTAGCATAGAGATTCATGCTCAACCCTCAATCGATCCTAACTAACTCTCCCACTGTGGGATGGATCATATAAGCGTGGAGAGTCACATCACACAATGAATACAAAAACATGGTAATGAAAAGGAAGCTGAAGGGAAAATATCACATGGTGAACATTGGGTACTTTTAAACGGTAGTCCATGAGTATTACGACAAGCCCTATAATTATCTTTATGACACATGTTAGTGACTCAATACAAAAGAATACCTTGTCTAGAATTAAATCCAGTCAACCAATAAATGAATAAATAAAACACTATACAACAGATTAGTATTGTAGTAGGAGCACTTTGCATTAGTGGAGATGGAAACGACCTTGGAAAGTTCAAAAGGTCATTGACAACTTGTCTAGATTCAAAACAGGAAGGGGGAAGCAGATTTTGTCTCAACGGACATGGGAGTTCCAGGGTTCACACCCAGGGCCTCCTGACCCGTGCGATGAGCTGGCCCACACGCAGTGCTGATGCACACAAGGAGAGCAGTGCCACGCAGGGTTGTCCCCCACACAGGGAAGCCCCACACACAAGGAGTGTGCCCCATAAGGAAAGCCGCGCAGCATGAAAAAAGTGCAGCCTGCCCAGGAATGGCTCCACACACATGGACAGCTGACGCAACAAGATGACACAACAAAAAGAGACACAGGTTCCCAGTGCTGCTGACAAGAATATAAGTGGACCCAGAAAAACACACAACGAATGGACACAGAAAGCAGACAACTGGCGGGGGGGGGGGGGTGATAGGGAGGAAGGGGAGAGAAATAAAAAGTAAATCTTAAAGAAAATAATAAAAACACAACTATTATAAAAAACAGGAAGGAAAAGTGATGGAGCTCTGTAAGTAATACCATCTGTTTAATACTATTTTTAGATTGAATATATCATGTTGAATTTGGATGCCTTTAGGTACACAGACAAAAAGTCTTCATTTCTCTTTTTTTTTTTTTCCTGTTCCTCTTCTCCTTTATCATCCTTCTTCCACCAAGGAGGATGGCCCAGCAATATATTTTTACAGACTTATTACCCCTCAGGTCCCTATTTTCTTGCCCATTGCAGTGTCAGGGTAGGTCCCTGAGTAACCCATGAACACCGCCCAATGTATTGACATTTACTCTGTGTCCTCCCAGGAACCCCTAAGGGCCTGCTGGATGAGTCCCCCAGTGAGAGGGAAGATGAGGAGGTTCCATCAAATTCCAAGGTATGGTCACCCATTCTTTCTCTGATGTCAAATTGCTGATTTTAAGATTTTTTGGTTTGTTTTTTTTTTCCCTTTCTTTTATTTGCCAATTGAGTTCAGATATGAAAATCAGACCAAATAATTATAGATGATGTCTGCAATTTCCTGAGTCAGAAGAATGTTTATTTGGAACCCTTTACTAACATCTCTGCTTCAAGAGGGACTTCAAGGAGTCCCCTCTACATTACAGGGCTAGGTTTCCTCCTCAATAGATGGGAGAGATGCATAAAAGAGGAAATGCTGTGCCTTTCCACAAGTGTCTGTTACAATTACTTTTTGGGCCTTCATCTCAACCCCTGTTTCCCATCTAGTTTTCTAAAGGCAGCAACAGAGTAACCCAACTGTGCAAACACTATACAGCCTGCTCCAGTCCTCAGAGTGTTTTCATTTCTCTAATTGTAGGTGGCTTCAGGAGTAAGTGAAAATGGTATGTATTTTGGCATCACTTTACTTCTTTTTTAAAAACATCTAAATGATTTAAACTAGGAGTTTCATGCTTTCTTTACTGTGGAAAGTACTCTGATTTTACCTTCCATGTGGGCATAAGAAATAGAGGGGTCCTTCTGTTTTAGAGGAAGAAAAATGGCCACATTGTACAGTACTTTTAGCAGTTGTGTTCCCCTTAGGTGGATTGGGTTTTTGTTCATATCCCATGATAGTTGCACACTTTACGTGTATTTAAATGTTCAAAGTTCAACAATAACATTGGGCTTCAAAATGGGCAGGAGGAGTGGTAAGAAACTGTCATTGAACAACATCCTCTTTTTTAGTACCTTTGCAGGTTCCTTTTATGGTGCTTTGGGACGTCTTTAGCTACAGTGCCAAGGACTGTGTCCCTTTGTGTTACTGCTCCTCCCTGTTGCCCTCCTTCCACTCCTTAGCAGCTCACTTAGTCTTGCTGAATACCTGCCTCCTTGTTATTCTAATCCCTCGTCCAAGTCAAGTAATGCTTCTTGACTGAACCCAGAGCAACTACCCCAATGTACTGATGCTAACTCTCTGTCTTCCTAGCTCCCCCTGAGGGCCTGCTGGAGGAACTTCTAAGTGCCAAGGCCATAGAGCACACTCCATTTACTTACACAAAGGTAAGGCCAACTTTCTTTATCTGAGATAGAACCATTGCATTCTTGGTTTCTTTCATTTCTCATCCAATTCAGTTATGAAAATTTGACCACGTACAATATAGATGAGAGGTTCAAATGCTTGGTGGGTCAGTGTTCAGTGGGCATCTTTTAGGAGCTAATCCCAGTTTAAAGGGGGCAATCATAAATGACAGCATCAGGTTATAAACTATATGGCAGGAGGACATTCTTTAGCAGAAATTTTTTCACCTGGAATTAAGAATTTTGTACTTAGGAATCAAAATGTACTTGAGAGATGTATCATCCAGGACTGTTCATGCTTTACACCTGCCTTTGGTTTTCCTTAACTTCATTCTTTCCATCTTGCATTCTGAAGTCTCCAAGAGGACACAGGCCTCTTGTAGCACTATAGATTAAGTTCTGATTCTTACGGCATTATCTTCTCTGTAAAATTGCAGCCAATCCCAAGAGCAAGCAACAATGGTAAGTATTCTGAAGTCATACACTTGCTGAGAAAAAGTCCAGATATTAGAAAACATGAGCCTTCCTTGTCAATTGAGTTTAAAGAGGTTCCTGATGACAACCTCCTTGAGGGAATGAGGATTTGGGTGTGGTGAATGAAATGGACATTCCAGGTAAGAACTAGGGTTGTCTTTCTTAAGAAGTCGAGTACTGATTAGTTGGCATGTGTTTGTCTGCATGAAAGTGGTGTGTGTTTACATGTGTATGTTTGTGATGTGATTCTCAGGATACACGTTTTGATTCTCAATGGGCATGCGTACAAATGTGAGTCTTTAATGTGTTTTCTGGATTTTTCACACACCAAACAGTACAATGACTAGTGTCAACTTTCTTTGTAAAAAATCCCATCAATACCTCTTCAAATATTATCAAATTATGTCCTAAATTAGTGTGGCTTACAATATGTCAAGTATACCGCAATAACTCAAGAATAATCCATCAACATCAAAGACAATTTTCACGAAGCTCTACAGGGACTGAAATGTGGTACAGGACCCTTCTTTCTGGGATGTAATAATATGTCTTGGCTTAATCATAAATCTCTCCTCTTTGTAAGGCTTTACTTATACCTCATAGCATTTTGAATGGTCAGGATGAAAGAAAGGCAGACATACATGTCCCTTCATTAACATATGAGACAGGGAAGTTTCGAGAAGGTGAAAGAAAATCTTCAGAACTGGACATTTAATGAATACAGACCAAAGAACTTGAGATTTTAGGTGCTTTGACTCCTAATCCACACATTTTCTTCAAGCCTCTTCTGCCTGGCAGAGTCTCTAAAGTTCTCCTACGAATTTGTCAACATTTGTCATTTTAGTTCACACAGCCAGGGCATCTAGAGCAGATTCTAGTTTTTGCAGTTTTGCTAAAGCCCAACGCCCATTTGTGCTGGTAGCTGTGGTAGGGATGATGCAGAAGGGAACATGTTCATCCTCACAAAATGCTCCCCAAGGCAGCAGCCCAGAGTCTAGCACTAGGTCTGTGCTTTGAACTCATCTAACACAGAGCATGCCCAAAGAGTCATAATTTCAGGGTGACAAGATTGGAGGTCAGTGCTCTATTTTCCAGCTAAATAAGGGAGTGAGAAGTTGAGAGCTGATACCTTCCCCTCCTCTCCCTCACTTGCAAGCACTTTGCAAATTCTTGCTAAGGCCTCAGGCTCCAGAGGGGCCCAGGAAGGTCTTAGAACCCAGGGTAGAGAGCTGGGTTTTCCTGTGGTAGCCAGCAAGGTCTCAAGGAAGAAGGGAGGGATGGGAGTGGCCCAATCCTTAATAAGGTTCCTGCGGATCTTTGTTTTCCTAAAGACTGGCTTGCGGACCGCAAGTATGACTCCACTAGCAGTGACGACGATGACGACAATCCAGGTAGGTTACAATTCTCAAGGAAGGATCCAATGGAGAAGATACCAAGATCAGTAGTTATACCTGGTGCCTCCGAGTCTATGGAAGGGGGCATGATATTAGGAAGTATAGGAAATACTTATGAGGGCCTGCTTCCATCTTTTCGTTTTCAATAACGTAAAAGTAGGAGATATAATGACCGTGAGCTTTGTGTGTGTTGTGTGTTAAATGAAATTTCCATGTATTTTTTTTTTTAATTAACTTCCCACGGATTAGTTTTTTCATGTCTTCTCAACAGTCTGACAACAAAACTTTGGTTTCCTTTGCTTAGCCTCCCATAGTAACTGATACAAGAGATTGTGGTTTGGATTTAAGTGTTGAACTTCAATGGAGTGGGTCTGTTGGGACACACCTCTCAGGTTGTCACCTGGACCTGGGACAAATTGTTTTTAGCTAGTGCCAGATGGCACTTGAGAAGTAAGGCCTCATCCCGTGCAATTTTAGATCTAGTTTTACTTTCTTCATGTTCCATCCTTACTGTGGATCCTGCTTTAAAGGTTAACCATGGGTTGGAAGCCATGAAGAACATTTTCTCTGGGCTTAGCCTGTACCTGTGTCCTTGAGAGGCGTGGCTAAAGCACATTCTTGAACTCACTACTATTTTGCACTTCCAACCCAAATCCAAAATGCCAATGTAGTTTGGAAACCTAAATTTAATTACATCTGAGAATGGTTTGATTCTAGTTGCCCCAGAAGAGCTTGCAAAGCCCAGCAGGCTTTCTGAGGACTTGTGTGAATGGGCCGCTGACTTGTTTCACACGCTGGCTCTCAGAGTCCTACTGAGCTGGTGCTCTGGAATTGAGTATGCCCAAATCAGAGCCTCTTGGCAGCAGGGCCACAGGTTTCCTCCTGCTCTTTGAATTCAGTGCTATGGTCAGCAATGCCCTGTTTCTCAAGCAATATTCCTTTCTCTCCCTGTGCCTTTCCACAGGCTTCTCAAAGCACCCAAGGTACCCAGGCCTAAGAAGGCTTGATGGAGCCTAGAAGGCTGAATTCATTTAAATGGCCACACATTCTACACAAGGCTATTAACACACTTGCAAGATAAGGGAATGTGGACAAGTTACTTTACATCTAATTTCCTGTTACTCCTCTCTAAATCGTTTTTTGTTTTTTTTTTTTTGGAACCTATGGAGATGTTGAGAGGACAGAATGTTTGCTTCACACCTAAAGCCATAACAGACACTTCAAAAACCACTTGATTTTGGGGGTTGGTGGTAGCTCTCTTCCACAAGATCTGATTCAACTCCAGATCCTGAGCGTTGCATCTGGCATTGGTTGAATTGGTAATAGGCCAATCCATTGAATGGAGAGGGTGGCATGATACGCTTGATCATTCCCCTATGTTCTCATAAGGAAGAACAATGTGAATGGAAGACAAGAATCAAGGAAATAAGCAGTATTGGGAGAGAGAAGAGAGGCAGGGAGGTCCTGAGGCAAGATGATGGAAAGGAAATCAACATCATGCTTAGCAAGACATAGAGAATATGACTGCCTTCTTTGAGGACAAGGAGGAAATGGGCATTCCTCCCCAAAGTTATAGTATGTGAGGTCTGGTAAACGGACCCTGTTGACATTAGGCCAACCACACAGGGCACAGGAGACGCTATCGAGGCCCAAAGAAAGTTGGGAGTGATACACAGACAGAATTGGGTGCCAAGCTCAGGTCACGGTATGACAAAGGCAATAGGGGCCCTAATTCTCCCCTGAATCCTAACTTTCTCCTTTCCTTTTGCAAGGTCACCCTATCACGGTCACCGCAATGGTACACTCAGAGGCGTTTTTCTCGGACTCAGAAGAGTCAGACGTAGAGAATGGCAATATGCATGTAATTTATTTCCTCTTCTTGCCTAATTTTAAAATCTTCCTGTTTCTTCTTTGTAAACATTTCTTTGTAGCTCTTCTCTTTCCCCCTCCTTTTACAATTGTCATCTCAAAGGTCCTGGTAGCCTCCAGGAAGGTGAGGTTATACAATTGGCAATGTTTTTAAAATGTTTCTCCACCTTCTTCACCTACTGCATTTTAACATTGCATGGATTTCCAACCCTACTATGCACCATACATCAACTGGTGTGTCCCTGAATGGCCCAGGCAAGAAGTTGTGCTGAAGTCTGAAGCACTGGCCCACATCATGTGGGGTTGGCCCCTGGGAAGTTTTTTCTGGGATGGACTCTCCCTTCACTGCCGTGTTCCTCCACATATGGCTCTGGAAAAGCAAGTGTGTTCTCTACCCTGCAGCCGTCTACACTCCTTGAGGAGGAGGAGTCTGTTGACATCAACCTTCTTTTCCGAGAATGCACAGAAGGAACCAACGATGTAAAAAGAGGGGAAGAAGAGGAAGAAGACATGTTAGTGTGGAGTAGTGGGTAGGATGAAGAGGGAAGGGAAACAAGTTCATGTGCACTAACTTTCTTTGCCACTTCAGGAAATTCAGCGTTCATGAGGAGCTTGCTGGAGTGCCTACAACTGTGTGTGAATATGGAGGCGGAGATAGGAATCTGATGGGGAACATGAGCACAGGCAAGTGAAGGGTGCCCTGAGAACCTCTCCCTGTGAGTAGAAGTGCTTTCTATGTAAGCCCTAAAGCTGATCAGCTATGCCTTCCCTCAGCTCCTTAATTTGTAGGAGGGCTCTAGCCCTCTTCAGGACCAAAGTTTGCCCTCCCAATCCACTAAGGCCTGCCAAATCCTCCTGTCTTTCTTTCTGAGTGTGGTGTACACTGTGGAGTAACCTAGAGTGCCACCAGTTCTCATAGGGAAAGGGTGAATTAGCCTGTGTTAGTTTGCCAGGGCTGCTTTATCTGATATCAGTGATTAACTGGGGCAAACACAGGAATTGACACTCAGTTTAGGAGATTAGACGCAAAATCTAGGTGTCAGCATGATGATGCTTTCCCTGATGCTGCCAGCAACACATAACTCAACCTCTGCCTCCATCAGCTGATCATCTGTCTTCATCTGTCTCCCGGGGCTCCTGCTCTGAATTTGTCTAGTCTTCCTCTCTTTGGAAGGACTCCAAGCATATAGGATTAAGGTCACCCAGATGCAGGTCGGCCTCCCCATTCACTAGTAAGATCTCTGACGACCCTATTCACAGATGATTTTGCATCCATAGGTGTGCAGGTGAGGATGAAAGCATGAGTTTATGGCTGCCCACTATTCAATCCAGAACCCAGAACAGTGGGGTCACTCTCAGGCAAACAGGGTAGCTATTGAGGCCCTGTTTTCTACCTCAGTGGGACCTGAGTCACTGCTGCCCAAGCCTTGGGGTTCTAAGCCTCTGTAGTTTCCTTCCACATCCCACTTCAGCTCACACTCATTTTCTCAAGCTGTACTTCTTTACAATTTATTCATGTATGTAGAATTCAAACAAACACAAAGCACAAAGGAAATCTCCCTGCAGGGCTTGCTAGGAATGAGAAAATCAGAGAGGATTACATGTTACTTAAGTCTCCTTATTTATTTTATAGCATTTAAGTAATAACTCTTATTAGATTATGATGAGTGTTTTGTAACACTTACATGTTGGAATATCTTAATGTAAGAAAATATATGATTTTGGCATCACAGTCACTTTATATTAAAATGGGTTGCACAGTAAGCTCAGTGTTTGATTTAGAATGACACTGTTAAATAGGGAAAGCGCTCCAAGAATCTGTCCCTTTTTGATCTGAGGCTTTCACCACTGGATGCTGTTGAGGACCAGGGTGGAGGGAGCAAGGTTATCACTTCCATGCCTCTCCCTTCAGAATTCCTGCCCCTCCCCTGCCCCAGGGAGATGGGACTCTGCCTTTTCTTTCTAGAGGACTCGAGCCCACCTTTTCCTCTGCATCAGTGTTGTTCTTCAGAGGACATTCACTTGAAAGGTGCCCAATCTAGCAATCAGGTCACAGCCCTTTGCCTGGAAATTTAGAGACACTCTTAGTCATAGACAGCACCTTCTGCAGACAGCAGCAGTAGGAATTCAGTCCCTCTGGATCTGGCTCCTGGGATATCATGGACCAAAGATCACCTCTCCGGGGTTGGTCTGAGGTAACTTTTGAGTCCTGCAAACCACCTCAGGGAAACCTAAGCTCCTACCACCTCTGTGCCTCCCCAGTGATTCCAGATCCCGTATTTGTGTTGCAGATCCTACAACTGACTGCTACAAGGATGCTGAGCTGGAGGCCTCAGCCTGAAGCTGAGTAGAACTGGAGATCTTATGGCGCTTGGAGACACTTATGTGCTCACCCTTCTACTCCATTGTGAATGAACAACTAAGTGGCACTTTAGTTTTTAATCCAAAGACTTAGATGAAGTCTTAGAAATAGGTTTTACTTTTAATTTTATGTCATATTAAACAGTTTTTGTACCTTTACTACTTACATTTCTTATTCTTTATGTAATAAGTAAAGAAATATACTGATAAGTACCCTAAACAATATTAGAGCTTATATGAATTATAATATCTGGTCTCTGTATTGGCTCCCACCAAGGTGATACACTCACTCATGGAATCTTCATTAAGTGTTAGTTGAAAAAATAACTGGAAACTGACAGCTTATCATAAGTCCTCCTGTCAATGGGTTTTTGAAATTTCATTTACTGAACTATGTTCAGTCACCTGGAATGGGTCATGCCAAAAATACTCATCTTGGTCTAGCAGGATAACTTGAATTTCAGGCCCTTTTTCACTTACATTTCAGTGTTGCTGTGTATAAAACCATGATTCACATTTCATTCCACAAATGTTACCCCATTTGCATCTGGCACAAAATCTTGTTCTCCAAAACACTGATGATATTCTAATTCCTTCACATAATATGAGTGCAAATGTTTTCACATTTTTGTTAACCTGGTTAATTTTCCTAGAATATCCCTTGCTTTTAGTCCTTCCGAGTCAGTGCACAGCATGCACTTCTGACACGCAGCTTCAATGAATTTCCTTCCAGAGAAAAAAACAAATTGTAATTTTTAGCATTTCTTTCGAGTCTTTGCTTTGGATTTCTGGTTCAGACACTGCAGTGTTCAGATATTAGACCAACTATGCCATTCTTCATTCTTTTCCTTTTTTCCTCCAAATCTTTTACATTCTCCACAAAATTTCTTTTCAACACTATCTGCTTTTCCTTTTGCTTTCTACTTAACCATTTCTGGTCATTCTATTTATTATGCATTACATTTCAATTTTGAACTGATATTTTTCTTATTTTCTGATGTCATCCCAATTGTTTTTTGATTTTCTATTTTTAATTTATGACATCTTATCATGTATTGTCTCATTTTCTAAATACCTTTTATCTACTTCTGTGAAAGCGTTTTTCAGGACATAATATACATAATGAAGACGGTCTTTCATGCATTTGTTGTGGTTACTCTGTATTCCGTTTCTCCCTAAATTACTTTGTTACATAAAAATAATGTGATTTTTTTTCTTCGTATTCATGTAATTAGAAAAAATTATAGAAGTGCAATTCAAATTAGCTTTCCCAGGAACGGAGATAAGTGTGTCTTCCTAGATTTTTTATGAATTTTTTTAAAGTACAAAATCTTTCTTCCTGGTGTTTCCAGATGCTTCAATTCTACCTCTCTTAAACATGGGACTTTACTCTCATCACCTCTATTGCACCTATCATTGTCTTTCTTCATCTGACTAGTGAATATTCCTTTTCATATATACTCTTTACTTGAAGTGAAACATCTATTACCACATTGCCAAAATCTAGTCGTTTTCTATAAATGTCCATATAGGTTGAAAATTATTTATCTGTAAGGGATTTTATATTAGATATCTTCTGTTGTATTTCCTTTCTGAATTATATTTGCCTATGTATCTGTGTTTTATTTCTATAATCATTTAGATTTTAGTTGCTTATATTTATTTTACATGGAAATTTCTTTGTTTTTATACTTTGTATTTGAGTCATTTGAATTCAGAATTATTAATTTCCTCCCCAGTTTTAAATCAATATTCATACATATTTGGTGTTGGCAATGGCAGTTCATAGTCAGTGAATTTTTTAAAAAATGCTGTTGCTTTAGAGTCACAATGACATAGGTTCACTGTCATTCATATCAGGTCTGCAATATTACCACCATATGGCCATATACTTATCATCAGACACATACATCAGCATCCCCCAATGTAATAGTTCTATTTCCCATGGTCTCCAAGGATGTCCTTAACACTTGTCTCTCCTCCATTAAAAGTAATGTTTTATAAATAACTTCTAGAAAGGAAAAATTCACTTAATATGGTTTACTGAATTTTAAAATTTAAGAATACATAAAAGACATTTCAGACATAGTCTACCATGATCTTACTATGAAAGTGGGACACTTGTACATTATTAAGAATTACGTTCTTCAAAACCATAAAAATGTAGGTCTCCTACAATTAACTCACATTCCAGGATTTCTGAAGTGCACTCACAGCCTTCCTATAAACTGGGGACTTTCTGCTGCTCACTGAGTGGAGGGTCATTTGTGGAAGTCATTCCATTCTCTTCACAGCTGCGTCTATATAATCCACTGCGAACATTATATTCAATTGTGAAGTACTGAACGTTTTGCCATGACAAGATAAATTTGCTCACTTTCATCACTGCTATGCAGCAGTGTACTGGAAGTTCTAGCCAGAGGAATTGGGCAAGAAAAATGGAACAGAAGAAGGAAGCTATCCTGATACACGGATGACATAATTTTTAAGTAGATATTCCCAAGAACCCACAAAAATACTACTGGAACAAATACAGACATTAAGCAAACTTGCATTGTATGAGATATACATACAAATGTCAGCTCTGCTTATATAGTACGGTAAAAAAAAGTCCGAGACCGAATTTTTTAAAAAATACATTCCATTACCCTCTAACGAATAAAATATCTAGTAATGAATTTATTGAAAGCGTAAAGCACTTGAACAGGAGCAGTCATACCTGAATGAAACTGAAGAAGAGTTAAACAAATGGCAAGACATCCATTGTTCATGGATGGTAAGACTAAATATCGTTCTAATACCAATACTACCCACAGGGAACTACAGGTTCGGTATTATAGTTATAAACATCCCAACCGACTTTTTTTTTTTTTTTTTTTTTTTTACAGAAATGGAAAAACAGATGCTCCAATTTACATGACATCAGCAAGTGGCTAGACTATGCAAAACAAGCAACTTTATGGTGAGACTGGGATTGATTAATTTATAGAACAGGAGGAGGGCTTTGTTATGATCTGGCTGCTTTAGATATGTAGGAATTTCTGGGATACTCTGAGGAATATTGGGGTTCACAGAAAAAGGGGTTCTAATTCTCCCTCTTAATGGACTGCCATCATTTTCCTGAAATTCTATGGGAACTCAGAGGCAAAGATGGAGAATATCTCTGAGAAGAGTACTGTGTCTTTCCTTTGGGGAATTTTCATTTAGGCTGGGTGCAGTCTTGGGTTCTCAGAAGGAAAGAGTGCTCTCTGGAAGAATAAATAATTCCCCATGTCCCCTCCTCTATATACCCTAAATCATAGGATCTGCATTGAGTTAAGCATGAACAAGGATATGACAACTTACTCAACATAGTGACCAGTAAAATTCACATGAAAAAGAGAAAGTCTCATTGACACATCTTACAGAATGGACACAATTTAGTTGAAGAAGGATTGGGGAAGGTGTATATACCAGGCTGCTCAAAGAGTGGTTCAGGTCTTCAGTCAGGGAGACAAATGTTGTCAACCTCTAGAGAAGTTCTCATATCGGTGATTGTATTTTTCAGCCCCAGAATTTCTATTTCAGTTGATTTTACACTTTTACCTCTTTACTGATATTCTCTGTTTACTGAGACATCATCCTCATATTCTCCTTTCATCATTGAGCATATTAAAAATCTGTCATTTATAACTTTGTTTTATAACCGAAGGATATTTTCAACTGAAGGATATTTTCTATTAATTGTCTTTTCTCTTGTGTGTGGGACATTCGTTCTTGGTACATTCCATGCCCATAAAACTGGATCTTTTGAATATTTTAAGGTGGCCAGTCTGGAAATTAGATTTTCCTGAATCCAGGGTTTGTTGTGACTGCTTGTTGTTTTTCTTTGTTTGGTCACTTCTTGGCACTAATTGTGTGAAGTCAGTACAATTTGTCATGGATAGTCACTAAAATCTCTTGTCCCGGTAGCTTACTGGCCATACTGTGAATGGACAGAAATTTCCACATATGCCTAAAACCAACAATAAATTTAAAAGTCCTTGCAGATATGTTGTATGTTTACACTGCAACATGGCTTCAACACTCAGTTTATGACTCCACAACTCCACATGTCCTGTTTGTACAAATCTTAATAGTAAACCAGAAATGAGTGCTTAGGTTGTTCTCAGGTCCTTTTTATACATGCACCCAGTTCTTCTATATACATAGTTTGTACATAACCAGGAATATATTGCAGCTTTTCAAAGATCTTATTAGCCAAAGCACCTCATTCCTCAGCCTTCCTCCAAAACATTTGTCTCAGTGTTTTGCTGCACCAATGTATTCCTGTGAGCCATGTGGCATCAACCAGTCTATTTGTCTTAAATGTTTTGGGTGAATACCTCCCGGGTAACTGCCTGAGCACTGAGAGTTTCCTTAGGTGAAATATACGCAGGTCCTTGGAGAAGGACCTCCATGGATTTGCCATCCAAGTAAAACAGTCAACCAGAAGCCTCTGTGAATAAGGTCCTTTCTGCTCCCTCTCGTATAGATTATTGTAACAGAAATGCAGGCTGTTGTCTTCAAAGCCATACCAAGGCGGTGAGCAGAATGGGACCAGGGTAAAGGAAAATAACCCAAACCTCTGACAAGTTTCACCTGTTTTATTTTTATTTTTTTCTTTCCCTCACCTGATTCAAAGTTCCCCTTCTTGCTGTATGATTTTGGTTAGATTCCACAGTTCATAACAATTTTATTCTGCTATTTTTGTCATTTTCTTTTTTGCTTTTGTGGATGGCCTGACTCCAGGACTCCCCAAATCCACTATTTTTGCTGTTGACATTCTGCTCCTTTGTAACTAACCAGCCCTTAAAATTTGTACATAGTGTGAAATACTTTCCCAATAATCCATGATCTGAAATTCCAGATACATATTTCATTATTTCACTCTGCTTGGGGTTATTCTTTAAGCAGAAGCTTTATAACATCCTAATGACTGTTTATCATCTTCCCTCTTCCTTTTCTCCCACAGTTATTCTCAAATTGCCTTTGCTTGCCACACATCTTGAACTAGTATGGGGATAGCAGGAATGGTGAGAGTGCCTCCATGGGTATTTTCTGTTTTTCCATTTTTAAAAAAATAATATATATATATACACACTTAAAGAAGCTTTAGAATACAAAAGTGGTACATCCAAGGGATTCTCATATGCCCCACTCCCTATCCCTCTGACACTTTCACACATTATCAACATCCTTCATTACTGTGTTACATTTGTTAAAATTGACAAACCCATGTTGAAGCACAGCTATTAACCATGGACTACATTTTACAATATAGTCTACATTCTGTCCTGCACAATTTTGTAGATTATGACAGAATATCCAATGGCCTGTATCTATCATTGCAATGTCATGCAAGACAACTCCAATGTCCTGAAAATGCCCTCACATTACTCCTATTCATTCCTCTCCCATCCCTCAGAACCTCTTGTGGTCACTGCCTTTATATCAATGATAAGAGTTCTTCCAGTACTAGAGTAACAGTATGTCTTTTATATCTACTTCAATAATGTCTACTTTAGTCCATTGTCCACGCCCCAATCTTGAGGATTTTGGGATGGTGATGCCCCCAAAATATACAAATTTTAAAAATAAAAACACACAATTAAAAAATTGATGGGGCTGAGGGGTGGGGAGTGGGGTATATGGGAACCTCTTATGTTTTTTAAGGTAATATTTTATGTGATCTATTAACTTTAAAAAAGATAATTAAAAAGATAAAAATAAAAATTGAAAAACTAATAATAATGTCTACATTAGTCCATTGTTCATGCCCCAGTATTGAGGACTTGGGAATGGTGATGCCCACTCTACTTCTAACTGAGAGGTAACTTAGATCCCATGGGGCAGATGGATGGAACTATCTTGCTTGCAATTGCAGGCACTCTGTTACTTGTAATGAGTGTTCTCAATCATCATCTCCCTGTTAGTTGTCCTGGGCTCATCCAAAGAACTGGAGTGTAGGCATAGGAACTCTGCTGAAATTCAGGGCTCAAATGGCCCATGGATGGACCAATGATTTAAGTCTCTGGGACATATATTTAACAAGTATAGTGCTAATTAGAGGATCAAATAAAAGGGGCAGGATAGCCATGTGTAGACAACCCAGTGAATGAGTATAACTATGTTACATTGTGGAGCATATATACCAAAATAAGGCAGGGAATGGAATTCCTGAGCTGTCTGCCCTCCTTATAGTGTCTAGATGTCTCCAGAGCCCTCAGAAGCCCCACTATTTGAGGCACTGTTTACTGTGGCAGTCAAAAGAGACCCTGGTAATAGTTGCAAAAACATAACCACAGGAATGGCCTCCCAACTCACTTTGAAATTTCTTAGTATAAAAACTCGTTTGTATTTAATATTTCCCCCTTTTGGTCAAGCTGTTTTTCTAGATGCATTGCTAGTTGGTGCTTGGTAACAATCCCCTGGTGCCAGGAAGGCTCATCCCTGTGAGTCATGCCCCATGGAGAGGGGTGGTAGTGTATTTATATCCTGAGTTTGGCTTAGGGAGAAGACACATTTAAACAAGAAGGAGGCTTTCAGGAGGTAACACTTAGGCAATATATAATACTAGGATAAGTTTCAATTTCACAAGGAAAGGCTCATAAGTACAGTCACCAATATCAAGGGTGTCTGCCTTAATATTCTGCCTTTCTTCAATAGGCACTGCAGCACTCTGGGATTCTTGCTGTTCTATTAGAGAATGTAGCAGAACTCCCCAGAATGGGAGTTCAATATCCTTTTCATTATTGTGTGATTTGTGAATGGAACTGGCCCTTCCATAGACAATATATTGCATGAGTCCTTGGTCTGTTTCCTTCTATTCTGGATGGCACTCACTGTCTGTTCTCTGCTGCTGTCCTCTCTGCTAATAATGGGTGAAGCCCTTCTCTTTTGTGAGACTGTGATGGTTTAAAACGTATCACATGGTGTGGTCTTTGGTTGCAATCTGGCTGACCTAAATATATAGTTATTGGTGGGATTCCTTGAGGGAAATATGTGTTCACTGAGTATGGGCATGTAATTCTCCCACTTCACAGAAGGACAAAATTCCCCCATATGTCTTGTTGGGACTCTCAGGGAAGGACAAAATCTATCTCTAGGAAAAAGACTGGCTGTCTCCCTTGGGGTTTAGGGATCAGGCTGCAAGCAGGCTGGAGTTATCAACAGGATGTGGAGGACTGTGAAAGAACAAATTATCCACAGAGTCTCTTTATTCAGTGTACAATAAATCATAGGATCTGTAGTGAGTTCCTGAACTGAAAAAGGGTGTGGAAAGGCATTTAATATCTCTTGTGATCAGTAAAATTGATATGGACTGCCAGATTTCAGAGCAATAGCTTCCTGAGTCGACTCGATTTGGTGAGAAAGGGCCCAAGCAGGAAAGATACATACTCAGTGCTTGTGTACTCACTACCCACTCTCAGTCTAGACTCCTCAGGAAGGTGTGCAGATGGTAGTCAGGGAGATAATTGGGGCCTGCAGACTTTATACATAATACCAACAATCCCCAATGCAGCAGGTGACTTTTGCAGTGGATGATCATCAACTGGTCATCTAAGGTTGGTCAATGGAAGGTGAATCTAATCCTTTGATGATCTGTTACATGGTAGTTGGTCTGGAATGCCTGCAGTTTAGAGACAGCTTGTGAGCCATGCAGACCACTAGTCATTCAAGATAGTCACTTGACTCCCAGAAGGTCTCACAGCAGGAAAGAGAAGCACTGATGATGCAGGGAAGGAAGGCCACAAGTTTGGAGTTTATCTACACCATCAGTGGACTTCAAGTAAGGGAAATAACACTGTCATTTAGGTCAAGGTTTGTAATGTAGTATCAGGAGGTTGGGTCAGGATTTGGGCCCTCTTGTGGCTCAGGAATATCCTCAGGGACTTTGATTCTCACCCCCAGTTACTTTGTGGCAGGAATGTTTTTTAAAGGGAGGGTCCTAATATGCCACGGCTCATCTGGCAAACCAACAAGTCAAAAAATATGCAGAAAAGCAATTAGGAAATATTTTGAGATGAATGACAACAAATGCACTACAACCAAACTTTTGGGATGTAGCAAAGGCAGTACTGAGAGGGAAATTTATACCCCTAAATGATTATATTACAAAAGAAGAAAGAGGAAAAATAAAAGACCTAACTGCACACCAGGAGGAACTAGGAGAAGAACAGCAGACTAAATCCAAAACTAGCAGAAGGAAATTACAAACATTAGATAATAAATAATGAGATAGAGAATAAAATGCAAAAACAATAGAGAAGTATTGAGAAAACCAGATGTTGGTTCTTTGGAAAGATCAATAAAGTTGACAAACCTTTAGCTAGACAGACAAAGGAAGAAAGGGAGAGGATGCAAATAAATAACTTCAGAAATGAGCAGGGAACATTACCACTGATCCCACAGGAGTAAAAAAGATCTTGTTCTTCTTTGTCAAAGATAGCCAATGCAGTATACCAAAAGTGCATCAGCTTTTTCTAAAGAGAATTTCTTAGGGTAAAAGCTTACAGTTCTGAGGCTGCAAAAATGTCCAGACTGAGGCATCATCAGATATGCTTTCTCATCAAAGTTGGCTGCTAGCAGACCCTGTAGCCCTGCCACATAGCAAGGCAAACTGGTGGCCTGTGTGTGCCCTCTCCTCCAGGCTGCATTCCCCTTGAGCTAGCTGTGGGCAATGAAGCATATGGCAGGGCTGGTCTCTTCACCTTGGAGCTACATTCTGTGCTTAGCCTGTTGGGTATCACATTTCTTCAGCTATGGCAGCTAAAGATCCTCAGGTCTCTCTCACATGGCAGCTTAAAATGACACCTGCCTTTGTGTTTTGATTCACTTCTCACTATATAGTATAAAAGACACCAGCAAGAGGGTGGAGGCCCAATCCGTGTTACCCCTCACTGATACAGTCCAATCAAAGGATCACACACTCACAGGCATGTATTAGTTTAAGTACTTGATCTTCTGGGATTCACAAAAAACTTTAAACTGTTACAGATCTTAAGAGCACACTAGGAACAACTGTGTGCCAACAAGGTAGACTCCTAGATGAAATAGAAACATTCCTAGAAACTCTCAAGCAACCTTTGTGACTGTAGAAAAGATAGAAAATCTCAACAGAGCAGTTAAATGTAAAGGGATGAAATCAACATCAAAAACCTCCAAACAGGGAAACGGACTTTGGCCCAGTGGTTAGGGCGTCCGTCTACCATATGGGAGGTCCGCGGTTCAAACCCCGGGCCTCCTTGACCCGTGTGGAGCTGGCCCACGCGCAGCGCTGATGCGCGCAAAGAGTGCCGTGCCACGCAAGGGTGTCCCCCGCGTGGAGGAGCCCCACGCGCAAGGAGTGCGCCTGTGAGGAAAGCCGCCCAGCGTGAAAAGAAAGTGCAGCCTGCCCAGGAATGGCGCCGCCCACACTTCCAGTGCCGCTGACAACAACAGAAGCGGACAAAGAAACAAGATGCAGCAAATAGACACCAAGAACAGACAACCAGGGGAGGGGGGGAAATTAAATAAATAAATAAATCTTAAAAAAAAAAAAACCTCCAAACAATCAGAGAAAGACTTGAAAAGATGACTCTCCAAAGAAGATATACATAGGGCCAGAAGGACCTTGAAAAGATGCTGAACGCCTTTAGGAAAATGCAAATTGAAACCACAATGAGGAAAGAGGATTTGGCTCAACTGATAGAGCACCTGCCTACTATATAGGATGTTCAGGGTTCAAACCCAGGGCCTCCTGACCTGTGTGGTGAGTTGGCCCACGCAGAGTGCTGACACGCTCAAGGAGTGCTGTGCCACACAGGGTTGTCCCCCACATAGGGGAACCCCAAGTACAAGGTGTGCATCCCAAGAGGAGAGCTGCACCATGCGAAAAAAGCACAGCCTGCCCAGGAGTGGAACCACACACACAGAGAGCTGACACAGCAAGATGATGCAACAAAAAGACACAGATCCCTGTGCCGCTGACAAGAATGCGAGCAGACTCAGAAGAACACAAAGTGAATGGACACAGAGAACAGACAGTGGGGAGGGGGGAGGGGATGTGGAGAGGAATAAATAAAAAATAAACCTTAAAAGAAAAGGAAACCATAATGAGATACCTTTTCACATCCACTAAAACGGTTGCTATTAAAAACAGAAAATAACATGGGCTTCAAAATGGGCAGAAGTGTTGAATCATAGCCTATAAATTTCTATCATTTATAGGTGAACTATTTCACATTAATTTAGATTGTCTTTAGCTACAAAGCCAAGGACTCTGTTTCTGTTTGCTTTCCTGTTCCTCAACTTAGTCTTTCTTCTGCCAAGGAAGGCCAAATAGCGCGAGTCTATGCTCGCTAACCAACCAGCTCCATACATTGGAGCCTGTTGACTTAATAAAGCAAATGTCCCTGAATAATGCATGAGCTGCTCCCCCAATATATTGTTATTCTATATCCCACTAGAGCTCCTGGAAGACATGGTGGAGGAGGCTCCTAGTGACGTGGCAGATGAGGAGGCCCCATCTAATGGTGAGGTAGTCACGTTTTCGTTTAAGATAGAAATGTTCCTTTCTCAGATTTATGCTTTTTCAACTAAGCATAGATCTTAATATATGATGATGTACATTACAGATAATGGGTGATGTTTGGGGGAAGGAATATTTGCAGAGGGATTTCTACTAATAGATCACTGATAAAAGAAGGCATTAAAAATGGCAACACCAGGTCATAACCCATAGAGTTGGAGGCTTTTGCCTCAGCACCACTTTCCTTACTTGGATTAAGACTTCTGTAATTCCTGCCAAAATGGACTTGAGAGACAAAGCCCCCAGTTAAAGTTTGAGCCTTTCCCATAGGAGCCTACCATATGTATTCATGGGGTCTTTGATTTTATCACTGTGTCCCATTTGTTTTTATAAAATCACAGAGATCTGAGAAAAAAAAAAACAATACTGCGTAGTCTGATTCTCATTACTCACTTTCTGCAATTGCAGGTGAACTCAAGAGACAACAAAAATGGCAGTTATTCTGGTTCATGCAACTGTTGTGGGAGAAATCAAAATAAAATAGGGAGTTTCCTCCAAGCTTTAGGCTGTGGACCCAGCCTGATCCTAGTTTCATTGGGAAATGAGGGTTGGGGTTTGATGAAAGGCTTTCATTAGGGTGTTCTGTCCTTGTTTCTACAGTTCCAAGTAGCAGCTGTGTTCTCTTGAGGTGGTAGAGATTTTAGTGTACAGGGGCTAATGGGAGTCCACATGTGAGTCTCTGGGGTCTGATTTTGAGTCTGTGTGCATTGAACCGGGTGATATGTACCATTTACAAAGGAAAATTGCTAGGGCCAACTTTCTCAACTTTCTCAAATAAACCCTATCACCCCTGAACATTTTATGCACATTCACTTCATCCAGCTGCACCTAGGGTGTGCTTTTTATCCCCACAACACAGGTGGAGAAACTGAGTTGCAGAAATGAACAACAGCCTGAGCTGTCTGCTCCTCAGGGGAAGGGCCTCAATGTGAACCTAGGCTTTTGGCCCCAGTGCTGACGCTCTAAGCTACAGACCTGCGCTTTATACTCAGCCATGGGAGTTTCACAGGATTGGGGGTATGATGAAAGGTTTTTTGTTAAGGTATTCTGTCCTTGTTTCTAAAGTCCCCAGTAGAAACTGTGTTCCCTTTAGGTAACTATAGGATTATCATGTGCAATTCCCCGAGGTGTTATGTCCCACTTATGCAGAGAATTGCCAGTGTCAACTTTCTCAAACACATTGCATGATTTAGCCATTGGATCAGTAGACATCAGACAAAGGAGTTCTAGCATCTCCCTATGTCTTGGAATTACCTGAGTCGACAGAGAAACCAAACTGCTCACCATTTTAAGATAGCCTCAGTAGTCACACAGCCTAGGGCAGCAGGTTGTGCAGATTTTCACAGACTTTGATATAGTTATTAGTGTCAAAAACATAGAAAGCCCACATGCTTCTGATCACCCCAAAATCCTCTGTTGTGATGCTGACTTGGTCAACCCTGCCAGAGTTGAGGTGTCAGCTCAGCAGGTCGCTCAAAGCAGATAGACATTGGAAGACAATTTAGTGCATTTGATATCATCACCAGAATGGACCCTATAGATGCTCAAGTTCTACGAGTCCTTGATAAAATAGAACCCAAAGACACTTGGCTTTCAATAGATTCTTAACCTGGTGTTCAACACCCTTGTTGAAATGCTTTTGGAGATCTGGCTTAGAGGGAGTCAACACTAAATCCATGTGTCCCTCCATAATGACTGTCACAGTGTTGAAACGGCAATGATGGAGAGCCACTCATGCAATGAATACACACACGTGGCACAGAAAAGGAAGACTGGAAGGAAAATTGTATGATAAATAAGTAATGATTATCAAATTATCTCAGTATATTCAAATCTACAATTACCTTTACAACAAAGCACTAGTGAATAGATGCAATAGAATGACTTGCCCAGGATTCAATGTAGTCCACCGAAAGGTTGCTTCTAATCAAGTGGAAATTCCTAAGAACATATAGTAAATGCCTTGTCAGTATATGTATATCCATGGAGGTTGGATTTGTCTGGAGATGTCCCACAATCCTGGCAACTTAGGCTAAATATGGAATAATCAGGAGGCATTTGGGGGCTATCAATGAATAATAATATATATATATATTTAGTATTATTTATAGGCTACGGTCAGTTGTTATAGATTGCCAATAGCTACAAAGCTAAGGATTTTGATTCCTGCTTCTTCCCTGCTACACTCCTGGCCAACCTGCTTTCAGTACAGAAGATAGCCCCTACAGCAGGTCATACTAGGCTTCTTACACTACAAACTCTACACCCTTTAGTATCTTGCCCAAGACTAGAATCCTCCCTGAGAAATTTACATGTAACACACCAATATACTGAGAATTACTCTGTATCCTTCTGGCTCCCCAGGAACAACTGAAGGTGGTGCTTCCAAGGACCGAGAGGATGAGGAAGCCTCACCCAATGCCAAGGTGAGGATGCTATTCTTTGTCTAAGGGAGAGGGGTTGCCTTTTGTATTCTATCTTTTGCAACTGATTTCAGGTAAGGATGCCTAATAGTATGCGTTATAGATGGTATATACAGTTTTTTAGGAATGCAGAGTGTTTCATGGGAGCATGTTCCAACTGATCCATGATTCAACAGGGTATCTAGAAATGGCAGGAGTAGATTATAAACTATGTGGTAAAGGTCCTTTTCCTCAGCTGCAATTTTTATTTTATTGCTTGGAGTAAGAATGTGTAATCACATACCAAAATGGACCTGAGAGACTTTCTAGGAAAAGCTTGTGCCTTAATAGATGTGTCCTGCTGTACTTTCTTATGGGGCTTTGCCTTCACCACTGTTTCCTATCTGCTTTTCTAATGGTATCAAGCAAGCAAAAGTCCTGTTCAAACAGGGTATAGCATGATGTAATACTCATAGATTTTTCTCTAATTGCAGGTGGCTCTAGGAATAAGTGAAATGGTATGTATCTAGAATTACTGATATCTGGAAAAACATGGAAGATAAGATACCAGTGTGTCATTAGTGGATTTGTCTGCAGTGATAGTGGTTCTAGTTATTGGGAGGAATGAGGATTGGGGGTGTGGTTAAAAAAGTGATTTTCAAAGGGAAGCATTATGGGGCATGCTCTAAAGTCCTGAAAGCAGCTGTGTTCCCTTTAGGTGGCACGGATTTGTGTGTACAGGGGTTAGTGAGTGAGCCTATGTGGCGTGATTGTGAATGGGTGACTGTGGGATGTTAGTGTTTGCTTTCCCAAGAGATGTGCCCAACTCACCCTGTACATTTGCCATTGCAAACTTTCTCAAAAACCAAACCATTAATATTGCACATGTAGCATATATTCACTCATAAAATCTTTACCACAAAATTCTGGTTATGTTTACTCTCCCCACCTCTTACATGCAGACTGAGGGGCACAGATTAATAACCTAAGATCTCGAATTCCTAAGAGGTAGAGTGAAAATGAGAACACAGGCATGAGGCCCATACATATGCTGATACTCTGAATAACCCACTCTCACTTAGCTCACAGACATGATTCATTAGTCGCCATGCAAAGGATTCCCATCATCCATGTATAGGCATTTGCCTAGAGGGCTCCTAAACACTGATCTTATATATTAGGAAGCCTGAGGGTCACATAACCCAGGCTACCATTAGGGGCATTTTACTAGATACTTAGACATAGCTGTTCGTGTCAAAAGCAACAGAAGTCCTCATGTTTCTGTCAAGCTCACAGATTCTCAGAATTGGGAGGCATCTGAGGACAAGCCTGACAATCTTTGCCAGTGCTGGGTCACTGCTAAGTACCTGGCCCAACAAGATAATAATCAGGGACTTG
The DNA here is from genome assembly GCF_030445035.2 of Dasypus novemcinctus. Lineage (NCBI taxonomy): Eukaryota > Metazoa > Chordata > Mammalia > Cingulata > Dasypodidae > Dasypus > Dasypus novemcinctus. Next base: position 9,550,776 of record NC_080703.1, read on the forward strand.
TTTTCATCTATTTGATAACTTTATCACCCTGAGCCCTTCAAATGATCAAATCTAAGCTACACACTCAAGGGACAATAACCAATAAGATCGTAAAGTCCCACTTAGTCATTAGCCTACTTTCCATTGCCCTTCTTGCAACTCTCTTGTAGAGTTGGTATAGAGCCTCCGTGCTCAACCTGTGCCTCCCTCCTCATGAACTGGCCCACTTTGGCTGGTTAGTGTGAGCACGGAGTGTCACAGCACTCAACAAATGTGCATAAGTGATAAAGAAAAGGAAGATGGAGGGAAAATATTATGTCACAATTGCTTATTTTTAAATGGTAGGGTATCAGTATTATCAAAACCACTGTAATTATCTTTATAAGGACTAATGATTTAATACAATAGAATGCTTTGCCTAGAATTAAATCCAGTCCACCAATAAAAGTTTGCTTATTATAAAGAGAAAAATACTTCAGAAGAGATGAGAATTCTAGCAGCAACACTTTGAATGTGTGGAATTTGAAATGATCTTGGAAAGTTCAACAGGACAGTGACAAAATGGTCAGGAGGAGTGATGGGACTCTGTCAATGAATCATAGTGTCCGTTTTAGTACCATTTATAGATCATTTCATGTTACAATGGGATGCCTTTACATACACAACCAAAGAAACCTATTTCTCATTTGTTTTCTGCTCCTCCTCTTTACAATCCTTCCACCCAGGAGGTTGGTCCAGCAACTGATCATTCCAGGCTTACTATCCATCTACCCCCTTGCTCTCTTGCCTGTTACCACATCATGTGCAGCTCCCTTAGTAACCCATGAGGAACATCCCAATGTACTGACAGTTACTCTATCCTTCTAGCTCTCCCTGAGGACCTGGTGGAGGAGATTCCTAGTGATAGGAAGGAGGAGGAGGTCCCATCTAATTCCAAGGTAAGGTTGCCTTTCTTTGTCTGAGCTAAAATTGTCACTTTATTATTTTTCAAATGAGTTCAGACATGAAAATCTGACCATGTAATTATAGATGATATAGGATTCCTTTGTTTGGGGGAGGGGTCAATGAGAACCTATAATTAACTGACCCTGGATTCAAGAGGGTGGCAGCAACCAAGTGTTCAGTACAGTGACTTCCTCACAGGCAGTTTTTCCTCCTAGGATTAAAAATATTTCAACACCCAACCTAAATTCTCAACCTAAGTATACTTGAGAGAAGCATCGTTCAGGAAAAGCTTGTGCCATTGCACACATCTGCTGCAATTATTTATGGAGACTGACTTGACCTGATTCCCATTTGCTTTTCTAAAGGTACACAGAGAACAAAAGCCAGTGCAAACACTATACGGCATGGTCGAGCCCTCAGAGTACTGTGGGTTTTTTGCTTGTCTTTTGCCTAATTGTAGGTGGCCTCGGGAACAAGAAAAAACGGTATATATTGTGGAACCACTCATTTATTGAGAATGAAGCTATGATTAAAACCCAGTTTTTGTGCTTCCTGTAGTGTGGGAACCCTAAAACCACTTTCCAGATGGGAATGAGTTATGGGCACTGTTTATGTTCTAGGTAAAGGAAAATGGCTATGTTCTACAGTCCTTGTAAACAGCTGTGTTCCCTTTAGGTGGTGTGGGTTTGCATATGGCAGTTGAGTGGGAACCGCATTTAAGAATAGTTTGTGATTGTGAAGGTTAGGTGAGGGTGAGTGTGTTTCCCTATGAGATATTTCCCAACTACGCAGGACAATTATTGTCAACTTTCTGAAATTTATCCCTTCATGACTACACACTTTACATATATTTATTCAATCAGTCCACAGAACTACAGCACTAGGGCTTTGTTTAATATTTCCACACCTTGGGTGGAAAAACTGTAGTGCAGAGATGAATAGCCTAGGATTTCAAGCTCCTACATATAGGAGCCTCTTTGTGAAATCAGGCATGCAGCCCCAATGCTGATGCCCCAAGCCACTATCTTCATTCACTGCTCAGCCACGGGGTCAGTGTACACCATGCAAGGGAGGCTGAACCTCCATTTGTATTCCTGGAAGTATCCAAACTGCGGAGACCCCAATCCCTATTCCTCATTGTAAGTAGTCTCAGTGGTGTCATGAGACAAAGAGGTGACAGATGCCTGTACCCACTATGGCCTCGACACAATACCGCACAGAGAAAGCCCCCATTCTTGTGGTCAGTTCAGAGATTCTGAGAGGTGTTTACTGTAGTAAATCCTCCAACCTGGCCCCAACCAGATAAGTATCAGGGATATGTTTTAGTGTATTTGATAATACCATCAACATGAGCTTTAGAAATGTTCAAATCCTGTAGCTCCACAACCAAGGGACAGTGACCATAAGAACTCAAGTTACCACTTCATGACCAGCCTGGTGCACATAGTCCTTATTTCAAGTTTTACAGCTGAGTTAGAGTCTAAATGCTAACCCCACACTTCCCCTTAGCCATGGGGGGTGTAAACATGGACAACAAACACAGTCAATGAACACACACACGGGGTATAGAAAAGGAAGACTGGAAGAAAAACTATTACATGATATATAACTGTCCATTTTAAATGGTAGTATTTTAGTAGTTTCCAGCCTTGTTTAATTGATTATATTTCTGATGAATGATTAGTGAATAAATACAATAGAATGTTCTCTCTAGAATTGAATCCAGTCCCACAACAAAAGGTTATGAATAAAAATGTCTTTAAAACAATTACTCTATTGTTACATTTTTGGAAGAAAATACTTTGTTGGCAGTCAATCAAGTGCAAAATCCTATACAACAGCTAATAAATGCAGTGTAGTACAGGTGGAACCATGGAGGCTAAAATGTTTTTTGAATATGTCAAGAAGATAGTGGCATTTGAGTTTGGCTTCAAAATGTCAGGAGGATTTGGATTGCACAAGACATGGGGCAGTTTAATAGTGAACCCTGTGGTGGATGGTGGATTTTTGTTAACAGTACGAATATGAGGACATTCTTAATGTGAATTATAGCAAATGTATAATACAAATACATGGTGCTGATAATAGAGTGTTTTATGGGGAAATTTTTCTCCATAAACTATACCTAATGCAAGCTTTAGACCATACTTAGTAGTAATATTTAGATGTTATTTTATCAATTACAACGAACATTCCACAACAATGCAGGATGCTTGTGGTAGGATAGTATTACCCAAAGGGGTGCTGATGCAAAGTACCAGAAATATTCTGGTTTTTGTAAAGGGTATTTATTTGGGGTAGAAGCTTATAGTTACACAGCCCTAAAGAGTCCTACTCAAGGTACCCTAAGTGGTAGTGGTATTTTCTCACCAAATATCTGTTACTACATGTTGAACAAGATGGCTGCTGATCTCTTCAGAGTTCAGCCTTCCTCTTTCCTCTTAAGACTCCATGGGTCTAGCTTCTTCTGATCTTAGCATAGGCTGGCATAAGACTCATCTCTCTTCAGGGCTCATTTCTTTCCCAGGCTCAGTTCTAGTCTCTTCACAAGGTCAGCTGTTTACTATCAGGGGAACAGCTCTTCTCTCTTCCCAGGGCCTCTGCCATGTCTATGGGGCTGTCTCTCTCCCTCTGTGTATATTCTCTGTGTGCCTGCCTTTGTCTGAGAGTCTGTTTTATCAGCACCCCCAAGGGAGTGGGGAACTCAGCCCTGCACACCCTAATGATGTAGTCAAATCAAAGCACTAATCTTGATTTAATCAAGTAAATGCAAAGTCTTTGAATTTAAGTCAGTCAAAGGGTATCACGTCCAGAGGAAAAGGCCAGTTTACAAACATAATCAGTATCCCTTTCTGGAATTTATAAATATCAAACTGCCCCAGGTGTTGTATGGGAATTCTGTACGTTACACATGATTCTCTTGTAAACTCCCAACTTCTTTAAAAAAATACAAATGAGAGAAACTATATTATCAATTATTATTAACTACTTTCTATTATTGTTTTAGTATTAATCTTTTGTTAAAGATGGTGACAAGCTAATAAATGTCACACTAAACAAATTTTCTTGTGCCTTAAATATATTTGTTTTAATGATCCAGATATTCTTTTGTTTCTGGTACTTTATCATCACAATAAATAATGAAGCTTTTTTGTTATTGCTACTTTACATTATAATCAGTAATGAAGCTGTCATTTAGTAGAGCTTACTAAAAGAGGCAGTAGAGCATTATGACTCAGATTCCATACTCTGGAACTAAACCACATAAACTGAATTCCCACCTCTGCCAATTAATTAGTTGCATGGCCTTGGGCAACATACTTAACCCTCTCATCAGTGAATTAAGAACCAATGTTATTTCCCATTTATCTTACTCATTGGCTCCTTTGCAGTTGTTTTAGCATCTGGCCTTTATATGCTTACTTACTCCAGAAAGGGATGCCATAGTCAAAAGAGGAAAAAAGGACCAAAACAGTGCTTTTGAATTTCAGAACAGGTTTTTAAAGCAAATGACAGAATAGTATTGAAAGAAAAGGGCTTTGAGTTAACACAGGCTGCTCATTTTATGTTTTGCTTTGTTTAAAAGTCTAAGCTCTAAAGGTCTCAGGGCTTAAAGAATTTTCTTCCCTTTGAACAAGATATTGAGAATAGAAAAGAGGCAGGCTGGCACACTCCCAGACTTGATGGAGTACCCATGATTGTTTATGTGGAGGGAGAAAGAGAGAAAGAAGACAATTTGGGCAATATGTCCTATGTACCAGCCACTTGCATCCCAGGATAAGGGCTGGTAGGAGAGATAGAATGTCCAGTTACTGAAAACTCAGAGCCCTATGCTTGTCTTAGGAAGAATCATGCTTTTCTTGGCATCCAGCATGGTGTTTGAGCATCAGGAAACATGTGACTTGTGCACTCACACGGGACCCTGTGCATGGTTTAATGCCTGTTGCCATCTTGAGATTCTTAACACATTTTAAACAAGGGACCTCACATTTTCATATTGAACCAGGCCCCACAAATTACGCATCTGATCCTGTCTATGCAAAGGGGCCTGAAACAATTCTGAGTACCCAGCATATAATAGGAGACTAAAATATTATGATGATTTCCTCTACCCAGCAATGAGAGGAGTGAAGTGGTTGACAGACATCTGACAGACCTGATGAATCTTCATACTGGGACAAGGATGCAGAACTCGCCTACACAGACTGAAAAGTAAAGATCAAGTGAAACAGGCAGATGCTCCAGCCTGATGCTTTGATATCGTGTAAGTCTCCTGGAACTCCTGGCCCCCGGGGAAACACAGAAGGAGACCTGCAGTAGCCTGAGACTGTGTTTCCCATATGCTACCAAAAGGGGGCTCAAAATAGAAATAGAAATATTTTTAAATTATGACATATTTGCATGCATGAGGTATGAGCTGTGGTTTTACCCTACAAATCCACAAATAAAAGTTTGACTTATTTTTTAAAAGGCAGAAGTGATAAGAATTCATCAATGAACAATAGCATGTATTTTCCCACCCTTTGTAAATTGACTATTTCATGTTGCTTTGCAATGTCTTTAATGACAAAGCCAAGGACTGCTTCCTTTTATTCTCCTGCTCCTCAGTTTTGCTTCTTCCACTCCTGAGCAGCTCACTCTATACTAGTTGAAAACTGCCTCGATAATACTCTAATCCCTTCCCCAAGATAAACAAAGCACCATTAGTAATCCAGGAGAAACAGCCCCAAGCTACTGACTGTTACTCTCTGTCCTCCTAGTTCCCTGGGGGCATGTTGGAGGAGCTTCTGAATGTCAGAGCAGTAGAGTAAGCTCCATCTGATTCCAAGGTGAGGTCACCTTTCTTTGTCTGAGATCAAGCTGTTGCTTTCTTGGTTTCCAGTCTTTTTCAATCCAATTTGGATAATCTGACCATGTACATTATAGGTGATATGCACAAAATTATTGGGGAATGTCTTCAATGGAAGTCTATTACTAGCTGATTCCTGTTTCAAGAGTAAAATCACAAAGGCAGCATCAATTTATAAACTATATGGTATTAGGCCCACCCTAAAGAGCAATACTTTTACCTTGGATTAAGAATTTTGTAACTGGCAACCAAAATGGATTTGAGAGATGCATCAATGAGGAAAAACTCATTCCTTTTCCACAGGTGTCCCCTCACCGGTTTTGGCTTTCCTTTGTTTGACCATTCTTTCCTATCTGATATTCTAAAGTCACCAAGAGGACAAAATCCTTCTGTTAGCATTACATAATAATTTATAATTCTTACAATGTATTCTTGTCTGTAATTGCAGCTGGCCTGAAAAGAAAGTGTCAATGGTAGGTGGGCTCAGGAAAAAAATCTACATGATAATAAATGTGGGTCTTTCTCGCTGGCTTCAGTCAAGAGCCCCCTGATTAAAATTCCCAGGTAGGAACAAGGATTTGGGTATGGGGAAGTAAATGGGTATTTCAGGCAAGAACTAGAGTGATGTTTCTTGAATAGTTGGTTTCTGTGTAGATGGCATGGGTTTGTGTTCATGTGAGTGTTGTGTGTGTATATGAGTATGTGCTGTGATTCTCAGTGTAATGAATGTGATTGCCAGTGTGCATGTGTGAGATCCTATGTCTGCTCTGTGCCTTCCTAGATTTCTCTCCTATAACCAGCACAATTACCTGTGCATTTCCATAATAATTTCCTCAAGGACATATACATATGTCCATATTATCAAATTATATACTTCAAATAATATAGTTCATTGTAAGTCAAGTATGCCTCAATAAACCTGGAAAATATCCCATAACAACCCAGGAAAATGTTCAAAGGACTCCAAGTGAAAATATTATGTTACAAAATCACTGTCATTAGGATTTAATGAGAAGAATTCATTTAATACTGAATAGTATAGCCTGTGTAGAGCACTTTACCTACCCCTAATGGCACTTTCATTGACGATGATGAAAGAAAAGCAGCCCTATCTGTCCTTTTGAACATAGGAGAAAAAAGGCTTAGAATCCGAATTAATTTTGCAGAAATGCAAAGTACCAAACAGGAAACTAGGCACTGAGATATTAGGTGGTTTGATACCAAAGCACAATTTCATCATGCCTCTTCTGCCTGGCAATCTCTAATCTTCTACTATGAATTTGGCAACATTTGTCATTTTTAATTCTTGTTACTGAGCACCACACCACCAGGGCACCTGCAGCACAAGTCCATGTCATCCATTTGTCAAAAGCCCAATTGCCATGTGTGTTAGTAACTATGATACAGACAATGCAGAGTGAACATATTCATCCTCACAAAACATCTCCTGGGAGGCTGCTCAGAGTCTGCCGTGAACTCATCTAACCCATTGGGCTCTTCTAACATAGACCACATCCACAAGAGTCCAACTTTCAGGGTGATAAGCTTGGAACAGTCCAGCAAAATGGGAAAGTGAGAGGTTGAGAAAGAATTCCATCCCCACTTCTCTTTCACTTGCATACTGTGTCCAATGTCCTGTGGAAGGTCTCTGACTCCACAGAGCTCAGAGAAGGTCTGAGAACCCGGGGTAAAGAGTTGAGGTGATCTTGGGTGGCCGGCCTGGTCTCAACTGGAAAAGGAAGGGTCTGGTGTGCCATTCTCTCAATTAAAGTTCTTGGTGATATCTGTGTTCCTAAACAATACCTCCAATTGGCTTGTGGATTGGAGGTATGACTCTACCAGCAGTGACGACGGTAACAATCCAAGTAGGTAACAATGCTCACGGGAGTATCCAATGAGAGAGAGAGTTCCTGGGAGCAGTTGCATTACCCCTTCTGCATTGGAGATGGAGGAGAGGGGTGTGAAATCAGAAAGTAAAGGAAATATTTATTGAGATCTGCTTTGTTCTTTTCATATTTCAGTAAGATGATAGTAAGAGATCCTATAATGTCATGGTCAGGAAGACATGGACAAAGTGATTGCCTTCTTAGAGGGAAAGGGTGGACAGTCTTCCCTACATTTAGAGTATGTGAGGACTGGAAAAGGGATTGTGGAGACCTTAGACCAAATTTAGATAGTAAAGGTGAAGCAATCAAGGCCCAAGGAATACAATGTTGTGATAATTACAAAATTATGTGTTGGGATAAGGTCATAACCAGGCATGAACAATAGTTCGAGCTCTCCCCTCAACCCTAGCATTTTCCTTTCCTTTTACAAGGATGCCCCATCATGGTTTCTCCCATGGTACATTGAGAAGCATTCTTCAAGTCAGATGATTCAGCCACAGGGATGACAATCTGCATGTAATTCATGTCTTCTGTCTTTTTTCATCTATTCCTGCTCATGAACTTCTCTTTTTACTTCTCCCATCCTCTCCTCTTTTTATGATATTCATCTTGGAGGATTTGACCTCATCTAGGAAGTTGAGGTCATGGGTTTGAGAAGGTTTATAACAACTTTCTACATCCTTTTCAACTGCTGTTTTAGCATTTCCATCATTTCCAAACCTACTATGCAGCATGGACAATCTCAAGTAAACCGGAATGTAACAGGACAGGAGTTGGGCTGGGAGTCAGGTGCCTTGGGCCACTCTTTCAGAGGGCACTTATGAACTTGGTTCTGGGCTGGACTCTCCCCTCATAGGTATGTTCCTGCAAATGGTATCTCTGGACAAGCAAGTTTTTTCTGTTCCTTACAGCTTACTGCACTGTTTGAGGTGAAGGAGGAGTCTCTTTTCATAATTTCTCTTTTCCTGGAATACCCAGAAGGCATTGAAGAAATGAAAAGACAGGAAGAAGAGGAAAAGGAAATGTGAATGTGGAGTGAATAGGATGAAAAGGGAAGGGAATTAAGTTGCACACATTACATTTCTTTCCTAACTTTCTCTTTGGCACTTCAGGAAAATCAGTAAAACTAAGGAGAACATTGGCATTGCCACAAACGAGGGTGAACATGGAGGTGGAGACAAGAACTGGCTGGTCAAAAATAAGCACAGGCAAGTAGAATATATCCTCACAACCTCTTCTCAGGGAACAAAACCTCATTCCATACAAGCCACAGCCTCCAAAGGCTCCTTAACTTGCAGGAGAGGGCACTAGCCCCTTTTAAGCCTTATGTGCACTCACACTGCATTCTTTGTGACGATCACTCCTGGATTAGTTCAACACCTCAGCCCTGCTGAATTGAAGTTTGCACTAATAATCCATTTACAGTCAACAAAAGCCTCTCCTGGTTATTAATGAGTCTGGTGAACAGGGTGGAGTGAACCTAAATGACACCAATTCAGGTCTCTGGCAAAATGGTGAATTAGGCTGTCTTAGTTTGCCAGGGCTGCTTTAATCAATACTGGTAACCAGCTAGCTCAAACAGAGGAATTGATTGTCTCACAGTTTGAGATTAGAAGTCCAAAATCGTGGTTTAGGCTGCACTGTGTTTTCTCTGAAGGTGGTGGCAGCTTGCCAGCAATCCATAACTGAACCTCTGCCTCCATCTCTTGGTCATTTGCCTCCTATCTCCTGTGCCTGAATGTGCCTAATTTTCTTCTTATAAGGTCTCCAGTCATATTAAATTAAGGCCCCCCTGATTAAAGTTGGACTCACATTCATTAGTATGACCTTTGACGTTCTTAGAAATGAGTTCACATTTGTAAGAGCGGAGGTTAGGACAAAAACATGACTTTATGGGCGGACCTGATTCAATCCATAATAAGGACAATGGCACTCTGGGGTCCCTCCCAGGCAGGTAGGGTAGGTATTCTAGGCCAGTTTCCCTCTTCGGGGGAAATTTAAGTCCTGACTGGCAGTTGCCCAAGCCCTGAGGGTTCTCAGCCTCTGTAGGGTCCTCTTCAGATCCCTGCTCAGCTCACGCCACCTTTCCTCAAGCTGTGGTTCTTGAGAAGGTTTTTATGTATGTATAATTCAAAGAAACCTGAAAGAATGGTCAATGAAGAGTTCACTTGGGATGAGTGAAATGGGTAAAATTGCAAGTTATTTATGTTCCTTTTATTTTTTAGTTTCATAAGTAACTAAAGATAAACACAATGCTTACAGCATCTTGTTAAAAGGAGTGTCTTCTGTAATGTTTTCATGTTGGAATATACTAATGTAAGAAAACTTATGTTTTTAGTGCTAGAGCCTAGCTGTTTTTTAACCAAAAAGCACAGGTAAGTTTTGGTGTGTTTTAAAATGAAACTAGTTTTCAGAGAGAAAAAGGAACCTGTCCAATAGTAATGTGAAGATGCAGTCATGACTTGGACTGTGTAGGGGGCAGGGGTTGGGGAAGCAGGGTTATCACTTCCACACCTATCCTTCAGATGTCCTGCTTCTCACTGGTCTGATATATAGGACTCTGCCTTTTCTTCCTGGAGTCCTACAGTCAGACTTACTTTCAGGGAAGTCACTTCAAGGGTGCCCATCCAAGCAAACAGACTAAATCCCTTCAGTTGGACATTTACAGACACTGTGACACAGACGGTACCTTAAGCCGAGAGTAGCAATAGGAATTCAGTGTCATTTGGATCTGGTTCCTAGGTATTGCGGGCCAACTTTGCTTCTCCAGGGTCTATTGCACCTTCTGAGTCCCGCAACCTTCATCAGCAAAACCCCTCCTCCATCCGTCTCTGTGTATCTGGTGATTCTATACCCTGTGCTTTTATTGTAGATCCCAACATTGATAGCTACAAAGGCCTTAACCTGGAGGTCCCAGCCTGAGCTTAGAAGAGCTGTAGATCATATGATGTTTAGAGATGCCTCTGTGCTTATCCTCTTCTACCCATATCCAAATAAATCAATTTCGTGACAATTTAGAATTTGGTTAGATAAATTTAGATTGAGTTTTAGAGAAATATTTTACATTTAATGCTAGATATTACTATATTAATCAATATTTTATCCTACTATTTGTGTTTCTTAATTTATCAAAAAAAATTAAACACATATTTAGATCAGCATGTTAAACAAAGTTAGAGCCAAATTAATTATAAAATTTGGTCTCCCTCCTGGCTCCCACCAAGGTCACTACTCTCTCATAGAATCCTCAATGTTTGATAGTTGAACAAGTAACTGAAAACTTAGTGCTTAACTTCTGTCCTCAGGACAATGTCTTCCAGACATTTCATTTACTGAAATCTGTTTACTCACCTGGAAGGGATTATGGCAATAACATCACCCTTGTTCTAGCAGGATAACTTCAAATTCCCTGTCTTTTTCACTTTCTTTTCAGTCTTGCTGGAGATAAAACCATGATTGACATTTCCTTCCACAAAGATATTACCCCATTTTCACATAGCACAAAATATTGTTCTCAAAAATGTTGAAGAGATTCTAATATTCTTTCCATAATGGCACATGCTTTCCTCTAATAAATGGTTTTATGTTTTCTTTAAACCATAGTAATTTCACTAAAATTTGCCTTATCTTTAGACCTTCTATATCAATGCTCAGTGTGTAATTTTAATATGGAGCTTCAAATAATTCTTTCCAGAAAAAATGGAGTAATAATTTTTAATCATTGCTACAAGTATTTGCTTTTAATTTCTCATTCAAACACTGCAGTATTCATATATTGCCCTTTCTATTCTGATCTTAAACTTTTCACATTTTTTTCACAAATCTTTTATATTGTAGTAAATTTCTTTTAAATAATTTCTTCTTTTTAACTTCCCTTTCTATTTAGCTATCACCTTTTCACTGTTTCTTCTAGTTTATATGTAAATCATGAAATGACTTTTTCCCCATTTTTTCTTATTCTTAGCTGATTTCTGTCCCTTCATATTTGAGTTTTCCTATCTCACTGATGATATTCTCTGATATACTGTTTCCTTTCATCAATGCTTTTACCTTCTTTTTGAGATAGTACATTTCACTACATATGTACATCAAAATTAAGAGCATTCATTCATGTGGTAGTGTTACTCTGCCTTTGTACCTGTATTGGAAATAACATCAATATTTTTTCTGTTGGTATTTCATTTGATTTTTAAAAAATTTGTAGATAGAAACAAGATTCAAAATAGCTTTCCCAACAACACAGATCTGTCTCTTTCCAAATTTTGTTTGAAATTAAAAAAATATATAACAGCTTTCTTCCTGATATTTCTGGGTTCTGTACTTCTACCACTCTTAAATATGGGTCTTCACTATCATTACTTCTATTGCACCTGTTATTGTCTATTTGTTTCTGCATCTTACTAGTGAATATCTCCTTTGAATGTATGCTCCTGTCTTGATGTGGAACAGCTAAAACCACTTTGCCAAAATCTAATCATTCCCTAAAAGATAAAGGTCTATATATTTCCAGAATCAATTATCTTTAAGGGTATTTTTAATTGTATGTTTTGAAATGTATTTCATTTCTGAATCACTTTGTTCGTATATATTTATATGCATTTTATTTCCAAAATTATTAGATTTTGGTTTCTTATACTTATTTTATATTGAATTTTCTTTGTTCTGTATACATTATAGTTGTCATTAATTTCAGTATTATTTTCTTTGTACTTAGTTTTAAATTAATCTATTTTTCAAACATATTTGGCTTTAGCAATGGCAATTCATTTTTAAATAATATTTTAATTTGTAGTGTTTTGATTCATAATCACATAAGAAAAATGCTATGTATATCTGGACTACATATACAGCACCAAGTAGCTTTATAACTATTCTCAGGCACACACACCAACAACCCCCAAAGCAATCTATATATTTTCCATGGTCACCAAGGATTGTCCCTAATATCTGTCCTTGCTACATTAAAAGCACTATTTTAGAAATAAACTCTACAAACAAAAAAAGTCATTTAAAATGGTTTACAGAATATTAAAATTTAGGACCATGTAAAAATATTTCAGCTATATCATATCATGATCTCATTATGAACACCTGAATACATACACATTAACAAGAAAGATGCCATTCACAATGATTAGAATGTTGGCCTCCTAAAATAAGCTAAAATTCCAGGACTTCAGAAACGCATTCCCAGACTTCCTGTACCCTGGGGATGTTCTACTGCTCACTGAGTGGATGGTCATTAGTGCAAGTCATTCAACTCCATTAGCAGCTGCACTGCATGTACATAAATTGTAGCAACATGTCTTTCCCTGAGATCAGGAGCAAGATAAGGTAGTGAACTTTCATCACTGCTATTCGACATTGTACTGGAGTTCTTGTTAGAGCAATCAGGCAAGAAAAAGAAATGAAAGGCATCCAAACTGAAAAGGAAGAAGTAAAGCTATTTCTATAAACAAAGATGGCCTAAACCTTTACAAACAAAATGCCAAAGAATCCACAAGAATAGTAATGACACTAATAAAGGCATTCAGCAAAATTGAAAGATACAAGATATACAAGGCAAAAGTCATTTTTGTTTCTATAATCCAGCAAAGAACAATCTTAAATGGAACTTTTAAAAAATTCCAATCAAATAGCCTCTAATGAATAAAATATCTAAGAATTTAACAAAAGGTGAAGCATTTATATACTAAAATTAGAAAACACTGCTGAGTCACACTGAAGACCTAATCAAATAGCAAGATGTCCATTGTTCATCTACTAAATATTGTTCTGCTATCAATACTATGCAAAGAAACTACAGATTAAATTCAAAATCAAAATTGAGTAGACTTTTTTTTTTACAGAAATGGAAAAGCTGGTCCTCAGATTCCCATGGAATCTTTAAATGGCTAAGCTAGCCTAGACAGTCTTCAAATAGTTTCACAATGTAAACACGCTTATCAAAATATCACTCAAATTTACCCAATGTAATATACAAAAAACTAGGAAAACCTGACCTATTCTTAAGGGAAAACTCAATCAGTAGACACTGTCCTAAATTAACCACAGAAGGATTTATCAGACAAAATGGTTGTTCTGTCTATGCTCAATGAGATTAAGGTACATTCTCTTAATTTTTTTTTTTGTCTTTTTTGTTTTTAAAGATATATATATCAGACAAAGTGTTACATTAAAAAATATAAGAGGCTCCCAAATACACTACTCCCCACCACCCCTACTCCTCCCACATCAAAAACCTCTTTCAATGGCACAGAATATTCATTGCATTTGCTGTAAACATTTTGGAGCACTGCTATGCCACAAGGGCTGCAGTTTACACTGTACAGTCTACACTCTCCCCCAGTCCATCTGTCCTCCATCTGTCCCCATAATACCATTCAGGTCAACCCAAAATCCCAAAAATATTTGCAAATCACAACTCTTCTTCCATCTCCCTGCCCTCAGCAACCCCTGTTGCCACTGTATTGACATAAAGGATACAATTTCTTCCAATGCTAGAATCACAATAGTTCTATAGTAGAATACTAGCAAATCTACTCCATTCCATACTCTCTTCCTCCATCTTGTGGACCCCAGGAGGGCAAATGTCCACTCCAAGTATAAATTGAGAGGGGGCTTGCAGCCCACATGGCTGATGGACTGTATTATTCCATTAGCAGTTGTAGACTCTCTTGGTACCCTGGTGTGGTGGTTGGCTATATTCACCTCCCTCTTAGCTGACCTGGGTAAGTCCAATGAACTGGAAAGTAGGTATTGCTACTCTGCTGAGGCTCAGGGCCAAGCTGGCACATGGTCCAGAGACCCAAGCCTCCTGAACACACACCAACCCCAGCCCCAACCACAAGTTCAGTGAAATTGACAGAAAAGGCAATGTGTAGAGAGGTCACATCTCCATCCAACTCCATCAAAGGGCATTCTCTTTAATTGAATGGAAAGATAGAGGAGTTCTCAGCAGAGAAAAAGAAACAAACAAACAAAAAGATGTAAATGACAACTTTAGATCTAAACATAAAGTTATAGAAAATAAAAAAAATTCATTGAGCAATCTCAATTAGAGAAGACAAGTAAGGGATGAATGAATTGGTGAGATGGAATTTAGATGAGTAGAAATGATATAATCTGAGAATAGAGAGCGAGTGAGAAAGAGAGAATTGATCCAAAACTGAGCATCATGATCTGTGGGGCAATACTAAATGTTTTAATATTCATTCAAAACACTGGGTTCAGCAGAAAGAGGCTGGTGCCAATAAAAAGGGAAGGGGGAAAAATGACTGAACACTAGTCTATGAAATAGAGATCCAAGGGGCTCAAAATCTCACTCTGATACACCATAATCAAACTGCTGAAAACTAAAGATGAAAAAAATCTTGAAAGGAGTCAGAAAATTTGACAATTTATTTGTAGAAGAATAACAATTTGAAGGCCTTTGATTTCTCTTTAGAAAATATAGAGGCCATAAGAGAGTGAAAAAACATCATTAAATGGCTAAAAGAAAAAACCCTCAACCAAGAATACAGCATTCATCAAAAGTTGCTTAAGGTTTAAAGGCAAAATAAAGACAGAAGGAGAAGATCGAAAAACAAGTGAATTCATCACCTGATGATGTTCTCTACAAAGATGGGAAAGGAACTTCAGGCTAAATGGAAATAATTCAAGAAGAAAGCTTTCAAATTCAGGAATAAAAGATGTGGATCAGGAATGGTGAGTATCTGGGGAGAAAGAATAAATTATTTTTCAACTGTTAAATGGTTAAATATATGAATGAATTTTGAAAAATTATAAAAATACAAAATGTTTGCAGAAGTTATACCCTAGACTGGGAACTCAGAAGACCACTTCAGCAAAGAAGGGGATTAAATGTTCCTATGGCTGTAAGGTGTCCACATGTTACTTGGATGGGTAAAAAATTAATCCTTTTAGACTATGATACCTGTATTATTCTCAAAGAAACCACTTAAAAAGAATTCCAAAGGAACTCCAGAAAAATTGTATAACCTAAATGGTCCTTTTTCTAAGAGACAGGAATAAAGTAGCTAAAGCATCAGTATACAAGTTATTAAGTGAAAAATAACTCTCTTGGACAAATACCTACAAGCAGGATTGCTGGGTCCGATGGTAACTCCATTCTCCTAGCCTGTCCTTCCCCCCACCATAGTCACCTCCACCACAACAGGACTGGTGGCTTCTGCTCTTTAGATCTGAGTGGCTCTCCCCAGTCCCCCAGGAGATAAGGTAGGGGCTTCACAGGCCCTAACCCCAAAGATGTCACCTTCAGCAGGCTCCAAAGCATCTGAGCCCAATGGTTCACCTGTTTCTGCTGTCAGCTCAAGGGAACCCTGTCCCATGTGGATGCCAACTTTGCTGATACCAGAGTAGAGGATGGTGGCTGTGTCTCCCAATAAGTCCTGTCTCCCTTGTGACAAACTCCATCTTCCAGCATCAGAAAGTCCAGAGTTGCCAGAGGAGCCAGGGGGCTGAGCCACAGCTTTTGATATGCCTGCATCCTGCACATATTTGGCTAAGGAGCAGCTAAGGTGCAGTCAGAACAGTCAGAGACAGGTTCCTTTGCCACTGGGAGTGCATATACTCTGGGGGTCAGTGGATGACTCTCTTCGTTCCTCCCCAGGCCTGGGTTCTGATGAGAAACCTCCATTCTAAAAGCTCAGAAAGCACCTCCATCCATCCAGAACAAACAGACCACTCCTGTGACCTCATGCACCAAAGCAAGCACCATCACAAGCTCATACACCTGTTTTCCACAGCTGCAGAGGAAGTGGTGTTCAGCCCCAGCCCCCTCCAGGCTGCCCCAGAGGTCCACAAGGAAAGTAAGTCACAATGGCCATTGGTCTAGTTTGTCAGCTTTTGTGGTACCCCAGAGGAAGATCCAGAGAGAAAAGGGTTTAGATGTGATCTCTGGGATAAAATAAATTCAAGGAATTCAAGGAATTGCTTAATCAAATCCAGTCACCATAAAGGCGAGCTTCCTCAGGTGCCACATAAGCAAGGGAACCCTCTGATGTTCCACCCTCAGGCAATGAGGTCACTATTCTGATTCTAGACTTGGGAAAGAAAGCAGCACTTCACAGACTTAACAATGCATTGGGGGTAGAGGAAGACTGAGTCCATCTTAGACAGGCAACACCATGCAAACTTCTAGTCTTAACTGCCTTGTAGTTAATCCTGTATCTATTTATGGAATCAACATCATGAATTCACGCCAAAATATCCACTTCATCCACCAGCCCACTTCAAAAGGGTTCACTGCAAATCTTGTGTTTTCACATCTGTAACTCTATCTTTTGAATACACAGAAGGTAGATGGGGTGAGATACAAAAAAGGACTGGACAGTCAGTTGAATCCCAAGGCTGTAGTGAGTTTACTGAATAGAACTGGTCATCTTTTGCATTTTATGGAGTGGGCTCTTGATGTGTTCATTTCTGAAAGTTCCCTATTGTCCTCATTGTCTACATACCTGCTGTTGTCATTGCTCCTAAAAGGATAAAGCCTTGTGAAAACTCATGGTGGCAACATCATTCTCTCTTGTGAGACTGGGTTGGATTAATTGATACAACATGAAGAGGGCTTTGGCTGAGATCTGGCTGACCTAGATATGTAAGAATTTCTGGGGTCCTCTGAGGGACACTGGCCTTCATGGAGTATGGGGGTGAAAACCCCCTCTTCATGGAGGGCCATCTTTCTTCTCTAAGCCTAGTGGGGACTCTTGATGCAGGAACATGAAGCATTTCTGAGAACAGGGCTGTGTGTTTGTCTCCCTTGGGGATTTGAGATTACTCTGAGCAAGATTGGGTTCTCGAAGGATGTGGACATCTCAAAGAAAAAATGATTCACCGTGTCCCCTCTTCTGTAAACCATAAATCATAATTTCTGCAGTGAGTTCAGAATGAGCAGAAGTATCAAAATGCATTCAACATCACTAGTGATCAGTAAAATACATATTAGAACCAAAGTCTCACGCCCATATCTTACAGAAGGGGTATTCTTAGGATGCGAAAGACTTCAGCAGGGAAGGTACAGACTCCACACTAAGAGTTGTTCAAATATTTAGTCAGGGAGATAATTGGGAACAGGGAGACTTCATTCATTAACTCACCAAACTTCAGCCAGGTGGGTGACTTTGCCAGTTGATGACATTAACTGTTCTTCCAGAGTAGTTCAGTTAAAGGTGAAGCTAATTCTTTGCATAGCTGTTATCAGGCAGTTGGTCTGGAATGTCTTAGGTTCTGAGCCAGTAGAGGAGCCAAGCAGACCACTGGTCACTTGGGGTGGTAGGCCAACTCCCAGGAAGACTCACATGAGACAGAAGGTATTGTGAAGATGCTGGGGGAGGAGGGCCAAAAATTTAGACATACTTGGTACTTCAGAAGGCCTTTATGTAGGGGAAACTACCTCATATTTTATATCAAGGATGGAAATGTAGAGACAGGAGGCTGGGTCAGGATATGTACTCTTCTTGTGGGTGAGTCACCTCCTCCAGGGCATCAATTCTTCCCCTCAGGAACTTTGGGGCAAGAGGATTTTTCAAAGGAACTGTTTCAGTACACCATGGTTGACATGTCATATAACACATACTTGTTGGCTTAAAGGAGTTTATTGTCTCACAGTTTTGGAGACAGTGACACCAAGATTAGACTCAGTAAGGTCTGTGCCCTCAGTGCTTGCTTCTGCCTTTCCTCCCCACCATCCAGGGCAACACTGGGGTTATGGAGGTGAGGATTTCTGACCCACCCTTTCCCCAGAATAGTCACACTAATATACAGACTCAGGCTCCAGGGTAGCTCACTGTCTAGAATGCCTCTCCTTTACTTCCTTTCCCTGACAACTTGGGGCCATCTGGTTCTCTAGCAGGCCTGTTTTCAAGAGTTTCAAGGTTTGGTTTGGGTTTCTATCCCCATTATTTGTAATGCACTCCTAAGGGATTGGTAATAAACTTTCCTGAAAACAGTAACAACAACAACAACAAAAGACACCTTGGCTGTCTTTAATTCACAAGTATTGTGAAGTAGTTTCCAATATTCCATGCTCTGGTCTTCCAGACAGATATTGTAGTATTTCACACTCAGTTTGGGCCTAGTCCCTTGGCAGAAGTTTTTAGCACAACATAAGAACAGTGTGCCAACTAACTATTATTTTGCCCCCAGTTTATCCAGTCTGCCTTTGCTGTCCATAAATATCTATCAATGGGAGGGTAGAAAAAGGTCAGAACTCCACTGTGGGTATTGCTCTTGGAATTTAGGATGACTTTTGTCTCATAATACTTATACATTTATGAATTACCATATGAAGAAAAGTAACTGAGTAAACAAGTGAATAATAAGAAAAAGAACACTAGATATATCAATAAATTAATATGGATTGTGTCTCTGATTTGAGCCAGGACCATTACTTACTTCTGAGGACAGCCGATGAGGCCAATGGTACTTGCTCTGTATTTCAGATCTGGAAATGAGACACAGACAATTTAGTAAATTTCCCAGCTGACATGAAGCAGAGTCAGGAATCAGCCCTGAACATGTAATTCCAATGTCCAAGTTCCCAATCACATTCATCTTCTGGCCTTGAACATCACAGCTGCTGTCAAAAATATGCTGGGTAAGGCATTAGAAAAGCAATTCAAGGCAAGTGTTCAGAAGCACATTCGACCTTTTGACTTTTACAGGTGTCAATTAGCACTCAAAGTAGTTATTTCTCTATGCAACTTATACATACTATTTAAGAAACTTCAGATGACACAGCAAAGGGAATCAAAATCACAAGCTCACCATTGAAAAAATACCAATGCTTTTTTTTTTTTTTTTTTTTTAACATACCGGGGGGTTGGGGATTAAAACTGAGACCTCATATGTGGGAAGCCAGTGCTTAAGCACTGAAGCACATCAGTTCCCCTGAGTTGGTTTCTTTTGTTTGATTGTTGGTTGGTTGGTTGGTTTTTTGTTTTTTTTTAGGAGGCACCGGGAACCAAATCTAGGACCTCCCGTGTGGGAAGCAGGTGCTCAACTGCTTGAGCCACATCCATACTCCAATGCTAATATTTGAAAGTATTTCTTCTCTGATATTTGACCATTAAAACACACACACACACAAGATAAAGAACTCGGTAAACTATCTAACCTGAAGGACAATATAGAATACTGAATATCCCAAATACACTGCAACTACAAACAACGTCTCAAGTCTTCTTTAAAGCCCCTTGCCTGGAAATACAAAGATGGGACATGATTTGGATTACTACCTGAATCTGTGCTCCCCTAATTGCAACTCTAAGACCGTAAACCAATGCCTTTGTTGCCTTGAAGCTTAGTTTATTTCTCAGTTGACATTATATAGTGTTAGAAACAGGATTCTAAGTAACTACCAACCTGACTCTTGAGCTACTGTTGAGTTTGAGCATGGTAAAGGTAAAAGCCCCTTCAGCTCTGCCATCTCCCCAGAAGCCCTGAGTTCTTGTCTGTGAGTCCTCTGGTTCTGAAAATCCCTTTTGGTTGAGGTTCTAGATCTTTTAGAGGTGACTTTTGAACTTTGGCATTTTGAACTTTGGTTCTTATGGTTTAAGCTGCTAACAGCAGTCCTGTTTGTATACTTGAACCTTTTTTCTTCTGGTTTGGCCTGGTGACATAAGGCCTTTCTGTACAACAGAAAGGGAAAATTTATTTGTTTGACAAGTACTTGAAAGGGACTTTTAAAATTCAACTTTGATAATGAGCTCTTCTAAGTGTGGGATGCCTCCCTAACAATCAATTTGGCTTTTGTGAGCAAGCAGATTATTTTTAGTCAGCACAGGATGGGCACTTAAACATTATTAGAATGTGTACCACCTTTTAAAGAGGCCTTGGCCTGATGGAGGAACCATCTAGTGACAGTGCACAGGAGGAGACCCCATCTAATTCCAAGGCAAGGTTGCCTTTCTTTGTCTGAGAAAATCATCACTTTACTTATTCCTTTCATTTTCAATGGAGTTCAGATATGAAAATTCTGACCGTGTACATTACAGATGACATATACAATTTCCTTATTTAAGAGTATTCTATTACTGCTTCAAGTTGTTTTTTACAAATAGCAACAGCAGGGTATCAAGTATATGGGCTTTTTAATTGGCAGCAGTTTTTCCTTCTAAGAGTAAGAATTTTTTGTGCCAACCAAAATAGATATGAGAGATGCATTATCTAGGAAAAGCTTGTGTCTTTCCATGTGTGTCTGCTACAATTACTTATAGGATCTTTCACTCAACCACTGTTTCCCATCTGTACCAAAAGTACAAAAGACTCTGTCAACACTACACAGCATGATCTGATCCTGAGTATTTTCTTTAATATAATTACAGGTGGCCTCAGGTACAAGAGAAAATGGTAAGTTTTTTTGAACTTCTGAAAAAATCTAGATAATTAAAAAACTAGGGTGGAGCTGATGTAGCTCAGTGGTTAAGCACCTCCTTTCCATGTATGAGGGCCTGTGTTCAATCCCCAGGGACTGTGTGCTTGCTTTACTCTGAAGAGCCACCCTGATTCCAGCTTCCAGGTGAGAATGAGAAATGGGGATGTGATTATTTTCTAGTTAAGTCATGGCCATGTTCTACAGTCTTTGTAGGCAGCTGTGTTCTCTTTAGCTGGTGAGGGTTTGTGTACCAGGGCTGGAGATATCTATTTTAGAGTCTTTGAGATGAGACTGTGAAGGTGGGGGTGGAGAAACTATTTCCCACCTATATAGCACAATTGCCAGTGACAACTTCTCAAAAAAACCACTACTACACCCTTTACATATATTTACTCATTCCATCTTCAACACTACCATACTATGACTGTTTATTCCCACTCTTCTGATGAAGAACTGAGGTGCAGAGACAATTAGCCTACAATTTCAAACATAAGTGTCCCTGATCCTTAAGCTATAGCCATAATCTAGCCCAATCACTTGGGCACAGGATGATTCTACACCTTGCCAGCAATGGAAACTGATCATTTGTGTGTACTCCTGGATGTATCAGACCTGCACAGACCCCACATCCTGTCCATCATTATAAGTCAACTCACTGATCACATGACCCAGACCTGTTATTATTGCCATTACTGCAGACTATGAATTGACATAGTGTGAAAAGCACTTAGAAATTCCACATGCCTGTTCAGCTCAGATTCTGAACAACTGCAAGCACAATCTGGTTTACCTAAGGCATTCCTCAACACTACAGCCCAAACAGATAGGAATTGGGAGATATTAGCGTATTTCATAATATCAGCATCTTGAGTCCTAGAAATGCTCGGCACTGTTTGCTGCATGCCTTAGGGACAGTGACCAAAAAGACCTCAAGTTACCATTTTGCTATTGATCTGGGGTATATCATCCTTGCTGCAACTTTTATAACTGCATTAGAGTCTTAGCACTCAACTCATGTCTCCCCTTAGTAATGAACTATCAAATTGGTGCCTGGAGTTTATAAAGATGGACATCCAACACATTCAGTGAATAAGCATTCAGGGTATAGAAAAGGAAGACTGGAAGGAAAAATACTACATGATTTATAGTGGTCAATTTTTAAACAGCAGTATTTAAATATCTTCAAATCTTCTACAACAGAGTTTCTTTATGATAAAGGATTAAAAATAATAAAACAATGTTTTGCCTAGACTTGAATCCAGTCCCACAATAAAAAAGTTATACATAAAATGTCTTTAAAACAATTACCCAATTATTAAACTTTAGAAAGCTAATAAAATGCTTGTGTACAAATAACAGCAAAATCCTGAAGAAACGGGTGCTGGACATTGTATGTCCTGCCATGGCCCACTGAGTGGACTGGGAGAGACTGAAAACTACAATGTAAACCATTATCCATATGAGATATGGAAGGATTGAGAAGTGAATGAATTTTCCAGTTTCAAATCTAGAGAATAGGAAACCATATTCTGGAGATATTAAGTGCTTTGATTCCAAATTCTATACACTTTGTTCACATCTCTTTGGCCTGGCAGGATCTCAAATCATCTAGGAGTTTGGAGCAGTCATGATTTCAATTCTTATTACTGAGCACCACACCTTCAGGGCATCTGCAGCACAATGTAATATTATCCATTTTTCAAAAGCCCAACAGCTATTTGTGCTAGTAGCTATGGCATGACAATACAGAAAGAACATATCCATCATCACACTACACTTTCCCAGGCAGTTGCTCTGAGCCTGCCATTGGTCTTTTCATTGAACTCATCTAATACAGAGTATTTCCAGAACAGTCAGAATTTCAGGGTGATAAGTTTGGAGGTAAGAGCTTTAATGGTCCATCAAAATAGGGGAAGTAAATAGTTAAAAGGGGATTCTTTCTCCATCTTGCTCATTTGCAAACCATTTATAATGTCTTACTGAAGGCCTCTGAATCCACAGAGTCCAGGGATGGTCTAAGAACCTGTGGTGATCTTGGGTAGCCAGCAAGCCAGCAAGTGGAGAAGGAAGGGACGGGTGTGCCACATTCTCCAAAAACTTTCTTGCAAATGTTTGTGTTCCTAAAGATTGGTTTGTGGATCAGAGGTATGACTCCACCAGCAGTGATGAAAATGATAATCCAGGTAGGCAATATCACTCAAGATAGGATCCAATGAGAGTGGGTTATCAGAAACAGTCTGGTAACACTGCTACTTTAGCAACTGAAGAAGGGACTGTGAAATCAGAAAGTAATGGAAATATACATGGAGGTCTGCTTTATTCTTTCCATATTTAATAACAATAGTAAGAAATATTATGATCATGTTCTTTGAGTGTACTGTGTTTGCAATCATCTTTCCTTGCTGTGCTATTTAAGATTCACTTTCCCATAAGACCAGTCATCAAAGCCTTTGTTTTTCCTTGGTTAGCAGCTCTTGGGAATAAAGCACAAGAGAGTGTACATGAGGTTTTGGTGTTTACCTACAATGGAGGGGATCTGGCAGGACACAAGCTCTCCCAGACTATCAACTAGACTTGGGACAAAGTTCTTCTACTGAGTGCCAGGTGGTGGTTGAGAATTAGGGCTTCTCCCTCTGTACTTACCAGTCTGGTAGCACTTCATTAATGTTTTATCCTTTCTGACATAAAGAACATATGCTCTGGGCTTACTACACATGCACCTGGCTGTTGGAAAGGTATCAAAAGAAACATATCCTTGAACATCCTTCTATTCTCTACTGCTCACACAAATCCAAAATCCTGGGATTAGATTAAAACCTGAAATTGCTTCCATTTGAGAGGTTCATGTACAACTCTTTCTCCAACACATTCCAAAGCCTGGCTGGGTTTCTAGAGGCCTGCCAGGCTTGCTTCACATATTGGCTCTTGCTGTCTTGGAGAGTCTCTGGGAAGCAGGGCCAAGGGTTCCCTGCTCCTCTCATATTATTCCCATATTACACGGCCACCTTCTTCAGTAAATCAATTGATCAATTAACCAATCCATTTTAAACCAGGGAGCAACTCTCAGAGGCATGGAGTTGAATCATGTCCTGTGGGTGATAGTGACCACTAATCCTATAAATCAGGTGATTGTCCTGAGACTGGTATGACCTTAGGTTCATGGAAGACACTTTGTCCTCACAGCATCCCTATAGGTTTCTGAATTGATTGGGGGGTTGAATGTAAGATTTGAGGTAAAGTAATGTGTCTGTATCCACTTAGTCTGAAAGTGATATAATAGGGGATCTACAGGCCACTTAAATAAGTGTAATCTTTTGGGAATTCATTAAACCACTGAAGTACTAGCATTGATGGGTGCCTGGACAAGACTGAGGAAAGGTACATGGAGGGGCATGACTGTCAAGTGGGGAACAAGGCAGAGTTGACTGGCTAGAACAGAACACCTGATTCAACTCCATGCTTCTGATAGTTGCTCCGTGATTAGAATGAATTGCTTAATTGACTACTTGATATTTTGGAGAGGGTGACAGCATAATAAGGGAATAATATGGGAACAATGATTGTTCTCAAGTGTTGTATTATAGAACAATATGATTGGTGGAAACTGACAAGGAGAAAACAAATGGGCAGTAATAGAGAGAGAGAAAAGAGGCAGGGAGGTAGTGAAGGTGGTAAAAAGGAGAAGAAAGACAACATCATGTATAAAAAGACATGGAGAGTATCTGCCTTCTTAGAGGAACAAGAGGATACAGGCATTCCTCACTGGCCACAGTTATAGTATTTGAGAGCTGGGAAAGGGACTCTGCAATCTTAGACCCACTCCTTCACAGCCAAGGTGAACTGACTGAGGCCCTAGGAGAGGAGTGTGGTGGTGAGGACAGAATTGTGTCCTGGGAGCAGACCACACGCTGTCATAACCAACAGGAGCTTGAATTCTGCCCTCAACCCTAACTTTCCCACTTCCTTTCACAAGGTTGATAGATCACCATTCCTGCCCTGGTTACCAGGAGGCTTACTTCACAGCTTCTGAAGAAGTATCAGATACAGAGAACAACAATTTGCATATAATTTCCTTCCTCTTTCTGTCTTTTTTGTAATCTCTCCCTTTCTTATTCATAACTCCTCTTTATAGCTTTTCTCCATTCTATCTGTTCCTTATTTTATGATTCTTATCCTGAAGGAAGTGGTCTCATCCAGGAAGTTGAGGTCATGGGAACAACAATGTCTATAAATTTCTTCCATCCTCTTTACCTATTTTCTTAGCATTGCCCTGGTTTTAACATACGTGCATCACTGAATCAGCATGCATAAGCCTGAATGGTCCAGGCAGGGAACTGGGCTGGTTGTCAGAAGCTTTGGCCCACACCCAGTGGAAGGAGCACCTGTGAAGTTAGTTCTGGGGTGGGCTCTCCCCTTGCAGGGTGTTCCTGCACATGTGCACATCGTCATCAAGTGGGTTCCTTTCCTTGCAGCTGTCTACACTGTTCAAGGAAGAGGAGTCTCTTTTCATAAATTCTCTTTTCCTAGAATACACTGAAGACACTGAAGAAATGGATGAAAAGCAGGAAGAAGAGGAAGAGGAAATGTGAGTGTGGAGTGGATAGGATAAAGAGAGGAAGGGAAACAAGTTCACGTGCATTCCATTGCTTTCCTAACCTTCTTTTGGCACTTTAGGAAAATCAGCAAAACTGAGAAGAAACTGAGGTTTCCAGTATTCTATGTGAACATGGAGGTGGAAACATGAACTGACTGGTCAAAGTAAATGCAGACAATCAAGGATTCGAGATGTCTTCTGGGTCCTGTTACCCACTCCAGAAAAACTCCTCCATCCACCTCTGTGCCTCCCCAGTGATCCCTACTACTGACAGCACAAAGACCTTGAGCTGGAGGCCTCAGTCTGAGTCTCAGAGGATCTGGAGATTACATGATGTTTGGAGACTGAAAGGGGATATAATACCAAAGAAATGGAGATGCCTCAGTGCTCAGCCCCTTTTACCCAATTCCCTAATCAGCCAATTGAGGGAAAATTTATTTTTCAGTTTGAAAGACTTACACTGAGTTTTAGAAATAGGTTTGGCATTTAATTTTAGATGTTAAAACATTAAACAATTTCTCTCCAACTACTTGTTTTTCTTCATCCTTATCAATAAAATAAACACATAGATAGATAAGCACCCTAAACAAACTTAGAGTGAATGAATGG
Organism: Dasypus novemcinctus; assembly: GCF_030445035.2. Lineage (NCBI taxonomy): Eukaryota > Metazoa > Chordata > Mammalia > Cingulata > Dasypodidae > Dasypus > Dasypus novemcinctus. Next base: position 9,577,034 of record NC_080703.1, read on the forward strand.
ACAAATAACTGCAAATTTAAGACTTAACATCTGTCCTACCAATGTCTTCTAGACATTTCATTTCCTGAAATCTGTTCCCTCACCTGAAAGGGATCATGGGAACAATATTACCCAACTTCAAGCCAGTGAAGTTGGATTTCAGTGCTGTTTTCACTTTCATGTCAGTTTTGCTGTTTATAGCACCATGATTCACATTTCTTTCCACAAATATATTACCCCATTTTCTTCTGGCACAAAGTATTATCAAAACTGATGATGAGATGCTGTGTTCTTTTCATAATGTCACTTGCTCTACTCTAATGCTGGAAAGACTTCATTCTTCCTTTACACCCTAGTAATTTTAGCTAGAATATGTTTTGATATTGGTCATTCTGTTTCAATACTCAGTGAAGGTTTTATAATGCAGCTTCAAAGAATTTCTTTCCAGAAAAATAAGGAATTATATTTTTTAATATTTTTTCATGTCTTTGCTTTGGTTTTCTCATTCAGGCACTCCAGTTATTCATAGATCATACTTTGTATGTCTGTCTTCAACTTCTGACTTTTTTTTCCTCAAATTTGTCAAATACTCACTAATACTTGGCCATCCTACATTTAAAAGCACTATTTTAGAAATAACCTGTAGAAAAAAATTCCTTTAATTTGGTTTGTTGATTTTTAAAATGCCTATACACATTAAAACCTGTCATCTACATTATGCCATGATCTTATTACCCAGCATCTTGCCAACATGTAAACTGAAACCATAAAAATGTTGGACTCCTACAAACGGGCTCACACTGAGATTTGACAACTGCACTCCCAGGCTTCCTGTATGTGGGGACATTATGCTGCTCACTGAGTAGACAGCCATCTGTGGAAGCCATTGAGCCCTGATCACAGCTACATCTATAACACATTCTTGTGGTGTGTCTGTTAAACAAATGACAAGAGCTACATCATTTAAGCCTCCTTCTTGCACTTGACCTCCCATGCTCTGAACAAGTGAGTTGTTCCAGTATCTTCCAGTAAAGTTTGGCTGAATTTATGAATTACATAGAATTTGACATGGCAGAGGAATACTGGGCAAGAAATGACATTCTATCCCAGCTCTACCTTACTTCCATGGCTGAATGTGAGAGAATCTTCAAATCTCTGGACCAAACAGAGATCATGGGTAAAAAGAAAAATAAACCATTGATCTAAATCAATTCATGAACTAACAAAAACTAAGAAAATTAAGCTAAGTTCTTGTTCTGCACTTGCTTTCCAAATGATGGCAGAAGGCCTTGATTGCCTCTAGGAAACACAGAACCTAAGACAAGGATATCAAATTCTTGGCTTTTCTGAGGAGAAAGAGAATATATTAGAGATCTTATGTGAGCAAGGGAGTTGAGCCAAGCAATCAGGTGGTATATACTAGGGTAGAGGGGCAGTGATGGGTGATGTTACCTGCCTATCACTCATTCGGGTATTGTCTTCGGTGTGACAGACCCATTCCCTTTCCTTGTCTGACATTTGATCCCATGGAACTCACCACTTGGCCAGAGGAGGGGACAATGAAGTTGCCATCATCAGTATCTCAAGATAGTCATTAGTATAGGCATATTTACAGAATAAAGGCAAACACTTAAGCAAAATTATATAATCACCTAAAAGGTACTAAAGGAGAGGGTGGGGAAAGAGAAGGAAGAGAAAATACACTAATTTCATCACTGCTCACAATGAGGATTAATACACACTAAAGAAATGGATGATTAAGGGAAAATTTTTTTTAAAAATTACTAGAACAAATCACAAACCAGAAAACATACACATGTACACAGAAACATACAGGTGCAAGAAGTGTATTTTTGAGTACTCTTGCCCTTTAATAATGTGATAATGAATTTAAGTAGTTTCCAGTGTTAAATACAGTTAAAATTAGCATCAAAAATAGAGTGCAGCTCTTTTTCCTTTTGCTGCTATGGCTGAAGTGGCAGGGGCCAAAATGAAGTTCAATCCTTTGTGACCTCTGGTCGGAGCAAGAACCATAAAAGGCATTTCAATGCACCTTCCCACATTCGGAGGAAGATTATGTCTTCCCCTCTTTCCAAGAAGCTGAGACAGAAATATAATGTTCGATCCATGCCTATCCGAAAAGATGATGAAGTTCAGGTTGTGAGAGGACACTACAAAGGTCAGCAAATTGGCAAAGTAGTCCAGGTTTACAGGAAGGAATATGTCATCTACATCGAATGGGGGCAGCGGGAGAAGGCTAATGGCACCACAGTCCATGTGGGCATTCACCCCAGCAAGGTAGTTATCACGAGGCTAAAACTGGATAAAGACCACAAAAAGACCCTCGAACGTAAAGCCAAATCTCACCAAGTAGGAAAGGAAAAGGGCAAATATAAGGAAGAAACAACTGAGAAGATGCAGGGAAATAAGAATCTTATGTACAACTTCCATTAAAAACTGCTAAAATGAAAAAAATAGCAATTAAGAATTACAGTTTATATTTTATAGTTATAAACAGCTTAAAATCAGTTAAGCAATGGACTTTTCCACATAGCAGAAGACAGATGACAGTGCACACCTCTCACTTGTATGGAAAAGAATTAAAGAGTATAGAAAGAATTAAAGAGCCGTATTGTTTGGGAATGATGGGGAGATAGCTCTATCTCTTTGCAAAGGGAGAGGCAGGCCATGCTTCACACACAGAGAAATTCAGTTAAATCATATGAAAAGGAATTTCAGCTTTTGGTTGCATTATTTCAATAAGTGACTTTGCAGAACTGAAGATCTGGTTTCAGGTTTTATGAAGGAAACAATTTGGTTGAAAGGCAAGAATATTCTGGTGTGGGAGGAGTGGGGTGGGAGAGTGGGGGATATACGGGAGCCTCTTATGTTTTTCATAACATAACCTTTTCTGTGATGTATGTATCTTCAAAAAAACACAATTCATAAAAATGATGGGGGGGAAGTGGGTTATATGGGAACCTCATGTTTTTTTTTAATGTAACATTCCATGTGATCTATTAACTTTAATAAAAACATTGAGGTGTAGCAGTGCTCAGAGATGTATTCATCAAATACAATGAATGTCTCATGATGATGGAGGAGATTGTTGTTAGGGGGGAGGAGTGGGGTGAGGGAGTGGTGGGTATATGGGGACCTCATATTTTTTTAATGTAATATTAAAAAAATAAAGACAAAATAAATAAATAAAATAAAATGATTTCAAATTATAATGATGAACACTTTGATTTTTAGCCCTATGTATTAAGAAGGGACTTTTTTACAGATGAGAACACTGAGGCTTACAGAGATGAAGTCACTTGCCCAAGGTTAACAAGGGTCTGCCTGCCACACAGTCTATGTTCACAATCATTCCACCCAGACTGTCTCCCTACAATTGGTGCAGCTGATACCATGAGTGCAATCCGCCTTTCCCCTTCTGAAGTGTTTCCAATCAGGGCATGTTGTAATACCTATCCTACATCTAGGCCACATATCCCTCTATTGGCCCCCACATTGATACACAGTCCTGCACAGTCACCCACTCTAACAGGTTCTTGTGTTGAGCTACATTACTGGGTTGTTGTGAGGACTAAATGCTTTAATACATGCAATAGTGCCTGGCACATGGAAAGCACCTAATAAATGCTATTACTATCACAGTCATCATCATTACCCAGTTCACACCTGGGGCCCCTGAGGTTTTCCTGAACCAAAATGCTCTCTGGTTACAGTGCCTTTCTCTGTTCCAGATAAGCAAGGACTCCGATCCTTGGGATCCCATATAGTGTATTTCCTTTACTGGCCTAAGTATCCCATCAACAAAACCACTTATTTGGGTCAGACTGAGTGAGTCTCTGTTCCTTGTAACCCAAACAGTAAAAAAATATATAGATGGATTGTTTTGATAGGTGAATTTTTTAAAAGTCTCTAAAGTTACATTATTTTTTCAGGAATGAAAACATTTAGAATGAAAGTGTATTAATCAAAAATATATAGTTTCAAATGCAAGTTTTATTATGTTACTAAGAGGGAGAAATTTTATCATCACTAGAAGTTTAGATATGGATCCTTTTTGTTTCCAGGTAGCTTACTCAAGAAAATTATGAAGGAAAAAACAATGAATTAGAATTAATCTGTGAAAAGAATTCTTGATGTCCTGACACTTGAAACTTTGCTCAAAAACTCTCCTCCTTTCTGAGACCTTTGTGTTTTCCATGACAACCATTTCATTTGCTTCCTCCTTCCTTATTAGTTATGCGTGTAATTTTTATTATATATTTTCTATATTTGATCTTAAATTGGGTTATAATTGTTTTCCTTGAATTTCTTTATGTATTCTCTCTCACCTAGCAGAGTATGAACTCCAGTGAAAAGTGATTCCTCTCTTCATTTCTTTTAAAATGGCACTGGTGTATAATGTAACAAGCAGGAGATATGAAATAAGATGATACAGATGCTAGAGCATCAAGTCCCAATTCTCTCACACATTGATAAATCACTAAACCTGTCTCAGTCTCCATGGCATTTCTATAAAGAGGAGATGCTCTCTATCTGATTTCAGAGTCCACTGGATTTTTTACTTTGCTTCTCTGACTCTGGTGGACCAAAATCATGAAAAGAATCCTGAATATTTAAATCCTCAGGTATATGTGGTACCGCTCATATTCAAAACAAATTACTACATGGAATGTGATGAAATGACAGGTAGTGTCAAATGGCAAAGGCCACCTGATCTGAATTGCTGGAGGACATTTACCTTCTGACAGTTTATCTTTAGAGCAGTGGTTAGAATCAGATTCCAAGCCATGGTATTTCATCACATATCATAAGCTAACACAGTCTGCCTGCCAGCCTGTCCCCCCAGCAAGTCCACTAGTCTAAAGTTAACTTGTCACCACTCACTGGCTATAGACTCTGAGCTTTTACCTGGCCATAGAAAATCACAACTTGGTATTTATAGCTCTGGCATTCATATAATTTAATGCAAAAATCTCATCTGACTGCACTTACAGATTACAGCTTAAATTCTGTCTTCTTTCTCCCCTCCTCCAATAATTTATGACTAAATAAGCAAAAATTAAACAGAAACACTTTCACTTCACATTTCACCTCTCTTCTGCAGAATCATATCAACAAAATAATAATAATGGTAGAAGTACTAATTTGTTTTCTGTAAATTGTCCAAGTAAAATATTCAGGATTCCAACTAGTGCATCTGAACAGTAGGCTAGGCTACTAAAGGAATGTGTTTTGTAAAGATGCAGAGGCCACCTTAATCAGCATATTAAAGTGGAAGATCATAAAATAAGTAGTTTTTTGTGCTGCTGAAGTAAAATACCTGGTAATTACCAATATCACAGTGGGGTTGTAGAAGTAAGAAGCAAGGTAAGTGTGTTTGATGTGTTATGCATTGCATTGGAAATATTTAGTAAGTATATGAAAGTTAAGAGATCCCTCAGTAGGATGCAGGATCAGACTCCTGCAGCAGCTGGCAATTGCTAGAGAGTGGATGGAGAATATGTTGCACTTTTGCACTCCTAGAGCAGCTGGCAATTGCTGGATAGAGGGTGGAGACTATGTTGCAGTTTTGGACTCCTGCAGTGGCCAGCAATGACTAGATATGGCCAGATGTACAAGGGAACATTCAAGTTTTCCATTGGTTTCATTAGTTTATAATAATAACCTGTTGTTGCCTATGTCTCAGAGGATACACACTAGGAAAAATGAGGCCAGTTTCCACTAAGCCGGGGGTTGAAGGTTTCTTTACCCAAGAAGGAACAGCTGCTGAAATGACACAAAGATACTTGTTCAGGGTCTGTGCCAGGCTAGAGAGGACACAGCTGCTGAGTCCCTAGCAGTGAGCATAGGGCCTAGTCCCCCAGGCAAGTTCCCTTTCAGGAAATGGCCCTCCTGAGCCAAGCTCAGGAACCACAGGTAGACCCACATTGCCCCCTGCTAGTAAAATGGCAGAGCTCCACCAATGTTGAAAGGAGAGCACAGCAGCTTATTCTGTCCTCAATTTAAGGTTATCTTGAATTTGTGCATCAGTTAGAATATCAACAGAATAATAATAATGGTAGAGGTCATCATTAGTTTTCTATGAATTGTTCAAGTAAAATATTCAGGATTCCAACTAGTGCGTTTGAACAACAGGCTAGGACACTAAAAGTATCACAGGATCAAAACCACTTACTTGATATGTCTGACGCAACAGTGGAGTTCTCATAATTGGGGCTAAATCAGGATTCTTTACAGATACCATTGGATTCAGTTTTCTCACCTGTCATTTAAACAAAAAGCATTACACCTTAAAAAAATTCAAAAGAAGGAAAACACTACATACATAAAGATATGTATTACAGGGCTATACACTAAAAAATATAAATTACTTCACTGCTAAACAACTGGGAAGTGAATTACTAAATCTTGATTCTTTAATAAGATGAAGTACCAGGAGCTGATGTGGCTCAAGCAGTTGAGCAACTGCTTCCCCCAGGGAACGTCCTAGGTTTGATCCCTGGTGCCTCCTGAAAATAAAAAAAAAAGGAAACAACAAACAAATCAACAAAACAAATTAACTCAGGGAGCCACTGTGGTTCAGTGGTTAAGCACCAGCTTCCCATTGACAAGTTCCCAGGTTCAATCCCTGGCCCTGTACCCCAAACAAAACAAAACATAATAAATAAATAAGATAAAGTACCATTTAACCCTTCAAAATAGTCATTATCAAGACTGTAAACCAGGAGAGGAAAATATTTGTAACATAACATTGAGTGAATAAAACAAATTATAAAGGTGAGTGTATATAGCTACAAATACGTTGTATTAGGTTAAAATGCACATATATACTCTATTAGTAAAAGAAGAGCTGATGCAAAATAGCAGAAATTGGTTGTTTTTTATAAAGGGTATTTATTTGGGGTAGAAGCTTACAGTTACCAGGCCTTAAAGGGCAAGCTACCTCCCTCACCAACTCTATTGCCACATGCTAGAGCGAGATGGCTGCCGACACCAGCAAGGGGTCAGGCTTCCTGGGCTCCTCTCTTCCTAAGGCTTGCTCCTTTCCCAGGTCAGCTGCTTTGCTCTCTCCACAAGGCCAACTGTAGATTACAAGGCAAATGGCACATCTCTCTTCCTGGGGCCTCTGCCGTATCTGCTTCTCTGTGTGTTTCCTTCCCAGGCTCCAGCTCAAAAACTCCCAGCTCTGTCCTTTGCTTTTGTCTTTTCTCTGTAAGTCTCTGTATGTGCAGGGATGCAATGTCCTACTGACATGACCCAATCAAAGGCTTAATCATTATTTAATCAAGTAAAAGTGAAACCTCTCAATTCAATACAATCTAACATGCCTGGAGGAACAGACCAGGTTACAAACATAAGCCAGTATCTTTTTTTGGAACACATAAACAATATCAAATTGCTACATAGTCTATGAAAAGATACATGTAGGGAGGAAAGTAAGAACAAAAGGGGCTCCCTCTGGAGGCAGCTGTTTAATAAGAATTGTTCCAATAGTCACAACACCCCTGGGGTTGGGGACTGGACCCTTGGTGTGCAGAAGGAGGAGACAGAGTCCCTCCAGGGAAGGGTCATGTGGTCCCCTGAAGGTGGCTGCCTGGGCCTGTTAAGCCAGGATCTGTAATTCTGAAATGAGGCCCCTCGTGTCCTGCCAATCACACATCCCCATCCATGGCCTTGTAAATGGGATGGGCCATGCCATAAAAGGTTGGATAAAGCAGCCCAGTACTTTGGAGGACAGGGGTCTCCATGTAAGAAAAGTTTCCATGATTCAGTGTCAAAGTAGGCCTCCTCAGGTTGGAGATGGATTCTGAGTCTCTTGTCTCTGTGCTCAAAAATGCTTGTCCATCGCATCATCCCAATCTTTCTAAGTAAAATTGGACTTCATCGGTTGTTAGCCAGTGGGCATCTGACTAGGCAGTAATACCCACCATAGACAAATGGACGTTTTCTTACTGTCATAAATACCTAAGTTGATAGGAGAGGGGCATGGAGTCTTCAAAAGACTTTCAGTTGTCAATTGGCCCCTTTCTCATTGTCACCCTGAACAAAATCTCCAAGTATGGTTTGACTCTCCAATCAACTAAAATTTGGAACTTTGGTTTTAATTTGGGGTCCTCTTTGGAACCCTGTACATACCAGACTCATAGGCAATTGGCTTTCTCTAGGGTCTCCCATCCATGTTGGGGTAGGTTTCTACTAGCAGGATAGTGGCAAGATCATTCAGAAGAACCCCTGGCCTGCACAGTTCACTAATAGGGTGTTGCCCCATGATAGGCATCAGGGCTTAATAGGGCCTGAGTACATGGTATGGGCATTTTACCATTTTTTCTAATTTTGAGACAACCTCTGTAGTTGTAGGAAGAAGCTGGCACCCTGGCTTGGACTTTGTCTTGCCCATAACCCTTTAGCCACCTTGCCAGGGACTGGATCCACAGTAATCCATGGAGTCAGGGTTCAGAGAGTGACAGTAGCAGAGAGCAATAGCCACAAAGGGGCCACAGGCCCCAGGAACACCACTGCCTGTGGGCTGCCACATTATACTTCCTGTGAAGGAGGTGCCCCTATTGCACAGTGGAACCCCTGCCTTTGGCCTCTGGGGCACAGTACACAGACACAGTGTTTGTTCCCATATAGTCTCCCAGTTACTTTCAGGCAAAGCCTCGTAATTCCCAAGTACTACCTGCCCCAGCAGCCCTAGCACCAGGGCAGGGGTTGCCCACCTCCTGTCCCTATACCAATTCCATTAGGTCAATGACTTTTGGATTAAATTAGCCAATTTGACTCAGACTAATCGTGCCCATTCTGGGGAAAACTGGAAACCAAGGTTTCCCTTCTTGACATACAAGGGATAGCTGTCTATAAAACCCACGGACAACTCAGATTTGCAAAAGCCACAATTTAGGGAGTTTTGGCAAAACCCAACATAAACAACAAGCATCAGCACAAAGTAGAACACACGTTAAGTCACCAAGCCATGGAACCTCCCAGATAGTGGTAGTTTTCTGAGAACCAGTTAGTAAGCTAAGAGCAATCAAGAGGCACTATGCCTCACATCCAATGGCTGTGACCAACACACCCTCCCTATTGCACCACTTACTTTTAAAATGTATTTTCTTGGAGAAGTTGTGAGCATATAAAACAATCATACATAACATGCAAACTTCCCATATAGCACCCCTTCAGCAACACCATGCATTCCTGTGGAACTGCACCACTTATTTTGAATGAGTCAAGTTGGGGATTTAAATTTGGGTCTGGGTGGAAGTCAGGTGTGACTCAACTGGAATCTGAGACCTTAGTGCATGATGAATGTTACTGTAGGTGCTAGGGTGACAGGGTTGCCAGGAGGATAGACAGGAAGTGTAATTAGTTAGGTAGCTCAACCAGAAGGTGTGGAACACACAAGTAGAACAAGAGGAAACTGTGAGCCTGTGTTAGTCAGCCAAAGGGGTGCTGACATAAAATACCAGAAGTTGGTTGACTTTTATGAAGGGTATATATTTGGGGTAGGAGATTACAGATACCAGGCCATAAAGCATAAGTTACTTCCCTCACCAAAGTCTATTTTCACATGTTAGAGCAAGACAGCTGCCGACAGCTGTAAGTGTTCAGGCTTCCTGGTACCTTTCTTCCAGGGCCTAGCGTCTCTGAGTTCAAGTTTCCTTTCTTCCCAGGGCTTGCTTCTTCCTGGACTCAGGGTTCCTTTCTTCCTGAGGCTGGCTTCTCTTTCCTCTTTATGGGGCTCCGGCTTAATGCTTCAGCATCAAATTCCAACATCAAAACTCCAACATAAAAAAGCCTTCAACTCTGTCCTTTGCTATGCCTTTTATCTGTGAGTCCTCACCCCTTGGTCAGTGGGGACTTAATGCCCTAATGATACATCCCAGTCAAAGCCCTAATCATAACTTAATCGTGCCCAGGTACAGACCAGATGACAAACATAATCCAATATCTATTTTTGGAATTCATAACCATATCAAACTGCTACAGTGCCCTTTTAAAAATTTTTGCTTGAATATATTTCAATACTTTTTATTGCCTCCTGCAGTTGTGCTCACATTCAGTCACTACCTTCAATGATTCCCTTTGCAAAACACCTTTGCAGCATCCCTAAGAAGAAGTTATTGGAAGTGGATGTGGCTTAAGCAGCTAAGTACTCACCTACCACATGGGAGGTCCTGAATTCAGTTCCTGATGCCTCCTTAAGATGATGAGTGAGTCATGCATGTGATGTGAGGGCCAGGTGTGGTGAGCTCATGCAACAAGATGATGCAGGGAGTTGATGCAATGAAGAGAAACAGCAAGGAAACAAAATGAGAGACACAATGAAAGACATAAGCAGGGACCGCAGGTGGCTCAAGTGATTGGGTGCCTCCCTCCCACATGGGATGTCTGGGTTCAGTTACCACTGCCTCCTAAAAAGATGAACAGAGAGCAGACAGCAAGCACAAGCAAAAAATGGGGGTGGGCAGTGGGGGAGGGGATAAAAGCAAAAAAATGTATACTTCAATCCCTGCTAAAATCCCATTTCAGAAACCAAGACTCAGATGCTTTGAAGGGGAAGGCAGGCACCCGATCTCCTCTCCAGAGCAGGTGGGCCAGGGAGTATGTCAACAGAGGCTTGACTCACAGAAATGCCTCGGCCACCACTCACTCACCTCCTGGAGGAGAATGCTTGTTTACAAGACACTTGCACACTTTGTGACTTTGCTGTGCATTCCTGCAGGACAGGGGTCCTGCTCCCTGCTTGGCTCTCCTAGAGGCCCAGAATATGGTAGGTGCATACCTTCATTCCTTGATTTGATCTTCTCCCACACCACCCTCAGGCAGCAAATTAGGAAATATGACTGCTGCCAGTGTTAGTCATCTGCTTAGCAGGGTAGATGGAGTCCCTGGCTCCCTGCCCAGGCCTTTCCAAACCAGGTGAGACCTTGGCCACTGCTGGAAGGACAAAGATGTTAATTAGGAGGAAGAACCCTTTCAGTCATTCCTGCCGCAATAATAATTACAATCATCCTCATCATCATCTCTAACTCATGTAGTCCTCACACCAGTGGCACCAGTGAGGAAGGAGCTATTATTATCTGTTTTCACAGTAAAGCACAGAGCAGTTAAGTAACTTCCCCAACATCACAAGCCAAGAGGCAGCACTGCTGGGACATGGACTCCATCAGGCTTAAAGCCCAGAGTCCAGAGGCTGCTAAAACCTCAGGACAATTAGCATCCCCAGCTGGACCCAGAGAGGCTGCCAGCACAGGTGGGGTGAGTTTGGGTGAGGGATCAGCGCTACAGGAAATGTGGAGGTCAGTCAGGAGCCTTCAAGGAGACCCGCCTGCGAGCTCTGGCCCTGAGGCGACAGCCCAAGCAAGATGAGGCCTGGCAGGAGAGGTAGGCACGAGCTCCCTAATTACAAGGTTAATTGTTTCATGAGTGCAGGGTCAGAGGCCAGCCTCTCAGGCACCGGCCTGGGCTAGGAGCCGGGAAGCCTGCCCTGCAGGGCTGACCTTGCAGCAGAAGCCTGAAAGTGGGTGGGAGTGAGGCAGGCAGAGTGGGAGAGCACCCCAAGGGGAGGACACGGCCTGGGTAGGACCTGGGGCTACCGCGCTGTCTTTACTTCCCTCTTATCCTTAGAGTGCAAGTGGAAAAGGGAATTTTTAAAATTCCCATGACCCTGCCCCGCCCACCAGATGGCCTTGGATCCCTCCTCCATCAAGCAGTGATTCTGCCCCGCCATTCCAGCAGCTGTTTGCACTTGACAAAATGCCCAGTGGTCTTGTTTGATCCTTACAACCACCTGGAGGGAGCAGGTGTCCGGCCCCTGTACAGAGGGGGAAACTGAGGCAGGGGGTGGTGTGCCTTCCTGGGCCGCACAGTAGGTGTGCCTCTCCTCCTCCGGGCAGTCTACCCCGGGCAGCCTCCCCCACCCCTGTGCAAGATGCGCTTCCCAGCGCCTTGGTTCTGGGGGGCTGGGGTGTCAGGTGACACATCCAGGTAAAGCGCTGAGCAGGTGGAGCTCAAGGCCGGGGCTGCCATCGTGACGGCGACGAAGCGCCTTCCCGGGGGGCCCGAACGGGGTTTGAGTCCTCCCTCCCCCGAGAACCTGCAGCCCCGCGGAGAAGGGGCGTCCTGCGGGCAGGGGCCCCGGGAGCGGGGACGGGCTGCGCCGGGACAGCAGCTGGACCCCCGGCGACAGGCAGCGGTGAGCCCGGGGTCGGGGTGAGGAGCTCTGCGGAGGGGCGTGGTGCGCGCGGGGCAGGAGGAGCGGGGAGCCCCGGGACAAGGTCCAGAGGGCCCGGGCGGCCCAGCGTGAGAGACGCCGCCAGCGCGGGGAGCAGGCGCTTCAGATTGTTTCCATTCTAACACCTTTTTTTAAATGTACTGGATGCATATAATTTCTTTAACACTTTACTTTTTAAATAATTTCAAACTTACCTACCGTGGCAAAAACAATACAACCCCCCTACACACAAGAGAACTCCAACATACCCCCACCCAGGCCCACCACCCGCTTTCAGCATTTCCCCGCCTTTGCTGCAGCAGACTCCTCTTTACAGCAGCATTTACCTAGAATTCGCTTCCCCCTAAATTTAATGACGCACCGTGCAGGAAAGGTGGGGACACACGCGCGGTGGGAAATGAAAGCCCCATCATCTGTAACTCACCACCCCAGGCAGCCAGGTCATCCTGTGGGGGTCTCTTCTTCCAGTCTTGAAAAGAAAAGAAAAAAAATTCCAAGTGCCTGAGAGATGACTGCACGGGGACGTCCTGTGGCTGGGGAGGTCCAGGCAGGCTTCTGGAGAGGAGGTGGGGTTCAGGATGGACCTCGGGGAGTGTGGGAAAGGGCGAAGTTTAATTTCCTCAAAGCGGAAGCCGGAGCCGCTCTGCGCTGAGGAGGGAAGGAACGGACTTCCGGCGGCTTTGGCGCGCAGGGAATTTGAAAAGTGGCGCCAAAATGAGGGGGCCAATGGTGAGAAAGGCCAATGGTGAGTGTCGGGGGCGGGGCCAATGGTGAGAAGGGCCAATGGGGAGGAGTGACGGGGCCAACAGTGAAGACGGCGCCAAATTGGAAAAGCCGCCAGCAGTGGAGGCTGCGCCGAGGCCCAGCCCGCGGTGTGGAGAGGCGGGAGCCGGGACTGGCGTGGGTCGCGGAGCTTAGTTAGGCCACGCGGAGAGGCTGGGACCCCTGAAGGGCCTAGTCAGTGGGGACCAGGAAGGGCCCTGCGTGCTAGGTGGGGGGTATAAGCCTCAGCATTCTTGCTGCTTGGTGCGTCGGTCATTTTATCCAGGTCTGCGCGCGTTCTTGCAAGATGGTTAATAAAGTCTTTTCTCCACACTCGGGTGAGCTTTAGTTTTGTTACAGGTGCGGCCTTCTTTTTAACAGGAGGGGCAGGGGTTGAAAAGAGCACAGGAACAGAGACGGGATTCCGGCCAAGGGGGGCCACGCCAAGCTGGGAAAGGAGCTAATAAAGGGGCTGCCGAGCGCACCCCGCGGCCAGCCCTGCTCCCGCCCACGGCCGCGCCCGCGCTTCATCCCCCAACCACCCGCGGGGGAACACGGAGCGGCCTCATTTAGCACGGGTCCCGAGCCCACCCACCCCGCACTGCTGTGAGGGGCTGAGGCTCCCACCCAGGGCCGGGGGGACGGCGGGTCCCCGGAAACGCCAGCTGGTTGTGGGGGGTGCCAGCCGCGCCCAGCGCCCACCCGGGGGTCCTCGCGGGGCAGAAGGTGCCTCGAAGCCGCCCACAGCGGGGGAAAGGGAAGAGGAAGGGGGCGGGTGGGCTCCTCGCAGGCGGGCCCCGAGCTGCGCGGGCCTCACCAGGGCGCCCCAGGCCTGACACCCGCCGCGCCTCTGAGGGGCCCTGGGGCACGCGCCTGCCGGCCTCGAGGAGGTCACCAGGCCCTGACTGCTGGTGGCCCAGCCCAAGCCCCTCCCCTGCTACCCGGTTAGGGAGGTGGGGAAGGGCAAGGCCTGGCGAGGAAACCAGCGACGACAATGTATTTAAACCTCTCCCATGGGCGCGCGCCTGCCGGCTCCTGAAGCGCTCGCGCTCCCGTCAGCAGCGTGGGGAGCAAGCCCACCTGGACTTCCAATCCCCAGACCACTCATTCCTGGCAGTGCTCAAGCCTGGGCTTCCTCATCTGTAAAATGAAAGCAGGCGAGCGGATGCGGCTTGACCAGTTGGGCGCCTGCCTCCCATGTACGAGGTCCTGAGTTCAATCTCAGGTACCTCCTAAAAACAATCAACTCGGGGGAGCTGGTGTAGCTCAGTGGCTGAGCGCCGGCTTCCCACATTCGAGGTATGAGGTCAATTCCTGACCCTGGTACCTCAAAAAAAAGCAGTAACCCCACCCTTCTTGTCCAAGGTCAGTGCCCCACCAACCTATTGCCACCTTCCTGCTGGCCCCTTCCTTCCCGGTGCCTCCCCACCTCCTTCTCCAGAGGGTACCACCTCTGCGCTGCACCAGGCACCCCGTCCTCTGCCAGCCGGGGGTTGAGTCAGACCTGGGTCCACCACTGCACCGCCGCCCGCTGAGCTCGGACAGCCAGAGGCTCCTTGTCTCGGCTCCCATCCAGTGTGCACCAGGCCCAGGGGACAGCCTGGGGAGGGGAGGAGGCGGGCGGAGGGAGGCCCAAGGTGAAGGCTCCGACTGTGCCGGCCAGGCTGCTGTGCCCTGGAATGCCAGGCCAGGGCAGGGGCTCTGCCAGCAGAAGACTGACCTCCAACAATGACGTTTCTCCCTGGGTGCTCCAGAAGGCACCAGCCGCCTTCTAATTCAAACCAGCAGGAGGAGGCGCCATAGGCTGAGTCTCAAAAAGTAGACAAGAGCCCCCTGGAAGGGCCTCTGGCAAGGCGCCCCCTCCCCAGCCTCCTGAGCCAGGCCCGGGCGCATCCCCCATTGGCAAAGCACCCCCGCCCCCTCGATCCCTGGCCCTGCGCGGGCTGTGGCGCCTGCGGGTCATGGGAGCTCTGGTTTTAGCTGCGCTTATGAGCACCCTCTGAATGCCAGCGTCTGTGCTAAGAACTGCATGTTCACCACCTCTCAAAAAAACAGTCACTCTTTTTCTTCCTCCCTTAAACTTTTTATTTTCACATAATTTCAAACTAACAAGTCAGTTGCAAAAATAATACAAAATCGACCCAGAGAACTCCAATATACCTCTTCCCCCCACCCATATCCAGAGCCACGATTTTAACAGTTTGTTTCATTTGCTTCATTGGTCTATTTAGCTATCTATCATCAGTCCAAATATCTGTTTATTTTCTAAATATTTGAGAGGTTATTACATCGTGTTTCCTGAACACATAACACTCCTATGTACCTTTCCTAGGAGCAGGATTATGTAACCACTTTAAGTACAGATTTATCAAGTTCAAGAACTTCAGCATCAATGTAAAACTTCCAGTCTATATTCCAATATTTTCATATGTCCTTTAGGGCCTTTTCTCCCCATTATTTCAACCACCTCTTCTTTTTTTAAAAAACTATAGTTTCATTAGAGAAGTTGTACACTTACAAAGCAATCATGCACATGTGCGGAATTCCCATACAACACCCCTCCACCAACACACTACATTGCTGTGGAATATTTGTTACAGATTATGAGATAATACCAGACTATTACCTCCAACTATGGTCTATGGCATACATCTGGCATATTTTTTCCCTACCCCCCCCTATTGTTAACTCAGCACATCTTTGACATTGATGCAAGAATATAACAGAATTGCTGTTAACTATAGTCCATAGGTTATATTAATTGTATTTTCCCACTGCTTCTCCACATTCCCACCATCTTGCAATAGTGGTGTACATTTGTTCTAGTTCATAAAAGGATATTCTTATATTTGTACTACTAACCACTATCAGCTACCTCTGTGTTCAATATATTATTCAGATCCTAGATTATTCTCTAGCTTTCTTTCAATTGACATTTAAATCCCCAGATTACCCTTTTCAGGCACAACCCCATTTATAAACCAGCTGTGTTATTAGTTCTACTCACTATAATGTGTTACCATCAACTCTATCCATTTCCACACTTTTACAGTCAAGGGTTTTTTTTTTATTGATTTTGTAAAAATATTACATTAAAAAAATATATATGAGGACCCATTCAACCCCACCACCCCCTCCCCACCACTCCCCCCCCCCCCCCAGCAACACTCATTCCCATCATCATGACACATCCATTGCATTTGGTAAGTACATCTCTGAGCACCTCTGCACCTCATGGTCAATGGTCCACATCATGGCCCATACTCTCCCCCATTCCATCCAGTGGGTCCTGTGAGGATTTCCAATGTCCAGTGATTGCCCCTGAAGCACCATCCAGGGCAGCTCCAAGTCCCAAAGACGCCTCCACATCTCGTCTCTTCCTGCCATTCCCCATACCCATTAGCCACCATGTCCACTTTTCCCACTCCAATGCCACCGTTTCTCTGTGGACATTGGATTGGTTGTGTCCATTGCACCTCTATGTCAAGAGGAGGCTCAGATTCCACATGGATACTGGATGCAATCCTCCCACTTTCAGTTGTAGGCACTCTAGGCTCCATGGTGTGGTGGTTGTTCTTCTTCAAACCTCTACATATATTAAGGATCAGTACACCTTCTCAGCCCTCCTCTTATCTCCTAATAACCTGTACTCTAGGTTTTAACTCCATGCATTTATTCTTCACATTTAGTTCATATTAGCAAGACCACACGATATTTGTCCTTTTGTGTCTGGCTTATTTCACTCAGCATAATGTCTTCAAGGTTCACCCATGTTATCACATGTGTCCCAATTTCGTTTCTTCTTACAGCAGAATAGTAGTCCATTGTATGTCTATACCACATTTTGTTTATCTATTCATCAGTTGGCTCCTAGGAAAAAAATAATTGTATAAGTGAAACTTACTATATTTCCCTTGGGCAATCTTTGTCTAAGTTCAGAGAACTTCCAATATCCCCAGACAGTCCCACCTGAGTGTTGCAATAGTCTTTGGCATCAGCTGAGAGGTTGAATAAGCAAATGGGAGAACTTTTTACCATCTCATAGAAGTGACCAAGCTCTGAATTGATCAATGCTAAAAGTTCATGTCATTTTTTCAGCCTGGATATTGAAAATCTAGGTTCTGACTACTGATCCTAGAGTAGAGAGCTCGAGCCATTCTAATGGTACATAATTGTGTGTTGCCCTCAGAGAATATTTGCTGAGTTAATATATTCCTTAAGTTTTGGGACCTTGCTCTATCATATCTTCCACTTGAAGATACCTGATAACTAAACATATATGATAAGATTGGACTTCCCTCTCCTCCACTAGTGTCTTCTCTGGAGTACAGCTGTTTCAACTCACAGCTCGGGTCTGGAGTGAGATGCCCTGACCAGAAGCTTTAACATAGAGGTGCCTCCACTAACTCATCTACATCCTGCCCCTTTTTAATTCAATCAGATTTTTATTTAATTTTGTACAAATGACTGTTTTGCTCATAATTTAGAGAGATTAGGACAAAGGAGGACATTTTATGCTCAGCATGTTTTTTCTGTAATATGAACAAAATTTTACATAGTGTCATTCTAGATGACACAATAACAGCTATTTCTGTTGATGACAACATTTTGACTTAGGACAAAAACTATTTAAGCAAAATATTTGACCTCATTATATTTGGTTATTACCTTAGATTTTTAAAAATTTCTTCATGTGACTTTATGTTATTTTCTAGTGTCCCTTTATTTTAGTCTTCAGTACTGCAGGTCCTCCTGAGCTAGTTTTGAAAAGAGATTTACAGTTACTTCAAAATTTAAATATACATTTGCTCTATGATGCAGCAATTCCATTCCTAGTTATTTATCCAGAAGATATAAAAGCATATTTACACATTAAGATTTATCCATGAATTTCATATTCCTTACTTCTAAAAATAGCCCCAAAGAGGAAAAACATCTAAATGTCCACCAACTGGTACATGGGAAATAAAAAGTGATATTACATACAATGGAATATTATCTGGCAATAAAATGGAATTAGCTGTAAATATGAGTAACAATATGGATGGATCTTTAAAATGTCATACAAACTGAGACTGGGTCAGAGAGAAAACATTACTTTCACTCACGATTTCCCATTTATATGGAATTCTAGAAAAGTCAAAACTACAGTGACAGAAAACATCAGGACAGGCTATGGCTTCAGTTGGGTAGAGATTGACTGCAAAGAAATTTTAAAGGTATTGGGTAAAACCTGACTGTAGTGACAGTTGTATAATTGCATAGATATATAGCAGAACACTTAAAACAGATGAACTGTATCCATGTAACACATACAATATAAAGCTGTTTAAAAAAGGTTCTTCCCTTATTGATACAAAGGTTACTGCACATTTCACTTTCCCTTGAACAATATCCACTGCATACATATTGTGTATGGGGCACCCTTTTATCTGCCTTGCCATGAAGTCTGTTTCAAAATTCACCAGTCCCTCAACCATTTAGAGCTGGTGGAGGAACACACTGGGGTTTCTCTCTTGTAATTTGGCAAAAGTCTCAGTTGATCCTTTGGATTTCTGAATCTTGCTTCTTCTGTCCAGCCACTTCCTCCTCTCACCTGTTATCTTCTTATTGCAATGACTGCTCAGTTTAGCCTCACTGAGCCTCAGCTTCCTATTTATAAACTGCAGATAATAGAGCCAATCTCTAGAAGTGTTCTGTAAACTAAATTAATATTTGTAAAGCTTTTAGAACAAATTCTGGCTCATAGTATATTTTTTATGTATGTATGTATGTTAAAAAAATATTGCAGATCTCCTCACTGTTATTTATCCTACATGCCAGTTGTAATACTTAGAACAATGTTTAATATTGTGGCAAGGGAGACTGCTTTACTCAGTTTAAAAACACTCATTCACTTCCCATTATTTTCATGGTGAAGCCTAAACTCATCACCATATACAAGAATGTCTTTGACCTGGTCTTTATTTCTCTCTCATTTATTTTATATTATTTTATTTATTTTATTATTTTTAATTTTTCAAAAGAAATTTTAGATTACATAAATGTTACATCAAAAATATAAGAGATTCCCATATGCCCCACCCCCTTCTCTTCTGACACTTTCCCACATTAAGAACATTTTCCATTTGCATGGTACATGTGTTACAACCAATGAACATATATTGAAGCATTTCTACTAACCATTGACTATAGTTTACATTACACTTTACACTCTGCTGCACACAATTTTATATGTTTTGATAAAATGTATGATGGCCTGGATCCATCTTTGCAAGAGTTTTTATGACTAAGCCATTTCAAAGTGAGTCCAGAGGTCATTCCAGAGGTTACACTAATTCATGCTTCCGCAGGACCTCATTGACTGCTACAGTCAGTGCCTTAAACAGTGGGGCTCCTGAGATTCTAGAGATATCTAGACACTATAAGCAAGACAGACAAGCTCAGGAATTTGGCATCTTGTCAGTAGGCCTTACTTTGGAATTTATGCTCCCCAGTGTAACAGAGTTAGACTCATTTATACTTTCCCTACACATAGCTCTTCTGCCCCTTTTATTTGAACCTATAATTAGCACTATACTTGTTAAATATACATCCCTGAGACTTAAATCTTTGGTCACTTCATGTGCTGGTTGAGCCCTGCATCTCATCAGAGATGCAACACCTACTCTTCATTTCATTGAACTTACACAGGACAACTAATAAGGAGATGATGACAGACAACGCCCATCCCAAGAAACAGTATTTGTAACAAGCAAGACAGCACCATTCATCTGCCCCATGGGATCTAAGTCCTTTTCAATTAGAAGCAGAGTGGGCATCATCATCCCCAAATCCTCAAGATTGGAGAGTGAACAATGGACTAAAGTAGGTTTATTATTGTTCTATTATAGACATTACTATTTTTGCATTCAAAGAATTTGCATCACTGATATAAAGGCAGTGTCCACCAAAGTTTTTGTGGGGAGGGGAATGAAAGAATAGGTAACATGGGGACATTTTCAGGATATTGGAATTGTCCTGCATGACATTGCAATGATGGATACAGGCCATTTCTCTCTCTTGATCTCAGTCAGTTAGCAAACATTTTTTGGACATAAACTGCATGCTAATCCCTACACAAGCTAAGTCCTAGACAAGCAAAGGACCAAAAAAATGTTTAAGAAAATTTGCTGTGATGGTAAAAATTTGTCTTCACAATTCTGGTTATTAGAGTGGCATTGATCCATTTCTCAACTGGGTACATCCACTTTTGTATTTTTTACTGTTTATACTACCTTGATTCTTTATCATTTAGAAAATTATATAATCTGATTTTTTCACATCCCAAATATTTAATTTATCATCTCCATAACATATTATTTATTTTACAGAAAATTAAAAGGAAAGCATTCAGAAATTGATCTGAAAGTTCATGACATTTATTGGAATGGAAATATAAACCTAAGAACCGAAGAATACAACTATGTCAATATTTAGTATTTGAAAGGTAATTTTTCCTAGTTTATCTACTTAACTTATGTACATGCTTCATTAGATCCTATTTTTCTGCAGTAACTGTGTACCAGGCATGAAACATGTAGGAAAAGATTTATCTATGAGCACAAACTCATTTTTTAATAAATGTGTTGTGCTCCAAGTTTTATTTACTTTGCTAGGATAAACTGGTGCAGTGCCAAGGCCCAGTTTCACATCATGGGGCAGATACTCAGAAAGCCTAGAAAATCATTACCTAGATTTGTAGGAGCAAAAACTGGGTACAGTGGGTCTGCAGTAGAAATTGTGGTGAATGTAAAGGTATGGAATCCATTGCAAATGTCACAAAAGGAAATGCTTCCTCTATCCATATCCAGGAAAATCCTGCTTGGTGCAGGTGAGGGTTCCCCTGGAGCAGAGTCAAAGGCATAGTAGTGGCTGAGCAGAGCGTGGTGTGGGGTGTTACTATCCCGGGCAGCTTTGCCCAGAGATTTTCCACTGCAGTGGTTGGTGGAGGAATCCCCTTTCAACTCAGTTTTACATTGGGGAGCTGGACAATGGGGGAAGGAGAGGGGAATTTTGTCAAGTTGGTGGATGGTGCCAGAGATCCAGGGCCTTGTGGCCAGGGTTTGAGAGCTCCTCCTGGATGACTCACAGGTTACTTCTTGGGACCTCACACATGAACCATGAACACAGTTTCTCAGTCTTAGACCTTCTCCCTCTTAGAGGACACACTTACCATAGACCAGCCCTCTCATCTCCCCTCCACACTTCCTTACATAGGGTCTCAAACTTTTACCCATGCCTTCTCTCTCAGATACATGCTCTAGAAATTGCTCTCAGCACACATCTGTAGACATGTCTCATGTAAATGTGTGCACGTTTTAGAGTTGACACCCCATCCCAGCAAGTGTTCAGTCTTATCCTTTATCTCACTATTTTTCTCCTAGTATAGTCCTCCATTTCACGCCCCATTTACTAGAAGAAGTAAATTCTGCCAACACGTCACATAATGCCCTAACCCAGGGCCTGTGAGTCATCTGATTGTTTAAGTAAAGTTTTGTTGGAACACAGCCCCAACCTTTTTTAACATATTGTTCATGCCTGCTTACATGTTACAAAGGCAAGAGGAAGTAGTTTTGAGGGAGGCCTTGTGGTCCACAAGTCAAATATATTTACTATCTGGCTCATTAAGGAAATGTTTGCTGAACTTAGCTTGCGCTTTGCAGGACTCCTAGTGCCGGCTGCCCTTGCCATCTAAGGACTAAGTGTGAGTTCATGCCCTGCATTTCCAGAGTGCTCTCCACTGAGAAACTGCTCTGTTGTGTGTTTCCTAATGACTATCTTTGTTTAATCCTGCTTTGGGGGATAATATTTTAACTTCAACTTTATGTAGCTCCTGTTCTTTTAATTTTACCTTCCTTGTTTATAATTCCAGAAGCACTGTTGAATGTTCCTTAAATACAAGTTTTAAAAATATTTTATTGTGGTAACATAGATACCACTCAAAATTTTCCATTTTATGTATTTTCAAGTGTTCAATTCAAGAATATTAATTATTCACACATTGCCCTACTGTCACCACCTCAAATTACCAAAACTTTTTCCTCACCCCAAATGGAAGATCTATACCTTTAAACAAAGAATCCACATTCTGACTCCTCCCTATCCCCCAACCCCTAATAATTTATAATCAACTTTCTGTCCCTAAATTTGCTTATCCTAGGTATTTCATATAAGTGAAATCAAACAATATTTGTCCTTTTATATCTTGCTCATTTCACTAAACATGATGTCTTCAATATTCACCCAGGTTGTTGCATGCATCAGGACTTCATTCCTTTGTGTGGATGAATAATATTACACTGTATTATTTACTACATTTTGTTTGTCCATTCAGCTGTAGATAGTTACTTGGGTTGCTTCAATCTCTCAGCTATTGTGAGTAAGGCTGCAATGAATGTTTATGGACAAAATGCCTGCTTGAGTCCCTGTTTACAGTTCTATTGACTATATACCTAAACATGGGTTTGCTTGGTCATATGGTGACTTTATGCTCCTCTTTTAGAGGAGCTGCTAAACTGTTTTGCAAACCAGCTAAACCATTTTTCATAGGTACGACTGACATTCAAGTTCTCCACATCTTCAACAAGTTTTTTTTTTAATTAATAACCATCCTTGCGGGTGTGAATTGCTATATTACTGTGGTTTGAATCTGCATTTCCTTGATGATCAGTGAATAAGAACATCTTTTCATCTATTTAATAGTCCTGTGTGTCTTCCTTAAATAGAAGTTTTAATGGTCATTTTCAAACGCGCATAATTATGAACAACAGTATCATAACCCACCTCTCCCCAATCCACGATTGCCTGCCTAGTAGAAACCACCGCACCTGGAGCCAAGCTCGTGAGTCTCCTCTCTTTGTAGTCTCCTTGAAATTTTGTAAAAAAATGTACATACCTTAAAGTGACATAGTCAAACAGGAGACAAAATGGGCCTGTGCTCCAGGGCTGTCCTGGTGCCGAAGGCCCGCAGACCCCGGCCCCTCACAGGGGCGGGCGGCCCACGTGGCTCCCTGGCCTTCGCTTCCTGGTGGTCTCTGGAGGGGCTCCTGGACTAGAGCCCCTCGCCAGGTCAGCCCCGCTGCGCCGAGCCCTGAGGGCTGCGCCCAGGTGCGCCCGCTCCGCTGCTGCCTGGCGGCCCCGCAGCGCCCGCGCCCTCCCCCTCTCCGCAGCCCTCCGCGCAGCCGGCCGTGCAGCGCCCGCGCCCTCTCCGCAGCCCTCCGCGCAGCCGTCCGCGCAGTCGGCCCCGCAGCCTCCATCTAGCCGTGCTGAGCGCCCAGGCCGCGCCCCGCTGCCCACGCCCGGCTCCAGGGCCTCTCCTGGCCCTGCCGCTCCTCGCGCCGCCGCGGCTGCCCAGGGGGTCTCCCCCAGAGGCTGCTGTGGCGGGCACCCAGGTCTGCGCAGAGCTGGAGGCTGAGCTGCTCTGCGGGAGGGAGAGGGCAGCCCCAGGGTCCCTGTGCTGGGGGTGGCGGCGGTGCGCGCCCTGCAGGAAGACAGGAGGGGTGGGGGGTGGGAGAAGGGACCAACAAGGTGGGGCCTGGCTCCGCTTTCCAGGGGAAGGTGCTGCAGAGCCGTCCTCGGGAGAGCGGCCTGGCCGCCGTGACCTCCGTTTCCCAGGCTGGCGCCTTGAAAAGGAGCCGAAAACACTGGAGCACCTTAGCTTGCTGGAACTTGGGTCTCCTCTGCTCAGGACCGTGGACCAAAGTGGGGTGAGATTGACGCTGGTGCCTCCCCAGAGGAGCCCGGGCAGCGAGGCCCACCTCTGTCCCTCGACTTGAGGAAGGGGCCTCAGGCCCCCGAGAACTCGCTAAAGGCGCTGGTCTTGGTCTGGGAGCTGGGCGTGTCCAGGGGGGAATGAGGGCGTGAGGAGCTGGGCAGGCGCTGCCTCGAGGCGCCTGTGAGGTGTGGCTGGGCTGCCTCTCGAGCTGCAGTCGAGGAGCTAAGAGCGAGCTGGTGGTGGCTTCTGAAGACCCCTAGAGTTGATTCCCCTTCTCATGGCTTCTTGGGAAGGAGTGCCTTGTCTACTTGCTTAGCCACCTATTTTGTACGGTTGGTTGCTGAGCTCGCTGACTGATGTTTGCGATTTGTTTGTAACGCAGGGCACCTTACTGTGGGTAATTTAGCTGGAGAGTCTGTAACCTGAGCACGGAACCTCTTATCTTGTGACAACTGTATATGGTTGATATATGGAAATTCAATGTATTTTATAGTTAAAGTATTCTAAAGTAATTGATGTTTCTAGCAAACTGTTGTGATCTTGGCTAACGAAATTTTGCCACCACCGGCATGAACCTTGTAACATGAAGAACTCTGAAATGTGATTGGCCTGTTTGTTATGGAAGGTTAGAGAGCATTCTCAGAATGAGGTAGAGGGATTGTGGGCCACTGATTAACCACTGTATCCAAGAACATTTACATTAAAAATTTTCCAGAGAAAAACAATTGGCCTTGTGTGAATAGTGGTGTCTGAGTCAGTGAAACAAATGGGAATGGGTAGATCAAACCTAGAGAAAGTGTCATCTACAGGCAGGATCCAGGGATAATTTCTGAATGGGGTGAGAAACCCATTAGACAGCATTCTTAGAACTTCTTGGCCCATTGGCTTAAGAATGATCCTGGGCATTACTTTCATCCTTGGCCAAGACCAGGCAGGTGGGGCAGGCTTTCGTTCTGTTCCGGGTTCTTCTGTTGACAGTGGCGGTACATGCATGGTGGTACATGCATGGCGGTCTAGGGGAGTCTGAAATTCCATGGGCCATCTTCTTTTCAATCCGTGAGGAGAGCGGCCGTATAAAAGCTTGCTCTGAACTATTCAGTTTGAAAATACAACCAAGAAACAAGACCCTTTTGTGGTTAAGATACTCCTCTTCAGGAAGGAAAGCAGAACATTCACGTGGGTAACAAAAGCTTATTAGAAGAGATGATTTTTATCCAGATGTCTCACCCCCATATGGGAGGTTATTTTTTATGCCTGTCCAAGTCTTGCCAGTGGCCAGAAAATATGACCAAGCCCATGATTCGGTGAACTTCACAGTTACTCATTTGCTCTACTAGAACGGCCCTAACTATGGCAATTCCCATCAGTTTAGGTGAAGGCTCTCAAGGATGCACATAGAACAGATCAATACCAATAATGCATTCATTAATTGGGTTCATACAATGGAGGTCTGTAGGGGCCATAAAGGACCCACCATAATTGTGTTTGGCAAGTGTCCTCAGATCAAAATCAGAGAGCATTATCAGTTTTACTCTTGGTGTCAGGAGTTACAGGGATCACTGTATACCTGTATCTAAAAGGCCAAGGAATGAAATTTGTTTCCCCCACTCTCCCATTGATGCAGGGCCTTTGTACACCTGGAGACAGAAGGTCCTCTGTGGAAAGGTCCAGGTAGAAAGGATATTGGGCCCTCTAACCTGTCCCAGAGCACATAGGAAGGGGTGGAGGGAACAGCCCTTTGTCTGTCATGAGTCCAACATAGTAGGACCACAGAAGTTCCTTTGGTTGTGAGGGCAGAAGGAGCTGAGAGCCCTGCAAATCAGCTCTTTTCAGGCCAAGCCTCCCAGTGTGGAACAGGGTGGGTCCACCCGAGTCTGCACAACTTTCATGTTTAGCTTGAAGCAGAGGCATCTCCTGCAAAGCCAGCTACTGGAGACTTTCCTAGCTGGAGGAGAGTTTTCTTAGGTAGTTCATCTCACCTGTTCTTTAACCTTGAAGGCAGGATGTGCTGGTTACCCCAGGAGCACACATGCAACAGGCTTCATTACCCCATTGCTCATGTTGTGAACTTGTGTGGACCCTGCCCCTGACAAAACCTAGGAAGGGCCCCCTCTGCTGCCGCAGCTGCTCAAGTGCCTTCACTGGATACACCTTCTGTGCCAAATGACTCTGGGATGGAGACCCCCCCCCCAACACTCCTGCTGCTGCCATTGCTCTCTTCATGGTGCTGCCGTCAGGGGACTCTGAGGAGGCAGAGGATAGAACCTGCTCTCCTCGGACTGCACCCCCCTTACCAGCATTAACTACATGACCTCTATTTCTGTGCAGGGGAACTAGTTGTCTAAGTTCTCTTTAGGGCTGCTGGTCAAAGTGATGCTGAAGTGTTCTGCATTCTTCTCCTTTTTTGTGGGCCATAGCTTATATTTAGTATGTTTTTCTATACACCCCTATTATTAACACCATGTCTTAGCATTGTGCATTTGTTATAGTTCATGAGGGAACACTCTCATATTTGTACTGTTAACCACAGTCCATCTTCCAGCACATCATCATCATACTCTGTGTTACACAGTCCCATGCCTTGTACAATGTGTCCAAAGTGTGCTCTCAGTGGCTCTCACTTTCACCACAGAGTTGTGTAGTCATTACCTCAGTAAATTTTTGGACGTTTTCCTTAGTCCAAACAAAAGAATTCCATATCATCCTATTTTTAAAAAATTTTTAACAAATCAATTTTTTGAAACATATTAATAAAACATACAGTTCATTCAAAGTATACAATCAGAGGTATTTGGTATTTGGTATAATAAAGCATGATCTTGTGCACATCTGCATTCCTAGCCCAGTTAATCCTTCATTCATCACTTCATTCATTATTAGAGCATTTTCATTATTTCAGTAGTAGTAATAATAATAAACAGAAAACAGACAAACAGGAAAATTCTTCACCTCTCATTCTCTCAGTTTCTCCTGCTGTACATAGCTGCCATTTCTGGCTATTCTTGCAAAATTTCTATATTCTTTTTAACTAAAATTTCAACAATTTGCAATTACCACAGGGTGGGAATCTGGAGCAGGTCTCTTGGGAGTTGCTCAGCTCATGGGTTCTATGTGAACCTCAGTGGTTGACTAGAGAACCATTTCACAAACTTTTTTGTCATCCCTCTGTTGTGTCTCCAATCTGACACAGCAGGCAAGCCCTGCCAGGAAGGAAGGGCTAAAGAGAAGGACAAATATTCCCACTTGGTATTGCAAAGCTTATTCATACAATACACTAGCATTCACCAAGACTGATCACAGCTTTCACTCACATTTCTCCAGACCCAATATTAAGGCTGAAGAAATGTCCCCATGGATTTCACTAATGTCCCTCAAGAAGATTCCATGGATTCTGCTGTCATCCTCTTTATGAAATGAAGTGCCTCACAGTACAGATAGCATCTCTCAAGAATGTCCCATGGGACCCCTAAACCTTCTGCTTTCCCAGGACATCACGGTGCTTAATTGGCTACCTTGCTCTGGGTGCTAATTTGGTCAAGTATGAGCTGAGCTTCTGGGGATCAATGGCAGTCAATTAAAATGTTTAAGTAAACATGTAACTAGAAAGTCAATATTAATCACTTACCAAAAAAGTATATGCCAAAGTACTAACTGAGTAGAGCTGCTGCTTTGTCCCTGTTCCATTTCCCAATGGAGCAGTGGTAGAGAGGGAGATGTGGATGGGTCAGCACAGACATGGCATCATCTCATTGTTGAGGGAGCTTTGAGCAAAAGGCTCCTGCAGTTTTATGGTCCCAGGGTCTACAAGTGAAAAACTGCTGAGAATTGAATCATTTTGGAGAAACTGTCCTCAACTTCTCCCCCTCCTCCCTCTGAGAAGGAGTTCTCAGCAGAGGTCAGAAGTCTTATTTCTGGGCCCCTGAGAAGGAAGTCTCCTGAAGAATTAACTGGGCTAGGAATGCAGATGTGCACAAGATCATGCTTTATAAAACCCATGACAATAAAAATACTCTTAATGTAATCTCACCAGAATCATAGAGTTTTAGTGTGTTTTCTCATTTTCCATGACCTTTTCTTCCACCTCACAAGTAAGCACTCTCTTGACTGGAAATGCAGGGTCATAGCATGTGTGTTCTAATTTAATAAAGCCTAGTTAGACCAGTATTCAAAAGGTGCACTCTCTGAGATGGCTCTCTCTTTGGTGCCCCTTTTAAGAGAGGAGTATAATATCCCAATTCATGAAAGGTAGATTTAGCTACTTCTTTAGCAAATACATTTGAACAAATTAGGAATGTGTATATAAGCTCCAGCATATTGGTATGTTTAAATATCTCTTCTTTCTTCACAGGAACATTATCTTCCCATATTGTGGCTGCTCTATAGCCTGGGCATAATATTAGGATGCTGTGTAGCAAAGCCATTTTCACAAGTTGAAAATAATCTTTGCTGCTTTCATCACCAGTACTTAAATTTTATTGGTTATTGCAACATAACTTGGTCTTAGTTAGCTGGTACAATATCAAATGATTTTTGACTTGTACACATATACCAGTGATATACAAGGACTTTCTTCACTCCAAATCCTCACCAACATTTAGGGGTTTCAGATTACTTTTTTCCAGTCTACTGAATTTATAGCAGTAATTCATTGTGTTGACAACTACTACTCTATTAATTTATTCATTTATTTTTCCATTGTTTCAATGTTCCTGTTCAAAACCTTTATATACATTATATCATGCAATGGTAAATTTTTGTGTAACAGTCTTTTATTTTTTCCAAACTGGAACTGTTTCTGAGATTCAACCACATTGTTGAGTATACTAGTAGTTTCTTCATTTTAAATTGTGGATAATATTATATTTTATAAACATTTCCATTTGCTTACCACTTTTTCTTTGATGGATTCTGGTGCCATATCCATGGTTTAGTTATTTTTTAAAAATCTGCTATGGGCAATTTTGTGCAACTTCCTTTGAAAATAATTTTCAGTTTTATTGGGTAAATAATGGAGACTGAAATTGTTCATTCATAGGATAGATGATAATTAGTTTTATAAAGGAAATGCTCACCCTTTGCAAAACATTTAAAAATATCTCACATTACCAACAAAATACATGAAAGTTTAGGTTGAGCAAAATCCTCACAGCTTGGATCATGTCAATTATCTTATATTCCTGCTTATTTTTTTCTTCGGTCAGGTCTAATCTGCTATTGAAACCATCTGGGGACTTTTTTTTTCTTCTATTGTGTTATTCAATTCCAGTGTTTTAGTTTAGTTCCTTTTCCTTATATTAATTCATGGTTCCCTGAAATCCTGTAGCTCTTTCTGCATGTTTTTGAGCATTTTGAAAACCAATTTTACTTCTTTGTTTGGTATGTCTTCTCTTAATTCAAAATTGTTTCTGATGTTTTATGCTTTTTCTTTGTATGGGACAGCAGTTCATATTTTTGTCTTGTATTCTATTGCTCTACACTATACATTTTCATATTTTATCTTGATCCTCTTGTTATCAAGTTGGGCCCTCCTACAGAAAAGATCAGCCTTAGACAAAACATGCATTCCTTTCTCTATTTTCTGAGCCTGAGTCTTGTCTGTGGCATGTGCTAATAACCTTATGAAGTTCACAGCTTGCAGGAATCTGAATGCCCTTCTACACCTGATGGAATGGACATATGGTATAAGATCAAGAATACTATTACATGCTTTGTGGGAGATACAGAAAGAAAACAGAAAGTGGCAGAAAGAATATTCAAAGATATAAGGCAGGAAACTTCTCAGATGTAATGAAAGACATGTATATGCACAATCAAGGAGCCCAAAAAGCACCATGCAGGATAAAATTATAGAAAACCATGCCCAGAAACATTATCATCCACAGCCAAACACCAAGGAAAAGGAGCAAGTTCTGAAAGCTGCAGGAGTAAAGCAATGTGCTTTGTCCACGTGAGTTCCAATAAAATTAAGCAACAGAATTTCTCAACAGAAATCATGAAGACAAATCCAAGAAGGCAAAACAGCAAAGTGAGATGAAATATTTAAAGTATTGGCAGAAAGTGATTCACTTCTAATAATATATCTGGTGAGACAGACTTTCAAAGTGAGGAGAAGATTATCTTGCATTCCCATATTAAAACAAAGAAACAAAAAACCCAGAGGAAGTTTGTCATCACTTGTGCTGCCTTACACACAATTTTAAGCAGGTTTTAGAGACAGAAATGAAAGGATATTCAGCAGTGGGTTAAATTACATAAAAATTAAGATCTCTGGTAATGGTAAACTTTTTTGTAATTATAAAAGCCAGTAATAATGTATTGGGTTTTTGATATGTAACTCCATATTTTACAATTTCTAAAATTCAAGGGCATAAAAGTTAAAGATAGTCTATGGTTTGGCATATACAAAGTATGAAGGTATAATATGTAACATTACAACAAAAAAAGGGGTGACAGAAAGGAATAGAAACAGTTTACATGTGTATGGACTGTGATTAACCCTATAAGAATAATAATATTGGTTTATCAATTATAAAAAGATACCACACAATAATGTAAAATATTAATGATAATATTAATATTTCATTAATATTAATAGGGGGTTATATGGGAACTCTCTTCATTCTGCATGACTTTTTAGTAAACCATAACAGTGATAATTTAAAAATAAAACTGCTGCTAGGACAAAGAAAAACACCATATTATGATAAAGGGGTCAGTTAAAGACAAAAACAACAAATAAATAAATATATGAGCCATTATATATATATATATATACAGTGAAGCTACAAAATATATGTGGCAAATATTGATAAATTTGAATGGAGAAATAGATAATGGTACATTACTAATGGGAGAATTCAATACACCACATTCAATAAGGGATCGACCATTTAGACAGAAGATCAATAAAGAAAAAGAGGAATATAAATTATTAATAATAATGAAAACAAGTGCAGGATATATGGAAATTCTCTATTTTCTGCAAGAATTTTTTGATTAACCAACTGCTCTAATAATAACATGACTATAGTGACAACAACTACTAAAATCATGGTGAAGATTGTTTCAAGAGAAAAATTAATTTTAGAAAAATTGTACCTTATGCTTGAGCTTGAGAACTTTCCAATATTTAAAGATCTTGTCTAAAAGGATTGGTGATATTAATAAATATAGTTATTTTAAAATTGCAAATCATTCTGGGAACAAATATTTTGCAGATAAATACTACTTGATGTTACAAATCTAATAAAATAAAAAAATTCATTCCAAATAAAATCTACTCTAGAAGAAATTTTCACTTGTTGGTTTTATTTTAGAGTATTATTATTTTTAAAAAAAGATTTATTATTTACTTATTTATCCCCCCTTGTGGCTTGTTTTGCTGTCTGCTCTCTGTGTCCATTTGCTGTGTGTTCTTCTGTGTCTGCTTGTCTCCCTTTGTTGCATCGTCTTGCTGCACCAGCTCTCCGTGGGCGCAGGCCATCAGCTCTCCACGGCTGTGGGCGAGGCTGCCTTCACTTCCCAAGAGTATTATTATTTTTATAGAATATTATAAACCATCTTAAAGCTCTAAACAAATATTTCTTACCTTTCTAAATATATAGCTGTGTAACACAATCTTTTCTTCAAACTCTTCAGCCAAACCAATATATTGCAAAAAAAAATGGAGAAGCAGATATGATACTTCAGCTATTTCCCAGTAAGCCAAAAATATACTTAATTTCAAAAAGAAGGAAAACTTTTCTATTTCCTCAAAATGTATTTTGGTTTTGGAAAATAACATTTTTGAAATACAATATTGCATTAAAATAGAAATCTTTTTTTATTTCTAATAATTTAAATGTTATACATATATCAGCTTTAATTTCTAATATGGTAATTTCCCTAGATATCTGCAACAGAAATATAAGTTATGTAAGATTTTCAATAATTTCTAGACTGCAAAGAGACCCTGAAAGAAAAAAACACAAGAAACAATGATTTATGTAAATTATATTAAATCATGTTCTGCCATATTTCTAGGAAACTCAGGGAATATATTTTTGCATGTGTTTTTCCTACCCTTACCTTCTTCCCAGTGCTAGATTTCATGAAAATATTAGTATGGCTTTATTAGATGTCTGGTCATCATTTCACTCAGTCATCCTGTCCAATTCTTAAATGTATTTTGTTTCTCTCTCAATATCCTTGCCATATTGGGGAATTTTTCTACCTCTAAGAAGCTGAGCATTCCTTCATGTATTTGCTTATTTTTACCGTGAATATAAATATAAAGAAATATAAGAAGATGGAGTGATTATGAAAATTGACAAAGATTTTCTTGGGCTTTGTGAAGTTACCTGGCTCTGGTTAAGCTAAAAATGCCCTATACTAAGTCAAGGAATGCTTCTGATTTCATAGAGTTGACTTCTTATCTCTACTCACCACACACCACCTGTCAACTTTCATGACTGTGTTGAGGACTGTAAGGGTATTTGGAGACTTTTATTTTTAAGCCTTCATTTCCAAGTCTTTCCTTTGAGCTTCTAGTACTTTCCATGTTCTGATACTCTCCTGACTGGCAGCAATAAACAAACATTTTTCAGAATGATGAAAAATGGACTACTTCCCTATAACCTTCTTGTGGGAGCAGTGACTCATGATCTACTTTATTTCCTAACAGTTACTGTCATTGACCATATTCCTTGCACTCTTCCTGCAAGGAGGCACTTTTGGTAAGAGTCTTACTATATGTCCCAAATTCTTTTACTTGATTTTTTAAATAATTCATTCTAAAATGATTCCCAATTTTCTTTAACTTAGTAGTTACAGGCCAAATTTGTTTATCTTGTTGATTTTTTTTAATTTTTAAAAATTTTATTAAAGTGTATCATGCATACATGAATATATATAAATAATAAATGTATAGTAAAATTTGTGAACTTATAAAATAGACATGCATAATAGTAAATGACTTTCCTTCAGGCAATAATATTTTTATAAACCATTAAAATATAATTTTATTGTGGTTGCTTGATTTATGGATATATTTTTATATTAATAAATTATATTTATGACCTAATATAAAATTGAAAATGTACTGAATTACAAGTAACTATGAAACATTTTGAAATACTTCTTGTTTATTAATAAAGCAACCAAAAAACTTTGTTAATTTTTTTGCTAATAAGCACTGCTAAAATTTAACTAATCAGAAGAGTTTAGAGAAAAATTCCTCATCAATAAGGAGTTGAAAGAAAATTGGCTCCTCTAGATGGGGGAAATAACCAGTCTCCTGAGAGATTTGACCCATATGTATTCATCCTAAATAACAGTCATATTTATAGAGAATTTAGAAGGAGAATTGTTCCTATGATTATTGGTAAATATGAATTTCTTGGAGAAATGACTTGCAAAATTAGAATAAGGGAAGAATGAAGCAAGGTTACAAATTTTGTAAAGTCTTCACAACTGTGCTAAAGAAATATTCATATTACAGAAGATAAAAATGTTTCCTCATTACTCAGGTATATTTGTATGCTTTAATTCAACTGCTTTTTAAAAATAGCTAATAAAATGCACTGAGATAGCCATGATATGTTTTAAGATCATTACCATAATTATTTCTTACTTATATTATAAATTGACACTCATAGAAATTCTGAGTTTCTGATTCTGGTTTTGTTATTGTTGATTAATTTTACAAATGATACCTGATCAAATATATATGACTCATAGGCTGTATTCCAATACTGAAACATAATGATTCAAATTACCAAGAAATTGAACTAGTGAAACCACCATAAATTAAATACTACTTGAACTAGATTGTAAAGGATAGCTAACAAATTAAGAGACAGCAATGAGTTACCATAGCATTTCATATAAACCAATGTTTGTAAGCAAAACAGTCCTTCGTATATGGATGCATTTGTAGATAAATACAGTGAAGTTTATGATAATTTTTAAATTTATATTCAGATATTAAGAAATAAGATTTTTATTATGCTCTTGTATTTCATGTGCTTAACAATTGAGGAGTAATAGTATCTCACACATTTTTTCTACATTAAAAAACTGTGAAGTAAATATTATCTACTTATCCCTGAGATAATAAATAGCAGGAAAAACCATGAACTCTCTCTCATTCTTATGGCTAATGCTGTCACTAAGCACTCTGAAGTAGAAAATATATAGTAAATTTATCCTAGGGAAACTTTAGAAATTTACAGACCCAGTGGAAAGATGCAATCTAAAGAGAAAAAGGGCAGGAATGAAATTTCTTAGGATGAATATACATGTGTGATTTGATAAAGTAAATTTAAAAGTCATATGGAATTTTAGTTATGTTCAATAATCAATTCTTAGGTAAATAGCATCAAATTAACTTTTTTAAGAATTATTTATTTCTCTCCCCTTCCCCTTCCAGTTGTCTGCTCCCTGTGTGCACTTGCTGTGTGTTCTTCTGTGACCGCTTCTATCCTTATCAGCAGCACGGGAATCTGTGCTTCTTTTTGTTGCATCATCTTGTTGTGTCAGCTCTCCGTGTGTGCGGGGCCATTCCTGGGCAGGCTGCACTTTCTTTTGCACTGGGCAGCTCTCCTTACGGGACACACTCCTTGTGCGTGGGGCTCTCACACCCCTGTGTGGCACAGCACTCCTTGCGCGCATCAGCACTGCACATGGGCCAGCTCCACACGGGTCAAGGAGGCCCGGGGTTTGAACCGTGGACCTCCCATGTGGTAGATGGATACCCTAACCACTGGGCCAAGTCCGCTTCCCAAATTAATTGTTTTTGATATCTATTAAAACTTATGTCAAAAGAACTTTCTCTTACTTTTAAAGTTGAGGATATAAGAAATATGCATAATGGAAAAGATTATTATAGTAAGATAATTTACATTAATGTTTTGCATAAATCCTATTAATTATTATGGTTATAATCAATGTGACTAAATCAACACCATTTATATTACACACATAAAATCCTAGTCATATTATATGCTGTTATCCTCCATTTAATTATTCCAATTATAAAATTAAATATTTTTCAAATGAGATCCTCAAGATTATTAGTTTTATAACTGAAAGTATAATTGAGACTGAAATAGGATTTCTTATTATTTGGTAGGTTTCAATTCAAGGAAAAATAAAATAGTTGTGGTTTCAGTAGTTATTTTGAATAAGAAAGTTTTCTGTAAAATCTAGAAGAGCATGTAGGCAATATATCTGGACAGAAAATTAGTCTTTCATCAAACATTGGAATTCACGTCTGATGAAAGGAATGATGCTTTGAAGAAGGGAAATATTAGATGGGATGCATTTCTTAGACATTGTGCCAGTTGCAAAGATAAACTTGAAAGACAACAAGGAAATTTTGGAAACACTGAAATGGAAAATAGGAAACAAGTAGATTCTAAAGGTAATCACCGGACATTGTAAATCCTCACAGGGCCTACTTGATGGAATAGAGGAGAGTATGGGCCATGATATGAACCAATGTATATGAGGTGCAGAGGTGCCCAAAGATGTACTTACCAAATCCAATGGATGTGTCATGATGATGGGAACGAGTGTTGTTGGGGGGGGGAGAGGGGGGGTGGGGGGGTGGGGTTGAATGGGACCTCACATATATATTTTTAATGTAATATTATTACAAAGTCAATAAAAAATAAAAAAATTAAAAAAAAAATCAAAAAAAAAAAATAAAGAGAATCTTCTTTCTTTACATTGCTGCAAAGGATGACAGAAAGGATGTAAAAGCTCAAAGGATGCAAGAAAGAGTGATGAGGCATCATCTCTATTGTCCTTTGGATTAAAACCATTCTGAGTAATACCTCAGGAACTCTGTTACTGAAGCCAATTGTTATTCAGCTAGTCAAACCAGGGTGGTATTATCAATTATTGTAGCCACCTTGTATATGATGAGAATAGTTGTTCAGCGTTCAAACAAAAGAGCTAATTAAGATGCTTTCTTACTATGAATATTTGGAATAAAAC
The DNA here is from genome assembly GCF_030445035.2 of Dasypus novemcinctus. Lineage (NCBI taxonomy): Eukaryota > Metazoa > Chordata > Mammalia > Cingulata > Dasypodidae > Dasypus > Dasypus novemcinctus. Next base: position 9,612,769 of record NC_080703.1, read on the forward strand.
TTTGTTAATGCATAAAATGGAAAAATAATTACTGAATGTCTCCTGGAAGAGTTTGAAAAGATAGATTACTGAACTACTATAAACAGGAATTATACCTTAAAGGTTTATTGGCCTTGATTTCATTTAAAATAATGTGATAATTTAGATTGTCTGATTGTGTAAATGTTGAAACTGCCATATTAGAGCAGAGTTGGGAAAGAAAGTGTACAGGAAAATATGTGAATCCATTGATTTCAAAATACTGTCTTAGGTCCATTTCCTCTATGCTGAATTGCTCATAAGATACAAATGCTCATTGATACCCATGATGCTGGCATTTTCCTTGTGAGTAATGTGGACTGTTTCCATTTGATTTTAATATATTACTGTCATTTTGATATTTTGACTACAGGGAAATAGCATATTAGGAGAAATGGACAGTCTAACTATCTGCATTGAATTCCACTTTATGGATCTCTCAAACTCCTGAGAGCTCTAAATCCTGCAAGGTCTGCTCTTTCTAGTGATTTACCTGGGAGCCCTAACTGGGACTCTTCTGTTAGTGTCATTGTAACTGACCCTCATCTACACTCTCCAATGTACTTCTTTCTAGGCAGTCTATCCCTCATAGACCTTTATTGCCTTTCAGTTACTTATCCCAAAATATTTGTGAATTCTCTTTCAGACTATAAACTGATTTCTCTCCTAGCATGTGTTGCTCAGATTTTCATGTCTATTTTGTTTGCATTCACAGAGCTGATCTTACTTGTGGTGATGTCCTATGATCACTATGTTGCCATTTGCCACCCTCTGCACTATGGACTCACCATCTCCCCATGTCTGTGCACACAGGCGGCTGGTGGCTCATGGACAAGTGGGTTCATCTATTCTGCTGTCCACACTGGCATCATGTTCTGGCTTCCCTTCACAGAATCCAATGTGATCCATCAATACTTATGTGAATTAGCTCAAATTTTGAGGGTCTCATCTTCAGATGTTCAGTTTTCTGAGTTTATTGCCATAGTTCTTAGTGCTTGTATTCTACTAGCATGTTCTGCTTTTGTGCTGAAGTCCTACTTTGATATATTTTCAAAGGTTCTCAGAATGCATTGTGTGGAAGCCTGTAACAAAGCCCTATCCACCTGGACCCCACAGTTGGCTATTCTCATTTTCTTTTTATTTTATGGGTTGATTGCTGCCCTTAGTCCTGTTGAAAATAAAGCATCCTTCAGGAATCTTCTCGTGGCTAACTTCTATTCAATGGTGCCCCCATTAATAAACCCCATCATCTATAGCCTGTGGAACAGAAACTAAAAGTGCTCTGTGCAGAATGTTCAACAGATATTTTGAACATCAAAGCAAGTTTATCTGGATTTAAAAACACTGAAAATAATGGAATGAAGTTAAGTTATATTTGATATAAGTCCTTATATTTGAATCTATCCCTATTGAATATCCAAAATTTTGTTTTCTGCATAATTTTTTATTGCTTACATCAATGACAGTGAGCTAGGCAACTGTTTTTTAACTTCTTCAATCCATGCATGTGTGTAATACACACATTTTTCTGGAAAAGTTTCTGTATAATTTTATTATTTTGGATATTGTTTGGATGACTTTTTGGTAAAAACAAAGAAAAATATCATATGGAGAAGACCATGGATTAGTATCTTAATAGGGCCTGTACACTTCAGAGAACTTCAAGGTACAGGATACTACCACCCTGGAAGAATATTGATTGTTTTGAATTAGAAAATTCAATTCAAATTGCTCTCTTTGCTTTCATCTTCCTACAAATGGCTGCACAAAGTAATAAAGTGACTTTAATTGAGACTCAACTGTAGAATTAAGGATGCAGAATAGATCCAACCATAAGATCGCCATTAAAGTAGCTTCCTTCATTGAAACGTGGATTAGTAAATAGTTAATCCTAAACAGAATGTATCCTTTTCAAGATTTTTTCTCTGCCTGTGAGCTGGTTGAGTAGGCACATATAATGCTTGATTCATTTAATCCTTATGCATGGTGAAGAACAAATATTTATAAAGTGGTATGAGATGTAGCAACAAGTGGAATTGGATTTTGCATACAGAATATCAGATATTGCTTATACTATATGATATACTTATCCCATCAAATAAATATGAAAACCTATCATTTCAATACAGAAATGGTTTTATTCATTTTTAGCAACAACTGCACTGTCAGTAAAACCCTATTATATTTTTGTTATTGGTAATTGTTTTCATTCTCTTTTATTTGTGATATATCTAGGAAGGAATACATATACATGAAATTGGTTTTCTTTTCAAGTAAACATTTTTGCTTTACTCACAATTTCATTTTGTTACACTACTTTTATACCATTGTTTTCTATTCTTTACATTATTATTTTCTTCCCTCTACAAATTTTGGATCATTTTGCCTTCTCTTCCTGGCTTCTTGAATTGAAAATGTAGGTTATTGTTTTCAGACTTTTTTCTTGTCCGAGTATAATTACTTATCATTTAAAAACTTTTATGTATGCCCTGCTTTATTTCTATTCCATCCATTTTTATGTTTTCTAATTTCTTTATCATTCTATTTAAAATATTTTTTAACATTCTCCTTTTGTGCGCTTTTTATTTCCAGATTGTTTGAATACTTGTTGTTTTAATTTCTAGAACTATAACTGTTGATCTAATTTAATCCATTTTTGTAGAATACATGTTTTTTATAATTAAGACTTTTAAGTTCATGGAGTCTTGTTTAATGTCTCAGTATCATACATTTCGCTATATTCTTAAGGAAAATGGTGAATAAAACCATTTTAGTATTCTGCTACACATCTCCAGAATTTCACATACTCTCCTGCCTTTTCTAAATGTCTATTCTGCATGTTTATTTCTATATATATATATGACATATATATATATCACTGCTGCAGATATGAATTGTTTTATAATTCCTCAGATCATAGGAAACCCATGACAACAGGTTAGCCTTCCTATATAAGAAAAGAGTATTTAGGACCACAAGATTTACAAATATACAAACATGAAAGAAGAGCCTTTACACAACTTCATGTACTTTTTCATAGAAAAGATTTTTCATAGAAATTAAAAGCCTATTATAAAATACCCAAATTCAATAAATGAATATATATACATATATATACTCATATATATACATATATATAAATCATGTCATATGTATATATGTATATATCTATCATGTTTCTGTATGCACGCATATGATGGGAAAACAGGATGCCATAATAAATGAATCAGAGAATAAATCTTTTAGGCCTTACATATATTATGGTTGAAAAAAATCAAAAAAGGAAGAAAAAAATTATTGTATATGGAACTTAACTAAGGACATACAAACATCATTTAGAAAGGAGAAGAAAATAGATAAATGCCAAAGAGGACTGATTTAGTAACACTAACACTTGGAAACATAAGAAAACAGACAGAGGGAGAGAAATATCTCAAAATAATTATTACTAAGGAATACTGGAATCATTCTTTAGAATTGAGATACAGGGGAATAACAAATTTACATACTTAGTCATGATATTTAAAAGCAGAAAAACAAAGTGAATTCTTAAAGAGAGGATCTTAATTAGGAAAATGTGAATGAGTTTAGGATGACAAAATGTCAGAAGTGTCAACTATTTCTTAGACTATTTATTGCCCACTTGAATTTTCTTAGGACACTACATGAATGAAGTTACTATGAAAGAGTCACTTCAAAAGAACATTGAAGGGAAGAATGAGCCTGATTGAGGTATGTGGGGCATATAATGTCAACATTGCAAATTAGCGAGGGAAGATAGGAAGCTGACTGAGAAAGATTTTTACATAATGGATTTTTATAGAATAGATAAGAATATGTTCAATAAATTAGGTATTTCAAATAAGTTAACATGTAAGTCAAATTGTACAAAAATATTGGTGATATAAGAGATATAATATATTGACCAAGTTATATTTATTGCAGAAATGTATATTTTATTTAAAGTTAGAAGATTAGATACAGCAATTCATGACAGAACTTAAAGGAAAAATATTATAGTATCTTTGCTCATGAGGCATAAAATATATCTGTTACAATTCATTGATATTGACAAATTTAACAAAACAAATAAAAAATCCTTGCCATGAAAAATAAGTAACACTAAAAACTAAATTATCTGATTTCAATCTTCAGAGAAATTAGTAAATGCCTGATATAAATTCCTTTGTTAAAGAACTGGACAGAAAGAAATCCTTGTACTCACTGCCTTTCTTTGAGACAAGAAAAGGAAAATGAAATGTATGAAAGTTCAAAAAACAAGTAAAAAAAATAGCAAATAGAAGCATACACAATTCCCAATATGGATATTAAAAAATCTGCATAGATTATATGAGACTATACTCGAATCAGATTTAAGATAGTAATTGGTTGGGCAAAATCAACAAAGAAATACCAAACACATATAAACTGGAAACAAAAGATAGTGAAATTTAAAAAGTAATAGTTAATAGTATGAAATTATATGCATATTATATCTATCTACCCACAGATATGTAATATAAGTACAACAGAATTTGTGAAGAAAATTTTAAAAATTCATTGAGGAATTAAAAAAATCTAAATTAATGAATACTTAGACTATATTTATATATTGGAAAACTCAATATTATAAAGATATCAGTTATCTTTATTTATTAAATGTCACCTGCAGATTTTCTCTCAAGAAATTAACAGATTGGCTCTCAAATTCATATGAAACCCTACTAGCATTAGTGCATTTTATGAGGACAAAGTTAGAAAGATTTCCTTAACTTTGCTATAAAAAAATAGTAAGAAATCACTGCAGCATGAGAAAAAGAGAAGTAAGCAATGCAAAAGAATAAAGAATATGTAGGAATAAACAAAGGTAACATACACAGTTAGGTACTGAATTAAGAAGAGCATGTCTATTTCAGTAATGCAATCAGAACTCTTGGTGTCTGTAATTATTCATAATAGAAAATATGACATTTAATTCCTCTCTAACAACCTACCCAAAATAAAGTGAACTAAATAATAATATACAGCAGTCATTTGGAAGCTGTCTTCAGAACTTTAAAGTAGGAAAGAATTATTTGGACTGAGATGGAGGAGGACAAGGAAAAGGAAGATCAGCAAGAAGAGGAAAAGATATAAACATATGTACCGTGTCTGTCAGTAACAACCTGTATTTCATTCCTGCTATTGGGTATTTGTTTACATTCTCTTTAATCCTGAAAAATCTAGGCAGAAGTTTATCATTTTTTTTGTTATTTTTAAGAAAATCTTTACTCTTTCATCGACTTTTCCTGCAGTTTGTCTAGTTACTATATCATTGTTTCTTGTCTTTTCCTTTGAGATTTTCTTCCTTCTACATATTCAAGTATCAATTTGGTCTTCTTTTCCTGGTCACTGGAAATGTTGGTTATTGTATTTAAGCCTTTTGCCTTTTCTATTATTAACACTTACAATTTTAAACATTTCTCCAAGCACTGCTTTACTTTCATTCCACCAAATTTTATATATCACAATTTCATTAAAATTCAACTTAAAATATATTTAAAATTCCCTTCTGATTTTTAAAAATTATAGACTGTACAAGTATATCTTTTTAAATATTAAAAATATTGGTTTGTACTGGTAACTAATTTATTTCTTTTATGGGCAGAGAACATACTCTGTGTAATTAAGTCCTTCTAAATTCATGAAGATACACTTAATGATTCAGTACATCATCAATTTATGTATATTCTCAAGAGAAATGGTAATTAAAGATGTAATGATATTTTATTAAACACCTCCAGAATTTCTAATTTATCAAGGCTGACAACACCAAAGGATGATTGAGGAGAATGTTCAACCTAATTTCTCATGAATTTTACGGTAACCTGAAATATAGTCTTTTTGACAAATGACAGGCAGTTCCTTATAAAGCTAATTATAGGGAAGCAGATTTGGCTCAATGGATAGAGCATCACCCTACCATATGGGAGCTCCAGGGTTCAAACTCAAGGCCTCTTGACCCACGTGGTAAGCTGGCCCATGCACAGTGCTGATGCACACAAGAAGTGCCATGCCACTCAGGGGTGTCCCCTGTGTAGGGGAACCCCATGTGCAAGGAGTGTACCCCATAAGTAGAGCCACCCCACGCAAAAAAAGTGCAGCCTAACCAGGAGTGGCACCACACACATGGAGAGCTGACACAGCAAAATGACACAACAAAAAAGAGGCAGTTTCCCAGTCCTGCTGACAAGAATGCAAGTGAACACATAAAAACACACAGCATATGGACACAGAGAGCAGACAACTGGGGGAGGGGGAAGAAGAGAGAAATAAATAAAAATAAATAAATCTAAAAAAAGAGAAGCTAATTATAGCCAAGCCTCTTAATCTGAAGGTTTACTGTTCATTATTTACCTAACAAGAAGGAAAATTTATATCCAAAGAAACATGTTCAAGAATATCAATACACCTTTAATAATAACAACTAAAAATTGGGTATGACACAGGTGTCCACCAAAGGAAAATTGATTAAAAAATGTGACCTGTTTATGAAAATTATTTTTACTCCAACTTTAAAGGAACAGAATACTGGTGAACCAACTACATGGATCAATCTCAAAAACATTTGAGTTTGAAAAAGAGTCTTAAAAGATTTACTATTGCATAATATAAATTATATGAAGGTATAGAATAGCAAAAATGAACATATGGTAAAATAAGTGATTAAATATATAGATTATGAGTTACTTTTTGGAAGCAGGTGATGAATTTGGATATACTAGGAAGAGACAAGGGAAATCTCTGGGTTGATGGTAGTATGTCATACTTTATACTTGTGTTACAGGGGTTTTATATTTATTGAGTTTTACTGAATTATATGAGTTTAATTATTGTGCCTTCCACATTTGTAAATTATTATCAAATCCAAATAACACTAAAAAATCATCTTTTCACTGTATCTGAAGTGTTTACAGGTGAAGATTACTTATGTTTGCAACTTACTTTGATATGCAAAGAAAATAAAAATCTAAAATGAAACATAAACAATTGCCTGGATGGAAAGCACAATGGATAGATGACATGGTATATAATAAAATAATTATAGCTAAATGCTCAAGTTAAAAATCAATATATAGGTGTTCAAGTATAATTCTTTCATCTTTACTATTTGTTTAAATATTTAATGAAATCAATATAACATAAGGAATATGTCATGTCCACTTCATGTTTATAAAATAATTTTTGTGATTTTCAAATTGATGAAGAGCAAATTCCTTATAATGACATTTTAAATATAAAAAGTAATTAATTTTATATAACAAAACATGTAAAAGAAAGCCAAATTTCTCCTCAGAAAAATGGTAAAATGTTTTTAAAGGGAAAAAAAATATGTCAATTAAAAATGAATGCATTTTTTCCTGCCACCAATAACAAAAGACATTGAATTTGTGTTCTTGAAAAAGTATATAATCATTTGCCAAATTAATCACTTAGAATATAATTTGAAAATGCTAGATAATGTCATCATACCATAAATACATGAGATAAGTGTATAAGAAAATTGAGAAAATAATTCTATTTTCTGAAGATTGATGTGAAAATAGAATATTCATAAACATTAGCTTGAAGCAGAGTGATGGCCATCATTTCACAGTAATATGTGTATCCACAGCTTTTTATGCACTAATTGCTTAGTAATATTCATGACAATATTTCTGAAGTAGAGAATAATATGAATTGAGTAAATAAATACAAAACAACAGAATAAGTATGATATTTTATTTTCAATACATACTTAATGATAACACATTCATCACAAAATCAATTGTACCTATTACACATCTTTCTATTTCTATATAATTTGAAATTAGCCTGGAAAAATTACCTATGGGTTTCAAATTGCTGCAGGTTTATCACTTACCCTACTTTGTTATTTGCTGTTATTACTGATTTTAAAATAATAATTGTCTTCATTGAGAATAATAAAATTTAATTTCCTGCTCAGTCAAGGCCAAATATTCTAAGTGTATAAAGTTACCTACCAAAACATTACCCTTAGTATATCTATATACCATATCTATCAATTATCACCTATCTATCTCTATCATCTATCATCTATCTATCTACCTACCTATCATCTATCTATCATCTGTCTCTAGCTATTGTATCTAATATTGTTTATGTCTTCCTGTGTATGTATGTGTCATTATAGTAATTTATTAATAAATGCATTTTCTAGCTTATTGTAATACTATGCTAATAATCAAATGTAATAATAAACAAAACAACTAAAAATATCCTTAAGAGTTGGAACAAGAAATACACCTATATATGAGATTGCAGTGCAAGGTCAAAGATGTAGACTGAAATGACACAAAACATAAATACAGAATCATGGAAAATCTAGTAGAGGGCAACTCCTTCTATCTGCATGTTGGAATCAGGCTTGTGTTCAGAATCTTAGCACACCAGACTTTATCCTAAAGAAAATGAAAACAAATAGAGTGTGGAAAGTTTTTTGAGTGGGTAGGTTACAAAATGGCTCTGGTTTTTGGGCCTCTAGGTTCTTTGCTTATGTTGCACAAAAGAATTTAAGGAGATGCCATAGAGTAGGTAAGGAAGTAAAGAGTTTATTTAAAAAGGAAAAGAATGAAAATACACGCAAGGATGGCAGACAAGCAGCAGGGGCCCCAAGTGTGGGCCCCAAGGACAGCTCTTTTTTAAGGTCTTTCCTCCCCCCTTCATGATTTTGCTGTTTGCTGTTCTGATTGGTTGCCCTGCCTGTCAGTTCTCAGGGGGCAATGGGGAGCCTTTCAAGGATGTCTGGGGCTTTCCCTCTGGTTCCATTGAGACTCTCATTGCCAGGACCTGGCAGTGCCTTCCAGCAGCCCTCCTCTCAGGACAGTTCCAGGCCTGTCTCGTGGCCATGTGGTCTGTCATCATGTTGTCTACAGGGCCAGCCACCTTCCTCCTTTCACTACACTAGCCTGCCTCAGGCACTTATGATTCTTTATCACTTGGACTTTATGGAACACTCAGATGTTCTCTCCACTCTTTCCCCCAAAATAATTTTGACATTTTAGAGCTGTCATATGTAACATTCCTCCAGTTATTATTTCTTTCTAAAACCCCAAATCACAGGAAACCCATAATCACAGCACAATTTTTCCTAGACAAGAAAATAAATTTTAGGGTCACTAGGTTAATGATATATGCACAAATGCAAATACAGTTACACCTTTGCATGTAAAAATGAAAAATCATTTCATCAAAATGAAGAGGTTTAAAAATACTTTAATTCAATTAACTCAGAATAGAGCATGAAGAATATGTATGTTTATGAAGGAAGAAAAGGAAGAACAGGGTTCAAAGTGCAAAGACAAAGGAAGAGTGAAACACAATAAATTTCTCAGACTTTACAGACATGATGGTTTAAAAAATTCAAATGCAGGAGAGGCTCCTGCAGGGGCTAAACGCGACAGTCTGCCCCTTCCTGAGGCCTTTATACTTGCCAGCCTGGGAAGTTAAACTGCTCCAAGGTGGTTCTCAGCACTCCTGCCTGCAGCTAGTCTGAACCAACAACATAAAGTCCATTTTCCCACTGGGAGGCAGAGCTGCTTTGGTTGAAAAATCTGTCGGGGCTCTGGCAACTCTGGAGGTGGAGGAGTGGCCACACCCTGCAGGTACTGCTGGAATTCCTCCCTGTGAGGGGCCCACCCCTCAGGAGGTGGGGCTGGTCCTGGAGCATCAGCCTGAACGCCAGGACTTACCCTGCACTCAGCGCTGGAACCATGGCCACTGGTGCCTGGAATGGCCAAAGGGCCCCAGCCACATGTGCCCTCACTGTCATGGCCACTGCATCCACTCACAGCCCCCAGTGCCACTAGTGTGCACGTGCCCCTGAGTGGCCCTAGGACTTGTCATGGGGCTCCTGCACCTAAGAGCCCCAGGAAGGTCTGGATTCCCTTTAGCCCTTTTACCTGAGCTGAAGCAGAGGCCCCACCTTTAGTCATGTTGTGAGGGAGTAATATCAGGGACCAGGTGAGGAGGTTCTGTTGGAGATTTGGACCTGAAGGGTATCGGGAATGAAAGAAAAGAAAAGTGGGGAGGACACAAAGAGAAAGAACTAACGAGCTGGGATCAGGGGGTCTGTGAGTAATGACTCCTCAGACAACTTTATTTTCTACATGTGGCGTTATATATACTCAAACTATCAAGATAACAAGCAGTGTAATTATACATTAACAATACTCATAAATTAAAGAACTTATCTCAGAGTACAAAGATTCAGTATTCCTTTCAAATACAAAGTGTGTTTGCTCGTATTCCTCCCTGTCCCAGACAGCTTTATCCTGTTGACTGAAAGGCTTAATTGCTGCATTCCTATGTTAAAAGCGTCTCTCTTTGCGAGACCACTATGCCTCAGTTTCCAACATGTTGGTCCTTCCTGTTGAACACATCATGCTCATGCTCACAGTTGGAATCATCTTCCTCTCTGTCCTGGTCAGGGCACAGGGAGGCCTTAGGAACTGTCATTTCCCTCCTGCCCTGGCTGTGCTCAGGCATCAGAGGGTGGGGCTGCTGGATTCTGAACCTCCTCATCCTGTGAGCTTTCTTCCTGCCCCTTTAGGGCTGTACCTGAAGCCCCAGCTTAGAGGGACCCCTTTCCCCAGTGGCGCTGTGGAGTTCTTCCATGGGAGTTCTACTGCCCTCCACCCCATCTATCTACTGTTTAGTGACCAAAACCACACTGCCTGCAGGAAGGTCCTGCCCCTCCTTTGTCTTTCCCTGGTTGCTCTTTCTGTTCCTCTTAGGGCCCTTTGGGGGCAGCTTCCCCCTGCTCAGCTCCTTGTCCTGCCCCCTGGCCTGCCTCAGTAAAGGTGGCTCACACCTGCCAGTTATTTCCACCCCAGAGCTGGATGTGCTGGCGGAGCTTTCCTACACCTTCCCATGTTGTCATCCCTGGGGACAGCAAATGGGACAGGGGGCCCTCCAATTAACAAAGGTCATCTTTTATGCACACTTCAACAGCTTCCCTAGACAGAATCACCTCATCCACATCCTACCCCTGTGTCACATCTTATAACCAAGGATCTATCACCTTTACCTTTTGACTATAGACAGATGAAGTTTTCCATGTCTTGGGATTTTACTGTTTGGGAAGTCCCCTTCATTTGAGAAAATCACTTTCATGCTTCCAGCAGCCCAGTCTAAAAACAGTATAGGCTTGTCTATATCTCCATCCTGTCAGTTTTCCTGTTCAATATAGACAAAAATATACTGCAGCAGAGGGTTAGTAGTTAATTTTCCCAAACTGCATCTCTCTGCCTTAAACATTTGAGTTTGCAAGACTTCTCTTCAAACAAGTGTTCCCACCAGGCTGCATGACCTCCCCTGCCTTCTGCCAATATCTGTCTCTTATCATCCATGTTACTCTCAGATGAAGTTCCCATTATCAGCTTGGTTTGTAACAATGCTATCAATAATTATGCATTGAATGAGAACAGGTCAAACCTGGGGCCCAAAAGCAAGCCAGATCTAGAGAAACTCCCCATGTAGGGGCTCCAGTCTCTCCTCTGGAGTCATTTGGGATCCTTGAACCCTTTTGGGGGTCTGGTCATTGTGGGGTAGCATACAGGCATCCAGGAGTCAGAAAATAGTTTCCCTACTATTCCTAGACCCAACCTTCCCATCCCTACCCTTATCTGCTGCATTATTCATCCTTGTTAACAGTGATACTGCTTATATCCCACTTGTCGGCTCATGGCCAGAGGGAGGCCAGATCCTCAGTCAGCCTATCATCTCCCAAGGAGCCAGCACAGCCCTGGGATGACTGAACTGCCAACCCCTTAACCTCGACTATGCCATGGTGTGCTTTTCAGTGATCCAACTGACTACACCAAGCTGTCATTCAGAAAGAAAGGTACCTAAAGAAATGCCAACCAATTCCAATATAGGTGTTGGTGTTACCAACAGAAGTACATCTCACACAGCACTGGATGGAGCAATGTTTTACTGACATGGAGAGAAGGTAGAGCAAGCTCAGCTTCACTAGTGGGCATCAGTTCCCCATAGCCAGAAGGTATCAATCTGTGGCCAGTGTGGAGAGATGTTACATGAAGCACTCCTTCTTGTGCTTGCATGTCCCAGGGGAGAATTCAGTCCCTTCCCCTCTAGAGACAGATATATAGGATAGGAACCAGATGGGATAAATCATGCCCATCAGAATCAGACTCTCTCCATTGAATATTTACATATGTTTGGGGTTAAAGGGGAAGAAATGTAGCAGCGACCCCCTTGATCTACTAGGGCATTATATTTTATCAAGCCAGGTTGACACACCAGGTTCTGAGCACACTAGATATCCATGTGTTCAATTGAAAGGAAACAGGCTGTGCTAATCCATATCACATACTCCACTCTGTACATACTTGTTCTCCATTATGAAGAAAGCTTGAATGACTCAAGAATCCCATGCACCTTTTCAACCAGATCACATGGACAGAGCAAAGACATCCACATAATATTCTGTATTGAGGACCAGGATTTTATAGGCAACTTTTCAATGAGGAAGGCAGCTTTAGTACAGACCTCAGTACTATGATTTTCTTATGTTCTTATTTTGCAGTTATGCACAGTTCTTAACAATTTATTACTTGGTGTGAGCATTTGTATTAAAGGTGAATGCAAAAATGCAATTTAAATTGAATTCTCTAACTCAAGACAGTCTGTATTCTCTTCCTGATTGACAGTATCCAGTTCCTTGAAGTTCTCTCAAATATATAGGTACCTCTTAAGTAATAATCCATATGTTATTGTGGATTTTTAGTTTAGTTCTGATGTAGATCCTCATATGTAAAGGGGGTTTTGTTTTGGTCTATCTAGAGAACTGGGAAAAGGTTGGAGGATGAAGTAGGTGAAATCTGGGGATTTGTGGGTCTGTGGTTAAAACTACAATGGTGAGAATTTACTTTGGGCCAATATGACATTGTTCACAAAGATCATCAGCCTTTGTAAGACTTGGAGCTCCTGGGAAGTTGAGATATCCATGAAGAAGTATCTGTGGAGATACTGAGACTTTCCATGTCTTCTAATATGTGGCAGCCTCCTGTAAGCCAAAGAATAATATGGGAAACTATGCTAAAATCTAAATGGAGTAGATTTTCATATATTGATGTCAATATATGGCTTTTCATCAGGAATGCAGCTTAGCAGAATTGGAGAAAAGTCAATATTTAGAAATGAATGAATGCATGTATTTCCTTTTCATTTTACTTCCAATTTTTTTTCCAAAATATTGATTTCCACACTCATAGGATCAGATATTTTGTTTGTCCAATGATTTAATATAAAACCTACATGTGTAAACATTTCAATTATTGATTCACAATTACACTATTTAAGTAAAATATCTTTTCAAATCTACCTGGACACATCCAGAGGCTACTTTCTCATTTTCTTTACTAGTGAATGTTCATGACACACATGCTCAGTAGGAGCCTCTGCATCTGTCCACTTGTTTGCACATCTCACCACTATTCCTGGTGCTCTTTATGTACCTCTGACTAGGAAGGTGCAGATATCTCTCATTATTTGGACTGCTGACTAAAAATCTCTCCCTATAACTGTTAATCAATGATCTTGTGGTTTTTCTTAGACTAATTAGTCTAAAGGAGGCCAAATTATGTCTCACTATCCTTTCATTTCAGTTGTAATATAAGACATCTGGGTCATTTCAGTTTTAATATATGACATCTGTGTGAGCTCTTTCTCTCCTCCTTTGCCCCACAAACCATAAAAGATTTGATATGATTCAGGTAACAATTGATTCCATCTTTTTGTTGCAGTGTGTACCAGAGTTCCATTGTCTCTCTGGTTCACTTTCTCACCTACACATAGTATTTAAGAAAGCATCCCGCATGATGTTACTCTTCCTCAAAGAGCCCTCCCTTCAATCAAGCATGAGCATTGAAGGGTTACTGGTGCAGGGCTGCAGGGGTGGGAGATATGTGGGATGGGGCACACCTGGCACATGCTTCTGTGGAATATGAAACTCTTCATCTTGTCATGATGTTATCTCAGTGGGTGTAGACCCACACAATAAACATGAACATATTAAACTCAAATCTGGGGAGTCCTCCTCTATTCTCAGCTAGAGGGCCAAGAATCTCTCAAGAACACAGGCAGTGCCTAATAAAAGAAAACAGGCCAACATGTCATGTCATCAATTTTATTGCATGCAGCTAGGAACCTTATACTTCAAAACTTTAAACTTAGTGTTTTCCATAGGTTCTGATGGAAAGGGGAAAGAAGAATAGAATAGATGGGGTATAGGGCAATTTTAGGGCATTAGAATTGTATTGCATGTTTTAATTTTTGTTAAAACATATAACAGATATGGCAATGACAGATAGGCAGTTTTAATTTTTGTTAAAACATATAAAAGTGTGTGCTAACACATAATGTATATGCTAACACATAGTCAATGCTAACCATAGTCAATGGTTAGCAGCAATGCTTCAATATTTGTACATCAGTTGTAGAAACTGTATCATACACATGCAAAATGTTATTAAAAAGGGAGAAGAAGAGAAGGCGAGAAGTTGGGTATATGAGAATCCCCTATATTTTCTATTTGACTTTTCTGTAACCTAAAGTTTATTTGAAGATAAAGAAAAAATAAGACATGGAATATATGGAAGAAATTGTCACATTATATAAATGATAACAGAACTCACAGTGATGACACAATGAAAAAATTATGATGTTGGTTTCTGTGTACTTTGTTGACTTTAAAGAAAGAAATCCATTTCAATGCAAATTCATGAATATATCTCTATTGTGTTTATATTCATTGTCTGTATTTTCTCTTCTATCTTCCTTTTCTTCCTCCACTCAATCCACAAAATATTTTTCCTAAAAGACTTTGAATATATCTTCCAAAGTCTCATAATGTTCATGTGGTGGTTTGGAGCTATATGTACCCCCAAAAAACATGTTCTAAAACTTAATCCACTCCTGTAGGTGGGAAACCATTGTGAGTAGGGCCATTTGATGAGATTAATGTGGGGCTCATTTATATAAGGATGCATCTTGATCCTATTGCTGGAGTCCTTTATAAGCAGAATGAAATATTTAGAGAAATAGAAAGCCACAGAGTGAGTAGTTAGAAGCTGCACATCAATAGAATCTACAAGAGAAGGGAGAGCTCAGGAGACACTGACATGTGCCAAGCCGTGAACAAGCCAAGAGACCCAAGGATCACCAGGATTCAGCCCTAGAACACTGTAGTCTTCAGGAAGAAAGCATTGCCTTGAAGCTGGGCTGATTTGGGCACTTTCCTAACCTCAAAACAGTGAGCCAAAAATTCTCATTATTTAACTTGACCAGTCTCATGGTGTTTGCTTGATCAACATAGGAAAATAAAATTGTTGCTTTTCACATTTTATTATTTAATCCACTTGGTTTTCATTTTGCATATATTGTGGCATATGAATATAATTTAATCTTTTCTCAACATATATACCATGTTTGGTAGTATTTACTGAAATATACATATATTCCCACTGTGGTATCATATTATACGTTTTTTTAATTATTATTATTCCTATGAGGTTTCTATTCTGTTGCATTTTTTACTTGTCTATTTTTGCTCTATGCCATAATATGTACTTACTAATATTTTATAGCAAGACTTAATATTTTTATAGAAATCCTTCTAAAGATTTTCTAAGAATTGTTTATGCTGTTTGGGTCTCACATGAATTTTAGGGCAAACTTTTCAATTTGTACAGTATTTTTATTCATCTTTCATTTAGTAAATGTATATAATTGATACATTTTAATTTTGAGTTTAAGTTCCATAAATATGATCTAATAACTAATAGAGTAATTTAATATATTAAGTTTATTTATTATTGGTGGGAATGTAAAATTGTGTAGTCATCATGGAAAATATTGGCATTTTCACAGAAAGTTAAGTATAATATTACCATAAGATCTCACAATCACACTTGTAGGCTTATACTCATAATCATGGAATGCACAGAATTAGTTATTTGCACACCAATATTAATAGTGCCTTTATTCACAATTTTCAAAAATTGAAAGGAGTCAATGTGGAATATAAAGGGATAAAGTATTGATGCATGCTGTTGAATGAATGTAAATTGAAGACATCATGTTTTGTGAAATAAGCCAGAAACAAAAGTATAAATATTGTATAAGCACCCCATTATGAAATAATTAGAATATGAGAACTCAGAAAAGTCAGAAATTAAAATACAGTTTCACAGTGTCAAGGGTGGCTTATGGAATGAGGGATTAATGAATACTTGGTAAAAGTTTTCTGTTTGGGGTGATAGAAAATTTCTTTAATGGATGATGATGAAGGTATTACAACATTGTGAATTTAATTAACACCACTGTAATGTATAGTTGATAGTGTTTAAAATCAGAAATTTTAGTTAGTATATATATAAAAAGAATAGTTTTTTAAAACTGTAGATCATAAAAGAATGAACCCTAAGTTCAACTATGGACTATTGATCATAATAAAATTAAAATAATATTTTTCATCAATTGTAACAAAGGGACAACAGTAATGCAAAATGTTAATAATAGGGAAAACTGTTGGGGTGTGTTGCAGTTTGATATGGTTATGAATTCCAAAAATAGACATTGGATTATATTTGTAATCTGGTCTGTACCTGGGTGTGATTGAGTTATGATTAAGGCTTTGTGTCACATCATTAGGGCTTTGAGTCCCCATCCACCAAAGATGGGGACTCACAGATAGAAGGCATGGCAAAAGACAGAGTTGAGTGTTTCTGATGTTGGAGTTTTGATGTTGGAGTTTGATGCTGAAGTCTTAAGCTAGAACCCCAGGAAGACAACACACAGAGGAAAGAGAAGCAAGCCCCGGGAAGAGAGGACCTGAGCCAGGAGAACACAGAGGAATAGAGATGGCTCCTTAGACACGGCAGAAACTCCAGCAAGGGAAATGGAGCCATTCACCTGATAATCTACAGCTGACCTTGTGAAAAGAGGCAAAGTCTGGAGAGCTTCATACTCTACGACTGACCTTGTGGAGAAAACAGAAGAACTGAGCCCAGAGGAACCCAGGAAGCCTGAACCCTCACAGACATTGGCAGCCATCTTGCTCCAACATGTGGAAATAGACTTTGGTGAGGGAAGTAATTTATGCTTTATGTCCTGCTAACTATAATCCCCTACCCCAAATAAATACCCTTTACAAAAGCCAACAAATTTCTGGTATTTTGCATCAGCACCCCTTTGGCTGACTAATACAGGGGGTGTGTTTCTAGGAACTTTGTTCTTTCAACATGAATTTTTTTCTGTTAACCAACAACTGTTTAATGGGTGTTCCATTTTCCACACATTTTACTTCTTTTCTCTAATCTTCCAAACTGCATACTTTTATTTTTGAGTCTTCATTCCCAAGGTTTTCTGGGGAACTTTTTAACCTTTCCCACATTCTGAAACTCTGGATTGACGTCTATTAATAAGAATTTTCAGAAAATGGCACGTGGGCTACAATCCTCAAAACTTCCTTTGAAATGTCTTTGAAAATAAAAAACAACAAACCAAATTAATTTGTGGCTTCCTTCATTTAATTTTAAATTGACAATTTAAAAATTTGTTGATAATTTTAATCCTCATTTCAAATTATAAGGCTGTATAAAGAAAATGACCAAGACTCAGTTCTCCTTCATCTCATTGCACATCATTCCACAGGGTATAATTTGATTTTTCTCAGTTTTTTTTAACTTGATTTACAACTCATGTGAGTGAAATAATGAGGTGTGTGGAGGGTGTGGATTTGGAATTAGGATGCTCTTGGGAAGTCAATTGTGTACTTGAGTTGCATAGAGAGAAGGGGGGGGGAACAGATCCAAGTTCATGGAAAAGATGTAGATTTCCATTTTGCCAGGACAGTTCGGAATAACAGCCTGGCTAATCTTCTTAAAGATTATTGCAATCACAAATGGTGATGTGAAGTGAATGACAATGATACTCTTCCAGTATACATATTTCTTCCACAAAAGTCAAGTGAATAGGACAATCAGAAATGCCAAGATGAGGTGGGGCAAGATGGCATCTGAGTAAGTACACCATCATCATTTCTCTTACAAAAGACTGGCTGTGTGGTGATGGAGTCCTGCAGGAGCAGGCTGTTTCAGGAACCTGCAGGGTGGGAGGTATCTGGACATCAGTCTGGCAAGACTGCTGCAGAACTGGTGTTTGCTCAAGGTAGAACTGCGGGTTTCTAACACTGAACTTGGAAACCATGAGAAGGTAAATCCCTTTCTCCTAGGGCTAAGAGCCATGGCATTCCCTGAGAAGTGCCAGTTGTGGGGTAGAGTTTCCAAGCCCTGTGTTCCCCAAATGCATGAGTCTCAAGACTGTGTCCCCTGAGCCCTCGTGGCCCATGTTTCACAGACCTACAAACCCCGAGTCCACATTCTCCTGGGCCTCTGTTTCCCTAACCCAGCACTCCTGGAAATCCAGCATTGCCCTACCCCTCCAGTAGTGGACTAATTCTGGGAGTGGGAGGGTTTAGGTGGGAGATGCAGAGAGGCCAAGGAGTACAGGTTCAATTTTCTGGTCCCCCCCTTTTATTGAGTTTGGAGGAGCATATTATCTGATGTGGAGAGAGCCTAGGAAGAGAGAAGAGGCGAATCTGGTGAGAGAGCCCAATTTACCTAAACACCCTGGGATAGGAAACTTGGTCTGGGAGAAGATGGAGTCAGAAAATTAACCAGCCCCCTTGTAGCACACCTAAGGGAGAGGGACAGTAGGACGTGCTTTACAGTCTTCCAATAGCATATTTAAGGTTCTTGGCAAGGGGTGGGTATTCTCTCAAGAAATTAAAAGTCATTATTTTCTCAGGTGAGTTGGTTCACCAGGGACCCACTTGAATTTCCTACAGGAGCCCTCATGCAGTCTTCCTGCTGCCTTGGGAGAGAGGGAAGTGAGGAAGGGAGAAAGGGGAAAGGTCAGACTCCTAAGCAGTTTATTCAGTTGCAAAGAGGATTCTTTGCCTGAGGCTTTGTCTGGTCTTTGTTGCTTTGTTTTCTTGTTTTTTCTTCCTCTTTATCCCCCCCACCACTCTTTTTTCTTTCTCTTTTTTCTCCCTTCTCTTTTTCTTGCTCTGCTTTTTTCTTCTCTCCTTCTTTCTCCTTTTTTCCCCCTTTTTTCTTTTTTATATTAGTGCTGCAGGCAACATTTCTTATTTGCTGTGCTTCTTCATACTCAATTTCCCCTTTTCTATGTGCACTGATTTTGGCTACCAATGCTATCCTCTTTCCTTTACATCATTCTATCCTCCATCATTTATTGTTTCTCTTACATTCCACCTCTCTCTGTTTAGCTCCCAATATTTCTGACTTTTTATCTCTAATACCTCTAATCTGTTTTCTATCATTTATTAACTCTTTATATTATTGTCCTCTCTTTTCTTTTTCCCTCTCTCCTGAACACACTGGCCTTTTAATTAAAGTATATTCCTCCCCATATTCAGTTTAATATCTCATTATAGGCACTCCACTTTTTTTTATAGTTATAACTATACACAGCTTCCATGAGGTCTATATCCATTCTCCTAGATCTCACATGGTTCTTCTGCTAACATTCACTATCAATACTACTATTATATTTTTCTTTTCTTACCCCTTTTGCTTTCTCTATACCTAATATTTTCCTTCAAGGGAACTTAGCCAACAACAAGGAAATAGAATAAGAAAAAAAAAAGTGACAAAGAGAAGACTTAATATGCACACAAAAACAACTAACTAAACCCCAAGACTAGAATAAGAAGATAATCAACAGAATAAACCCAACGAGATAAAATGATGACCAGACAGCAACAAAAAAAACTACAGATCATACCAATAATCAGGAAAATATGGCCCAATACAATGAACAAACTAAAAACCAGGAAGAGAACTGGAACATCGAACAAGTAATTAAAGCTCTCAAAACAAGTATCATGGACTAATTCAATAAAGTGAAGGAAGAGATTAAGCATATTAAGAAAACACTTGGAGAGCATACAGAAGAAATTGTGATCATGCACAAAAACATCACAGAGATGATGGGGATCAATAGCACAATCCAAAAAATAAAAAATACATTCTCAGCAAATAACAGCACACTCGAAGAGACAGAGGAAAGAATTAGTGATGTGGAGGACAGTACATCTGATATCAAACAGATAGTAGAATTAATCAATAAAAAGATAGAAAAAATCCAGCAGGGACTTAGGGACCTGAATGACAATGAAAAATGAACAAACATACACATTATAGGCATCCCAGAAGGAGAAGAGAAGGGAAAGGGGACAGAACAGGTGTTGGAGGAAATAATGGTTGAAAACTTCCCAAACCTATTGAGGGAGATGGATGTACATGTCCAGGAAGCACAATGCACCCTGAACAGCATAAATCCCAACAGGCCTACACCAAGACATACACTTGTCAAATTATCCAATGCACAAGACAAAGAGGAAATACTAAATGCAGCAAGAGAAAAGAGAACCATCACAAACAGGGATGCTCCATAAGATTAAGTGCTGATCTCTCATCTGAAACCACGGAGGCAAGAAGGCAGTGGTGTGACATAGTCAAGGTACAAAGAAAAGAATTTCCAACCAGGAATATGCTATCCAGCAAAGCTGGCATTCAAAAATGATGAAGAGTTCAAAATATTCACATAGAAACAGAAACTAAGAGAGTATGCCAACAAGAAACCTGTCCTTCAAGAAATACTAAAGGGAGTTCTGCATGAGGAAAGAAGAAAACAGGAGAGCCAGAGTTGGAGGAGAGTATAAGAACAGCTAAAACTACAAAAAGAGAAAAAAAATCAAACAACACAAGACAAACACAAATCCAAAGAAAATATGTCTAATATAAATAATTCTTTGAAAGTAATAACACTAGATGTCAATGGATTAAACTCACCTATTAAGAGACACAGATTGAAGACCAGATAAGGAAATAGGACCCATCTGTTTGTTGTCTACAAGAAACTCATCTTAGACCCATGGATTCAGGGAGATTGAAAGTGAATGGCTGGAAAACAATCTTACAGGCAGACAATAATCAAAAAAGTGCAGGTGTAGCTATATTAATATCAGACAAAATAGATTTTAAATGCAAAACTGTTGTGAGAGACAAAGATGGACACTACATATAGGTGAAAGGGATAATCTTTCAAGAAGAAAGAACAATAATAAATACTTATGCTCCTAACAAGGGCACCTCCAGATACGTGAAGCAAACAAAGAATGTGAACAATATATTAGAGGATCTGGACCTAATAGACATATACAGAGCACACCCAAATACAGCAGGATATATATTTTTCTCAAGTGCACATGGATCATTCTCCAAGATAGGCCATATGCTAGGCCACAAAGAAAGTCTCAAGGAATTCAGAAAGATCAAAATCATACAAAATAATTTCTCTGACCACAGTGGAGTGAAGCTGGAAACCTGCAAGGACCAGAGGCCCAGATTTGGCACCAAGATATGGAAATTAAACAACACACTCTTATAAAAACAGTGGGTCAAGGAAGAAATCTCAACAGAAATCAATAACTACCTTGAAACTAATGAAAATGATAACACCACATATCAAAAATTAAGGGATACAGCAAAAGCTGTACTAAGAGGGAAATTCATAGTCATAAATTTATATTTCAAAAAAGAAAGAACTAAATTTGAAGAATTAACTTCACACATGGAGGAATTTGTTAAAAAACAATAACAAACTAACTCCAAAGAAAGAAGAAAGAAATAACAAAGATCATCACAGAACTAAATGAAATAGAAAATAAGAAAGCACTTGAAAAAAATAAATAAAACCAAGAGGTGGTTCTTTGAGAAGGTCAATAAAATTGACAAACCCTTAGTTAGACTAACAAAGAAAAAAGAGAGAAGATGCAAATACACAAAATAAGAAATGAGAAGTGATTGACAGTGAGTTCTCAGGGTACATAAAAATGTTTGGATATTTTCATGGTGGTTACCATTAAAAATTACAACTGAGGGAGTGCTGAGTTCCTAGCCAGGGGAGCTCTATCACATTCCCTAATGGAACAGCAACAATCCCCCCAAGTGCAATGGCAAAGACCAAAAAAGAAGGAAATTCCAAAAATGAGCCCTTGATACTTATGACTATGCTTGTGAGCCTGTACACCTAAAGTAAGAACTAGGTCTAGAGCTGCAGGATGCCTAAGAGTTACCTCCTGAGCCTCCATGTTGCTCAAATGTGGCCAATCTCAAAGCCAAACTCAGCATGTAAACGCATTGCCTTGCCCCCCAGCATAGGACATGACTCCTGGGAATGGCCTCCCTGGTGCCAAGGAATTACTACCAAGGACCAGTTGATGATGTAACTAGAAAATGACCTTCAATAAAAGGGTCAACTCAGACCAGCAGAATATCTCAATGTACATATAATATCAGGAGATAAAAATGTTTTTTGACCTTGAATAAAAGGGGGAAATGGAAAAGACAAATAAGTTTATGTGACTATGAGTCTCTAAAAAAGAGCTGGGAGGTTATCAGAGGGGTTGCCCTTATGCACACCTCAGCAGAGTCCCAGAGACAGATAAAGTAGTTACAACCCCAGGTATTGGTACTTCTGAGGGCTACAGAGACCCACAGGTTCTATGGTCATGGCAGATGGAGTTCAGTGCCATGTCAGTTGGCCCTACTTTAGAGTTTGTGCTCCTGCATGAAGGAGTTGGACTCAGATGTGATCTTTGTTCACAAGCCTCTCCTGTTACTTTTACCGGACCTGTGGTTGGTGCTGGGGTTTAGTGTATACTCAGGGGACCTGAATCTCTGGACTGTCCATGTGATAGCCAGGCCCTGAGCCTCAACAGACTTGCAACTCCTACATTCTGGTTTATTGGACTTACCCCACTCAGCTAATATGGAGGTGAAGAAGGTCAACCATCACACCAGGGAGCCAAGAGTGCCTACAATTGAGAGCAGGAGAATTGTATCCATCTTCCATGTGGAGTCTAAGTCCTCTCTTGATATAGATGTGGAGTTGACACAACCATTCCAGGGTTCAGAGGATGGAGAAATAGAGTATGGATTAGAGTTCATGAATATTCTATTCATGAACTATTGTGATTAGTAATCAAGAATATGTAGCTTTGATGTGGAGAAAGTGGCCATGGCAGCTGCTGAGGGTAGGGAGTGGGAAGAAGAGATGTGATGTGGGGACATTTTCAGGACTTGGAGTTGTCCTGGGTGGTACTGCGGGGACAGTTACTGGACATTGTATGTCCTCCCATGGCCCACTAGGTGGACTCGGGGAGAGTGTAAACTATAATGTGGACCACTGACCATGTGGTGCAGCAGTGCTCAGAGATGTATTCACCAAGTGCAATGAATGTCCCGTGATGATGGAGGAGGTTGTTATGGGAGGAGTGGGTTGAGGGGGTGGGGGGTGTATGGGGACCTCATATTTTTTTTAATGTAACATTAGAAAATAAAGACAAAAAAGTGAAGGCAATATTGGAATAGAGTGGAATACAGAGATTTGGGATGGAGACATCTGGGATAATGATGACATTGATGGAGACACTGGAACCCTGAATTCTACTGAGACTTTTCCAGATAAGTCCGCCATGTCCTGCTCTGTCCAGGTCACACTTTGTCAACTTTGTATCATCCAGCCCTCCAGCCTTCCCCAGAGAGAGTGAAACTTTCAGCCCTGAGATGGGTAACAGCCAAACTGGAGCCTGCCCTGCCCAGCCTCTGGCCTGCCCCAGGGAGTCCAGACCTCCTCCCAGCCCTGAGGCACCTACCGGCCAAACCCCCACATGCACTGCCAAGCCTCCATTCTGTCCTGAGAAAACTGCCTTCCAACCCATGCCTGAAGAGATTAATTCGGTCTGACAAGAAGAAAATGCAAGGGAATGCCTTGAGGTCAGTAGATTGCAAGGCATTTCTAATCCTTCTCCTTACCCACTCCCACTACCTCTCTTGTCTTTGAGGCTTATTAGTAGACAAAAATCACAACAATCCCCCAAATGTGAAATACAAAGTGTGACCCATGAGGAAGTAAGGTACACTCTGAAAGAACTGCATGAGTTTTCCAACTTATATCAACAGAAATCAGGGGAATATGTGTGGGAATGGATACTAAAGGTATAAGATATGGTGGAAGGAATATAAAGTTGGGTCAGGCTGAATTTATGGACACAGGCCCACTAAGCAGAAATTCTGGATTCAACACTGTAGCTCAGGGGGTTAGAAAGGGCTCTAACAGTTTGTTTGGGTGGCTGATTGAAACATGGGCTAAAAGATAGTCTAGCATGAGTGAGGTTGAGACAGCTGATTTGCCCTGGTACACAGTAGAAGAGGGAATTCAAAGTTTAAGGAGATTGGAATGCTAGAATGGATTTACCATTAGAGATGCCTACCTATCCCAGGAATGTCCAGAGGACACAACTTTAACCAGGATTTTGAGGAATTAATTTGTATGAGTAACTCCATCTTCCCTGAAGAGCTCTGTGGTTGTTCTTCTCTGTAGTCCAGAAATTACTGTAGGGAGGGTTGTGGTGGAATTAGAATCCATAAACATAGGGATTATTGGATGTCAATCTGGTAAAAGTCAAGTATCAGCAGTTAATCCCCAAAATCAAGGTGGGTGTGGCTACCTCAATGAAAGGAAGATTCAGAAAAGCACTCAAAATAGTCTGAGTCATATAGAGTTATGGCATTGGCTAATACATCATGGGGTTCCTAGCAGTGAAATAGATGGGCAGTCTATTAAATTTCTTCAGGATCTGTATAAATGGAAGAGTTCTGGGTTGAGTGAACAAAACTCTAATTCAAATTACAGATGCAGAGAACCAAGGCCCCTTTATCAGCTCCCAGACTTGAGAAAGTTTACAGACCCAGAGCCCCTTGAATGAGGAGAAGGTCGGGTTTCCTTGGGGAAGGATCCTGTTAAACTGCCCAAAATTTATACTCTTAATCTTCCTCCTACATTTCCCCAAGGAGATCTATAGCCTTTTACCAGAGTAACTGTGCACTAGGGAAAAGGAAATAATCAGACATTTCAGGGATTATTAGACACTGGCTCAGAAGTGACATTAATTCCAGGAGACCCAAAATGTCACTGTGGTCCACCAGTTAGCGTAGGGGCTTATGGAGCTCAGGTGATTAATGGAGTTTTAGCTCAAGTCACAGTTGGTCCAGTGGATCCCTGGACCCATTCTGTGGTTATTTCCCCCATTCCAGAATGCACAATTGGAATAGACAAACTCAGTAACTGGCAGAATCCCCCCACTTTGGATCCCTGACTTGTGGAGTGAGGGCTATTATGGTTGGAAAAGCCAAGTGGAAGCCACTAGAACTGCCCCTGCCTGGCAAAATAGTAAACCAAAAGCAATACCAGAATCCTGGAGGGACTGCAGAAATTAGTGCCACCATCAAGGATTTGAAGGATTCAGGGGTGGTGATTCCCACCACATCCCCATTCAATTCTCCTATTTGGCCTGTACAGAGAAAGGTGGATCTTGTAGGATGACAGTAGATTATTGTACACTTAACCAGGTGGTGACTCCAAATGCAGCTACAGTCCCAGATGTAGTATCATTGATTGAGCAAATAACACATTCCCTGGTACCTGGTATGCAGCTATTGATTTGGCAAATGCTTTTTTTCTCAATTGCTATTAATAAGGACCACCAGAGACAGTTTGCTTTCAACTGGCAAGGCCAGCAGTATACATTCACTGTGCTGCCTCAGGGATATATCAACTCTCCAGCCCTATGTCATAATATTGTCCACAGGGATCTTGATTGTCTCTCCCTCCCACAAGCCATCACATTTGCCCATTATATTGATATCATGTTGATAGGACCTAGTGAGCAAGAAGTAGCAAAGACTCTAGACTTATTAGTAAGGCATTTGCATGAGACAGGATGGGAGATAAATCCAACTAAAATATAAGGTCCTTCCACCTCAGTGAAATTTCTAGGTGTCCAGTGGTGTGGGGCATGTCAAGATAGTCCTTCTAAAGTGAAGGATAAGCTGTTGCATCTGGCTCCCCCATGACCAAAAAAGAGGCACAACGCTTAGTTGGTCTCTTTGGATTTTGGAGACAACACATTCCTCATTTGGATGTCCTACTCAGACCCATTTACCAGGTGACCAGAAAAGCTGCTACTTTCGATTGGAGACTGGAACAAGAAGAGGCTCTGCGTCAGGTCCAGGCTGCTGTGCAAGCTGCACTACCACTTGTGCCATATGATCCAGCAGATGCAATGGTGCTGGAAGCGTCGGTGATAAATAAGATGCTGTCTGGAGCCTTTGGCCGGTCCCTATAGGAGAATCACAATGAAGACCCTTAGGATTTTGGAGCTAAGCCATGCCATTCTCTGCAGATAACTACTTTCCTTTTGAGAAACAGCTTTTGGTCTGCTACTGAGCCTTAGTAGAGACTGAATGCTTAACCACGGGCCATCAAGTTACCATGAGACCTGAGTTGCCTATCATGAGCTGAGTATTGTGTGATCCACCAAACCATAAAGTTGGGCATGCACAACAGCACTCCAAAATAAAGTAGCTCAAGCAGGTCCTGCAGGCAGTAGTAAGTTACACGAGGAAGTCACCACCCCTGCCATGTTACCTTCTCTTTCCCAGCCCACAGCTTTGGCCTCTTGTGGAGTCTCTTACAATCAGTTGACTGAGGAAGAGAAAACTTAGGCCTGGTTTACAGATGATTCTGCTTGGTATACAGGTACCATCCAAAGTGGACAGCTGCAGCACTGCAGGCCCATTCTATGACATTTACAATTACAGGTAAAACTGCTATAGTCAGCTGCTAGAATCCTATGGGAAGTAGAGTCCTTTTCCAAGGACACAAGGGAGGGTTCTTAAGAGGGAGTGGGCTGAGTAGGAAAGGTCTCATTGTCTAGTGGTGTATGTGCCATTTTTATAGATATAACTACCAGTCATTTGTTGATGAATGAATCTATCAGTGTTTGATTAACCATTAAGGAATTCCACAATATATATATGTGCTATACTTAGGTAGGTAGATCAATAGATATAGATAAACATAAATGGAGATGTATATATTGATATTGCATGCAGACAATGCGTTTCTTTTTAATAGATATTATATGCCTTCATTTCTAAATTCCTAGCAATTTAAAGAAAATTATTGATTTACTAAAAGCTTTTTAGTAAAAATATAAATGATATATCTTTACGATACTTTTACCTTTTAAAAACGTAAAAATGTGACAATTCAGTTAGCAGAAGATGAACATTATATTATCATTCTCTAGACAAATAATTAGTACAGTTAGGTGGAATTTTATTCTACTGCAAACAATCTAACCTGGGGTACATTTGTCCTATTGCTGATTTGGCCAGGGAGGGTGTGTGACCTGCTCATTTCTTTAGAGAGCTGTTACAAGTTCTGGTTTTTTGGTTGCCATCTTTTGAAATCAGACCATGAAAACATGCATTTCACTGCTTATTTTATTAAATTCTATTAAATAATAAAAATGGAACATAAAAATTCATTTTTTAAAATTTTCATTACTAAAACATGTTATAATGAATATAAAAAATGTGCAGCAAGTAATAGCAGATATTTTAAAAACACCTGTCTGCCCTAACAATTTAAATACTTTCTAAAATTCTTAATGGTTTTATTAGGTGGGAGGTCTTATTGGATACATAATGCCAAAGACTGTTTCTCCTACTGAATTTTAAAGGTAATTTAAAGAGTAAGATTCAATTCATAGCACACAAACAAATTCCAGTATTGCCTTTGACACCCAATACAGGCAATATTGACAATATTCAAACAAATATGAAGGATCTCAAATCCGTAGAAATTTAGATGATAATTCAAAATCCGTAGAAATTTAGATGATAATGTAATTCAAATTTTATAACTAGTATTAAATCTTATAACTTATTTTCTCCCTTTCTGTAAGATTCCTGATCCATTTGGTAAGAAATAATATTTTCTTCTCTGTGCAAAAAAAAAAAAAAAAAAAAAACCAAATGTGATTTTATGACATTTATTTCTGATTCCCATATTTGATTTCGTTCCAGGTATCTGAAAGAACTTCAGGAGGTAATAAAACACAAATTTTCAGAGCAGTTTATTAACTGCTCTATCTTTACTAGCATATTTTAAATGAACTCCCAGTAGGCGCTGTCTTTTTATCTACTCCTTTCACTTAGAAGGGACCACTTTTCCCTAGTGTTACAAAATCTTCACGTAACTTCAAGTATTTGGATAAGCAACTTCACATTTACCGCGCTATGCCAGAGATTTATTCATAGAGATTTTCTGTTTTGTTTTTTGCTTTTTGTTTTAATTAACCATTGCTCTGCGGACCAGAGAGCAGCTGAGCAGTCGCCCGCACCACGCGGCGTGTGTCAGCGCAGTGCGGGCCGCGGCCAGGGGCGGCGGTAGTGAGCGCCGCGCTGCCCTCCAGCCGCTCCTCCCGCCGAGGTTCCTCTGCTCCCGAGGACCGTGGCTCCCGGGACTCTGCCCGCCCGCCTGCCCGTCGCCACCGCCCGTCGCCGCCACCGCCCGCCGCCGCGCAGGTGCGCGCCCCAGCCGCCTTTGCCAAACCAGGACAGTGACCTCCCAGCGATTTCCAAAGCATCTGGCCATTTTATTAATTATGATCCCCAATTTGGGCCTTGTTCTAATGATCTCAATGGAAAGTTGACAAAACACTCCCATCGCCGCCATCGATTTCTTTTTTTATCAGTTGATTAGATCTGGTCAGTTATTTTGATCCTTTATTTTATTTTGGTTCCTTTCTCGAAGTGAGATTCTGTACGTGGCTGTTATATCTCTTTTAAGACCCTTGGAGTGGGGTTACAACGGAATAAATAAAGGATAAAACGTAAAATATTAACATTGTAGGAGAAACAATAAGCATCAAACTTATTCAAGCTAAAAACGTTCATAAAATTAAAAGTGAAGGATGGGGAAGATGTGCTTCAAGTAGATGGGCACTGGACTCCCACATGGGAGGTCCTGGGTTCCATCCTGGTGCTTCCTAAAATAAAGAAGGTGAGCAGGCAGAAGAGGGAGCCATGGGGGGGGGGGGGGGTGGGAGGGGAATTTAAATGCATTATCTTTAATCTGATAGGAAGCATCTCCAAAACAAAACAAAAACAACCATTCTATTTCTGGAGGTTGGTATATTACTATAGAACCAACTCTCATTCATATGATCACTATAAACTCTAGAAAATATGAATGCCTAACTGAGGGCAGTGCAGAGCAATGATCAAATAGATTTATTGCGAGTGTTGACACTTGGAGGGATGAGATATCAATAAAGATTCTCCCAGCTTTAAATCTTGCATTCTGATGGCAGAGTTGAACCTACACCATGTGAAGAAACTGCATTGAAGGTATTGATACCATTTCACATTATTTACCAATATAAGACAAAGTATACACAGGACCTTTCTGTGGATAAGAAGGACTATTTGAAATGTATTCAAACTGTTTGCATTGATAATAAATTTAAAATAATGTGTATATAGATATATGATATATATGATAGAGATAGAGCTATAAATATAGGTATAGATATAGGTATATAGATATAAATAAAACACAAACCAAAACCTGCTGTGGCTATACTGCTGCATTTTAGTTTGCTAAACTGCTCAGGCAGATACCATAAAATGGGGTTGGCCATTAAAAATAGAAATTTATTAGTTCACAAGCTTGCAGTTTTGAGGCTGAGAAAAATGTCCAAATCAAGGTATCGAGAGATATTTTCTCCGGGAAGCCAGGCTGCCTGCAGTCCTAGACACTGTCGTGAACAAGACACATGCTAGCAGCCACTGGTCTCCCCCTTCTCTTCCAGGTTTAATTCCTTCCAGTTGTTTTTTTTTTAATTTTTTTTAAAGATTTATTTATTTAATTTCCCCCCCCCCCCCCCCCCCCCGGTTGTCTGTTCTTGGTGTCTATTTGCTGCGTCTTGTTTCTTTGTCCGCTTCTGTTGTCGTCAGCGGCAAGGGAAGTGTGGGCGGCGCCATTCCTGGGCAGGCTGCTCTTTCTTTTCACACTGGGCGGCTTTCCTCAGGGGCGCACTCCTTGCGCGTGGGGCTCCCCCACGCGGGGGACACCCTTGCGTGGCACGGCACTCCTTGTGCGCATCAGCACTGCACATGGCCAGCTCCACATGGGTCAAGGAGGCCCGGGGTTTGAACCACGGACCTCCCATATGGTAGACGGACGCCCTAACCACTGGGCCAAAGTCCGTTTCCCTCCTTCCAGTTTTTTTATTCTGTTGTTTTTCTCCTTTAATTCCATATTCATCCTGTTTATAAAGGTTTCCTTTAAAAGGATTAAGACTCACATTGGACCATGCCCGAACTGAAGCAATCTAATCAAAATATCCTATTTACAGCAGGTTTACACACCGAGGAATGGATTAGCTTTAAGAACATGATTTTCTGGGGTACAGACAATTTGAAAACGTCAAAGGCCACATTCTTTTTAAACAGTGTACACCTGAAGGCAATATGTATGGCTCAATATTAAGGTTATTTTGCATCATGATATACCAATGCTAAATTTTTATTCACCTATTGTCATGGCTTCCAAATATATAATGCCTAACATGTTATGCGGTCACCCCTTGGGCTGAAGTGTGGTTTGCTGGCCTGGCGAGGGGAGCGGCCGCGGTAGGCCTAATTCCGCTGCCCCCATAAAAGGGTGGTTGGTTGGGCCCACCGCCACCCCTGAAGGAAGCTTGGCATGGGCGCAGAGTGCCCTCGGGTCTCCCCTTCTCGGCAGCCATGCTTCCGTGGCCGCCCCTCCTCCTGGATGGCGCCACACGATGCCTGTGGGGCGGCACCCTTCTTCTTCTTTCTCCCTGCGCAGGCGCAGGATGGAAAATTCCAGTCTGCCCTTTTCCCCTCCCCCGACAGCAGCAACAGCCAGGCGTGGGCGGAAAAATCCAGTCTGCCCTTTTCCCTTCCCCCGACAGCAGCAACAGCCAGGCGTGGGTGGGAAACTCAAGTCTGCCCTCCACCCCAGCAACAGCAGCCACCAATCCCTAAACCCTGCCCCTTCCCCCAGCAACAGCGACAGCCAATCCCTAACCACCACCCCTCCCCCATCCAGTACCGCCCACTGACCTTTCGCCGGCAACCAATCAGAACAGGGCGTGGCTTTGACCAGTCAACCTTCCCCAGCCCCTATAAAACTGTTGCCTCTCCCTCAATAAAGTGGACTTGCGTGTTTACCTTGTCTCCGCGGTAGTTCTTCTGCCGTGCGCCCTCCAGTCCTGAGAACCCCCGACAAGGGCCTGGCCTCCCTTGTCCCCAGTTCATCGCCTGCTTCTCCGGGTGACCCCTTCGTCGCCTGCTTCTCCGGGCGACCCCTTCGTCGCCGGCTTCGCCGGGCGACCCCGTCAGCCGAACCGCGCAACCCCTTGTGAGACCGATCCCTCGTCTGCTGCCGGACCGACCCCTCTTCCCAAGTGGGACTGACCCCTCGTCCCAAGCGGGACTGACCCCTCGTCCAGAGCTGGACCGACCCCTTGTCCGCAGCCAGACCCCACCTCTACTGACCGAGCAAGCCGACGCAATGTTATATCATAAAGTATAACACAATGTAACCAAAATTATACCTGGATATGTATAAACAATTCAGCCAATGTAATCATCATGAGATAGTCATCAGCAAAGGTATAAAAGTTTTGAACAGTATAGGTGACTAAATCCTAATGGTATAGAAAGTGCATTCAAGTGTGTTGAGTAGTTTGAAATAAAAAAAAGGGTGTGTTATCTAATTACAGTTGAATTAAACTGGAAATCAATAACAGAATGGTACATAGCACCTCTAAGAAACATATTGAGCCTTTTTGCTTTCCTAACACAATAAAAATGAACCACCTATACCATAATTGTGAAGACTGAATAGCTATTGTAGTGCTTCCTAATACGTATGCACTTTGTGCTTGGTACTAGTCCGAACGGTTACACATTACAGTTAGTCCTACCTTCAAATGGCACATGAGGGTGGACACTGTCGTTAATGTGCTAACCTGTTGAGCTACTGAGTCATCAGAGATAAAGCAACGTGATGAGGATCATCCAGCTCACAGGTCACTGGACTCAGCTTTGGCACCAGGCTCATAGCTTTGGATAATTTCAGAAAGACTGTCATTCCTTACAATACCATGAGTTGTTTTGACTAATGAATATCACTCCATTCCTGAGAGGAAAACCCTCTGGATGAACAGGAAACCTCAGTCCTGGGACTGGGCTGAGGCCAGGGTCTGGGTCTTCTCTGTTCCTTGGTCACTAAGATCCACAGGCATTTCACCCTAAGAGCACTGGGAATATTAGGGGAGCTGTGATTTTCTGATTATCCATTTAATCTACACAATTTTCTATGTTTAAATACACAGATATATCTTATAGACAAGCACTGTTCATGGACAGATATTAATTGGGCCCTGTTCCCTAACCATCTAGAGCCAATTATCTCTTTGAAATTACCTGTGGGCACTGGCTACTACTGGTGCCAAAGCCTGGGCTCTCGGGGTTTTCTATGATGCCAATGGAGACTCCCATATGGATATAAAACTTAACATGAAAGCTCTTGGTACAATAGAAAGCTTCCACATCGGTCGTCTCTACCAACGATGCCTGCTCATCCTTGCTCCCAGGTAAAGCATCAGTGGACCCTTATCAGAAATCTTGACGTGTCCATCCAGTGTCAGTAATAAAATTAACTTTTGAGACTTTGTTGTTATTAACTTTTTTTCTCTCTTCCTTCCCTTCCTTCCAAGAATCACCTGCACTTCACTGCTTAGTTGATTTTTGAGAGAAACTGTCAAGAGGACTATGACAAAAAAATATATGTATAAATATAAAAGGCTCTCAGCCAATGAGACAAATCTCTTCTTTTGCATTCATTGAAATAAACTCAGTTCAAGCAGTTTTAGCAGAATTCAGAGCTGTTCATGGAAGCAAAGAGTGAGCTGGTTGCAGCACCAGATGGAGTAGGGGCAGGAGCAGCTGTGTACACTGACCAGAGTTTCAGTAAGCAGAATGCTAATGTAAATTTATACTTAAACAGATCTAATTCTGATGGGGTGTGTTTTACATAAAAAGACTATAAACAATGGTTTATGTGTATTATTACAAATTAATTAATTTTAATAATTATTTCATATTATTTTCTCTTTACTGAGCACTCTACTAGATGCAGTCAGTAGTATGTAGTGAATAAGTGTCATAAAAATAAATTGTGCAAATGACCCCTTATACTTCAGGTGTAATTCTAGGACTTTCTCATAGCATATCATGAAAATCATATAAGCATTGTTTGTAATTGAGTTCCACAGCTTCCAGACAACTGCTTGCACATAATTCACCCTAACATATCTTTTAAGTTAGATATTATAAATAAATATTACAAGGATGTCTCAACCAATAGATAAATTAATATAATAATTTTCAAAATATATCTTCAAAGTCTTTAAGACTTTGTAGAAAAGATTAAAAAATCATTTTGTTTTTACAATTTGATATATAGGAACACTTGTACAATAATCCAGTTAGCCCAGAACAGAGTTATCCTCCTGTAACCTGCATACTATTTAAGAAAAGTCTTAGTTAAGAACCTGTATTTACATGTGTATAATCTTTTATGATGTCATACTTCTTTTAAAAGAAAATTGTGTTATCAAATTCAGAGTGCTGCCTTTCCTATACTTCTCTGTTTGCTTCTGAACAAAATAAGAGTAATATGAATTTGAGATGGGAGATATGTAGTGCCCAACCTCCCCCTTTTAACAATTTATTACTTATTGGTTTATTTTTTATTAACATTGCTACCATTATGAGAATATCTAATTACTTCCACAAATATTTAATTCATGAATTAGGTATTTTTACAACTTCTATAGAAAAGGAAATTGAGAGTCAAAAATATATATGAAGCTCTCATACACAGTAAATAAATGGCCAAGTCAAGATACAAAATATATCTTCTCCTGTAGTCTGCAAACATTTGACTCTGCTCTGCTGACACATAAATTCAAGCTAGAAATGTACAACTGATTGGTGACTGTGAAATAATAAAATATGTTCCCTCTGTGTTCCAACTGTGAAATCTTGTTGAATTTTTGCAATACAGTAGAAGAAGCCTAGTAAGTAATTTAGTAAGGAAAAAAATTAAGCAATTATTTTTAAGATCTCAACTTCTATGTGAAGCTGACTTAAATAGGTTAGAACTTCTTATAAATAGTGAAGTTAGCTATTTTTAATCAGAGGCATCATACAATGCTTTCAGTAAGTTTTCAGTAAACTTGGTATAAAGCAAGAACAACAACTCCTTATTGAAGTAGTATTTTGAAGAATTCTGAAATAAAGAAGAGCAGACAGAAAGCTTTTATTCTTGAGCTCAGGAGGTCAGTCTGAAAGTGGCAGGTGTGCTGCCTTCTTACAGTGAGCAGAGCTTCTCTAGAAGTAGTTACATTTGTCAGGAGAAAAAGGGTCACAGAGCAGGAAGGTGAAGTGCATTAGCCCTGAGGGTTAGAGAGGATGGGTAAGCAAGTCTGAAAGGCACATTCTGCGGGTTCAAGGCAGCAAGGAAAGCCATTCCCATTTCAATGGCATGAGTTAAAATATGACTCAAAGCTGAAGGAAACATTCAGCACTTGAGGGTTAAGCAAGGGTTTCACTAAGGGTGATTGTAAAAAGAAAGTTTATGAAGGACTCAGGTGTGAGTGTAACATCCATTAATGACCTACACATCAAGCAATGTCTCTATATCAGCTATTTCAAGTTCTGAAATATGTTCAGGCTTTATAGGAAAATATAATAGTATGTGACACAAAACAAGAATAAAAATACTAAATTTAGTGACTCTGATATTATTAATAAATAAATAATTTTCCTTACAGGTAATATCACCTATCGAAAGTAACAAGTGATTATTTTGAACAGAGAACACTAAGTACCTACATACATTCAAGGAATACATGGAGAAGCATGAGAAATGTATGGTGGTATTTAATGGAAGCAGTTTAGTGGTCATGGAATGGATTATAATTGATTATAATGTTTTGATAAGCCCTGAATAAATAGTACCCTTTGATCTCTACTCAGATTCTACAAGGTCATTATATTATCATAAATATTAACATTCCTGGAACACAACTAATGACAGAGCAATGCATAGAAATTACCTATATTAAATCTTTCAATCTTCCAGGCAAACCTTTAACTTCAAGTGGATCCATTTTATAACTAGAAAGTGATAGAAATATATGTAAACATAGGCACAATTCTTAAATATTATATTTTACTCATACTCCTATTCTGGAAACAAGGACGAAAAGCAGGGAAGCCAAAAGGAGCAAGAGGAAACATTGTTATATCCTATTAACCAAAATGAAATAGAGAAAATAAAAGAGTTTTAATGTGAGGCAATATATGAACTTAGATTAATTCCTTCTACATGGGCTCCTGCATGTTTCTTAGGGTTTATTTGTCAGACTCTTCATGGCCAAGGGAAATGTTCCTAAGATGCCCAACTCCAGCACAGTGACTGAACTCCTGCTTACAAGGTTTTCTGATGTGTGGGAGCTCAGGGCCTTACATGCCATGCTATTCCTACTGATGTACTTGGCAACCCTGATGGGGAATCTTCTCATTGTCATAATAATCACCTTCAATTGGAAACTTCACACCCCCATGTATTTCTTCATTAGGAATCTGTCTGTCTTAGACATGTGCTACATTTCTGTCACGGTCCCCAAAGCATGTATCATCTTCCTGCTTGATGACAGGACAATCTCCATGGCTGGATGTGCAGCTCAGATCTTCCTCGTGCTTGCATTTGCTACAGTAGAGCTGCTGTTCCTCACCATCATGGCCCGTGACCGCTATGTGGCCATCTGCCGGCCCCTCCACTGCACTGTGATCATGAACCCTCAGGTCTGTGTGCAGATGACTCTGGCCTCTGTACTCAGTGGTCTGGTCCACTCTGGATTCCACACTGGCAACACATTCCAACTGCCCTTCTGTCGGTCCAACGTGGTGCATCAGTTCTTCTGTGACGTTCCCTCTCTTCTCAAGCTTTCCTGCTCTGAGACCTTAAACAATGAAATTTTAATTTTCATCTCTGCAGTGGTGATTGCTGGTGGCTGCTTTGTCTTCATCATCATGTCTTATATTCACATATTTTCTACTGTGCTTAAGTTTCCAACCAGGGGTGAGCGTGGAAAGGCCTTTTCCACCTGTGTCCCTCACATCCTCGTGGTGAGCATCTTTCTCAGCTCAGGTGCTGCTGTGAATGTGAAGCCAACCTCCAGCTCACCCACAATTCAGGACATGATCACCTCTGTGTTCTATTCTATAGTCCCTCCTTTCTTGAATCCTATAATCTATAGTCTTAGAAACAAACAGATAAAGGAGGCTATAGAGAGAGTCATGAGGAGAAAGCTTTGTTTAGGGAAAAGATAGCATAGTTGTTTGAAGATGAAATTTTCAATCATGAAAAAATATCAAATTTTGGACTAGTGTTTTAGGGAATTCCTGTTTACCTGTGATTCATTAGTGCTCTCCTTGATCACAAAGAGCGACTTACTTACAACTGTATTTTGGTCTTGATTAGCTCCTGCACTTACTTTATATTGACTTTGCAAAAGATCTAGGCACTGACCAAGCACAGCAGATTGCGGTTTCCAGGTTCACTCCCAAGTGGCCCCAAAGAGGTGGGGCACCTTTCAGGAAGTTTCCTACCTGTGGTATGTGTTTTAAAATTGGCAGTGCTGTTTAGACAATGTAACACTCTTTGACTGTGTACAAAAACAAGCTGATTTTAAGAAACCAATGTTTCAGAGAAGAGGGGAGACCTGCTATGGCATTCTCTTCTGGAGAGTTTACTCGAATGTACTGCATATTGGAGAGTGTCTTGATCCAAAGAACACTAATTGCTGTGTGTCCCTTAATGCCCTCCTGTTTTAATTTCATTTTAAAATCTCCATAGCATTGGGCCTTGGACTGATTATTGTTGTTGTTTTTCCAGCAAAATTAACAGTATGTAGGAGAAGAGCAAAATTTCATAGTGGCCTAATATTTTGTGAATCTTGAAGGTATATGATGGTGTGCAGGAGGAAGACAAGAGGAAGACGAGGAAGTCAGGTTTTTGCTTTTAAAAATAATATATACATATTTTTATTAGAGAAGTGGCCTTACAAAACAATCATGCACAATGCCAAGATCTGGGTTCTGCATCTGCATCTGGGTTCTGCAGGCAGTAAATACTGCAGCAGTGACAATGCTTTGTCTCTCAGATACAGGTGACAGTAGGAGACAAGTGTGGAAACACTGAAGCAGAGGGGAGTATTACTAATGACAACAGCTGGCTTGATATTTGGATTCTCTTTATATTTGTTTCTCTACCCAAGTGCCGAGTGATAAAATAGGGAACTTGATCAGGGCATAAAATTATGCCAGGAAGCAAGCAGCTCCCTGTTTATGGACATACCTTAAAATTTCCTGGTTTGTACTTTTTTTTTTTTGCCAGTTGTATCAAGGAGCAATGTATAATAAATTCTAAAGGACTTTCTTTAAAAGGACTTTAAGAAGAGTAGATCTTTACCTCCCAGTTGTTGTGCCTTCCTGTTTATCTTTGACCTTTTTCAAAAAACTTTAAAAAAATCAATCTTAATTCTAACCTAATCCAGGTTATACCACTGTTGATGGGAAATCAGAAAAGGACCTAATAGATATAGTCAGGTAAAGAAAACCATGTGATGTTTTGAAATGGAATCAGTCACTGAAGAACTGTGTGAGCTGTGTGACAACCAGAGGAATAAAAACATGATAGTGGGTGATCTCAGAGACACTTACGTTGCCTTGCAAATACATTTCACATCTGTTTTCTGTGTTTGATGTATATTGGCCTTCAGTGTAAGGCTTTTAATATGCATCATTAATCAAAAATATTATCAATGAAATTGAATCATGTGAGAATTGGCAAGTGCATGCAAATCAAGTCTGCTTGGAGTTCAATCTCTTCTTTCTTTCAATGTAACTTTTATATGAAATAGAGTAACCAGTAGACAGTTCTCAAGAAGACCTTTTTCCTTAAGTTTCAAGAATGTTTTGAATGCTATTATTGTAGCTTCATTTTTGTCCACGTATGAAAATATGTTTCTATAATAAATTATTTGATAGAAATTGATAAAGTAGATTTTACATATTTGTAACTACCAACAATTAGCTTTACCAATGTGCTGACAAATTTGTACTCCTGCCAACAGCATTCTATTTACACACCTACTTGCCTGTAAATGAAATGGTCATTTACTAATTCTTATTAAACTTATGGGCAAAACAACTAATTGTTGATGCAATTTGTAGCGCCATTAAGCCTAGTGAAGTAGAAAATTAGTTCACAACATATAGAATTAAAATATATGTTGTGACAATATCAGGAGGTAGGAACAAAGCTACAAAGCTGTAATTAAAAAATGATAATGAATGGAAACAGAAATTCACAGGAACCAATGAAGTTAATCAGAAATGTTAAATAAGAAGGTTAATAAGAGAAACACCATATATATATATATATATATATATCTTTTTATGAAACATTGTCTGAAAGAAAGATAGCACAAGTCTGTGATGAAAAGAGAGCCACTGAGCAAACATTTTTGATGGATTATACAAGGCACGGAACTATATAACGCAGTGAATCGTGTAGTCAGTGATAGACTGTGGTTACCAGTACACAATGAGCATTCTTTCCTGAACTACAACAAATGTATAATACTAATACATGGTGCTAAAAATAGGGAAGTTTATGGAAAAAATATTATCCAAAAGTAAGCTCTGGACCATAGTTAGAAGTAATATTTAGATGATGTTCTTTCATAATCTGTAACAAAATTTCTACAACAATGC
Source organism: Dasypus novemcinctus (assembly GCF_030445035.2). Lineage (NCBI taxonomy): Eukaryota > Metazoa > Chordata > Mammalia > Cingulata > Dasypodidae > Dasypus > Dasypus novemcinctus. The sequence continues at coordinate 9,651,759 of NC_080703.1, forward strand.
AGAGTGGAGGTGAAAGGGTGATGTATGGGAGTTCTGCATATTATGCATGATTGTTTTGTAATCTCACAACTTTTTTATTAAAATTTTAAAAAATTCCTACAATTCAACAATAGGACAAAGCATGAGATTAAAATATGGGCAAAGGACTTTAGCAAACTTTTCTCCAAAGAACATATAACAATGGTCAATAAACACAGGAGAATATGTTCAATATAATTAGCCATTTAAGAACTGCAAATCAGAATCACAGTGAGATTCCCCTTTACACCAATGGAGATGACTATTATTAAAAAATTCCAAACAACAAGTTTTGATGAGGATATTGAGAAATTGGAATACTTGTACATTGTTGGTCGTAATGCAAAAATGGTGTTAAGTACTGAGGAAAACACTTCAGCATTTTCTTAACAAGCTAAACAAAGAATTACCTTATGAGTTGACACTTCCACTTCTACATAAAAACCCCAAAATTTGAAAACAGGAATCATACAGTTGTATTTATTATCAAATTTTATAGAAGCATTATTTGCAATAGCCAAAAGTTAAAAATAACTCATGTCCCTCAACAGAAAATTAGATAAACAAAACATGCTGTAGACATAAAATAGAATATTATTCCTCAGTAAAAAGGAATGAAATTTGATAAGTGGTTAATAGGAAGGGATCTTGAAAACATTATGCTAAGCAAAATAATTGAGACAAAAATCACAATTATAGAATTATTCCATTTATATGAAATATGTAAAATAAGATTGTTCATAGAGATAGAAAGTAGATTTGAGGTTACCAAAGGGTGGCAGGAGGGTTGGTGATGGGATTTATTGCTTAATGGGAACAGAGGTCTATTTAGAATGATGAAAAATGTTGGTAATATATACTGGTTATGGTAGCACACATTTTATATGCAGTTAATGTCTTAACTGTAATACTTAAAAACGTATAAATGGCAAATAAAATTAAGTTAAAATAATGAAATTGAGAATAAAGTTCCACTTATTTTAGCATTAAAGGGAATTGATAATTCAGAAATAATCATATACATTTATACACAATTATTATCCACAATGGGCCCAAGACAAATCAGTTGGTAAAATAATAGTCTTTCAACAAACAGAGATGGAACACCTGGCTATCTAAAGGCAAGCAAAACAATTTGGTCTTTGTTATCACATCATACAGAAAAATCAACTGAAAATGTATTATATCCATATATATAAGGGATACAACTATAACAATCCTAGAAAAAATTGTAAGCAATACCTCATGACCATATATTAAGCATGAGATTTTTAGATATAACAACATAAGCAGAAGAAACAAAAACAAGATTAGAAATTTTACAGTCCAACAAAAATAAAACTTTCATTTCAAAGGACATTACTAGGAATGTGACAAAACACCTTATCAAATGGTAGAACATATTGCAAGTCCTATCTAGAATACAGTTCAATCTGAAATACACAGGTATGGAGTTTACAGATATATCAAAATCTCTCACAACTCAATGATTTTTTTTAAACTTAGTTGCTTGTAGGAATTTGGTATTATTTATGAATTCCAAAATTAGATATTGGATTATGTGTGTGAACTGGTCTTTTCCTCTGGGTATATCAGATTATATTAGATTCAGAGGTTTCACTTGTACTTGATTAGATAAATGATTCAGGCTTTGATTGGGCCTCATCAGTAGGACATTGAGTCCCCACCCCGTTGGTGGGCAGGGACTCACAGAAAAACTACTTGTCAGAGAAGGGATGTTGGAGGTTTTGAGCTGGAGTCCAGGAAGTAAACACAAGATATTCAGGTACGGGGGAGGCCCTGGAAAGAGAGATGAGCCGTTCACCTGATAATCTTCAGCTGGTCTTGTGGAGAGAGCAGATGAACTGAACCCAGAGAGAAACAAGCCCCTGGAAGAGAGGAACCTAGGAAGCCTGAACCATGGCAGACATTGGCAGCCATCTTGCTCCAATACTTAGCATCAGACTTTGGTGAGGAAGTAAATTATGCTTTATGGCCTGGTAAATGTAAGCTTCTACCCCAAATAAAAACCCTTTATAAAAGCCAACACTGGGGCAGTGGACTTGGCCCAGTGGTTACGGCATCCGTCTACCACATGGGAGGTCCGCGGTTCAAACCCTGGGCCTCCTTGACTCATGTGGAGCTGGCCCATGCACAGTGCTGATGTGTGCCAGGAGTGCTCTGCCATGCAGGGGTGTCCCCTGTGTAGGGGAGCCCCATGTGCAAGGAATGCACCCCATAAGGAGAGCCACCCAGGGCGAAAGAAAGTGCAGCCTGCCCAGGAGTGGTGCTGCAGCCTGCCAGGAATGGTGCCTCACACATGGAGAGCTGACACAACAAGATGATGCAACAAAAAGAAACACAGATTCCCATGCCACTCACAACAACAGAAGCGGACAAAGACGATGCAGCAAATAGACAGAGAACAGACAACTGGGGTGGGGGGAGGAAGGGGAGAGAAAATAAATAAATAAATAAATAAATAAATAAATAAATAAATAAATAAATCCTTTTTTTTTAAGTTTAAAAAAAAGCCAACACCATCAGCACCCCTTTGGCTGACAAATACACTGCTATTCTGTTTCTTATCCATCCCTAGTTTATTTGTATTTGTATCTTGTAAAAACAGCCTTAGGTATGAGGTTTCACTATGTTATATAGTACCAAATTAGATTTTTTAGCTTGCCTTCTAGTAATATATCTGTACTTAGACTTTCACTTTCAAACACTATCATACCCATAGAACAGTTCTGCTAGTTCAAGCAGCATGATGTGCTCTCAACATTTCCATTCATTTCCAAATATTTACAATCTTTGAACCAATTCTGCACAGAATAAGCCCCAGCTTTCCATCTGCTACTCACCTTCTATTTTCTGTTGACCTACATTCTAATTATTAATTCCATGAGCTTACATTATACATTTAGTTCATAATAGCACCCTCATACAGTATTTGTCCTTTTGTGTCTGGCTTGCTTCACTCAACAAATGTCCCCTAGGTTAATACATGTTGTCATATGCTTCACGACTTCATTTCTTCTTACTGGTGTATAATCCATTACGTGTATATACCACAACTTGCTTATCCATTCATCAATTGATGGAAATTAGGATTATTTCCAACTTCTGACTATAGTAAATAACACTGCTATGAACATTGGTGTGCAGATGTCTATTTGTGTCACTATTCTCAGTTCTTCTGGTTATATACCTAGCAATGGTATATCTGCATCACATGGTAAATCTATATTCAACTTGCTTAGGAATATCAAACAGTGCTCCACAGTAGTTGTATGATCCTACCTTCCCACAACAGTGAATAAACATTCCTATCTCTCCACATCCTCTCTAATATTCATACTTTCTTACTTTTTAACAGTGGCCAGTAGCAATGGCTGGAAATGATATCTCATTGTAGTTTTGATTTGCATTTTCCTAATCACAAGTGACAGTAGAACATTTTTTCATGTGTTTCTTCACCATTTGTATTTCCTCCTTGGACAACCATCTTTTCAAGTATTTTGCCCATTTTTTAACCAGGTAGTTTGTCTTTTTATTGTTGAGTTGTATGCTCTCTTTATATATCATGGATTTTAAACACTTATGGAATATGAGATTGGCAAATGTTTTCTCCCATTGAGTCAGCTACCTTTACCCCTCTTGGCAGAGTCCTTTGAGGTAAAAAAAAAAAAAACTTTAATTTTGAAAAGTCCCATTTATCTCTTTTATCTTTTGTTGCTCATGATTTGTGTGTAAATTTTAAGAAACTACTGCTAACCATAAGATTTAAAGAGGTTTGTCTACATTTTTTTCTAGGAGTTTTATGATTGTTGCTTTATATTTAGGTCCTTGATCCATTTTTAGTTAATTTTTGTATAAGGTATGAGATGGGGTTCCTCTTTCTTGATGGATATGGCTATCTGTTTCTATCAGCACCATCTGTTGAATAGACTGTTCTGGCTCCTCTGGGAGGGCTTGAGAGCCTTGTCAAAAATCACTTGGCTGTAGATGTGAGGGTCTGTTTCAGAGTTCTTGATTATCTTGCTTTGGTTAATATGTCTGTCTTTATGCTAGTACTATGATTTTTTTTTTTAACCACTGTAGTTAAGTAATCTGCTTTAAAGTCAGGAAGTGAGAGTCCTCCAACTTCACTCTTCTTTTTTAAGAACTTTTGCCTATTCAGGGCCCCTCAGTCTTTCAAATAAATTTGGTAATTGGTTTTACATTTCTGCAAAAAAGGCTGTTGGGATTTTTATTAGGATTGTGTTGAATCTGTAATTCAGTGGGTAGAAGTGACATCTTAATTATATTCAGACTTCCAATCCATGAACACAGAATGTCCTTCCATTTATTTAAATCTTCTTTGGTTTCTTTTAGCAATAGTTTGCAGTTTTCTAATGTTCCTTTATGTCTTTGGTTAATTTTTTTTCCCAAATATTTGATTTTTTAAGTTGCTATTATAAATGGATTTTTTTTCTGATTTCCTCCTCAGATTGCATACCGGTATTGTATGATATTGTATTGAATAGTGGATATTAATCTTGTATCCCATTACTTTGCAGAACATGTCTACTAGTTCTAGCAGCTTTGTTGTGTACATCTCAGGGCTTTCTAGATAGAGGATCATATATCATCAGCAAGTACTGCAAATTTTTCTTCTTCCTTTCCTTTTTGGGTGACTTTTATTTCTTTATCTAGCCTAATTGCTCTAGCTAGAACTTCCTGCACAATATTGAAGAACAGTGATAAATGTGGGCAGCATTTTCTTGTTCCTGATCTCAGCAGGAATGCTTTCAGTCTTTGACCATTGAGTATAATTCTAGCTGTAGTTTTCTCATGTATACCCTTTACATTATTGAGAAAGCTTCCTTCTACTCCTATATTTTGGAATGTTTTTATCAAGAAAGGATGCTTTATTTTGTCAAATGTCTTTTCTTGGGGCAGAAATGAGGGCATCATTTAATTTTTCTCCTTCAATTTAACAATGTGGTTAATTATACTTATTGATTTTCTTATTTTGACCCACCCTTGTATACCTGCGATAACAAAGTCAAACCTGGTGTATAATTCTTTTAATGTGCTTTGTGATTCAGTTTGCAAGTATTTCGTTGAGGACTTTTGCTTCTATATTCATTAAGGATATTGGCCTGTAATTTTCTGTTTTCATAGTATCTTTATCTGGTTTTGGTATTGGAGTGATATCAGCTTCATAGAATGAGTTTGTTAGCCTTCATTCCTGTTGAGTTTTTAAAAAGAGCTTCAGCTCTGCACTAATGGGGTGCAAATTTTCTTCCATGGCAGAGTACAGAGAGTACCAACAGTAGTTTTTGTCCATGCAATTTCCAGAATGGCCAGCAGATGGTGCTTACTGGTCTACAACAGAGATGTTTCTCTGTTTTCCTGTGTCTGGTCTGGCCAGAGCTGAGATTCAAAGTGGGCTTTACTGGCTGAATTCACTGAAGCAACCCGCCACCCCTCCCCCCCGATTCACCTTCCTTTTTCCTTTGTCACAGCTGACAGTGAGGAAGATGCCTGTTCCCTTCTCATGAGCCAGGGGTTTTACCCCAGCTTAATATATTGGGGTTGGGGGAGGGAAGCCCTTCTGGGCTGCTTCAGGAGTTTGGTAACTTATATTTGTTGTTTTAGGTTCTTCATTCCTCCCTCTTTCCCTCGCCCTCTGGGAGTTGTTCAGCACTCTTCTTGTCTGCTGATCCCCAAGGCAGGGCCCTCAGCTAGCTTTTGGTTCTTTCTCCATTGTTTTTTGACAGAGTTGAGCTCTGCCTATCTAACCAACTGACATCTTCCCACAATTCCTGATAAAATGTTAATAACCCAAATTAAATTGGGCAAACAATTGAAAATGGAATATTAAAAGAATAAATTACCAACAAGAACATCAAAAATTCTCAGCATCATTATTCATTAGAGAAAGGCAAATCAAATGCACAAGAAGGAATCACTTCGCATCTACTGTGGTGGCTTTAATAAAAAAGAATATCAAGTGGCAGTGAGCATGTTCAGAAATTAGATCTTCACTCACAGATGGTAGTGATAACATGACAGAGCAACTTTTTAAAATAGTTTTGTGTTAACTGTTCTGATATGATCCAGGAATTCATGTCTAGGTACATACCAAAGGCAATAAAGATACAAGTCCACCCAGTAAAAGATGCAGGAATATTCAAAGTAATTTTCATAATAAATAAAAATTAGCAATACTCATATGTCTACTGACTTATGAATGGTGAATATAATTTGAAACATCTACACAATGGCAATAAAAAGCAACAAAATCCTAAAATATATTACAACATGTTGAATCTTGAAAACATTATGTGTAGTAAAAGAAAAGTCTCAAATTAATGCAACATTCAATTTTCTTGAAATATCCTGAGTAGGCAAGGGACAGAAATTAGATTACTGGTAGTTAAGGAGGTGAAGTGGTTTCAGTTGGGGGCAGTAGGAGTGACTGCTAACAGAAATGGAGTTTCTTTTTGTAATGAGGAGGAAGTTCTCAATTTGAATACTAATGATGGTTGCAGAAATCTGTGGATAAATAAACACTGTCAAACAGTACATTTTAAATGGATGAATTCTATGGTATGGGCATGATATCTTGACAAATATGATAAGAAAAAGCAGAGGATAAAATTGAAGGACACAGAAAACATATACAGAATAAAATGAGAAATATTTGAAACTGCTGCAATTATCCTTTCTCCAAACAGCCATTTGTCCATGTTGTTTATAACACTTTCCTAGACTCTTCCATTTGTTCATACACAGAAAGGCATCTGTTGTTTGGGGGAAACTTTATTTGTAGAACAATACAAGCTCTCCTAACAAAGGTGTCTTAATCTTTAATAGTATTTTCTGTGTAGGATTATTACAGCTTTCTGTTAATTTTTTCATGCTACATGTTAATAATGGGAGGTGCTTCAGAGGATCTTCCTAAGATATTCATACACCTGACTCCATTGTCTACCAATACTTCTATTTTCACTTGATTGTTGGAAACAATCATTAAAAAGAGCATATGTTAAAACGTTACTTTGGTTCAGAAGTATGGCACTCAGGCTGAGAAAATGGCATCCTAATTTATACTTCAACTCTACTATAAATATTCTCTTTGTGAAATAATTCCTATAAGTATGAAAGCTCTATTAAAGCAGTATCAAAGGTTACAAATTTGAGAGGCAAAATATACATTTCTGAATTTGCCAAAATGAAAAGCAAAATCAATTACCCACATAAACATGAATTAATGTAAACACCATGGCTAGATGAAAAATAAAGAGATATATACTTTGCCATATACATGGATTTTTCATGGATTAGTGTGGACTACAAACATTGGAAAATACATAAAATAAGGCAAAATATAACTTAAAGATGTATAATATGGTTGAAGACACTGAGGAAATATTAAGAGAAAAAAGACTAACAAAAATATTGAGGAAAACAATAGTTGCTTTTAAATATAATGCAAAAATCAACAATTTCACACTTACAAAATCACCAGATTCTTATATATTTTAACTTAACATCAATTAAGGGGGGGGGAGAGGGAGGGAGGGAGAGAAATAAATAAATAAATAAATCTTTTAAAAAATTGCAATGAACTAACAAACTAATGAAAGAAATTGTTAATGTGGAGAAAAGTGGGAGGTGTGGGAGTAGGGCATAGGGGAATCCTTTATATTTTTTAATATGATTTTTATGTGATCTAAGTATCTTTAAAAACACAAAAAATGTATTTAAAAAAAGAAAACAAGGGATAGAAATGTTTAAAGTACCTCAGAAAGAAACTTTTAACCTAGAATAATTTATGGAATACAATTTTCCTTAATACCAGAGGTGATTTTAAAAATTTTGCTTAGACTTTAAAAAACTAAGAAAATCTGTGTCTGGCTCTCCTTCAGTACAAGAAATGTTGAAGCTCTTCAGATAGAATGGAAATGACACAAAATGCAGTCAGATCTATTAAAATATGAATATAATGAAATGGTAATTATTTGGAAAATCACTAAGGATTTTTCAATTTGCTTTTTCATTCTTTTAAAACATTTAACTTAAGGAAAAGTTAATATAGTGTTTGATTTATAGCAAGAAAAGTAAAAATGCATGACAACATCAAAATGACTTTGAATGAAAATATAATGCAATATTTTTACATTAAATATAAGATGTCACAATATTACTTTAGGGTAGACAGTGATGTTAGGTAAGCATGTTGTAAAACAGAACAAGCATTTAAAATGAAATAAATAGGTATAGATAAAAAGCCAGTTGTGGAAAAAATGAGATATTAAAAAATTTTCAGTTAGAGAAACTGGTGTAGCTCTGGTTGTACGTGTGTAGCTTCACACGTACAAGGTCTTGGGTTCATTCCCCAGAGCTGCCTAAAAATTTTTTTTAATTAATGCAAAAGACAAGAAAGAAGGAAATATTTCAAACCATATTTGAAAACATGTGCACTAGGATATAGGTAAAATACACCTCAATTTGAAAGCATGCCAATATGATCATATTCTTCTTTTGTTCAATAATTCTCCAATAGCTTCTCTTCAACATTAGAAAATTAAAAAATTTAAAAAAAAATAAAGGAATCTCTCCATATCACCCCATGCAGGAATTATCACTGGACTAACACTTCTGGTCTGTTGTTGAATAGTCTGCTTACTCATTTGTGTAAAAATGACAGGAATTTCATAAGTAATTGTAGCAGTTTGATATTGTTTATGAATTCCAAAAATAGATATTGGATTATATTTGTAAAATGATTTGTTCCTTTGGGTGTATTAGATCATATTGGATTCAGATATTTCACTTTTACTTGATTAAATAATGATTGGGGCTTTGGTTGCACCATGTCAGTAGGACTTTGGGTCCCAGGCCACCTGGTGGGTGGGGACTCATGGAGTAACCACACCACAGAGAAGGGAGGTTTGGAGTTTTGATCCTGGATGCTGGGTAATAAACACATAGAGAAGCACATAGGTGAGGAAGGAGAGAAGGCTCAATTGGACACAGCAGAGGCCCCAGGAAGAGGGATGAGCCATTTGACTGATGCTCTACAGCTGGCCTTGTGAGAGAGCAGAGGCGCTGAGCCCAGAGAAAAATGAGGCTTGGGAAGAGAGGAATCCAAGAAGCCTGAACCCTTGCAGACTTAGGCAGCCATCTTGCTCCAACATGCGGCCACAGGCTTCGGTGAGGGAAGTAACCTGTGCTTTATGGCTTGATAACTGTGGGCTTTTATCCCAAATAAATACCTTTTATAAAAGCCAACATATTTCTGGTATTTTTCATCATCACATTGGATTTAGGCAATCTATTAAAAAAAAATAAGAAACTATATACCCTGGAAAAAAAAAGTCTATGAATCCTTAATTATTATGAGTTATCCTTTCCAGCACAGGAGAACAAAAAAATGGGCAGCATTTAAATTCAGAATTAAGTGGCTGGAATAATCTTCACTGTTTATCAGGCTTCCAGTTAGGTATGGAATGGGGATTAATATATTAGTCATTGTTTGTTGGAGTTATTTGAATGACAAATTTTCAGGGCATTCAAGGAACATGTATTTTTCAGTGGTGGGTTTGTGTATCAGTCTGGCTTTGCTTCATATTGAATTGTGCATGGATATGCACCTCTTGTCTCATCTGGGATGATGATTGGAAGGGCAAACACTCCCTGGAGTATGTTTTTTTCCATAAAGGTGTTTGGAAATTACCTAAGAGGCAAATGCAAAACACACACTTCCAGTCTCCCATCTCCAGCTGAGTTTGACAGCCTGTAAAACAGGGGTTCCTAACTATTTTTGTTCCACAGACCCCTCTGCCAGTCAGGTAAAAACCATGGACCCCTTCCCAGAATGTAGCAGCACATAGTTTTAAGACACTCAAAATTGACATATCTTTAAATTAAATTTTAGGATTATTCAAAATTACATTTATAACTTTCTATTAATTTTAATAGCTGATAACCTAACATGGTTCAACATCTGTTCAAACAGTTTTTTTTTGGCAAACATTTAGAAAATTGAGTTTCCCACCATGTCATAAAACCATCTCCACCACAATCACCAACTTTTTGTAGGCAGTTAATCACTGCACTCAAAACATGGGACATCAAAATAAAAATTATACTAGCTCCACACTATAATGTAAATTATTTAATAAATATGTCACACCTGCACCAATATGTTCCCACAAGAATAATGTTTTTTATTTTTTTAATTTCAATTCAAACTCACAGAACTCCTTAAGTCTTTCCATGGACACCTAGTTAAGAGCCCCTGCTGTAAAACAAGTTCAGGAAGAATTTTAGTTATGGGTAAGGAAGAAATCCTGGTAAGCTGGTATTGGTCTGAATTTTTATTTTTATTTATGACTCCTGGCTCTCTCATGTTTTCTGATAGAAATAACTGAAATGTCCACTGACAAATGATTTCAAAATAAAATGTGGTACATAAACAGAACAGACTATTATTCTGCCACAAGAAACAATGAAATTCTGAGACATGTTGCAACATGGAAGTAATTTGAAAACATTATTCTAGTGAAATAAGTGACACACCTTAAGACAAATAATGTGTGATTACACTTAGATGTCTAGAAATAGCAGCAAAATCTCAGAAACAGAAAGTTAATTAAAGGTCACCAAGAGATGGGTTGGGGAAAATGGGGAGAGTATGGGGGAAAAATACCAAAGAATATCTTTTGCTGAGTAGTTTAAAGTTACTCTGGGCTGTCTTTACTCACAAAGTGAGCGTAAATTTTATTTAGGTCATTTATAAAATTAATTATTGACTTCCATACAGACAATGTATCACCTTTTTAAAACAAAATATCAAGTATATTAATAAAGTTATTGAAAACCCATAGTTATAAACCAACGGTTAAGAAGGCATGTGCTAGGAAATCCATGTTCCTTACAATTCAATTTACTGATGAAACCAAGGAACACATATAGTGGTTTGAAACTGTGCTTTGATTATTTTTCTTTAAATTGGAGAAGGGTTTACAGAATATCAGAAGGGTTTACAGAAAAATCATGCATAAAATGATTCCCATATATGATCCTATTATTACCACTTTACATTGGTGTGGTTCATTTGCTACAATTGAAAAAGGCACATTTTTATAATTATTATTAAATACCATCCATGGTTTAAGTTAGGGTTCATTTTATATTTTATGCTTTGACTTTTCTATCAGAATAAAAAAGGAAAGGAAGACAGAGCTATTAAGATAAGCAAGTAGATATTATATTTTAAAGGAAAGTTTGGGACCTTAAAGGACAGATGGGATGATGCAAAATACAAAATGAGATCTCCATGAACATGGTAAATATATATAAAAGTTGTAAGGGCAGATAAGTCTAAAATTTCTCAAAGACATGAGAAAAGGTAGAGGTGAAAACTCAATAATTAGATGTATTGATTAGGTCAACATATCTAAAATGAAGAGTCAATATTGCAAAATATCAACTTTATTACCTTCCCCATGTTTAGAAGTTTGCAGGAGGGAATTGAGAAGCACCTGCTAAGGAAAGCCTGATGGGAACCTCTCTAGAGACTGCAAGCAGAAAGCTGACAGTTTACAGAAAAACAGGCAGTTTTGATTCAGTTTAAAATGTTCAGTGACCAACTGTAGTAATTTCAAGTAGAAGTAGAAATCGTAGTTTGACAAGGTATCACCTGAATGCCAAGAAAATCAACCTAAACTGAAGGGATTAATATCTTTTATGAGAAGAACAGGTCATGACACCTAGAAACACATCATCATGGTAAAGCAATAATGTAGAAGAATTTCTCAATTTACTTTCCTTCCTTTAGACACAATCTTTGGTAACTTTATTGTGTATAAAGCATATAAATTTCCCTTTGTCCATAGTCAGTTATGTGTTCTTCATTTAGTGTGTAGGAGACAATGCTGTGGTGGTTTGCGTGACTGGAAATTGTTGTGGTTAACGAGTTATTTAGCAGTACATGTACTGGAGAATTCCTGAAAGAATTGTTGCTATTCCACACAAGAAGCCTCGCAGGCAGTAGAAACTGAGAGCATCCAACAAATTCAAAAGCACAAAAAAATCTGTCACATCAACCATGACACACATTAGATTTCTTTAATGATTACCTGAAGGAGGAGTCTACCCTTGTTCTTAATTCCCCTTCTGAGTAATTGATAAGGAAAACTGACAATGAATCACATCTCTTCTATGAGTTTCAGTGGAACTTTTTCAAGGCATGTGATCTCATAGAAATATATTATGGTTCATCTGGTTTATGCTGCTGGACAATTTTAAGGAATTCAATGCAATACTGAGTGGACTTTCACCTTTTCATGCACTGAGGCATTGAAGCTAATCTAAGTGGAACACTCTGTTCCATTTGAGTTTCCTCTGGCTTAAATTGACAGGGTTAGGGCATTCTCTTAGAAGGACAGTCAGAAGAGCAGCAGTAATAGAGAGGAGCAGCCACCTGATGGGAGTGTGGGCATGGGGCATTGATCCTGCATTTTCTGTTTCAGTGGGGAGGAATTACCCCTTAATAATAACTTTGGCAATTTGCTTCATGCTGTATTCATTCTCCCCTAAAAAGAGAAGTGCAATGCCTTATAAGGGCTTTATTTTTATGCATCTTAATTAAAAGACAAAATGTGTAGAATAAAGGAGTGCTATGGATTGATTTATAGGCCCTCAAAAAATATAACATCTTAAACCCAGCATATATAAGGTGTGACTTTGTTTGGAAATAAGGTCTTTGCAGATGTAATCAAGCTAAGACAAAGTCATGATGGATTAGGGATGAACTTAACACAAAGCCCCTTGTCTGGAGCTTTTTTGGGGGCAGAAGGGGTGGCTTTAATACTGATTCAATCTATTTAACCATTATGGTTATGTTGAGATCTATTTCTTCTTAAGTCAGTGAAGGTAATTTGGTGTTCAGACAAATTGTCCATTTCATCTAGGTTCTCTAATTTTTTGGCATACAAGTTCTTATAGAATCATTTCAAGAACATTTTTTATTTCTCTGGAGTCAGCACTGCCCCCCCCCATTCATTTCTTATTTTAGTTATTTGTTCCCTATCTCTTTTTTTTTCTTTGTCAGCCTAGTGAAAGATTTGTCAATTTTATCAATGATTCAAAGAAGCATCTTCTGCATTTTTATTCTCCTTGTGAAGGCAGGCTTGCCTGCAAACTGCAGAGAGCCACTGGTCCAGGCAATGCAGAGTGCCACCAGCCTACAAGTGCTGCAGAGAGCCGACTCAGCAAGGTGATGCAACAAAAAGGGAGATAAGCAAAAACAGAAGAGTGAGCAGCAAATGGATACAGAGAGCAGACAGCAAGCAAGCTGCAAGGGGGGGATAAAATAAAAATAAATTCAGACACAGAAGAACACTCAGTGAATGTACACAGAGAGTAGACAGCAAGCAAAAAAAAAAAAGCTGCAAGAGGGGATAAGAAAAAGAATCAGCAATCCTTTAAAAAACAAAAACAAAAAAATATATGGGACACTGCAAAGGCAATGCTGAGAAGGGAATTTATAGCTCTCGATGCTTACATTAAAAAAGAAGAAAGAGCTAAAATTCAAGATTGAAATGCACACCTGGAGGAAATAAAAAGAACATCAAAGTAATCCCAAAGGAAAAATTTGTAAAGATCAGAGCAGAAGTAAATGAAATTGAGAACAAAAAATAAAAAACAAAATCGAGAGAATCAACAAAACCAAAAGTTAGTTCTTTGAGAATATCAACAAAATCTACAAACCTTAGCTAAACTTAATAAAGAAAAAAAAGAGAGAAGATGCAAATAAATAAAATCAGAAATTAGAGGGAAATATTACCACTGAACTCATAAAAATAAGAGAGATCATAAAGGGATACTATGAATGACTGTATGCCAAAAAATTAGACAATGTAGAGACAATGGACAAATAGCTAGAAACACACAACCCACTTACATTGACCTTAGAAGAAACAGAACACCTCAACAAACAATTCACAAGTAAAGAGATTGAAACAGTCATCTAAAAGTCCAGGACCAGATGGCTTCACAGGTGAATTCTGCCAGTCATTCAAAGACGAACTCATACCAATCTTGCTCAAGCTCTTCCAAAACATTGAACAGAAAAGAATGCTACAAACTTCATTTTATGAAGCCAACACCACCCTAATACCAAAACCAGATAAGGATACTACAAAAAAAGAAAAAAAAAGAAGAAAATTACAGAACTATATCTCTAACAAATATAGATGCAAAAGTCCTTAAAAAATACTTGCAAACAGAATCCAAAAGCACATAAAAAGAATTACACAATGATAATGTGTTTATCCCAGGTGTCCAAGGGTAGTTCAACACAAGAAAATGAATTACTGCAAAAATTCACATTGATAAGTCGATGGAGAAAAATCACCTGATCCTCTCAATTGATACAGAAAAAGCACTTAACAAAATATAGCACCCTTTCTTGACAAAAATTCACCAAAAGATAGGAATAGAAGGACATTTTCTCAATATGGTAAAGGGCATATATGAAAAACCTGCAGCTAGCATTGTACTCAAAGGTAAAAATCTAAAAATTTTCCCTCTGAGTTCAGAAACAGGACAAGGATGTCCACTCTCAATATTGTTATTCAATATTATGCTACAGATCTAGCTAGAGCAATTAGCTAGATAACGAACTAAAAGACACCCAAATAGGAAGGATAAAACTTTCACTATTCACTGGGGTTTTGAATCAGTGGAATCAAATCAACCCCTGGAATCTCCTGAAAACTCCACAACAAAGTCACAAGAACTAATAGTGGAGTTCATCAAAGTGGCGGAATACAAGATTAACACAGATAAATCAATAGCATTTCTATACACTTTTGATGTGCAATCTGAGGAGGAAATCAGGAAAAAATTCCATTTGTAATATCAACTAAAACAATAAAATATTTAGGAATAATTTAAACAAGGATATAAAAGACCTGTATTCAGAACACTACCAAAAAATGCTAAAAGGAACTGGAGACTTGAATAAATGGATGAACATTTTTTGTTCATGGATTGGAAGGCTAAATATTGACATTAAAATGTCAATTCTACCCAAACTGATTGAGATTCAACACAATTCCAGCAATTAATCAAAACAGCCTTTTTTTTTTTTTTTTTTTTTTAGAAATGGAAAAACCAATTGTCAAATTTATTTGGAAGGTAAGGGACCTCAAATAGCCAAAAATATCTTAAAATAGAAAAACGAAGTTCGTGGACTCTCACTTCTGGACTTTAAGGCATATTACTTAGCTATATGGTATAAACAGCATGGTTACTGGCATAAATACAAATACAATGACCAATGGAACAAACTTGAAAACTCTGAAATAGACCTTCCCATCTAAGGTCAAGTGATTTTTGATGAGAAGATCAAGTCTTCCCACATGGGCAAGAAAAGTCTACTCAACAAATGGTGCTGGGAGAACTGGATATCCATAACCAAAAGAAAGAAAGAGGACCCCTATCTCACACCTTATACAAGAATTAACTCAAAATAAATCAATGACATAAATATAAAACTAAGAACCAGAAAGTATTTGGCAATCATATTTCTGATAATGGTTTGATATCCATGATAAATAAGGAGATCACACAACTCAATAATAAAAAGATAAACCATCTGATTTAATCAAATGGGCTAGACTTGAAAAGACAGTTGTTCAAAGAAGAAATGCAAATGGTGAAGAAATACATGAAAAAATGTTCAACATTCACTAGTGAGTAGGGAAATGCGAATCAAAACTACAATGAGATATCATTTCACACCTATTTGACTGCTATTAAAAAGTAGGAAAACTGTAAATGTTGGGGAGGATGTGGAGAGATAGGAACACTTATTCACTATTGGTGGGAATGTAGAATGGTAAAGCCACTGTGGAGGGCTATTGGCAGCTCCTATGGAAGTTTTTTTTTTTAAGATTTATTTTTTAAATTTATTTCTCTCCCCTTCCCCTGCTCCCCATCCCCCATCCCCAGGTGTCTGTTCTCTGTGTCCATTTGCTGCGTGTTCTTCTTTGTCCACTTCTGTTGTCAGCGGCACAGGAATCTTTCTTTTTGTTGCGTCATCTTGCTGCATCACCACTCCGTGTGTGCGGTGCCATTCCTGGGCAGGCTGAACTTTCTTTCACGCTGGGCAGCTCTCCTTGTAGGGTGCACTCCTTGCGCATGAGGCTCCCCTATGCGGGGGACGCCCCTGTGTGGCACGGCACTCCTTGCGCACACAGCTCCACATGGATCAAGGAGGCCCGGGGTTTGAACCATGGACCTCCCATGTGGTAGATGGATGCCCAATCCACTGGGACAAGTCTGCTTCCCCCTATGGGAGTTGAATATAGATTTGCCATGGGTCCTGGCAATACCATTACTAGGTATATATCCAGAAGCCCTGAGTGCAGAACCAAGAACAGACATCTATTAACTGATGTTCATAGTGCCATTACTCACAATTTCCAAAAGTTGGGAAAAACCCAGGTGTCTATCAACTGAGAAAAGGATAAAAAATTCTGGTGTATATACATGACGGAATATTATGCAGCAGTAAGAAGAATGAAGTTGTGAAGCATATGACAACATGGATGAACTTGGAGGATATTATGTTGAATGAGGCAAGCCAGACACAAAAGGACAAACACTTTATTATTGCACTACTATGAACTAAATATATTGTGTCAATTCATGGAGTTAATACTTAGAATGTAGTTTACCAGAAAATAAAGTGAAGGTAGAAAACAGAAAGCTGAGGGTTAATCTGTGCAGGATTGGTAAAAAGTTTGTTTGTTAATCTTTGGAAATGAATACAAATGGTGAAAGCTTATCATGGTGTTTACAACTAGCAGAGCTATTATATGGGCATGACAGTGGTTCAAAGGAAAACTTTAAGGTCAGATATATTACTAAAAGAAAGCTAAAATCTATACATGGGACTGTCTGAGATAGTAAAACTTCATATGAAACATGAATATAGGTGTTATGGGTTCAGAGAGCAATCAAGGTGTTATAAATATGCATATTTTATATAAAATACCAAAATAAACCACGTTCATTGATATCAACAATCCTACCAAACATGCCTTAAATATTCAGAACTCAAGTTAATGTGGAGTAGAGTAGTTTTTCTAAAATTCTATTTTTCTCTTGAAACAGAATTTTTACCACAATCAATGAATTTTGATTATTATTAACAATTTGCACTAATGTGTTGTCCATGTTTTAATTTTTTTATTAACTATCCATCTTGATGAACTGTCCCTGACTTGCCTGTTCCTTCAGTTTATATTCAGGTAGAGAAATGAAAAAGCACCTTTCACAGTATAAGCTGGAGCTCTCTTTCAGGGTTTAGCTCGCCTACCAGGAATGTTGCAAAATGTTGGACTTCTCTCAGTCTTTTCTAACCCTGTGTCTTGTCTTTGAAACGGGATGCTGGCTTTTGGAATTGCCCCATTCACAGGAATATAAATGCTCCCTTTACTACTGATTGAATAAAGTTAATCCCACTCCTTCCTACTCTATTTTGCATCTTGAAATGGTAGTTTTTTGCCTCAAGCCATGTCATGTGTAGATTTCTCTGGGTGTAAGCTGTTTCTGCCTGCAGGGTAATTTCTGAGAACGCAGTTCAGATATAAGTGTCCTGATTGAGACCTTCAAGATGCCAGAAAACAGACTGGCAGCACCATACAAGAAACTCATTGTGCACATCAGGGCTAATTTATTCAGTACTGGGCAAGGCCAGGGATCCACAATGGGAGCACAGGCCAGCTCCACACCACAAAGGGATGGGGAAAACTGTGAGGTCAGAAATTATGGTAGAACCTTCTCCCATTCTTTTCCATTTTTCAAATTGGAGAATTTGAAGGTATACCAGAAAAATCATGCATATAATGCAGATATCCAATATACCACCTATTATGAAAATGAATTAGTGAGGTACATTCGTTAGAATTGATGAAAAAACAATTTTAGAACTGTGCTATTAACAATAGCCCATTGTATACAATAGGAGTCACTGTGTTGTAGTCATATATTTGATTTTTTCAAAAATTATTTTATAATAGTAATTCAGTGCTGTTAATTACATTCACAATGTTGTACAGCCATCACCACCATACATTACCAAAACATAATCAACCAAAATAGAAACTAATTACAATTTATTATTTACCTCCATTCCTTACCTCCACCTGGGGCCCTGATAAACTAAATTCTAGTTTGTGATTCAATGTATTTTCTTGTAATTATTTCATATCAGTGAGATCATCTCTTTTATGTCTGTCTTATTTCACACAATATGATTTCTTCAAAGTTCATCCATGTTGTTGCATATATCAGAACTTCATACATTGTACAGAGGAAAAATATTCCAATTTGTGTTTATATAATATTGTATTTGCCCATTCATTTGTTCATGGGTATTTGGGTTGTATCCATCTTTAAGCATTTGTGAATAATGTTGCATGAACATTGGTGTAAAAATAACTATTTGAGACCCTGTGTTTTAGTTTACCCAGGGCTGCCAATGCAGTATTACCAGAAATGGTTTGTCTTTTATAAAGAGACTTTATTAGGGGGAAATCTTTTTTTCTTTTTTAAAGATACTTAGATTTTACAAATGTCACATAAAATGTGATTACAATTTTACAATTCCCACATATGGAAATCCCCTATGCCCCACTCCCCACACCTCCCACATTTTCCCACATTAACAACATCTTTCTTTAGTAAGGTACATTCATTGCAATTGATGATTACATTTTGGAGCATTGCCACTAAGCATGGATTATAGTTTACATGGTAGTTTACACTCTCACACTCAATTCTTCAGGTTATGGCAGATATAGAAGGGCCTGTATATGCCATTACAATGTCAATAAGGACAATTCCAAATCCTGAAAATGCTCCCATATTACACCTCTTCTTCCCTCTCCCAGCTGAAACATTTTACATTCCCAGAAGGCAAGGGATGAGTGTCCAAATTTGCTACATCCCATACAACACTTGTAATTTCCTGTTGCTTATTCTTTTAATTAAGTAGCCAGTGATATCTCATAGTGGTTTTTGTTTGCATTTCCCAAATAGCTGACGATGTTGATCATCATTTCATGGGCTTTTTGGCCATTTGAAAATCATTTTTGGAGACATGGCTATTCAATATTTTGCCCATTTTTAAAATTGCTTGTTTGTCTTTTTATTATTGAGATGAAGGATTTCTTTACATATTGTGGGTATTAAACTCATATCAGATGTATGTGTGGCTTCCAAATATTTCTCCCATTGAGCAGGTCGTCTTTACACTGTCATGAAAAATATCCTTTGATGCACAAAAGTTTTCATTTTGATGAAGTCTGATTTAACTAGTTTTTCCTTTGTTGTTTATGTATTGACTGTAAAGTTTAAGGAACCATTGCCTAACACAAGGTCATGAAGATGTTGCCCTGTGTTTTCTTTCTAGGAGTTTGATAATTCAAGCTCTAATGTTTAGGTCTTTGATGAATTTAAGTTGATTTTTGTATGTGGTGTGAAATAGGGGTCCCCATTCATGTTTTTCATATGGAGATCCAGTTTTCCCAGATGAATTTGTTGAAGAGACTATTCTTTTCCAATTGAGTGGACCCTTGTCAAACATCAGTTCTTCATAAACATGAGGGTTGATTTTTAACTCTCAATTTTATTTCAGTGGTCTCTGTGGTAGTTTGCAAATATATGTAGGCTAGAGAATCATAATCTTAAATGTAATCATTGACAGTTTCCCTACATATGGCTCTTCTGCCTCGTTTATTTCAACCTATAATTTCCACTATACTTGTTAAATATAAATCTTTGCTCTGTCCATGTGCCAAGTGAGCCCACATCTCAGCAGAGTTGCAACACCTACTCTCACCCAGGATGATTAAAAAGGAGTTGATGGACAATGACCTTCCCAAGGAACAGAGACTGTTTGCAAATGCAAGCAAGGTAGTTCCATCCATCTGACTCATGGTATCTAAGCCCCGTCTTAAGTAGAAACAGAGTGGGCATCATTATTCCCAAATCCTCAAGACTGGGAAATGAACAAGGAGCTAAAGGAAACTTAGTATTATTCTATTGTAGACTTATTATTATTCTAGCAATGGAAGAACTTTTATCATTGATATAAAGGCAGTCGCCACCAGTGGATCTGAGAGAAGGGAGAGGGAAGAACAGGTGTAACATGGGGGCATTTTGGGGACATTGTTCTGCATGACATTGTAATGATGGACTCAGGCTATATTTGTCATAACCTACAAAATTGCATGGGACAAAGTATAAACTATAATGTAAACTGTAGTCCACAGTTAGTAGCAATGCTTCAATATGAGTTCATCAATTGCAACAAATGTACCACACTAATGAAGGATGTTGCTGATGTGGGAAAGCGGAGTGAGAGGAAGTGGGACATATGGGAATCCCCTATATTTTTTATGTAGCATTTATGTAATCCAAAACTTCTTTAAAAATTAAAATTAAAAAATTTAATGTTGCTTTCTTGTATTTTCATGTAGACATTCATTTTATATTTATAGTGATTATATATTTTAGCATTGATCCTAGAGTAATATACTCAGACTCCAGAAATAGAGTGCTTGTTTTTTGTTTGCTTGGGTTTAGCTATATGCTTCCTATCAGATTATAGACATTCCCTTCACTTTTTTGGAAGATTCATTAATTTTATTTTTTATTTTTATTTTTTAAGAAGTTTTTATTTATATACCATACAATCCATTGAAGATGTACAATCAATGGCTCTTGGTATAATTACAGAGTTGTGCATTCTTTACCACAGTTAATATATAGATTTTAGGCAAAGTACCACATGAATACAATTCCCCACTGCTGGCTAGATAGCTCACTCATTAGGCAAAATCCCCTTCTCTCCATGTCAAAATATCAGTTTTCTTCAAAATTCAATCTTCTGTGGGTCTGTGAATCTTCTAAAATTGTGTGCAAAATGTAGTGTTTGTGTATTTTTCTAGAGGCGGTTTGTAGTTTTAATTATATGATCTATGTCTTTTTCCAAATTAAAACCCTAGGAAGTTCCCATGCTAATTCCATTTTACACTGCGTGGTTCTCTTCTTTTTTTAAAAAAAAAAATTTATTTATTTAAAGATACATAGATCATACAAAATGCTACACTAAAAAATATGAGGATCCCATATACCCCCACTACCCCGACTCCTCCCACATCACCAAACTCTTTCATCAGTGCTGCACATTCATTGCATTTGATGAACACATTTTGGTGCACTGCTACACAGCATGGATTATACTTTACATTGTAGTTTACATTCTTTCTCAGTCCATTCCATGGGTTATGGCAAGATGTGTAATGTTGTGCATCTGGCAAGGCACCGAACTCCAGAGTCATCTGTCATAAGCATAAGACCTGGGTGTCTCTGTAGCCCTCAGGAGCACCACTACTTGGAGTTGTATTTACTTTGGCTGTCTCTGAGATTCTGGTGAGATTTGCATAAGCGTGACCCCTCTGATGACCTCCTGACTCACTTTGAAGTCTCTTAGCCATATGAATTCATTTGTCTTTACTGTTTCCCCTTTTTCAAGTTGCATTGCCAGCTTGTGCTTGGTAGTAATCCCTCAGCTCTAAGGAGGCTCCTCCCCGGGGGGCATGTCCCATGCTGGGGGGAAGGTAATGCATTTATATGCTGCATTTGGCTTAGAGATGGCCACAATTGAGCAACATGGAGGCTCTCAGGATGTAACTCTTAGGCACCCTGCAGCTCTAGGCCTAGTTGAAATTTCAAGCACACAGGCTCATAAGTATCATCGTCAGTATCAAGGACCCATCATTGGACCATCCTTCTTCACTGGTCTTTGCCCTTGCACTTGGGGGATTGTTGCTGCTCCACTGGGGAGTGCAACAGAGTTCCCTCAAATGGGAACTCAGCCCTCCCTTAGGTGTCATGTGAAACTCTACCCACTATGTCAATAACCAATGAACATCTGAACATCTCTATATACTCTTAAAACATGCCCTGGAGAACTCCCTCTCACCCATACATCCCCCATGAATGACACCCCATCACTGCTCCGCTCCTGCCACAGTTGAACCCCTCTGTGATTAAAAACTTCTTCAAAAGTGAAGTCTACTATATTGCCAAATTCAATTAATAAGGAAAATGAAACAGAAATGATAGGTTTAAAGATTAGAAATAGAATACATAATAATTTAGAAAAACTAAAATAAAGTAAAAAATGAATTTATTAAAAAAAGAAAAATACCATAAAAATTTTTTTTGGTGTTTTGTTTTCTATGACTCTAATAGACGTTGCCCTGTATGTACAGTGGCAAGGGAAACTCTTCCATTTATTCCTCTATGTCTACATTCTTTTTTTTTTTATGTCTTCAAAAAAGTTTTAGGTTACAGTAAATTCACATTTAGAATATAGGGGACTCTCATAAAACCAACATCAAACCCTTTTCCCCCTTCCCCAGCAATGATCTTTTAAAATGTGGATGTTACATTAGGTGCAACTGATAGACAGATATTTAAACATAGCTACCAACAATGATTCCATTATGGTTTACATTATGGCTTACATTTTAGACTGTACACTTTTATAAAATTTTAGTTACATTATGCTTTACATTTTAGAATATACACGTTTATAAATTTTTGGGGAATTTTAACATAGCCTATATCCATCATTGTAGGATCACTTAGAACACCTCAATTGCCCTGCAGTTACCCCCTCTTCCATCTCTTCTATTCGTATCACCCCCTTCCCTCTGGGCCCACAGTGTCAAACATGCTTCACTGCTTAAAGGACAAGATTCCTAGATACTTGCAACAATGCCGAGGGCTTAACACACTAGTGTTTTCTTCCCGCATTGGGAGCCCTCTGAGAACATTAGACCTCCCCAGGATGGGGATATAATATAACACCTTCCCGCTCACTGTATGGGTCTCCACCCACTGATATAACACACTATGACATGATGAGCATTCACACACTCCCCAGAAGTCTGCCCCATGTACACCCTGTGCCAGATGCCCCCCGTCAAACACCTTAAACCAGTAACCTTTCTTTATTATATTTTCTAAAGAGTTTTCTCAACATTATAGTTTCAACCACATACCCAGTAATCTCCCATTTCACCTGCTTTCCTCAAACCTTCCCTTAATAAATTGCACCATCTGACCCATCCTCCCAAACTTAGCCACCTCAAGCATGCAAAGGATACCCAATAGTATCCTTATGCTCCCGTCTTATCCCTTCAGTGCACAACTACTTACCTCCAAATTACCATAAATTTAACCTGTGTGCGCATTACCTCACATCCTTCCTCTTTCCCCCCTCTCCCATTTCCTGTAAGCCTATCTTCCAATCTCTGGCCCTCTGAGAGAGCTTGATTTACCTAATTTACATCAGAGAGGTCATGTAGTATTTGTCCTTCAATGCATGGCTTACTTTGCTCCAACATAAGGTCCTCAAGAATCATCTGTGTTATCCCATGTGTTAGTACTGTATTCCTTCTTACAACTGCATAGTATTCCATTGTATACACCACATTTCGTTTATCCATTCATCTGTTGATGGGCATTTAGGTTGATTTTAACTTTTGGCAATAGCAAATAATTCTGCTATAAACATTGGTGTGCATATATCGGTTTGTGTCCTTGTTCTCAGTTCTTCTGGGTATATACCCAGCAGTAGATTTACTGGGTCATATGGCAAATCTACAGGTAGTATTTGAGGACCACCAAACTGTCCTCCAGAATGGCTGGATCCTTCTACATTCCCACCAGCAGTGGATGAGGGTTCCCATTCCTCTACATCCATTCCAACACTTGTAGTCCTCTGTTTTTTTAATAGCCACCAGTTCAATGGGTGTAAAATGGTATTTCATTGTAGTTTTGATTTGCATTTCCCTAAAGGCTAGTGATATTTAGCATCCTTCCATGTGCTTTTTAGCCATTTGTATTTCTTCTTTGGAGAAGCATCTGTTCAAATCTCTTACCCATTTTGGAAATGGGTTGTCTTTTTATTTTTGAGATATAGGATTTCTTTATCTATGCTGAGTATTAGGCTATCAGATATATGTGTACCAAATATTTTCTCCCATTGTATAGGTTGTCTTTTCATTTTCTTGATAAACTCCTTTGAGGTGCAAAAGGCTTTAATTTTGAGGTCACATTTATCTATTTTTTCTTTTGCTGCTCATGGTTTGGGTGTGAAGTTCATGAAGCCATTTCCTATTACAAGGTCCTGTAGATGCTTCCCTACATTATCTTCCAAGGTCTTTATGGTCTTGGCCCTTATATTTAGATCTTTGATCCATCTTGAGTTGATTTTTGTATAAGGTGTGTGATGGTAATCTTTTCTTATTCTTTTGCATATGGATATTCAGTTCTTCAAACACCATTTGTTGAAGAGGCCATTCTCTCCAAGTTGTGTGAGGTTGGTGGCCTTGTTGAATATCAGATGACTGCATAAGTGAGGATCTATATTAGAACTTTCAATTCAGTTCCATTGGTTAGTATGTCTATCCTTGTGTCAATACCTTACTGTTTTGACCACTATAGCTTTGTAGTATGTTTTAAAGCCAGGTAGTATGAGTCCTCTGATTTCTTTTTTTTTTTTTTTCAAATATGTCTTTGGCTATTCAGGGCCTCTTTCCCTTCCAAATAAATTTCATAGTTTTTTGACTTCAGTAAAAAATGTTGTGTTGATTTTTATTGGGATTGCATTAAATTTGTAGATCAGTTTGGGTAGGATAGACATCTTAATGATATTTAGTCTTCCTATCCATGTACAGGGAATATTCATCCATTTAGTAAATCTTCTCTGATTTCCTTTAACAACATTGTGTAGATTTCTGTGTATAAGTCTTTTACATCTTTAGTTAAATTTATCCCTAGTTATTTGATTTTTTAACTTACTATTGTAAGTGGTATTTTTTTCTTGATTTCCTCCTTGGATTGCTCATCATTGGTGTACAGAAATGCTACTGATTGTCGCACAAATACCATATAACCTGTGACTTTACTGAAGTCACTCAATATCTAGAAGCTTTGTTGCATATTTCTCAGGTCTTTCTATGTATAGGATCATGTAATCTGCAAACAGTGAAATTTTTATTTCTTCCTTTCTGATTTGGATGCCTTTTATATATTTCTCGCCTCAGTGCTTGAGCAAGTACTTCTAACACAATGTCAAATAGAAGGGGTGATAGTGCACATCCTTGTCTTGTTCCTGATCTTAGAGGGAAAGATATTAGGATTTCACCATTGTAAATGACATTAGCTGTGGGTTTTTTCATATATACCCTTGATCA
Source organism: Dasypus novemcinctus (assembly GCF_030445035.2). NCBI lineage: Eukaryota > Metazoa > Chordata > Mammalia > Cingulata > Dasypodidae > Dasypus > Dasypus novemcinctus. Next base: position 9,677,129 of record NC_080703.1, read on the forward strand.
TGTTCGGAAAGTTTCCTTCTATTCCCATCTTTTGCAGTGTTTTTATCTAGAAAGGGTGCAGTATTTTGTCAAATGCTTTTTCTGCATCTATAGATACATGATCATGTGATTTCTTTCCTTTGACATCCATCTCCCTCAATAGTTTTGGGAACTTTTCAGCCATTATTTCCTCCAACCTCTTCTGTCCCCTTTTCCTTCTGTTCTCCTTCTTGGATGCCTATAATGTGTATATTTGTGCATTTTGTGATGTCATTCAAATCCTTTTGTAGCTGCTGGATTTTTTTCTATCTTTTTATCAATCAATTCTACACATCTGTTTGATTTCAGATGTACTGTCTTCCACATCACTCTTTCTTCTGTTTCTTCAAATCTGCTATTTGCTAAGAATGTATATTTGATTTCTTGAATTTTGCCATTCAACACCATCATATCCATGATCTTTTTGTGTATGTTTACAATGTCTTCAGTATGCACTCCAAGTGTTTTCTTAATACCCTTAATCTCTTCTTTCACTTCATTAAGTTGATCCATGATTTTTTGGGGGAGATCTTTGATTAGTTTTTCGATGTTCTGCTCCTCTTCCTCATTTTTAATTTGTTCATTGGATTTGCCATGTCTTCTTGTTTATTCATATAGTTTGTAATTTTTTGTTGCTGTCTGGTCATCATTTTATCTTTGTGGGTTTGTTCAGTTGAGTACCTTCTCCCCCTAGTTTCAGGTTTTATTTAGGTGCTGTTTTTGTGTGTCTGTTAAGTTTTCTCTTTGACATTTTGTTCTTCCTATTCTATTTCCTTGTTGTTGTCTAAGTTTCCTTGAAGGAAAAATATTACAGCCAGGAAAGACAAAGAGGTAAGAAAAGAAAAAGTATAAGAGTAGTATTGATAGTAAATGTTAACAGAAGTACCCTGTAAGACCTAGCAGAATTATTAAACTAATGTAAGCAGTGTAGAGTTATAGGAATAAGAAAGTGGAGTGCCTACAATGAAATGGGAAACTGAATATGGAGAATACAGTATGACGAAAGAGGTTGTTGATGTGGGGGGTATATGGGGACCTCTTATATTTTTTTAGTGTAACATTTTAAAAAACAGAGGAAAAACAGGCTAGCATGATCTGGACAGAGAGGGAAAGAGACAAGAAAGGACAATAAGATGAAGAGTTGATAAAGGATACAAAATGAATGGAAGTGTTAGAAATAAAAAGCTGGAAAAATTGGGGGCGAAAGAAAGGGAGGTGGAATGTAAGAGCAACAGCAGAAGGTGGTAGAAAGATTTACAAAGGAAAGGAGATAGCATCGGTAGCCAAAATCAGTACACACAGAAAAGAGGAATTTGAGGACAAGGAATCACAGCAAACAAGAAATAAGCCAGCAGCGCCTAACTGAAAAAAAAGAAAAGGAAAGAAAAAAAAAAAGGGTAGGGGGAAAAGAGGAAGGATATACAAGAAAACAAGAAAAAAAACCACAAACAAGGCTTCAAACAAGGAGACAACCAAACAATAAAAAAAAAAAAAAAAAGACTTCCCTCTTAAGATCTTACTTAGGAAAAATAAGACACGCAAGGGAAGCTAATACAAGGATAATATCTATGTTTTCCCTGTCTCAAAGTACCAACTAATATCCCAGTGGGTCACTACTCTAAGAGGAGCCGGGAACTGAAGCAGAGACCTTTCACATTCAAGGCGGAAACTCCTCCACTGAGCTAAACCCTCCTACAGGGTCAACCTGCTTCTCAAAAAGAGTCCCCTTTCAGGGGCAGGATAGACTCTTTTCAATTGAGTAAAATGATTATGAATCTGTCCTTCCTAACCCTTTCTCCCTTTCTCACTTCTCTCCCTCTCAGGGCAGCAGGAAGCCTGTGTGAGAGCTCCCCTCTGAAATTCAAATGGGACCCTGGTGAACCAAATCACCACAGAAAATAATGACTCTCAATCTCTGAGAGAGAGCACCCACATCTTGCTGGGAACCCTAGATATGCACTTGGAAGCCTACCAAGCACTTCCTACTGTCCCCCTCCCTTAGGTGTATTGCACAAGAATAATTAATTGCCTGGCTCTACCTTCTCCCAGAAGTAACCCACAGAGGTTAGGTAAATTGTGCTACCTCAGATTTGCCTCTCCCTTCTTCCTAGTTCTCCTCAAGTGAGCTGGTATGTTTCTCAAAGCTTAAAAAGGGGATCCAGACAATTGAATCCACACTCATAGGACCCCTCTCCATCCTTCACCAGAACCCTCCCACTCTCAGTTTTTCTCCTGCTGCGTGACCAGCATGGTTTGGGGAAAGCCTTGGCTTCTTGTCTTGGTGGAGGGGCAGAAACCTGTGGTTTCACCTCGAGCTATCACACTGCTGGTCACGCTTTCTCCAGATCAATGTCCAGCTGCCTCCTACTTTATGGGTTCCCAAAACAGCTCGCTCAGGCAGGATTCTGTCCCCACTCAGCCGTGATGTGGGTGTACTTACTCTGATGCCATCTTGTCCCAACTATCTCCGTTCACTTTTAATGTGATTAAATTTTAGCTTTAGTAATTTATTTTTTCATTTTAAAAAATATTGAGGTATATCATTCATAAATGAACATACATGGATAGATAAATGTATACTAAAAAAAAAGGTGTGAAATTACAAAATTAATAGGCATAATGTCTTATAGGGTTCCCATACATCATCCCACCACAAACAATTTGCATTTTTGTGAAGCAGTTGTTATATACTATGAAAGAACATCATCAAAATATTACTACAGCTATACCCAATATCTTACATTTGGTATGTTTTCTCACAACCCACTGTATAATTAAGACCCTGTATTGTTTTATATATTTGTTATAGTTCATGAGAGAATGTTCTCACTTTTGTCCTGTTAACCACAGTCTATCTTCCACCACAGGATTTCACTTTGTTATAGTCATTCTTTGTACAAGCCATTCAAAGTGTACACTCATTGGCTACCATTTTCAACACACAGATGTGCTTCCATAACCTCAGTCAATTTTAGAATGTTTTCATTATTTCCAAAGGAAAATTCCCATACTGCCTTATAACCCCTATTGGTAATGGTTAGAATTTATATATTATCTTCTTTGCCATTGCCACAGAAATACCACAATATTACAGGTAACTATCATCCACAAGATGAATTAGTTGTAATTTTCCTGTGTATCACCATATTCTTAACACCTTTTAATAAAAGAGCATTCTTATATTTATAATATTAACAACAGTCATCATCTATCACTGAAATCACTATACTATACATTCACATTATCCTGTATCTTCCTTACAATTGACATTTATGTCCCTTGACTACCGCTTTCAGCTACAGTCACATTTACAAATGAGCAGTGTTAGTTATACTCATTATTATGCATTATAATCAACTCTATTATTTCCACATTTTCACAATAAACTTTATCAAAAATTCTGCATACATTAAGCATCATCTCTCTTTCCCAACTAACATTGTCTCTCCTAGTAACCTATACTCCAGAGTTTACCTACATGAGTTTACTCATCATATTTCATTCATATTAGTGAAACCATTCAATATTTGTCCTTTTCTGCCTGGCTTATTTCACTTAAAGTACTTTCATGTTGTCAAAAGCATCCCAATAAAATTTCTTCATAAAGCTGAACAGTATTCAATTGTTTGCATGTACTACATTTTATCCTTTCACCGGTTGATGGATACCTAGGTTGTTTTCTGTATTTTAGCAAATATGAATAATGTTGCTATGAACATGGGTGTGCAAATGTCAGTTTGCATCCTTGCTTTCATTTCCTCTAAATATATTCCTAATAAAGGGATTGATGGATTATAAAGAAGTTCTATATTTGCTTCTTGAGATACCAGCAAACTCTCTTCCAGAGGCTGCACTATCCTATATTTCCACCAGCAGGGCAGGAGTGTTACTGTTTCTCCACATCGTCACCTGTACTTGTACTTTTCTGTTTGTTTTTTAAATAATAGCATTCTATAAAGTGTGAAATGATATTTCACTGTAGGTTTGCTCTGCATATTCCTAATTCCTAGAGATGTTGAACATTTTTTCATGTGCTTTTTGGCAATTTGTATTTCCTCTTTGGAAAAATTTCCCTGAAGATTTTTGCCTAATTTTAATTGAGTTGCCTGTCCATTTATAGTTGAATTGTATAATCTCTTTATGTAACATGGATTTAAAAATCCTTTTCAGATATGTGGTTTCTAAATATTTCTCCTCTCTAGTAGGCTGCCTTCTTATTTTTTTTTGACAAAATCTTTGGAAGCACAAAAATGTTTAATTTTAAGGAGGTCCTATTTACATATATATTTACTTTTATTTTTCATGCTTTGGGTATAAAGTTTAAGAAACCAGCACCTAAATGCAATATCTTGAAGATATTTCCCAACATTTTCTTCTGGGAGTTTTATGATTGTAGTTTTTATATTTATGTCCTTGATCCATTTTGAGTTAATTTTTGTATAAGGTATGAGATAGGCATGCTCTTTCTTTCTTTTGGACATGGATATACAGTTCTCCCAGTCAGAATCTCCAACCGTGTTCTTTTTATTTATTTATTTTTATGTTTTTTCATGATCAAACTAGAGTCATTTATTGAGGGAGATAAGTTACTTAGAGGTGCATTGGCTACAAACAAAGGTAAGGAACATGTTAGAAATTGAGTCTGTTAGTAGGAGAGATAGATACCACTACTTTTACAGGCAAGTGTAGGGTCCCATATTATTCCACGGTTCAAAAATGGGTCTCACTGTCTAGTCAAAGGATCACAGAGATCTACTAGAATTTTTCGGCTATCAACCAAGAATCTTTAGGTCTTCCCTCAGGCAAGGCATCCAGTGAAAATATAATTTATTTTTCAGATTCCTCTGGAGAATTAAGTCTCTGTGGCATTGCATCGCCATGCTCCATGCTCTTGGTTCTCTTTGCCAGGTACTCATTCTTTAAGCATTTTCTCATGTCCTGATCAAGATCATTGCAATGACCAAAAAACATGAGAATGCTGTAATTTTTGTGACATTCCTTTAGCAAGTTAATCAAGATGTTGCATTCTTCATTGTGCAAGAGCAGAGATAAGTCAGGATGCATCTTTAGGAAGTGATGAATCACAGCAGAGCAACCCGACTCACGGCCACACTGGGAAGGCTGAAGCGCTAGGCACTTACAGAAACTTGGAACCCCACTCTAGCCATGGGGGAACCCAGAGCCCCGTCGGCTCTGCTAGGGGCAAAGGCTCCTGCAACCTCCACAGCCAGCCTGGACTTGTGTTCTTTTTAAAGGTATTTTTTGGTTATTCAGGCTCCTTACCCTTTCAAAGAAATTTAAATATTGGCTTTTCCAATTCTACAAAGAAGGCTTTTGGAATTTATTGGGATTGCACTGAATCTGTAGATAAACTTGAGTAGGACTGACATCTTAATGATAGTAGTTTTCCAATCCATGAACGTGGAATGTCCTTCCTTTTATTTAGGTCTTCTTTGGTTTCTTTTAGCAATGTTTGTAGTTTTTCAAATACAAATCCTTTATATCATTGGTTAAGTTTATTCCTAAACATTCTATTCTTTTAGTTGCTATTAGAAATTGAATTTTTCCTGACTTCCTCCTCAGACTGCTCATTAGTAGTGTATAGAAGCAATAATGATTTTTGCATAGTAATCTTGTATCCTGTCATTTTATTAAACTTGTGTATTGATTCTAGGAGCTTTTATGTGGATTTTTTAAAAGGATTTTCTAGTTATAGGGTCATATCATCAGAGATTAGTGAAAGTTTTGCTTCTTCCTTTCCTGTTTCAATGCTTTTTGTTTCTTTTTCTCATCTGATCGCTCTAGCTGGAACTTATAAGATGATATTGAATAAGAGTGCAGTCCGTGGTTTTCCTTGTCTTTTTCTAGATCCAACAGGAAAGTTTTCAGGCTTTCACCATTGAATAAAATGAGAGCTGTAGATTTTTCATATATGCACTTTACATGTTGAAAAAGTTTCCTTCTATTCCTATCTTCTAGAGTGTTTTTATAAAGGAAGAATGTTGGGTATTGTCAAATGCCTTTTCTGCACCAATTAAGATGATTATCCAATTTTTCCTCCTAGAATTAGTAACACGATTTATTCTTCTGATTGATTTTCTTGTGTTGAGACATCCTTGCATACTGGTATAAAATCCACTTGTATATGTGATGTATGATTCTTTTAATATGTAGTTAGATTCAATCTGCAAGTACTTTGTTAAGGATTTTTAAATCTATATTCATTAGAGAACTTAAGTCTATAATTTTCTTTTTTGTGGTATCTTCATCTGGCTTTGGTATTATTAGTGTGACATTGGCTTCAAAGTGTGAGTTTGGTAGTGTTCCCTCCTGTTCAATTTTTTGGAAGTCTTTGAGCAAGACTGGTATTTATTTTTAATGGAATGACTGGTAGTATTCACCTGTGAAGTCTTCTGGTCCTGGGATTTTAATTTTGTGAGGATTTTTGATGACTGTTTCAATCTCTTGGTTAATTGAAGTCTTCTATTTCTTCTACGGATATAACAAGTTATTTATGTGTTTCTAGGAATTTGTCCATTTTTATCTCCATTGTCTAATTTGTTGTTGTACAGTTGTTCAAAGTATCCTCTTATGATACTCTTTAATTTTAATGGGTCAGTAGAAATGTCCCCACTCTCATTTCTGATTTTATTTATTTGTATTATCTTTCTGTTTTTCTCTGTCAGTCTAAGGGTTTGTCAATTTTGTTCATTTTCTTAAAGAACCAACTTTTGGTTTTGCTGATTCTATTTTTTTTTTCTCAATTTTATTTATTTCTGTTCTGATATTTGCTACTTGTTTCCTTCTACTTATTTTGGGATTATTTGCTGTTCTTTTTCTATTTCCTCCAATTGTTTAGTTTGGTCTTTGATTCTGGCTCTTTCTTATTTTTTAATTTAATCATTTAGGCTATATGTTTTCCTCTCAGCACTGCCTTCATTGCATCTCATAGGTTTTGATATGTTGTGTTCTTGTCATTTGTCTTGAGATATTTACTCCTTTCTCTTGTAACTTCTTCTTTGATCCACTGATTGTAAAAAGGTGTGCTCTTTAACCTCCATATATTTGTGACATTTCCCTTTCTCCACCTGAAGCTGATTTCTGGTTTAATTCCATTATTATCAGAGAAGGTGCTTTGGATGATTCCAATATTTTCAAGTTTAATGAGTCATTCTTGTGACCTAATATGTGCTCTTTCCTGTTGAATGATCCATGAGCACTTGAGAAGAATGTATATCATGCTGTTTGTGTGTGCATTTCTCTACACATGTCTTTTAGGTCTCATTAGATTGAATAAATTTTTATATTTATTACGTTTTTCCTATAGTTAATGTATTATATAAGTTTTCTCCATTGTTTAGTCAGTTGTAACCCCACTCCAAGGCTCTAAAATATGATCTAACAGTCACATACAGAACCTCACTTTAATCACAAAGGGAAACATACAAAATCAAAACAAAAATGTAAAAGGAATCAAAATTACTGACCACGACTACTCAACTCTTTGACCAGAACATAAATCAATGGTGGTGATGGGAGTGCTTTGATCATCTTTCCACGGAGAGCACTGGAACAATGCTCAAATGGGAGGACACTGTTAAGTTAAACAGAATGACCAGCTGCTTTGGGCACTGGCTGGAGAAACCACTTCCTGATAAGGGCTTTTCTAGAGACTTAAACAATGAATCTGCAGGGGATTTCAAAGAAAATGGAAAAATTGGAATGCACTCTATAGAACTTAATATAAGTAATTATTGTTGACAAACCAGTTTTGGTTCAGGAGAGACAATTTCTCAGATTGACCCTATATGAGCTTTTTACTCCCTTATTAGAACACTATCATTTTCTGAGGGAAGTGCTGCCAAATTACTGAATTGTTCAATAAACTGTGAGATTCTAAATTTAAACTTGTTGAATTAAACTAAATTAAAATTTCTTTTATTATATTTTTAATGTTTTATTATCTTTTTCAAAGATACATAAATCACATAAAATGTTACAATAAAAAATATGAGGTTCCGATATATCCCACTCCCACAGCCCCCACTACTCCCACATCCACAACTTTCCTCATTAGTGTGGTACATTCATTGCATCTGATGAGTACATTCTGGAGCATTGCCACACAGCATGGATTATAATTTATGTTGTAGTTTACACTCTCTCCTACTCCATTCAGTGGTTTATGACAGGATATATAATGTCCTTCATTTGTCCCTGCAGTATCATTCAGGACAATGCCAAGTCCTGAAAAAGCCCCAATATCACACCTCTTTTTCCCTTATCTTAACACAACATACAAAGAGTACTCTGGTGACTGCTACATTATACTAGACTAAAAGAGCATTGCCTTCTTAAGTGAAGGGACCTGATTTGTGATCTCTTCAAAGTATGAAATTAATTCCACTTGTCCACAAGGATTGTTGCCCAAGGCTCACAGTTACCCTCATTAAAAAAAAAAAGATTCTATCAAAAATAAATTTTAATTCTGGTAAGCAAGAACAACCCTATAGTATTCCACTCTTTTGTTCCCTGTAGACACTATGTTTATCAATAACAATGTCAGAAGAGAGGGGGTCCACTCCTATGAGAAGCTCTCTTTCTGCAAGATACCAATGCAATTGGAAATATCTTGGGTTTCCTATTCAAATCTATTGTAATATATATTCTCATCTCAGCACCTCTCAAGCATACAATGCAGTGAGATTAAGCACATTCACAATAATGTGCTACCCTCACCACCATCCACTGCCAGAATTGTCCTGGACCCACAAATGAACTCAGAAAGGAAGCAGAACATCTGAGAGTGAGACTGAAAAGAGGAGGCCTGGAAGGAGATAAGGTCTGGTTGCCCACAGCTAAGTTCCAGGAGACAGTAGATTTTAGAGGGGAAGGCAGGGACCTCAGAGATCGGTGGCCATCTTGCTTTTCCACATGGCAGGACATCAGGATCACCACTAGCTGACTTTGGTGAGAAAACATGTCTATGGTGTTTGCTTTTGACATTTAGGGCCTAGGAACTGATAATTTTTGCCCCAAATAAAATTTCAATTATCAAAGCTAACCCATTTCTGTTACTTTGCATAGGCAGCTCTGGGGCAAACTAAGACAACTTCCCACTGCATTTTTGCATAAACAATCTTCCCCTTCAGCATTTTCTAAACTACGTTTCCTGATAATGCTCTTTCTACATATTTTGTTAAAGTTTGCCATTTCCAATCTTTGAGTAAGTAGCGTTATTTATTATCTCTAACAGTATTTTTACCTTTCTCTGAGAGTTTATATTCAAACTCTGAAGTAGACATGTATAAAAACTTACTGATTTTACTGGGGCCTGTATGTATCACATTTATTTGAGCACACAGGTTTTTCTTCAAGAAATACCCATTCATATCTCCAGGCAACTCATTTTGTAGGATATAAATGAGGAAATCCTTTCTCAGCATGCATGTGAATGGAGCCACCTCTTCAGAATCTAACTGAGGCACACAGACCATTTGGAGGGCAGGGAGGCAAGATTTCCTGGATAGAATATTATTCAATATAAGTGACTACTCCTGTTGTCTATGAACTACACACTCTTAAAAACCTGAGAGATGCTTTCTGGGATTCACCTGATTACTAAGGTGATCCATAACACACAAAAAAATTTGTCTTTCTCATTAGTTTCAGCAAATTAAGTCCTAATACCAAAAGGCCTCCATTGTGTATTATGAGTTAAACATCATTATATATAAAATGGTACTAGTTATGTAGCACTATTTCCATTAATAGAATTGAGAAAATAACAAATCATTTTCTGTGCCTTGTTGAGATGTTCTCACCCAGATGTTCTAAAATTTTATAGATCTTATTTAATCAAGGTGAAGATTATAACCCCATTTTTTCTCAAACTCTTTGCAGTTTGTAAACATGAAGAATTCAAATTGATAAACCAAGAGAGTTATTGGTTAATTAATGTCCATACAATAATTTAGATTCATGAACTTCCACCAAAATAAGCATGTAATTTTGACCTATGGGGTTACACAATATTTAGTTGAAAAAAAGAATTCCATAATGTCTTTCCTTTTCCTCAGTTAAGGGAGGGGAATGTCATGGGCAATCTCACCGTGTTGATAACTGAATTTGTTCCACTGGATTTTCAGACATCTGGGAGAAAGAAGTCCTCCACTCTGTGTTCTCACTCATCTACCTGGAAGCTCTGGTTGGCAACCACCTCAGTGTTATCCTTACCACATTGGACCAGAATCTCCATCACCCCATGTGCATTTCACCAAGGATCCTATCATTATTTGATCTGTTCTTTATCTCCATCACAGTTCCCAATGCCATTATTCATTGACCCAAAATAGTTTCATACCTTTCATGGTGTGTGAGACCCAAGTCTTTTTTGGTTGTTTTGTTTGCTTGTGCATAGCTGGCCTTCCTCACGGTGATACCTCGTGATAGATATGATGCCATTTGTTGCCCCCTCCATTATCAGGTCATCATGAAAAGAGTATCTTGTGAGCAGATGCTGGATGCTTCATGGCTTAGTGAGGTTGTCTTTAGGTTCCTTCTTATTACCATTATATAGGTCATATTTTGTCCATCATTTCTTCTGTTAGGTTCTTCCATCACTCATACTCTCCCACTCAGAGAAGTACCTTGCTGAGATTGGAGCCATAACTGCCACAACATCTTGGTCTTTTCTGCTTGTTTTTAATATATATATTTTATTTTCATAATGTGTTCCTATATCCAAATCTCCATGGGGCTAAGGATCCCATTGGTGGAAGGCAAATCAAAAGCCTTCTATTCATGCATTCTTTACCTTGGTTTTGTCACTGTTTCCCTCATACAGGGTCCATTACCTACCTAAAGCCAAGGTCAATGTCCCCTTTTGTTTGAGATCTGCAAGTAACTCTCTTCTAAATTGAGGGGCCAGTCACCCTGAATCCCAACTTCTATAGCCTGAAGTACAAGGAAAAGAAAGTTGCCTTCTGTAAAATTGTAAGGAACACAGTTTAAAGAAAATCAAAGACATTTCATTCAGTTCAGACAAGCAAAGATGCAATTCAGTTAACAGAAACAAACTTTCAAATGGTTACATGAGATGAGAAAAATACACTTTTATGCAGCCCTAGAATTCATGATTTTTCAATATTTATCTAAATTAAAAATCAATGTAAAACAGAATTTTCCACCAAAAATTTAGAGAACAGAAAGTATCACTGGGGAATCTGTGACATTCTTTTACGTGTATGCTTTAAATGTATGTGAAAGTTGTTATTGTTTAGTTATGTTGCTTAAATTCAGTCATTTTTTTAAAAAAAGATTTATTTATTTATTTACTTCTCTCCCCTTCCCCACCCCCACCCAGGTTGTCTGTTCTCTGTGACTATTTGCTGTGTCTTTGTTCGCTTCTGTTGTTGTCAGCGGCACAGAAATCTGTGTTTCTTTTTGTTGCGTCATCTTGTGTCAGCTCTCTGTGTGTGCGGCGCCATTCCTGGGCAGGCTGCACTTTCTTTTCACGCTGGGCGGCTCTCCTTATGGGGCACACTCCTTGCACGTAGGTCTCCCCTACGCAGGGGACACCCTTGCGTGGCACAGCACTCCTTGTGCGCATCAGCACTGCGCATGGGCCAGCTCCACACGGGTCAGGGAGGCCTGGGGTTTGAACCGCAGACCTCCCGTGTGGTAGCCGGAAGCCCTAACCACTGGGCCAAGTCCGCTGCCTAAATTCAGTCTTTAACTCCACATTATACTGCTGAGAATTATATTTATTTAGTGATTGTGGCAGTTTGAAGCTTTTGCAGACCCCAGAAAATCCTGTTATTGAAGTTAATCAATTTCTGTGCTTGTAAACCCATCCAAGATAAGACCTTTTCATTAAATTACTTCAGCTAAGATCAGATGTTTTGATTGCAAGACCAAGGGTTGATTATAATTCTTTTACTGGAGTCCTTTATAAATGGAGGAGTTAAAAGCTGCATACACAGAAAAAAGCTGCAGAGACAGAGAAGAATCCAGAAGAGAGAAGGTCCTGGGAACAAGAAGCTGGAATCAGTTGCACACAGGGGTGAGAGGACACCACTTTAGCCAGTAGCTGAAAGCAAGTAGGCCCAGAAAAGAGAGGAGAGGCAAGCAGGAACCCTCTTGTGCCAGATCACCCAGAGCTGCAGTCCAGGAAGAAAACATCTTCTGATGATGCCTTTCTGTGTCAGAAGTAAATCCTGATGCTAAAACCGAACCCATTTCTGTGATATTGCTTTGGTAGCCTTTAACAAACTAAAGCAGTGATTAATATCACAATGTTTCCTAGTTTCAGTTTTATAAAATGCAAATTATTGTAATGACTATTCTGATTTTCTCCTTGTGCAAAAAGACAAAAAACAAAAGCAGCTAAATGACACTAACCATTTTCAATTTTCTAAGATATTCAAATTGCTCTTCAAGGCTGAGGTACTGGGCGGCAGACTTGGCCCAGTGGATAGGGTGTCCACCTACCACACGGGAGGTCCATGGTTCAAACCCCGGGCCTCCTTGACCCGTGTGGAGCTGGCCCATGTGCAGTGCTGATGTGCGCAAGGAGTGCCCTGCCACGCAGGGGTGTTCCCCGTGTAGGGAAGCCCCATGCGCAAGGAGTGCACCCCGTAAGGAGAGCCGCCCAGCGCAAAAGAAAGTGCAGCCTGCCCAGAGGTGGCACTGCACACACGGAGAGCTGACACAACAAGATGATGCAACCAAAAGAAACACAGATTCCCATGCCGCAGACGACAACAGAAGCGAACAAAGAAGATGCAGCAAATAGACACAGAGAACAGACAACTGGGGTGGGGATGGGGGAAGGAGAGATAAATAAATAAATAAATAAATCTTTTAAAAAAAAAAGGCTGAGGTAGTGTTTTTTTTCCTTAAAAGGAGTGGATAAAAATATATTAATATATTGGGAATATTTTAAATTATGTGTCTTTAAATGGTAAAAAATGTTTACTTGTAATTTTAATTTATATTTTTCAGATTTCTAATTAAAATAAACCTCTCATCAGTTTTTCACTTTGGTTAGTTTCAATATTGTTTTATATATAGTAAGCATTTATACTTCTTTTTTTTTTCTCTTTATTTTTTTAAAATGTTACATTAAAAAAATACAAGCAGTCCCCATATACCCCCACCCCCCTCACCCCACTCCTTCCACATCAACCTGCTGCACTGCTGCACCACATGGATAATGGTTTACATTGTAGTTTACACTCTCCTCCAGTCCAGTGGGCCGTGGCAGGACATACAACGCCCAGCATCTGTCCCTGCAGCACCACCCAGGACAACTCCAAGTCCTGAAAATGCCCCCACGTCATATCTCTTCTTCCCTCTCCCTACCCTCAGCAGCTACTGTGGCCAGTTTATTCACATCAATGCTACAATTTCTTCCATTACAAGAGTTCCATAGTACAATATCAGTAAATCTACTCTAGTCCATACTCTACTCCTCCATCCTGTTGACCCTGTGATGGTTAGGTCCCCTCCACCTCTATATCAGGAGGGGGCTTAGATTCCATATGGATGATGGATGCAATTCTCCTGTTTTCAGGTGTAGGCACTCTTGGCTCCCTGGTATGGTGGTTGATCTTCTCCACCTCCCTGTTGGCTGGCCAGGGTAAGTCCAATAAACCAGAGGGTAAGAGTTGCAAGTCTGCTGAGGCTCAGGGCCTGGCTGTCACATGGACAGTCCAGAGATTCAGGTCTCCTGAGTATACACCAACCCAAACGCCAGTCACAGGTCCGGTAAAACTGACAGAAGAGGCATGTGTAGAAAGATCATATCTGAATCCAACTCCATGACACTCAGGAACACAAATTCCAAAGTAGGGCCAACTGGCTTGGCACTGGACTCCAGAGCCATCTGCCATGACCACAGAACCTGTGGGTCTCTGTAGCCCTCAGGAGAACCAGTACCTGGGTTTGTATCTACTTTGGCTGTCTCTGGGACCCTGCTGAGGCGTCCATAAGTGCAACCCTTGTAATGACCTCCCAACTCTTTTTGGGGACTCATAGCCATATAAACTCATTTGTCCTTTCCATTTCCTAGTTGATTGAGATTTCATGTAAAGATTTTTCAAAGGTTTTTTTTTTATGGTATATTTTATAAATTCAGGAATATTTAACTTGATCTATTTAAATGTAATCATGTTTCTTTATATGGCTTGTTCACCAAACCATTAAAATAATCTCCAATAAAACCTTTTATCAATGTTGGAATTCTTTTTATATATTGTCCTATTCTTAGAACTTTTCCAAAATTACCTATTATTCTAATTTGACTTAGAACTCTTTACCTTTAAATCTGCAAATCATTTCATGGTAAAGAAAATTATGAATTGTTAATTAAAAAAATAATTTGTAACCCCAGGAAAAAGTGATGCCTTGCAAAGTGAAAGGAGTAGACATAAAAACAGTGTTCTTATTGCAAGTTTATTTGAAGCATAAGTGAGCAAAGATAGACTCAATTTACTAACTGCTCTGAAAATGTGTGCTTTATTACTTCCTGCAGTACTCTCACTAACCTGGAACCAAATCAAATTTGGGAATCAGAAAGTATATTTTATAAATTAGACAATTATTTTCTACAGAGCAGAAAAGTTATTTATTTCTCACCATGTATTTCAAGGAATTTATAGTGGAACTGTAGTAATTATAGAATAGAGAAAATGCAAAATAAACTTGACTTAGCATATCAAATGAAGATATTTGGAAAACATACTGGGAGAAAAGAAAGAATAATATAGTAAGTGTTAAAACTCAGTACTGATTATAAACAATTTTGTATTGTATTATTCTCTAACTTTCTACAGATTTTAGATATTTGATATTTTTTAATGTTATCTGTATTGGATCTCAAAGAAAAGACTGGAATATTTTTGTGTACTATGAACTGAATGCTATTTTATTAAATTATCTTCAAAATTCAGAAAGTGAAATGATTATTACCATTTTGTAGCCAATAAGACATCCCTCTTATTAACCTCATTAAGAATCTTAGAAAATATTTAATTTGTTTGGATTTAATAGAAGAAGTTGCTGGGTACCCAGGCATTGATATAATATTCACTATTACTTTGTGCACACTTTTGATGTTTACCATAATATGTTTTAGCAATGCATATTGATTTTTGCATGGAGTGAATTTTTATGTTGCCTTTTATCATTAATAGAATTTGATAAAATAAGTAGTAGAATGCATGTTTTTGTGGTTTGATTTCAAAATAGCCCAGCTACTCAACCAGGACTTGTAGCACCTCCGTAAACCAGTACACACTTCAGAAACATACAGGGCTTTCCCACTAACCTGGGTCTATGTTCCTCCTTCACTCCATGAAATCCTACGACACAACTGACTTCATAAGAATATCCTACTTCCAAATCCACCCCCCCATACACTTCATTATTTCACTCAAATCAGTTGTAAGTCAAGTTCAAAGAAATTTAAAAAAATATATTCCCTATGGAATGATGGATAATGGGATGAGGGAGACATGAGTCCTAGTCATGTTCTGGCATAGTTCTACTATTGGAAATGGGGAAACTACAGACGAATTTGAGTTCCATTTTCCCAAACATAAACTGAAACTCAATGACATGACCTCTGCTGCCCTAACATCTCTGACAGCATTTAAACATCATCTACAGAGAAACCCCCTTAGACTAGCATTGCATTGTGTCTGGACGATCCTGACTCCTGCACAGAGCTACCTCTCCTCCACTCATAGCCGGGAAGGGAGTCCAGTCCTGCCGTCAAAATCCAGGATTTGAATCTCTGGACTGACAATGTGATAGCCAGGTCCTGAGCCTCAACAGACTCCAGCACCTACAATCTGACTTATTGGGCTCACCACACTCAGCTAAGATGGAGTTGAAGAAGGACAACCACCACACCATGGAGCCTAGAGTGATTACAACTGAAAGTGGGAGGATTGCATCCAGCATCCATGTGGAATCTGAGCCTCCTCTTGACATAGAGGGGCAATGGACACAACCAATCCAATGTCCACATAGAAAAGGTGGCATTGGATTGAGAAAAGTGGACATGATGGCTGATGGGTATGGGGAAAGGCAGGAAGAGATGAGAGGTGGAGGCATCTTTGGGACATGGAGCTGCCCTGGATGGTGCTTCAGGGGCAATCACTGGACATTGTAAATCCTCACAGGGCCCACTGGATGGAATGGGGGAGAGTGTGGGCCATGGTGTGGACCGTTGACCATGGGGTGTGGGGGTGCCCAGAGATGTACTTGCCAAATGCAATGGATGTGTCATGATGATGGGAGGGAGTGTTGCTGGGGGGGGAGAGGTGGGGTGGGGGTGGTAGGGTTCAATGGGACCTCATATATATTTTTTTTTAATGTAATATTATTACAAAGTCAATAAAAAAAATCTCTTCACACACGCACACACACACACACACACAAAATCCAACATATCAATGAACTGCTTTTTCAATCCCACACTGATCTTAGGCACATCCAAAACTCATTAAAATGTTAAAAATCAGTACAAACTGTGCTAGATAATTTTGTTTGCCTGTTTCTCTTTGACAAAATATTTATAAAGAATAGTTACAAATAGAACAATCAAATCTATTTAATCAAATATTTGTGTTGATTTTCTCACAAATACAACCACTGGCTGAAATAACTGGTTACATTAATCTCATGCAAATAAATCCATTTACCGTAGTGTTTAAAAATTTCAGTAATGCAAGAGCAGTAATTAGGATACCTGCCTGTGTTTATCAATAGAGGAAATTACCTATTTAAATGTATAAACACAGTGGAGAGATGATGTACAAAATATCAAGGAAAGAATCTTCTAGACTACTTGCCCATAGAGAGTAGACTCATTGTGTCTAGAGTGGATTGGCTTTCAGAGAAAAGCTCGGAAATGCTTGTCTCATGTGGATCAGAACTTTCTCCATCTCAAATGTCATGATACCTGCTGAAGAGAATCGAGAATGTTGTATGAATGATAATAGGAATCAAAATCCATGGAAAATTGTGAGCATGAGCAATATATAGATTATAATTAAAACAGTAAGGAAAAGTTCGCAGTGAACAGGCAAAAAATTCAAAAGATTTGAAAGTTCACATTTCAAAAAACAACCTTTGATAAGCTCCAAACGCCAGATATTTAAGGAGACACAGGAAATAATATGATAGCACTATTCATTGCTTTACTTCATGACTAGGAATTTACTAAGCTTAGTTATTTTGCAACCCCAACAAATAGGCCTATATCAAATTTGTTTCACAGTAGTAGCAGCCTATTTTCACACTGAACCCAAGCTATCCGAAAACAACAGGCTTAATACAGACAATCGGTATGTTTCATAGCGTCATAACTATCAAAATTATTTGTGTGTTACCTCAGAATCCACTTCACTTTGGCCAAGCCTCTTGCCTCAACACTATCCTTTGGCCAGTTAATTAGCAGTTTTCCAGCCCTGAGGTGTAAATTTCCCCAGAAGGCAAAGGCTGCACCTGCAACCTCCAGTCTCACCACCCACGTATCTCACCGTAAACCCAGCTGTTCCACATGATAAGCTCACCACCCCCACCACCTTCAGACCCCAGGCCCTTCACCTTTTCACTAAATGCTTGCTGTAAACTATCCAATCCTTGACTCCTGTGGGAAACCTCCTAACCTCCACCTTGAACCCCAGTAAAGGCACAGACTCAGGGATCCCTCTTGTCCTACATCTAGCTCCCCCCCTGGTGGCTGAGCCACCTGACTCTATCACACTTCCTGTCAACTGCTCCTGCCTCCCTACTCCCTGGGACCTCTGAGTAACAGATCTTTCCTTATGCATTTTGGCCTCAGTTTCCCTTTACATTGTACCTGATTTCCATCCACCAGGAACCCAGTTTAAAATCCATTTTAACCAATTTGTAACAAGTGGTACAGCAAGCATGATATGCTGAAGCAGGAGTCCTTTGGGCTGCACTTGACTTACTAACTGGCTCCCTCAGATGGATAATCTTATCTGGGAAGGGTTTGTGTCTTGCTGTCATACATCTGTGCTGCTTTGTGCCACTGCCTGCTGCCTCTGCTGGATGTTGCCTAAGTTTCTGACACCAAATTTGTGGTCCCATAGATCAGAGACTTCCCCAGGATCCATAGAAGGCCAGCCCTACTATGGCAAGAGGGGAAACCCTGTGGTTTCTGGCATTACCCCAAACAGTCACAACTAGTGTCAGGTGAGACAGGCACTGGGCAATGGTGGTTCCATGACAAGTCTTCTTGCAGTTCTCACTGTAGGAATTTGCAAGGTGTGAGACAGGGGTCCAAGCCTGCGCTGTGACTAGAGAGTGAGGCCACTAGGGCTAAACACATGGGTCAAAAGGGTGAGGATAGGCCTCCTGGTACCTGGACCACAGCAGTGGGGAGACTGCTGTGGGAGACCCCAACCCCTGTGTCTGTGGACCTTGCCACCAGGTCTGAAGTCCACCCCTGGGGTGAGGGGCACCCTCCACGGGAAGCACAATGGCACACTGAATATCAATAGTGCTGCAGGGTCTGCCAACTGCCATCCTTACTTTGCTACTTCTGCTTTCTCTGCTGCTGTCACTGTTCATCCCCCATCCTCATGGGATACAGAGGTTCCAATCTGATGCAAGGCAGCTAAGGAACTACTGGGCAAGAAAAATAAAGGGGACTGAGCACAGTGTGCCAGTACCCCTAAGACACCAGGGCAAGTTTCTAAACTGTTTAAGAAACATAAAACTCCTGAAGTACTGATGCATGTGACAACATGGATGAGCCTTGAAGACATTATGTTGAGTAAAATAAGCCAGACACAATAGAAAAATATTGTATGGCCTCACTAATATGAACTAAGTATAGTGCAGACCGATGGAAGTATGAAAGGGAAGATAGTTACCAGGAGAGAGAATGTGAGTAGAGAAGGGTGAGCCAATTCTTACTCTGCACTGAATGTATAATTACATTGATTGTAATCATTAAGAAATGGATAAAGGTGATGGCGGAGCAGTTACGTGGTTATAATTTATAGCACTTACGTGTGTGTGTAAACAGGGTTGAAAGGGGAGTTTGAGGCCATATGTGTTGCTAGAAGGAAAGTCAGAAGATAAAACAGGAAACTGTATGACACAATAAACTCTGAGGTGGCTGAGGATTGTGGGCAATAATACAAATATAAGAAAATTCTTTCAGGAGCTACAATAAAGTTGCATCACAAGTATAGGGTATTGATAGTAGGGTGGTTTGGATATTATTTATGACTTGCCAAAAGAACAAGATTGTAAACTGGTCTGTTCTTCTGGGTGTGATACCCTCTGAATGCATTAGGGTCAGCTCACATGTCTTGATTAAATTACCTTTCAAGATTAGGGCTTTGATTTGACCATGTCAGTAGGGTGTGACTCAGGGTTGAGTCCTTGCCACCTTGGGCCTATATAAGTGGACCCCCACTCAAGAAGACATACAGGAAGAGAGAGTGCTCCATAGACATGGAAGAGTGGAGAACTTTGTCCATTGTGATCCTGGAGCCTGGATAGAGATGAGCCGTTTGTCTGATAGTTTGCAGCTGAAGACAACAGAGCAGCTGAGAACCTGGTAAGGCCTGGAAGGAAACAAGCCCTATGCCAGACTGATAGAGAAAGCCCGGGGAGACAAGCCCTATGCCAGCTGACAGCTGAGATCAGAAAAAGCTGTGACCATGGAACCTTAAGAGGGACAAGGCCCGAGAGATGAGACAGAGATGGCCGCCATCTTGCTTCAACACATGGCAACAAACTTTGGTGAGAAAGCTGCCTTGAGTTGACTCTAGGGCCTTGTAACTGTAAGCTTCTGTCCCAAAAAAATACTGTTTATAAAAGCCAACAGATTTCTGGTACTTTGCATCAGCACCCCTTTGGCTGACTGATAATTGTGGTATATGGGAGAAATGCATCTAAAACATACTTGTATTTGATATAAATGTATTATTGTTACCATTGGTATGTTTTCTGGAGAGATAGAGGAAAGTCCTGGCATTTTCTCCAATAAAATGGCAAAAATCTGGAAAATATAAGCCTTGTCGAATGAAAAAAAAGCAGGCCAATACACCAAGCCCTAGATCTTAATGCTTGCACTTATGATCCTTATTCCTGAAATAATGAAATTAAACCTAATAATAATTAATAAACACTTCCTTGTTACTCATTTGTTGTTTTTCTCTAAGCAAAATCTGCAAATGAAGTCACTACCTTCCCCCAAACATGGGGCATGGTTCCCAGGGATGAGCCTCCCTATCATGGAGTGAGTATTACCAAGCATTAATCACTGATGCATTTGGGGAAAATACCTTGACCAAAAAGGGGAAATATTAAATAAAACAGTATTTTATGGCTAAAAATTTTCAAAGTGAGTTGGAAAGTCATTACAAAGGTTACACATATGCAGGTCTCAGACAGATTTCACAAACTGCCATAGTAAACAAAGCCTCAAACAAAGGTGATCCTGAGGGCTCTATGGTTCATGCTATCTTAAGGCTATGGATGGGGAGGAGCTATTGGCAAGACATGAGAGCTCTCACATCAGTCACAAATCCTGACGTATCCTACAGGCCACGGACAGCTATGACAAATGGGCTCCTGTGGGATTGTTCTTGCCAGTCAAGGTAATGAACACAACAATATCACCTGAAATAAGGCACTATGGAGATCCTGCCTATAATCCAACAACTCCCCAAAGAGAGAGAATTTATGCCCATATTTCTCCATATAATAGTCCTATTTGGCCAGTCCTTCAAGACTTCACCAATGAAGGGTGATCAGCCATCAATTATGTCAACATTAAGGCAAAAGTTCAGTCCATCAGAGTTTCTATTCTTAACACCATCTGTAGCAGTTTGGTATTTATTTTTGAATTTCAAAAATAGATATTGGATTATATTTGTAATCTTGTCTGTTCCACTGGGTGAATTAGATTGTATTAACTTCAGAGTTCTCACTTTTACTTGATTGAATTATAATTAGGGTTTTGGTTTGACCACAACAATAGGACTTTGGGCCCCTGCCCCATTGGTGGGCAACGACTCACAGAGATAACTACAGGGCAGAGAAGGGAATTGGAGTTTTGGATGCTGGAACCCCAGGAAGTAAAGACAAAGGAGACGAACACAGAGGAATAGAGATGGCTCCATAGACATGGCATAGGCCCCAGGAAGAGAGAAAGCCTGACAGTCCACAGCTGACCTTGTGGAGAGACCAGAGCAGCTGAACCCAGAGAAGAATGAACCCCAGGAGAGAGACAAGACTTATCATAGCCTACAGGTAATACTGGAAGAAGCTGGGGCCATGTAGACTCAAGAAGAGGGAAGCTGAACCCTTGCAGATGTAGGTAGCCATCTTGCTCTAATACACGGCAACAGACTTTGGTGAAGGAAGTAATTTACACTTTACTGGCCTGGTTACTATAAGCTTCTACCCCAAATAAATACCCTTTATAAGAGCCAAAAGATTTTTGGTATTTTGCACAGCACCCCTTTGGCTGACTAATACACTTACATTTAAAAGAAGGAAGATCTCAAATAATAGCACTAACATAAAAATTGTAAGATCAAGAAGATTAACAGCAAAATAAACACAATCAAGCAGAAAGGAATGCACCCCAAACAGTATAAATCATAAAAGGTGTGTACCAAGACAAATACTTACCAAATGGTTCATTGTTCAAGATGAAGAGAGGGTATTGAAAGCAGCAAGAGAAAAGAGAACCATCACATACATAGGAAACTCAATAAGATTAAATGTTGATTTCTCATCTGGGGGTAAGAAGGCAGTGGTATGACTTAGTTAAGGTACTAAACGAAAAAAAAACTCTCAGCCAAGAATTCTCTACCCAGCAAAGCTGGCAATCAGAAGTGAAGGAGAGTAAAAAATATTCACAGAAAAGCAGAAATTAAGGGAGTTTGACAACAATAAACCTACCCTTCAATAATCCTGATGGTTGAAAGTAAAAAAAAAAAAAAGAAAGAGGATAGAGAGGATTGAAGGAGAGTGTAGGAATAGAGATTATTTGTAAGAATAACTAAAAAATAAAAAGAGAAAAAAACACGTGAGGTATATATAAACTTAAAGAAAATACGGCTAATATAAATAATGCCTTAAAAGTAGTAACATTGAATGCTAATGTATTAAACTCTCCAACCAAAGAAACAAATTGGCAGAATGGATAAGGATACATGGCCCATCTATATGCTGTCAACAAGAAATTCACCTTAGACTCCGGGAAACAAGGAGCTTGCAAGTGAACGATTGGAGAACAATTTTACAAGTAAACAATAAACAAAAAAGGTTGGGAGTAGTTATACTAGTATCAGAAAAATAGACTTTAAAAGCAAAACTATTGTAAGAGATAAAAATGGACACAATATATTAATAAAGGGGTAATCTATCAAGATGAAAGTACAATCATAAACATTTGTGTGCCAAACCAGAGCACCTCAAAATACATGAGGCAAACATTGTTGAAACCTAAATGGAGAAATATATGCCTCTATAATTACAGTGGAGGACTTTAAGACATCATTATTACAATTACACAGAATATCTTAACAGAGGGACAATAAAGAAACAGAGACCTTGAATAATACATTAGAGGATCTGGACCTAATACACATATACAGAACATTATACCCTAATAAAGCAGGATATACATTCTTCTCAAGCACACATGGATCATTCTCCAGGATAGACTACATGCTAGGCTACAGAACTATGCTCAACAAATTCAGAAAGATTTAAAGTATACAAAGTAATTTTTCTGACCAAAATGGAAAGAAGCTGGTAATCAGCATGGGCCAGAGAAGCAGATTAGGCACAAAGATATGGAAGTTAAACAACACACTCTTGAACAAACAGTGGGTCAAGGAAGAAATTGCAAAAGAAATGAGCATCTACCTTGAAAGAAATAAAAATAACAGTATAGCATATCAAAAACCTAAGGGGTACTGCAAAAGTAGTGCTGAGAGTAAGATTTATAGCCATAAATGCCTATATTACATAAAAGGGAAGAGCTAAAAACAAAAACCTAAATGCACACCTTGAAGGATTAGAAAAAGAACAACAAACTAATCCCAAAGCAAGTGGAAAGAATGAATTAACAAAGATTAGAGCAGAGCTAAATAAAATTGAAAATAAGAAAGCACTAGAAAAAGCTAATAAAACCAAAAGCCAGTTCTTTGAGAAGATTAATAAAATTGACAAACCTTTGGCTAGACTAAGAAAGAGAGAAAACATGTAAATGCATAAAATAAGAAACAAGCAAGGCAATAGCACAACTGACCCCAGTGAAATAAAGAATATCATAAAAGGATACTTTGAAAAGTTGTGTGCCAATGAGATGGATAACTCAGACCAAATGGACAAATTTCTATAAACACACAAGCAGCCTACACTGACAAAAGAAGAAATTGATGAGCTCAACAGACCAATCACAAGTAATGAGATTGAATCAGTTATCAAAAACCTCCCAACTAAGAAGAGTACAGGACCAGATGGTTTCAAAGGTGAATTTATCCAATCCCTCTGGAAAGAACTAACACCAATCCTCTTAAACTCTTTCAAAAAACAGAAGTGGAGGGAACACTGCCTAGCCCATTCTATGATGCTAACATCACCCCAATATTAAAGCAACACAGTCACAAGTAATGAAAGCTGTGGACCAATCTCTCTAATGAACTAAGGTGCTAAAATCCTCAAAAAAACATTGGCTCCTTGTATTCAACAATACACCAAACAAATTACATATCATGACCAAGTGGGTTTCATCCATGGTATGCAAGGAGGGTTTACCATAATAAAAATCAATCAATGTACTATACCACATGAGCAGATCAAAAGAAAAAAAACCACATGATCATCTCATCAGGTCCATTGATTCAGAGAAAGCTTTTGATAAAGTACAACATCCTTTCCTGATATAAAAACACTTCAAAAAATAGGAATAGAAGGAAACTTCATCAACATGGTAAAGGTTATATATGGAAAACCAATAGGAAACATTATATTCAATGGTGAAATGCTAAAAGCTTTCCCTCTAAGATCTGGAACAAGACAAGAATGTCCGCTTTCACCATTCTTATGTAACATTGTGTTAGAAATATTTGCTCAAATTCTTAGGGAAGAAAAAGATATAAAAGTCATCCAAGTTGGAAAGGAAGAAGTAAAATTTCACTATTTGCAGATGACCTGACCTGTATGTAGAAAGCCCTAAGAAATCTACAACAAAACTTACAGAGCTGATAAAGGAGTTCAGTAAAGTGGCAGGATATAAGGTCAGCATGCAAAAATAAGTAGCATTTCTGTACACCAATAATGAGCAATCTGAGAAGGA
Organism: Dasypus novemcinctus; assembly: GCF_030445035.2. Lineage (NCBI taxonomy): Eukaryota > Metazoa > Chordata > Mammalia > Cingulata > Dasypodidae > Dasypus > Dasypus novemcinctus. The sequence goes on from NC_080703.1 coordinate 9,701,523, forward strand.
TATCAAGAAAAAATTCTATTTATAATAGCAAATAAAAGAATGAAATATATAGGAATAAACTTAACTAAAGATGTAAAGGAATTGTGTGCAGAACACTAATCAACATTGTTAAAGGAAATCTAAAGGCCTAAAAAGCGGAAGACTATTACCTGTTCATGGTTAGGAAGACTAATCATCATTAAGATATTTATTCTACCCAAAGTGATTTAGAAATTTAATGCAATCCCAATAAAAATTACAACATCATTTTTTATTGAATTAGAAAAGCTAACTTTGACATTAATTTGGAAGGGCAAGGGTCCCTGAATATTCAAAGAAAAAGTACAATGAAATTGGAGGAAACACACTACCTGACTTTAAAACATACTGCACAGCTACAATTGTCAAAGCTACATTATATTGGCACAAGGACAGACACACTAACCATTGAAGCAGTAATGAGAGTCTGATATAAGTCCTTGCATAAACCATCAACTGATATTAGACAAGGCCACTAAGTCCACTCAACTATGAAGAAATGGCCTCTTCAACAAATGATGCTTGGAGAACTGGATATCCATTTCCACAAGAATTAGAAGGATCACCATCTCACATGCTATAAAAAAATTAACACAAGATGGATAAAAGATCTAAATATAAGAACCAAGATGAGAAAGCTCCTGGAAGATAATGTGGAGAAGCAGCTATCAGATCTTATAGTAGGAAATGGTTTCATAAAATTTATATCCAGAGCATGAGCAATGAAAGAAAAAAAATAGATAAATGGGGCCTCCTCAAAATTAAAAAGTTTTGTGCTTCAAAGGGTTTTGTCAAGAAAGTGGAAAGGCAGCCTACTCAATGGGAGAATATATTCGGGAAAAATCTATCCAATAGGGACCTAATATTCAGCATATATAATAAAATCCTACATCTTGAAAATAAAGACAAATAACCCATTTAAAAATATGCAAGAGATTTTAATAGTCACTTCTCCAATAAAATGGCTGAAAAGCACATGAAAAGACGCTCAACATCACTACCATTACGGAAATGCAAATCAAAACCACAATGAGATATCAAGTTACATCTATTAGACTGGTGGTTATTAAAAAAAACAACAAGAGGACTACAAGTGTTAGGATGTGGAAAAAAGAGAACAGTTATCCAATACTGCTGGGATGTAGCAATTGTGGAGAACAGTTTGGTGGTTCCTCAGAAAGCTAAATATAAACCTTCCATTATGATCTTGCAATCCCACTGCTGGGTATATGCCCAGAAGAAATGAAATCAGCAATACAAACAGATCTATGAACACCAATGTTCATAGCAGCATTATTCACTATTGCCAAAAGAATCCAAATGCCTATCAATGGATGAATGGATATGCAAACTGTAGTATGTACAGACAATAAGATATTACTCAGCTGTAAGAAGGAATGAAGTATTAACAGATGGATAACATGGATGAATTATGAAGACCTTATGTATAGTGAAGCAAGCCAGGCACTGAAGGACAAATATCACCTGCCCTCACTGATATGAATTGAGCAAATTGAGCTGATTCATGGAGCTTAAGTCTGGCAGATAGGTTTGCAGTAGACAGAAAGGAGTAGAGGTTGGTGAGGAAATGCCCATATGGGCAAATACTATGACAAGTGGAAAAGTGTAGTTGTATAGTGGATGAGCATGACAGTGTTGCAGTGATGTGACTGGGTAAGGAGGTGCTGGACTGTGGGTAAGAGTTTGGGGGGCTGGGTTGTACTATCCATGGAACTGGGGGAAGGAACAGGTGAACTCTGGGGATTTGTAGGTCTGCGGTTAAAACTACAACTTTGGGAATGTTATTTTGGCAAATATGGCGGGAAACGTTTACTGGTGTAGAGTTTAGGATGTGGGGTATATATGGGACAGGGCACACCTGGGCTTCTTTGGAATATATAAGTGTTCATCTTGTCATAATGTGTTTTATTAGTGGGTGGAGACCCACACAACAAACAAGAAATTATTAAACTCCCATCCTGGGGAGTCCTGCTGTGTTCTCAATATAATATACAGGGACAAAAATCCCTTGAGAACATAGACAGTTCCTAATAAAAGAAAGCAGACCAATATGTCAAGCCCTCAATATCATTACCAGTAACCATGAATTTTATTCTTCAAAAAGTGAAACTCTTGAACTGGTTACCACAGGTTCCAAAGAGAAGGGGAGGAGAAAATAGATGAAACATTGGCATTTTTAGGGAATTAGAATTGTTCAGCACGATTTTGCAATTACAGATACAGGCCATGTATTAGTCAGCCAATGGGGTGCTGATGCAAAGTACCAGAAATCTGTTTGCTTTTATAAAGGGTATTTATTTGTGGTAGAAGCATATAGTTAAATGTCCCAAAGGAGTCCAACTCAATACCAATGACCCAAAGTCACTGGCCAAGTACCGCGACCTGCGCGGGTGAACTGAGAACCCGAGGGGAGGTGACAGGAGCTGAAGAAAGACACACAGAGACAAAGACAAGATTAGAGAGGGCCAGGTGGGCCAGGGCTAGTTGATGGCAAAGCCAAGGACCCAAGCTGGCACCACAAGCTTTATTTAAAGCAGTTAACGACGTCATCATTCTCAGAGCAGGGGCCTTCAGGCATGAAGTTCTTTGATGAGGGTTTTCTTCGAGTTTCTTCTTATCAGGACATCAGCTCCCTTCTGCTTACTTGCAGGTGCAAACATGGCTGACCACACCCTCACCTCTCTGTGCACATTGATCCTCCCCAGCAATGTGGCTTGAGCCCCACACATTACTTCAGGGACCCCTACACCAAGTGTTGAAGCAAGATGGCAGGCAATGTATGCAAGGTTTCAGCTTTCCTCTTTCCTCTTAAGGCCTCATGGTCCCGGCTCCTTCTGATCTCAGCTGTAGGCTGTAGCACTCATTTCTTTCCAGGCTTTCTTAGCTGCTCGGGGCTCTGGTCACTACAGTTTCAAAAAATCAGGCAAATTGCTCAGCTCTCTCTGGGCCTCCACGATTAATGTTCTCTCCTCTGCCATTTCTATGGAGCTCTCTCTTTCTACTATGTATCTTCTCTTGTCTGCATTGTTGAGTGTGTGTTCAATCCTGCATACCCTAATGATATGGTTGAATCAAAGTCCTAATCTTGATTTAAGCAAGTAAATATAAAACCTTTGGATTTAAGTCAATCAAAGGGTATCATACCCAGAGGAATAGACAAGTTTACAAACATAATATCTCTTTTTGGAATTCATAAATAGTATGAAACTGTCACAGGCCACTTCAAATTTTGTCAATACTGATATAAGTGTATGATTAAAAATGTAAACCATAATATAAGTATTGACCATGGTTAGTAGCAATACTTCAATATTAGTACATCAATTGTAACAAATGTACAAAGTGCATGTAAACTTATTAACAGAAGAGAGGGAAAGGGGGAGGGCATTGGGTATATGGGAATCCTCTATATTCCTTATTTGACTTTTCGGTATCTTAAAGCTTCTTTAAAGGTAAAATAAAAAATAAGACATGGAGGGAACATATGGAGGAATATGTCATTGTACATATAAGACAGCAAATCTTACAGTGATGAAAGACAAAATGTCTAATTTTATTTCAATTTTTAATTTTTTGTATTTTATTGATTATTTTCTAAATTATTTTTTCATTTTCTTATTACTTTTATTTCGCTATAATGTTGGCTTCTGTTTTGGATTGGTTTTGAATCATGGAAGCATCACAACAGTCATGGGGAGAATGTCTTTAATGGGGTATGCATGGAAAGGGGTTCTCATGAGGCATGTCTCTTAGGCATAAGAATATGTGAATGTGTTCATGGGACATTGTCTCTGTGGGTGGATATTCACACAATACCTGAAAGAATATTGAATTCCTATCCTGGGGAATTCTGCTACATTCTCCAATAAGACACCAAGAATCCCTCAAGTGCAAGGGAAGTGCCTAGTAAAGGAACACAGACCATTAGGCCAGGCCCTGGATATTGAGGAACCTTCTCTTGTGAAACTGAAACTTAGCTTAGTATTATATACTGCATAAGTTACCTTCTGAAAACCTCCTTGTTGTTCAAATGTGACCCCTCTATAAACAAAACACAGTATATAAATGCACTACTTTCCCCCAGCATGGGACATGACTCCTTGGATAAGCCTCCCTGGCATTGAGGGATTATTATCAAACACGAACTAACAGTGCATCTGGAAAAAGACCTTGACCAAATGGGAGATGCTGTAATTACAAATGAGATTTTTATGGCTAAGCGATTTCAAAGTAATTCAGTAGGTCATTCCAGAGGTTACATTTATGCACATTTCAGCAGGATATAACTGACTGCCACAGTAACCAGTGCCTCAAATAGCAGGACCCCTGAGGGCTCTAGAGACATATAGAAACTACAGGCAGGGCATATGGCTCTAGAATTTGGCACCCTGTCAGTGGCCCTTACTTTGTTATTTATGCTCCCCAGCATCATGGAGTTTGACTCATTTATAAGTTCTCCACACATGCCTCTTCTGCCCCTTTTATTTGAACCTGTAATTAACACCATACTTGTTAAATAAATGTCTCAAGAGACATAAATCTTTCATCTATCCCTCTGCCAGTTGAGCCCTGAATTTCAGCAGAGTTGCAACTGGACTCACTCAGGACAACTAACAAGAAGATAATGATAGACAGCACTCATCCCAAGGATCAGAGAGTATCTGCAACTGGAAGTAAGATAGTTCCATTCATCTGCCCCAAGGGATCTAAGCACTCTCTCAGTTAGAAACTAGTGGACATCACTATCCCAAAATCCTCAAGATTGGGAAATGAACAATGGACTAAAGTAGATTTTTATTACTCTACTATAAATATATTATTATTATGGCAATGGAAGAGCTATTATCATTGATATAAATACAATGCCACCAGAAGTTCTGAGGGATGGCAAAGGGAAGAATAGGTGTAATATGGAGGCATTTTGGGACACTGGAGTTGCCCTGCAAGACATTGCAGTGATGGATACAAATTATTATATATTTTACTATAACCTACAAAATAGTGCAGGACAGAGTGTAAGGTATAATATAATCTGGTTAGTAGCAATGCTTCAATATGTATTACTCAATTGTAACAAATGTTGATAATGTGGGAAAGTGTATATGGGGGGAAAGTGTGGGGCAAAAGGGAATCCCTCATATTTTTTATGTAGCATTTATATAATCTAAAGCTTCTTTAAAAATAAAAAATATTAATTAAGAGTGTATAATGAACAATTATATGAAAACAAATTAGAACACTTTGTTGAAATTAACAACTTGTAGATGCAAACAAAAGGTCCGCTAAAGAAGAAACAGCAATCTCAGAACAAAAATTACTAGTAAAGAGAATAAATTAGAAATAAAAAAACCTCCCAAAACAGAAAAGTTCAGGACAAAATTTTCTTCACAGGAAAATTTTACAAAACATTCCAAGCAGAATTAACACCAGTCCTGCTCAGACACTAGCAAAAAATTGAAGAGAAGGGAACCTTCCCTAATTAATTTTATGAAGCCAATATCCCTCTCATACCAAAGTCAAATAAGGATACCATAGGTAAAGAAAATTGCAGATCAATATTTCTTGTGGACATATATGCAAAGATCCTCAACAAAATGCCAGCAACTGAATCCAATAGCACAGCAAATGAATTACACATAATGTTCAACTGAGATTGATTCCAGGTATGTAAGAGTGGTTCAACATAAGAAAATTAAATAATATAATAGATCACATTAAGAGAAGGAACAAAAAGCAAAAACATGATCATCTCAATTGATGCCAAAGAGGCATTTGAACAAAATCTGGCATCCTTTCATGATAAAAACATTAGACAACTAGGAATAGGACATTTCTTCAACATGAAAAAGAGCATGTATGAAAGTCCCATAGTTATCTTCATATTTACTGGTCAAAGACTGCAAGATTTTTCTCTAAGATCAGGAAAAAGAAAAGGATATCCACTGTGACCACTGCTAATCCACATTATATTGGAGGTTCTACCTACAGCAATTAGGTAAGAGAAAAAAAACACATCTTAATTGGAAAGGAAGAAATAAAATTTTCTCTATTTACAGATGACATGATCCTATAGATCAAAAGTCTTGAATATCCACACCAAAGCATCTAGAATAAATGAATTCAGGAAATTGATGGGGTATAAGATCAACATGCAAAATCATTAATATTTCTATACACCTGTAATGAATGATGGAAGAAAAATAAAGAAAAATCCATTTCCAATAGCAACTTAAAGAATTAAACACCTCGAAATAAATCTGGGTTTGAGGGACTTAACACATAGAAAACTACAAAATATTGCTAAAAGAAATAAAGACAAAATAAATGGAAAAACACACCATGTTCATGGATTAAAGTCTAAATTGTGTTAACAAGTTCATTCTACCCAAAATACTTTATCAATGCAACCACCAGAAAAGTTCCAACAGCTTGCTTGCAGAAACAGAAAAACCAATTGTCAAATTTCTATGGAAGGGTCCCCAAATAGTCAAAACCTTTTTGAAAAAGAAATTGCTGGACCCACACTTGCAAATATTAAAACTTATTATAAATTCACAGTAATCAAAACAGTATGGTACTGGCAAAAGGACTGACACACAAACCAATGGAATTAAAATTTTAAATTAAGAAATCAACCCTCACACATATGGATGGCTGATTTTGGCCAAGTTTGCCAAGTTTACTCAATAAGGAAATTTAAAAAATGTTCAGAATACTTGATGTGCACATTGAAAAGGATGGAGGTAGACACATATCACACAACATATGCAAAAATCATCTAAAAATGGATCAAAGACCTAAATGTAAGAAACAGAAATGTAAAAGTACTGTAAGAAAATAAAAGGAAGCATCTTTTGGACATTGCATTAGGCAATGGTTTCTAGGACTTTACACCCAAAATCCAAGCAACAAAATGAAAAAAAAACCTTGTACCTCATCAATAATAAACAATTTTGTGCATCAAGGACTTTGTCATGAGAGTAAAATGAAAACCTAAGCAATGTCAGAAAATATTTGAAAATCACATATCTAATACCGCAAATAGAAAGAAACCCTTCAACTCAACCACAGACTAATAATCCTTTAAAAAAAAAATGGGCAAAAGACTTAAATAGACATTTCTCCAAAGAAGATATACAAAAGATAAAAAGAAAAGAAAAACAAAACAAAAAGTTCTCAACATTTGTGGTGGCTTGGAGCTATGTACCCCAGTAAAACACCAACTTAATCCAATCCTGTGGCTGTGAACCCTTGTAAATAGGACCTATTGATGAGGTTACTTCTGTTAAGGCATGGATCAGCTGAACTAGGATTGCCTTGTTGGGAATGTGGCAAAGAGAGGGAGAAAATCAGAGTGAGCAGTCAGAAACTTTAAGTCTGGGAAGCAGACTTGGCGCAGTGTTTAGGGCGTCCGTCTACCACATGGGAGGTCCGCGGTTCAAACCCCGGGCCTCCTTGACCCGTGTGGAGCTGGCCCATGCGCAGTGCTGATGCATGCAAGGAGTGCCGCCCCACGCAGGGGTGTCCCCCGTGTAAGACGCAGCAAATAAACACAGAGAATAGACAACCGGGGCGGGGAGGGGAGAGAAATAAGTAAATAAATCTTTAAAAAAAATAAAAGAAGCTTTAAGTCAATGGAATGAATAAACCAGGAGAGGCTGCCATGGGGATTGTGCAGAAAAGCACAAGGATTTGCTGGCAACCAGCCCCAAAAAGCCACAGTCTTCTGGGATAAACATCACATCAGTGGCACCTTGATTTTGGACTTCTAGCCTCAAAACTATGAACGATTGTGTATGGTAAATGTTTTATTAATTATGAAATTAATATCACAGGAATTCCAAATGACAAGCACAATGATACCATTTCATATCCACTGAATGGCTACTATTAAAAAATGCAATGTTACCAATGTTGAAGAGAATGTGAAATAGGAACCCTCATTCATGGTTGGTAGGGACGTAAAATGGTGCAGACACTCTTCAGAAAGTTAAGTAAGTACCATCTGACTAGCAATTACAATTCTAAGTATATGCAGTGTGGTTGTTGTTGGCTGCTTTGCCTTCATTGCCACGTCATATACTCGCATATTTGCAGTGCTTAAGTTTCCAACCAGGAGATGGCAAGGAACGGTTTTTCCATCTGCGTCCCTCACATCATTTGTGGGAATCCTCTTTGTAAGCTCAGTTGCTTCTGTGTTTATGAAGCCAAACTCCAACTCACCCATAATTCAGGACCTGATCACCTCTGTGCTCTATTCTATAGTCCTTCCATTCTTGAATACTATTATCTATATTTTTAGAAACAAGAAAATAAAACAGGCTGCAAAGAGAATTATGAGCAAAAAGTTTATTCAGGAAAGTGATAGGTTACTTATTAAAAGATATTACCATGTTGATAAGGTGGGTTGCAAAATGTTTAAAATTAACTACATCGCCTATTTTTAATTTGAGGGCACTAACCTGAGTTCTATGTTGTAGTCACTATATTTCATTCTGAGGCTTCCCATCCAAAAAATGCATGTATGATGATTCCTGAAAGATACTGCTAAAGGGTATTTGCTTAAAACTATATTCTAAACAGGTGAACTATTTCTTTGTATGTCTTGTAAACTTTTGCTGATATCTGGTTATTGATTAGGTGAAGCATTGTTTGGGCTTGAGGGACTCTAACTGGAATGTGTGCAGACCACACAGCCATCTCCATGATTCGGTCTGCCTTCAGGGACCCATATTGTATGTGCAGGTCCCCAAACTGCCACCACGGCTCAATCAGGTTTTGGAGACCTGCCTTTAACACACTTAGGCCACGAAACCACTGCTGTATATTCCACAAACTAACTTCTAAAGTTAGTAGAGGGTCTCAGAGGGGTGAATTTTTCCTGACATTCTCAAAACAATTTTAGATTTTTTTTTCTAAATCAGCATCTGTTGAGTTGTTCTCTAAGTTCTATCATCTTCCAGTGTTTTGATAAACTTTATCCTGACTTTTTTTCACTTTTTCTAAGGTGAGACTTTCAACAGGGCATCTTTCAGTGCAACTTGATGACATCTCCTTCCTATGTATCTTTTTTTAGAAAAGGTATAAGTTTATAGAAAAATCATGCTGAAAATTAAGAGATTTCTTTTATCCCCTTCTACCTATGCTGTTTTCCCTGTAGTTAACATTTTGCATTACTGTGATATCTGTGATGTAATTGATGGAATGATATTATTACAAGTGTATCATTAATTACAGTCCAAAGTTTACATTAGAATTCACTGTTTTTGCTGTCCTGTCCTTTGATTCTTTGTGGGTCTTTGAAATCTCTTTTCCTTTAATCTGTGGTAGTAACATGATGGAGAGATTCCATTAAACAACTGGAGCTAGGGGAAAGAGAAGAAGAGAAAAAGAGCAACATCTTTTCTTTTCAAACTCGTTCTAGGTTGGGGCTGTCCTGAAATTCTTAGCCAAGCTTCTTAAAACTCTACTGTAGCTATTACTAAAATTTATATAGGAAAACCAATGATCAAAAAAATCTATGACAATTTTGAAGAACATAAAGTTAGATATATTACACTGACAGAATTCATGATTTCTGAGCAACAGTAATTAATCCATATGCTATTGGTGAAAAGACTGATAAATAAGCCAATGGAACAGAATAGAGAATGCATACATAGACTGACATATTTACAGCTAAATATGATCCTTTCAATAAAAACTGCTGGAAAAATTTAATACATATATTGAAAAAATAAATTTTTCCACACATCTCAAATTCCTAAATATTAATATGATTTAAAAGGCTGGAAAGTATATTTAACTATTGAGAAAGCTAATATAACAGGTAACAAGCAAGTAAAAGAAAAACAGATAAAGCTTGAAGTTATATAAATGTTCTGTGTTACAATATAACAAAATAGACTATATGCTGCATGAAAATTCAGCATATGTTAACACTTCTGAATCACTGAGATTCAATTGTCTGAGCACAGTTAAACAGGAAATCAATAACAAAAAATTAAAAGTACTTCTAAGAGCTAGGGAAGGATTCCACTCTTCTAATAGTATCTGACTGGTCCACTAATATCATTGTTGTTACAACTAATCAACAGATGTTGTACTCTTCTAATATACACTTTTTGCCATGTACTAGTCCAAATGCTTTTACATTCCATTGCATCACATCCTCAACATGTTCATGAGGGTAGACACAATCGATAACATGTTAAGAGAAAAAGAAACTGAGTCACAAGTTATGACATGGTGTGAAGAGCTGAAAAGCAACTCCCAAAGGCCAAAGGCCTCAGTGCTGGTCTTTGACACCAGGCTAGTAAATAACATTCAAAACATTTATGTTTTGACAATATTAAAAGGGCTGTTGTTGTTTTTTCTTTGGAATTGTTCTGAATATTTCAATGATGGACATAAGCTATTACACATTTTGTCAAAACTTACAAAATTATGTGGTGCAAAGTAGAAACCATAATGTAAATTTTAGACCATGGTTAATAGGAATGTTTCAATATGTGTTCATCAATTGTGACAAATGCACCACACTAATGAAAGATGTTGTTAATAGGGGAAAGTGTGGGAGGGAAAGGGGATGGGGCATATGGGGAATCCCCTATATTTTCTATGTAACATTCATGTTATCTAAAGCTCCTTTAAAAATAAAGAAGAGAGTCTGAGTGAGTGCACCTCACAGTCTCTCCTGCAAAGAGGTGGCCAAGTGGGATTGGAGTCTTGCCGGAGTGGGCTGTCTTGGGGGCTTGCAGGGCGGAGGGTTTGTGGACATGGATTTGGAGAGAGAGTGGCAGAGGTGGTGCTTGCTAAAGGTAGAATTGCGGGTTACAAGTACAGAGGTGGGAAGCTGTGGACTGGCAGGACCCTTCCCCCTGCAACTGGTGGCTGCGGGTTTCCCTGAGAACTGTGGGTTGTGCGGTGGCATTCCTGGGCCCCGTGGTCCCCAGATGCATGGTCTGTCCCCAGGTCCGTGTCCCCTGAGCTCCCGTAGCCCGTGTTCCATGGACCTACATAACCTGGGTCTGCAGGGTCCCAGACTTCCCGTTTCCAAATCCAGTGCTCCCGGAGGTCTGGGATTGCCCTAGACCTCCGGTTTTGGACTGATTCCGTGGGTGGGAGGGATTTGGTGGGGGGCGCAGTAGGGGGGCCTGGCTAATATGGGTTTGATTTTCTGGTGTTCCCCCCGCCCCCTACTTTTTCTTTTCTTTTCTTTTTCTTTTTTTCACGCTTGGAGGAGCATACCAGCTGGCTTGGGGACAGTCTGGAAAGAGAGGAGTGGAGAATCTGCTGAGAAAGCCCAATTCACCTAAATACCCTGGGATAGGAAACTTGGCCTGGGAGAAGTGAAGTCAGAAAATCAACCCTCTCATAGCACACCTAAAGGAGAAGGACTGAAGGAGGTGCTTTCCAAGCTTCTAATAGCATACTTGGGGGTCCTGGTGAGGTGTGGGTGCTCTCTCTCTGGAAATTAAGAGTCATTGTTTTCTGTGTGGAGTTGGTTCAACAAGTACACACTTGAATCTCCTACCAGACCTCTCAAGCAGCTTTCCTGCTGCCTGGGAGAGAGAGAAGTAAGGAAGGGAGAAAGGGGGAACGTCAGATCCCTAAGTGTTTTATTTAACTGCAAAGAGGATCCCTTGCTTGAAACTTTGTCTGGTATTTTGTTGGTTTGTATTCTTGTTTTTCCTTCCTCTTTATGCCCCCAAAGGCATTTTTTTCTTTCTTTTTTCTTTTTCTTGCTTGCTTCCCCCCATTTCATCCCATTTTTTTTCTTTTCTTTCTCTTCTTTTTTATTCTTTTTATATTAGGTGCTGCAGGGAGCACTTCACATTTGCTGCATTTCCTCATCCTCCATTTCCTCTTTTCTGTATGTATTGATTTTGCCCACCAACACTATCCACTATCCTCTACAGCTTTCTGTCCTCCGTCATTGTTTCTCTTACATTACACCTCTTTTTGTTTGCACCCCTATTTTTCAGACTTTTTATTTCTAATACCTTTGTTCTGTTTTCTGTCTTATATTCACTCTTTATATTATTGTCCTTTATTTTCTCTTTCCCTCTATCCTGAACACACTGGCCTTTTAATTCACACTCTATTCCTCCCCATATTCAGTTTACTGTCTCATTATACATACTCTACTTTTCTTACTGTTATAACTCTACATACCATACGAGTCTAATATCCATTCTTCTAGATCTCACAGGGTTTCTCTGTTAATATTTACTATCAATACTATTACCCATTTTCTTTTCTTTCTCCTTTTGCTTTCTCTAGCCCTAATATTTTCCTTCAAGTGAACTTAGCCAAAAACAAGGAAATAGAATAAGAAGAAAAAAGTGACAAAGACTTAACATGCATGCAAAAACAACTAATTAACCCCAAACTAGACAAAGAACCTAAGCAGCTGATTAAACCAGTCAATATTAAATGATGACCAGATGGCAACAAAAAACTACAAACCAAACCAATAATCAGGAAAACATGCATCAATCCAGTGAACAAACTAAAAACCAGGAAGAGGAGCAGAACAAGTAATTAAAGCTCTCAAAACATATATTAGGAACGAATTTGATGAAGTGAAGGAAGAGATTAAGAATATGAAGAAAACACTTGGAGAGAATACAGAAGAAATTGCAATCATACACAAAAAGGTAACGGATATGATGGTGATGAACAGCACAACTCAAGAAATAAAAAATACACTCCCAGCAAACAACAGCAGACTCAAAGAGGCAGAGGAGAGAATTAATGATGTGAAAGAGAGTACATCTGAAATCAAACAGATAGTAGAACTGATGGATAAAAAGATAGAAAAAATCCAGCAGGGATTTAGGGACCTGAATGACAATGCAAAATGCACACACATATGCATTATAGGCGTCCCAGAAGGAGAAGAAAAAAGGAGACAGAAGGGGTGTTGGAGGAAATAATGGTTGAAAACTTCCCAAACCTATTGAAGGAGATGGATGTACATGTCCAGGAAGCACAACACACCCCAAACAGCATAAATCCCATCAGGCCTACCCCAAGACATATACTTGTCAAATTATCCAATGCACAAGACAAAGAGGAAATAACTAAAAGCAGCAAGAGAAAAGAGAACCATCACACACAAAGGAGGCTCCATAAAATTAAGTGCTGATCTGAAACCATGGAGGCAAGAAGGCAGTGGTATGACGTAGCCAAGGTACTAATAGAAAAAAATTCCCAACCAAGAATACTCTATCCAGGAAAGTTAGCATTAAAAAATGATGGAAAGTTCAAAATATTCACAGATAAACATAAATGAAAAGAGTATGCCAACAAGAATCCTGCCCTTCAAGAAATACTAAAGGGAGTTCTGACGGAAGAAAGAAAAAATAAAGAGAGACAGAGTTGGAGGAGAGTGTAAGAGCAACTAAAAAGACAAAAACAGAAAAAGAAAATCAAACATAATATGACAAACACAAATCCAAAGAAAATATGGCTAGTGTTAGTAATTCCTTGAAAGTAATAACACTGAATGTCAATGGATTAAACTCACCTGTCAAGAGACTCAGACTGGAAGATTGGATAAGGAAATATGACACATCTGTATGCTGTCTACAAGAAACACATCTTAGACCCAAGGATTCAAGGAGATTGAAAATGAATGACTGGAAAACAATCCTACAAGCAAACAATAACCAGAAAACGGCAGGAGTAGCTATATTAATATCAGACAAAATAGACTTCAAATGCAAAACAATTGTGAGAGACAAAGATGGACACTACATATTAGTAAAAGGGATAATCTTTCATGAAGGAAGAACAATCATAAATGTGGGAATTCCCCCCACTGGAAAGTCCCTAGCGGAAAATGGCACCTAGAGCTATCAAAATTGCGCCTGAGGCAAACGGTGAAAGTAAAGGGCAAGAAAGTAACAAAAGAGCGCCTGGAGCAATGACCCGGCCCCTTTCCAGAAATGGCAACTGAAACCAAGTGAGCACAGACCCAATAAGGGCAGGCAACCAGCACTAGAGCTCTGATGTGCCTCTCACTTCACTCAGTATCATCCAATCAACTTCTTACACGGTCCTTCAAAAAAGAGTATAAAATAGCCTCCCCCCTTCCAATAAACGGATTTGCTTCCTCCCATTAAGCAGTCCCCGGAGTCTCTTTGCTGTGTGGTTGCTGTGTGGTTGCTGTGTGGCATGTGTAATACCTCCACGGTCTGTCCCCTCTCCCAAGAGCCTCCGCCCAGTGAAGTTGGAGTGCCTGGGGGAGCATCCAAGACCAAGTGACTAACCTCGGCGCTCATCGCTGCAGGCAGCGTGGCGTGCTAAGTGGCTATAGGAGTGACAACACATAAACATTTATGCTCCTAACAAGGGTGCCCCCAAATACATGAGGCAAACACTGGAGACCCTAAGTGAAGGAATAGATGCCTCTACAATTACAGTGGGGAACTTTAATACAGCACTATCAGCTTTGGACAGAACATCTCAAAAGAAAATCAATAAAAAACAAAGATTTTGAACAAATATATTAGAGGAACTGGAACTAATAGACATAAACAGAACATTACACCCAAATACAGGAGGATATACATTCTTCTCAAGTGCACACGGATCATTCTTCAAGACAGACCATTTGCTAGGTCACAGAAAAAGTCCCAATGAATTCAGAAAAACTGAAATCATACAAAATAATTCCTCTGACCACAGTGGAATGAAGCTGGAAATCTGTAAGGGTCAGAGACCCAGATTTGGCACCAATATTTGGAAGTTAAACAACATGCTCTTAGAAAAACAGTGGGTCAAGGAGGAAATCTGAAAAGAAATTAATAACTAGCTTGAAACTAATGAAAATGATAACACAACATATCCAAACTTATGGGATGATTTATAGTCATAAATTCATACATCAAAAAAGAAGAGATGAAATTGAAGAAATAACTGCACACTTGGAGGAATAATAGTTAAAAAAACAACAAACTATCCCCAAAGGAAAAAGAAAGAAATACCAAATACCAGAACTAAATGAAATAGAAAATAAGAAAGCACTTGAAAAAATAAACAAAACCAAGAGCTGGTTCTTTGAGAAGATCCATAAAATTGGCAAACCCTTAGCTAGACTAACAAAGAAAAAAAAAGAGAAGATGCAAATACACAAAATAAGAAATGAGAAAGGATATTTCACCACTGACCCCACAGAAATAAAGACTATCATAAGAAGATACTTTGAAAAAGCATATTCCAACAAAAAGGACAATTTAGAGGAAATGAACAAATTCCTAGAAACACATAAGCAGCCTACAGGGACAAAAGAAGTTGATGATCTCAACAAACCAATCACAAGTAAAGAGATAGAATCAGTCATTACAAACCTCCCAACTAAGAAGAGCCCTGGGCCAGATGGCTTCACAGGTGAATTCTCCCAAACATTCCAGAAAGAACTCACACCAATCTTGCTGAAACTCTTCCAAAAAATTGAAACAGAAGGAACATTGCCTAACTCATTCTACGATACCAACAATACTCTAGTACCAAAGCCAAACAAAGAACCACAAGAAAGAAAAATCACAGACCAATCTCTCTAATGAACCTAGACACAAAAATCCTCAATCAAATACTTGCTAATCATATTCAACAACACATTAAACAAATTATACACCATGACCAAGTGGGATTCATTCCTGGTATGTAAGGATGGTTCAACAAAAAAACATCAATTAATGTAATACCCTGTATAGGGAAGTGGACTTGGCCCAATGGATAGGGTGTCTGCTTCCCACATGGGAGGTCTGCAGTTCAAACCCTGGGCCTCCCTCCTTGACCCATGTGGAGCTAGCCCATGTGCAGTGCTGAAGCCCACAAGGAGTGCCCTGCCATGCAGGGGTGCACCCTGTAAGAAAAGTCACCCAGCATGAAAGAAAGTGCAGCCTGCCCAAGAATGGCACCACACACACGGAGAGCTGACACAAGATGACGTAACAAAAAGAAACAGATTCCTGGTGCCGCTGATAAGGAAAGAAGCAGTCACAGAAGAACACACAGCGAATGAACACAGAGAGCAGACAATTGGGGTGGGGGGAGGGAAGAGAAATAAATAAAAAATAAATCTTTAAAAACAAAATACACCATATAAGCAGACTGAAGGAAAAAATCACACAATCTATAGATGCAGAAAAAGCATTTGACAAAATACAGCACACTTTCTTGATAAAAACACTCCAAAAGATCAGAATAGAAGGAAAATCTCTGAACATGATAAAGAGTATATATGAAAAACTGACAGCTAACATCACTTACAACTGTGAAATCCTAAAGTCTTTCTAAGATCAGGAACAAGACAAGGATGCCCACTATCACCCCTTCTATTTAACATTGTCTTACAAGTACTTGCTCAAGCACTGAGGCAAGAACCAGACATAAAAGGCATCCAAATTGGAAAGGAAGAAGTCAAAATTTCCTTATTTGCAGATGATATGATTCTATACATAGAAAACCCTGAGAGGTCTACAACAAAGCTTCTAGAACTTATAAATGAATCCAGAAGAGTTGCAGGTTACAAAATCAATGCGCAAAAATCAGTAGCATTTCTATACACCAATAATGAGCAATCCCAGGAGAAAATCAGGAATCAAATACCACTGCTGACAGTAAATTAAAAAATTAAATACCTAGGAATAAATTTAACTAAAGATGTAAAAGACTTATATACAGTAAACTACACAATACTTTTCAAGGAAATCAAAGAAGACCTAAATAAATGGAAGAATATTCCCTGTTCATGGATAGGAAGACTAAAGATTATTAAGATGTCTATCTTACCAAAACTGATCTGCAGATTCAATGCAATCCCAATAAAAATCAACACAGCATTCTTTAATGAACTAGAGAAACTCACTATGAAATTTATTTGGAAAGGAAAGAGGCCCCGAATAGCCAAAGACATGTTGAAAAAGAAAAATGAAACTGGAGGAATCACACTACCTAACTTCAAAACATATTATAAAGCTACAATAGTGAAAACAGCATGGTATCGGCTCAAGGATAGACACACTGACCAATGGAACCGAATTGAGAGTTTTTATACAGATCGTCATATATACAGCCATATAGTATTTGACAAAGCCACCAAACTTTCTCAACTGGGAGAGAATGGCCTCTTCAAAAAATGGTGCCTGGAGAACTGGATATCCATATGTAAAAGAATGAAAGAGGATTACCAACTCACACCTTATACAAAAATCCATTCAAGATGCATCAAAGACCTAAATATAAGAGCCAAGACCATAAAGACCTTGGAAAGCAATGTAGGGAAAAATCTACAGGACCTTGTAAAAGGAAACAGCTTCATGAGCTTCACACCAAAGCACAAGAAGCAAAAGAACAAATAGATAAATGGAACTTTCTCAAAATTAAAGCCTTCTGTACCTCAAAGGAGTTTGTCAGAAAGTGAAAAGGGAGCCTACAAAATAGGAGAAAATATTTGGTAACTAGATATCTGATAGGAGACTTATATCTTGCATATATAAAGAACTCCTATATCTCAAAAATAAAAAGACAGCCCATTTAAAAAATGGGGAAAAGATTTGAACAGACACCTCTCTGAAGAAGATATACAAATGGATAAAAAACACATGAACAGTGCTCAAAATCACTAGCTATTAGGGAAATGCAAATCAAAACAACGAGATACCATCTGACTCCCATAAGACTGGCAGCTATCAAAAAATCAGAAGACTATAATTGTTGGAGAGGATGTGGAGGAATGGGAACACTCATCCACTGCTGATGGGAATGCAGAAGGATCCAGCCATTTTGGAGGACAGTTTGGCGGTTTCTCAAAAAACCGGCTATAGATTTGCCATATGACCCAGCAATTCCACTGCTGGGTATATACCCAGGAGAACTGAAAACAAGGACACAAACCAATATATGCACACCAATGTTATAGGAGCACTATTCACTATTGCCAAAAGTTGGAATCAACCCAAATGCCCATCAACAGATGAGTGGATAAATAAAATGTGGTATATACATACAATGGAATACTGCTCAGCTATAAGAACAAACACAGTACAAACACATGTGATAACATGGATGAATCTTGAGAACCTTATGTTGAGTGAAGCAACCCAGGCATTGAAGGACAAATACATGACCTCTGTGATAGCAAATAAGTAAAGCTGTCTGAGAGAGCTAGAAACTGGATCATAAACTTAAAGGAAGTTGGGGGGTAGAGGAAGGTTGCAAGCTGACACCTACATGGGTGAAATCTATGATAAGCTGGAGGTAAGTATTTGTACAGGGAAGGGATAAAATTGGGGCATAGGGATACCTTTGGGTGGAGCTTTGTGGGCTTGAGGGGGGCTAGGGATGGGAGGATGGGTCAGATGGCCCAAGAAATTGAGGGGAGGGTGGGGGGAATATTTGAACATAGAAGATTGTCAGGTATGTGGTTAAAACGATGTTGAGAAAACTCTTTAGAAAATATAATATGGAAGGTTACCTGTTTAAGACGCTTAAGAGGGGACATCTGACACAGGGCAGACTTCTAAGGAGTGTGTGAGTACTCATTTTGTCATTGTGTGTTATATCATTGGGTGGGGTCCCACACAATGAGAGTGAAGGTATACCCACATCCTGGGGAAGACTGATGTTCTCAAACAGAGGGAATTGTATTTCTCGAGAGAATTGGTGGCTCCCAATCAGTTAGGGCAGTCAAGTATATCAAGCCCTCAACATTTCTGCAAGTATCTCTGAATATGGTCCTTCAAGTAATGAAGATTGATTGTCATGGTGGTCCCTGAGGGGATGGGGAAAGAGGTGTTGAATAGATGGAATCAGTGTAACTGTGGGGCAATAGAGGTGTTCCATAAGATCATGCAATGATGGATATAGGACATGTTAAATTACACCAAAAATATATAAAAGTCTATAGGCTAAAATGCAAACCATAATGTAAAACACAATATAATTTAAAGTTTTGAAAAGGGTATAGTCGAAAATATAAACCATAATGTAAACTCAAATGGAACAATGTTTGAAAGCTATTGTTTCAATATCTGTACATCAGCTGCAGCAAATATAATATGAACATGTAAAAAGATCATTGCTGGGGAAGGGACAAAGGGTTTGATGTTGGATATGTGGGAGTACCACATATTGTATATGTGAATTACTGTGATCTGAAACCTATGTGAAGACAAACTTAATAATTAGAAAAAAAAAGGATGTAGACACTGAGGAAGAAATGGAAGAAATTGCCTTGCTACTGTACATACAGGGCAACATCTATAGCAGTGATGAAAGGCAAAATGTCAAAAACAAAGCTTTTTCATTTTTTTTATTGACTTTGTAATAATATTACATTAAATATATATATATATATGAGGTCCCATTCAACCCGACCACCCCCACCCCACCTCTCCCCCCCCAGCAACACTCATTCCCATCATCATGACACATCCATTGCATTTGGTAAGTACATCTTTGGGCACCTCTGCACCTCATGGTCAATGGTCCACATCATGGCCCATACTCTCCCCCATTCCATCCAGTGGGCCCTGTGAGGATTTACAATGTCCGATGATTGCCCCTGAAGCACCATCCAGGGCAGCTCCATGTCCCAAAGACGCCTCCACCTCTCATCTCTTCCTGCCTTTCCCCATACCCATCAGCCACCATGTCCACTTTTCCCAATCCAATGCCACCTTTTCTATGTGGACATTGGATTGGTTGTGTCCATTGCACCTCTATGTCAAGAGGAGGCTCAGATTCCACATGGATGCTGGATGCAATCCTCCCACTTTCAGTTGTAATCACTCTAGGCTCCATGGTGTGGTGGTTGTCCTTCTTCAACTCCATCTTAGCTGAGTGTGGTGAGTCCAATAAATCAGATTGTAGGTGCTGGAGTCTGTTGAGGCTCAGGACCTGGCTATCACATTGTCAGTCCAGAGATTCAAATCCCCTAAATATATCTTAAACCCCAACACTAACTGCAACTCCAACACATTAGCATGAAAGTCTTATGAAGAGAGATCCCATCTGAGTCCAGATTCATCACACATAAACACCAGTTCCAAAGAGGGGCCATCTGACCTGGTAGTTAACCCCATCTGCCATGACCATAACTCCCATGGGTCTCTTTAGCCCTCAAAGGAACCAATATCTGGGGGTTGTATCTGCTTTATCTGTCTCTCAGACTCTGCTCAGTTGTGCGTACGGGCAATCCTTCTGACAGCCTCCAGACTCTTTTTTAGAGACTCGTAGCCATATAAACTCATTTCTCCTTTCCATTTCTCCCTTACATTAGGTCAAACAGCATTTTAAAGGCTTTTTCATTTTTTGATACCCCAATTTATTTTTCCTTTATTTAATTTTTCTAAATTACTATGTATTCTATATCTAACCTTTAAACCCATCACTATATTCCACTTTACTATTAATGGAACCTGGCACTATATTAGGCTCCTTTTTAAAGAAGTTTGGGACTTCAGAGAGGTTCAATTATAGCAGGGAGGAACACTAGTGTGGGGTGTTAATGATAGGGGGCACACGGTTGGGAGGGAGTTCTCCAGGGCATGTATACAGGGTACATAAAATTGTTTGGATATTTTCATAGTGGTTTCAGTTTAAAATGACTATTGAGAGAGTCCTGAGTTCCGAACCAGGGTAGCTCTATCACATTCCTGATTGGAACAGAAACAATCCTCTAAGTGCAATGGCAAAGACCATTAAAGATGGATGGTCCAATGATGAGCCCTTGATACTGATGGCTCTGATTATAAGCCTGTGTGCCTGAAATATGAACTAGGCCTAGAGCTGCAGGGTGCCTAAGTGTTACCTCCTGAGAGCCTCCATTTTGCTCAAATGTGGTCACTCTCTAAGCCAAACTCAGCATGTAAATGCATTACCTTCCCCCCAGCATGGGACATGACTCCCGGGGATGAGCCTCCCTGGTGTCAAGAGATTACTACCAAGTACCAGCTGATGATGTAACTAGAAAAAGACCTTGAATAAAAGGTCAACTCTGACCAGCAGAATATCTCAGCCTACATGTAATACCAGGTGTTAAAAACTGCTTTTTGACCTTCGATAAAAGGGGGAAATGGAAAGGACAAATGTGTTTATATGACTATGTGTCTCCAAAAAAGAGTCAGGCAGTCATCAGAGAGGTAATCCTTATGCATGCCTCAGCAGGGTACCAGAGACAGCCAAAGTTAGATAGAAATCCAGGTCCTGGTTCTCCTGAGGACTATGGAGACCCACAGTTTCTATGGTTATGGCAGTTGGCTCTGGAGTTCAGGGCCATGTCAGTTGGCCCTACTTTGGAATTTGTGTTCCTGAGTGTCATGGAGTTGGATTCAGATATGATCTTTCTACACATGCCTCTTCTGTTACTTTTACCAGACCTGTGGCTGGCATTTGGGTTGGTGTATACTCAGGAGACCTGAATCTCTGGACTGTCCAGGTGACAACCAGGCCCTGAGCCTCAGCAGACTTGCAACTCCTACCCTCTGGTTTATTGGACTTACCCTGACCAATTAACAGGGAGGTGAAGATCAACCACCACACCAGGGAGTCAAGAGTGCCTACATCTGAAAGCAGGAGATTTGTATCCATCATCCATGTGGAATCTAAGTCCCCTCTTGATATAGAGGGGGACTGGACTTAACCATGCCAGGGTCCACAGTATGGAGGAATAGAGTATAGATTACAGTGGACTTACTCGTGATCTGCTGGGGAACTATTGTGATTAGTAAGGGAAGAAATTGTAATATTGATGTGGAGAAAGTGGCCACAGTAGCTGCTGATGGTAGGGAGAGGGAAGAAGAGATATGATGTGGGCATATTTCCAGGATTTGGAGTTGTCCTGGGTGGTGGTACAGGGACAGATGCTTGACATTGTGTGTCCTACCATGGCCCACTGGGTGGAATGAGGGAGAGTGTAGACTACAATGTAGACCACTGTCCATGTGGTGCAGCTGTGCTCCAAAATGTATTCACCAGGTGCAGTGAATGTGTCACAGTGATGGAAGAGATTGTTGATGTGGGAGAAGTGGGGTAGGGTGAGTGGGGATATATGGGGACCTCATAGTTTTTTTAATGTAACATTTAAAAGAAAATAAAGAAATAAAAATAAAGAAGAAAAAATCCATTATAAATATTGAGATTTTGGCCTGGCTAGTGAAAATCATTCCATTTACTGAGAAAATATTTTAGAAATATTAAAATAGAAACACTTGATATCTGGGGCTAGGGTGAAGCCAGTTTCTGTTACTCTTCTTCTCTGCTGTTTTGTCTTTGCAATCCTCAATCATTTCAGCATAGGAATCATCTTAATATTAGGAGATTTGCAGTTTTATTTCTGTATTAATTATTGCCTCAATAAGTTTCACATATCCAATACACAATATTTATTTTTTATATATTTATTTTTACAGAAGTTTTAGGTTATATAATTTTTACATAAAAAGTATAGGGGAAGGAGAACCAGCAAGTTGGCGGTGGAGGAATGAGCTCCTAGAGTCAGCTCCTGCTACAGGGCAGTTAGCAAACACCCAGAGCCCTCTGGAGCTAGCTGAAGCACCTGTTTGGGGGTTCTAGGAGACCAGAAGAGCATCCTGCAATGTCTTGAAGGAGTGCAAGGAGTACCCATCTGCAGAGAAGACTCATAAGTAGATGCTCCATGCCATGGAGGCTGGTGCCCATCCTCCACTGGAGGCACAAGCCACTTCGGGAGCTGTTCTGTGGCTGGAATTGAAAGCTCCACTTCCCCAAAACGGGGGAGGAAGAGATGTTTGGGCACGAATTTCAGCTACTGATGATGAAATCCTCTGGGATAAAATATAGTCCTGACAACAACTAAAGCTTGAGCCTGTCCAAGTCAGAAAGAAGCCGGGAGTTGCCATCCTAACTCTGCACCTGGCATGAGGGGAAGCGGGGCAGACTGAAAATCCCAGTGCTGGTGGGACTGGCTTCTTCCCATCCAGATCATATTGCAGCTCTAGCCTAGGCCCCAGTGCCACCTCCAGCAGGGAGGAAGCTGCGGGGACCTGTGCCAGACTCTCCAGGAAATTACCGGCCAAGCTGCGGGGGTCAGTGACTGTCCTACTCTGGCAAGATGAGCCACCCCAGGAACTGTTCTGTGACAGGAATTGGAAGCTCCATTTCCCAAAAACAGGGAAGGAGAAGACAGTTGGCTGCTGATTTAAGCTACTGATTGGCAGACTTGGCTGGCTAAGAGATAACCTTGGGAACAGTTGTGAGGGGAACCAGCCCAAGTCAGAAAGAGGCCAGTAGCCAACATTCTGACTCGGCCCCCAGCCTGAGGGGAAGACAGGCTGACTGAAACTCTCAGTGTTGGCAGGAACCAGTTTCTGTCACACAAATCAACCTGCAGCCCTAGCCTAGGCTTCAGCCCCTCCTCTGGCAGGGAGGAGGTTCTGCAGGTAACTTTGGCTGGCATAGACTGAAAATCAGAAGTCTACCAGGGCAACTGCAGTCATCTTGGACCCACACTGCATAGATTGCTGCCCACACCTGCAGCTCCATCCCCACCCCAGGCAGGGGAGAAAGGGATGTGAAGCTTCATCAGTTTCTCTGGGCAACTACAGCCTAGGCCTGCACATAGATTATTCCACATACCTGTGACTCTGTCCCTACTCCTGGCAAAGGAGAAAGTTAGAAGCTTCATTGGTCCCTGGTGCAATGAGGGCAGCTTGAGCCTGCACAACTTATAGCACCATCTACCCACTTGGCTCCTACTGCACAACCAGCAAGGGAGAAACGATAGGAAGCTCTAAATTAAAGGGAAAAACTGCACCCAGAAAAAATACCCTAGTAAGCCAGATGCGAAGACACCAACAGAAAAATTACAATCCACAACAAGAAACAGGAAGCTATGGCCCAGTTAAAGGAACAAAATAAGCCTCCAGAAAACATAAAGGAGTTGAGACAACTAATTATAGATGTTCAAACAAATCTCCTTAATAAATTAAATGAGAAGGCTAAAGAGATTAAGAATATTAAGAAGACATTGGATGAGCACAAAGAAGATTTGAAAGCATACATAAAAAATAGCAGATCTTATGGGAATGAAAGGTGCAATCAATGAAATTTAAAAAAAAACATTGGAATCATATAACAGCAGATTTGAGGAGGCAGAAGAAAGGATGGGTGAGCTTGAAGAAATGGCCTCTGAAACTGAACATACAAAAGAACAAATGAAGAGGGAAAAATTGAACAAGGTCTCAGGGAACTAAACGACAGCAAAAGGATGCAAACATATATGTCATGGGTGTCCCAGAAGGAGAAGAGAAGGGAAAAGGTGAAGAAGGAGTATTTGAAGAAATAACAGTAGAAAATTTCCCAACCCTATTGAAGGATACAGATATCCCTGACCAAGAAATACAAAATACTCCCATCCAAAAAAATCCAAATAGACCAACTCCAAGATACATACTCATCAGCATGTCAAAGGCCAAAGACAAAGAAAATTCTGAGAGCAGTAAGAGAAAAGCAATGCATAACATATAAGGAATATCCAATAAGTTTAAGTGCTGATTTCTCATTAGAAACCATGGAGGCAAGAAGACAGTGGTCTGATATATTTAAGATACTACAAGAGAAAAACTTCCAGCCAATAATCTTATATCCAGCAAGACTGTCTCTCAAAAATGAGGGTGAAATTAGAATATTCACAGGTAAACAGAAACTGAGAGAATTTCTAAGCAAGAGACCAGATTTTCAGGAAATACTAAAGGGTGTGCTAGAGCCTGAAAAGAAAAGACAGGAGAGAAAGAACTGAAAGAGAATCTGGAAATGAAGATTATATCAATAAAAGTAACTAAAATGTCAAAAGGGGGTTGAAAATTAAATATGACAGATAAAACTTAAATAGTCAGGAATAAACTTAACCAATAATGTAAAGCACTTTTATTCAGAAAACCTCAACTCAATGTTAACACAAATAAAAAAGTCCTAAATAACTGGAAGAACATTCCATGCTCATGGATTGGAAGACTAAATATCATCAAGATGTGAATTCTACTCAAATTGATATACAGAATGCAATCCCAATAAAAATTCCACCAGCATTAAAGAAAAAATTGAAAACACGATCATTAAATTTATTTGGAAGGCTCCTGAACAGCCAGAAACATCATAAAAAGAAAAAGTGAACCCTCATCTCCAGACTTTAAATTATAATACCTACCTATAGTGGTAAAAACAGCATGCTACTGGCCTAAAGACAGACACAATAGACCAATGGAACCAAACTTATGGTTCAGAAACAGATCCTCACAGGTATGGTCAAGTGATTTTTCACTAGCCTGTCAAACTCACACAGCTTGGGCAGAACCATCTATTCAACAAATGGTGCTGAAAGAACTGGACATCCATACCTAAAAGAAGGAGAGAGGACCCCTACCTCACACCTTATCCAAAAATTAACTCAAAATGGATAAAAAAAACTAAAAATAAAAGCACCACAAAACTTCTAGAAGAAATTATTGGAAAATATCTTCAAGACCTGGTGGTAGGTGGTGGATTCTTAAAGGAGATAAGAGAAGGACTGAGTGGATTATTGTTGTTTAATGTATGTAGAAGTTTTAATTAGCTTTACTGTAAAAATGTGGAAATGTATAGAGTGGATGGTAGCACACACTGAGAACAACTAGTTTACAAATGGGGATGTGACTGAAAATGGTAGTCTAGTTATGTAAATGCCAACTGACAGAATGCTTGAGAATAACCTAGGAACTGGATAGCACAGAAAACCAAGAGGTGGGTGAGAATTGTGGTTGATGGTACAGATGCAAGAGTGTCCTTTGTTAGCTAGAACAAATGTATATCAATACCACAGGGTGTTGGGAATGTGGAGAAGCATGGGAAAAATACAGCTGGAGTGACCTATGAACTGTGGTTAGTAGTATTAATATAATATTCTTGCATCTATGCAAAAGATGTACTGTATTGATTCTGAGGCAGTATGGAAAATGTGAGCCAAGTGTACACTATGGACGTGGTAACAATCAGATGATATTATTTTATCTGTAGCAAATGACACACCATGTTGTGGTGTGTTGATGGAGGGGTGTTGTTTGGGAATTCTGCACATGTACATGATTGTTTTATAAGTTTATAACTTCTGTCATAAAAAAATATTTAAAAAATAATAATAGGGTGGGTTGGGAGAAAAATACACCAAATGTAAAATAAGGACTACGATTAGCAGTAAGATTTTGACAGTGTTCTTTCATAGTTTGTAACAAACATCTCATGACAATGCAAGGTACTGGTGGAAGGTTGATGTATGGAACCCCTGTATTATGTTATGCATGTTTGCTTTGTAAGTTCGCAACTTTTATTATACACTTAATTGTTTATGTATGTTCATATATAAATGATATAGAGATAATAATAATTGGATTGGTTAGGGGAAAAATACTTTGTGTAGTAGTAATATTTTGACAATCCTCTTTAATCATTAGTTAAAAAGGTTTAAAAACAATACAAGTTATTAGTGGTAGGGTGAGATGTTATATATGTTTGATGTTATATATGTTTGTTTCTAAGTTTACAACTATTATATGCTTATTGTTTATGTATGTTTATATATGAGTGATATATTTCCATAAAATTTTTAAAAACTAAAAAAATATATATTTTTTATATACTATATACTATATACTAAAAAAATATATATATAGGGGATTCCCATATACTCCAACCCTTCTCCCTCCCACACTTTCCCACATTTACAACATCCTTAATTAGTGTGGTACATTTGTTACAACTGATTAACACATACTGAAGCATTGCTACTAACCATGGACTATAGTTTACATTATAGTTTGCACTTTGCCACATACAGTTTTAAAGGTTTTAACAAAATGTATAATGGCCTATATCTGTCATTGCAATGTCATTCAGGACAATTCCAATGTCCCCAAATGCCCCCACATTACACCTATTCTTCCCTCTCTCTCTCTCTCTGAAATTTTGGTGGCCACTGCTTTTACATCAATGATACAAGTTTTTCCATTGCTAGAACAATAATGTCTATAATAGAATAATAATGGAATAATAATGAGTCTACTTTAGTCCATTGTGCATTCCCTAATTTTGAGGATTTGGGGATGGTGATGCCCACTCTGTTTCTGACTGAGGGGTGGCTTCGATCCCATGGCGCAGATGGATGGAACTCTCTTTCTTGCAGTTTCAGATACAATATTTCTTGATATACAAAAGTAGTATTCATGCAGTATTTTATTTATGTTCTCTTCTCTCATCTAGTGTCAACTGTCATCCACCAATTACCTCTGGGCAATGTCTGTTTTAGATGGCAAGGACTGTGCTACCATCATTTTCCCTAATGCCTTCTGGAACTCAATAGAGAGGCATTTGTTATAAAGCAGAATTATTCCTGTCAGGACACAGTATTTCAAATAAATCTGCCCACTTGAGTTTACATACAATAAACAGGATTAGACACTTAACTTAAATCCTGACTCTCCTATCTGGCATAAGAAGACAATATTATCTTGTGAGTGTTTTTATTATTAATTTTTTCTTTCCTCCTCCTATACCTCATTCTATGAATCACCAACACTTCTTTTCTGCAGTGTTCATTTATTTGTTGAGAGACCATGCTAATAGGTCTAGAATAGAAAATATAGCTAGGGAAGGTATATATATAAAGCAACCAATGTCATCTTCTTTAGCTTTTGCATTAAAATACTTCATTCTAGAACTTTTAGGATAATTGTTAGTTCATCAGGTAGGTGAAGAGTGAACATACACCAACACTGAATGGGCCCAATGACAGCAATGCAAGCAGGAATTGAGGGGACTCCACGTGCTGCTTAGAACTTTTACATGCAGAATGCTAATTTATATTTATGGTTAAATCAATTTATTAATGTGCTTGTGTTTATCCACAAATGGAAATAATGATTTATGCATGGTATTGCTGTTCAATTATTTATTTTATGAATGATTGCCTATACTTTTCTCTTTGCCAATCTATATCAAGAATTTTCCACTTATTCAATTTGAATCAGTTAACATAATCCTTTATTTTGCAGGTTGTAATTCTTGGACTTATTGTAGTACATGATGAAAGAGCACATAAACTTCATTTACGATATATCTTACAGCTCCAAAATCAATGCTTGCATATAACTAACCCAAGAATATTTTGAAAGAACTGGTAAATTATAAATTAAAATTAGATGGATGTGTAAATTAATAAATTAATGATGTACCATTATGAAGAAAATATGTCTTCAGGTGGATGAATTCATCTTCCAAGTATTTGCAGAAAAGGCATTATGTAATTTGCATTTATACTTTGATGGATGAGAGCAGTCATGCAATATTTTATCCACCCCAGCTAAACTTTACTGATTAAAGCAATCCCTGATACCTTCCAGTCTGCATGTAAAGAAATCATCCTAATTATTCAAAAATCTTTCAAGACTTTTAACATTGATTTTATACTCTCATAATATTTGGGAAAAAAGAGTAATAGTCAATGTCATTTTTCATTTGCTTGGTGAAAACAATAGCACTTAGTATATTTAAGATGGAATAAATGTACATATTTAAGAGGCATTTGCTTAATCATATTGTCAGTGATTTGTATTTCACATTTATTCATTTTTAAACATAGATACCATTCTGAATATATGTTCTTTTAAATGTTTTATAAATGTTAAATTTACAAAGTAGGTAATTTACTGTATGTTATACTACATGGAAATTTAGGTTAGAAGATGTTTGAGAGTCTTCCCTATGCAACAAAGCAAGTAAATGGTAAAACTGGGATACAAAACATATCTTTCCCTGAAGGCCATGACATTTCACCTCTGTGACAGTGTTATGGGGAAATTCTAGGGAGAAATCTAAAATTTATTGGTGAATGTCACATAATAAAAAATATGTATATATATTCACTCCTTTTTCAAACTTTATGTGTTGCATTGAATTGTGTACTGCAGTTTGGATGTGCTCCTGGTCTTGGCTTCATTCTGGTGAGTGAATGAAGCCACTGCAAATAAGATCTCCTCAAGATGTTACTTAAATTAAGATGTGGTCCCCCAGAATCAGGTTAGGGTTTTATTTGGGATTACTAGAGTCCTTTATGGGCAGAGTAAAAGTCAGATGGAGAGAAAACTCGGAGGGCTCTGCGTGCTTTGACATGTGACACAAAAGCCAAGGGCCAAGAACTTGTAGGTAGGCCAAAAAGTGAATCTTCTGGGGGATCGCACCTCTTTGTTGATGCCCTGAATTTACACTTCTCCTAGCCTCAAAAGGGTGAGCCAATAAATTCCCACTGTTTATGAGAAGCCATTAGATAGTATTCGTATTAGCAGCCAGGAAACTACAATACTGAAAGCCCACTGCATTTCTAAAATATGGTAGTAGTACTCTGATTACAATTTGTATTAGTTACTCATTTTGAATAACTCAGACTATAATGAAACAGCATAGATTAAGATAAAGATACTCATAAATATTGAAGTAGCCATTTTTAACCAAGACAATCAGTAATTTGGCAATGAACAGTTTTGCATAAAATAACAAGAAGAACAAAAAACTACTAAATGAACCATTTTTGAAGGTCCTGAAGTAAATATCACCAGAGTGGAGCAAATGAGTCTTGCTACAGGAGGTTAGTCTAAAAGTAACATTTTCCTGCCTTCTAGAGGTTTGAAGAGGTCTTCTATGTTACAGGTAATTAAATTGGCCCTGATAAAAAAAGGGAGCCAGAAAACAAGAATCAGGCATGTGGGGACATAGCACGTGCTCAATTAGCAGTCAGAAATTGAGAGTATAATATAAGCACTTCATATGACAAGTATATTCCATGGTTTCAAGTATTCAAGGAAAGTAAAAATGTTAAGTAAGCCCAGGAGAATATGCAGTGTTCTTTAGGAGTCAGTAAGTGCTTAGGGTAGGATGCTACAATTCTTCCTGTGGCAGATGCAAATCACATGCCACTTAGTTACCATCTACAGCAACAGTGAAGACAGGGGAAGTTAGCAAGGAATTAGGTATGAGTACAACATCCATGAACTCAGCTGTCATCTATAATCCATACATTTTGCAAATGTGAGGTATACATCTCTTTATGTAACAGTTTACTGAAATTCTGAAATATGTTCAGGTTACTGGTAAACATAGCAGTAATTACACAATACAGAAGACCTAACACACTTCATCTTAGTCACTTGTTGATGTTATTAAATAGTAAGCATTGACTCTTACAAACAATATCTACTTATCTTAATTTCAGAGAAAGATATTAAATCATTATTCCTATTTTCTAGAACTGTGAAGATTGTATAGAGAAGTCAATACATGTATCAATCAATAACTTCATCACATTTTCAGTAAGGTCATATTCTTTGGCAACTTTTTGTTGCTAATATATTTTAATAGTAATGATAAGAAAACTCATAGTTAAAAATTCAAAGAGTACAAATGTAAACAAAAAGTCAGGTAAGACTACACCTACCCCAATAACTGCCCCCAAAGCATGTGTTTAAGGATTGTGTTAAGATTTCTAGAGATGTTCTATTTGAAATATTTTACAAATATTAAATTAATGAGGTGGGCATTATTGAGGATATTTATTGGAGAATTTTGTCTGGGATTTTCAATTATGTCATGTACTATATCTAAGGTGATCTTAAGTATTTTATAACAAACAAGGGAATGTGCTAAGAAATATACCCAAATTCCACCAATTTTAAGTTGTATGAAATCATTTTAAAATATTGCAAAGCAAGCACTGATGGATGTCAAGAAATAATTCCTTAGATCTGAGGTCAGAAAAGGTTGTGTGTGTGTATGTGTATATATATAAACTGTTTTGGATCTTAGTGACTCTCCAGAATCATTTCAGATACTGATGACCTTCACATTAGGTATAAGAGGGAAACATGAGTGAAGGTTCTGAAGAATAAGAGAAGACAGGGAGTCAGAGATAGTATATTAAATGAGAGCAGAAGGAAGAAATGGAAGAAGGAAGATAGGGAGGAAGAGAAGATAAAAGAGCAGAATCCCAAAGTATGGAAGATGGACGATACTAAGAATGCAATGAAGAACTAACTCCTGAGAAATGATACCTCAGATCTTCAGGCACCTTTAATGGAATGAGTGCTATAATAATACAGAGGATAATCTTGAGAAAGCAGAGATGTGGCCCCAGTGGAGGAAATCCTTGGGGTATTATTTAGTGTTAACAGAGCTTCAAAAAGCTGGAACCCGGGAGCATTTGAAATTCTGATGATGGTATTGGAAGGAGATGATTAGATGCTGGCATGAACCAGATTGTTAAATTTCAAAAAAATAGATTGATGAAAAATACAGTTTGGAAAGGGCAAGTGAATAAAGGTAGAAAAAAATTATTAAATTAATGGATCAGCATTTCAAAAATGAACCTCTTGAACACAGGAACCTGAGTTTATGAAAATTCAGAGAGTGCATGAAGGAGGATGACAAAACTTGGAATTTAATAGGAAACATTGGTATAAATGACCAAGGAGAGAAGGATTATTGGGCATTCAAATTAGCCTTAGATATGGATGGTTAGATGTACCCTAAGACTACAGATAAGATGGGTGAAAATACACAAGAATTATATGATATTGAGATTCTTATCACAGCAAAATCTATTAAGATTTTGAATGGATATAAAAGTATGTAGATATAGTGAAGATGCTGGTGAAACAAATATTTTACATTTCTCTATTGCCTAAAATGCAGATTATAATAGATTGTCCTTAATGGAAGTCATCACATACTGTTGGGCAAGGCTGGAAAATATAAAAATATAGAACAATAAGGATATGGTTTTGAATAATTCCCTCTCTCCACATAGTACTCAATAAGTAGGAAATAAATGGAGTGATGTTTCAGCTCTGGACCATTGTGATTAAATAAAGGCTCCTACAGTACTTGGAAACTGGGATGTAACCATAAAAAAGAACTGTTATTCTACTATAAACTTATTGTGATTCTAGAAATGGAAGAACTTTTATCATTGATGTGAAGGTAGTAGCCAACAAAGGTTCTGAGGGGAGGAAAAGGGGAAAAAAGCTTTTTGGGGACTTTGGGAATTATGCTGAATAACATTGTAATGACAGATACATGGCATTGTAAGTCTTGTCATAACTTACAGAATTGTGTGGGAAAGAGTGTAAACTACAATGTAAACTATAATCCACACTTAGTGGCAATACTCCAAAAAGGGGTTCATCAATTGTAACAAATGTACCACACTAATGAAGGATGTTGTTAATGTGGGAAAACATGGGAGGGGGAGGGAATGGGGCATAGGGGAATCCCCTATATTTTTTATCTAACTTTTATGTAATCTAAGTATCTTTTTTAAAAATTCAGAAGTATGTTAAAAAAAGATCAACACTCAAAATAGTGTTTCTATATTTCAGTAATTATCAAAAGAAGAAACCAAGAAAAATTCCACACACAATAATAAGTAAATGAATCTAATATCTAGGAATAAACTGAACCAAAAATGTAAATGACTTGTCCACAGAAAATTACAAGACATTGCTACAAAAATCAAGAGAAACCTTGATTTTTTAAGTGGAAGGACATTTGGATTAGAAGACTAAACACTGCACTTTGATTTGTATTTCCCTAACGGCTAAAGTTGTTGAGCACCTTTTCATGTGCTATCTGGACACTGGTATATTTTCTTTGGAAAAATGTCTATTCAAATCTTTCAGGATAAAATCCCTTCACTTGAGGAGGTCCCATTTATCTTTTCTTTTTCTTCTATATTTGCTCATGCTTTGAGTATAAAGGTGAATAAATTATTGGCTAACACAAGATCCTGAAGTTGCCTCCCTATGATTTCTTCTAAGAGCTGTATAGTTCTGGTTCTTATACTTAGGTCTTTGTTTCATTTTGAATTTATTGCTGTATATGGTGAAAGGTAGGGAACTGCCTTCCTTCTTTTGGACATGGACATCGTGTTTTCCCAAGATCATTTCTTGGAGAAACTACTATATCCCCACTGATTGAACTTGACACGCTATCAAAAAATCTGTTGACCATGAATGAGGGTTGATATCTGAACACTCAATTCAATTTCACTGGTCTGTATGTCTCTCCTTATGCCGGTATTATGCTGTTTTGATTACTATGGCCTTGTAACAATTTTTAAGATTGGGGAGTGTGAGTCAAGCAACTTCACTTTTCTTTTTCAGGATGGTTTTGGCTATCGGGGAACCTTACCTTTCCATACAAATTTGATGACTGGCTTCTCCATTTCAGCAAAGAAAATTGTTGAATTTTTATTGGGATTGCATTGAATCTATAAATCACTTTAACAGAAGTGTTTAAATGTTCCAGGGTTGAACGTGATGTCCCACAAGAACTAGCTACTTTTCTTTAATGTAGAAATTATTAAGTGGAATTTTATTTGTTAGCAAAGCCTAGATATTTATCATAACACGAAAGGACAAGTATTAAAACAACATTGGTTATTTTTCAAATTGATCTGATTTAATTGTGTGAAAATTTTCTGGATATATGCACAGAAAATCTGAAGAGATAAAAATGAAAACAATATATTGTCATGCTTAAACTGTAAGGGCTGTGAATACAAATCAGTTCTAAATTACTTGAAATTTTATTCCAGTGTAAACAAAGCTCAGTATTATGGACAAAATATAATAATAATAATAGTAATAATAAGGACATGATTAATATAAACGAGTATATATTATGTAATGTATTTTTTACATTACATGAATAAAAAATCTGAATTCAACATTTTGTCATTGATTTGGGACAGGTTTTTTGTGTCAGTTTGATTAAAGAACAGGATTCAAAGAAATCTTTCTTTCTAACCAGGGACTTCGCATTTATTTCTGCCTTACAAAGTTGAGCAATGAACTCAAGTACTGAAATATCATTTAATGAGTATAAAATATCTACATGACAGATGACATATTATTTTTGTTAGGCTTTGCTAAGTAAACCTCACAAACATCAGCAAGTTCTTATCAAATTAATCTTACCAGCAACTTACTTTTAGACATGTCCATGATGCTCTCTAGCACTTTACAGAACATAAAACGGAAGTAGGGAGCTGATATATTCTCTCACAAAGACTGTTAGAAACAACAATTACCATTTGACCAAGCAAACCCACTTCTAGGTATAAACAGAAAAGTTAAGAAAGCAAAGACTTGAACTGATATATTTGCACACCGATGTTCATAGCAGCATTCTTCACAAGTGCCAAAAGCAATCCGTGTCCAACAACTTATGAATGGGTAAAATAACGTGCAGCAATTTCTTCTTTACAAGGGAAATCAGGAAATACTTAGAGATGAATGAAAACCAAGACACAACATACCATAACTTACAGGATGCAGCAAAGGTGATACTTCAGTGGAAATTTATAGCTATGAATACCTATATTAAACAGGGAGAAAGAGATCAAATTAAGAACCTCACTTGACATGCTGAACCAGTAAAAGAAAAGCAAAGTATACCTAAAGTTATCAGAAGAAAGGAAGATTAGAGAAGAGATAAATGAAATAGGGTAGAAAAACAATTGAGAATAAACAATAAAAATATTGGTTATTTTAAAAAAATCATCAATAAAATTATCAAGACTATCTAGACTCACAAAGGAAAAAGGAAAAGACAACTAAAATCAGAAATGAAAATGGTGATGTCACTATTGATCTTACAGAAATAAAAAAGATTATAAGCAAACATTATGAGCAATCGTACACAACAAATTAAAATATCTAAATGAAATGGAAAATTTTCTAGAAATACAAATTACCTAAACTGACTGAAGGAGAAAGAGAAAACCACAGTAAGCTTATAACAAGAGCCAAGATGGAATCAGTAGTCAAAAACCTTCTACCAAAGAAAGCTTAGGACCAGATGGCTTCACTGCTGAATTCTAACAAACATTTAAAGAATTAACACAACCCTTCTCAAACTCTTGCAAAAAAACTATTCTAGAGTAGAGGCGTCCTCTAACTCATTCTGTGGCCAGCTTTACTGATTGTCCAGGCCCCTCTACACCCAGAAGGGCCCTGGCTGTGTGGCCTCCTCTCCTGCCGCGGGCCTCCTGGTCTCAGGGTCCAGAGACCAAGCTGTCCTGAGAGCAAAAGGCCCGCGGGGAGCCCACGAGGCTGGTCACTCACAGCAGCCAAGGGGCCGCCAGGGAGAAGCCACAGCGCTGCCTGTGACACACCACCCACCTGACTCCACGAGAGGCGGGGGTCTGGGTGGAGACCCCCGCGATGTCCCTGCAGGAGGGTTTTCTTGGCTGAGGCTCAGGCCGGGTCCCCACGGCCCTACTGCGCGCAGGCCTCCGTGGCACAGCTCCCAGGTTGGTTTCTGGTTGATTTTAGGGAAGGGGAAGGGGTGGCTGCTGACCCCAGTGTTGACCCTGGTTCTCCAGGAACTCAGCAGGACCCAGGGGGCTAAAGGGGAGTCAGGCCTCACCAGCGTCTGCCCCTACCCCCGCCGACCCCCTGGACCACCCCCTCCGCACCTCCTGCTCCGCGACTGCCAGACCCAGCGGCAGGCTGCCCGGGCCCAGGCCAAGGACGGCCGCTCGCTGGTCAAGACCCCGCGGGGACGCGGCAGCAGGAAACCGGGCCAGGGCGCTCCAGGGCTCCCCAAGGTCAAGGGAGGAGCGCGGGAGCACGAGCTCCCCCTGCCGGGGGGTGGTGAGTCCCCGGGGGAGGGGAAGGGGGAGGGGACGCGGGAGGGTGAGGAGAGGGGAGGAGGGAAGGGAAGGGAGGGTCCAGGGCGGCCGGGGCCCAGGGCGCTGACTCTCGGCCTAGGGCCCCGCAGGCCGCCAGCGCCTGAGCGCGCCTTGGGCTTCACATGGCACCCTCTAGAGTGTCACCCACCGCGGACTGGAGCTGCCCTGGCGCCCCTGCCCCACCGCCCCTGCCTCGCTGCCTTTTAGGAACCACCATAGCACACTTACCGCGACCAGGAGCTGCAGGACTACAGTCCCCAGGACCTGCGGGAGAGGCCTAGGAAACAGCTGGACCGCGCCTGCGCCTGGTGCCAGCGCCAGGAACACGTGGGAGCGCCAGCACCCCCGGACACCCCTCCAGTCGGCCCGCGCAGGACTACAACCCGCCAGCGTGCTTCCGTCGGCAAACCCCCAGGAGGCGAGGCGCTGCAGTCCTGGGACTCTTGGCCCTACTCCCCTCCGGCTCTGAATCCTGTACAGATCCCCTTTGACGAGGGCACGCTGTAGACTTTTTTCAAATGTAAAAGCACAGTTCCATAAAATCTGGGGTGAGACTCTTCACACACGCAGCTTGTGGCATTGGGCAATTTATTATACACATTTTCTGGAGGCTATGTCTTGTTTCCTGAGCCTGAAAAGTGTTTATTGGGGGAAAAAAAATCAGGTTTGCATATAGTGCCCCAAAAGTGATATGCATTTTGATGGATTTGAATTTTTTAAAGATCTGTGCTCTTTAGATATTTTAAAGAAAAACAAAAAGGTCAAAAAAAGAAAAATAATGTACTAAATACATACAATGGAATAGTTTCAGGTGTAGAAGTGAAATTCTGATACATGCAATTACTGGATGAACCTTAAAGACATCATGATGAGTGAAATAAACCAGACACACAAGGACATGTATTGTATAATCTCACTCTTATTAAATAATTAGAGTAAGTAAACTCATAGGGTCAGAATCTAGACTTGATCACCAGGGGATGGGACGAACATAGGCAATGAGTTAATGCTTAAATTGTACAGAATTTCTAATTGGTTTGATCATAAATTTTTGGTAATGGTGATGGTAGTACAACATGAACATAATCGCACTTAATTGTATATGTCAGTATTGTTAAAAAGGGGAAATTTTACACTTTATGTATGTTACTAGAATAAAAAAAGAAACACAAGTAAGCATAGGCCTATACCATGCAAATGGTGAAAAAACACTTCCATGATTGATGACCTTTCATGAAGTATAAAAGATGTACCAAACTAATGCGAGCTTTTAATAATTAGGGTGGTATATGGTAACTGTTTTCAGCACTCAGTGAGTGACATATTTCCTTCAATGCCAAGAGTTGAAAAAAATACTAAAAAACCTCTTCTATTCTTTGCGAATTGCCTCTGAGATGCAGCACCCCTTCATATGAAGCCTGGCTGCGCCCTACTCTGGCTTGACCTTCACCTCCTTCATGTGTAGATCCTAAAGATCAGCCAGAAGTGCAATCTTAGGGTCATCTTTCCAACACTGGGCATGCACAAGATGTTAGCTCCACAAGGCCTTTACTCCTTTAAGAATCTTATTCCTCAGCCTGTTCTGTCCAGGCTTCCAGGTCTCTCTGCTGCTTGACCATTACGGGTTGCTTACTGCAAGCAGAGTTTGTTTTGAAATGCTTTTATCAATGCCACTTGTAAAGATGCTCTATCTTAAGATGGGTGAAATGAATGCCAATCTTCATCCCAGTCCTGCAAGGAATCCCCAGAAAGGACAAAATTCACAATCACAGTTATTTTTGTGTTTAGTAAAGGTCCATATTTCTTCCAGTGTACATTAAGTGTAAAATATGTTACAGTAAATGGATTTGCAAGAGTATGTCAGGAGAGAGCATTGTTTCATAAAACAGACAATCCATTTGAGAAGTTTTCCACAAATTAGTGAAGACTAATTTAGAGGTATTTGGAGAAATACAGGGCTTTATTTTTAGGATATGTTTAGGTTAGTGATAATGATCATGTAATACTTATGGGCCATAGATGAGTTAGAATAATTCAAGGAGCAAAGTCTTTTAGTTTAAGATCCTGGGAATAGATTGGTTCTAAGTAGAAACAAGGAAGTTCACCTATTTTAGCAAGACATCAGGAGGGAAGACAGAGTCCATGGTACAGATATATTTGTTTGGTATATTCTGTAGTCTGTGGGTATACATATCTATTTTGTAGATTCCACAGTGTAAAATTGTTAGCCTTGTCTTATGTATGCTCTTACTTTGAAATTAAAATAGTATTAGTATTTATAAGCCAAGTGCAATGGAAGGGCTGCTGGAATTTGAGGGGAAAAGGAAACAAGTTTAATAGATCAAGGGGTATTACTGATGGCACACATGTGCTCTTAGATCATAAATTTAAGTTAAATCACTCAGCAATATCATGTCTGATTCTGAAACCATGTTCAGCAGGGAGGATGGGCCCAGAATAGGCAGAGTTTTGGGTTTTGCCTTGAGTAAAGCAGACAGAAAGAGCAAGTATAGTTAATACAGTGTGGAATGGATTGATTATATTGAACAATGATGAGATGACTATATGAGAAATACTGTCAATGATCTTGAAACAATGGTAAGATAAAACCACGAATACATTAAAGGAGTATAAGACATTCGAGATTGAAAATTGATGCTGAAGAAAATATAGGCATCAACATTGAAGTTAGATTTGAGAAGAAATAAGGACTATTAAAATCATGTGTTGGAAACGGACTTTGGCCCAGTGGTTAGGGCGTCCGTCTACCACATGGGAGGCCTGCGGTTCAAGCCCAGGGCCTCCTTGACCCATGTGGAGCTGGCCCATGCGCAGTGCTGATGCGCGCAAGGAGTGCCGTGCTACACAGGGGTGTCCCCCGCGTAGGGGAGCCCCACGCACAAGGAGTGCGCCCATAAGGAGAGCAGCCCAGAGCGAAGGAGGGAGCAGCCTGCCGAGGAATGGCGCCGCCCACACTTCCCGTGCCGGTGCCGCTGACGACAACAGAAGCGAACAAAGAAACAAGACGCAGCAAAAAGACACAGAAAACAGACAACCGGGGGAGGGGAGGGGAATTAAATAAAAAAAAAAAAAATTAAAAAAAAAATCATGTGTTTATATACATTATTCACCTTAAGAGTTTGATTACTGAAAGGACTCACAGGACTCAAGCAATTTAAACTTAGGGAAGAGCTTTACAAGAGGCAAAGGAGACAATAAAGCAATACTGGGAGAACAATATGCATTGCAAGAGTTCTACAACATCAGGCATGGGCATTTTTGTCCTTCTACTTTAAGTCACAGATGACACATGCTTACTCCAGGTCTCAAGCTACCAACAAAATATACAAATTGTGAAGTACCAGTAAGCCCCAAATCTGCTGGGGTTTTGGCAACACTTACAGTGAGCTGGTCATGTAGGCACATTCAATCTATGTGACCAGGCTGCACCATCAAATCCCTCTCTCCAAACCAGACTCTACTGAATCAGGCGCAAATCAGAAGTCCTATTGTAACTACAAAACTAAGCAGATACGGTATTCAGGATGTGGGCCAGCCTGGAAGAGATGGCACGGTGAGAACGAAAGAGTGAGAGGCCAGCACAGGCAGGCACAGTCTACCTCCCTCTCAGTTTGGAAACAAAATTGGGAAAATTTATAACCACGCCTATTTATCTAGGATTTTACTCTAACCTTTATGACATTTTCATTCATTCAGTAATACATTATAATGCATTAAATCCTTCCATCCATTCTCTTTATCTTCTATAAGTCATTTTGTGCCTTCTCTTTCCCTTTAATAACTTTTGAGACCACTCATTTCATATCATCTTTTAATATTTAATAGCTGTACTATTAGAATAATATCTTGACCCCTTTTTCTGACCTCACAAATAAATCTATTTCCAATGAACAGTTAATTTCTAGGAAATGCCTTCCACCTTATGCCTTCCACCTTAAGATACTAAACCATCCTTTGCTCTCAGTCTGGACAGGTGAAAACTGAACCTCGGAGGCCACTGCTCATGCCCCTCAACTCTCCCATCCCTCTTGCCTAGACCACTTTTTTGAGCCTTTCCAAGAATGTTCTACCTCTAAATCTTTCAAGCTGCTGAGGTTTTTCTTTATTTCTTCTGTGTTTTCAGGATTAAATGGCTTTCTTTTCCATTTTTCACATCAAAACTAGTGCCAATTTTTCAAGGGTTATTTTTACTTTTGCCACATTTTTACATTTTTTTTTTAAAGATTTTTATTTTTATTTATTTAATTCCCCTCACCTCCCCCGGTTGTCTGTTTTCTGTGTCTTTTTGCTGCGTCTTGTTTCTTTGTTCGCTTCTGTTGTCGTCAGCGGCACGGGAAGTGTGGGCGGCACCATTCCTCGGCAGGCTGCTCCCTCCTTCGCGCTGGGCGGCTCTCCTTATGGGTGCACTCCTTGCGCGTGGGGCTCCCCTACGCGGGGGACACCCCTGTGTGGCAGGGCACTCCTTGCACGCATCAGCACTGCGCATGGGCCAGCTCCACACGGGTCAAGGAGGCCCGGGGCTTGAACCGCGGACCTCCCATGTGGTAGACGGACGCCCTAACCACTGGGCCAAAGTCCGTTTCCCCACATTTTTACATTAAATCCACTTTATTTCCCTTAGTACTACTGAGAAGATATTGCCTGTCCTAATTTAGCCAAATAAACATGAACTCATGTGCTTATTATAATTTTAAATAAATAATATATTATAGTACAGCATCATTTTTTTAAAAAATCACTAACATGGAAATGCAGGATCTTTAAAGAAAAGTCAGAATTTTATTTCTAATTGCTAAGAACTACTTTTGATGCTAGAAATCTCCAAAACAGAGTTTAGAGACAGAACAAAAGAAAATAAAAAATAATTTTGGGTGACTCTGACTTTAAGAGATAAAATGGGGAAATGGACTTTGGCCCAGTGGTTAGGGCGTCCGTCTACCATATGGGAGGTCCTCGGTTCAAACCCCGGGCCTCCTTGACCCGTGTGGAGCTGGCCATGCGCAGTGCTGATGCGCGCAAGGAGTGCCGTGCCACGCAAGGGTGTCCCCCGCGTGGGGGAGCCCCACGCGCAAGGAGTGCGCCCGTGAGGAAAGCCGCCCAGCGTGAAAAGAAAGAGCAGCCTGCCCAGGAATGGTGCCGCCCACACTTCCCGTGCCGCTGACGACAACAGAAGCGGACAAAGAAACAAGACGCAGCAAATAGACACCAAGAACAGACAACCAGGGGAGGGGGGTGGAATTAAATAAATAAATAAATCTTTAAAAAAAAAAAAGAGATAAAATGAAAAAGCTGCCAGTAAATCAAAGACATTTTATGAATAATTAAATACAGAAAAAGATATTCTAAGGCAGTGGTTTTAAAACTCTAGCATGCATAAGAATCACATGGAGAAATAAACAAAACACATCTCAATAAGGTCTATCCTATAGTTTCTGTTTCTTTCGCTGTGAGTTAGTGTTCGAATCTGCTTTTCTAAAAAGTTCCCAGATGCTGCTGATGCTGCTGAGCCTTTTAACACACTTTGAGAACCACTGGATCCAGTGATTTTGGGATCAAGTAGAGAGGATCCTAATAAAGAAAAAGCAGTCATTTGTTGTAAATTCCAAGGAGACTTCACAAAGAAGTCTCACATTGACCTTAGATTAAAAAGGTCATTTACAATCTGTATTTTGTTCTGTTTGATGTTTGGCGGGTTCATGATAGAAAGTATCAGAGAGTTTGTGGACGGATTAGAATAGTAGGAAGGTAGAAGGCATTAAAAACGCTTTCAGAATATATGAATTCTATAGTGGCTGAAATTAGAATGATACACAGGAAACTATAGGTTATATGAAAATGTGTGCTTTTTTGGTGGGTGGGGGTAAGAACTAGGGAAGGTATTGCCCCAAATAAAATAGACACTGAAAAGCTAAATGCTACTTATTTTCTAAATCTTGCCACTCACTACAGTGCTTTGTATTTTGCTATTTTATGATTATATCCAATGATTTCTAGTTGAATACTAGCTTTCAGTATTTTTTCCATAGAAGCTACACATTTATAAATAATCAACACAAACTTTTTTGCTGGACTTACATGTGATTATATAAAGGTTATTATTCAAAGTGCAGGAAAGACAGGAAGAAATTGGAAAACAAAATCTCAGATGTAGAAACAGTATCAAGAAGAAGAAAAAATGTTTAGTTTGAAAACAATAATATGTTTCAGGAACAGTGATATATTCATTGAGTGATAAATTAATAAATTAGGATGCTAAATACTGGCAAATCCCATTCCTAACACTTAAGAATATGTAAATTAAATGAGTTTTATTAAACAAACTCAACATGTGTTATGAATGTACAATACTGCCCTACACACCAATTTGAGACAATTCATTTTGGATATTTGAGGCAGCTCAAGTCTAAGGTGATAGAGGCTCTGCAGAATCCTGACGCTTCAGTTAGTTATGTGAAATGTAGGAAGGAGCCACTCTTCCTCCAAGACAAAAGGGAAGGAATAGGAAAGACAGTGAGAGGAGAAGTTTGGTGGAGCAATATAGGGGCTGTGTGCTCTTCTCGGCATGTAAGTGATGGGGCAGCCACTGAGTGACAACAGGAAGGTGGTGAAGGCTGAGGGCAGCTGGGAAAGCACCAGCAGAAAAAGGAAATCTGACCAAGCAGCTAAAATTACAGAGAGTTTGTTACTCCAGGTAACTGAGTAGGAGATTAGGCTAAATAGTCGTGATGTACTGCACCAACCCCTAAAGGTCACAGCAGTGAAGCGGATGTGGCTGAAGCAGTTGGGCCCCCACCTACCACATGGAATGTCTCTGGTTTAGTTGCTGGTGCCTCCTAAAGAAGACAGCGAGCTGGCACGACGGGCAGGCATGGCAAGCTGATGCAACAAGATGACACAACAAGAGACACAAGAAGAAAAACATGATGAGAGACACAACAAAGCAGGGAACGGAGGAGACTCAAGTGATTAGATACCTTCCTCCCACATCATAGGCCCGGGTTTGGTTCCCAGTGCCTCCTACAGAAACAAGGAAGATGCCAAGAGGCACAGCAAGAACAAACAATGAGGGGGTGGGAAGAAATAAATGATAAAAGTAAAATAAATATTTAAAAAAAGAAAGGTCACAGAAGCAATACTGGAAAACCCACTGAGAAAGTAAAAACTTCTAATGTATTAGAAATGGATGAAAATATTTTGCTGTACAATTCAACTAATTCAGATCTACATTGAAGTGACTACTAAAATTATAATCAGGTTTTATCAAACTAGAACAAAAAGACAAAGACTATATGGTAAATTTCTGTTGTCTATGCCTATAAATACAATACCTAAATGCATTTATATAAGATAGGTCAGGTCCTTTTATAAGATTTGACTCTAAATATGACAGATTACACTATATCAGTTATTAAATGATAATTTTAAAGGATAAAATACAGCTGCAAACAATTTTATTTAACTCATTAATTAATGAGGAAACCAGCAAGATATTAGAATTCATTCAGAAGAGAAGGCAAATTACCACATACATAAAGGCAGGTAAGGAATGACAGAATGAATTTTAAATAGATGTAAACTATATCATGTAGAAAACAATAATCATTTGCATTACACCACACACAATTAATTTTCATTTCCTTGGAAAATAATTACTTGCATTAATAACTGTTTTCTACAACTTCCAGAATTGTAAAATAGCTCAAAAACAATAAAATGAAACATTAACCCAATGCCCTAGACAGGATTTAGATTTTGTTTTTCTAATTTTAAATTTTCACAATTTTTCCACTTACTGGCTTAAGAA
The DNA here is from genome assembly GCF_030445035.2 of Dasypus novemcinctus. Classification (NCBI taxonomy): domain Eukaryota; kingdom Metazoa; phylum Chordata; class Mammalia; order Cingulata; family Dasypodidae; genus Dasypus; species Dasypus novemcinctus. Next base: position 9,745,154 of record NC_080703.1, read on the forward strand.
AGAAAGATGTATTAAATAGAATAAATGTTATTTGTTGGCTCCTTTTTGTCTAAGAAATATGCTAAACATTTTTATCTACATTATTTAATTGAATCAGAATAATGGTCCAATGAGAAAGCTCACAATGTAAATTAAGTAAAATCATACTTAAATGATTTATCCCTGGTCACAAAGCTTGTGAATGGTTGAGCTGAAATTGTATTTTGCTCTAAATTCAATGCCTCTTCTCACTACATATTACAAAATTTGATTAATTGAAGAGTGAATTTTGGGCCTTAATTGAAATAGGATCTCAGGGTTGAAGATTTGGCATTGATATCCCTTTACATTTTCCTATCTTATTTGCAAAATTGGAGTTAAATTACCTCAGTGAAAGTTTTGTGCGGTTAGTCTCAGGTAGTCTCTAATTTTCTGATAGATATATTGGTGACTTGAAGAAATGGGATTTGCACAAATTAGAAAAACAGTAAATAACATCACTGCAGTCTCAAGTTGCTCACTTTATTTTTCAGAGTAATTGATTAAACAGCCAGGGAAATGGACAACTTCACCTCTAAGATCATATTCTTCCTCACGGGGTTTTCTGATGTTCGGGAAACTCAAATTTTAAAGGCTGTGCTGTTTTTGATAATTTACTGGGCAGCCCTACTAGGGAATCTTCTAGTCTTCACTCTCACCACTGAAGATCATCAGCTACACACCCCTGTGTACTACTTCCTGAGGAACTTGTCCTTTCTGGATCTCTGCCTCATTTCCATCACTGTCCCAAATCCATCGCTAATTCTCTGACTAACCACAACACCATCTCATTCCTGGGGTGCATTTCACAGGTATCTTCTTTTTTGTCTTAGCCTCTACAGAAGTAGCTCTCCTCACAGTGATGTCCTACCACCACTATGTTGCCATCGGCCACCTCTCTAACCTGAAATCATCATGAACCATGGGGCCTGTGTGCAGACGGCAGCTTCTTCCTGGGCCAGCGGAGGTCTGGATGCAATTCTGCACCCAGTGTCCACCTTCTCAGTGCCCATGTGTGGGTCTCTTTTTGTTCATCAGTTTTTCTGTGATGTCCCTCACCTCCTTTCCCCTGCCTGTTTCCATAACATTGGAGAATAGTAGTCACTGGGTTCAATTTAGTATTAGATTTTGCCTCTTTCATGTTTATTGGTATTTCTTATATTAACATCTTCTCTACTGTGCTGAGGATTCCATCCAGAGAAGGCAGGTCCAAAGCTTTTTCCACATACATGCCTCATCTCCTTGTTGTGACTCTATCTTCTGCATTTTTTGCCTATATACATCCCCTTCCTAAATCTCCAACAGTCTTTGACTTGCTGGTGTCAGTGTTCTATACATTGATGCCACCCATCATGAATCCCCTCATCTACAGACTTAGAAATACAGATATGAAGGGTGCACTGAGGAAACTGCTAACGAGCAGACATTGTCCTTCAAATTTGAAGAGTCAAATGTCCATGAGTCTGAAGAATTCGATTATACTCTTACAATAGTATTGGATATTAAAGTAGGATTATCACATAAACTTTGACTGTACCTGGTACACTGGCATTAAGAAGCATTCTCTATGCCCAAGTCAAGTGGGTGGGCCAAAGAGTAGGGATTCACTTATAATTAGGCAGATATATGCTGGTGTTCTGTATTTCATCATAATTGGGAAAACTTCATCTATTGAAGATACTTAACTAGACAGGATACTGGGTTATCAGGATAAATCTGGATTCTCTCAAGCAAACTAAATGTATCGTTACTCTTAGCAAATGGGTATCTGAAATTCTTTGTTCTGGGCTTATATGGATAATCCAATCTCAAATAAAAGGATTCATTACATAGGGCAAGCTGTTGTCCTCTGTTTCACTATTAACTTTACCAAACCTACTTTATACCATTTTCTGGTATAGGTTTTGTCTTTACAGCACAGTATGAAGAGGTAGGTACATTTCAATTTAAATTTATTATATTTTGGTTCATGTGCTTATATGAAGAGAACAAGATTTTGGGAGCAAAGAGTAAAAGCACCAAACTCAGAGGGATGCTTGGGACAATGTAGGTATTGGCAGGCAATATATCAAGATAATATTTGAAAAAGGTATACACAAGCTTTATTTTAAAGGAAGATAAGTCAGTATCAGAAGTGATTGGGAGGTAAAGTGAAGTCTGAGATGGAGATGGAAACAAAACAAGATAAAAAGGAAATTACTGGGAATACAAGAGAGTAAGGTGCTACAGGACATGTTCTCCTCCAAAAGCAACTATTGGACAGGCAGCAAGTGCTTGAAACAACTGTTCTGGGGCTTCAGAGGACAGGGAAGCACCGTACAGCACCCAGGGACTAGAGGAACAGGGAGACTGAGAAGTTGCAGTCAAAAACATGAGTGACTCACTCAACAGCACTGGCCAGTGCCCATCTCCCACCCTCAAAATGAGCCACCCTGGGTCCAGACCATGGCTGACTGCTGTGGATGGAGAGGGAAGGGGAGGTCCTCCTCTCTGGGAACTCGGCAGAGCACAGCCAGGGCTGATCACAACTTCTGATCTGTGACTTGGGATCACTGTGTCCTGGCTCAAAACCAACGTTTTAGCTGACAAAAGACAGGGACTGCTGAAGCCACTGTTTCAATACCACCCCGGACAGGGGCAGAGCCAGTGGAGAATGAAACACCACACTGCCTCCTGAGGGCTGCAGGGAACAGCTTACCAAAGAGCACAACCTAGTGCCAGGAAGGCCAGGAAAAGCACAGCTTGGGAGAGCTGACAGAAAGGATTCTGACGTCTTCCCTGAGCCTTCCCCCAGGGCCACTCAGACCTGGTAGGCACCCCCATCATGGGTCCCTGGCTCTGATTTGGCTGGGGCATGTTGACTTGAGAAAGTCTTACCTGGGACGACCCTCCTCCCATAACTTTATCTCCAGGAAAAAGCAGCTAAAGGCAAAGAAAGGGGAGAGAGAGAGGGAAACAAAGCTTTATAGCCAAAATAAAAAACAAATACAGGGAAGCAGATTTGGCTCAACTGATAGAGTGTCTACCTACCATATGGGAGGTGCAGGGCTCAAACTCAGGGCCTCCTGACCTGTGTGGAGCTGGGCCACACACAGTGCTGATGCACTCAAGGAGTGCCCTGCCACACAGGGGTGTCCCCCGCATAGAGGAGCCCCACTGCAAGGAGTGCGCCCTGCAAGGAGAGCAGCCCCACGCGAAAAAAGCACAGACTGCCCAGGAGTGGTGCTGCACACACAGAGAGCTGACACAACAAGATGACGCAACAAAAAGAGACACAGATTCCCGGTACCACTGACAAGAAGGCAAGCGGACACAGAAGAACACACAATGAACTGACACAGAGAGCAGAAAATGGGGGAGGGGGGAATAAATAAAAATAAATAAAATCAAAACAAAACAAATACAGATCAAGATAACCAGAAGAACAGGAGTGTTCTCCTGGGGGTGAAGCAATTGAACACACAGAGCAATATGAAAAATCATACTGCAAACCTAGAACAAAAGTCACATGTACAAGTGTTGAATAAATCTGAAACAGTTAAACACGGGAGATTTTAAAGGTCTAAAATAAGTTGAAACAAGTGTCAAAAAAAGCCTTAACACAAAGTCAATCAATAAAGCTAGGCAAGAGAGAGAGAGTAAAACTGACAATCAGAATAAATTCATCAAGAATATCAGCTGACTAAATATCAGCAAATAATTTACAAGCAATATTAAGAAAGAGGACAATATATCCCAGACAAAGGAGCAAAATAAAATGTCAGTGGAGACGCAGAATTTGGAACAACTAAGCGAGGATGTTCAAATCAATCTCCTAAATCAGTTAAAGGAGATGAAGGAAATGATGGCTGAAGAGATAGAAGATATTATGAAGGAAATGATGTCAAAAGAGATAAAAGATATTATGAAGAAGCATAGAGAAGAATTTGAAAGCAGGAAAAGAAAATAAAAGAAATTATTAGAATAAAAATCACAGAAGAGATTAAAAATACCATAGAGGCATACAACAGCAGATTTAAAACTGGAAGAAGAAAGAATCAACCAACTAGGAGATAAGACACTCAAAATCTTTCAGACAGAAGAACAGATAGAGAAAAGAATGGAAAAATTGAACAGGGACTCAGGGAATTAAATGACAGCATGAAGCACACAACATGAGCATCCTGGAAGGAAAGGAGAAGGGTAAAAGGGCAGAAAGTGTATTTGGGGAAATAATGGCCAATTTTTCTGAACTCTTATGAAAAACATGAATATACATGTCCAAAAAGTACAACATGCTCTAAACAGAGTAAATCCTCATGGACCTAGATTGAGACACATACTACTCAGAGTGTCAAATGTCAACAACAGAGAATCCTGGAAGCAGCAAGAGAAAATCAATTAATTGCATACAAGAGAATGGCAATAAGATTAAGTGCTGATTCATCATCAGAAACTGCAGGTAAGAATGCAGTGGTATGATAATTGGATACTCAAATAGAAAAAAACATTGATTCTTTATCTTGCAAAACTGTCCTTCAAAAATGTAGGGAGATTTCAAAATATACAATGATATACAGAAACTGAGAGCATTTATCATCAAAAGACCTGCATTTTAAGAGAGTCTGCAGGTAAAAAGAAAAGACAGAAGAGAGGGTTTGAGGAGATAGGAGAAATGAAGATTATTGGTAAGGGTAACTAAAAAGGTAAAAAGAGAGCTAATACGAAAATAACATATTTTTAAAAGTACAGCGTTCTTGCTGAGTTAAGGAGACAGAAATTGAAGTTCTGGGTCATGGAGAGTGCTGGAACTCATTGGCAAAGAACCAGGGAGGAGGAAGTTAAGTAGTAAAAGAACTTCAGAAATCTGCACAGGGTTCCCTTCAAGTCTATTGGTAAATAGATCTCAGGTAAGAATCTATAAGACTGGGCAAAGGATTACCATACGCTGTAAGCCAAACAATTTCCAGAGCTCAAGAGGACTAGGGAACATTCAAGTTCTGATCAGCCAGACTGGGCATCCCTGCTGAAGACCTAGGGCATGTGGCAGACACCCAGAAGGGTCCTGCCCCACCATGACTAGTGGAGCCTCGCAGAAGTGTTTCCCAACAGAGGGGGATTTTGTTCTCCAGGAGACATTTGGCAATTTCTACAGGCACTTTGGATTCCACAATTGGGGATGAGATAGTACAGTCATCCGGCTGGTGGAGGCTAGGGATGCTGTTAAACATAACACAGATCACAGGGCTGCTGCTGTGAAACCGCGTTAGAATAAAGCTACTCTAACCCTGCTCCATTTTCGGGACTTGGAGTTGTCCTAAATGATATTGCAGGGACAGGGGCTGAACATTACATAGCCTGCCATAACCCACTGAATCAACTGGGGGAAAGTGTAAACTACAATGTAAACTATAATCCATGCAATACAGCAGTGCTCCAAAATGTATTCACCAAATGCAGTGAATGTGCCACCATGATGAAAGAGGTTGTTGATATGGGAGGAGTGAGGGTGGGTATGTGGGAACCTCTTGTATTTTTTAATATACATTGTGATCTATGTATCTTCAGAAAAACACAATAAAAAGTTCATGGGATGAAAAAAAAAAGCTTTGAAAGGTTGATCTGCAAGTAACCTAACTGCATGTCAAAACAAAGTTTTTAAATGAAGACAACAAAATGAAGCACTCATTGATAAAAAAAATTCTCAATATCCATGATCTACATAAAAATGATAGACTTGCAAAACAGGAAAACGTCACCCAGAACTAGCATACAAATTAATCAATAGAAACAAACCCAGAAAACAAAACCGCTACTATAAATATGTTCAAAGGAAAACATGAACAAAATGAGGAGAAAACAAGGGTTATAAAAAAAGAACCAAATGAAACTTTTTAGAGATGAAAACTGCAAGGTTGGAAATAAAACTTCACTGGGTGGATTTAACAGCAGATTAGCACATTAGACCCTACAAAAGAAAGGATCAGTGAACCTAAAAACATATACCATTCAAAGGAATGTTGCTTAGCAATAAAAAGTAATAAACTCCTAATGTAATAGTGTGGATGAATCTGTACAGCATTATGTTAAGTAAAAGAGACAGAGCAAAAGAGTATAACTGGGGAAGCAGATGTGCTAAAAGGATTGAGCTCCCACCTACCACATGAGAGGTCCCAGTTCAGCTCCTGGTGCCTCCTGGAGAAGACAAGCAAGACAGTGAACTGGCACAACAGGCAGGTGTGGTGAGCTAAAGCTACAAAAGACACAAAGAGGAAAGACAATGAGCACAAAACAAAGCAGGAAGCTGAGGTGCCTCTAGGAACTGAGCATGTCTGTCCCACGTGGGAGGTCCCAGGTTCAGTTCCAGGTGTCTTCTACAGAGATGAAAAGGATGGAAAGGAGCAAACACAGGGAGCACACAGCCAATAGACACAGAGCAGACAGCGAGCGCAAAAGAGGAGGGATAAATAAAAAATAAATCTTAAAAAAAAAAAAGAATATAGACTCTGTTATTCCATTTATTTGAAATTCGAGAAAGGTATAACTAATCCATATTGAAGAAAGGAGATCATTGGGTGCCTAGGGGCAGGGATATGGGGAGGAGTAGATTGTAAATGGTTGTGAGGAATTTGGGGTTGATGGAGATGATCTATTATCTTGATAGCGATAGTGATTACAAGTATGTTTACATTTATCAAAATTCAAAGTATATACTTAAAATTATATCTCAATAATGTTGTTTAAAATAGAATAGTAATTTATGCATATTTTATATGTATTTTATGTTTTAAAAATAAAGGGAACATTATTCCCCAAAAACGGATAAAACGGTTGAAGATCTGCCTTCACAGTAATAATATTGAATGTTAATGGATTAAACGCCATAATCAATAAGATTAGCAAAATTCTTAAAAAGTATGATCCATCTATATGCTATCTACAAGAGAGTCACCTTAGACCAAAGGATACCAATAAGCGGAAAGAGAAAGCCTGGAAAAGAATATTCCTCTTAAACGATAACCAAAAAAGATAGTTATAATATCCGACAAAATAGGCATTACATGAAAACTCTTATAAGAGACAAAGAACCGCCTTCTCGACTTCTCCCCAGCCCAGCGGCTTTTAGAGAGGGGGTCCCCCGGGCACCTCGGGGTGCAGAGAGCAGGAGCGGTGCCCCCCAAGGGGCAGGGGCTAGGGGGTGCGGCGGCTGCGGGCGGACCAGCTCCCTACTTAGGCCGCGCCGCTCTGAACTGGGGGCCCGCGGCTGCCAAGGGGAACGCACCCTGGTGGAGATCCGCGGAGTCCCGGGTCATGGCCTCGCCACCCTCGGGACCCGGGCCAGCTGCGTCTTTAAAGTCGCTGGGAAGAGCCGGGCCCGGCAGTCCCGCGTGGGGGCGCACGTGGGAGGGAGCCTTCCCCGCCCCCACCCCCAGGCCCCTTGGCCGTGGGGCCCGCACAGGCGGGAAGGATTAGCCCCGGGGGCCGAGGCCGGCGCCGACCCCGCTGGCCGCCGAGCGCAGCAGCAGGACCGCGGGGACTGGCCGCGCTGGCCGAGGGCGCTGCGCCGGGTGGGGACTTGCCGCGGGGAAGCGGGACGCGCAGGGACCAAGCGGGACAGACGCTGCAGGTTAACTCGAAGCATCGAGGGTCCAAGGGGCGGGTTCGGGCACGACTGGGGAAACACCACTGCCTCCGTGCGCCTCACTCCTTCCCTTTTTTACCCGGATCTTGACGGCGGGCGCAGCAGGCGTCCTTGGGGAGGCCCTCGGGCCAAGGTGAACAAAAGTGGGGTGGACACAGCCACGAGGACAAGGCTGGAAGGTATCTGGCCCGGCCAGGCCACCTGAGGGGCGCTGGTGGGAGGAGGGTCAGACGTGCCCGCGAGCAGGGCGTGTGGACAGAGCGAGATTTGAACCGCGAGGCCGCGTCTGCGCCTCTACTGCGCTCCCCCGGGCTCAGACAACCTGGCACCTGGCCCTGCAGTGTCGCAGGTAGGGGCCTCCGTGCCGGGTCAGGACCGGGCATCTTTCGAGCAGGAGTGGGGGGCCGCAGGCCGAGGCGGTTTCTGGTGCAGGCACCTGCTCACCGGAGCGCCCTCTGTACTCAAGGCTGTATTACTGGGGCCAGAAATACCCACAAAGCGTGGTTTGCTTCCTTTTTTCAGTAACTGCCTGTATTTACATAAATTCCTGATGGGAATTTCCGGTCTAGACTGGAGGTTGCTGTTTCTGCGTTTCCAGAAGCCTGTGAAATAGGGGAAGGGCGTTTACAAGTTGAAGCGCTTCCCCGTTCCTCTGCAAGGGCGGCTGCCTTTGCCAGCCTTTCTCCTTAAGCAGGCTTGGATCTGAGTCTTGGCTAGGAACCCTAGCAGGCAGGCGACCGGGTTCCCAGTGGTCGGAGTAGGGATCCTCCACGGGATTGCGGAGGGCATGGGGCGCAGCCCTTCTTTACTGGGGCCCCAGCAGGTGTCCTTACCGAGAAAGTCAGCCACCAAAGAAGCACAGGACTTTTCTGGAGAGAGCACCACTTCCTTCTTTCCTTTCATAGAAAGTTAGGCCCAAATAGCATTTGAGGGGTTTTCCCTTCAATGATAAGCTAGCATGGGACAGACTCTGCTCCAAACGAGAACTATTTATGAGTGCTCGGATCCTAGCCAAAAGTGGATCATTTTCCTATGTTTAAAATATATGTCCCATTTAATCAAACAGGCAATTTAATAGATGTTCCACATTTCTGAAAGACTAAAAGAAGCACAAAAGACAGTGTTTCAAGTGAGTTGAGTTGGATTTTAAATTGGGGTTGGGTGGGGCTCAGGTGGAGCTCAGGTGTGGCGCAATGGGAAAACGAGGCTACAAGGCATGAGAAAAGATCATTGGTGGGAAACAGACTTTGGCCCAGTGGTTAGGGCGTCTGTCTACCATATGGGAGGTCAGCGGTTCAAACCCCGGGCCTCCTTGACCCGTGTGGAGCTGGCCATGCGCAGTGCTGATGCGCGCAAGGAGTGCCCTGCCATGCAGGGGTGTCCCCCTCACGCGCAAGGAGTGCGCCCATAAGGAAAGCCGCCCAGCTTGAAAAGAAAGAGCAGCCTGCCCAGGAATGGCGCCGCCCACACTTCCCGTACGGCTGATGACAGCAGAAGCAGACAAAGAAACAAGACGCAGCAAATAGACACCAAGAACAGACAACCAGGGGAGGGGGGGAGGGGGGGGGGAATTAAATAAATAAATAAATCTTAAAAAAAAAAAAAAAAGATCATTTGTTACTTACAGGTCCCAGAGATGGGGGGGGGGGGGCACAGGAGCAGAATCAGAGGGACCCCTGGCTGGTACCTTCATGGTGGTCCAGGGGTGGAGGGTAGTTGATTTCCTGCAGGAGTGGGGGGGGGGGGCAGGGTCAAGGATTGATTAGTTTAATGCAAACAGGTGTGAAAAGATAAAAGGGCCTGGGGGCCAAGGTTGGTGGGAAGGGTGAGCTTATTATTTGGGACTTCCTGTGGATTTGGGGGGAGGTGTGTGAGGGGGGTGGGTGGCAACCTGCACTGGTGAACTGAGAACCTGAGGGGAAGTGGCAGGAGCTGTAGAAAGACACATAGAGACAAAGATAAGAGAGGCCAGGTGGGCCAGGGCTAGCTGATGCAAAGCCAAGGCCTGGAGCTGGCATCACAAGCTTTATTTAAAGCAGTTAACTAGGTCACTGTTCTCAGAGCAGGGGCTATGAGGCATGAAGTTCTTTGAGGAGGATTTTCTTAGAGTTTCTTCTTATCGGGACGTCAGTTCCTTTCTGCTGACGTGCAGGTACAGACATGGCTGACCACACCCTCACCTCTCTGTGCACATTGATCCTCCCCAGCAACGTGGCTCAAGCCCACACATTACTTCGGGGACCCCTACAGGTGGCGGCCATAAACACGGGTTTGGGTTCTGGGGGAGTTTATGCGCCAGGGCTGAAAAGGAAAGCTGCTTATTAATTTGGCCAAGGATCAGCGTTGGGAAAAGGGCTCAGCCAAAGTAGGATGGGTGCCGAGGCAGCACACACACACACAAAAGACAAAGTAGAGCATCAGATATTAATAAAAAGGGCAATGCACCACATAGAAATAGCAATCATAAATAAATATGCACCTAACCAGGGTACCCTAAAATACATGAGGCAAAAACTGGCAAAAGCAAAGGAAGATACAGACATCTCTGAAATAAGAGTTAGAGAATTCAATACAAGACTCTTACAAATAGAACATTTGGAAATAAGATCAATAAGGAAATAGAGAACATGAGAAATTTGATGAATGAACTGGACCTAACATAAATACAGAACATTGCCTGCCAAAACAGCAGGTTATATATTCTTCTCAAGTGTTCATGGATCATTGTCCAGGAAAGACCATATGATGAGTCAAAAAACCTGTCTCAATAAATTTAAAAGGATTAAAATTATACAAAACACTTTATCTGATAACTGCAATAAGATTAGGTGTGGATTTCTCATCAGGAACCATGTAGGCAAGATGGCAATGGCATGGTATATTTAAAATATAAATGTATCAATGGAATGAAGCTAAAAATCAATAACAGGTGGAGAAATGGAAATTTGACAGATATTTGGAGGTTAATACATTTAATCTGCTACTGGATTTTATCTAGATTCTTGGCTATACTGCAGAAATGAATTTCAACAGCACACCGGATGAGTTAGGGCAGTAATTTATTCAGGTAGGGAAGGAAGAGAAATGGGAGAAAATAACAGAGCAGGGGTTCCAGGTAGAGAGGAAGGGGATGAAAAGCCATAAAAAGGGCTGATTTACAGACTACAATTCCCCATTATAGGTTCTTAATGCCCAGGTTTTACTTGTGTGGCCACATGACAGAGGAAAATTGGCAAGAGTGGCGCATAGCGGGTAGAAACAGGTCCAGAGGCAAGATAGAAGAGCACGAGAGAGCATTCAGGCCTCCCTTTTGAACCATTAATTATTCCACCCCTTTGCTAATGGCAGGGGAGGGGATCTAGCTGTTTGTTGTTTTGACTGATTACTCCCCCACCCATCCCCCAGTGAGGACCCAGTGATACAGTCCTTGGGGATATCCAGGCTTCTCCTGGCTTCCAGAGGAAGCTGTTCTGAAGAGCAGACTCTTGGGAGTGGGGATCTCCCAGCAGCCACCCTGGGGCTTACTAATGTTAACATGGGCTCTCTGCCGGGTTCCAGATCTCTCTACCCTGCTTCAAGTCCATGGATGAAAATAGAAATTGCAGAAAATTTAGTAAATATCTCCATATTAATGCACATGAGAATGCAATATAAGGAAACGGATGCAGCAAAAGCAGTGACAAGAGGGAAATTTATACCCCTAAATGCCTATGTTAAAAAAGAAGAAAGAATTAAAATAAAAAACCTAAATGCACACCTAGAAGAACTAGATAAACAACAGGAAACTAAACACAAAGCAAGTGAAGGAAATAAAGGAAAGATTAGGTCAGAAATAAATGAAATTAAGAATAAGAAAAAGAATATAGAGAATTAACAGCACCAAAAGTGAAAGCATTGATTAAACATTGTGCTAGAAGTTATAGCCAGAGTAGTCAGGTCAGATAAAGAAATAAAAGATACAAATTGGAAATGAAGAAGTAAAACTTGCACCATTTACAAATGACATGATCCTATATATAGGAAATGCAAAAAAGAGACTACAAAAAAGCTAATAAAATACATAATTTAAGCAAACAGGCAAGATAAAAGATCAACAAATAAAAGTAGGGGCGGAGGACTTGGCCCAGTGGTTAGGACATCCATCTACCACATGGGAGGTTCACGGTTCAAACCCGGGGCCTCCTTGACCTGTGTGGAGCTGGCCCATGCGCTCCACATGCCTCACAGGGGTGTCCCTGCATAAGGGAGCCCCACGCACAAGGAGTGCGCCCCGTAAGGAGAGCCACCCAGCATAAAAGAAAGTGCAACCTGCCCAGGAATGGCGCCGCACACATGGAGAGCTGACACAACAAGATGACGCAACAAAAGAAACACAGATTCCTGTGCCGCTGACAACAGAAGCGGACAAAGAAGAAAACGCAAATAGACAACAGAGAACAGACAACTGGGGGGGGCGGGGTAAGGGGAGAGAAATAAATAAAAAAATAAATCTTTAAAAAAAAAAGGCAGTAGGTTTTTTTATACATGAGTAATGAACAATCTGAGGATTCATCGTTCCAAAAGAAAAATGCCATATACCCATTTATGCCCCTATTGTTAGCCCCTCATATTGATATAGTGCTTTCTTTGTCCCTGATGCAAGAATATTAAAATATTACCATAACCTGTATACATAAGTTACATTAGTTGTATATGTCCATGTATCACCATATATTGAACAACTTGTAAGAATGACAGGTGTTTGTTCTAGTTCATAAAAGAATATTCTTGTATTTGTACTACTAACCATAGTCATCATCCGCCACTGAGTTCACTCTGTTGTAAGGCCCTAGGTTATATTACGCTTTCTTTCAATGGCATTGATGTCCCTAGGCTACCCTCCACGCAAAATTTTATTTATAAATCAGTAATATTAGTTATACTTACTATAATGTGTTACCATCTACTCTATCCATTTGCACAGATTTAAAATAACCTTTTTAAATATTCTACATACATTAAACATCAGTTCCTCAACCCTCATTCTATCACTCAGCAAACTATATTCTAGATTTTAACTCTACGGGTTTACTCATCATAATTAGTTCATATCTGTGATACTATACACTATTTGTCCTTTTGTTTCTGGCTTATTTTACTCACCATGAAGTCCTCAAGTTTCATCCATGTTGTCATTTGCTTCATGACTTCATGTCATCTTACAACTGAATAGTTTTCTATCTTATGTATATACCACATTTTGTTTATCCATTCATTGATTGATGGTCGCTTAGGTTTTATACATCTTTTAGCAGTTGTGAATAATGCTGCTATGAACATCGGTGTGCAAATGTCAGTTCACAGCCTTGCTTTCAGTTCATCTGAATACATTCTTAGTAGTGGGATTGTTGGATCAAACAGAAGTTCTTTGTTGGGGCACACAACATTTTATATTTAGCTTCCTGAGAAACCACCACACTGGATTCCACAAAGACTTTATCATTCTGCATTCCCACCAACACTGAAGGAGTGTTCCTTTTCTCCACATCCCCTCCAGCACTTGCAGTTTTCTGGTTTGTTGTTTTTTTCAGACATGATCAATTTATTCAGAGAATTCACATTTCAATTTGGCAAAGTATTTCCAGGGACAGAGAGTTTGGGATACTCATTTCATGGAGGCAATCACATTTGCTAGAGCTAAGTGGTCATAGAGGAGTATCTGAATGAAAGAAGGCAAAACTCCTTTAAGTGATTTAGTGGGGGCAGTGGGAGATAATCATAATTGAAATATTTGTAGAAGAAACATAGGAAACAACCAGCTTACACAAGTAAGGCCTGAAACATACTAGTGCTAGTAGAGTAGTAACCTTTTAGTCAATTTAATTAAACATCCATTAAGCACCTTATTTGTGCAAGACACTGGGCTACGTGCTGGGGTTGAGGTGGAAACAAAATCAATAAGATGCAATCCCTGTCCTTAAGAAGTTTACATTAGTGACAGCATATATCAAAATGACTGCTATAAGTGAGGTACATACAAACTGCTCCAAAAACAGGGAGGAGGGTTTACTTCCTGGTGGAGGTTAAAATTGGGAACCACTTACATTCATAGTACAGGTGAGAAGCAGGTTAGGAGCTTGAGTAAGCAAAACTGAAGCAGGCTAGTAAGAGAACCAATAGGCGGATCTGGAACCCTGCAGAGGGTCCACATGGACATCAGTAACCCCCAAGATGGCTGCTGGAAGACCCTCCCCAAGATTCTGCCTTTCAGAACAAAGACTTCTTCTGGGAGCCAGGAGAAACCCCGGATATTCTCTCAGGACTTTATCACTGGGCCCTCATGGGGGATTGATGGGTGAGGTAACCAATCAAAACAGCAAACAGCTGGAACCCCTCCCATGCCATTAACTAAGGGGTGGAATAATTAAAAAGGCCTTCAAAAAGGCAGGCACAGAGCCTAAGCCCAATTACTCTCTCATGCAGTCTCTCACTCGTGGACCCATCCTGCCCTCTGCGCACTGCTCTTGCCATTTTCCTCTACCATGTGGCCACACAAGTAAACCTAGGCATTTACAATCTATAATGGGGAATTGTAGCCTGTAAATCAGCCCACTTTATCACTTTTCAACCCCTTTCTCCCTACCTGGGACCCCTGATCTGTTGTTTTTAATATTAGATTTGCCATTAAAACTAAGCTTTTAATGGCAAAAGTTTCCTATTTTCCCCATCTATTAATAGTAGGCTTTATTTTCCCGATTTACATATAATGCCCTATTGTTAAGGCACAACTTTTTTTTTTTAGAATTAATATGAATCTGTGGAGGATTAGGTTTATTTTACACAACAGTCACAAGACAGACTTTCTGTAGCTGTAGCCTGAAAATAATTATATACGTCTTCAAATTGAACCAGGATCTAAAAGGCAAAAGTCTTCATTCTTATCCAAGACGAATGCAGCACATAGTCAAGGCAGGTAGTTGCAGGTTTTTAATCTGTTAAAGACTTTCTCCAAGGGGGCAGGTTGGCCATGTTCTTTTCTGAGGGACAGGGGTAGCACTCCAGCTTCTTTGAATCTACTGGGCTATCAGAGATAGTTGTTGCCTTCAAATATGAATGAAATGCAATTTTTGAATTCAACATCTGATCAAGGGCAGAGTTCCAGATCACAGGGGTCAGGGCAGATGTTTCCTCTGCATCCTTTCTCTGCAGTCCTTCCATTGAGCTGCCTCCATCTCCTCTGCCACCCTCCTCTTATCCACCAGATCCCCCCCACTTCTTTGGGCACAATTTGCAAACTATCTGAAGGGTGCACACAGCAAACAGGAAGAAATTGCATAACTGTTACATAAAATGCACAAACCAAAATGTGTATGTTACTTCATTATACAACCAGAAACAACTCATCGAAATATTATTGATTTAAAATAAACAAAAAGCGAAGCAGATATGGCTCAACCGATAGAGCATCCACCTACCATAGGGGAGGTCCAGGGTTCAAACCCAGGGCCTCCTGACCTGTGTGGTGAGCTGGTCCACATGCAATGCTGCCTCGCACAAGGAGCGCCATGCCATGCAGGAGTGTCCCCCATGTAGGGGAGCCCCATGCGCAAGGAGTGCGCCCCACAAGGAGAGCCATCCCTTGTGAAAAAAAGTGCAGCCCGCCCAGGAGTGGCACTGAGCACACAGAGAGCTGACGCAACAAGATGACGCAACAAAAAGAGACTCAGATTCCTGGAGCTGCTGAGAAGAACACACAGCAAATGAATGGACACAAGAGAGCAAATAATGGGGGATGGGGGCAGAGAGAAGTAAATCAAATAAATCTTTTTTAAAAAGTAAAATAAACAAAAAAGAAACATTTAAATTTGAAGATGTGACCTTTGGAAAACTTACCAAAGACAAATATGACATGCCTTGTAAATAAATCCTTGTACTCTAACAGGCTTTTTCACTAACAGGCTTATCCACCCAACTCACTTGTATTTTCTACATTTATATTTTGCATGGATAGATTGGAAGATAAACTTTGAAAAGAGAGAAGTACCAGAATAGACCTCACAATTTAAAGCTTTGTGGATTTGAAGGTGATTTTCCTTTTGTTTCTAAAAAGTCTTTGAAAGAAATGGGTACATAGAGAAGTTGGGGGCAAGTGTTGGCAGAAGAATATGCTGGCTAAAAAAGAGGAGCAGAAAAGAGGATAAAAGGAGAAAATTAATAGGCAAGGGAACTAACTAACAGGGCAGAGGCAATAAAGGGGGCAGAAGAAGGGAACAGCTGATGGATACTGAGGTCGCTGGCGTCTCTGCTGCTACTGAATGTGAGCCATGCAACTCAACTGTAAGGGAAAGTTACCCCCTAAATGAGGGCAAAGATGAAGGAAAGGGAAGACCAAGAGTTGGGGAGGTGGGGGACACTAATATCAACTGCCTCCTCCGTTATTTTTTTGAAATAATTCACTTTTGTAATCCTGGGAGACAATTACGTGTCTCAATGAATAATTCAACTTATTTATAATATGCTTTACTGGTATGTTCCTGCACAATAGTGTCTCATAAATAAATATAAAAACTGTTCTTTGGCCTCGTTCTAATTCTGCAATGTATATCGACTTTCAGAAACAAAAAAATTTAAAAAAAGAATGCTCTGTAAAAGCACTTAAAATCAATAGTAACCCGACTATAGTGAACGAATTATGAAAATGCATTTGTCAGTGGGTATCTTAATTTCTGCACACAACACAAACCCATCACAAAATGGTTATCTACATGCAGATTAATGAAATTAAAAATAAAACCAAAGTGATCATACTTGTTAAGCAAACTAGTTTTGTTTCTATGAAATTAGAAAGTATCCCTATAATATTGGGGAGGAAAAACCCTTCCAATTAAATTCGATTTCCTACTATGCCAGTCTAATTTCCCTCAAAGTTTGACATATTACAATTAAAATAACTGGTTGTACCACAGGACTCTGGCAGCTGCAGCCTTTGCCATCTCTCCTGAGAAAAAAGGGTTTCCTCATCTTCCTGCAAAGTAAAAAGATAAGGCCTCTGAGACTCTTTAAAATTCTAAGTCCTGTCTAAAAACCAAGTGTTCTAACCAACCAAAACTTTGCATGAATTTTCACTGAACAAAGGCCTATGGGATGAGGTCACCACCTTATCAGATTTGGGATCTTTTGCGAGAGGTTGGATGGAAACTTGTGTACTGTACCAGACTGAGTTCATTTGGGGGTAATTAAAGGCCTCTGGACAGCATGACATCCAAACTTTTAAGTTCAGACATATTCCACCAGGATCGAATATCCATTTTTAGCCAATTTTGACCTCCAAGATAGGTAAATAGGTGGAAAGTTGCCTCAGAGTAAAAAATTGAAAAAAAGGAAAGAGAGAGAGAGAAGCCCCTTTCCTTATCAGTGAGTGGTGGAACACAAGGACCTCAAAGCCACATGAACTAGTGGTGCTGACTGTTGACACCAAACATCCAGACACCGCCTGAGAGAAGCCAGACATCCCATGAAAGGGAGTCACAAAGCAAGGTTCGTTACAGTGACAAGCAACTACGTCCCAACCTTTCTTCCAAGAAGATTCTCCAGACTGATCGGGAAAAAGAATCATCAAAAAGTTACTTTAACCATCATTGTTTTAATCTGAAGGGAAATGATGGGGCCTCTCAGAAGTTATTATTTTGAGAGTTTGGTTAGATTAGATCCATTTATCAATGGTAAAAGCAACCATAACACATTCTTGATCATGAACTTTCCAGATTTTTTAGAAAGACTAAAACAAAGTTAAAATTTTGTGGTTTTGAAATTAGGAAAAGCTAGTTCAGTTCATGTCGTGCCAAACAACTTCAATTATTTTTTAAAAATAATTTCTTAGCTTATATTCCCTAATAGCACATCATCTCTAATAAGAAAAGGTACCGAAATCTGAAGGCCAGCACTGAAACCTTAAACCAAATCTTACCAGTTAAGGATAAACCTTGGCCAAGGGCACCGCCATGGCAGCAGCTCGCGGGGCCACAGCGCGCCTCCACCCCGCGCGCCCTCCGCTCCCGCCCAGGCCAGAGACTGCAGCAGCCCGGGGAGCCCCCGGGGACAGGGGAGCCCGCCGAGCCCAGGGGCAGAGCAGGCACCCCCCAGGGACAGGCGCGTGCCCGGGGCCAGGGGGGAGGCCTCACCAGCGGTCCCGGCGCCGCCTTCCGCGTCGCCGCGCACCGAGGACCCCCGCGCGGGGCGAGCTCCGGGGCTGCAGCCCTTGGGGCAGCCTGGGCGGGCTCCGCAGCCGCAGCACGGCCCGACCTCTAAGTTCACCCAGGCCGTGAGGGGCAAGCTTAAAAAAACAACGAATGGCCACTCTGTGAGTGAAATGCCGTCCCATTGTAGTTCAAATCTACATTTCCCAAATAGATGATGATTCTGAACATTTTCTCATGTGATTTTTTGGCCATTTGTGTTTTCTCTTTTAAAAATGTCTCCTCAAATGTTTTGCCCATTTTTTAATTGGGTTGCTTGCCTTATTAAGCTATATGATCTCTTTATATATCATGGAAGTCAAAATTATCTTAATTTTGTTTCCTGGCTTGTGCTTTGGGTGTAAGGTTGAAGAAACCACCTCGTATCACGAGCCCTTGAGGATGTTTCCCTACGTTTTCTTCTAAGATTTGTATGTTTCCAAATTTTATGTTTAGGACTTTGATCCATTTTGAGTTCGTTTTTTCTGTAAGGTGTGAAATAGAAGCCCTCTTTCTTCCTTTTGGATATTGATACACAGTTCTCCCACCACCATTCGTTGAATAGATTGTTATGCCCACCTGGGAGGGCTTGACAGCCTTGTCAAAAATCACTTCAATATAAATGTGGAGATCTGTTTCTGAATTCTCCATTCAATTCCATTGGTGAGCATGTGTCTCTCCATGCCAGCACCATGCTGTTTTTACCACTGAACTAAGTAATGTGCTTAAATTTAGGACTTAAAAGCCCTCCAACTTCAATTTTCTTTTTTTAAATATTTTTGGCTATTCAGGTCCCTCACCCTTCCAAATAAAGCTGACATTAATGTTTCCATTTCTGCAAAAAAAAAAAAAAAAAAGGTTTGGGAAGTTTTATTGGGATTGTGTTGACTCTAAAAATCAATTTGCATTGACTCGGCATCCTAATAATATTTAGTCTTCTAGTCCATGAATGCAGAATGTCCTTCCATTTATTTAGATCTTCTTTGGTTTTTCAGCAAAGTTTTGTAGTTTTCTGATAGAAGTCCTTTATGTCCTTGGTTAAGTTTATTCCTATATACTTGGTTTTTTAGTCATTACTGTAAATGAAATTTTTCCTGACTTGCTCCTCAGATTGCTTGTAACTAGTCTACACAAACACTTTTGATTGGACTTTTGAGTTTTAATTTTGTATCCCATCACATTGCAGTACTCATTTATTTGCTCTAGTAGGACTGTTGTGAACTTTTCAGGTTTTTCTAGCTATGGGACATGTCATCAATGAAAAGCAGGTGTTTTACTTGTTCTTTCCCTATCTGGATGCTTTTTATTTCTTTTTCTGGCCAAATTTCTCTAACTAGACCTTCAAGCACAGTAATGAATGACAGTGAAGAGAGTGAGCATCTTTGTCTTGTGCCTAACATCAGGGGAAAGCTTTCAGTCTTTCACCATTGAGTACATTAGCTGTGGGTTTTTCACATAATGCACTTTATCAAGTTGAGAAAGTTTCCTTCTATTCCTATCTTTCAGAGTGTTTTTTATCAAGAAAGGATGCTGGATTTTGTCAAATGCCTTTTCTGCATCAATTGAAATGATCATGTGATTTTTCCTCTCAAAATATTAACATGATGATTATTGATTTTCTTATGTTGATCCACCCTTGCGTGCCTGGGATAACAACCTTTTGATAATGATGTATACTTCTTTTAATGTGATGTTTTATTCAATTAGCAAGCGTTTTGTTGAAGATTGTTTCATCTATATTCATTAGAGTAATTGGTGTATAATTTTCGTTTTTGTAGGATTTTTATCTGGATTTTGTATTAGGGTAATTTTGACTACATAGAATGTGTTTATTATCATTCCCTCCTGTTCAATTTTTTTGAAAGGACTGAGGAAGATTGGTATTAAATCTTCTTTGAATGATTGGTACCCTTTGAAGCCAGCTGGTACTGAGGTTTTCATTTTGGGGAGGTTTTTGATGACTATTTCAATTTCATTACTTGTGATTGGTTTGGTGAGGTGTTTATTTCTTGTAGGGTCAGTGTAATGTGTTCAGGAATTTGTGAATTTCACCTATGTCATCTAATTTGGTATGGCTGTTTATATTATTCTTATGATATCTCTTATTCCTATGGGATCAGTTGTAATGAACTTCCTCTCATTTCTGATTTTTTTCATCTGCAGCTTGTCTCTATTTTTATTTTTCTTTGTCAGTCAAGCTAAGGGTTTATCTATTTTGTCGATCTTTTCAAAGAAATATCTTTGGTTTTGTTAATTATCTCTCTTTTTTTTTCTTGCTCTCAATTTCATTTATTTCACTTCTACTCTTTGTTATTTCTTTCTTTCTACTTGCTTTTGGATTAGTTTTCTGTTCTTCTGTTTCCTCCAGGTATTCAGTTAAGTCTTTTATTTGAACCTGTTCTTTTTTAATGTAGGCATTAAGGACAATAAATATTATTCTCAGCACTGCCTTCACAGTATCCCATTGTTTTGATATGTTGTTTCCTTTTTTTCATTCACCTGGAGATGTTTATTGTTTCCTCTTATAATTTCTATCTCACTCACTGATTGTTTAAGCGTGTGTTATTTAACGTCCACATAGTTGTTTGTTTCCCCTTTATCTGCCTATTATTGCTTTCTACCTTCATAGTATTATAACAAAAAAAAGTCCTCTGTATAATTTCAATAATTTAAATTTATTGAGACCTGTTCTGTGACCCAAAATATGGTCTATAATGGAGAAGGAGCCATGAACACTTGAAAATAGTGTATATCTTGCTGTTTGGGGGTGAAATATTATATATATGTCTGTTAGATGTAGCTCATTTATCTTATTATTTAAGCTCTCTTTTGTCCTCTTGATCCCATGTCCAGGTGTTCGAGCCAATGATGAGAGTCATGTATTGAAATTTCCAACTATTAATTGTAGAGACAACTATTTCTCCCTTCGGTTTTGCCAGTGTTTGCCACAGCATTTTGGGGCACACTGGTTAGTTGTATTAATGCTTATTATTGTTATTTCTTCTTGGTAAATTGCCCATATTACTAATATATAAAGTCCTTTTACATCTCTTTTAACTGTTTTGAATTCAAATTATATTTTACCCTATATTTGTCTAGCTACTCTGGCTCTTTTCTGGTTACAGATCTGTGCAATATCTTTTTCCAAACTTTCACTTTCATCCTATGTGTGTCCATGCATCTAAGTTTAGTCTCATATACACAGCACATAGATGGCTTATATATATATACATATATATACATATATATATACACATACACACATTCTGCCACTCTGTGTCTTTTGACTGGTGGTTCAGTCCATTAACATTTAATGTTATTACTGTAACAGCATTACTTACTTCATACATTTTATCCTTTAGCTTTCCATTGACATATCTTACTATTTATTATCTGTCTGTTTATCCTTTTATTTACCCTTACTAATAAGCATTTCTAATTCTCTCTCCCATCCTTTCCTTTTGGGTTTCAGCACTTCCTTATGTATTTCTTGTAAGTTTTGTCTCTTGGTGCCAGACTCTTTCAGGTTCTGTTTATCTGTGAAGACTTTAACCTCACCTTCACTTTTAAAGAACTGTTTTTGCCTGGTGTAGAATTCTTGTCAGTTTTCAGTAACTTACATGTATCATACCACTGCCTTCTTGTCTCCATGGTTTCTGATGAGAAATCAGGTCTTTGTCTTATGGAGTGTCTCTTGTATGTGATGAACTGCTTTTCTCTTGTTGCTTTCATAATTCTATCTTTGGCACTTAACATATTGAATAATATGTGTCTTGGAGTAGGTTTGTTCTGAATTATTCTGTTAAGAGTATGTTGTCCTTCTTTGATATTGATATTTCTGTCTTTCACATGGGTTGGGGAGTTTTCTGTTATTATTTCCTTAACTATTCTTTCTGCTCCTTTTCTCTTATACTTCCAGGACACCCATAATGCATGATAGTGTGTTATGCAGTCACTCAATTCCCAGAGGACCTGCTCAGTTTTTCTCCCATTGTTTTCTCTCTCTCCTCCTGTCCTTTCAAGTTCAGATGCTCTGTCTTCTACTTCACTTGTTCTTTCCTTGGCTACTTCATATCTGCTGTTATATGACTCTAATATATTTTACTCTCCTCTATTGTGTCTTTTATTCCCATAAGAGCTGTTAGTTTTCTTTAAAATCTTTCAAAATGTTCTTTTTGTTCACCTAGTATCTTCTTAATATACTTAATGTCTTTAGCCTTTTCATTTAATTTATTGAGGATTTTTTGGGGGATACCTGTAATTATTTGTCTCAGATCCTGTGTTTGGTTAAGGGGTTTAATTTGTTCTTTTGACTGGACCATATTTTCCTGTTTCTTAATATGTCTTGTAATTTTTGTTGGTGTTTCAGCAGCTGATTTTTTGATGTGTTTGTTCTGTGCTCAGTTTCTTCTTTCAGCCTATCACTTTCTTACTGTTTGGCTTTGCCAAAGGTCTTCCATTGACACTTGGTTCAACTTATATTGCACTTTTGTAAGAGCTCTTGTTGAACAAACCATATTTTTCATCTCTTACTCATCTGATTTTTAGTTTGAAATATGGCACATTTTTTTAGTTTACACTATATGTGGACTTATGTCATCCTCAGAAGCAAGCTTCCTTTCCCCTATTCCTCCTCCAGGAACGTTAAACTGCAATGTTTGTTTTTGTTTCTCCTCTGTTTATTTTTAATTATCCTTTTGTTTTCTCTAGCTGCTATTACCTGAAGGACTTATTTTGGTAGAATTGCCCTGGTGGTGACAATGTTTCCATATCAGATTTCTCAGTCAAATCAGGCCCCGTAATCCATAAAGGTGGTGTAGATTGATTCCAGTATGCTCTGGGGACCAAACCCTAAAGACCCCACCTTTCTCCCTGACATTTCCCAACTCCACATGTCCTAATCTGCCCAGCACCCTTCTCATTGCTGTCCCCTGCTGCCCTGATATTGCTGTGCCTTTAATTCCTAGCTGACACAGCCCCTGATGGGGGTGTGACTGAGTATGAGCCTGTCCACCTTGCGGAGCTGAAACTCTTGCACAGCTCTCAGTCACTGGTTGCAGTTCTAATTAACTGCCATAGCATGTACTGTACCTACCCAATGTGGGCAGGCTAAATATGCCTATTTGAGAGAGAATGTTCCAAGTATGCAGCTCCTCCTCTCCTTCCTGGGGCATAATGGGGCTGGGAATGCAGCAGCCCTTTAATGTGGGCAGGTAAACCTGCCCTCCCTGCCCCCACAAAGTGCGTAGACTGAGCTCTGCTTCCTCTCCTTCCTGGGATGTCTTGGGCTTAGGTGTGCAGCAGCCTTTCAAGTGGACAGAGTGAATCTACCTGCTCTGCCCCAAGAAAGTGATAAAGGTGCATCCAAGTTCCAGTCCTGATGAGTGCGGGGTCCGAAGCCATGACCGCTGCTGACTTTCCAAGCTGGTGCCCTGAATCTGATCCATTCCATCCCGTAAGTCTGGTGTGATTTTCAATCATGCTTGCTTCCATTTTGCCAAGGGTGGAGATTAAACAAAGGCTGCCAGCTTCTTTGTGTAATAACTTTTAAGATTAGGGAGTGAGAGTTCTCCAACTTCATTCCTTTTTGAGGGTGGCCTTTGTATTTGGAGCCCCTTGCACTTCTATATAAATTTGATTATTGGCTTTTCCATTTCAGCAAAGAAGGCTGTGGGAATTTTTACAGGGATTGTGTTGAATCTACAAACCACTTTGCGTAGGATTGCCCACTTAAGAGTAGTATTTTATTCCATGAACACTGAATGTCCTTCCATTTATGTACATCTTTTATTTCTTTTAGCTATGCTTGGTAGTTTTCCATGTATAAGTTTTTTACTTCATTGGTTAAATATATTCATTAATATTTGATTATTTAGTTCCTATTTTGAATGAGATTTTTTTTCTGGATTTCTTCTTCTGATTTTTCATTGCTTGTGTATAGAAACACTACTAATTTTGGGCTGTTGACCTTGTATACCACCACTTTGCTGGATTCATTCATAAGCTCTAAAAGCTTTCTTGCATATTTGTTCAGGATTTTCTGTGTATAAGACCATGTCATTTGTAGTTAGGGAAAGTACTACTTCATCATTTCTATTTTAGATATATTTCATTTCTTTATCTAACCTAATCACTCTGAAAAGAATTCCCAGGCCATGTTAAATAACAGTGGTGACAGTAGGCATCCTTGATTTCTTGCAGATCTTAGAAGTGTTTCACCATTAAGTAGGATTTTAACTGTATGTTTTAATAGCCTCCATTTATTGTGGTAAAGAAGTTTCCTTACCTTCCTATTTTTCAAAGTTTTTTTTTTTTTAAATTTTTTTATCAGGAATGGATGCTGGATTTTGTCAAACTTTTTGTGTGCCAATTAAGATGATCATCTTTTTTTCTTTCACTGCATTAATGGGTTTATTATATTAATTGATATTCTTATGTTGAGCCAACTTTGCATACAAGGGATAAATTCCAAGTGTCAAGGTATATAATTATTTTAATATGCTATTAAATTCTTTTTGCTAGGGTTTTGTTAAAGATTTTTGCATCCTTACTCATAAAAGATATTTGTCTGCAGTTTTATTTTCTTGTGTTATCTTCAACTGATTTTGGTATGAAGGTGATATTGACATCATAGAATGAATTAGAGGATGCTCTCTCTTCTTCAATTTTTGGAAGAGTTTAAGAAGAATGGAGTTATTTCTTCTTGGAATGATTGATAGACTTGCCCTGTGAAACCATTTGGTCCTGGGCTCTTTTTTTTTTTTTCTTTTGGGAGGTTTTTGATGACTGATTCCATCTCTTACTAGTAATTAGTTTGTTGTGATCTCCCTTTTCTTCTTGAGTCAATATAATGTGAGTGTTTCTAAGAATTTTTCCATTTCGTCTATGTTATTTAATTTATTGGCATAGAGTTGTTCATAGTATCCAGTTAAAGTCCTTTTTATTTCAGCTGGGTCATTAGTAATGACCCCTTTTTCATTTATCATTTTCATTAGTTGGAATGTCTCTCTTTTTTTCTTTTCACTGTAGCTTATTCTTTCCCAAATGTACTAATCTTTTCAATGAACCAACTTTTGCTGATTCTTTCGTGTTTTTTTGTTCTCTATTTCATTTATCTCAGCTCTAATAATTGTTATTTTCTTCCTTCTACTTACTTTGGCTCTAGTTAGCTCTTCTATTTCTACTGTTTCCAGTTTTGAGATGAGTTCTTTCATTCAAAGTGTTATTTTCTTTTTTAATGTGAACTTTTAGAGGTATAAATTTCCTTCCCTGCACTGTCTTCACTGCATTCCATAACTTTTAGTAGGTTGTAATTTCATTTTCATTTGCATCTATATATTTCCTTTTATCCCTTGTAATGTCCACTTTAACCCATTGGTTCTCTAAGAATATGTTGTTTAATTTCCACATAATTATGAATTTTCCCTTTCTCCCATTGTCATTGATTTCAATCTTTATTCCCTTATGGTCTGTTAGGTCTATTTGTTTTCGAGTATTGTTTGAGAGTTCTATTTCCTTATCGACCTTCTGGCTATATGTTTTATCAATTGTTGAAAGTGGTGTACTAACTTTCCTGCTCTTAATATAGAACCACCAATTTCTCCCTTCATATCTCTTGGGGCTCTGCTTTTAGGTTACTATATTTTTATACTTGTTACAGCCTCTTTTATACTTGTTTCAACTTTATTGAGATATAATAATTGACTTTGTCCCTTTTAACTGTTTTTTTATTCAAAATAATTTTTTGTTTTTTGTATACCTACTCCAGTTCTCTTTTTGTTAATACTTGCATTTTATTATTTTTCTTTTCTTTCACTTTCAACCTAATTATATCTTCGAATCTAAGATGAGACTTTTTCAGACATCCTATAGGGTCATGATTTTTCATCCATTCCCCAATCTCTGCCTTTTTACTGGAGAATTTAATCTATTTATATTTAAAGTTACTATTGATAATGTAGGACTGCCTTCTGATTTTTTGCCATTTTACATTTGCATGTCTTATACCTTTTTTGACCCTCTATTCTTCTGTTAATGTCTACTTTTATTTTTATTTAATTTTAATTTTTGTATTATTACATATTGAGTGCCTTCTGTCCTATCTGGATACATTTTTCATCTATTTTCCTTATGATTACTATGGGGTTAAAATTTTACATCCTAAATATATAGCAGTCATATTTATTTTGATACCAACTCAGCTTCAATAGCATGAACATATACTTTTCCCATACCTCTTTGTCCCTCCACTTTTTTTCTACTTGTTTCCACATATATTGTTGTACATTGTATGTCCAAATCTATAAATTTATCATTACCTTTTAGGCATTTGCATTTTAGAACCTGTATGAAGTTAGATTCATATCAAATAATACACTACAATTTTACTGACATTCATAATCACCCAAATTTTCATTTACCAAAAGTCTTTATTTCTTTATGCCACTTCAAAACACTAGTACTCTTTCTTTTTACTCTGAAGAACTACCTTTAACATTGTTTGAAGGATAGGTCTAATGGAGATGAGCTCCCTCAGCTGTTGTTTATCTGTGAATGTCTTAATATTTCCTCATTAATTTTTTAAAAAATTTTAATTTGAGAAAGAGGTGTTAGATTACATAAATTTTACATGGAAAATGTAGGGGATTCCCATGTATCTTGCCCATCCCCCTCCCTGATATTTCCCCATTAATTTCTTTCATTAGTGTGATATATTTGTTACAATTGATGAAAACATATTGAAGCATTGCTGCTAACCATGGTCTACAGTTTACATTCTATTTTATACTTTGCACCACTCAATTTTATGGGTGCTTACCAAATGTATAAGGGCCTGTATCTGTCATTGCTAAGTCATGCAGAACAATTTCAGTGTCCCTACAATGCCCCATGTTGCACAAAGTCTTTCCTTTCCCTCCCCCCTGAACCTCTGATGGCCACAGCCTTTATATCAATGTTACAAGTTCTTCCATTGCTAGAATAATAAATCTGTTGTAGTCCATAGCTGCATTCCCCCCTCATGTTTGTTCATTCCTTAATCTTGAGGATTTTAGGATGATAATGCCCATCCACTCTGTTTTAGATTAAGAGGGACTTATGTTCCATTGGGCAGATGGATGGAAATTTCTTGCTTGCAATTGTAGACACTCTGTTTTTGGGGATGGTTGTCATCCATCACAATCCTTTATTAGTTGTCCAGGGCAAGTCCAATGGACTGGAAAGTAGGTGATGCAACTCTTCTGAGAGTCAGGGCTCAACCTGCATATGAACAGACCGAAGATTTAAGTCTCTAGAACATACATTTAATGAGTTTTGCCAGATATAGAATTCTTGGTTGGCATTTTAAGTATTTCATTGCACTGCCGTTTTGCCTCCATAGTTTCAGCACTCAATCTAATTGGGACTCCCTTTTTCATAGCATATTACTTTTTTTCTTTTAGTTTTCAGAATTATCTCCTCATTCTTTGCATTGAAAAATGTGATTAATATATGATTGTGTTTATTTTTATTTATATTTAAATGTTTTCTGTGTTTCTAGGATTGTGAATATTCACATATTTTGCAGTTTGTGAAGTTCTCTGTCTTTTTTTTTTTTAATATTCCTTCGTCTTTTCTCTTTCTTCTCCTTCTAGGATTCACAGTGTGTATATAGGTAAACTTGATGGTGTCTCAGAGGTGTTGGGCTATTTTCACTTTTAATAATTCTTTTTGTCTTTCTGCTACTCAGCCTGACTTACTTCAAGTGTATTATCTTCTAGTTCACTTTACCTCCTGCCAGCTCCAATCTGCTTTTGAAACCATCCTGAGAAATTTTTCATTTCTGCTAAGTTGGTCCTAAACTCTTGTATGGTTCCTTTTAAATATTTCTATGTCTTTATTAAGTTTCTCATACTGCTCTTTGTTTTCCTGGTATCCTGTAGTTCTTTCTTTGGATTTTCCTTCATCACTTGAGTGTTTTTAAGACCACATTTTCTTTTTATGTGGTTTGTTCCTTATGTCCACATTCTGGTCTTCGTCTTGGTATTTTCTGGATTTTTATCCCCTTCATTTTGCATGCACCATCATGTCCTGTTTATTGTTCATTTATTTGTTTGTCTTGTACTTTTTTGTTGCACACTATACATTTTAATATTTTATCTTAACTCTTGGATTTATTCCCTGAGATGTCTGTTTCTTGATTTTGTTACCTGTTGGTGATAAGACGGATTTTCTTTTTTTTTTTTTGAATGTAAAACATTTAATTTAAAAATGTTGACACTACAATATATAAAATAGCTATTATAAATACACATAGTGTATTCTATAGCTGCCAGGTTTACTTTTTTTTTTTTTTTTAAAGGAAACTGTAAGTTACACTGTGGCTAAGACTTGTATCTTCATCCTTGAAAAAGCCCACATTCTATCACAGTGATGTACGGTCAGACTTAACAGCCCCAGTTGTTAAACACTTGGATCAAGTCATAACCAGTTTTATTGCAAAAGGACCCTGTACACATTAATTAATTCTCCTACCTTAATAGCTACCCAACAAGTCATTAACATACAGAAACATGCATCACGAGAAGCAAGAAATATCACCCCTCCCTTCTGCATATTAGCAACTTGTCACTCCTGAGCAACAGCGCTCGCATCACTGAGGTCTGTGGACAGTCACTTTGCATTCATCCTGAGTGAAAGATGGAATGACTTAAGTACAAATGCAACATATTATAAACAATTTCTTACAAAAAAGTCACAAATTAAACCAAAGTATTTTACAGAATTTACTACAAAACACCATAAAAACTGCCTTCTCTTAAGCTCTCTCTCCCCGTATCCGGCGAGCCAACTGGATGTCTCTGGGCATGATGGTGACTCTCTTAGCGTGGATGGCACAGAGATCAGTATCTTCAAATAAACCCACCAGGTATGCTTCGCTGGCCTCCTGTTGGGGACAAGAGCCACGCTATTAAACTTCTCCGGGGAGAAGAGAAAGCACACACAACCCCTCCTCCCGGCGAAAACGAAAGCTTTGCCCCTTCTTACCTGAAGCGCGCCGATGGCGCACTCTGAAACCTCCAGTCAGTTCTGAAGTCCTGGGCGACCTCCCTCGCCAATCTCTGGAAAGGCAGCTTCCGGATCAGGAGCTCGGTGGGTTTCCGGTAGCGACGAGTCTCTCGAAGCGCAGCGGTCCCGGGCCTGTAGCGACGGGGTTTCTTCGCCCCGCGGGTAGAGGGGGCGCTTTTCCGGGCAGCCTCAGTGGCCCGCTGTTTGCGGGGAGCTTTCCCACCAGGGGATTCACATGCAGTCTGCTTGGTTCCGGCCATTTTCTTCTACCCAAAGCCGAAATCTTAGTGTGCTTCTCCGACCGACCGACGCGCCGCTTCTGCTACCCCTGAGAAGAGTCGCACCACAAAGCGAAATCAACCAAACCGCTCTGCGCCAAGACAGATTTTCTTGACCTTCACCCTCCTATAAGGGCGTCTGCCCGAGGCAGACACGGTACGCAGAGCTTTCCCTGTGTGTCTGCGCCTGCCTCTTGTCCTGGGCTTCTGCTAATAGTTCTTTGGAGTGCTCCCCTTTATGAGAGTTCATTTCTTCCCCTCTGTTTCCCAGGAGACAGACTCCCCTTTCCTTTATGTTTTTATGTTTGAAACCACCAGCCTTTCCCTCTATCAGCTCCAAACTTACTTACTCTCCCTGGTCTCCAGCTGCTATTGCCTGGAGGGCAAATTCAGGGAGGAGGGGCACACTGCAGAGGACTTTGTGAATTCCATCTTTCTCTGCTGAAATGGGACCAGGGACCCAGGAAGGGCTCTAAAGTGCCCTGGGCATGGATCATGAAGGACTCTAAGGGCTACTCCCACAGCTCCCCAAAATTTGTTTTTCTTGTTCTGACCAGCAAATACAGACTCTCAACTGTCCCCAGCAACCCTGAAGGGCCATCTCATCTTTAAGTCTCCTCTCCTGTGACCTTTGTCAGGGTTGGATTAAAGCAATGACCACCCTCAGAATCAGACACCCAGTGATCTGAAGTAGCTAATCAAAAGACTTGAACAGTGCTTGGCCGTGTTCAATACCGTTCTGGGGGGAAGAGGATTCTTATGGCCCTCTCTGTCATGAGCCATCTAGCCTTGGATGGACCACAAAGTGGCCTGCTGCAAGAGTGGGGATGGGTTCCCCTAACCACTGCATGGGAGAGCAACTTTTGTTCTTTATTGTAATTTATCAGTGCCCCTGCTTTTCTTGGATGCTGTACAGTGTTTTTCGGGCCTGGGGAGTTTCAAAGTATTTGTTTCAGACAGTTTCTGTTTGTCTAATAATTCTGATGGAAGGACTGAGTCCTCTAGCTTTCTATTTGGTCATCTTCTCACAATCCTAGTTATTTTATTTTTTTTTATTTATTTATTTAATCTCCCCTTGTGGCTTTTTGCATGCTGTCTGCTTTCTGTGTCCATTCACTGTGCGTTCTTCTGTCTGTATTTATTTTTATTTGTATCCCCCCCCCACACCTTGCAGCTTCCTTTCTGTCTTTTCTCTGTCCATTTCCTGCATGCTTTTCTGCATTTTTTCGCTTGTCTCCCTTTTTTTGTTGCATCACCTCGTAGAGTCAACTCTTCGCAGTGCTTGCGGGCCTGGCGGCATCTGCGTTGCCCAGGATGATGGTTCTGTGCAGCACGCAGGCGAACCTGCCTTCACAAGAAGGCCCTGGACGCAAACCCAGGACCTCCCATATGGTAGACAGGAGCCCAACTTATTGAGCCACAGTCGCTTCCCCCCTACTTATTTTTATTACATTTATTTTCTAGAGAATGTCTGCCAAAAACTGAAGCATGTTTTGCTTTAGTCTTTCTTTTAGATAGAACTCATATTTCATTAGTGATATTGGTAATTTGTTTCCATTCTCATTTATTCATGATAAATTAAGGCAGCTTTTGATCAGTTTCATTGATTTCAAGGAAAACCATTTGCTTATGTCAATTTTTCCTTTTGTTTCTCTATTTTATATATCACCCATGTGTACTCTTTTCTTTATTTTTTAATTATTTTCTTTTTTATATACTTATTGGAGGTTCACTTGGATCTTTTCCTGGATTGATGAGAGGGAAATGTAAGTCATCATTTATAGACACTTTTCCTTTTCCAGATTAAACACTAAGAGATGTAAACTTCTATGTACTGCTTTATTTTTATTAAATATATAATATAGAAATAAATATGAGTTTATAAACAGAAACATTTTTAATATATAATATATTTTTAAAATTTCCTTCTGGTTTATTCTTGTCTCAGAATTTGAAAAATATACGTTGCTAAATTTTCAGATATTTGTTTGTTGTTGACATCAAATTTAATTCCATTGTGTTTAGAGAACTTTCTATGTAAAATTAAGTCTTTTGAAAATCTTGGATACTTGTTTAATGGCTTTTATGTATATAGTCTCAAGGAAATTGCTAATGAAGACCACAGTGATATGCTATTATACAACTACAGAATTTCTAGAATAAACAATTCCAGAAACACTAAATGCTCGTGATGATATTTCTAAACTGACCTCTCCTGCATATTAGTAGTATTCAAGAGGCTTTGATAATTCACAAAAATTTAAGGAGTTTCTTATAAAACTAATATTTACCAGCAAGTCAACCTTCGTTATGTGCTCCAGAGAACTGAATGACTGGATCCAAAAGAGATTTGTACATGAATGCTCAGAGCAACTTTGTTCAAATTAACTAAGATGTGGAGATGGTACAGGTGTCATCAAAGAAAATCTTATAAATAATATGTACTGGGAAACGGACTTTGGCCCAGTGGTTAGGGCGTCCGTCTACCACATGGGAGGTCCGCGGTTCAAGCCCCGGGCCTCCTTGACCCGTGTGGAGCTGGCCCAAGCCCAGTGCTGATGCACGCAAGGAGTGCCGTGCTACACAGGGGTGTCCCCCTTGTAGGGGAGCCCCACGCGCAAGGAGTGCACCCATAAGGAGAGCCGCCCAGCGCGAAGGAGGGAGCAGCCTGCTGAGGAATGGCCCGCCCACACTTCCCATGCCGCTGACGACAACAGAAGCGGACAAAGAAACAAGACAACTGGGGGAGGGGAGGGGAATTAAATAAATAAAAAATAAATCTAATAAATAAATAAATAATATGTACTGCATTTGTTAAATAGAATAGTATAAAAATTTAAAACTGATAGACTCCTAATATACCCCAAAATACAATGTATTTAAAAAACATTGAGGTATTTGAAAGAAGTCATGCACAAAAGAGTGGTTATCACATGAAGCAATTTATGTAAAGTTTTATGGCATAAAATATTAGCCAGTGAGAAACTAAAGAAATAACTGCCTAGTAGCAACTCTGTGTGAATGGAGAATGCTTTTAGGAATAACTAGGATGGAGAGAGAGAAATCACTGGTATGATGGTAATATGCTCTGATAAGCGTTTTGTTTAAATAGCATTTTTTGACAAGCATCAATGAAACAAGAATTTATGATGAATATATTTAGCTGCAAAATTTTCCTAAAACAAAAAGACCCATACTCAATTAAGTGCCATGTGTAGTAAGGAAGAGTATTGATGTGCACAACTTAATTTGAAAAGCACATTATGTTTTAAAAATCACAAAGAAACAAAATGGATTGAATGGATAGAAAGAAAGATAAATTGATAAAAAATATATCAAAGTGCTAATTGTATAATATTACCTAAAATGATGGCTAGATAGATGTTTGCTATACAATAACCTACTCTTTACTCTATTACTCTTTTGTCTTTAGGAAATGAAGTGTAGAATTTTAATAATAGAGTTGTTAGTGAATTTTTGAGTGGAAGCAAGCAAAATTCCATAATGTACCCCTTTAAACTATCTAAAATAATAATGCTATGTAACAAAACACATAGATTAAGGCACTTTTTTTTTTCAGAAAAAAGTAACAGCTTTAAATAATCTCTTTTTATTACCTTAAGGGAAAATTATTTATTGTTTTATACTCAATAATATTTTAAATGATAGAAACACATTAAGTTCAAAAGGAATACAGTATGTAATATTGCAATTAATGGAAGATTTTAAAGAACATTTCTTCAAAAAACATGTAATTATCTGCCAAAACTGTCATTTGAGAGTGTTCTATAGTACTGGATAATGTATTAAGATAATTAATACATGAGATAGAATATAGGAAAAGATGAGAAAATAATGCTATTTTTAAAATTTGATGTAAATATTAAATATTCTAAAACATTAGAATTGTTACATATTGATATGCACTTCTTATAATTCTTTTATCCAGATTTCACAAGCCCTAATTGTTTAATAAACTACATAATATTGTAGATATAGAGAAACCATGCACCAACTAAATAAACACAAAATAACAGAAGATATATTTGAAAGAATATTTTTATTTATTGATATAATCATATTGTAGCAGTTTGATATATTTCATGAGTTCCAAAAATAGATATTGGATTATGTTTGTAAACTGGTCTGTTCCTCTGGGCGTATTCGATTGTATTAGATTCTGAAGTTTCACTTGTACTTTATTAAGATAATTAAATTGAATTAAATTAATTCAAGTTGACCATATCAGTAGGATGTTGTGCCCCTGCCCCCTTGGTGGGTGGGGCAGAGAAAATGACACAGCAGAAGAGGAAGTTTGAGTTTTGATAAGGAGCCACAGGAAATAAATACACAGGAGAAAAACACAAAGGAATAGAGACAGCTCTGTAGACACAGCAGAGGCTGTGGGAAGAGATGAGCTTAATGGCCTACAGCTGCAGCTGAGCCCAGAGAGAACTGAGCCCCAGGGAGAGAGACAAGCCTTATCCCAGCCTACAGCAGTGATTGGAAGAAGCCAGGACCATGGAGCCTTTAAAGGAAGAAGGAAAGCTGAACTCTCGCAGACATCACCCACCATCTTATTCCAACATGTGGTCAATGACTTTGGGTGAGAAAGTACCTCTTATGGTACCTTGAATTGGACTCATCAGGGTGTTGTGACTGTAAGCTTCTACCCCAAAAAAAATACCCTTTAAAAAAGCTAACAGATTTCTGGTACTTTGCATCAGCATTCCATTAGCTAATACACACATGCATTTGTTAATTGTGAAAGATCTGTTTATCCATTTCTCTGTATCTTTCTAATTATATAGAAACATTTAAAAATGGTTTATTTACATTATCTATGGATTGAGAATTTTATTATTGTTCTACTGTTTTGTTATGTTACATAAAATAATACAGCTACCAGAATTGGGAGTTGCTAAGAACAGAAATCCTTTATAAAAAAATTCCAGGGTCTTCTTGGAAGCTAAAAATGAGGCAAGGTTAGTACAGATCAGAAAGTGGAGCATTTCTGATAAGTTGTGATTTGAGCAACATTGAATTAGATGATGGTCTCCATCTAGTAAGGAGTCTGTGAAACATGGAAAAGTATGCTATGGTAATCAATATATATACCCATTCCTTGCCGTGTAAAGCCATCTAGTGTATTAAAGTAATTAAATATCATCTAATCATTGTAACTTCCCACTTTGAAATGCCCTAATTACCTTTATAATCCACTATTAACCACTCACCATTTTGAGGCTTTCACTTCTGACTTCCCCAGTCTGAGACTTCCTCGCTGGAGTTTTTCTTTTTAATTAAAAATGTAGCTTTGATAATACCAGTTATTTCTTTTGACAAATTTGGCCTTGGTTGTAGAATCCTGAGCAGACCCAGGATGATTTCTGTGCCTGGTGAGTGACCAGGCATGGTACCCATATGACCCATCTGTCCACTACTCTCTCTTCCAGCAGAGAGTTTGGGATAAGTTTCTCACATGTAAAGATCTGTTCTCTGTTCTAGCATTTAGAGTTTGTGAAATGAGTTGTTACTTGGTGTTCATGGGAACACCAGCTCAGTCACAACAGAGATTCTCAGCAAATGACCATTTTATTATAGACACAGCCTGAAGGGTCCAAAAAAGTTGGGGAAGAGATCCATTTGGGGCCTGGGGAGACCGACTGCTTGGATCATGTTTGGTAGATGGTGACTCCATATGCCCCTGTTCCTGTCAGAAATGAGGGACCCTGTGCAGCTCAAGTATTGGGTTTTATACACCCCATGGGAGGGGGCCCTTTCACTGCAAAAATGCGTGCATCAAGTAACTTTTGTGCAAATTTTCCAGGATGACAAGCAGCTGGAACTGTTTGTTCATAGTTGGGAGTTCAAAGTATAGCCAGGCCATTATGTTTCTGGGTAGCTTAAGGGCTGCTTTTTTTCACAGTTGAAACTTAATGTTTCCCCTGGGCTACAAAACAGAAACATAGCAAAATATATGCATACATGCAATGAAGAGGGGAAAGAAGATAATAGGCAATGGCTGGGGATGGTCGCAGAGTCTGTTCATGACTTCTCCAGAAGAACTCTGCAAGGTTTGTTTTTGGATTTGTTTTATGTTTGTTCCCAGTGTCTACTTTTTGAGTAGACAAAAAGTCTACTTTGTTGTTGGAGTGGGAAAGACTTGGTGCAGAGATATTGGCACACTTTAAGCAGCTGTTTTTCAGTTTTGGGGGCTTATATATAATTTTCATTTTTGGAGCCTTTGGTTGAATATGGGAACTTCTTAGTCAAAAGCTCTTAATCTCCTCTCCTCAAAAATTATCCAATGCCTGTTTTCTCACTATGGGCCCAGTTCACATTTGTTTCTGAATAAATGAGTGAATCTTACTAAGGATGATTTGAGTTTTCACTTGCTACTTGGGGAGTATTTGAATTAACCAAGGATTACCATTTGAGGTATTCACTTGAAAAAGAATCTCCTGGTCTCCACCAAAGTAGCGGAGTACACTCTTTGGATGGTATTCAGAAGTTCAAAAATCTGTAATAATTCTAAAATAGCTTTTTAAAAGATTCCTTATAGTATGACGCTAGATGTTTATTATAGAAAGTAAGTTTTAATTTAATGAAATTGAGTAATTTCTGACAATTGATTTTAACAGTAATTGAGTTTTGTATAAATTGTCAGCTTAAATATAGAGTCTAAGATCTTCTGATACCTTACATTTTTAGGCTTATATTAAATTGAGCTTGCAGAGTATAGAGGATATGGTTTTGTTGAGAAAGAAAAGAATAGTACTGTCTTAAAAATCATTGGTACTGCAAAATTAAAAAGATAAAAATGTGGGAGGAAACCTGAATGAATCAGAAAGTTGTAAATGGTTTGCAAAAAAATAATTTTATTTTTGATGATTGAAACTAGATAAGCTATAATAAGATTTTCTACAGGATGTTTTACAATAGTATATTCATGCAAATTGAAATTTGTTTTTCTTTTCTGTTAAAATGACAATATTTTCTGGGATCGTTATCTGCTCCAAGTAAGAGATTGTAAAAAGTTTTATTAACCTGGGTAAGAAGTTGTGTTAACCTGGCCTAGAAGGCATTTATTCTGTGTATTATCACAATAATTCACCCATGCTCTGGTCTTATTATGTTCACAGCTGTTTAATAGAATTAAGTCATCTCCCTTTTGAAATAACTGTGTTTGTAAATAATCATACTGCCTCCATAACACTGCTTTAATCTTTTTATTGTCACTTTGGTTAAATAGGAGCCAAGTATTGTTCACAATGATCCATGACCATATTTGACATACATAACAAAGCTCCTGAAAAATTTGACATTTTGCATTGCTAAAGTATGCTATAGTATGGCTCCTTGATCACAGATTTCTGTAAAAGTCCTAGAAAATCACTAAGATTTCTTCTTTCCCCTTATAAAAAGAGAAATGTTAAAAGTAGTTAGGTTTATTTGTTATGTTGTGAATTGTATGTGATGTGCTACCAAATTAAAAGGGATTTTCTAACCTTCTGTTGGTTAAATTTGAGTGGTAAATGAAGCAGAAAAAGTAGAGTGTACAGAAAACTGGGCCTATTCCTGCAATCTGAAAGCTGGACATACATCCAGACTCACCCCTGCCTTGGGGTAAACACCCTAACCCCCCATAGCTCGGCTAATGGCCAGTGTTCCACTTTTGTAACTTGATTGCATTTCTAACTTGCTCGATTGTAAACACCCTAACCCCCTACAGCTGGGCTAACTGCTAATGTTTCATTTCTGTAACTTGCTTGACTTGCTTGCTTGTTCAGCATTAGAAAGCAAAAATTAACCAATAAAATTCCTTCTAAGCATGTGAAAACTACCCCTCCCCTCTGTATAGACCCCTATAAAACCCACATTCCCCTCCTACTTATGGTGGAGGGTGCCTGGCCATAAATACAGGTTCTCTAAATTTCTACCTCCTGAGTGTCTAAGCATCTGACTTATGAAGTGATCTCACTTCAGTAAAAATGTTATTAATAAAAATGTTTCAGAAATTACATGAAGTTCCTAGAGAGTTGTTAATGGCTTTACCATCCATGAACAGTATAGTGTTATTGATTATAATTTCAATTATTCTTTTAATATGCTATATGCCACAAAAACAATCGAGTGTAGTGCTCAGTTACATTGTATTACTCTGATGTTTCCCTGAAAGAGCTTGTAGTCAACTACAGATGAGAGCTTTGACTTAAGGAAAAAAAAAAAAGAATGTAATTGCAAAGAAAGGTAGTTATATAAACCTTGCTCCACCTGTCAATTTCACAATCCTTGTGAAACTGAAAGTTCAAAATGAGGTCAAATACTTTGTCAACAGGGCCCTTTAAAAATATTTAAATTTACTTTATACAGTCTCTACTATATCCAGCTTTAAACTTATACCCAATTACAATTAAACTTATCATTGTGTATTTATGAAAATCAAAACAAAGTCCTCACTGGAGACATGGGTGTCAATAGGGACCAATAGCATATTCCAATCTGCAGTTGGATGCAGTGGCTAGGGCCCTCCCAGCTGTACAAAGGCAGTATCTACTGCTGCAAAATTAGTTGAAATATCAGTTGATTCCATCAGGGAGATACTTTGTGGCTACTAGAATACACTGTTTACCAGTTTCTAGTCTCAAGAAAAACCCACTGTATGTCAGCTCACAGGCTGACCTTTCATGAAATTATATTGCTCTCTCCTTATAATATCCAAATTCCATTGTAATATATTAAATCCAGCACTCTGTTACCCCTGTCTGAAGAAGGTGGGCCTCAAAATTTGGAGTTGTTGATTTACAGTTATCACACCCAGGACCAGACTTACAAAATAAAAACCTTGATTAACCTGCTCTTATTTGTAGACATGCCTTACCTTAAATTGAAACATATAAATATGAGGTAGACTATGAACTAACTACTACAGTAGAAGCAGTTAATGGTCAACAAGCCCCTGGCCTCAATATGCCTTAGCAAACAGAGTTTAAACTTTTAATTAGAGCATTTATACTGACTGTAGATATGCATTTGGAGTAGTTCATGATTTTGGAGTTTTATGAAAACAGATGGGGCTTCCTGGAGTCATTAGGAACCAAATAAAAATGGTAAATAAGTATCTGAACTAATAGATGCATTGTTATTACCGAAGAAAGAGTAAAACATAGAAAAATTGCTGTAATACAAATGAAGGCTCACACTCATGAAAGTGAGAATATATAAAAAATGCCAAACTACCAGCTCAACAAATTGTGGAGACAACAAGATTTTTTTCCTTAAATAACATCCCTCATAAGACCTCTCTGAATGAGTTGGCTAAAAGCAAAATGCTTCTGAACTTTAACTAGAGAAATAGTGTCAACACTATTAATTCTGGGAATGGAATTAAATTTTGGGAATGGAATCTAGGAAGTGCTGAATAGTGTACTGGTTGCCACAGAGTGGCTAAAAGGAGCTACATGTCAGCACTCCATGAAATTACCCATCGTGGCATGCAAAACAATGAAAGAAGACACAGAAGTATATTGGTGGGCGCTCTGTGATAAGGTAGTTCAAAAAATCTATAGTCAAAGTCATACATGTCAGGCTTGTATTACAGTTTATGTATCACCATAAACTTTGCCTCCACAACTGGACTACTTCAACATCAGCTGATGGACTTTACCAACATGTACTTTCAGTGGGTTATAATTACTTAAGGCTCATGGTTTACATGTTTTCAGAATGGGTTAAGGCATGCCCTTGTCAAAATAAGAATACTACAACTGTAGGGGAAAATATTAGAAATCAGTTTTCAAATGTGGAGAGCATCCTTTGAATTCTCAAGCAACCTGGGAACTCACTTCACTGGAAAGGTTATAAAAAGTGTGTCAGGTGTTTCCCATCCAGCAAGACTTTCCATTGCTCATACGATCCTCCATCTCTGGTAAGGTAGAATAAATCCATGAGGTATTAAAATTAAACTTTAAGTACTGACTCACTGCTTCTGTCTTGGCCAAAACATCCCCTTTGCTCCTTATGGCTCTAAGATCTACACCATCAGGAAAACACCTTTGACAACACCTAACAATTATAAAGCAGCCCATCTATGTGGGTAAGTTCACTAGA
Source organism: Dasypus novemcinctus (assembly GCF_030445035.2). NCBI lineage: Eukaryota > Metazoa > Chordata > Mammalia > Cingulata > Dasypodidae > Dasypus > Dasypus novemcinctus. The sequence continues at coordinate 9,784,444 of NC_080703.1, forward strand.
GAGGATCTGTGTCAGTTTGAAGCTGAATGGACCCCAGAGGATCATGTCCTTAGAGCTAATCCATCCTGGGGATGTGAATCTATTATAGGCAGGACACTTGGATTAGATTACTTCAGTAAGAAATGACCCAGGGTGGGACTTAATCCTCTTACTGGAGTCCTTAATAAAGAGGACTTATACAGGGAGAAACAGACACAGGTGCTCAGCGAGAAACCCACAAAATCTTACAAAGCCACAGACAGAGAAACTGTAAGCTGAAAGCAATGGAGTTTAGAGAAGGCAGAGACTGACAGATGCTGCCATGTGCCTACCCATGTGACAGAGGATTCTAGGAAATTCTTGCAGCTGTGCTTTGAGGAGAGAGCATCACCAGGTGAGGCCTTGATTTGGTCAGTTTCTAAGCCACAGAACTGTGAGCTTCTAAGACGATAACCCCTCATTGGAAAAACCAACCCATTTTTGGTATATTGCTTTCATCAGCCTTAGCAAACAGAAACAGGATCCAATGATAGTGGCATGAGATTCTTTTTTTAGTACTGTTATAGATTAGTGATATCAACCAGACTCAGACTCTGAATAAAGTTCCAATTGAGAGTTTTAGTAGCCACGTGGTGACTGCCTCATCCTATGCAGAGGGGAGAGCAGCCCTGAGTCCCGAGGGGAGTTTGCTTACATAGGCTTTTAGGTTCAGGGTGGGGGGCAATAGCTCAGCAAGCAGGCGCATACAGAAGCAGATGTTTGTGGTTAATCAAGTGCTGGGAATTCTATCAGGGGAGATAAGTGGTTGGGGAGTTTTTGTTATTTATAAGGGTCTGAGTCAGGTTGGTCTAGGGGCTGATGACACTTTCTACAGGAGGCCTTGAGATAAGGTTTTACAGTTGAGCAAGCTTGTTACAGAAGCGAGATATATGCAGTTAGGGGGCTGTGGAATTTTCCTCTTAGGTGGGGGTAGTCACAAGCTTCTACTTCTCCACATTCCCTACTTCTCTTTTGGGGAGATTCAAACCCTTGAATTTGAATACTTTCTAGTGTCCTGCATTGGCAAGCTTTGGTATGGGGTATTCAGGATTAAGAGCTTAATGGTTTGCACTCGCTCTCGGATAAATTGAACTAAACGATTGATTATGAGTGGGCTGCAGGTTAACAGCAATAATAGGAGGAGTAAGGGGCCCAAAAGGGCAGTGATAAGGGTTGTATACTATGGGGACTAATTAAATAAACTTTCATACCAATTTTTTGGTGACTGACTGAGGCTTTTCTTGTTTTTTTAATCATTTCCAGACTAAGTATAAGCTTTCTTTAATGATGCCAGAGTGGTTAGCATAAAAGCAACAAGTTTTTTTCTAAAGCTAAACAGAGGCCTCCTTGTTTGAGGAATAAGTCCAGTCTCCACCAGTTTTGGAGGTCTACCTCGGCTAAGGAATCAAGTGCCTCTTTTAAATGTGAAATTTGATATTCAAGGTTCTTGAGGTCCTGGGTAACTAGGGCTGACAATTGGCTGACATCAGAGTGACTTTTTACGAGAGCTGCTGATCTTATGGCAGTTGACCCAGCAATGCTCAGCCCAATTAGAAGGGGAACTAGGATTGAGGCCCTCTTGTGCCAGTGGTGCTCAAGACTCGATGTTTCAAGATATTCTCTTTTAGTTTTTTCAGAGAGGTAATGTATGGGCCACTATGCCTCAGTTTTTAACATTTCCCCCTTTTTGTTTTAGTCGAGGTGACTGTGCCTGTCTTAGCTTACCCTCCTTTGAAAGTCTTACCTGTCATTGGCTACCAGCCAAGTTCTTCGACTTGGGGAAGTTACTGAAGTGCTTTTGCCAGCACCAGATCACTTACATGTCCATGGCTGTTACTTTTTGCAATTTTCTCTGAAAACACCATCCAGCACAGGTGAAAATTATGAGCAACAGAATAAACATGATCAGCCCTATTTTCAAAGCTGACAGGAAACGCTGTGATTTCCATTAATTGACTGGGTTAAATCCCGCAATATGTGAAATCATATCTGAGAAAACATTCTTACTATTGGCTACATGAATTTGATTTTGAGACTTTTTAAATATTTTTCTTTGTAATTCCACCATTTCCAGAGAGATTCTACTTTCATGGCCAAACAAATGATTCCCAACTCTTTCTATACTATATCAGAGTTATACAGAAAATTTCATTCCAATTACACTTCAATTTTTTTAACAAGTTTAAACTATACAATTGATCTTCAATATGCAAAACAGTCGATTCTAATTCATTATCTCAATTATTTAACTGTTTATCAATGTGATTTTGGCTATGCCATAAATAACTAGCATTTTATGCTAATCATGCCATGTATTGTTGAGTCTGTGCTTTAACGTAAAGTTGCCATAGCAGTAGCAGCAGCTGTAATGATTCTAATCAGTCTCAAAATGCTTATAATAAGCAGTCCAATAAAGCGTTTCATCCATTTTAAGAATTCTTGTACCATATGTAGCAATAACTGACTTTTAGGAGACAACTGCCAAATCTGCATCATTCTCACAGGTATCCAGATGCCTTTTCTTCTTCTGGCTATCACTATTGTTTCTCCATCCTGCAACACACTTTCTGGTAGACATGTGTACAAGGCACCATTTTCATAAAACAATGAGTCATTCTTAACAGTTACTTTACGAGTCATGAAAACACATGGATCTTTAACACAGGCTTTAAAATGATATGTTTAAGGGTTAAATACTGTCCTGTTTTATTTATGTTTCTCAGCCATTCATACAGAGGGGCAATTCCAAGAAATATTTTCCACAAACTCTTTTGCAGGTCATGATTATGAGTGCTGTTAGTTCAAGGGGCCAGTACTTACCTTTCTTTGCAATGTCAACAGTTCCTGCCACAATAGCATAAGGAGAGAGCACACAGGCCCAAAGCCCACAGGCAGACACAAGCTGCAAGGTCACAGTTCCAGAATCTGCAGAGCCGATGTGATGCATGGCAGCAAGTGCCACAGGTTATCCGAGGGCACATCCTTCTCAAGAGCAGGAGGGACTCGACATTAGTTATTGGTGTTGGCGAGTAACAGGCAGCTAGAACTGCCGGGCTAGGCACCACAAGGTTCGGTACTCATGATGCCTGTTTTTTTCAGTGGAGCCACCCTGCCTTTTTCCAGGTTTCAGCAGTAGGGCCCTGGATTTTTATAAAGGCATCTGCTTTAACAGTTTTAAACGGAATGTTAGTGGGGTGGACAGGGACATGATAGACAGTCACTTGTTACTACTAGCAGTCATCCGGATGTTCCTTCATAGATTTTAGGGTGATTTACAACAGTTTACTATTTCTGTCTTGCTTTCAGTACCTGCAATCTACCCCTGGATGGGGATGGCAGTTTCCAGAGTGACCAGACACTATTGGGTTAAATCTTTCACTTTTAGCAGGACCTCTTATGCTGCACATAATTGCTTTTTTTACATTATACTTTTGGCTTTTTTTCTAGAATTGTGATTAAAACCTAAGGAGTACTTGTTTAGAATTTTCCCTTTGCCACAAACTCCACTCAGACCAAATATTGGTGCTTGCTACATTTAATTTATTAGGCTAAGTTAATGTCTGCAATTTACTTTCTTTCTATCATTTAAAGCAGCTTGCTGGAGGTTTTCCCACTTTTATGAAGGATTTTTTTCCCAATTAATACAAACAAGGGCTTCAATATTTGAGCTAAATGAGGGTTGAAAGATTTTTAGTATTTTAATAACATTACAAATTGGATTAACATGAGAAAACATTGTACTTTATCAATTACAGAAGAAAGTATAGTTTTAGTTTACTCAACCAAACAACACTTAAGAATTTGATAGAGCAGCAGGTACTTTGCAGCTTGTTCTAATTGTTTGCATAGTTCAGGCTTTTAAGGTAAGATATTACTGTCTCTGATGTTTCCTTTAATTTTGAAAAAAGGATTACTGGTTAGTAACATTATCAGTAGGGTTTTAGCCACAGATTTTTTCTACACAGCGAGATTATTATTACCATGCCAGGAGAGATGGTTGGGTTATGCACATAGCCCCAAAAAGTACTGCAAATGTTCATTGTTGGGTTTTTCACAGATAGAGGAGTGCAGGCTGGCTTGACCTGTTCAAGAAGACACTAAAGAAAGTTTTAGCAAGTTTTAAAACAAAGTGATAGCAATACAGCTGGACATTAACTTTTTTGCAACAAACTAGCAATATTTGGACCGCTGCATACTACAGTGTTGTTATTTTAATTTATGATAAGAGGTTGTTTCTGTGACACATACTTTTTAATAATAATTAAAACCACAATTAACCACATTGTACTTCTGTTTAATATTATGCTGAAATATTGGTAAATTTATACACTAAGTATTTATTTGAACCTTTTACTCATACAACTTTAACAGAGGGTTAAAGAAAAAACCTGTTAATTTTATAACACTTTTAAACACCTTTCATTCAGCTTATACCATATTAAATGAACTCAACTATTACTTTAATTTTTCTTTTAAGGTAGGAGAACAAATCTCTTGCAATTAGTTTGAAATAAAAAGCTACTTTTCAGGATTTGATTTTGAGAAAGCAGGTTTGAACCTTATGTTCCTTTAAAAGAGATAAGACCTTTTCTTCTTCAAACACTGAGGAAATGATGAGGTTAAAGCACAAGAAGCTATTTTGATAAAATGGATTTTCTTTGTATTATTCAGAAAACTTTTACTGAAACAGACTAATAACTTGAGAGATTTTGAGAAAGAACAAAATTTCCAACCTTGCATCAGTATACTACTCGATACTATACTCTTCAAAACTCTAAGGACAGACCCACCAAATTTCACTCAACCTTAATTACAAAAATTTCCCTTTCACAAACTTTCTACACTTTCAGCATTCACCCAGGCTTTGTCCCACACTTTACTGTTCCCAATAATTAATCATCTCATTTCAGAACAAAATCTCCTCCTGTTTCCCCAACAATAAAAACACATTCCACACATCCCACATACACAAGTTACCAAGCAAACCTCTTATAACATATAATTACCATTTACATTAAACTTTTCTTCACTTTAAACTTAGTAGCATGCAATACCAAAAACATTCTCTCAGAAGCAAGTTGGCAGGGGAAGCTGGCCACCGACAAGCCCTCCTGTTATAAAATTACCTTTTATTATTATTATTAATTCAGTTTTTGTTTAATAGTGACTTTCTGGATTTAGCCATTTAAACACTTTAATTTAAACAATGCTTCATTAAACTTCTTATAATTATTTATAACCATATAGACTGTAATTATACTACTTTTGTTGTAGAATTTGAGAGAGGTTCAATTATTTGTGTACAGAAAGGCCAGGACTCAGGAATGATTTTGAAAAGGAAAAATGGTTTATTGATAGCTGGCCAGACTCTGGTGCTTTTTGTTTCAAACCCGAGCCCTGAACAAGCTTTTTAAGTTCTTTTTATACAGGGTGGGGAGTCAAATGGTGCTTTTAATCAAAGAAAACTACTTTCTTTGTTAGTTAAGTCTTTGCCTGAGTACCAGGTAGGTTTTGAGTCAACATATCGCCCACACTTCAGGTGAGCTTGAATCAGCATCTTGCCCACATTCTGTCCGGTTGCAACTTTAAATACACATTCAGTCGTACATCTTTTCTGAACAATTCAAAGCCCATATCACTTAACTGGATTTCTAGAGACTAGGCACACTTGGATATAGAATTAGATGATTTTGAATTTATGCACAGGCTATATTATATATATTTTTTGAGGCCAAGTCCAAGTTCCCCTAAGTTTTTGCATTACCACCATCAGAGTTTCCCTGGACTGACTGGTATGTATAGAGTTTGCATTGCTAAATGGCCTCCTGGGACTGGAGTCGTTGCCATGGTCACCAAGAGCAGGACTGCAGCCTCTTACCATCCTACTCCCACAAGTCAGGACAGACAGTCCAGGTTAAGGTTATCTCTGAAGAGACAAAGAGCCTCCCACCCATATAGCCCACATCACTTTAAGACAAATTTTATTTTCAAGGAACACATTTTCTTACTTAAAATTACCACAATATCTTCTACAATTCACCACATGCATTTAAGTTTCATGAGTTTATAAAAATTAGCCATCCTATTTTAGGGCAAAACACGCCTTTTTGAAAAACTTATTAAATTTCAGTTAGCATTTCCACAAATTTTTAACTTTCTTTAATATTCATTTTTTATGGGAAACGGACTTTGGCCCAGTGGTTAGGGCATCCATCTACCACATGGGAGGTCCGCGGTTCAAACCCCGGGCCTCCTTGACCCGTGTGGAGCTGGCCCATGCAGTAGTGCTGATGCGCGCAGGGAGTGCTGTGCTACGCAGGGGTGTCCCCCATGTAGGGGAGCCCCACGCGCGGGTAGTGCACCCATAAGGAGAGCCGTCCAGCGCGAAGGAGGGAACAGCCTGCCGAGGAATGGCGCCGACCACACTTCCCGTGCCGCTGACGACAACAGAGGCGGACAAAGAAACAAGATGCAGCAAAAAGACACAGAAAACAGACAACCAGGGGAGGGGAATTAAATAAATAAAAAAAATAAATCTTTAAAAAAATATATTCATTTTTTACATCCTTCATTTTATTCTGTGAGGAAAAATAAACTATTCATTTTAATTTAGGCAAGAACTATTTTTTAATGAAAAGACACAGGAATTTTGTTAAGACTTACAATTTTTGTCATTGTAGAATTCCCATTAACATTCAAACTTATGTTTTAATATAAGCTCTTATTTAATATTTGGCCATTTGAATAGAGCTCTTTTTAAAAATCTTTATTAATTTATATCACCATCCGGAGGTATCAAAATACACACTGACATTGAACAAACAGATAAATACAAAACAATTACAACACATTAGTAGAAACATACAGTTTACAATTGACTCATAATTCTTCACAAATTACATAGAATAGAAATAGAAAAAGACAAACAATTAAGAGAGATGAAGACACAAACGAGACAACCTGAACCGGAGTCAAGAGCGACCTCTCGCTCTGAACAGTGGGTGGGATCTATTCGCTGCGTCCAGCAGATCCCTTTCCCCAAAACAATCCACAGACTCTGCAGAGGTTTTCCAGAAAACAGACTCACCTAGGTACGTCCTGTTTGCTGATCCTGGGCCCAGGAACTCCTGACGCTCTCTAGATAGAATTTAGGTGGAGACAAGTTCCAGGGCTGGGCGGCGTCTGGGGCAGAGGAACGTCTCTCTGAGGCCTTCTCCTAGACCGCCGGTCCACCCCAAGCCTGTACCTGTCTCCCTGAGTCTGAGCAGAGATCAACCCCGCTGGAGTGGGGGATCTTGTCAATCTATCTCGCTGGGGCCTCCAAATATTATAGATTAGCAATATCGACCAGACTCAGACTCTGAATAAAGTTCCAATTGAGAGCTTTATTAGCCGCGGCGACTGCCTCATCCTACGCAGAGGGGAGTGCAGCCCCGAGTGGTGGGGGGAGTTTGCTTATATAGGCTTTTAGGTTCAGGGCGGGGGGGGGGGGCAATAGCTCAGCAAGCAGGCATGTACAGAAGCAGATGTTTGTGGTTAATCAAGCGATGGGAATTCTATCAGGGGAGATAAGTGGTTGGGGAGTTTTTGTTATTTATAAGGGTCTGAGTCAGGTTGGTCTAGGGGCTGATGACACTTTCTACAGGAGGCCTTGAGATAAGGTTTTACAGTCAAGCAAGCTTGTTACAGAAGCGAGATATATGCAGTTAGGGGGCTGTGGAATTTTCCTCTCAGGTGGGGGTGGTCACAGGCTCCTACTTCTCCACAGTACTATAGGAAATTAAAGGAATATTCTCAGTGATATTTTCAACAGAAGCTTTTAGTGACCCTCTACCACCTAAAGTTAACATTCCACCACCTGTAATCTGATGACTTCATATTCTGAAAAAGAAAACAGCAAAAAATCAGTCTCTAGCTTATCTTGAAATAACCTTATCAGGTTTTAATAACTTCACATATAGCTGTCAATTTAGAAGGGATTGGGCCTTGGGTACATAACTCCCAGCTAAATCCAATGTCACTTCCAAGGTTGTTATGTGAAATGGAATATGATCCAAAATTAAAATTAGCCCAAATAACCCAGAAGAAGTTGACATCATCTGATGTAGACAGGTACCACCAATGTCATGGAGCAAGAATCCATTCAATCAAGTGTTTTGAAGGTTATGGGGATGTTCTTTGGGTGATGAGGTACTAAAAGAGATATCCAGCAATACTGCATGAAATGAGAGGTTTATTAGATCAAAAGGCCTGGTGGGCAGAAGGGAGAATGAGGACAGTGGAGCATATCTAGCTTTCCTAACCTAGACTCCTGTGAGGGTTCATGGAGTGGCAGGGAGGATCACATGTTTGTTCCTGGCTCTTGCCTTTATTGTGATCCAGAGAGGAGGGGTAGCATTTTTCCATGGATCCTGGGGCTTGGCAGTGTCAAAATAGATGGTGGAAAAAGCAAATATGACTAAGGCCACTTGGAGAAGATGAGGGCAGCTTCTTATCATCCAAGCCAGATGTAGATAGACATCTTCAAGTAAATTATGCAGCAAGAAAGAACAGCAGTGGCAAGGGGGCATTTGAGAAGAAGTGGCAGGGGCTTACTATAGAAGTGGAGGTTTGTTATCATCCATACCTATGGAGGTACAGGTGTTGCTAGCTATGGTTATGTCCAGGGAAGGGCTTACTGGGGTGGTTGATCAAAAGGGGAACTTATGACTAAGCCCAACAAAATGAAAATGTGTCAATATAATTTATTTTATTTCATTATACTAAATTCCCTTGTTTAATTGAAAGCCTTGTGCTTTGACCTATTTTAAAATTTTGCACTCTTTTGTTACACTCTTGCAAAGCCTACTTCAATCCTTTCTCTAGTCATCAAGAAAAAATCTTTCATTAAAATAACATTACTGTTAATCATTGTTACTCCTCTAAGCTTAAAACATCCCTTAACTCTGGTCATTCAAAGGGTTGTAGCATTATAAATTCAATTGATTGCTGCATTTGCCAATATCCAAGGATGGATATAAGACATGTAAAATTACACCAAAAATATATAGGGGCTGATAGGCTAAAATGTAAATCATAATGTAAAAGATAAGACAACTAAAAATTTAGAAAATTGTATAGTCTAAAATATAAACCACAATGTAAACACAAATGTTACCTTGTTTGAAAGCTATTTCTCAATATCTGTACATCAGTTCCAGTAAATATAGTATGAATATGTAAAAAGGGGAAACAGACTTGGCCCAGTGGTTAGGGTGTCTATCTACCACATGGGAGGTCTGCGTTTCAAACCCCGGGCTTCCTTGACCCATGTGGAGCTGGCCCACACGCAGTGCTGATGCGCACAAGGAGTGCCATGCCACGCAGGGGTGTCCCCCGTGTAGGGGAGCCCCGCTCGCAAGGAGTGCGCCCTGTAAGGAAAGTCGCCCAGCGTGAAAGAAAGTGCAGCCTGCCCAGGAATGGCACCGCCCACACTTCACATGCTGCTGACGACAACAGAAGCGGACAAAGAAACAAGACGCAGCAAATACACACAGAGAAGAGACAACCGGGGGGGGGGGGGGGAGTTAAATAAATAAATAAATCTTAAAAAAAATGTAAAAAGATTATTGCTGTGGAAGGGAAAAGGTTTTATGTTGGATATGTGGAAGTACTGTATATTGTATATATGAATTACTGTGATCTAAAACTTTTGTGAAGATAAGCTTAATAATTAGAAAAAAGAAAAGAAAAAGATAGGACATAGACACCGAGGAAAAGATGGAAGTTGTTGCCTTTCCAATTTGCATACAGTGCAACACTTATTGCAGTGATGGAAGGCAAAACATCAGAAACTAAGCTTTTGCATTTTTAAATTTTTTGATACCCCAATTTATTTTTACTGTAATTTTTCCAAATTAATATGTATTCTATATCTAACCTTTAAACTCATCGCTATATTCCATTTTACTATTAAGGGAACCTGGCAATATATTGGGCTTCACTTTTCAGGAAGTTTTGGATCACAGAGAGGTTCAACAATGGCAGCAGAGGAATATTGGTGTGGGAGGTTATTGACAGGGGACACATGGTTGGTAGGGAGTTCTACAGGGCATATATCCAGGGTACATAAAAATGTTTGGATATTTTCATAGTGGCTACAATTAAAAACAACAACTGAGGGAGTGCTGAGTTCCTAGCCAGGGGAGCTCTATCATAGTCCCTAAAGAAACAGCAACAATCGCCCAAGTGCAATGGCAAAGACCAATAAAGAAGGAAGGCCCAACAAAGAGCCCTTGATACTAATGATTATGCTTGTGAGTCTGTGCACCAGAAATGATAACAAGGCCTAGAACTGCAGGATGCCTAAGAGTTACCTCCTGAGAGCCTCCATGTTGCTCAAATGTGGCCAGTCTTGAAGCCAAACTCAGCATGTAAATGCGTCACCTTCCCCCCAGCGTGGGACATGGCTCCTGGGGATGAGCCACCCTGGCACTGAGGGACTACCAAGTACCAGCTGATGATGTAACTGGAAAATGACCTTGAATAAAAGGGTCAACTCAGATCAACAGAATATCTCAGTCTACGTAAAATACCAGGAGTTAAAAATGCTTTTTGACCTGAATCGAGGGGCAAATGGAAAGGACAAATGAGTTTATATGGCTATGAGTCTCCAAAAAGAGCTGGGAGGTTATCAGAAGGGTTGCCCTTATGCACACCTCAGCAGATTCCCAGAGACAGATAAAGTAGATACAACCCCAGCTATTGGTTCTTCTGAGGGCTACAGAGACCCACAGGTTCTATGGTCATGGTAGATGGAATTCAGTACCATGTCAGTTGGCCCTTCTTTGGAGTTTGTGTTTCTGTGTGATGGAGCTGGACTCAGATGTGATCTTTTTTTTCACAGGCCTCTCCTGTTACTTTTACCAGAACTGTAGTTGGTGCTGGGATTTAATATATACCAAGAGGATGTGAATCTCTGGATTGACCATATGATAGCCAGGCCCTGAGCCAAAACAGACTTCAGCTCCTACAATCTGGGTTATTGGACTTACCCCACTCAGCTAACATGGAGTTGAAGAAGGTCAACCACCACACCATGGAGCCAAGAGTGCCTGCAACTGAAAGCAGGAGGATTGCATCCAGCATCCATGTGGAATCTAAGCCCCCTCTTGACATAGATGTGGAATGGACACAACCATTCCAAGGTCCACAAGATGGAGGAATAGAATACGGATTAGAGTGGACTTACTGATATTCTATTCATGAACTATTGTGATTAGTAATCGAAGAAAATGTGGCATTGGTGTGGAGAAAGTGGCTATGGTGGCTGCTGGGTGTGAGGAATGGGAGGAAGAGATGAGATGTGGAGGCATTTTTGGGACTTGAAGTTGTCCTGGGTGATGCTGCAGGGACAGTTACCAGGCATTATATGTCCTGCCATGGCCCACTGGGTGGAACGTGGGAGAGTGTGGACTATGATGTGGACCACTGACCATGAGGTGCAGTGGTGCTCAGAGATGTATTCACCAAATGCAATGAATGTCTCATGATGATGGAGAAGATTGTTGTTATGGGGGGAGGAGTGGAGTGAGGGGGCTGGGGATATATGGGGACCTCATATTTTTTTAATGTAATATTAAAAAAATAAATAAAGACAAAAAAGAAGATATCATCTAGGTTATGGTATTGGAAAGGCAAAATTACAAAATGGTCAGGTTTGAACAATTCGTTCAAAAGGATCATGGGTTACTGTGAAATGATATTTGTTTACTGCAGCAGTTTCATATTTATGAATTAAAAAAGAGGTACTGATCATGTCTTTAAACTATTCTCTTTCTCTGAGAATGATACCCTTTGATTTAAATTTGAAGGCTTTACATTTACTTGATTAAATCAAGATTAGGGCTTTGATTCAAACACATCATTAAGATGTGCAGGGTTGAGTGCTGGCCCCTTAGTTGGCCAATAGACCAGACTGTCACACAGAAGTAGATATACAGGAGAAGACACACAGAGGAAGAGAGACACCTCTGTAGACACTGCGGAGACCCTGGGAAGACAAATGAACCATTCACCTGAAAGTTCACAGCTGACCTTGTGAAGAGAACAGAGCAGCTGTGCTTGGAAAGAAAAGAGCTCTGGGAAGAGAGATGAGCCCTATGTCAACCTACAGCTGAGATTGGAAGAAGCTGGACTCATGGAGCCCTAAGAGGGAAGAAAAAGGCTAAACCTTCACAAGGTGGTGAGCCTGCAATTTTGTTTTAACAGAGTTTGTTTCAACAGAGTTTGGCAAGGAAGTAACCTTCATTTGGACTCTTTAGGGCTTTGTGACTATAAGCTTTTATTCCAAATAAATACCCTTTATAAAAGCCAGCACATTTCTGGTCCTTTGCATCAGCATCCCTTTGGCTGAAAAATATACTTCTCTCTATAAACAAAGTGACAGTAAAAGATTTCAGAATTAAATAGAGAAGTTGTAACATTATTATAAGAAAAAGACTTCATTCTTCTTAAAATATTTTTCATAATTTAAAAAATTGTAATAAACTTTATTTTTAGAGAAGTTTTTTTAGAGAAGTATTTTAGAGAAGTTTATTTTTAGAGAACATTACATCATATTATAAGGGATTCTCATATAACCCCCTCACCCACACACATATTTTCCCCTATTATTGGCATCTTGTGTTAGTGTGAGATATTTGTTACAGTTGATGAACCAATACTGAAGCATTGCTACTAAACAAGGTCTGTAGATTACATTATGGTTTATACTTTATGCTGTACAGTTTTATAGGCTTTGACAAATGTATTGTGTCATATATTTGTCATTACAGCATCATACAGAAAATTGCAATTTCTATAAATGTCCTGTGTTCTAACTATTCATCCATTCCCCTCCCCTCAGAACATCTGATGATCACTGTTTATATCAAGGTTAAAATTTCTTTATTACCACATGATAATAAAACAATAATAATAAATCTTGGTTCTGTGGTTATGTGCCCCCCTTACATTTTTTCACTCCTCAGTCTTGAAGAATTTGGGATTCTGATTTAGATTGAGAGGGGTTTAGTTATTATGGGACAGATGGAAGGAATTGTTTTGTTTGCAGTTGTAGATATACTTTGTTTTTTCAAATGGGACTTGTCCATCATCATTTTCTTAGTTGCTCTGGTACAGTCCAGAGAATGGAGAGTAGGTGTTGGCCACAACTCTGCTTAAACAACACATGAACAGACTGAAAATTTAAGTCACTGAGACAGATCTTTAATGGAGACAGTGATAAATATAGGTTCGGTTAAAAGGTGTAAAGGTATCATGAGTAAGGAAATTATAAATGATTTAAACTTTGTTATATTGTGGAAATAGATTATCATATATTGCAAAATAGGACCTACCAAGAGTTGTTGATTTCATGAGGCTATATGCCTTGCATATAGTGCCTGGACTCACTACCATTTCCCCAATGTGAGACATGACTCCCAGGGATGAGCCTCCCTGGCATCAAGGGAAAGGATTACCAGGAGCCTTCAGTGATGTATCTGGAAAAATACCTTGATGAAAAGTGGAAAACATTAAATACAAAAGAGTTTTATTGCTAAGAGATTTCAAAGTGCTTTTCAAAGGTCATTGCAGAGATTATACTTATGTAGGTCTCAGGCAGATCTCACTAACTGCCACAGTAAACAAAGGTTCAAAGACTCAGTTCTTTTAAAAGAGAGAAGGTATATTTTCTAAAATAATTAACTATTATATGGCCAATATAAAACACAGAGTGTTAATCTGTTTAAATTCAGAATATTTGCCTTCTAGGCTGATTACTCAGAAGTTTAAGCTAAACATTTTAAACCTCTTAACAGGCTAACAAACCAAAAAAACTGTTACTTTAACAAAAAGATCAAAGCAAATTCTAATTTTGTATTAGGATACTGTCTTATAAGATCTCTTAAAATTTCACAAACCTATCAAATTTTAATCAGCCTTGACCATGACAAATAAAATTCCTTTTCCGTAAACCTTCTACAAGTTTCTATATCTATACAAATTTTGTCCTACACATTGCTGTTTCTCACTCTGCAACAACCAGTCATTTTACTTTAGGACAAAACTTCTCTTTTCCCTTAAAAAAACACATCCTGCATACTTTACATATTTAAATTACCAAAAATATCTAGGAAACTGTCTTTAGATCAACGACAGTTTACAAAACAAAATTACTCAGAAAAAAGTTTTTCAGAATAATAAATATGTGTAAAAATACATTTATATTTTTCATTATCTTAAAGGGCTCATAGATATAATGTTAGTTTCTTTGATCAGTAAACCTACCTAAATTTAAAATATACCCGATTACAAAAAACTTTATGCTTATCTTGTCTATACCATTACAGAAGACATAGCTAATTTTATTTACTGAGCTAATTAGTCCAGTTAGTGAAAGGTTTATCTGAATTATGTTTATTTGATTTGTTTATAAATTTTGGTGTAGTTTTATTCACATTCTTTTTTTCTTTGGAAATTTTAGAAGTTTAGTTTCCTTAATTTCTAAGACTATAAGATTAATTTATATATAAGCATTTATTTATCTTCTAGTAAATTAGAATATAGCTTTTTAAGGGGTTTTATAAGTTAATTTGGCATTATCATACAGAGGAAGGAAAATCTCATATCTCAAACATACAGGCAGATGCAAAAAGAGAGTTTAGAGCTTAAGTTTAAAATTTTCAGCCATGAGTCAGAAATAAAAACACAGAAACAGAGAAAACAGAAATCTTATGAGCTTTTAATTTCTCATTTACTATTTGTTAGGAATCCTTTTATTTTAGTATGCCAGGCTGCCAATACAAAAACACCAAAAGTGTGTTGGCATTTCTAATGGGGATTTACTAGGGTAAAAGCTTACGGTTACAAAGCTGCTAAAATGTCCAAATCATGGCTTCATCAGAGATGCTTTCTTATCAAGGGCCATTTACTGGTCAATCATCAGCTCCCGTCACATGGCAAAGCAAGATTGCAGCTTCTCCTCACTTCAGGCCTGCTCCACTGATTCCAGCCTCTGGCATTTTTCTCAGCCTCCAGGGGTTTCTCTTGGCCTCTCTTTCAGCTGTAGCTGGTCCTGGTGTCCTCATTCACAAGATAGTGCAAAAACAACATCCATATTTTTCTGTTTCTGTTTCCAGTTCTCTATTGATGGAAGTCCCTGGCAAGAGGGTGGAGACCCAACCTAGGTCACACCTCACTGAGGTAGTTGAAGCAAAGGCACTAAAGTGATCCAATCAAGTGACCTAACCAAAGGTTCCCATAATGCAATCAAAGCCCCTCACTCTCTAAGCCATCAGCACCATGGAGAAAGTGCCCTCTCAGATTTTGCTCCCCATATCCAGGCCCCTGGAAGGAATAAAGAAATGAAGGGAATGATGAATGAGTGTTTAGCCATAACTTCAGTAACTGATATCAATCATGGTCAAGCAACCAATAGATAGGAAGTCAGGAGTATTGGATTCTAGTGTGACTTCTGCCACTAACTTGCATCTCAGTTTCCCTAAATAAGAGCTAGGGCTACCACTGCTGCCAAGCCTCCTTAGTTGCACTCAGCTAGGGGTGACTGAGCTCCTGCTCCATGCAGGCTCCTCTGTACCAATGCAGGATGGCTGTCAAGGCCTGTCCTACCCCCTGCATGTCGCAGAGACCTCACTTAGAGCTCTTGCTGCAATTGCCCATCAGCATCTCTCCCCAAATGGCTCCTAAGCTCTGCAAGGACAGGATCCAGTTCCATTCAGCTCTGAATCCCAGATCCCAGCTGCTGCCTGGTGCACAGAAGAGCTAGGAGGGGTTTGAATGGATAAAACATGGGTACCCTTTGGAAATCCACAGGAAGGAGGAATAATAGGAAAACAACTATCTGTGACTCAAGTTCATTAGTGTAGTAAATGGTCCTGACAAGTTCTATGGGAATTTGGAGGAGGAAACTATTTATTCTGCCTGGGGAACACCAGGGTAGACTTTCTAGAAGAGGTGACATGTGAGCTGTGCTCAGTAGGATGTTCTGGGAGACATTTCTTACCCCCAATGGAGGAAGGACAAGGCAAAATTCTAGTGCCAACAATCAGTGATTCTGGGAGTGTGAGGATCATATTAGGGACAGAGGGCAAAGCAACCATTCCATGGCAGGCATTCAGTGATTCTGGTTATATGAGGATCATATTAGATCACACACACCCAGGAGGAAGCTCATCTCAGTGCCACCAGCCTCACTGTTTTCCAGGAGTCCAGACAAGGGTAGACATGTAGTGGATGAGGACAAGCATGATGCAATTTCAAAGAGCTGTCTAAATCTCAGGAAAAGAGAGCCAGGAGTACCAATTCTTCTGTGCCCTGAGCTCATGACTCTTGCATCCATGTTCAGACATGGCACTAGGACTGTTGTAGAGACCCTGAGTACCTCCAGGATGCAGGCATCCCTTTCGATCACTACTCCCGAACATCAGAAACCACCATGGTCTTATTGTCAGCAATGGCTTTCTGGACACTCACATATAAGATCACCTGGAAAGACCATGAATTTATGAGCATGGGTTCCAACAGTCCCTGGGCATCTGCTCTTGGCCAAGTCTGTGTTGTTCAGTAATTGGGTTGCAAGAAGCAGTGGCACAGGCAGACTAGTACCCATGGCCATTGGGTAAAATTAGAGCAGATGACAGTGGGATGAGGGGACTGGTGCCTGGCTGCTCTCTCTTTCTCTGCTTCCCTTGCACCCCAGCTCACCTCTTCTCTCCCCACTCCCAGTCCAATCTTCCCCTACCTATCTCTCCCTCTATGCCTTTTCTCTCTGGGCCTCAGCTCTGCTCTCTCTGTGTTGTCTGACTTTTTCTGCTTACTCCTAGGTTCTGCTCCCTCATCACTTCAGCTAGCAGGCCGTGTTCATTTGACATGCTCTTCCTTTGCATGCTTAAACATGTTACATTTAAACAATTTTAAAGTGGACATGGTCATTGTTTCTTTCCACACTCCTTGAAAAGTCTGGGGCATCTGTCACTGACCCCACCCCATAGACCACTCCAACACACATACAGCTGCTTTTCCTTCCACCTGCTCATGGAAATTTCATCTCCTAAGTTACCTTCCCTCCCTTTCTTGGCCACACAAGGCCCTTCTCCTGGGGTTATTCAGCAAAAAAACAACCATCAACCCCAGGAGGCCTTCGTGGCCCCTAGACAATTAGCAGGAAAAGGCTGATGTGCTTTGGCTGAAGAGGAAGCTCTAGGGACATGTGGTCCTACTTTTTCCCAGACAGCCAAGGGGTTGTGATGGAGCTCTGGAAGCCTGGAGGAAAGGAAGAAGCAGAGAAGGAACTGCCTGGTGAGGGGCCTCTCAGGCCCAGGGCAGCCTAAAGACCTGAGTGAGGGGAACTGGTGGGGGGAGGGGAAGATTACAGGTGAGTGTGAGATTTAGAAATGTTAGGGTCTGAGAGTGTTTTTTTCCCTTTGTTTTCCTGCATTCTGAGTGGCTTTTCTCTGCAGTCTACAGCTACAAGGTTAGTTTTGAGGTAGTCGGGATGGGGGAGGCAGAGGGAGGGGCACCTGAGGAGCTAGGTTGGCAGTTTGGTCAAGAGAGAGAACACCAGTCTTGGTTGGAGTCCTAAGGCCCCTGACATGAAGCATGAACACTTTAGGTGTCAGATCATGGGGAGGTCCTGGGGCCCCCCAAAAAAGGCAAGGAGACTAGGGTAGCACTTGAGGGACTCAAGGCCATGGCAATTTACCAGCCAGCACATCAGTGCTTGAGCAGTGTCAGCACCTGCTGATTTCCAAGTTCCCACAAAGGCTTTTTCCTACCTGTGGCAGACTCAGGACATCACACAGCTTGCATAGAAGCTCAGGGTAATGAGAAGACTCTTTCTGAGCTCCCCTCAAAATACATGAAAGGATATGCCATCCCCAGGGGGCCAGCCAGGGTTGGGTGGGGGATATGGGTGGATTTGATCAAGGGGAAAGACCTGAGCTAGGGACACAGCAACTCACCTGACCACCCCCCAATTCTTCTAGTCTCTGAAAGCCCCTGAGGCTTTCTTAAGATCACCAGTGAATGTGCAGGTGTTTGTCTATTTCACAAGCTGTCTAGGCCCAACTAAAAGCAAACAATATTATGGCCTTCCAGTATCATCTTAACATTTTATTTTTATTGAGTTATAATTAACATGCCATAACTTCAGCCTGTGAAAATGCCATACTCAGTGCTTTTTAGTACTCATAAGGCTGTAAAACCATAATCATTATCTAATCCCAGAATATTTTCATCACTTTGAAATGGTCCAGGAGCAGTCACTTCCCCCAACCACCCCAACCCAGCCCCTAGCAACCACTAAGCTACCTGCTGTCTGTCTGGATTTGCCTAGTGCAGATCATTCCTATGAATGGAATCTTATAAGTGGTCTCTAGTGTCCAGCTTCTTTCACTTAGCATAATGTTCTTTGGGTCCCTCACCATCTAGCACATATCTATACTTCATTACATTTTATGGCTGATAATATCTTATTGTATGACTAGACTCTATTTTCTTTGTCCTTTCATCATTTGATGGGCATTTGAGTTGCTTGTACTTTTTGGTTACTATGATACCAAACATGTCCCAGATTTGGCCAGAAGGCCTTCCAGTTGGTTTCTGTCATGTTTTGACTCCACCCCTGTGGACTTTGGTGCCTTCCATGCTCTCCAGTACACCATGATCATTAGGTTCCTCTCACGTATTTCCTGGCCAAGACTTGGACTCACACATACCTCCTAGGTGCCCTCTTCCCTTTTCATGGAAAATAGTATTTTGGGTCCAAAATTTGGGCATTAGTGGTGGATGTTGCTACCAGATTTTCCTCACTTATAGGCCTGCTCAATAAAGAGAGCTGGAAACTCTGCTATTTACAGAGAAAATGATTAGTTCAGACATATATTTGCTAATTAAAATGTAAGATTAGTGTTTTACTTTCCTGATAAACCTTCTGAAGTGGCTCCACAGCCCGCTAGGGCAGGCAGGAGGCTGGGCCAGGGTCCTTGGGCTGTGTTGTGCCAGGGATTAAACCTTTAGTTTCTGAACATTGGGGAAGCTGGGGGAGGGCACAGGGGTAGCTCAGGACAGGGCCTGTCACCACCTAGACAGGAAGCCACTCAGTAATTTAATTTGTGGGGAAGTGTGTCTGTACAGTAGTGTGGTCCTCAGTCTCGGTGACATTCCCTTCCCCCCTCAGGCCCTATCTTTTATCCCCCTCCCCAAAGGAATTGCCCACAGCCCAATGGCATAAGCAAAGTACAAATATTGGACAATGGACACAATCAACCCAGGGGGCTGCAAACTCTAAGGGCTCAGAGCCAAACTCCTCTTGAGGATAATCAGTAGCAACATATCTGAGAGTGCAAACTGGAGATTCCCGAGATGATGGACCTCAAACCACACCATCCAAGACTCCACCATGACCCACAGAAAAGACTGTGTGGTTTCTCTACCTTAGAAGGGATAAGTATTCTTCTCTTGGCATTCAGAGCCCATGGGTGATGCCTCAGGTTCCAACCAGGCAGGAGAGGCCACCAGTACCTGACACAGAGGCCACAGCCTGCCAGGGATTTTCGGGGTTAAGAAATTGCACAAGGAATGGCAGGGCAGTGGGAAGCACTAATTCATAGGGAGCAGTAGCATTTATGAAACAAGGCCCAGCTGGAACCTGAAAAACTGCATCCCAATCCCCCCAGCCCCTTCATAAGAAAAAGGAATTCTGTTGTCAGGGATAAGGATCCAGAAGCATGAAATCTAAGGTAAAGAATTGACCATGGGGCAAAGAGGGGACTGAGGATGCTAAGTTCTGCCTGCCCTTGGACCATGTGCTGATAATCTTCTTCGGTCCTTTTGTGTTCCATATTGGAAGCTGTGTTCTAACTTTATTGTAACTAGTGGTGATGTAAATCTGGACTTTTCCCTTGAAAACTACAAAGTTCCTATTTGGTGCTCAAACAAAACCTCAGCCAAGAAGCAGGAAATGTCTTCCTCCAAAGTGGTAGAAAGGCAGCCACTGCCCTGTCCAGGGTCAGGAAATGGTCCTGGCAAATGGAAATACCTTCAACATCTAAATCCTGATGTTCCTTATGGGTGGTGTCTACTCCTTCTAGGTGTATTGATACTGAAATGCACATTTGCTCTGTGAAAGGGAATATCTGTGTTTGCTTCAGTAAGCCAGGAATGGGTAGCTGGCTCTTTTCACTTCTCCCTTCTCAAACTGATGACTCTGCATGATTTCTTATTTGAATAAACAGTGTGAGAGGCTGCACCTCATTTCAATTAACACTATAAATGAAAGAACCAATCATCAACTCCAAGGCTGCAGTTGGAAAAAGGCTTTATTAATAAAATATTCACATCTAACATTAACTATTTATAATAGATAAATATTGTCCATCCCTATATATGTATATTCTGAAATGTCACAGATATCATCCAAGGGCTCCAGGTAAGAAGCTCAATGGTCCCCTAAGTGAGTGTCACAGGAGCCCAGGACAAACTTTCACAGGACAGCGTCTTGAGGGGCAGCTGGGTAGGTTCAGGGGTTTAAGTGGTGTCCTGGGGTGGCCCAAACTGGCTTGTGGGGAGGGAGGTACCTGCCTGGCCTGCCCACTGTGGTGGGGACCAGCAAACCTACTTGGCCAGGCAGACCTGAGAAAGGGAGACACTGAGGCTGGTGGGCAACAAGGGCCAGTTAGAATTTCCCCTTTTGGAACTTCAGTCCCTTCTGCTTCTTCCCCAGAAGGGCTGAGGTAGCTCTCTTCCTGAACTTGGAGTCCATGGATGTGGTCTGCTTGGTAAGCATTAAATGATACTTAGGTAAGGGATGCATCACATCATACACTTTTGCACTGCCTGGGATCTGCATCACTGGGGAGTGGGGCAGATGGGTGGTCAGCTGTGCTCTGAGGAACCACAGGACACCCCGACCCTTTGTGCCCCCATGAGAGCAGGCCTCAGCCACAGACCTGGATCCCCAATCCAACTCTAGGAACAAAAATAGCCCTCTGAATGATACCTGTCTGCAGGAAAGACTCTGCAGAGGCATAGCTAAAAATGAAGAACCCTTGTTTTAAAAGTGACTCTGACTCATGACTGCCAACCTCAAGAATGGAGCTGATGAAGGGTCAGGTCATCTCTTTCCCCACCCCACATCCTGGTGCCTTCACTACTCAGAATCTTGGAGTTGAAATTGAATTTCTGGACCACAGTGCACAGCCCCCAAATCCAGTACTACCCAGGACAAGACCACTGGGGCCCGGTGAAGGGCAGCCCTGCCCAGGCCTCCCAAGTAGGGTTCCTGAAGGTCTCCATGACCAGGAAGTACCTGACACCCAGCAAGGATTTACACCAATCCCATCTTCCTCCTATCTTCCTGGCCTAGAGCCAAGTAGAAAGGAACACTAGACTGGAATTCCTTCTCTGGCCTCAGTTGGTGTGGCCGCTCATCTCCTTTCTCAACCTCTTCAGTCCTTGGTCTTCCTGTTCTGTAGGATGGGTCCTTCTGCCCTATTTCACACCTCACAGCTCCCATTTCCCATTCAAGACAAGAGAGGAGACTAGAGAGGATTTAGAACCAACTTCTAGAAGTGGTGGGAGTAATTTTAATTTGCCTGGGCTAATGGCTGGAGAGGGGTATCAGCTGACTGACAAGAATCCAGTTAACTTTATTGTGCACAGACACACCATGTGCACATACCTTGATTAATTTTCTCTCCCCTTAGGGGATGAGAAGCTGACCCAGATGCTTGAGAAACCTATCTAAGTGTTCAGAGCTCAGGACGCCTGGCTCTGGGTCTGTGCTGTCATTCTGGATTCTTTACCTTCCCCACTTTCTAGAATACTGAGTCAGCTCCCTTGAGCCTCCAAAAGGGATCAAGGAGATTTGGTCTAGTTTTCACTATCATAAAGGCATGGTGTGTAGCATGTTTGGTGCCTGTGTCCACCAGTCCTGGTGCTTTTGGAGGTGTAGTCACCCACTCCTGTCCAGAAAATGCCTTTCTAGTTGAGCCCCTCTGCTTGGCTTTCCTGCTCATGATTCATGGTGAAAAGCCTTTTCTCTGGGTACCTCAATGTTGTTACCTTTGAACTTGGTTTTGCAATGCCTGGGTCATGTCCAAGGCAGGGTACACAAGGGAGAAGGAGCAGGTAGGGAGAAGAGGCTGTGGGCATAGAAGGCTGCTCTGGGCAGCCTGTTTTGTTTACCTGGTCTCAGGTACACTTGGACCAGAGGGCCTCAGACCTTCAGGCTGGGGACATGGTGCTCAGCCTACCCCCTCCACCACTGCCCTCTCCAACTTGACCTCTGACTTACTTCAATCCTATGAAATGATTTGCACCAGTTTGTAGTCCTCTGGCTTGTCCCCCTCCAGGTTGTGTTCTTCCATGGCCTTGCAGATCATAGCTGGAACCATTTCCTGGTTGGATACCTGTAGTAGATCATGGGACAGGCCCTCAGGGCATGGGGTTCTGGGGTTGGCTCCCCCAGAGTACAGCTGCCAGAGACCATATGGAGCCACCTCTGTTCAGGGCTGGGTCTAAAGGGGCCTCACTCTCTTCTTTTGCTCCTCTGGGGAGACCTCCATTGAATAGGGGGGGTCTTTCCAAACATTCTGAAACCTGTACCCTGGGTACTTGGCCTTAACAATTGCTATGAACTTTCAGGGCCCTGATGACAAAGGGTGACCAAGCAGCAGAGGGTGGGGGCTGAAGAGTGAAATCTGGGCCTTACTCTGTCACCTCCTGTGCTTGTCCTTAGGGAGTGCCCCTGCCCCAATCCTCCTCCTCCAGGATACCTCCAGGGCAGAGCACACAACATGTAGTCCAAGCCCAGATGTCAGAAGGAGGAGGGGCTGGATGATAACCTATGGCACTCCAGGACTGCCCCAGGCTCCAGGATGCAGCTGTAGTCAGGCGCAGTTGCCTTGACCCTGAGGGCCCAGCTAGAGGCAGGGCTTAGGTCAAGGGTTGAACACATGACAGTTTAGTTAAACCACACCTGCTCCTTGCCACAAGAGAAGTGCAGCCCGTGGTGGGGGTGTAACATGGCAGCTCAGCCAGCCTCTGTGCAGTGGGGCTGGAATGGCTCCATCTGCACATCCCATCCAGGATCTGGGTCCTGCTCACATCTTGATGGCCACCATCCTGGAGAAGACCCAATGATCCCTTCTGGGTTGTGACATCACCCCTCACTGGCCAAACACTGGCCCAACCTCCACATTGAGGCCAAAGGTCACCTGCTGTCCCTCTTCTTCTCTGACCCTCCAGTGACCCCCATTTCCCCTATGATAAAGTCAAGCTCCATCCAGTAGCTCACAGGGTTGATGTGACCCAGCTCTCAAAACCTTTCTGACTTCAACTCTTCCCCTTGACCCCTGCTCCTTCACCTGGCCTCCATGTTGTTCCTCAGGCTAGCCAAGCACATGTCCCCCTCAGGCCTGGCAGGCTGTCCCCTCCCTCTTCCTCTTTGGGGCTGTCTCAGAGAGCCCTTCCCAGGCCTTCCTGACTCAGCATGCTAGCCTCGCTCATATGTCCACTGTCCTGAGCTTTGACCACCATCGAACTCATGCACTTCCTGCCTCTGGAGGTGGCTCTCTGTCCTTCCCCACTCACTGCAAACTCTGCTCCAGGATGACAAAGAGGGAACATGTCATTCCTTATGTGTCTACTGCCTGACCCAGTGATGGGCCCCAGGGGATGGCTCTACACCCAGCTCACCATGATGCTCTTGTATTGCTGGCTGTTGTCCTCATCCAGGCTGACATGGACAATGTAGTAGTTGGCCACGTACCATTTATAGCATGGCTGTGGGTCGTGGTGCTTGTGGCTGGACCAATTTGCCCTGGGTTTGATGGAGTAGGAGGAAGAGGATGTTCCTCTGGATACTGATGTGACAATGGAGGAGTTCCGTGTTGATGGAGAGGTTGACTGCCTTAACTGTGGATAACAGCAATATCAACAGAAGGCCTGGAACCTTGGGGCACCCTAGGGTTACTCTAGAACCTCTAGTAGGCTCTAGAAATTCATAGTAGTCAACAATTCTTGAACCCTTTGTGGACCTGGAGAAGGCTAAGCAGGCACAGAAGAAGGAGGGTGAGGATGAGGGTGAGGGCCCACATGAGAAGAGGTGGGCAGTTACCTTTATTTCATGGCCATCTTGGGACTCTGGGACATTGTTCAGGTGGATTTTCAATTTAGGCTTTGAGAATCTGGCCACATGTATGTGAGGTGAGTCAGCTGCCTCCCCACTGCTGAAGTCAGGACCACACTGGAACTGGACACTGGAGTAGGGGTTGCTGCTACCACTGGACCCAGTGTCGGGGGTCTGGCAGCTGAGGTATGGGTCAGCTTACCTTGGGGGCCTCACTTGGAATGCAATCAAACTTCTCCCCTGCTACCACTGCACCCTGCTAAGTGGTCATTCCATTAATAGTAGCCACTGGGCTCTAACTCACTGAGAGATCATGTAGCATGACCCCATTTTACAGAAGAGGAAAGAGTCCCAGGGATGGGGCAACTCGCCCCAGTCACAGGCTTGGCTGGGAGGCGAGCTGAGATCCCCATGCTAAACAGTCAGGCTCCCCAAGCCCACACTTAACCTGAAGTTTCCATGAGCCCTGAGCCAGCCCACACTTGTCCACCCTGGATGGGGAACTCACTCTTCACACCAAGATTTGATGCCTTCTAGGCGGTGTTTGCCCTTGACTTTCTTACCAGCCGACTGGGATTTGGGCTCCAGTTCACAAGACAGGTGGTAGCTGTGTGACAGATTGGCAGCTGTAGGGTCCTAGGAGCCACACCTCAGGTCTCCTGCTCAGTGTCTGCACAGCAGTTGGCATATTGGTACCGAAGCTCTCTTCAGGCAACAGGTCCTATGCTGACCCCAGATCCTCAGTGGTGATCCCACACCTACTGTGGCCTGATGCTGCATTGGCTTCACCTATCTTTCTTGCTGAGCTGCTCCATGTCTCTAAACGAGGTCCCAAATTGTTCATTGGGCATAAGGGAGTCATAGAAGCAGCCTGCCTGGAGCTGCTGGAGCTCAGTGATCTTCTGGTATTCCTGGGGCCAGAGGGAAGGAATAGTCACTGTCAAGGCATGGGTGGTTCGCTGGGTGGGGTGGGGGCCAGTGGCTGGTTTCACTCCTGTGGGTCCCCTGACCCCTCCACTACCTTCCAGTCTCTACCTGCCCTCAGAGCTGAGTTCACACAGCTCATCCACCATGAGGTTGTCCTTCATCCCAAGTATATCCACTATCCTCTAGAAGGAGGCTTTGGCCCTCTCTTTTCTCCTCAAACTCTCACGATCAAACTAAGAGGAAACCTCATGCAGCCTGGGGGTGTCCTGCCTGCGAGGAACACTGTGTTCCATCCCTACACCCCACCCCAGACCCACTCCAACAGTGATGGCCACAGCTGCTCACTTTCCTCCTTTTGTGAAAATTGACCATCTTTCCCTGGAAGACAGAGTTTGCATCCATCATGAAGGGGCCCCCATCCATTGCCATGCCCATCACCCTTAAGCCCCTCTGGGCTCCAGGTGTGAGGACCAGTAGTGGAGACAGAGAGAACCTTCAATCTCAGCCTCGATGACAATGGAGAGATGGCCCCTGGGACCAGCCTCCTTCCACTCATCTGCAAGAAGGAGGTCATGGAACCCCAGCTTCCAGGGAGGCTGTGGGTTTCAGGACATCCTGTGAGCCCAGTGGTGAGAGCTCAGGGCTTTAGGGAGTGGCCTCTCCTCCCAAGACTCAGGGTCCCTTTCCCACCCTGTCCCTGCCCCCAGGCTCACTTACTACCAGATACTCCTGCATGGCATAGTTCAGCATAAAAAACGGAGTGAGAAATGTTCCCAGACATGAGACTATGCCATGGATGACATCCTGTAGCATTGGGTAGGGTGGCAATGAGCACAGGCTCTCAGGTGCCCCCAAGACCATGCCCTGAACACTCCTCAGTCTCAGACTCCTAGAACCACAGCCTTCCCTGGACAGTGTCAGACCCTTAACCCTCACCCCTTAAGGTCCCTTCCAGACTCCAAGGACCCCAAACTCCATTGTAGTCACCTCACAGCACTGGCTTTTTAAAAGTCACCAAGTTTACCCCCCTCTCACAGTCAATCCACTTTATGTCAGCTCTTCCAGACTCTTACTCTGACTGGCTGCAACTAGTCCCCCAAGATTCCCATAGCTCATGGTCCTAAATGTTCCAGAGGAAGGGACATTGATAGGAGGCTTTCCAGGCTTAGTGGTCCAGAGGGATAGGCCTGAGGAGGGCCCCCATGCTGACTCATGCACACTCACCCTCTCCTGCTGCTGCTCCTTATTCTGGGCTTTTTTGAGCTTCATCTCCAGGGTGGCAAACTTGGAGATCTCCTCTTGTCGGGGTTGAGAACTAGGTCAGTGAGGCCCTCCATCTCTCAACTATTGTCCCTGGGGCCTTGGGCACCTGGATCAAGTGGGCAGGTGGAAATCTGCTGCCAGCACATGCCTGAGGTCCCCTGCCTGACCTTGTGAAAGTCGACCAGCCTCCCTTAGCCTGTTTATCTTTGGTATGAGGACAGAGACCTGAACCCTCATCAGGAGTCCAGAGGCCTCAGTGTTGCACGCTAGCAGTGAGGATGCTCTGGCCATTGTGCTCTACCCCTCAGAGTCAAGAGAATGCTCAGTCATGTTGCTTTTCTCCCTTGAACCTTGCCACTTCACTTTGAGGGTGGCACAACTACTTGATCCAGCTTCCATTCCACATGAGGACACAGAGCCCAAAGAAGCTGTTGACTAGGACTGAATCACTCTGGGCCTCAGAGAACAGGCTGCTCCCTTAAGACAGTGGCCACATCCGAGCTGACCTCACCTCACCACTGACCACCAATAACTGGTGTCTGGTTCTCCTGGCCTCTGGGTACGGGTTGGGGCCTCATGTCATCCCAATTCCCCAAGGATGGGATATTTCTGGACGCTGAGTTAAGCATCTTCTGCCTTCCCCAGCCAACAGGAGTGGAGGCCCCAAAATCTGCCTGAAGCCATACCAAAGGCATCCCCTCTCCTGGAGCCCACTGAGGATATTCTGCCTGCAGACAAGTCCTACTCAGGAATGGGTCTCCATGGTGCCAGATCTAATTGTCCAGGTAGGGTAGGGGTTGCCAGGAGTACTGAGCACTGAAGTTTTGCTTCCTCTTTTATGTGGAAGCTTCTAGATTTGATCAGGAAGGACTGCCATGGTTTTCTGTCTCCCAAAGATTTCTCATAGCTCTCTGGCTCAAATGTCATTAGTTATGAGGCACAGTTATGAGACCTTCCACTCAGATGGAGACTTCTTATCCTATCAGTTCATCATCTCCTCCTGGAACATCCCAGCTTACTCCACAGAACCCAAAAACCACAGCTTCCTGCCCTACAACTGTCCCCCACCTGACCACAAATCAAACATATCCCTCTACATCTTCAACCAGTATAAACCAGACTGGATGTTTTCAAAGAAACTTTCAGTGAAAAACTAAAATCCCCATTACCTGAGCCCCAACCCTCCAACCTCCTCTTTACCTTGAAGATCAGCTCACTGCTCTGTGAGTGGTTGTTCTCATTTGAGACAATCTCAGATAGCATCTGGAAGAGGTGGAGGCTGTCCCTGGGGGAGGGCAAGAAAAGAAGGAGAAAGATGGGAATAGGCAGGAGGGTATAAAGGCTAATCCATTTTACTTTAGTCACTTGGGACTCAGTCTGCCTGGGTGGGTGGTGCTGAAACTGGGTAGCTCTGAGCACTGCAGTACATCATGAGGTTTGGGAGCTGAGTTCTGAGGTGGGCACAATGGGGACCCCCATTCCCATTTCATGAGCAGTTGATTCTGACATGTAGACTTCAAAGGACAGTGTGTTGCTGAGAAGTAAACACTTAACATGCCCCCATTTGGTTCAACTCTGACAGTGGATGGAAGGGGAGGCAAAACAATCAATCTCAGGTGCCCCCCCACACACAGCCCTTGCCCAGGAGCTACTACCTCCCAGGCCCCCTGAAGGACAATGTCCAGCCCCCACAAGGTCCCTGGTGTCCCTGGAGAAGCCTGCCCACCTGGAAAATTTCTTCCACGTCTTAAGATGGTGAATTGAATGGCTTTCAAGGGCAGAGAAGATGGTATAGAACAAGGAAAATTTCTTGAGGATTTGGCACTCCTGAGAAGGGAGAATGAGCAGTGAGATGTGGTCTGAGTGTCCCCCTGCTCCAGCTTCAGCCCTCTCAGCTGACATCTCCCCTCTAGGATGAGACAGACACGCAGTGAGACCCTGAGGTCATGCTGTGGACCCAGAGAGGGACACTCACACTCAACCTGAGCGAGTAGCCTGGGTGGGAAATGAGGATAGTGTAGAGCTGTGCTACAGACCAGGGAGGGCCTGGAAGACTGAGAGCCAATAAAAGCACAGAAGGGCTCCAGAATTCCAGAGAGGGCCCCATGAGCACACCCTGGCCACCTCGATCCAGTGCTCCACCACCCTGGCCCTGTCCTGAGCCTTCATGCTCTGGTCCCTAAGGCAGGTTGTGATGCAGTTAGTCACATGCTTGAACTGGGTGACAATAGCATGGATGGTGGGTACAACATGCTCCTTGCCCTTTTTGTTGTGTTGGGACCAGATGGCACCCAGGCAGTGATAAGGCACCACCTTCTTCAACTGCTCCTGGGGAGGAGATGTTAGTGTGTCCCACACCCAAGCACCTTAGATCCCACAGGCCCTCAAGACCCAGGTTAAGGTCC
Source organism: Dasypus novemcinctus (assembly GCF_030445035.2). Lineage (NCBI taxonomy): Eukaryota > Metazoa > Chordata > Mammalia > Cingulata > Dasypodidae > Dasypus > Dasypus novemcinctus. The sequence continues at coordinate 9,813,229 of NC_080703.1, forward strand.
AGTGGTCTCAGCTGGAGCTTGGCAGGCTGAGGACAGGGTGTGTTCTCTGTCCCCTGATTGGACATAACACAAGTGACCCAATGCCCAAGCCTAGAGGGGAAGAGGAAACTACACTTTAGAGTCCCTCTCACAAACTCCAGCATGGGAGGCACCTCATGCCTCCACAGGCCCAAGCAGTACCATGGTTCCTCCTGATAATGCCTCCTGGCTTGCTAGCAGTCACGTGCATGGTCCCTAGCCTAGGAGGGTGTGCGGATGCTTTGGGTGCCTACCGAAGGATCCAGTGCTCATCTGGGTCTTATTAGTGTCAGTGCTGTGGAGACCCCAGCATAGAGCAGGCCACCCATGGAGGCTGGTTGCACCTCAGTGAGCTCCCTTCAACCCCTACTGGCCATGCCCCCTCAGGCTTTCTATTTCTTTGCTCTCATATAATCTTCACAGTCGGTGTGTATGGTAGGTATGTGTAGTGTCCTTTATCTACTGTCTAGAGAGGGCAAGTGTAGGTTTAGGGATTAATAAACTTGCTCAGGTTAAAAATCTGGGAGTGGAGTGAGGCTTTGGAACAAGATAATAAGATTCTAGATCAGGGGATACTAAGGCTGGAGTGGCAGATCCTGGGAGGAAGATCCACCTCAATCCACCCTGCCGATCACAGCTGCTCACCACATCCATCTGTGTCAACTGCTCTGCCACCAGCTCAGGAGGGAAAGCCAGGAGGTTGGCCTTCTCCTCACTCAGCAGGTTCTTTGAGGTCTCAGGCCAGGAGCAGGAAGGCTCTGGAGGTGTAACCTGCCCTGCTGCTGACTTTAGCTCTGACAATGGCTCTGGTGGTGCTGCCAGACATGCCTTCCCCTCGAGAGCCTGTGCTGCTGAAGGTGAGTAACCAGGCTATAGTTCCAGAAGGGACCCTGGTGCAGACTGTATAGGTGGCACTGGAGATAGTAGTGGGATTGCCTCTAGCTCAGGAACCTGTGATGCAGATGGTGATGTGCCTTCTTCCAGCCTGGCAGCAGGTGCTCCATCTGGGGATGAAGCTGACTTTATCTGCAGAGTGGTCATTGGTCCTACCTCCATATGTAGCTGTGGAGGTGGCACCAAAGCTTCTTCAAGCACTAAAGCTTGATGTGCTTCTGATGTTGAAGGGGCAAGCTCTACCTCCAGAGTGGGTATTGCTGATCCATGTATAGTTGTCAAGTTAGGTGGAGCTGGACTTGCCTCTGGCTCTGGATCTGGTGCATCTGATGTTGACATGGGTGACCCAGGCTCTGGAACTTGTTCAGCTGATTGTGATGTAGCTGCCTCCACCACATGAGCAGGTGCTCCAGCTGATGAAGTTGTAGGTGCTACAGCAGGTAATGTGTCAGGATCTACTTCCAGAGCAAGCACTGGTGCAAACTCAGTAGCTGGCAGTGGAAGTGGGAATGGAGTTGAATCAGCCTCTGGAACTGCCCCTGTGTCTGCTGCAAGTGGTGGAATTGGTACCACAGTTTGCACTGGAGGCATTTGCAGCTCTGGAGCTGAAAAAGGAGCTGGAGAAGAGGAAGGTTCACATGATGAATGGCACCAAGTGTCTTTCAAATACAGAGGAGATCCCACAACCTCCAGGGGAATATCTGGTTCAAAAAAGTGTGCCCAGACTGCAGTCTCCCAGGTGACTAGACTGAGGTTCTTCTCTGCTCCTGGCCCAAGAGCAATCTCTGGTAGGTTCTGCCTATGTGGTCCAGTCCCGGCCACCACCCACAAGCTCCCATGCTACTACTCCTAGCCTCCTCACCCTTTGGGTCTTCCTCAAAGGGCTCTGGATGGCTCATCTGTGAAAGCAGAATCATGGCACGGTACTCTAGGGCAGAGTCAGGTAAATGCACCTGGGCATAGATCACCAGCAGTTTGATGCAGAGAGATTCTGTTGGTTCTAGGAAATCTTCAGGGTACTGGTCCAGCCGGGTGCTCAGGAGAGAGGAGAGGGTGCTGAGGGCAGGTAGGTGGGCGGCAGGGTCAGAAAATGGCCTTTCTTCCACACTGCCCCCCAGAGACCCTCTCACTGGAGTGCAAAGTCCATAAGGACAGGGAAGGGTTTTGACTGGTCTGTTCATAGTCTGGCACTGACACATAGTAGGATCTTCATCAATATGTGAGTGTCCTTCTGCCCCAGACCCTCCTAGCCCCCACCCAGTAATTCTGGCCTGAGAAGCTGACCCTCCGGGGGGTCATAGGATAAGTGGGGCCCAGTGTTCTGCCCAGCCCTTCCCTGCCACTGACCACCCAACTCCCCACACTGGTCTCAGGTGAGGAGAGCCCCTCTCCCTCTCCCAAAGTACACTCACTTTTTCATTTCAAGGCATATGACATGACCGCCACTGCCATGGTGCTTATGTCCATATCTAGGAGAGATCATGAGCATGTCATAGCTAACTTATTAGTGTACCCCCTGCTTAAGAAGACTCATGTTACTGCCTGCAGCTGCAACTCAAATGGAACCCAGAAGAGCAGGGAAATTTGTCTGCTTTGTTCACTGCATGAGCTACATGCTTCAGAAAGTGTCTGCAGCTAGTAGGCACTTGATGTATACTTGTGAAGGAATGAGTCCTAAGCAGCACCTTCTCAGACCTAGGGTGAGTCTGGACCCCTCTGGTGACCTACAATGATCCCTGCTCTGACCACACCAAGGTTGGAGGCCCTGAAAAGGATCTCAAACCTCCTTTAGAAATGAGAAAACTGGGGTCAGTAAGGGGGAGATGCTGTGAGCTTCTTCACTGGGAAGAGGAAAGTCCTGCCTAGGAACAACCCTGCCCCTCCAGCTACCCTGTCCACTGAACCAGGGTTGGGGAAGCACTTCCCATGGATTCTCCCATTAGTCCTTACAATCAACCTTGAAGATTTTTCCTTTAAATGTTCTTCTTCCCAAGGAGGAAACTGAGGCCAGTAGGTGAAATGACATTTCTGAGGCACAAGAAAGTTGGGGGTAGAGCAGTCAAGTGGCCAGGCATGGGGCTGGCTCTTACCTGTGGAACAACCAGTCCAGGACCTGCTCGGTGGTGGTGAAGACCTGGTATGTTCTGAAGATGTTGATATATATGAGGTCACCCTCCTGGAAGGCAGGCACCAGATGCTCCATCAGCTTCTCCCAATTGCCTGCCTTGACCGTCCGCACTGTGCAGCTCTCCTCCCTCGTGAGGGTCGAGTTGTTTTTCCTCTAGGATGGGACAGAGGAGGCACATGTGATTGGAGGCAGAACTGTAGACCCCCAGGTGAGGCTGGGGCTGTGGGCAGACCTGCTGCACCCAAGCCCTCAGTGACTTGAGGCCAAGGGGGATGTGTGTGCCTCTAGCAGAGAAAGGCCCTTGGCCTTAAAATTGAATTTGAGGTGAAGAAATAATTGAAAAATGAGATCCCAGACACAGCAAAGGGCAGACACGTGGAGTGTCCTTACAAGGAGAAAGATCCTTGCAGCCCTGAGGATTTGAACAGATTCCTCAGGGAACAACAGCAAGCCCACCTGGTCAGTAAACAACTTCCAGGCTTCACTATTCATGGGGCAAGAGTCCCAAGGCTATGCCATTTGCCACCCTGACCGCAGATCAGGAAAATGAAGGAAAATGAAAAGAGCCAGTTCCAGGCAGGGCACAAGGATGCTCCCACCGAAACAGCCAGCCAGTGATAATTGAACTGCTCCAGCCTTAGGTATCTGGCCCTCGTTCTTGAAAGTGATGTCTGTGTGTCCTTCATTCCTGGGAGCCTCTACCAGGGGCGGGAGGGATCAGTGCCTTGGGGTACATGGGATGTGTTCAGGACAGCAGTGCTGACAGGGTCGCAGGGAAGGACAGTTCAAGGTTCAGCAGCACCAAAGGCCGAATCACTGCTCTAAGCTGCTTCCCTTCTGGAAAATTGGGCAGCTGAGTCCAGACCTCAGCTCCTGACCTGGGAAGGTGGAGGGAAAGGCTATGGGAGATCACAAGAACCCTCCTAAGTGAGAGGAGCAGTATGGCTTGGAGCAAGTGTGGAAGGACAGTCACAAAGACTGCTGCTGGGGACATGGGGCTGGGAGTGGAAACAGAAATACAGCAGCAAAAAGCACATGTGTCAAGTGAGCCCACCCCTCATCCTACCCTGAAGGGAAGCCCATGGAAATGACTCCTCTCTGCTATTCCTTTAACCATTGGAATTGACCTGCCCCCTGGTCTACTGAATGGCAGTGTGGTGGGTGATTGGTGGGAATCCAGGTTGCTCAGGAAGCAGGATATTGGGCCACTCAGGGGCAAAAGCCCTGGGAGAGGGAGAAAGGGAGAGGCTGGGGTGGGATACAGGCCTGGGGTGTTTCTCCACGGTTGCAGGACACCAATCAACACCTGCTCCTACCTGGAACCAGCACTGGCTCTGGCTGGGACTATGATGGACCTCTACCTTCTGCAGAGAGATGGAGTAGATGAGGCCATCCTCCAGCTCCTCATTGACCATCTGCGTGGAGCTCTGTGAACACAGTGCCCAGCAACCAGGCCAAGAGGCATCAGCTAGTGGACTGCCCTACTTCACAAGGGAAGCTGCTCCTTGTTTTGGCTGGGACCTAGATCAGGCCCAGATGGGTGCCTGCTTTCCTCTCCAGCCCCACTGGAGAGGAGATGACAAATGGGGGAACAAGGTTAACACAGGTAAACCTGGGTGCCACCCCAAGATGAGCCTTTCAGCCATGACCTGGCAGTTGACAGGGAAAGACCTCCTGGGGACCTGTCCCTGAAGCCTGCTCCTTCCCAGGGTGGTCCCACTGCTTATGTCTCCCACCCACTGGGAGGTGGATGGACATGGAGCTGCCCAGGAAGGAGCAGAGTAGTGGCATGTGCTGAGTTGGCTGTCCCTGAGCCACCCCATATTACCTTTGGGTACCTCTGGGATGATAGCCAAGGGCTCTGTGGCTGAGGCCTGAGCCAATGTTGAAAACAATGGAAAAGGGACTCATTTCTGGTTTGGTTGAGGCTGGAGCCTTGTGAACTAGCAACATAGCAGGAGAACATGGTTCCCTCTCAGGTGTCTCCTGTCAAGTGAGCTGGGAAGGGGCTGCCTTTGGAATCTGGGTGCCTGGTTACCAGAATTCCAAGTTCTGTTGGGATCTCTCATCAAGAAAGTGAGGTCACCTCCTTAGCTCACCTTATCTGGGCCCCTCAACTGTAAGAACTCCACAAAAGTCCATCTGCACATCTGTCTGTCTATCCTCACCTAGATCACCTTGTTAACTGAACACAGTTCTGCCAACATGTCCCTCCCTATGGCTACCTGGGAAGGCCTGTGTGCAGCTCAGTCCCCAGCCATGTTCAGACCCAGCTACTCCTTCTTTTCAGTTTTGTGCCCCCAGACTAATCACCAAGGCTTCCCCAGTCTCCTCACTGACACAGTGGGAATTGTTCTAGCATCTGCTTCCTGGAGACATCATCAAGCCTAAGTGGGTAGAACACTGAAAACCCCATAGTCTTGTTTCCCATGTAGATAATACACAGATAGACATGGAATAAACAGTTAGAGATGGATGTAACACCCAATAAAATTCAAAACAGGGCTGGGTAGGGCTGTGTGAGCTTAGGAAACTCACTTTCCCTCCAGGATTGCTGTCTCATTCTGTTCCACGATGAGGTTGAAATGAGATGAAATTCAGTCATTGTTGCTGAGCCAGGAATCCTTCCAGAGGCTTCCCATTGTATTTATTTATTTATCTTTCTTTTAATTTTTTTAGTTTTATTAACTTAGTAGATCACATAAAATGTTACATTAAAAAAATAAGGTTCCCATATACCCATTCCCCACCCCCACCCCATCAATTTGTAAATTGTATTTTTTTGAAGATACATACATCACAAAAAAGGTTACATTATAAAAAGCATAAGAGGTTCCTGTGTACCCCCCATGCCCCCACCCCACTCCTCCCACACTAACAATCTCCCCCATCATTGTGGTACACTCATCACACTCAGTGAACACATTTTGGAGCCCTGCTGCACCACATGGGTAATAGTTTACTCTGTGGTTCACACTCTCCCCTGGTACATTCAGTGGGTTATGGCAGGGCCCTGAGCCTCAGCAGAGTTGCAACTCCTACTCTCTGGTTCCTTGGACTTACCCAGGTCAGCTAACAGGGAGGTGAAGATGGTCAATCACCACATCAGGGAACTGAGAGTGCCTACAACTGCAAGCAGGAGAATTGCATCCATCATCCATGTGGAGTCTAAGCCCCCTCTCAATATAGAGGTGGAGAGGACATCACCATCCCAGGACCCACAGAATGGAGGAATAAAATATGGATTAGAGTGGATTTACTGATATTCTACTATAAAACTTTTGTGACTAGTAATAGAAGAAATTGTATCATTGGTGGGGAGAAAGTGGCCACAGTAGTCATTGAGGGCAAGGAGTGGGAAGAAGTGATGTGATGAGGGGCATTTTTGGGACTTTGGAGTTGTCCTAAATGATATTGCAGGGTCAGATGGCTATACATTATATATCCTGCCATAACCCACTGAATGTACTGGGGGAGAGTGTGAACTACGGAGTAAACTATTACTCATTGTATTTAGAGTCAGAGGCAAATGCCTCCTCTCAGCCACCGTGGTGGGCTGCCTGTGCCCTGCGTCCCTGCCATCTTTGCTTCCAGGTACAAGCAGCCTCAGATAATCCCCCTTGGACTGAATCCTGGCCTAGGGATTTGCTGCTAAACACAATAATATGGCTAAATGTCAGGACACCTCCCCCTAAGATTTACACTAAATTCTTTTCTGTCTTCACCACTCTCTTTCTACCTCTATTGATCTATCTCCCATTTAATATGAATCCTGCAGATCAATACAACAGGGCTGGGAAGCAGCTCCTCCCCCAGCTGAGCCTCAGTCGAGGCTCTGTGCACAGCAGCTGCCTTCCTAGCCTCCTCTCTGACCAAACTCCCTCTGGCTCTGACTCTTTCCCTGCTGTGCTTTTCCCAGGCTCCCTCTTCCCACATTGTGTGCAGAGTTGTCTCCCTCTTGTCATTCTGTTCACAATGTGTCACCTCAATGTGTTATTCCAGGCCCTCCCACCTGGTGGTCCCATAGTCCTCCTCACAGCACCCTGCTTAGCTTTCTCTATAGCTTTCTTGGGATATTGGGGCAAAGTGAATATGCTTGGCTTTTGGGAACATGCCATTTTGGAAACCAGAGGCAGACAGTTGGGATTGAATGTCTCACATGAAGACACATTCAAGTCTTCATCTGTTTTCCTGGAGTAGTTAACCCATTTGGAAATAGGGCTTTTGAAGCTATTGTCGTTATTTAAGGTGTGAACTCATTTATGAATAGGATCTTTGAAGATCACATTTAGAATAGGTAAATTAGTCATGGCAAGCCTTAATTCATATCACTGGATCCTTATAAGAAGAAAAAAGCCAGTCAAAGTCAATATAAGGTAGAATTCAGTGGAAAGTTTCAAAGAGCATACACAAGAAGGGAGATGCCACCATGTAATAGAAGCAGAGATATAAGCTAAGGATCCCCAAAGTTTGTAGCTGTTCAAAACTTGAACTCTATAGATGTCTGAGAGAAAAATGGCCATTAAAGACCTTGATTTTGCTCTTCTAACTTCCAAAATTTGAGGTGATAAATCCTGCTTGTAAGCCAAACAGCATGTGGAGTTTGTCATAACAACCCTGGAAAATGGAGACATTATCAATTAAATCAATTTAAGTACTTAAAAACTAAAAATGAAATCTAAAGAAATGGTAATCTAAGCCAGTGATAGAACAAAACTAATACTGCAATTCATGGGAAGTGAGAAAAATGAATTAATACATTCAGAAAAATGAGAACTAATGAAATAATTGTGTAAGCCTACTTACCTGCATGATGAAGGACTCTTCTATTCATTGACATGACCCATCTCATAACTGTTGACTTAGTTTGTCATTATTTTTAAAATTACAGGTTGAATGATCAATTTTCAGAAATTGAAGTCTTGCTGTTGGATACAACTACATGTCTCATTATTTCCTTCTCATACATGTTATTTCTCACACATTTTTAAGAAATAAAGGATTATGTATGACATTATGAAGATCTCGTACTTCAATTACTGCTCTAAATATCAATTCATGTCAATATTTAATTTTATTTTAATTTAATATATTACATCTTTATGTGTGCCCTAAAGATTTGTATAAATATTTCCCTGCATTGGGTTGTAAAGGTTGCTCTTCATAAAATTTTGTTTTTCATCTTGAATATATTTTTGCCTAATTAATTCATAACAGCTTTGATAAATGAGAAAGAAAGCAGTTTATATAAAGTAATAAGTGCCTAATAAATGCTAGTTTAAAGAAACAAATTTTGTTACTCAATGCAATAAATATCTAACAAAATGAGGAAAAATCAATAAATGTATTATTTAGGAATAACTAAAAGATAGCTTAAATAAAGGAAAAATAAATAAATATATTTGTGACTTCTCAGGCAAGGAAACACCTGCCAGTGGAGAAATTTACTGAGTGATGGCTAATGGGAGAAAAAATTCTGAGATAATTGAGTAAACAAACTGAGTTATACATGGGGTTCATGCTAATTAACCACCTTCCTTGATAAAATGGATTGACTCCAGAGGTTCATTCACAGTGGGTTAAAACAAATCCTATTGTTTTTATTCAACAAAGGAAACTTTCAGTTAGGTCTTTTAATGGTTTTGGATCCTGGAATCACATAAATTGCATAATTCTGTTTGCTTCTGTTAGTTAGAACTTTTGATGAAAAGCGATGGTCAGATTTTACATCTTTTAGGAAAGTGCTTAAATATATGGATTTCTTTTCTTTATAAACATTCTCTTGATTTTCCCTTTTCAGGAGTTGACAGGATGACCTCACAAAGGAAATGTAAATTATTAAATTCTCAGGTCTATACTACCATCTTGGCTTCAAGTGGTATTTTTGAGGGATTCCATTATGCTTTTTTCAAGATGTCAGTTTGCTTCTGACACATGAACTGCCATGCCAGTGGTTGTGCAGAAGCTTTCAAGGTTCTATGAACAGTAAATCTGACAACAGTAATGATTACAACCAAGCAACATAACTAATGTTTATGGGTGACCCGTTACCACATCAAACTCAAATTATTTGAAAAATTCTATGTGCTATTTTGACAAAATGACAACCAATTAGCATTCTCTTTAGACAATTATGTAGGGAGCATAACTAAAAAGAAATGTTCCCTAGCATACTTCCAAGTCCACCACGTACAGGGAGCCAAGAAAGCTATTGTTAAACGAGGCAGGCCGTGCTGCATTATGATGCATCCCTATTTTCTCCAGTCAACAAGCTGAATACCACACCAATTTTCAAAATTATTTACTCATTCTCATACATTACAATTATTTAAATTATATAAGCACCTAAGAAAACCAAATACTACTTAAATCACGAGGAGAGATATCATGGTGGTATACGATGGGTGAAATTACAAAAAAATCTACCTTCGTGTGAGGAAAAACTCTACGATGTCCTCTTCTCAAAGTTTTGATATCTTAGAGCCCTTCTATTTTGTATTATTTTTGTGTACACTTGATGTAATAAGAGAAAATATTGTTCCTTTTTCAGGGAAAGAGGAGGTCTATAGCTTCTAAATATAAGTTAAAATAAGAAACCTCAGAGAAATCATAGAAATTGCTATGACCATCATTGAATGTCCTTCATGGAGACCTTAATCCTTTGAGGATAAAATTCAGTTCTAATGATGCCTGCATGGCTGAACCACCTGTCATAGAGTAGCAGTATAGAGAAATTTGTGTGAAAGTCCAAATGAACTGCCAAATTAAGGACTTAGCTAATCCTGATAGAAAATCTTCCTCTCCAGGTTTGCTAACATCTTTTAAACAGGAGAAATTCTTTAAGGTTTTCCCTGATGTCTTCCCTTTATATTGTCTGGAGACCCATCTATTACTAACTTCAAAGACATGATGAATCCTTCTTTAACTTTAGATCTATTAGAAACAGCATTTAAAGAATATTCAATGTTAGGTATTGTCAATCTCTAACTTTTTTAGTTAATGCCATTAGGAGTGTAAAATAATTTACCATAACACAAGCCACCCATGAGGTAAAACATGTAGCTCAAGTTTTTGAAAATATCATGAGGGAAACGGACTTTGGCCCAGTGGTTAGGGCGTCCGTCTACCATATGGGAGGTCCGCGGTTCAAACCTGGGGCCTCCTTGACCCGTGTGGAGCTGGCCATGTGCAGCGCTGATGCGCGCAAGGAGTGCCGTGCCACGCAAGGGTGTCCCCCGCGTGGGGGAGCCCCACGTGCAAGGAGTGCGCCCGTGAGGAGAGCCGCCCAGCGTGAAAAGAAAGAGCAGCCTGCCCAGGAATGGCGCCGCCCACACTTTCTGTGCTGCTGACTACAACAGAAGCGGACAAAGAAACAAGACGCAGCAAATAGACACCAAGAACAGACAACCAGGGGAGGGGGGGGGGAAATTAAATAAATAAATAAATCTTTAAAAACAAAAGAAAATATCATGATAAATAGAGAAAAATCACATACCTCACATTTATGATTCTACAATTTAAACAGATACAGGGGAAACAAAAGGCCCTGTATTAATACAATACTGATATTGCAACCTTTGTTGGTTAGATTCAGAATTGTCCTTGTCCTCTTCTCTCCAGGAAATAAACTGTCCATCAGACTTCTCAATCAGAAACAAAATTACTTGCCTATAAAGTAGGCATTTTCAGACTCTTCTTGATTTTGGGTCAGCAAGGAGAAACAAGTCTGTTAATAAATGGTCATCCAGCTGTGCTTTCATTAGAAAGTAGAACAACGTTCTCCCCTGTTAAGACCTTCCAGTACCCCCCTCCCTTTCCTATGAGGAGTAAAAATATCTGTTAGGAATCACCAAACACATTCTATCTTTCTACCACATGATCTCTGTCCTTTAGACTTTAACTTCTCAATATGTCTTTCCTCTCAGCCCTTCCACTGTGGAGAAGTAGGAGCCTGTGACCACCCCCACCTGAGAGGAAAATTCCACAGCCCCCTAACTGCATATATCTCGCTTCTGTAACAAGCTTGCTCGACTGTAAAACCTTATCTCAAGGCCTCCTGTAGAAAGTGTCATCAGCCCCTAGACCAACTTGACTCAGACCCTTATAAATAACAAAAACTCCCCAACCACTTATCTCCCCTGATAGAATTCCCAGCGCTTGATTAACCACAAACATCTGCTTCTGTACGTGCCTGCTTGCTGAGCTATTGCCCCCCGCCCTGAACCTAAAAGCCTATATAAGCAAACTCCCCCCGTGACTCGGGGCTGCTCTCCCCTCTGCGTAGGAGAGGCAGTCGCCGCACGGCTAATAAAGCTCTCATTGGAACCTTATTCAGAGTCTGAGTCTGGTCGATATCGCCGGTCTATAACACCACCTTTATTAACCTATTAGGTTAGAAACATTTGGTTCGATGGGAATGCACTATCATGTGCACTCCAAAGAATTATTTCACGTTTATGCAGATTGATTACTCATTTCACCCAGTTCACCATCTTGTAGTGCCTTCTTTGACACCATGTATACCTACGGCCCTGTGTTGCTTTACAAAGGTTTTAATGATGAATAAAAAAATGTGGGTGGCTTAAAGAACAGGGATTTATTTCTCACAGTTTGAGAGGCTAGAAGTGTGACATCAAGCTTTCTTTCCCCCCAAGGCTGTAGTGCTCTGACATCATCTGTCATATAGTGATCTTTTTCTGTGTCTGTTACTCCCCTCTAGTTTTACCTGACTTCAGACATATTGGATTAAGGCCTCCCCTTATGTGTTTTGGCCATATTTTAACTAATAATAGCATCTTCAAAGTCCTATTAACAAATGAGTCCACACCCACAAGAATGTGGATTAATTCTTATCCATGTCTTTTGTGGGGTATCTGACTCAATTCCCAACCAATCCGAGTTGATACCCTCTAAAATTACATCAGCTTTATGATTTAGTTTTCTAATTACCTTGTGTCCTCAGGGATACCCCATCTATAGATGTGGTAAAAATAAATATTATAGAATTCTTGCAAGTCAATGTTGACTCTATAATGTCTCTAATTTCCCAACTAGTCTCTGAACATTGGAAGCATCAGTCTCCTAATTTCAGATTTATAAGCTATGGGGTTACTCATTCTATGTACCAGTGATGTGACATTGCTATCCTCCCAATAAAAATTCCTAAAGTCATGGGTACTATTTGTGAAAAGTGCCCATGTTACAATGTGGTTCCCAGCCAAAATGGTTTCTTTGGTTTCAATACATCCAAATTCAACACATGCAAAGTAGTTTGACTGTCCTAGACATTTTCAGTATCCAATTCTACCCAGGTTTCCAATAGTTTTTCTCTGTGACATGGATAAAAAAACCTGATACACCTGGTCTATGATACCATAAGACTTCAGAGAAGCCTCCTCATAATTCTCTCAGGTTTTTAAGATTAATCTCCCAAATATACATTTTTCCTGTTCTTCTACCTTAATTCAGTAGACAAATTGCCTTTCTAATGGCCAAAAAACTTATACTCAGAATAGTCAGCTGAACTCAATTTAGATGATCCCAATATTTTGGCAACATTGAAATCATAATAGGAGTCAGTGGACCATATGCTGTCTTCTCTCCATCAGGCCTGATCCGGGTGTTGACCTTGGCCATGTCAATGTCACAGACCTTCTTCACATCCTGTTAGATGATGTCCTTGTTGGCCTTGACATCCACAATGAACACAGGTGTGTTATCTTTAACCTTCTTCATGGCTGACTCAGTGGTGGGGGGAACTTGATGATAGCATAGTGGTCAAGCTTGTTCCCACCTAATGGAAACTTATTGTGGTTGAGACAATCTTCCTCACTGAAAACACCAAACTTAATTTTGTTTTCAAATGCATTCCTACAATTGCTAATTCTGTCTGTCTCATATAATCATCCATAACTATCATTTCCTTAATTCAATTACCTTAGATTCTATTCCAAAGGGAAACTTCATGATTATTTAACTTTAATGATATCAGAAAGAGTAGGGGAACATTATTTAAGTGTATTTAATTATTATTAATTTTATTTTCAGATATAAACAAAGAGTACAAATTAATTCAGCTACTTTTAGCAGCTATGATTATTTTGTTTCTCCCATACTCACAAAAAAATTAGATTAAAACAAATCATACTCATCATATTGAAAGCAAAATTTCACATATATTTTAAATATATATTCTTTATTAACAAAAGTGTATTCTTAATATTCACTTAGTATTTTCTCTTTCATTTTTGATTTGGAAATATGAAGTTTTGTGATTTTTTTTACAATTAGCAGACAAGGGGCGTTAAAACAGTTATTATAAAGAGTATCCCTTCATGCTAATCTGATGGAGGTGCAGTTAATGTTGGGGTTTAAGATATATTTAGGGGATTTGAATCTCTGGACTGACAATGTGATAGCCAGGTCCTGAGCCTCAACAGACTCCAGCACCTACAATATGATTTATTGGACTTACCACACTCAGCTAAGATGGAGTTGAAGAAGGACAACCACCACACCATGGAGCCTAGAGTGATTACAACTGAAAGTGGGAGGATTGCATCCAACATCCATGTGGAATCTGAGCCTCCTCTTGACATAGAGGTGCAATGGACACAACCAATCCAATGTCCACATAGAAGAGGTGGCATTGGATTGGGAAAAGTGGACATGGTGGCTGATGGGTATGGGGAAAGGCAGGAAGAGATGAGAGGTGGAGGCTTTGGGACATGGAGCTGCCCTGGATGGTGCTTCAGAGGCAATCACCGGACATTGTAAATCCTCACAGGGCCCACTGGATGGAATGGAGGAGAGTATGGGCCATGATGTGGACCATTGACTATGAGGTGCAGAGGTGCCCAAAGATGTACATACCAAATCCAATGGATGTGTCATGATGATGGGAATGAGTGTTGCTGGGGGTGGGGGGGGAGAGGTGGGGTGGGGGGGATGGGGTTGAATGGGACCTCACATATATATTTTTAATGTAATATTATTACAAAATCAATAAAAAAAAAAAGAGTATCCCATCTGTCCAAATATCAAGATGCCACAGTTTGATTAAAAATAAGCATCCATATTGTTGTAGAAGCTGAGAGAGGCTCAATTATTTGCGTATAGAAAGGCCAGGACTCAGGAATGATTTTGAGAAGGAAAAATGATTTATTGACGGCTGGCTGGCCTCCGGAGCTTTCAGTTTCAAACCCCAGCCCTGAACAAGAATTTTGACTTCCTTTTATACAGAAAGGAAGGGTCAAATTGTTCTTTGTTTCAGTGCTCAATAGGCTTGAATTAGCATATGTATCTTCCACATCCTAGGTAAGCTTTTAGCATGGACTTCACACATTCTAGATAAGCTTTCAGCACATTTGGTTTGCATTTCCCTGAATATTTAAAGTTTAGGGAGTTTGCATTGATAAACTATTTTCTGGGACTGGAGTTGTTGCCATGGTTACCAAGGGCAGGACTACAGCCTCTTACCTTTCCACACCCACAAGGCAGGACAGACAGCTTAGGTTAAGGTTATCTCTGAAGAGACAAAGAGCTTCCCACCCATAGCCCACATCAATATGAAGATACAATCTGATCCAAGAGGTGTGAAGGGAGGGCGGTGTCTACTAGGACCGGCCAGGCCTGAGAGGAGGGATGTGCTGGGGCGGTGGAGCCCGCGCTGGTGTCAGGAGGCAGCGGAGCAGCGGCTCCAGGGCTCCTTGCTGAGGACACATCCTTTTCAGTACACTTTATTGTTTTGAATAACCTGAACCTATTGAAACGGGCAGGTACTCCATCTCCGGAGGCCCGGGGCCAGGGGACTGGGCTGGCGCGGCGGGAGCCGCGTGGAGGCGGCGGGGCGGCCGGGGAGTCGCCGCAGCGCCGCCTGGCGGGGGGAAGAGGGGCCCGGCGGGGCGCCCCGCGCATCCCGCCCCTCCTCCCGCCTCCCGCCGCCGCTCCTGCCCGCCAGGCCTCGTCTGGTGCCGGCGGCGGCGCTGGGCCGCGCGGCTGGGGCCGGGGGCTGCAGGGCCGGAGCGGCGGGCGGAGGCGGGGTGGCGCCGAGGCCCCTCCGCGGGCGGACTCTGCGCGACAGCCGCCTCCTCTCCCGCGCGGCGGCGCGACAGCCCCGCGCTCCCGGCAGGTGAGGCCTGGGCGTGGGCGGCGGCCGGGCTCGCTGGGAGCAGCGGGCACCCCATTCCCCGAGGCCCCGCGGCCACGGCGCTCGAGGCCGAGCCGGGCGGCAGGTGGCGGCGCCGTGGGCGCTGCGCGGCGCCCTCTGCCCCGGGCGCCCGCCTTTCCCCAGCCCGCCCTCCACGAGCCTCTCCAGGGCCCAGCTCAGCAAGGCGGGGGCTGCTCCCAGAGCTGCGGAAGAGCCCAGGGTCTGCGGGACACTGGGCTGATAATGATTTTTTTTTTTTTGGAAGCTGCTAGTAAAAGCCGCTGCGGTGCGGCCTGAGTCTCTCGAGCTGCTCTCGTAAGGGCCGCCGGCAGCGAGTCTCACGGTGCAAAGTCCTGCTGAGCAGAACCTCCGGGGAGACTGCGAAAGAGGATCGAGAGCCTGATACCCAGCGGTGCTAGTGGTTCCGTAAGAGCGTGCGGAAACCGTCAAGTCAAATGTGTGTCTTTAGAAGGGTAAGAGGAAGGCCATTTTAAATGAGGGAAAGTATTTCTTTCGTGGGTGCATCAATGGGTAATAAAAGGGGCCGAATAATCAGCAGGTCACCCTAAATACGTCTAAAATTTAACATGTGCAGGATACTCAGGGCTTGTACTTGATAGAACTTCATCAGAACTTTTTAATATGGAGTGTACTTGAAATTATTGAAAACTTGCAAACATGTTTGATAATGCTAAGTAGAAAATTGTATCATTTTAAAGCTTTTCGTGTCATGAACAGCTGATATCTTGTGTTTATGTTAATACTGTAAGGATCCTAAATAATTCCTTTGAAAAGTTGTGGAGCCAAAGTAATGTTTTCCGTATTAATTCATTTATTTATTTTTAAAGCACATCTGTAGGTTCTCTACATTAATTACAAGATTTTAAAAGGGAAAAAGTAAAGCAGAAACAAGATGACCTATCAGTAATTTAAGCAAAATGGTAGTGGAACAGGCGTCTGAAAGTTACTAACGGCTGCTTGGAGGAGTGCGCTCAAGCTGTATTCTTTAGAGAAAAACAGATAATCTCTGGGTTATATGAGAGGATGCTTACTCTTCTAGGAGGAAGAAGGATGTTGGTAAATTTTGCCATATCTTTGGAAGCTGTAATGTGTAGAACATAATGAAGAGACATTTGATTTGCTTTACCCAGAAACATATCAAGCCTTGTAAAGGCTTGATAGGGAAGCCATGGGAAATGAAAGTATCAGCCTCTCACTAGCACTGTGGGATTTGGATAATATTGCAGAATGATCAGTATTAGGAACATAGCATGGTTTCAGTGAGAAAACAAGTTGGATAGCCTCATGCTTGAGTAGTCTTTATTCTCCTAAGTGGGAAATAAAAATGTGAAGAAAAGTTATTAACAGGAAAGTGCCAGGTAAGACTATTATTTGAAAGTTTGAAGCGTGCTTGATTCAGGAAGGAGGGGGCAGGAACATTTGGGCTTCTGGAAGTTAGTTATAATTGGCTAACGCTTTGTCAAAATGTAACTGGTACAAGGGCATGCAATTTAGGAAATTTAGTGTTTATTCATTAACAGTATTTTGTATGCTGTGTAGATCAAATTAAGAAAACTCAGATAGAATTTTATTTTAATAAGCTTTTTATTTTCCCTCCTTATGAAGACTTAAATTCCTCAGTAATGATTTATAGCGTTGTGAAAAAGAAAGGGTGATTCTTTTAGGGAAACATTTTGATATATCATGCCAAGAGTTTGTATTGCAGTGCTTTAAGATAAATTTTACAGAAATAATATTAACCTTGGAATTTCTTTCTTTTTTTTTCAGACTTATTTATTTATTTCTCTCCCCTTCCCTCCTGCCCCCCAGTTGTCTGTTCTCTGTATCTGTTTGCTGCATCTTCTTTGTCGGCTTCTGTTGTTGTCAGCGGCATGGGAATCTGTGTTTCTTTTTGTTGTGTCCTTTTGCTGTGTCAGCTCTCTGTGTGGGCGGTGCCATTTCTGGGCAGGCTGCACTTTCTTTCGTGCTGGGCGGCTCTCCTTACGGGGCGCACTCCTTGCACGGGGCTCTCCTACATGGGGGACACCCCTGCGAGGCACGGCACTCCTTGCGCACATCAGCACTGCGTATGGGCCAGCTCCACACGGGTCAAGGAGGCCCGGGGTTTGAACTGCGGACCTCCCATGTGGTAGATGGACACCCTAACCACTGGGCCACCATCGCCCAGAATTTATTTCTAATATCCTAATTCTTCCTTGTTAGAATTCTAATTTTTTAAAACATATTTAGACCTTCTACTTAAAGTTTAAAATAATAAATATACACAAATATAAGTTAAATTGTGATCATTTTAATAAGTTTATGTAAGTGTAGTTAATATCACTGGTATATCAAAAAAATTAACTTGGAAATCTATGATAAAGTCAGAAAATGTTGAAAATTTCTTTAAATCTATGGCCTCTATAGAGCTTCTTCCCATTCTTAAGATTGTTTGAATAGATCTTGCTTTTATGGTTTCCATTTGTAAATGTTGTGCTAAGACCAGAACATAATTTGCTCTTGTACATTTCAGGAAGTAAAACCTTAGAATGGATTTTAAAAAACACTCTGTTGTAG
This sequence comes from Dasypus novemcinctus, assembly GCF_030445035.2. Lineage (NCBI taxonomy): Eukaryota > Metazoa > Chordata > Mammalia > Cingulata > Dasypodidae > Dasypus > Dasypus novemcinctus. The sequence continues at coordinate 9,830,994 of NC_080703.1, forward strand.
ATTTTAGCTAGTGTTAAAAGATAGAAATGGAATAGAACATCCATCTGTATTAAGAAAACAAATTTCATATAAATTTTTAAAGTAAAACTTCTTGAAAGGATTCTGAGAGAACTCCAGATTAGAAATGTCATTTAACTATGACTATTCTTAATAGCTCTGTAGACAGACAAAATCTCTTTTGCTTTCCTCTTCCCCTCCAGGTTGCTATTTTCAATAGTTATCTCTATATAAACTTCATGAGAGTTTACCTTTTACAAATAAAATGGAGAAAAAGTTTTTATTCCAGTGAAGTTTGCCCCTCAAGGGTTTTACTCTAGGGATTTTAAGAGTATATTAGGAATAAATTGCTTTTTTTACTCAAGAGCTTAGTTTTGAACAAGCAAATGTTTTTATGGGGAGTCCATGATACACCATCAGAATAAACAGGCTCATTGTCATAACGAACACTGGATTATATTTCATTTTCCTTTTTTATATTACTTTTCAGATTCCTCGTGCAAATGTTTTTGATAAGATGAAACAAAAATACATAATGCTGTGATTTTAAACTATATACACAGTTTAGAGGTCTTACTGTGAAAGTGACTGAAATTAAAATCAAGTAAGATATTGGTGACTGAGATCTTGCAGATTATATTCTAAAGTAGTGCGTTAGTAATTCAAGACATTCCTTTCTTTGTGCTTCTTTCTTCTTTATTTTTGCCAACAGGTTTAGAATCTATGACTTGATTCCAGTGGGAGGTGATCAATCTCATTCAGATCTGGTTCCTGAGAAATAGTTTATGAAAAGGAGATTACTAATTATATTAATACATATTAAATTATGGTTGGAACACAATTCTTTATTCTGGCAAAGTATGCAGAATAATTGGAACATTAAAAAATTCCTTTTAATATTTATAGCTAATTGTTGCAGAATTAAAAATAAATAAATTTTAACTTTGGAAATGAAAAAATATATATATTTTTGATCCAAGAGTATTTGTACTGCCAAATAGAAAGAATGAGGAAAAAAGAATAAATATTATAAAGGTATGTCAGGAAGACAAATGAGACTGTTCAAAGGACACAATGGTCAGCTGGAATAGAGTAACAAAGAATATCATATCTTATTAAAGAATAAACATCCATAATCCCACACTAATATAAAATAATTGAATCAATCAATAAATTGGGAGAAGAGGCAAATTTTCCTTACAGAAATGTTCAAACATTAAATGTAGAAAGGATAGGGAGATTGGACAGTGCATTAGCATACCACAATAATAATTGCTGCATGTAATATTCAGAGAAATATGAAAAATTGTGGATAAAGTGTAAGAGAGAAGATATTTGTATAGCCTCAGAATATTTCCCCTGACTGGGGGCTTCATATGTCTGCTAATCCTTGATAATTATCCCTACAGGGAGGGAAGATTCATTCCCTTCTTCTTGAGTGTGAACTGATCTCCAGACCAATATCTCTTATATAGTAAAACATCATCAGCAAAATAATGGGAAAGAGCATCCACCCTCAAATGGATGGGAAACATCCTATTGACAGGACTAGCCCCATCCCTAGCCCCCATAACAGCCACAACTTGCAAAAGTGCAAGTTTATTATTAAAGCTACCCCACTGTGAAAGGGCTACCAATGGTTTACTCAGAAGAAACCACATCCCGTGACATAGAACAGCCCCTTTTATGGGTCTGTACGTCCAGATACAGTTCATTTCCTCACAAGAGTAGACAAAGAAGCCACTCCACTCCCTCCCATATTCCTAGAATTCACTCCCCCTAGCCCACCGCCCCCTAGCCATCCCTATAGGCCTTCAGGTCTTACCTAAGCCCCAACCCACTCCCACCAACTAAGCATGTTCCCGCCTGTAGATGTGCTGTATGAATTCATGACTGCCTCTACCAGGAGCAGGATGAAGTTTCTCTTCAGACTCCTGCCATGCTGGTGGGGGGGCCTGAAGTTTATTTTTCAGATGTCCTCCATTGGGAGAGCTTCCCAATAAATCCTTGCCTGCAATCGCCAGTCTCCACATCCCAATTGTCTCACCCCAATATCTAACACCTAAAACATAGTAGGATTCATCCCAGGAATGTAAGAAGAGGTTAATATTCATAAATCAACTAATGTGGTATAATGTATTAATTGAATAAAAGACACAACCACAAAGAAACACACTTATACAAACCCAACACCATTCCATGATAAAGATATTAAGCAAACTGGGAGTAAAAGAAAACTTCCTCAAACTGCTAAAGAGCCTCTATGAAAATGCCATAGGTAGCATCAGACATAGTGGTGAAAGACAGAATGTTTTGGCCCATAATATCAGGGAAAAAAAACTTGGAGGTTCATTTCAACATTAATGGAGTTTCTAGCCAGGGAAAATAAGATAGTGAATGAAATAAGCATTAGTTGGAAAGCAAGAAGCTAATCTATCTCTATTTGCAAATAAAATATTGGCTATTGAAATATTAAGGACCCCTGTAATAAATTATTAAAACTCATAAAAGAGTTCTGCATGGATCTGGGGTAAACTATCAATATAAAAATTTCAAATGAATTTCAGTTCACTAGTAATGAATACCCTGATTCTGAAATTAGGAATGATCTGTTTAAAAGAGAATAAAGGGGAAACGGACTTTGGCCCAGTGGTTAGGGCGTCCGTCTACCACATGGGAGGTCTGCGGTTCAAACCCCGGGCCTCCTTGACCCATGTGGAGCTGGCCATGCGCAGCGCTGATGCCCGCAAGGAGTGCCGTGCCACGCAAGGGTGTCCCCCGCGTGGGGGAGCCCCACGCGCAAGGAGTGCGCCCGTGAGGAGAGCCGCCCAGCGTGAAAAGAAAGAGCAGCCTGCCCAGGAATGGCGCCGCCCACACTTCCCGTGCCGCTGACGACAACAGAAGCGGACAAAGAAACAAGACGCAGCAAATAGACACCAAGAACAGACAACCAGGGGAGGGGGGGGGGAATTAAATAAATAAATAAATCTTTAAAAACAAAAAACAAAAAAAAAACAAACAAAAAAAAGAGAATAAAATGCTCAGTAATAAATTTAACAAAAGAAGTTCAAAACACATGCTCTGAACTACAAAACCTCATTAACAAAAATGAAAGGTGTAAAAATGGAAAATATATTGCAAGTTCATGGAAGGTAAGTCTTGATAATTTTAAGATGTCAGTACTCCCATAAAGATTAGCGGATTCAATGAAATTCCCATTAAAATTTCAGTTAACTATTTTGTTGAAGAAATTTACAAGCTAGTCTTACAACTCATATGCATATACAGGGGGCCCAAAATAGTTGAAATAATCTTGGGAAAAAATGTGAAAGTGGAGGACATTCTTCCAGATTTCAAAACTTACTGAAAAGCTGCAGTTACCAACTGCATGGTACTGACATAAGGAAAGAAATATATACAAACGCTATAATATTGGAGTTCAGAAATAAACCCTCACATTAATGGTCAATTGTTTTTTTAATATATTTTTATTAGGAAAGTTGTGAATTTACAAAACAATCTGCACATGTGTGCAATTCCCACACAACACCCTTCCACTAACACACTACATTGATGTGGAACAGATTATGAGATAATATCATCTATTACCACTAACTATGGTTTATAATGTATGCCTGGTATATTTTTTTCCATATTCCCCTGTTATTAACACAGGCATTGACACAAGATTATTACAGTATTGCTGTTAATGATAGTCCATAGGTTGCGTTAATTTATTTCCCATGCTTCATATCCCACTACCTTGCAATAGTGGTGTACATTTGTTCTATTAATAGTTTATAGAAGGAAATCAAAGAAGACCTAAATAAATGGAAGACTATTCCTTGTTCATGGATAGGAAGACTGAACATTATTAAGATGTCTATCCTACCAAAATTGATCTACACATTCAATGCAATCCCAATAAAAATCAATGCAGCCTTCTTTAAGGAACTAGAAAAACTAACTATGAAATTTATTTGGAAAGGAAAGAGACCCCGAATAGCCAAAGACATACTGAAAAAGAAAAACGAAATTGGAGGAATCACACTACCTGACTTCAAAACATACTATAAAGCTACGGTGGTGAAAACAGCATGGTATTGGCATAAGGAGAGACATATAGACCAATGGAATCGAATTGAAAGCTCTGATATAGAACCTCACATATACAACCACATAATATTCGATAAAGCCACCAAACCCTCTCAACTGGGAGAGAGTGGCCTATTCAACAAATGGTGTCTGGAGAACTGGATAGCCATATGTAGAAGAATGAAAGAGGATTACCATCTCACACCTTATACAAAGATCAACTCAAGATGGATCAAAGACCTAAATATAAGAGCCAAGACCATAAAAACCTTAGAAAGCAGTGTAGGGAAACATCTACAGGACCTTGTAATAGGTAATGGATTTATGAATATCTCACCAAAAGCACGAGCAGCAAAAGAACTAATAGATAAATGGGACTTCCTCAAAATTAAAGCCTTCTGCACCTCAAAGGAGTTTGTCAAGAAAGTAAAAAGGGAGCCCACACAGTGGGAGAAAATATTTGGCAATCATATATCTGATAAGAAACTTATAACTTGCATATATAAAGAACTCCTACATCTTGAAAATAAAAAGATAAACAATCCATTTAAAAAATGGGAAAAAGACTTAAACAGACACTTCTCCGAAGAAGAAATACAAATGGCAAGAAAGCACATGAAAAAATGTTCCAAATCTCTAGCTATCAGGGAAATGCAAATCAAAACCACAATGAGATACCATCTTACACCCATAAGATTGGCAGCTATGAAAAAAACAGAAGAATACAAGTGCTGGAGAGGATGTGAAGGAAGGGGAACACTCATCCACTGCTGGTGGGAATGCAGAAGGATCCAACCATTCTGGAGAACAGTATGGCGGTTTCTCAAAAAACTAGCAATAGATTTGCCATATGACCCAGCAATACCACTGCTGGGAATATACCCAGCAGAACTGAAAACAAGAACACAAACTAATATATGTACACCAATGTTCATAGCAGCATTGTTCACTATTGCCAAAAGTTGGAATCAACCCAAATGCCCATCAACAGACGAGTGGATCAATAAAATGTGGTATATACACACAATGGAATACTACTCGGCTGTAAGAACAAACACACTACAAACACATGTGATAACATGGATGAATCTTGAGAACCTTATGTTGAGTGAAGCAACCCAGACATTGAAGGACAAATACTACATGACCTCAATGATATGAAATAAACAAGCTGCCCTAGATAGCAAGAGACTGAACGATAGGCTTGCAGGAAATCGGAGGGTGGAGGAAGGATATGAGCCGATGTCTGCAGGGGTGGAATTTAAGACGAGATGGTGGTAAGTATGAACACAAAGAAGAGATAAAAGGGGGGCAAGGGGTTGCCTTTGCTTGGGGCTTTGCGGGTTTGAGGGTGGCTGGGGAGGGACGGGTGGGTAACGTTGCCCAAAAGTGGGGGGAGGGAGGGGTAGCATACGAACCAGGAGAGGGTCAGGTGTTGGTGGAGAGTAAAATGCCGAGAAAATCATATCAAAATATAATAAAGAGGGTTACCTGTTTAGAATGCTCGGAGGGGAGGGTCTGATGCAGGACGGGCTCCTGGGGAATGTCTAAATGCTCATTCTGCCAGAGTGGGTGACACCATGGGGTAGAAACCCAAGTAGTGAGAGTGGGGGTGGACCCACATCCTGGGGAGGACTAATGCCATCCAATAGAGGGAACTGTATCCCTCGAGAGAAAGGGTGGCTCCCAGGGCATTGGGGCAGTTGAGCAAGTTAGGCCCTGAACACTATTCCATGTATCTCTGGAAGTGGCTCCTCAGGAAACGGAGGTTGGCTATCACTGAGGGCACCAAGGTGGAAGGGAAAATGGACGTTAAATGTGTGGAGCCAAAGTAAATGGGGGGTAAGAGAGGAGTTTCTTGAGAGTACACAAGGATGGATATAAAACATGTAATATTACACCATAACATATAGGAGATGACAGACTGATAATGTAAACCATAATGTAAAACATAGGATAACTAAAAATGTAAAGAACTGTGTATCCTAAAGTATGCACCATAATGTAAGCACAGATGTCACCTTGTTAGAAAGCTAATGTCTCAGACTCTGTACATCACTTTAAGTAAATATGATATGAATAGGGCGTAAGAGTATCACTGTGGAAGGGAAAAGGTTTTCTGGTGGATGTGTGGGAGTGCTGTATATTATATATATACATTGCTGTGGTCTAGGACTCCTGTGAAGAAAAGCTGAATAATTAGGGGGGGGGGGGGGAAAAAAAAAAAAAGGAAAAAATAGGATGTGGAATTTTTTCAAGTCAACATTCTTTATCTAAGTTCTTTGTCTAACTTTATCCAAGTTCTTCATCTATCCTTTAAACTCATCGCTATATGCCATTCCCTAGTAAGGGACCATGACATTATATTGGGCTTCAAATTTCGGGGAGTTCTGGATCACAGAGTGTTTCAACAATGGCAATGGAGGGATACTGGTATGGGATACCAATGACAGGTGATATATGATTGACAGGGAGCTGTACAGAACAAATGTCCAGGGTGCATGGTAATGTTTGGATATACTCATAGTGGCAACAATTAAAAACCACAGTAGGGGGGGTACTGGGTTCCTGGCCAGTGGTGCTCTGTCGTGGTCCCTAGGGGAGCAGCGACAGTCTCCCAGGTACAGTGGTGGGGACCGGGAGGGAGTGAGAGTTCAACAGTGAGCCCCTGATACTAATGACTATGCTTGTGAGCTGATAAACCCAAAATAAGAACAAGGCCTAGAGCAACTTTGGGCCTGGGAATTTCCTTCTGTCAGCCTTCATGTTACTCAAATGTGGCCAGTCTCGAAGCCAAACTCAGCATGTAAATGCAATGCCTTCCCCCCAGCGTGGGACATGACACCCGGGGATGAGCCTCCCTGGCAACGAGGGACCACCATCAACTACCAACTGATGATGCAACTGGAAAATGACCTTATACGGAAGGTTCAATGTGGATCAGCAGAATATCCATGTCTACATAAAATACCATGACTTTAAAATGCTGTTTGACCTAAAGTAAGGGGGAAATGGAAAGGAGAAATGAGTTTATATGGCTACGAGTTTCTAAAAAAGAGTCTGGAGGCTGGCAGAAGGTTTGCCCTCATGCACAACTGAGCAGAGTCAGAGAGACAGATAAAGCAGATACAACCCCCAGATATTGGTTCCTTTGAGGGCTAAAGAAACCCATGGGAGTTTTGGTCATGGCAGATGGGGTTAACTACCAGGGCAGATGGCCCCTCTTTGGAAATGGTGTTTATGTGTGATGAATCTGGACTCAGATGGGATCTCCCTTCATAAGACTTTCATGCTAATGTGCTGGAGGTGCAGTTAATCTTGGGGTTTAAGATATATTTAGGGGATTTGAATCTCTGGACTGACAATGTGATAGCCAGATCCTGAGCCTCAACAGACTCCAGCACCTACAATCTGATTTATTGGACTTACCACACTCAGCTAAGATGGAGGTGAAGAAGGACAACCACCACACCATGGAGCCTAGAGTGATTACAACTGAAAATGGGAGGATTGCATCCAGCATCCAGGTGGAATCTGAGCCTCCTCTTGACATAAAGGTGCAATGGACACAACCAATCCAATGTCCACATAGAAGAGGTGGCATTGGATTGGGAAAAGTGGACATAATGGTCAAAGGGTATGGGGAAAGGCAGGAAGAGATGAGAGGTGGAGGCGTCTTCGGGACATGGAGCTGCCCTGGATGGTGCTTCAGAGGTAATCACCGGACATTGTAAATCCTCACAGGGCCTACTTGATGGAATAGAGGAGAATATGGGCCATGATGTGAACCAATGTATATGAGGTGCAGAGGTGCCCAAAGATGTACTTACCAAATCCAATGGATATGTCATGATGATGGGAATGAGTGTTGTTGGGGGGGGGGAGAGGGGGGGTGGGGGGGTGGGGTTGAATGGGACCTCACATATATATTTTTAATGTAATATTATTACAAAGTCAATAAAAAATAAAAAAATAAAAAAAAATAGTTTATAGAAGGACATTCTTGCATTTGTACTGGTAACCACAATTCTCATCCACCTCTGCGTTCACTATGTTTTCAGTCCCTAGATTATTCTCTAGCTTTTTTCAATTGACATTTATATCCCTAGACTATCCTTTTCAGCCACAATCCCATTAATAAACCAGCTGCTATTCACTATAATGTGTTACCGTCAACTCTATCCATTTCCACACTTTTACAGTCAAGTTAATTAAAACATCTGCATACATTAATCATCAGTATTCCTTCGCATCATGCTTATCTCTGAATAACCTATACTTTAGTTCTGGACTCCATGCATTTATTCTTTGTATTTAGTTCTTATTAGTGGAACCATGCAATGTTTGTGTTTCTGTGTCTGGCTTATTTCATTTAACATAAGGTCTTCAAGATTCATCCATGTTATCATATGTGTCCCAATTTCTTTTCTTCTTACAGCAGTATATTATTTCATTGTTTGTATATAGCACATTTTGTTCATCCATACATTGTTTGATGGACATTTGAGTTGTTTCCATCTTTTGGCAATTGTGAATAACACTGCTATGAACATTGGTGTGCAGATATCTGTTCTCTCATATTGGGAGATGGGCTTGTACCCACAGGCACCTAACCATTCACTCCCTGTAGGCCAGAAGTACCTGCCATTGCCCGGAGAGGCTGAGGAAACACCAGCCCTGTCCTGTCCTGTTGGGGTTTGGGGTGGATTCACAGGTGCCCAACACTCCAGTCCATGCAGGCAGAAAATGCCTGCCATTTCACAGAAAGGCTGAACAAACACCAGCCTTGTCCAATCCTGTTGGGGTGTTGGGGTGGATCCACCGGTACCCAACAGTCCAGTCTGTGCAGGCCAAAAGTGTCTGCCATTTCCCAAAAAGCCCGAGGGTGGAATGGAGCTACAGGTGTCTGACTGTTCAGTCTGTGTGCGCCAAAAGCACCTGCAGTTACACAGAGAGGCTGCGGAAATGCTGCTCCCCTCTTGTCCTGTTGGTGGGGGTGGAGCCACAGGTGCCCAGCAGTCAAGTTTGTGCAGGCCAAAAGTGCCTGCATTTGCTGTGAGAGGCTGAAGAAACACCAGCCCCCTCCTATCTTGCAGTGGTGGAGGGGTGAAGATGAAATCAAAGGCACTCAACAAACTGGTTCTTGTGGGGAGAAAGTGCCTACAGTTGCCCAGAGAGCTTGAAGAAACACCAGCCCCCTCCTATCTTATGGGGTGAAGGGGTAGAGATGAAATTGAAGGCACTCAACAAACTAGTTCTTGAGGGTGGAGAGATAGAGGTGGAGTCAAAGGCCCTCAGCTAGGTTGAATAAAATATTTTAATGTCAATTTCTTAAGAACTCACACTACAGAATTTCTGGGCGAAATGTCATGAGGTATATACCCTACCCTCATGTTTTTAAAAAATTCGGTATGCTGTAGGTAAGGGGAAGGTTGAGAAAATGGTAGAGCAAATGGTGTAAAATGCTAAGGTTACTTGAATCTAGGTAAAGACTATATGAATTTTAGTTGTAATATTATGTTTGCAACTTTTCTAAGTTTGAAATTATTTCCAAATAAAAAAATTAAAACAAAAGCATTGGCCTTGGGAGACAATTTGATTGACTGAAATAATTTGGATGCCAACTTTACAGCATTTCCTGTCATACACTGAGGAATTCCTTCTTCTTGTTATGCAGCACCTGGCTGAGAATATAGTCCTGTTGAACTGTGGGTTTACAAAGCACGTGACTATCAAGAACAAGTATCTAATTGTGCTAAGATCTAGCTAAGATCAGCATTCTAGCACAGCTGAATTCTGTAGAAGGTCAAGATGTAACCAATGCTGTGACAAAGGCTTAACTTGTGAACTTGAATTGATGTACTTTAATATTTGTAAATAAAATTGGCACTGTACGGTGTCTGTACAAAAAAATGCGAAGTTGCATTATTAAAGTTGTGACAATTTGAACAAAGGAGAAATTGGGAGGGGAAAGTAAGAGGATTTCATAATAAGTTAATCTATTTGTTTAAAGGTGCTGAATGTGATGAGAATTAAGAAGATTTCAACACAATGAGGGACCTAAATAGTTAAGGGAGCTCCCATAATTAGTTCTGAAATTGATTCTGAAGTTTCGATGTTACAGCAGTGGACTTCAGGCAGGGTGGGAATCCCTGGGCTGTGACATCAATTGCAGGCTGTAGCATCCTAGAGGGTCGTGGGGGTCTCCAGGCCTTTAGGTAAGGACACCTAAGGCTTTCCCTTCTCATTCATGTACAGAGGGGAAAAGGCGATTTGTATTTCTGCTGTCCCTGAACAGATGTGCTGAGAAAACAGTATTTGTACTCCTTTAAAAGAATTTTGAATAGTTTTATCCCAAATAAGGAACTCAATTTGTTCAGGTTTAAGCAAGCCATATAAAGGTTGAACCATCAAAGAAAAGTTAATAATCTATTTTCTACAATATCCTTCAAGTCCTAAAAGTCATCTTAATGTACATTTGGTCTTGGGAGAAGGGAAACTTTAGAAGGCATTGGATTTGTTCAAGGTCTAGGTGGAGGCTGTTTGGGGCAAGAATAGGTGAGGCAGAGACAATTTGAGCAATAGCAGGTAATATGGACCATAAATTGAATGTAAAAGTATCTAAAAGAGGGTGGCATTTAACTTTTATTTCGTTGAAACAACAGGGATATGTATGGGGCATAGTTCCTTATTTGGTCTGTTGAATATAGTTCTAGAAATTCCAAATTAATATACCTCTTTTGGGGAGAAAGATCTGTGTGCTTGGAATAATCAAAGGAAACTCCTTCTGAAAAGGTGAATTGGGCAAAGGGGATTAACAAAAATTGAGGTGTGCCTCATAAAAGTCCTAACTGAAAGAAAACTGGGAGGGATTCAAAGGTGGCCATGGGTTTGCTGGGAACTCCCACCATTTGAATGGTTTCTCTACTCCAGAGAAGGGTTAATGAGGGTGGTGGGATTTACAGCAGAGAAGGTGATCCCAGTATCTATTAAAGCCCACATACCCGGGTTTCCAATTATCAGATATATTTCACCTAAAGATGTGAAGTGAGCAATTAGAGAAAGGCCAAAGAGAGCATTTGAGTGTTTACTGCCATTTTTGAGATTTTTACAATTTTATTTTAGGATTTTAGGATTTATTTTAGGATTTTGGACAGTTTCTTTGAATGAATATCCAGGTTTTTTACAAGTCCTGGCACTATGAACCCTTGTGCTTATGTGTAAATTTAAAGGATTCATTGAAGGCCTTTTTGCTTCTGTATTTTGAAACTCATGGTTTGTAACAGTGTTTGTACAGTTTTAGCTTGGGAGGATTTCTTTTTTTTCAGCCTCTTTAAGGTGTTATGTAATTGATCCATAAGATTTACTAAATCATTAGATTCCATTGTGGCTGAATATAGTTGCTTAAGTTTTAGAGTGGTGCTTAATTTTTCTGAAAGATCATTAATAAAAGTATAATTAAAAAGACTAGAGCTTTTGTAGTTAATATTGTCAAGATCTGAGAATTAGGAAAGATTTTAAAACCTGTTACAATGTTCATATATGGGTTCATCAAGTTTCTGGGTACATTGTTGGATTTTACTCCAATCAATAATTTGGGGATAAACTTCATGTACATCCTTATGAATTTCTTTTGCTGTCTTAAATGTTTCCATTTTCTCAGTAGCTCTTCATTTTGAAAAGTTATTTAAAGAATCTTTCCAATTAGCTTTGACTATTCAATTTTGGACATGACTTTCACCAGCAGTCATGTGAATTAATTAGTAAAGGCCCAAAAGTCTAAGTGATAAAATTCATTTTTTTCCCCAAAATCTACTGAGAATTCATTAGTGTTTGGGGAATCTTTAATTACTGTCCTCAGTATGGTCTTTGTCCAGGGGGTTGAATATAGCAGGTGAAATGCCTGATCCTTCTTCATTTGGCTTAGTTTTTTAAAATGTATTTTTTATTTATTTTAAAAAGATACTTAGATTATAAAAATGCTACATAAAAAAAAATAAGGAGTTCCCATATGCCCCACTCCCCACACCTCCCACTTTTCCCCACATTAACAACCTCTTTCATCATTGCAATTGAGGAACACATTTTGGAGAGTTGCCACACAGCATGGATTATAGTTTACATTGTAGTTTTGAAGGGCATAAGAAGATGAGGGCTGTCTGGAAGTACTACAGGGGAATCATAGGAGGGGAGTTCAGCTACAGTGTCATCGAGAAGATCTCTTCTGATCCTCTTTCTGAGACAAGGTAATGTCAACAGAGAAGTAACAAACTAAATTATAAGCAACAAAGGTGTTATTTGGTGTCTTAGAATTGCAATTCAGGGAGCACCTATTCTTGTACCCACCCAAATTGTATCCTGATTTGGTTCCTCCAAGCAAAAGTTTTTAAGCAAAAAGAAGAATATTACATAAAGTGTTCAATTGTTGATATTCAGGGTGCTCCAAATGTGCTTCAGGTTAATTAACTGAGTTCTTTATCTAATTTTTAAAAATACTACCAAAAGTAAAACCTGAGTTAAGGAGGGTTGCAGAGTATAACATTAGTATACAAAAATAAATTTCTAGCAAAGAAAATTCCAAAAGTAAAATTAAAAATAATAATGTGATTTATTATAGAAAAATGGTAAAATACTTGGGCATAGATTTAGAAAAGGAATAAAATCTTTTATTTGAAATCTACAAAAAATCTTGTTGATTTCTGGGATAATGGCATCAGAATAGGTAGGCAGGGCTCAACTCTCACAAAAATAATGGAGGGAGGATCAAGCTGTCTGAGGAAACTGCTTTGGTGATCTGCAGACCAGGAGAAAGGTGTGCATCATTCAGGAGTTGAGGTTCAGAGAGATGAAGAAGCTGAAACAAAACTCATGAGTTAGTAGCTCCTGTGGCCAAGAATGGCACCCTCCACTAACCCTCGGGTCAACAGCCTGGATAAAACCCATGACTCACTGTAGCAACTGAGAGGGGAACAGCTGTCTTCCTCCCTGGGAAGAGGATGGGCACAGCAGAGGGTGAAAGTGCCTTCTGTTTGTGAGTTTGACCAGCGGAGGGCTGGGAGGGCTATGGAGTAGGGCATACAGGAATCCCCTCTGCTGAGACCAGCTCAGCAGTAGGTCTGCATGAAGGGAAGGTGATGCAGAACTGAAGAAATAAAAGGACAGAAAGAAAGACACAAGAGAGGAAACAAAGATAGGACCAGAGGACTTCACAGCTTTTGAAACTGAGAGCCTCAACCCTAGTTTCCCCATGTATTTATTTGAAAGCTATGGAGCAGCTGTGGGCTACAAGAAGCTACCTGCAACATCCACAATAAGGTAATTCACAATACAGGAGGCAACTCAGAGCATCTTGTACAATAACAAGAAGCAACTTGCAACATCTACAATAAGGCAACTTACAATAACAGGAAGTAACTTAGAACATCTTATACAATAACAGGAAGCCACAAATAGGTAAGCTAATTTCCCACAACACCCCTATATTTTTTTGTGAAACACTTATGTAATCTAAGTTTCTTTTATTAGAAAAAAAAGTATATTAAAAAAGAAAAATGGGGGGCTGGGAGGAGTCTGACTTCCAAGCTGGTGTCTGCTCTGTCCGTATCCTCCCTTGCCTGGGATGGTTGGGGCTCCTCATGGGCCACGCAGGCATCAGAAATGCCATGCTTGGCTTCCAGCTCCTTTTATGAGAGGGGTCAACCATAAAGATCTTCATGTTGCTCTGCAAGCCTTGACGCTTCTAGGAATGTGTGTATCAAACAGTGACAAATTTTTCATTTAGAAGTATGTTCTAGACTCTTTGGTTGTGAAGTAATGTATTCATTAAGGGTCACCCTAAAGTTTGTGAAAAATCAAAAGCTTTTTTAGTTGAGTGGACAGATGAATTTAAGAATGACCCACAGCTGACTGATAGCAACAATGATAAAGACCCTGAAGGAACAAGAAGTCACCTTTCCTGCCATTGGCTCACAGGCTGCAGAAGAAGTCAAAGCAAACCAGGTCTGGCAGCCAAAGACCCCGGCAGTGGCTACTATCAAGAAAGAAGAAGTCCTAGTAAAACACAGAGTTATCCTTAAGGAAGAGAGGCAACAGCCAATCCCACTTTCCAGTTGTTTCCAAGTACCTCCAATCTCTTACCAAACCACCAACATGAAGGCCAAAAAGTTCTTGCTATAAATGACCTTGAAGCTGCTGAGGCTAATGCACTTACTCTTCAAGCTGGAGAAATTATTGCAGTTCTTGATGACAGTGAGCCCAACTGGTAGGAAGATGAAACCCGTCAGGGCTGGGGTTATTTCCCTCTAATTCTGTGAAGGCAGATCTCACTGCTGAACCAGAAATGACTAAAATGGAAAAGACAGTACAATTCAATGACAATGTTCAGGTGGGACCCTGAGACAAATTAAATAGAATCACTTTTTTTAAATCTCTTTTTTAAAAATTATGTTGAGTTCCTTTCTCTTGGTTGAAAATTGTAATTATGTTTCTAAGCTACATACTGTGTTTATTGGTAGCAGCCATAGAAATGCTTAAACTGGAAAGAGTGAATTATACTACATTTCACATTTTTATAATTATTTAGGATATAAACACACTTTCACTCATTCATCTTACCCCACTGCTAGTCTTGTAAATCTGTCTTTAGCACATTGTATCCTTTAATTCTTCATTAAAATGGATATAAACAGAAGAAGAAAAAAGAAAGGAAATCTCCATAAACTAGTTTGGGCTACACATGGTTTCAGCCTCCCTTGTTTTTTGAGCATTCCTAAATCTTGAGGGACTCAATGTGACAGCTTCTCTGGATGCTTCACGCTGATTTAGGTCCTAGATTAGGATGTGAGGAATCGACTTCCTTGGCATGAAGCTGACAGTACTCATGAGTTATTGGTCATCAGTTTTGGAGGTTTCAGGACTCAACCAACATGGAAAAATCCAGAGACTTGTGAACATAACCATGTCATGTTGGTGAAATAGTTTACATAGATTCCCAGATACAGCCTGCTATAGCATGTTGGTTCCACGTAGCCTTGTAGCTTCTTTATGGTGTTCAGATGTCTTTCGTGTTTACAGGATCATTGTTACTTGAGGCTTTGCATGCTGTGGCAGTTTGTGATGTCTGGCTGAGACACGCATGTGCATAAACTCCAGAATGACCTCCCAACTCCATTAGAAATTTCCCTGTCAGAGAAACTCTATTTGGTTTTATTGCTTTTAACATTCTCCCCTTTTAATCAGGATCCTTCTCCCAAAGCATTGCTGATCAGCATTTGGCATTACTCCCTTGTCAATGGGGAGACTCCTCCCTGGGAGTCATGCCCCATATAGGGGTGAATGTAGTTAATTTATTTGCAGAGTTTGCCTAAAGGAGAGGCCATTTTTGAGCAACAAGGAGGTGTTAAAGGGTGACTCTTTGGCATTAATTATAATTAGACTTAGTTTCATCATTACAGAAATGTTTCATGAATGCAAGCTTCTATATTGAGGGCTTGGCACATGAGCATTTTGGGTGGTAGTTGCAACTGTTCTGGAAATAAGACAATGAATAAGAGACATTGTCATGAGTATAAAATAAAAATGTACAATTAGCAAGTTTGGTAATATGTAATGAATCTAATCTCCCCAAGATCTAAAATTTATCCAACTAAATAATTGCCTATGGGTTTGAGCAATAGCTCTGGCCTCTCTATGGAGTCTAAATTAACATAGGACCAGCAATTTGATAAGACTGCCTAGGCCAGCAGCTTTTTGTATGCATGGATAAAAGGATGGTGAAGGGCAAGGAAGAAAAGGTAAGGGTGAAATGAGAAGTTTAAAAGGGACAGAGATGGACTGATGTACAAAGGAGTAAGAGAGAAATAAAACTGCAAATAAGATAACTAATAGGGTAAAAATTAAGGTTATGTCAGTGTTATTTATTTTATTTCAGTCTGATGAAAATCAGGTCTGGTTCTTGGTTTAGCTGCTCATATCAGATGCCATTTATGCCTTCTGGGTGACATAAGCCTACCATAACTAGTATGTATTAATTATACAGGCCTGGTCCTGTGTTTTGGGATAGCTGTCTACATCAGATGGTTTCTCCACCTCATCCCATAATTTTAATATTGAGGTTTAAGTCCCCAGTAGATATAGATTTCCAGGCAGGGATGGGACATTTCTTTAAATGAGAAATATGAGTCCAAGAATAAATAATTTCAAGTTTAGCTACACATGGGTAGTTAAAAGTATCTGGTCCTTTCTAGTGATACTGGAGTACCTCTTTGTGGAGGTGTCTTTTCCAATATACAAAATCACCAGGGTAAATATTGTGTTTCTAAATGCCTTTGTCTCCTGGGAGCACTGTAAAAGGAATGTTCTATCAAAGAATCAGTCTTCTTTAAGGTTTGGATTAGCTCCTAGTAATAGGTTAGTATATTTTCTCTTATGTGGCAAGGCTTATATAGTTTATATTCATAGGTCCCTTTTACAAATTCAAATGGGGATAATTTATGTTATACAAAATGAATGGATCTTAGATGTAGTGTGTATTTAGATAGGGCTTTTGTCCATGTTAGATTGAGGGATTCCATGAATTTGCCTTATTAAATTTTATGATACCATTTGTTCATTTTACCTCTCCAGAAAATTGAGGATGATAGAGAAGTTTTTGGTTGATGGGTAAGACCTAAATTTTTGTGTGACTCAATTTATTGCAATATTGGTTTTATTACAGTGGTCTGGAACCAATCCCACAATATCTCTAAGCTACGCCTGTAGCCTTTTATTGCTGGTTGACAAGTCTCCTGGATTTTAAACTAGTTTATAATATTTCTGAAAAAGCCAGTCTCATTTTATGACAAAAGAGAAATAAAGGTAGCCATTCACACTTCTTTTATCTATGGGTGGTTAAATTAACAGGTCTTTGTTTTATTTTTTTCTGAGTTATGACTGGTAGCTTCACAATCATATTAAAATTCAGGTTCAGCTACATCTCAGCAGAAAGTACAAATTACTCTCCATTCGGAAAATTTGTCATTGAGGGCCCATGACAAGATAAACTACTTTGAGACACTTTTCACAGCTCAGGATATCCCTCCATTCTGACAAACTGCACACCACTCACCACTCATCATTGAGGCCACTCTCTTTCCTTGTCCCTCTAACATGAAGCTGTGACTTCTGGGAGGCACCTGAACACTCAGATTTTCATTTGAGGAGTTTTCCTGGGGAAATTCAGGTGGAGCTACTATGATGTCTGGAGCCTATGGGTTGGCATAGTCTCTTGAAACAACCCTGACTGCTTGTTAAGATCAGGAACATGAGTGTGCTTCTAGAATGGTTGGTGTTTGAGGTCTAGATTCTTCAGCTGATTCCTCTTTCACTATAACAACAGGAAAATCATAATTATCAGGTGGGTCACTGTTCTTCTTAGGATTAGCACTAACATGACTACTGGGACTTCATGTGTTGAATTAGTTCCTGTTGATTTGCTGGAAAATCCAGAACTTCCTCAGCCCCCATGAGCTGGAGATATTAGGTGGACATATTGGGGGATGTACACTAGTCAGAGGAACAGGTACTGCATTGCATGGAGATGGTAGTGATGAAAGGGGGACTGGATGGTTCTGTTTGAGGGTGGTCTTAGCTGGCTATGATGTCTGCTAGCATCTTTCCTTACAATATTGTCTGAAATAATAGTCCTTAAGTAATCATTATCTGGAAGAGAAGGAAGATTATAAGAACCTCACTGGTGAGCTCAGATTGATCATAGGTGAACCAAAAGCTTTTTCATCATATCCTGCTGCACTAGTAATGGTGGGACTGGAAGGAGGACAGGATGTACTATTGACAGTTGATGGGGCAAACTTCTTCATGAACTTCTTCAATCTCTGAGGTGCTATTATGGGGTGTGACAATTTTAGATTATTTTATGAATCCCAAAAAGAGAAAGATTATGGTTGTGGATTAATCTTTTACTCTGGGTATGATACCCTTTGATTGCATTGAATTCAGCTGAGTTACCTTTGATTAGATTACCTGTTAAGATTGCTTTGAGGACTTTTTAATTCAAGCACATCACAGGGGACACAGATTGAGTCCCCACCCCCTTGGTGGGTCTGATATAAATGGACACTCACACAGACAGACACAGAGAGAGCTCTGTCATTTTTTATTCTGCCATGTGACAGAAAGGAGAAAGCTCAAACAGTGGGAGCCCAAGGGAGAGATGAGCTATTTTGCTTGCTAGTTTATAGCTGACCTTAGGAAGAGCACAGACCAGCTGAGACTTATATAGGAAGCCCGAAGATGCAAGCCTTATGCCAGCCTGCAGCTGAAATCAGGAAGAGGCAGAGGAGCTGAGCCTGAGAGGAAGCCCAGAATGGGAAGGCTGAAATCTCACGGAGATCACCAGCCAACTTGCTTCAACATGTGGCAGCTGGCTTTGTGAGAAAGCAACTAAAGCTGGACTTTTTATTGCCTTGTAACTGTAAGCTTTTACCCCAAATAAATGCCCTTTATAAAAACCAACAGATTTCCAGTATTTTGCATCAACAGCCCATTGACAGACTAATATATGGGGTTTTGCTGGTCAGTACACACCACCTGGAGGACCTGGAGGGTCTCTAACTCCAGGACAGTGTTGTCCAATAGAAAGAAAATGCTAATTTAAAATTTTCTAATAGCCACGTTAAAGAAAGTAAAAAAGAAAAAAGTCAAATTAATTTTCATAGTTTAAATATTATATCAACATGAATCAATTTGAAATATTTGTCAACTAAGAAATAACAAAGCTGCAAGGCAACAAAAGCATTTATTTGGGGTCTTAGAATTGAAATTAGGGGAGCACCTAATGCGGTAGCCACCCATATTTCATCCTGTCTTGGCATTTCCAGGCAAGGATTTTTAGAGGAAAATAAGATCAGAGGAGTGGTTTGTGGTTGGTGGATATTTGGGGTACTCCAATTGTCCTTAAGTTTAGATAGTTGAAGTTATTTATCTTGTAGTTTGTGTTGTGGTCCCAATGTCCTTGGGGTTTTGAGAACATTGCTCCTTGAGGCTTTGTATACTTTGGTAGTTTGTGATAGCTGGCTGAGACCTCCAGACACTATTTTTAATCTTTTAGCTAAAGTACCTCAATTTTGTTTTATTCTTTTAATGCCATTAACAGTGAGATACTTTACATTCTTTTTCTCATTATGTCTTTGAACTCAGTGTGTACTTTAAACTCAGCATCGTTCTCAGTTCAGACAAGTCCCATTGCAGGTGATCAATAGCTACCTGTTGCTGGTGACTACCATATTGGACATTTCAGCTCTAGAACTTTCACCACTTGAACTCAAATGTGAAAGATAAATTGAGTTCTTAGTTTAACCTAGCTTTTCAGGTTCAGAAGATTGGAACCCTAAGTCTCTACATTTGCATCCCTCTTGCCTAGAACTAGGGATGCACATGATATATGCACAATAGCCCCAATTCAGTCATTTCATGGAATCTCCATTTTATAAGACATTTATATGACATGTGAAAGAATTATGCACATTCTTTCTCCAGCTGAGACATGGCAGAACACTTTCAAAAAGAAAGCAGATGGGGAATCAGCTGTGGCTCAGTTAGTTGGGCTCCTGTCTACCATATGGGAGGCTCTGGGTTCATGTCCCTTGGCCTCCTTGTGAAGGCAGGCTTGCCTGCATGCTGCAGAGGGCCACCAGGCCCGCAAGCACCACAGAGAGCTGACTCAGCCAGGTGACACAACAAAAAAGGGAGACAAGCAAAAGCACAGGAGAGTGCGCAGTGAATGGACACAGAGAACAGACAGCAAGCAAGCTGCAAGGGGGGAAATAAAATTAAAAAAAGAAATAAGGAAGGAAGGAGGGAGGGAGGAAGGAAGGAACGAGGGAGGGAGGGAGATGTCCTGTCAGGCCTATTTTGAGAAACCCACATATTTAAAATGTGTATGCATCTGCTGCCACCACTTCATCAACTCCTGCCGATGGATACCACCAGGAGAGTTTTTTGTGTCCTTTCTGCTCATTGGACTCTCAGAATGATGACATTAGGACAAATTGTCATCTAGGGAAACAGGTTTCCAAAATCAAGGAACTGGAACACCACCTGAATGCTGTTCTACAGATGAACCCAAGGATGCTGACATTCCAAGGTACGGAAACTGTGCAACCTGCCTCTCTACCCACAAAGGGTCCTGGAATAAGCAACTGGCAAAATACTTTCCATTAAACACTAGCAGAATATTAGCACCTAAAACATCTGTGCCCCTGGGCACATCAAAATGTAGATTAGGATCACCTGGAGATTCTACAGGAACTGAAATATCTAAGTCATTGTATAGACCTATTCTGTCCGATCCTATAGCCACAGATGGCCGTTCAGAACTGGAATTGGGGATAGTGCCTCATGGAAATGACAATATAGTGGAAATAGTAGGTTAAATAAAATATAGCATTTAAATAAATTTCACCTGTTTCTTATATTTCTTAATGTGTCTAACTAGAAAATCGACATATAACATGTGGCTCCTATCATAATTCTCTTGGTGAGCACTGCCTAATCCTGGCATCTCAAACTTGAATATGCATTAAATTACTGAAAGTCTTGTTAAAATGCAGACTCATATTCTTTAATTGGTTGACCTGAGAATCTGGATTTTGAGAGGAGCCCAGGTGTTGCTGAGGCTGCTGGTTGGGCCACACTTTGAGAGTCAAGGCCCTGCACTAAGTGAACATGACCAGCTCTCTGGCTGTGAGCCCCAGGAACCTGCCATGTTAAAAGCCCCACTAATCCACAGTCAGTGTAGACAGCCACAAGAGTGAGTGGATTTATCCCAGTGTTCAGAAT
Source organism: Dasypus novemcinctus (assembly GCF_030445035.2). Lineage (NCBI taxonomy): Eukaryota > Metazoa > Chordata > Mammalia > Cingulata > Dasypodidae > Dasypus > Dasypus novemcinctus. The sequence continues at coordinate 9,851,922 of NC_080703.1, forward strand.
CCCAAGCAGTGGTGGTGTTTTTTCCTGTAGATTTACGTCCAGCTGCAGACTCTGACCCTGCATCCTGCAGTGTGTGCTGCCCCCACTGACTGACCTAATGTTATAGAAAATAATACCTGATCCAGTTTCACAGCTTAACTCTCACTTATTTTTGTAAGAGTAAGGTAAATGGTTAAAATGAGTTCTCTGATCATATTCCTGGGTAACAGTGATGAAGTAGGATGCCAGAGCCGATCTGACAGACCCTCAAAAGCCAGCTCATGTTTTCCCTATTCCTGGCGTGTTACAATGTGTCACATAATCCATGGGGGCATTTGGGGTTAAAATATGAGTGTGCTTTGTTATATATCTTGGGACAAAACATCTGTGAAAAGAATGAACTTATTTTCTATTTATTTTCTAATTGTTTTTCTTTTTACTTTAATGTTTGGGGTGGGGAAAGGTCTCCCAAGTTTGTTTCCCCAGGAAAGTTTTGATTTAAGGAAAAATCAAAATTCAGAAAATAATTTCAGTGATTAACTCAGACCTTTGCATTAAAAGTGAATTTTGAGTATGATCTGTTCTTTTGCTGAACTTCTTATTTTCCTTCCACAGTGGATATGACCTTGGATTTTGACGTGTGCCACAACCATCTCATCATTTCTGATGAATGGAGGCATGTCTGTTGTGGACATAGCAACCAGCCCCTGGAAGAGTGCCCTGCGAGATAACAGCTACAGGTTTTGTGTCCTGGGCTCAGGTCACTTATGGCCTCCATTACTGGGAGGTGGGCATGGTAATAAGTAAAGAATGGGACCTGGGTTTTTGCAAGTAATCTATTCAATGAGAAGGAAAGTTCTTAATGTCTTCAGAAATTGAATTGTGGACACTGAATTTGAGAAAAGGAAAATGCTTTTCTGACAACACTATACCAAATATTGTTCTTCAGGTAAACCCCAGTTGTACCAAATGGGAGATTTTCCTGGATTTAAATATGGACACCTTACTTTTTATAAAATTAGTAATGGATCCCATATCTTTACATTTACCAAGATTTCTGCTTCTGAGCCACTGTGGCCATTCCAAGAAATGATGATCAAAGTTTCTTGAGTATCTCTTCTCCAGTGTTTCCAAGTATCCTCCAGCATAGCCCAAAAAAGACAAAGCCAAGAACAACAAAGCACTTTTTCTGAAATTTACATAGTGTTTATATCTATGGCTTTTCTACTTGGTTCATACATTGTACAGAGTACTAGAAAAAAATGTGGATTATCTTACCAATCAGAAACATGAAAACTTCATTAAAATATAATTTTCATTTTAAACATTAAATGTTATGGTCAAATTTGTTACATGTTATATTTATATTTCTATTCCTATAGTAAGTCCTGAACTCTCAAATAAATTTGAAATGTTTTTCTATTACCGTAAGATCAACTTCACTATTTTTGTAGGTGATGAATTAAATAAACACTTGGATGTGACCAAATGGATTACCTAACTTTGTAAATGATAAGAAATACTAATACTGTTAATTCACAGTAATCACAGAGAACTGGTTAAATGCTTGAAAAAAATCCAGAAATGACAATTTTATCTAACACTTGCTTGGACATATGCTTTTCTAGGTCAGCAGTGAGGTGTCATGTGTTTTATTTATTTTTATTCAAAGTTTATTTCAGATTAAATAATAAAGTAACAGATGAAACGTAAACATGGAAGCATCACTCCAAAAAATGTTCTGTCCAAACACTTTTCTTTCATCTAATCTCAAAAAGAAACTCAATTGCACATGTGTTTTAGAATTTGAACTGTTTGATCTCAAATGTACTCTGTTAACTTTCAAAATGCTCAACACTTCCTTCTTGATTGTTACATCTGACATCTTCAGTATTGCCTTCACCTCCTGCTCCTGAAATAGACGCGGTCACTGTGAAGACTGGATGTTATATGCTAGGTGTTGATTTTCTTATCACAATTTGTTTCTTCTCCCCATGGCTATATTTAACCACCTGCTAGCATTGTTATGAATTTCTTGAAGTTTAAAATTTTAAGAATAGTCCTATATAAAATATGGAAGAATCATTGAAGAAGATATTCCAGAGTTTACTTTGTCTATTTTAAACTGACATCAGACAAGCCCAAACTCAAAGTTGCATACACGTACTGGGGAAATATAAAATATTATTAAATAATTTAAAGGTGCATATTCCACAAAGAGAGAAATCCCAGGACAAAATATGAGGAGTCAACTTGAAGTCACATGATTAAGCAATTTGGGATTGTGTTGCCTAATACAAGTATTTGGAAGCGTATAATTTGCCATTGGTCAAATGGGGATTTGTACAACTTAATATTTCTTAAATAATTACAATTTTGAAGTAATGCTCTGTTCTCACAAATAGCAGAAAACTTTCCTATGTCCTAGCAAGAATGCAGGGAAGTGATCTCAATCTAGAGTTGACACTGGAAAAAGAACTGTCAGAAACTGAAAGCCAAAGTCAGTGATTCAGCCTGCTGAGGAGCCTAATTTCTCTTTCTTGGATTAAGGAATTCCTGGGCTAAGAAGTTATCATCAACACGACTCTTGGGTGAGAATAAATCATGTCACCCTAGTAGATTTCAAGAGTCTTGAAGACAGGGACCACATTTTTGACTCCTGCTGCTCCCTCAGTGAACTTAGTCACCTACTAACCATTCACAGAGCCCAGCTCCTAGCAAGAAAACAAAATGCCATGTGCCCCTCTCTGAGCCTCCATGTGCCTAGAGGTTGCCATTAGATATTGTGCTGGCCAATAAGATATAAAGGCATTATTCTGGGTGCCTTATGGAGGAGGTTTTGCTGCCACAGTATAGCCTGGTGAAGAAAGCCTTCCCAACACCTGGCTTTCCTGTCTCTAAATGCCTGGGGATGCTGTAACCACCCTGTAACCAGGAGGGAGCAAAGGTGGATCTGAAATCCAGTCACTCTGGAGAGAGTAGACAAAGGGGATGTAGGAATCAGTCATTTGCCATCAACAGCATCTTCCCTGATCTGTTATCCCCTACCCTGTATATTTATGTTCTGCAAGGAACACATAATAAGAAATCAATGAATAGCTATATAAATAACTATATTCCTTATCAGAAATGGGATTTTCAAATATTTCCTCACCTTTGGTGGGTTATCTTTTCACATTCTTGGCAGTGTCTTTTGATAAACAAAGATGAACACTCAGTCTTTTGACAAATGTCTATTTTCTTGTAATTTGCAATGTTCAGAGCATGGAACAGCTAGCAGTTTGCTGAGTAATGGTTTTGGCTCTGAATCAGAGCCCCATATCCTTGCAATCCTGTGGACAATTTAATGCCATGCTTCTGTGTCATGGTCTGTGCCAGTGGCTCCATTCAGTGAGCAATTGTGCTCTCCTTGCTTGTCCAGCAGATCTGCACCTGAGTCCTCAGCCATGCACACTTTACTCATGCTGTTATCACCTTTTTCTCCTCTTATTTGCTTGATTCTCCCTTCACTGTAAGCATGCTCAATCTCTGGTTTTGAATTTGTGAGCCACTGGTTGCTTAATCTCTAGACCAGCAAGGTGCATTGAATCTTTTCTTCTCTGATAGAAGAATCATCATTCAGGTATGGAATCTGGTGATTGCTTCTTCCGTATGGACCCACAAGTCTCTTCTCTATTAAGAGAGGAAACATTAACTACAAGGCAGTCATGCATTAGAAACTGCATGTCTCAGGGAAGGGAGGTTCCTTAGATAATGCTGCTAGATGAGGTTGTAATGTGTTGTGAGGGAAAGTTTCAATAAAGACCCCAGATACTTAGGCAAATGATAGTCTTTCCCTCACAAGGCACCCCTGAAATAGAATTAAACATACATTTCAAAATTTTGGAAGAGAGACACAAATGATATTGTATTTAATAAATTATAAAAACTAAAATGGAAAATAGAAAATCTTGTTTTCAGATGATAGCCATGTATATGTAAATTGTCTTCATGAATTGACATATAGAATATTACATTGATAAAAAATAAAGGTTTTGGATAAAATTCTAATGCATAAAATGGAATGTATCCCTTTGGATAGTAAAGAACACCTGGAAATATTATTAAATTTTGTAAGTCAGAATCAAATATATGGTATTCCACCATGAAGAGGAATTAAATTCATATTTGATACTGGAATTGGAGCATTATTTCTTCATCTAATTATACCTACATTAGAGGCAGAGAAATTTTTATATACAAATATAGGCTCATATTCTTTTATACTTCTCACTTTATTACTTTTTTATTAGAATAGTTGTGAAAATACAGAACAATCATGCATGAAAAACAGGATTTCCATACACCAGCCAACCAACAACTTGCATTGATGTGGAACACTGTTACAACTGATGATACCACATATTTATAATTGTACTATTAATTAAGTCCATTATTTAACTTAGGATTCACATTTTGTGTATTTGTTATCATTTTTATTCTGTTACCATGTAGAAATCTAAAAATTTCCTTCCTGGATCCACACTGCCATGAAGAAAATGGAATGATTAGATTCTTAATCAAATATAATTATTATGGAAATTGTTATAGAGGAGGAAAGAAAGGACTTATCTGCATTTCTTATTAAGCAAGTAAAATTAAAGAAAGATGGGAAATTATATGTGTTATCATTTGGAATAAAATCAAAAGATCCTTTATTCATTAACTTTATTACAAAAAAAATCTGTAACACTTTCTGCCATAGATGGGGAAATATCAGAAGTCATCCTAGTTCCCTAGTACATGAGGAGAATCATTATCCACTCTGCAGTGTTCAAACCCACTAGCAAATATAGAAGCTTTCTTAGAGAATTTGTCTGATTTATCATTTGATATTATAGAAAATGAGAGAAAAATAACTGCATGTGTTCAGGCAGAATTTTAAAATGTATTTAAATAAATATTGGAAATGTGACTGAATGAAAAGTTGCTGGGCCTTGATCTCATATTAAATACACTTATTTGCGTAGATTATTTTATCCTGTGAATGCTGAAGTATACAGGCCCAAGATGAAAATGATATTTGCATTGATTGATTTTTAAAGATTGCCATTTTATTTCCTGTATCTTGATTTCTGGGTTAGCCTTTTCTTAATGTCAAAGATTGCATATTATTTGGTGATATTGTGACTATTCTTTATTTTTTGTGTGTGTTATTTTAAAATTTTATACTTTGACTCCCAGGAAGACTGTAGCATGTAAGTAGATATGAGCAACTCGCCATCATCACACAATTCATCCTCATGGATATCTCAAGCTCCCAGGAGCTGCAAGTTGTGCAAGGTCTGTTCTTCTTAGTGATTTATCTGGGAGCATTGACTGGGAATCTTTTATTATTGTCATAGTGACAAACCCATGTCTACACTCTTCAATGTATTTATTTATAGGCAATTTATCTCTGATAGTTCTTTGCTGCATTTCAGTTACTGTTCCCGAAGTGGTTGTGAATTTCTGTCAGGTAATACATCAGTTTTTCTCACAGCATGTGCTGCTCAAATTTCCTGCCACCCTCTGCACTATGGACTCACCATCGCCCCATGTCTGTGCACACAGGCGGCTGGTGGCTCCTGGGCAGGTGGGTTGGTCAGCTCTGCCATCCACACAGGTGCATATCCAGGCTCCCCTCCACAGGGGTGAATGTAATCTATCTGTGAAGTATTTCTGTGAAGTACCTCAAACTTTAAGGATCTCATCTTTAGATGATTAGTTTTCTGAGTTTGTGGTCCTAACTGTGAATATATGCATAGGCTTAATATGTTCTGCTTTGTTGTTTCTATCATACATTTATATATTTTCAGTGGTGCTTAGCACGCATTCCATGGAAGCCCATAATAAAGCCTTTTCCACCTGCACTCCACAGTTGGCAGTCCTACTTAGATTTACAATTTCTGGCATTATTGCTGTCATAGGTCCCATTGCAGATGGAGCATCTCTTAGCAATCTGCTCACAGGCATGTCAGCACCATGTGTCCCCATTCATCAACTCCCTCATCTGTAGTCTCCAGAACAGAGAGAGTACCACTGCTGTAGGCAGAATGTTCAACAGGTATTTAGAGTGTCCAACCAGGTTTATCCGTGATTAAAAAATACATAAAAACAAAATTTGAAAGAATTGTCATTTATATTTGATGTACATTGTTAGGTTTAAATCTTTCCTTGTAAAATACCTAGAGTTATCTTGTCTAGTTATATTTTGCTGTTCACACATGGCGGCCAGCTCTGTGTCTCTGTGTCATACTCTTTCATATCCTAGGTTTAGAGGTAAAAACAATGTGTGGAATTATATAAGACTGTGCCTTACATGGTGGGAATGTAGGTGGGAATATGGAGGGTTCAGCCTCTGTGGAGGGCTGTATGGCAGTTTCTAAAGAAATTCAGGCTGAGTATATACCCAGAAGAACTGAGAGCAGTGACACCAATAGACATCTGCACACCTATGTTCATAGAGATGTTATTCATGGTTGCCAAAACATGGAAACAACCCAGGTGTCCATCAGTCGATGAATGGATAAACAAACTGTGGTGTGATGCATGATGGAATATTATGCAGCTCTAAGAAGAAATGATGTAGTGAAGCATGTGAAAACATGGATGAACCTGGAGGACATTATACTGAGTGAAGCAAGCCAGTCACAAAAGGACAAATACTGTATGTTTGTGCTAGTATGAACTAAATATATAACATAATTTTATGGCATTAACTTAAATATGGGCAGAAGAAAATAAAATGAGAGTAGATAAGGGAAAGCTGAGGATTCATCTGTGCAGAACTGGTCAACAGGTTGTTTGTGAATCTTTGGAAATGAATAGAAATAGTGAAAGCACATAATAGTGTTTGTAACTAGCAGAACTATTCTAGGTATGATAGTGGTTGAAAGGGAACATCTAAGGTCATATATTACTAGAAGGAAAGCTAAAAACTGTAACATGGGACCTCACGTAAAATACGAATATGGGTACTACTGCATATCTAAGACTGTTTTTACAAACTATGAATACAAACTAGATTGACAGAAAATGAATAGCAGCAATATACAGCAGGGGAAGCATAGAGAGATTGAGAGTTGAATGAGTTTTTTGCTTTTTGTTTATTAGTATTATTGAAATAATGAAAATTCTCTATAATGATTGAAGTGATTAATACACAACTATGTGATTATATCAAATATCATTGATTGTACACTTGGATGAATTGTATTCTTTATTAATATGTATCATTAAAATCGATTGACAGTAATTGATCAAAACTATATTTCCCAATGTCTCTTTGAGACTCTTAGAATCTTGCTAAACTCCTTTCTTCTCTATCTATTCATTCTCTTCCTTCTTTTCTTTCATGACAAAAATTACTGTAGTTCCCACTCCCAGACCACTGTTTCATCCCCTCCCAATCTTAGGTACTTTAACCATTTTTCCTTTTAATTTCATTATTAGAGTTGTGCATTTATAGAACAATCATGCTGAAATTAGAGGATTCCCATATATCACCCTATTATTAACACTCTGAATTGGTATTTTTTTTTGTTATAGTTGTTGAAAGTACATTTTTAGAACTGTATTATTAATTATAGTCCATGGTGTAGGTAAGGATTCACTGTGTAAAACAGTTCATGGATTACTTTTTATTTTTTATTCTTATTGTTATATATACAATTTAACATTTCCCTTTTTATAAGTTTTATTGAGATATATTCACACCACCAAACAATCCATCCAAGTGTACAATCAGTGGCTTTCAGTATAATTACAGAGTTATACATTCATAACCACAATTAATTTTAGAAAATATTCATTAACCAAAAAAGAAAATAAACTATGACTTAGCTGTAACCTCTCAATACCTCTGTCCTCCTGCCATCACTTCTACCTATTTCCAAATATTTACAATCAACCTAAATCAAAATTCTGCACAAAGTAAGCATCAATTCCACATTCTCTACCCTCCTTCTATCTCCTGGGAACCTATATTCTAGATTCAAAGTCTATGAATTTGCTTGTTTTAATTAGTTCATATTATTGAGATCATACAATATTTGCCCATATGCATCTGACTTATTTGATTCAACATAATGTCCTCAAGGTTCATCTATGTTGTCACTTGCATAAGGATTCCGTTCCTTCTTACAGCTGGATAATATTCCACCATAGGTCTATAGCATAAAATTGTTTATCCATTAATCATTTGATGGATCCATCTTTTGGCAATTGTGAATAATGCTGCTATGAACATTGGTATGCAAAAGTATTTTTGCATCCCTACTTTAAGTTCTTCAGGGTATATAACTAGAGTGGGAGTGTGAAATCATATGGCAATTCTATACTTAGGCTCCTGAGGAACCACTACATTTTTACAGCACTTGCACCATTTTACATTCCCACCAGCAGTGAGTTACTGTTCCTCTTTTTCCACATCCTGTCCAACATCAATAGTTTTCTTTTTTTAAAATGGTGGTCATACTATAAGGTGTGAGATGACCTTATTGTGGATTTGATTTACAATTCCCTATTAGGTAGGGATGTTGAGAAATTTTTCATATACTTTATAGTCATTTGTATTTCTTCCTTGGAAAGGATTCCAGTCATTTGTCCATTTTGTAATTGGGTTGTCTTTTTATTGCTTAGTGGTGGAATTTCTTTATATATTTTGGATATCAAACACTTAGCAGATATGTAGTTTCCAAATATTTTCTGCCATTGAGTTGGTTGCCTTTTCATTTCCTTGACAAAGTCCTCTGAGGTGTAAAAGCTTTTAATTTTGAGGACATCCCTTTCTCTTATTTTTTTCATCTTTTGCTTGTGCTTTGGTTTTAAAGTCTAAGAAACCATTGGTTAACACAAGAACTTGAAGATGCTTCCTTACATTTTCTTCTGGTACTTTTATAAGTCCTGGCCTTTGTATTTAGCTCTTGAATCCATTTTGAGTTAATTTTTGTGTAGGGTGAAAGTTGTACTTCTTCCTTTCCAGACTGTATTCTTCTATTTCTTCTTCTTACGTGACTGCTTTGGCTACAACTTCTAGCACAATGTTGAATAATAATAATACTTTCACTCTTGATGCTGCTGATTCTCTATATTCCTTTTTTATTCTCAATTTCACTTATCTCTGCCCTAATCTTTCCTTTATTTCCTTTTATTCCTTTATGTTTAGTCTGCTGTTCTTTTTTCTAGTTCTTCTAGGTGCGTATTTAACTTTTCAATTTTAATTTTTTCTTCTTTTTTAAATGTGGGCATTTAGGGGCATAAATTTCCCTTTTCTCACTGCTTTTGCTGCATCCATTAGTTTCTTTATATTGCATCTTCATATTCATTAATATGGAGATATTTACTAAGTTTTTGCAAATTTTTTTGATCCACTAACTGTTTGAGTGTGTTAACCTCCAAATATTTGTCAATTTTCCATTTCTCCACCTATTACTGTTTTCAGCTTCATTCCATTATGATATATGTATATCATCAATATATTGTACCAATGCCTTCTTTTTTTTTTTTTTTAATCCTTTGACATTTATTTACTAGAGAGGAACATGAGTTTTAGAGAGTGAGCATGAAGCAACAAAGTATTTTCAAATAGTGTTAACAATTCAGTGAAAATTTATACATTAGTTGATATTGCCTTAAGTTTTATCTGTTTTAAAACAATTTTTTTTTAACTGCAAGGGAGTAAGTTTAAACATAGGAAATAAAACATATGCCAGTCCGTTATCTACATATTCTTCATCTTGCTATGACATTTTCCACTGTTACCTCAGGTACAGAATCTTCTCATTGTCAAGAAATGAAGGAAAGAACCATATCAAATTCCTGATTTAGGAATATATAATCAGTAAACCTAACCATTCAAGTTAAAGAAATAAAACCATAAAAGTTCTATAAGAAAATATTTGGACTTTTTAAAAATGATTTGGAGTAGGTGATGATTTCTGTAGAATGAAACCCAGAAAACAAAAACTTTCTATCCTGCACTCAGGGCCTGGCTAATAGAAGATGCTTAAGTATTTACTGAATGAAGGAAATAAAAGATTATTTCATTAACTGTGCAACACACTCTTATTTTATGAATCACTAAAACAGATAAAATGCAAATGACATGTCAACAACATTTAAGAGGCATCCTGATTTCAGAGATTAAAATGTGGGAGAAATGTGTCTTAAAAAATACCTGAAATAGAATACCAAATTCTTAAATTTTAAAATATTTTATATACAACATACATACATTAAAGTATATAATCTTAAATGTACAGACAGCTCAATGAATTTTTACAGGTCTTTTTTTTTTTTAAAGATTTATTTATTTATTTAATTCCCCCCCCCTCCCCTGGTTGTCTGTTCTTGGTGTCTATTTGCTGCGTCTTGTTTCTTTGTCCGCTTCTGTTGTCGTCAGGGGCATGGGAAGTGTGGGCGGTGCCATTCCTGGGCAGGCTGCACTTTCTTTCACCTGGGCGGCTTTCCTCACGGGTGCACTCCTTGTGCGTGGGGCTCCCCCACGCGGGGGACACCCCTGTGTGGCACGGCACTCTTTGCGCGCATCAGCGCTGCGCATGGCCAGCTCCACACGGGTCAAGGAGGCCCGGGGTTTGAACCGCGGACCTCCCATATGGTAGACGGACGCCCTAACCACTGGGCCAAAGTCCGTTTCCCGTACAGGTCTTAATCCAAGTAAGCACTACCAATTTAAGACAGTGTTTTCAGTATCCCAGAAGTCAAAGCTGATTCCTTTGAAAAGCTTCTGTATAGAGGAAAAGTCACATACAAAAGAAAGGACAACAGGAAAAACATTTGTAAATGTATATTCTTAATATATAAGGTTTTACAATATAAATCACTAAGAAAAGACACAACTGAGCAAAGATGATGAGCAGAAAATTTACAGAAAAATATGGGTCTTACAATTTAAATCACTAGGAAAAGACAAAACACTGAGCAAAGAAGCATAAAATTTACAGAAATGTAATTGCTAAAACTGTCCTCAGAATTAAATAAATGGAAATTAAAATGATAAAGTTTTTACCTATTGGAGATTGCCAATTATTAAAGTGTTGGGGAAACACACTCCTACACTGTAGTGAAATGTTCACTCTCTGAAGGGGAACTTCTGCGGTATCTGGGAAGACAAATACTGCATTGGGGAGTGGATGTAGCTCAAGGGGTTGAGTGCCTGCTTCCCACGTTCAAGGTCCTGGGTTCAATTCCTGGTACCTCTTTAACAGGTTTTGTACTAAGATTCCAGCCACCACTCCCAATGACTCTCATTTCAGAGACTTTTCATCAATATGTGCAGCAACAAGTGGTGGAGCACACTGTAGGGGTTGGAGTCCACCACCTCCGAGCTCATCTGCTCCACGCGGGGCCGGACGGCCCCTCCGCGGGCGCCCCCCACGGCCCGCCGGCTCCTCTCCTCTGCCAGCTGCCGCTCCAGGGCCTGTGCCCGCTGCTGCAGCCGCTCCGCACACTCGGCCTCGGCCGGGCCCACTGCCGCCGAGGCCTTCATCCCGGCCTCCCCGCCGCCCCGCGCTGCCGGCCGGCTCTGCGCACCAGGGTAAGAGAGGAGGCCCCCGCCGGCCTCTCGGCTCAGTCAGGGGAGGGCCCAGCGCCCCACAGACACGTCTCCCCCAGTGCCTTCTTGCCTACATATTTTCTGAATGAGAAATCCACACTTAATCTTACTGCAGTTCTCAGAGTAAGTGTTTTGCATAATTTTAATCTTTTAAAATTTATTGAGTCTTGTATTTTGACTTATCATGTGGTCTTTCCTGGACAATGATCCATGAGCACTTGAGAAGAATATATAACCTGCTGTTTTGGCAGGCAATGTTCTGTATTTATGTTAGGTCCAGTTCATTCATCAAATTTCTCATGTTCTCTATTTCCTTACTGATCTTATTTCCAAATGTTCTATTTGTAAGAGTCTTGTATTGAATTCTCCAACTATTATTTCAGGAATGTCTGTATCTTCCTTTGCTTTTGCCAGTTTTTGCCTCACGTATTTTAGGGTACCCTGGTTAGGTGCATATTTACTTATGATTGCTATTTCTATGTGGTGCATTGCCCTTTTTATTAATATCTGATGCTCTTATTTGTCTTTTGTGTGCTGCCTCGGCACCCATCCTACTTTGGCTGAGCCCTTTTCTCAACACTGACCCCTGCCCAAGTTAATAAGCAGCTTTCCAGCCCTGGCGCATAACCCCCGTAACCCCCCCTCCCCCGGAACCTAAACGCAGGTCTATGGCCACCACCCCTCCCACACACCTCCCTCCAAATCCACAGGCCAGTCCCAAATAATAAGCTCACCATCCCCACCGACCTTGGACCCCTAGGCCCTTTTATCTTTGCACACCTATTTGCCTTAAACTAACTAATCCTTGACGTGCGCTGTAGCCTCGGTTCCCATTGTGCCACACCTGAGCTCCACCTGGGCCTCACCCAGCCTCCAATTTAAAATCCAACTTAACTCGCTTGAAACACTGTCTTGTGTGCTTCTGGTAGTCTTTCAGAAATGTGATGCATCTATTAAATTGCCTTTTTGATTAAATGGGGTATATTTTTAAATCATAGGAAAAAGATCAACTTTTGGCTAGCACCTGAACCCTCATAAATGGCTAGTTCTCATTTGGAGCAGTCTGTCCCATTCTAGCTTATCATTAAAGGGAAAACCCCTCAAATGCTATTTGGACCTAACTTTCTAGGAAAGGAAAGGAGGAAGCGGTGCTCTCTCCAGAAAAGGCCTGTGCTCCCTTGGTCGCTGACTCCCGCGATGAAGACAGCCGGCTGCGGTCCCCGCAAGGAGGGGCTGCGCCCCAAGCTCTGTGCTCCCGTGGAGGATCCCTACCCCGACCACTGGGGAACCCGGTCACCTGCCTGCTGGGGTCCTTTGCCAAGACTCAGAGCCATGTTTAGAGGAGAAAGGCTGGCAAAGGCAGCCGCCCTTGCGGAGGAAGCGGGAAGCGCTTCAACTTGTAAACGCCCTTCCCTCATTTAACAGGCTTCTGGAAACTCCCAAACAGCAACCTTTCGCCTAGACCCGGGAGATTCCCATCAGGAATTTATGTAAATACAGGCAGTTACTGAAAAAAGGAAGCAAACCACGCTTTGTGGGTATTTCTGGCCCCAGTAATACAGCCTTGAGTACAGAGGGCGCTCCGGTGAGCAGGTGCCTGCACCAGAAACCGCCTCGGCCTGCGGCCCCCCACTCCTGCTCGGAAGATGCCCGGTCCTGACCCGGCACGGAGGCCCCTACCTGCGACACTGCAGGGCTAGGTGCCAGGTTGTGTGAGCCCGGGGGAGCGCAGTGGAGGCGCAGACGCGGCCTCGCGGTTCAAATCTCGCTCTGTCCACACGCCCTGCTCGCGGGCACGTCTGACCCTCCTCCCACCAGCGCCCCTCAGGTGGCCTGGCCGGGCCAGGTATCTTCCAGCCTTGTCCTCGTGGCTGTGTCCGCCCCGCTTCTGTTCACCTTGGCCCGAGGGCCTCCCCAAGGACGCCTGCTGCGCCCGCCGTCAAGACCGGGAAAAAAAGGGAAGGAGTGAGGCGCACGGAGGGCAGTGGTGTTTCCCCAGTCGTGCCCGAACCCGCCCCTTGGACCCTCGATGCTTCGAGTTAACCTGCAGCGTCTGTCCCGCTTGGTCCCCGCGCGTCCCGCTTCCCCGCGGCAAGTCCCCACCCGGCGCAGCGCCCTCGGCCAGGGCGGCCGGTCCCCGCGGTCCTGCTGCTGCGCTGGGCGGCCAGCGGGGTCGGCGCCGGCCTCGGCCCCCGGGGCTAATCCTTCCCGGCCAAGGGGCCTGGGGGTGGGGGGGTGGGAGAAGGCTCCCTCGCGCCCACGTGCGCCCCCACGCGGGACTGCCGGGCCCGGCTCTTCCCAGCGACTTTAAAGAGGCAGTTGGCCCGGGTCCCGAGCGTGGCGAGGCCGTGACCCGGGACTCCGCGGATCTCCACCGGGGTGCGTTCCCCTTGGCAGCCGCGGGCCCCCAGTTCAGAGCTGCGCGGCCTAAGTAGGGAGCTGGTCCGCCCGCAGCCGCCGCACCCGCTAGCCCCGGCCCCTTGGCGGGCACTGCCTCCCGAGCCGCCCTCTGCTCTCCGCGCCCCGAGGTGCCAGGAGACTCCCTGGTCTAAAAGCCGCCAGGCTGGGGTCGGGTCGGAGAAGGCAGCTCTTTGTCTCTTTTAAGAGTTTTTCATGTTAATGCCTATTTTATCAGATATTGTTATAACTACCCCAGATCTTTTTGGGTTACTGTTTGAGTGGAATATCTTTTTCCAGCCTTTCTCTTTCCACTTATTTTTATCCTTGGGTCTAAGGCGAGTCCCTTGTAGATAGCATATAGATGGGTCATACTTTGTTGTTGTTGTTTTTTCTGTCATTTATTTATTTTTAAATTAAAGTTAATAGATCACAAGAAATGTTACATTAAAAAACATTAAAACAAAAAACATAAGAGGTTCCCACATAACCCATTCCCCATCCCCCACCACATCATTTTTGTAAACTGTATTTTTCTGAAGATATATACATCACACAAAAAAGTTACATTAAAAAATATAAGAGGTTCCTGTATACCCCCCTCCCCCCCGCCACAACAACCTCCCTCATCATTGTGGCACACTCATTGCACTCCGTGAACACATTTTGGGGCACTGCTGCACTACACAGATAATAGTTTACCCTGTAGTTCGCACTCTTGCCCAGTATATTCAGTGGGTTATGGCAGGATATATAAAGTCCAGCATCTGACCCTGCAATATCATTTAGGACAACTCAAAATTCCAAAAATGCCCCCACATCACATCTCTTCTACCCTCTTCCTGCCCTCAGCAACTACTGTGGCCACTTTAATCCTTTCTGACAATCTGTGTCATTGATTATGGAGTTTAATCCATTAACATTCAATGTGATTACTGTAAAGGCAGATCTTCTCTGTGTCATTGATTATGGAGTTTAATCCATTAACATTCAATGTGATTACTGTAAAGGCAGATCTTCAACCATTTTATCCTTTTTTTTTTTTTAAAGATTTATTTATTTATTTAATTTCCCCCCCCTCCCCTGGTTGTCTGTTCTTGGTGTCTGTTTGCTGTGTCTTGTTTCTTTGTCCGCTTCTGTTGTCGTCAGCGGCACGGGAAGTGTGGGCGGCGCCATTCCTGGGCAGGCTGCTCTTTCTTTTCACGCTGGGCGGCTCTCCTTACGGGGCGCACTCCTTGCGGGTGGGGCTCCCCCACGCGGGGCACACCCTTGCGTGGCACAGCACTCCTTGCGCGCATCAGCGCTGCGCATGGCCAGCTCCACACGGGTCAAGGAGGCCTGGGGTTTGAACCGCAGACCTCCCATATGGTAGACGGACGCCCTAACCACTGGGCCAAAGTCCGTTTCCATTTTTATCCTTTTTTAAATAGTGTTTCCTTTATTTTTAAAACATAACATACATACAAAATGTGCATAAATCACTACCTAATTTAATCAACATTATTGAGATATAATTTTAAGTATGTACTTGGAGTTTTGATGAATGTTAATGTACTTGTAATCACTATTGTTATCAAGATAATAGATCACCTCCATTACTGCCAAATTCCTCATGATCCTTTACAATCAACCCCCACCCCATATCCCTGGCCTTAGGCACCCCAATGATCTGCTTTCTTCAATATGGATTAGTTATACCCTTCTTGAATTTCAAATAAATGGAATAATGCAGTGTTTACTCTTTTTTTTTTAAAGATTTACTTTTTATTCACTGCCCCCCTTGTGTTTGTGCTCACTGTCCACTCTGTGTGTCCATTTGCTGTGTGCTTTCTGTGTCTGCTCCTTTCCATCTTTTCCATCTCTAGGAGACACTGGAACCAAATCTTGGATCTCCTATGTGGGAGAGACACACTTAATTGCTTGAGGCACCGCAGCTCCCTGGTTTGTTGTGTGTCTCATTGCCTTTCCTCTTTGTGTCTCTTTGTTGCATTATCCCACCAAGCCTGCCTGTTGAGCCAGCTGGCTGTCTTGCTTGTTTTTTCCAGGAGGCACCAGGACCTCTCATGTGGTAGTGGGAGCTCAGTTGCTTAAGCCACATTTGCTTCCCCAGTGTATATTTTTTTGCTCTATTTCTTTTACTTAACATAATGCTTTACAGATTCAACCACATTATTTTGTGTATCAGGAGTTTATTACTTTTTATTGCTAAACAACATTCCATTGAATGGTACACAAGTATGTTTATAGGTTCACTGATTATTTCTTTTGCAGGGTCTAATGTGCTAACCTGCTGTTAAATCTGTCCAGTGAAGTTTTATTCCAAATCTTGTATTCTTCATCTCTAAAAATTCCATTTGGTTCTTTCTTTTACAACTTTTGTTTTTCTACTTATTTTGTTCATGTTTTCCTTTGAAAATATTTATATTAGCTGCTTTAACATCCTTATTTGTTTCCAGCATCTCTGCCTTTTCTGGATTTGTTTCTATTGATTGATTTGTATTCTAGTTCTGGATGACATTTTGCTTCTTTCCAATTCTATAATTTTTATTTAGATCATGGATATTGCAACTTTTAAAAAAATCATTGAGTACTGCATTTTGTTGTCTTCATTTTAAAACTTTGTTTTGACATGCAGTCAACCCGTCAAGGTTTATTTTTAAGCTTTCTTGGAGCAGGGTTAGAGTAGCTTTATTTTAAGGTAGAGTGTCTCAACAGCAGCCCTGTTGACGTTTTGGGCCCAAAACTGTCCTGTGAGTTGTACTGTGTTTAACAACATCCCTAGTCTCCACCAACTGGATGGCTGTAGCATGTCATCCCCAATTGTAACAACCACACTGTCTGCAGAAATTGCCAAATGTCCCCCGGAGAACAAAATCCCCCCCGTGGGGAAGCACTTCTGCGAGGCTCCTCTAGTCATGGTGGGGCAGGACCCTTCTGGGTGTCTGCCACATACCCTAGGTCTTCAGCAGGGATGCCCAGTCTGGCTGATCAGAACTTGAATGTTTCCCAGTCTCTGCGAGCTCTGGAAATTGTTTGGCTTATAGCGTATGGTTATCCTTTGCCCAGCCTTATAGATTCTCACCTGGAAACTACTTACCAACAGGCTTAAAAGGAACCTTGTGCGTATCTCTGAAGTTCTTTATCTAAGCAAATTTCTCCTTCTGGTTCTCTGCCCGAGTCCCAACCCTCTCCACTACCCAGAACTTCAAATACTGTTTCCTTAACTCAGCAAGGGTACTGTACTTATGTTTTTATGTGTCATATCTTATTATTAGCTCTCTTTTTACCTTTTTAGTTATTAATAATCTTCATTTCTATAGTCTCCTCCAACCATCTCTCTCTTTTCCTTTCACCTGCAGATTCCCTTTAGTATTTCTTAAAATGCAGAAAATGATGAATGCTCTCAGTTTCTGTTTATCGCTGTGTATTTTTAAATCCCCTTGGTTTTGAAGGACAGTTTTGCCAGATAAAGAATCAGTGGTTGGTAGTTGTTCTATTTCAGTATCTTAAATATAGCATACTACTGCATTCTCACCTGCAGTTTCTGATGATGAATCAGCACTTGATTTTCTCTTCCTGCTTCCAGGTTTTGCTCTTTATCTTTGACGTTTGGCACTCTGATTAGTATGTGTCTCAGTCTAGGTCTATGAGGATTTATTCTGTTTGGAGTGTGTTGTGCTTCTTGGACATGTATATTTATGTTTTTCATAAGAGTTAAGAAAAGAATGGCCATTATTTCTGCAAATACTTTTTCTGCCTTTTTCCTTTCCTTCTCCTCTCCTTCAAGGATGGCCATGATGTATATGTTTTTGTGCTTCATGCTGTCATTCAATTCCCTGAGACCCTGCTCAATTTTTCCATTCTTTTCTATCTGTTCTTCTGACTGAAAGATTGTGAATGTCCTATCTCCTAGTTGGTCGATGCTTTCTTCTTCTGGTTTAAATCTGCTATTGTATGCTTCTATGGACTTTTATTCTCTGCCATTGTGACATTCATTCCAATAATTTCATTTTCTTTGCATGCTTTCAAATTCTTCTCTATGCTCACCTAGCCTCTTCATAATATCTTTTATATCTTTAGCCATCATTCCTTCATCTCCTTGAATTGATTTAGGAAATTTGTTTAAACATCCTTGCTTAGTTTTACTAAATTCTGTGTCTCCTCTTATATTTTATTTTGTTCCTTTGTCTGGGATATATTGTCCTTTTTCTTAGTATTGCTTGCAATTATTTGCTGATATCTGGTCATCTGATTCTTGATGAATTTCCTCTGATTGTCAGTTTTACTCTCTCTCTTGCCTAGTTTTATTATTGATTGACTTTGTGTTAAGGTTCTTTTTGACATCTGGTTTAACTTATTTTATTTATTTTTAAATATTTATTTTATTTACTTCTCTCCCCTTTCCCCCTGTTGTCTGCTCTCTGTGTCCATTCACTTTGTGTTCTTCTGTGTCCACTTGCATTGTCAGACGACACTGGGAAACTTCGTCTCTTTTTTTGTTGTGTTATCTTGCTGCGTCAGCTTTCTGTGTGCAGTGCCACTCCTGGGTAGGCTGTGCTTTTTTCATGTGGGGTGGCTCTCCTTGCGGGGTGTACTCCTTGTGAGTAGGACACCCCTACGTGGGGGCACCCCTGCATGGCACGGCACTGCATGCATTCAGCAACACTGCGTATGGGCCAGCTTCCTACATGGGTCAGGAGGCCCTGGGTATCAAACCTTGGACCCTCCATATGGTAGGCAGATGCTCTATCAGTTAAGCCAAGTCTGCTTCCCACGGTTTAACATATTTTACACCTTTAGATTTTCCTGTGTTTAACCATTTCAGATTTATTTGATACTTTTACATGTGAGTTTTGTTCTAGGTGTATGGTATGATTTTTAATATTGCTCTGTGTGTTCACTTGCTTCACCCCCAGGAGAAAGCCTCCTTTCTTCTGGTTATCTTGATCTGTGTTTGTTTCTATTTTGCCTATCTATTTTTCCTATATAGTCTTTTTTTTTTTTTCTGTCTCCCCTTTCCTTGCCTCTAGTACTTTTGCCTGGAAGGAAAATTCTGGGAGGAGGGTCATCCCAGGCAGGGCTTTCTCAAATCAGCATTCCCCAGCCAGTTCAGGGCCAGGGGCCATGATGGGGTGCCTACCACTTCTAAGTGGCCCTGGGGGGAGGGTCAGGAAAGACGTCAAAATCCTCTTTTCTCAGCTTCCTGAAGCTGTGCGTTCCTGCCTTCCCAGTAGATTGTGCTCTTTGGTAAGCTGTTCTCTGCAGCCCTAAGGAAGAAATGTGGCTTTCCAGTCTCCGCTGGCTCTGCCCCTGTCCCGGGTGGTATTGAAGCAATGCCCTCAGCAGTTGCTGTCTATTCTCAGCTGAAAGAGTGGTTTTGAGCCAGGACATAGTAATCCCAACTCTCAGATCCAGAGATCGGATCAGATCAAGAGTTACTTCAGGGAGAGACTTCCGGCAAGATGGTGGCTGAGTGAGCTTGCCTTGCCGTCTCTCCTGGGAAGAGGCAGCTGGGCACCGCTGGAGGTTCTCCGGGACCAGGCTTTTTCAGGATTTTTTCAGGGCAGGAAGTGTCTGGACATCGATTTGGTGGGAAGGTAACGGAAAGGACTGGTCTATAAGATATAATTTGGGACTTTTAGGAGGGGGAGGCAAGATGGCGGCTGAGTGAACTTCCCGGTTACTAGCTCCTGGGGGGAATCGGCTGGGAGGCGTCGGAGACTCTTTGGGACCGGCTGTTTTGGGATCTTTCCTGGTCCGGAGGGGTCTGGACATCGATTTGGAGGGAAGGTAACAGAGAGGATCCATCTGTGAAATATACACGGAGATCCCAGCTACGTGTGGAGGACTCCCTCCTTGGGTAGGCGGAGCCGAGGCAGCTAGCACCGTGGCGGGTGGCTGGCGGGAGAGCCGAGCCACGCTGTGCTGCGGCGGGCGGCGGGCGAAGGGGCTGAGCCCAGCCGAGCCTAGCCGCGCCGCGGCGGGCGGCGGGCGGGAGAGCCGAGCCGCGCTGCGCCGCGGCGGCGGGCGGTGGGTGGGGAAGCCGAGTCCGGCCGAGCCCGACTGAGCCGCGGCGGGCGGGGGGGCCGAGCCCGGCTGAGCTCGGCCAAGCCCAGCCGCGCCGCGCTGGGCGGCGAGCGGGAGAGCCGAGCCGCACTGCGCCGCGCCGGGCGGCAGGCGGGAAAGCTGAGCCCGGCCGAGCCCAGCCAAGCCGCGGCGGGCGGGGGACCGGAGCCCAGCTGAGCCCAGCCGAGCCTGGCGGCGGGGTTTCTGTTCTTTGGTTTATTTTTTTTTTATTTTTTATTTTATTTTTTGTTGTTGTTGTTGTTCTTGTTGTTCTTTTTTTTTTCAATACTCTCTTTCTTGTCCCCAATATTCTTCTTCTACTATTTTACCTTAACAGTACAGTAGGTCCTACAGGAAATACCTCACATTTGCTGGGTTTCCTCACCCTCCACTGCCTCATTTCTCTGTGAATAGATTTAGCCTATCTACACTATCCCCTTTCCCCTACAACTTGATATCCTCCACCATCTGCTATCTCTCCTATATTCCACCTCCCTTTCTTTGATCCACAAAGTGTCTAACTCTTAATTTCTAATACCTTTGTTTAGTTTTCCATCTGGTATTCCTCCCTGAAACTATTACCTTTCTTTTCTCTTTCCCTCTCTCACGAAAACAATAGCCTCTTAGTACGTACCACATTCTTCCCATATTCAGTCGTCTACCTCATTATAGGTACTTTCCTACTACTATAACTCTACACAATTTACATGATCTAACCTCCATCCTCCCAGAACTCATATTGTTGCTTTGTAAACATATATCACCAATACTACTTCACACTTTTTCCTTCCTTACACAATTGACTTTCCCCAGCACTAATACTTTCCTTTAAAGTGAGCTTAACTAGCAATAAGAAATTGGAATAAGAAGAACAAAGTGACAAAGAGAAGATATAACACTTATGCAAAAACAACAGCTAATTAATCTCCAAGACTAGACAAAGAAGCTAAGGAACTGATTAAACCCGTCAAGAAAAAATGTTGACAAGACAGCAACAAAAATCTACAAACCAAACCAGTAATCAGGAAAACATGGCTGAACCCAATCAACAAACTGAAAATCAGGAAGGGGGGCAGGACTTCGCACAAGCAATGAAAGATCTCAGAACATTTATCACCGACAAATTTGATGAAGTAATGAAAGAGGTTAACAGCGTGAAGACAACACTTGGAGGGGAAATTGCAGACATGCGCAAAAAAATAACAGATATGATGGAAATGAACACCACAATTCAAGAAATCAAAAATACACTTGCAGCAAATATCAGCAGACTAGAAGAGGCAGAGCAGAGAATTAGTGATGTGGAAGACAGTGCATTGGAAATCAAACAGATAGTAGAAGTGGTCAATAAAAAGGTAGAAAAAATCCAGATAGGACTTAGTGACATGAATGATAACGCAAAACGCTCAAACATACGTATTATAGGCATTCCAGAAGGAGAAGAGAAGGGAAAGGGGTCAGAAGGAGTGTTGCAGGAAATAATGGCTGAAAACTTCCCAAATCTACTGAAAGAGACAGATGTACATATCCAAGAAGCACAGTGCACTCCACTGGTCATAAACCCCAACAGGCCCACCCCAAGACATATACTTGTCAAATTATCCAATGCTCAAGACAAAGAGAAAATTCTAAAAGCAGCAAGAGAAAAGAAAACCATCACATACAAGGGAAACTCCATAAGATTAAATGCTGATTTCTCATCTGAAACGATGGAGGCAAGAAGGCAGTGGTATGATATAGTCAAGGTACTAAAGGAAAAAAATCTCCAACCAAGAATACTCTATCCAGCTAAACTAGCATTCAAAAATGATGGAGAGTTCAA
Organism: Dasypus novemcinctus; assembly: GCF_030445035.2. Lineage (NCBI taxonomy): Eukaryota > Metazoa > Chordata > Mammalia > Cingulata > Dasypodidae > Dasypus > Dasypus novemcinctus. The sequence goes on from NC_080703.1 coordinate 9,873,782, forward strand.
AATATTCACAGATAAACAGAAACTGAAAGAGTATATCAACAAGAAACCCCCCCTTCAAGAAATTCTTAAGGGAATTCTGCAGGAAGAAAGGAAAAAACAGGACAGTCAGAGATGGAGGAGAGTGTAAAAGCAACAAGAAAGACAAAAATAGAAGGGGAAAATAAAATAATACAAACAAAAAAAAACAAACACAAATCCAACCAAAATATGGCTACCATAAATAACTCTCTAAATGTAATAACACTGAATGTCAACGGATTAAACTCACCTATCAAAAGATTCAGACTGGGACACTGGATAAGGAAATACGACCCATCTATATGCTGCCTACAAGAGACACATCTTAGACCCAGAGACTCATGGAGGTTGAAAGTGAATGGCTGGAAAACAATCATACAAGCAAACAACAACCAAAAAAAGGCAGGAGTAGCTATATTAATATCAGACAAAATAGACTTTAAATGCAAAACAATTGTGAGAGACAAAGAAGGATACTATATTTTAATGAAAGGGAGAATCTGTCAAGAATATCGAACAATCATAAATATTTATGCTCCTAACAAGGGCGCCTCTAAATATGTGAGGCAAACGCTGGAAAAACTAAGTGAAAGAATAGATGCATCTACAATTATAGTGGGGGATTTTTATACACCACTATCAACTCTGGACAGAACATCTCAAAAGAGAATCACTAAAGAAACAAAACATTTGAACAGTATATTAGAAGAGCTGGATCTAATAGACATATATAGATCATTACACCCAAACACAGCAGGATATACATTTTTCTCAAGCGCACATGGAACATTCTCCAAGATTGACCATATGCTAGGCCACAAAGAAAGGCTTAATGAATTCAGAAAGATCGAAATCATACAAAACAATATCTCTGACCACAGTGGAGTCAAGCTGGAAATTTGCAAGGGACAGAGACCCAGACTTCACACGACAATTTGGAAATTAAACAGCACACTCTTAGAAAAACAGTGGGTCAAAGAGGAAATCTCAAAAGAAATCAATGACTACCTTGAAACAAATGATAATGATAACACAACATACCAAAATTTATGGGATGCAGCAAAAGCGGTACTGAGAGGGAAATTTATAGCCATAAATTCATATATCAAAAAAGAAGAAAGAGCAGAAATTGAAGAATTAACTGCACATTTGAAGGAATTAGAAAAACAACAACAAAGTAACCCAACAGGAAGAAAAAGGAAGGAAATAACAAAGATGAGAGCAGAACTAAATGAAATAGAAAATAAGAAAGCACTTGAAAAAATAAACAAGACCAAGAGCTGGTTTTTTGAGAAGATCAGCAAAATTGACAAACCTTTAGCGAGACTAACAAAGAAAAAAAGACAAAAGATGCAAATACACAAAATAAGAAATGAGAAAGGTGATATCACCACTGACCCCACAGAAATAAAGACTATCATAAGAGGATACTTTGAAAAACTATATTCCAACAAAAATGACAATTTAGAGGAAATGGACAAATTCCTAGAAATACATAAGCAGCCCATACTGACGAAAGAAGAAATTGATGATCTTAACAAACCAATCACAAGCAAAGAGATAGAATCAGTCATTAAAAATCTCCCAACTAAGAAGAGCCCAGGGCCAGACGGCTTCACAGGTGAATTCTACAAAACATTCTGGAAAGAACTAACACCAATCCTGTTGAAACTATTCCAAAAAATCGAAACAGAAGGAACACTGCCTAATTCCTTCTATGATGCCACCATTACCCTAGTACCAAAGCCAAACAAAGACACCACAAGAAAGGAAAATTACAGACCAATTTCTCTAATGAACCTAGATGCAAAAATACTTAACAAAATACTTGCTAATCGTATTCAACAACACATTAAACGAATTATACACCATGACCAAGTGGGATTTATCCCAGGTACGCAAGGATGGTTCAACATAAGAAAATCAATCAATGTAATACACCATATACACAGATTGAGAGAAAAAAACCACATGATTATATCTATAGATGCAGAAAAGGCATTTGACAAAATACAGCACCCCTTCCTGATAAAAACACTCCAAAAGATCGGAATACAAGGAAACTTTTTGAACATGATAAAGAGTATATATGAAAAACCTAAAGCCAACATTGTTTACAATGGCGAAATCCTGAAATCCTTCCCTCTAAAATCAGGAACAAGACAAGGATGCCCATTGTCTCCGCTCCTATTTAACATTGTCTTGGAAGTACTGGCTCGAGCACTGAGACAAGAACCAGATATAAAAGGCATTCAAATTGGAAGGGAAGAAGTCAAAATTTCATTATTTGCAGATGACATGATCCTATATATAGAAAACCCTGAGAGATCTTCAACAAAGCTCCTAGAACTCATAAATGAGTTTAGCAAAGTCGCAGGTTATAAGATCAATGTGCAAAAATCAGTAGCATTTCTATACACCAATAATGAGCAAGATCAGGAGGAAATCAAGAAACAAATACCATTCACAATAGTAAATAAAAAAATCAAATACTTAGGAATAAATTTAAAGAGGTAAAAAACTTATACATCGAGAACTATACAAGATTGTTCAAGGAAATCAAAGAAGACCTAAATAAATGGAAGAATATTCCCTGTTCATGGATAGGAAGACTGAATATTATTAAGATGTCTATCCTACCAAAACTGATCTACACATTCAATGCAATCCCAATACAAATCAACACAGCCTTCTTTAAGGAACTAGAAAAACTAACTATGAAATTTATTTGGAATAAAAAGAGGCCCCAAATAGCCAAAGACATATTGAAAAAGAAAAACGAAATAGGAGGAATCACACTTCCTGACTTCAAAACATACTACAAAGCTACAGTAGTGAAAACAGCATGGTACTGGCATAAGGAGAGACACACAGACCAATGGAATCGAATTGAAAGTTCAGATATAGAACCTCATGTATATAGCCATATAATATTCGATAAAGCCACCAAACCCTCTCAACTTGGAGAGAATGGCCTATTCAACAAATGGTGCCTGGAGAACTGGATAGCCATATGTAGAAGAATGAAAGAGGATTACCATCTCACACCTTATACAAAGATCAACTCAAGATGGATCAAAGACCTAAATATAAGAGCCAAGACCATAAAGACCTTAGAAAGCAGTGTAGGGAAACATCTACAGGACCTTGTAATAGGAAATGGCTTCATGAATATCACACCAAAAGCACGAGCAGCAAAAGAACAAATAGATAAATGGGACTACCTCAAAATTAAAGCCTTCTGCACCTCAAAGGAGTTTGTCAAGAAAGTAAAAAGGGAACCCACACAATGGGAGAAAATATTTGGCAACCATATATCTGATAAGAGACTTATAACTTGCATATATAAAGAACTCATATATCTCGAAAACAAAAAGATAAACAACCCATTTAAAAAATGGGAAAAAGATTTAAACAGACACTTCTCCAAAGAAGAAATACAAATGGCTAAAAAGCACATGAAAAAATGCTCCAAATCCCTAGCTATCAGGGAAATGCAAATCAAAACTACAATGAGATACCATCTTACTCCCATAAGATTGGCAGCCATGAAAAAAACAGTAGAATACAAATGCTGGAGAGGATGTGAAGAAAGGGGAACACTCATCCATTGCTGGTGGGAATGCAGAAGGATCCAACCATTCTGGAGGACAGTTTGGCAGTTTCTCAAAAAATTATCCATAGATTTGCCATATGACCCAGCAATACCACTGCTGGGTATATACCCATCAGATCTGAAAACAAGGACACAAACCGATATATGTACACCAATGTTCATAGCAGCATTGTTCACCATCGCCAAAAGTTGGAATCAATCCAAAAGTCCATCAACAGATGAGTGGATCAATAAAATGTGGTATATACACACAATGGAATACTACTCAGCTGTAAGAACCAATACACTACAATCGCACATGATAACATGGGTGAACCTTGAGAATCTTATGTTAAGTGAAGCAACCCAGGCATTGAAGGACAAATACTATATGACCTCAATGATATGAAATAAGTTAACTGCCTCAGAGAGCTAGAGTCTGGAAAAGTGGCTTACTGGAAATCGGGGGGTGGAGGAAGGATGTGAGTTAATGTCTGTAGGGGTGGAATCTGTGATGAGCTGGGGGTAATTATGAGCACAAAGAAGGGACAAAATGGGGGCAAGGGGTTACCTTCGGGTGGGGTTTTCTGGGTTTGAGGGGGGCTGGAGATGGGAAGAGGGGTAATATGGTCCAAGAAATAGGTGGGAGGGAGGGGCAACATACAAACATGGGAGAGTGCCAGAAGTTCGTTGAGAACTAAATGTTGAGTAAAACGTATCAAAGTATAAGTAGGAGGGTCACCTGGTTAGGACGCTCAGGGGGTATGGTCTGATGCGGGATGGACTCCGGAGGGAATAGCTGAAGGCTCATTTTGCCAAGGTGGGTTCTACCATTGGGTGGGGTGGACGCATATCCTGGGGAAGACTAATGCCGTCGAATAGAGAGAACTGTATCTCTCGTGAGAAAGGACGGCTCCCAGGGCATTAGATTGGCAGGCGTTGTGGGCCCTAAGGGAAGGGGAAAATGGACGTGCAATGGATAGAACAAAGGTAAATAAGGGGGCAAAAGAGGAGTTATGTGAGAGTACATGAGGATGAATATAAAACAGCTAATATTACACCAAAAACATATAGGGGACGACAGACTAATAATGAAAACCATAAGACAAAACATAGGATAACTAAAAAATTTAGAAAACTGTACAACCTAAAGTATGGACCACATAGTAAGCACAAATGTTACCTTGTTTGAAAACTATAGTTTCGGAATCTGTACATCAGTTTCAGGAAATATGATATGAATAAGTTAAAAGATTATTGCTGTGGAAGGGAAAAGGTTTTATGGTGGATCTGGGGAAATACTGTATATTGTATATATGAATTTTGGTGATCTAAGACTCTTCTGAAGCTGACATTATGTTGGGATTCACTTTACGGGAAGTTTTGGATCACAGAGTGGTTCAACAATGGCAGCGGAGGAATACTGATATGGGATGTTATTGACAGGATATATATGGTTGACAGGGAGTTATACAGGGCATATGCCCAGGGTATATGGTAATGTCTATATATACTCATAGTGGAAACAATTAAAAACAACAGCTGGGGGGGTACTGGGCTCCTGGCCGGGGGGTCACTGTTGTGGGCCCTGGGAGAGCAGCGGCAATCCTCCAGGTGCAACAGCAAGAACCAGGAAGGAAGGAGGGCCCAACAGTGGGCTCTTGATACTAATGGCTACACTTTTGAGTCTATGCACCTGCAATAAGAACAAGACCTAGAGTAGCATTGTGCCTGGGGGTTTCCTCCTGACAGCCTTCATGTTAGTCAAATGTGGCCACTCTCACAGCCAAACTCAGCGTGTAGATGTGATGCATTCCCCCCAGCGTGGGACATGACACCCGGGGATGAGCCTCCCTGGCACCGAGGGATCACTACCACATACCAGCTGAAGATGCAACTAGAAAATGACCTTGAATTAAAGATTCAATGCGGAACAGCAGAATATACCTGTCTACATATAATAACATGACTTCGGGAAGCGGTTTGACCTAATGTAAGGGGGAAATGGAAAGGAGAAATGAGATTATAAGGCTGTGAGTCTCTAAAAAAGAGTCTGGAGGTTGTCAGAAGGAATACCCCTATGTACAACTGAACAGAGTCTAAGAGACAGATAAGGTAGATACAACCCCAGGTATTGGTTCTTTTGAGGGATAAAGAGACCCACGGGTTCTATGGTCATGGCAGAAGGGGTTCACTGCCATGACAGATGGCCCTTCTTTGGAGCTGGTGTTTCTGCGTGATGGAAATGGACTCAGAGGGGATCTCTTTTCACAAGACTTGCATGCTACTTTATTGAAATTGTAGTTGGTGCTGAGTTTAAGATATATGTAGGGGATTTGAATCTCTGGACTGATAATATGACACCCAGGCCCAGAGCCTCAACAGACTTCAGCTCCTACACTTTGACTTATTGGACTTACTCCACTCAGCTAACATGGAGTTGAAGAAGGTCAACCACCACAACATGGAGCCTAGAGTGTCTACAACTAGAAGTGGGAAGAGTGCATCCAGTACCCATGTGGAATCTAAGCCCTCACTTGACATAGGTGTGCAATGGACACAACCAATCCAATGTCCACAGAGAAAATGTGGAATGGGTGTGGGAACGGTAGCCATGGGGGCTGCTGGGTGTGGGGAACGGGAGGAAGAGATGAGATGTGGAGGCGTTTTCGGGACGTGGAGTTGTCCTGGATAGTGCTTCACGGACAATTACGGGACACTGTAGATCCTCCCAGGGCCCACTGGATGGAACGTGAGAGAGTCTGGGCTATGATGTGGACCATTGACTATGGGGTGCAGTGATGCTCAGAGATGAACTTACCAGGTGCAATGGATGTATCACGATGATGGGAGAGAGTGTTGCTGTGGGGGGAGTGGGGGGCGGGGGCGGTGGGGTTGAATGGGACCTCATATATATTTTTTAAAATGTAATTAAAAAATAATAATAATAAATATTAAAAAAAATAAATGGGATGGTGGCTGGAAAGGCTAGTCTAGGGACGTAAATGTCTACTGAAAGAAAGCTAGAGAATAATCTAGGGACTGAATAGCATAGTGAACCCAGAGGTGGATGAGAATTGTGGTTAATAGTACAAGAAGGTCCTTCTGTAAACTAGAACAAATGTACGTCACTATTGCAAGGTGGTGAGAATGTGGAGAAGCATGGGAAAAACACAATTAATGTAACCTGTGGACTCTAGTTAATAGCAATACTGTAATATTCTTGCATCAATACCAAAGATGTACTGTGTTAATAATAGGGTGATATGGAAAATATTTACCAAATGTATAGACCAGAGTTAGTGGTAATAGTTTGATGATATAATGTCATAATCTGTAACAAATGTTCTGCAACAATGTAATGTGTTGGTGGAGGGGTGTTGTATGGGAATTCCACACATGGGCATGATTGTTTTGTTAATTCACAACTTCTCCAATAAAAACATATTTAAAAAAAAAAAAAAGAACTTTAGAAAAAAAAAAAAAGAGTTACTTCAGTAAAAGCAAAGGAAAATGAGAAAAATACCTTTGAAACACACGCCAGGAATGAGTTGTTGTTGTGATTAGTCAGAGACTTAGCGATGGATTGGGGACAGTGATGGAAATGAGGCAGAGATCCAGAATGGACAAGTTCCTCAGGAAGCAGTACATGGGGGGTGTGTAGCTGATGATCTTCGGTGGTAAGAGTGATGATGAGAAGATTCCCTAGTAGGGCTGCCAGGTAAATTATCAAAAACAGCACAGCCTGTAAAACTTGAGTCTCCCAAACATCAGAAAACCCTGTAAGGAAGAATATGGTCTCAGATGCGAAGCTGTCCATTTCTCTGGACATTTAATCAATTACTCTAAAAAGTAAAGTGAGCAACTTGAGTTATTTACTGTGAGTTATTTACAGTTTTTCTAATTTGTGCAAATCCCCTTTCATCAAGTCACCAACATATCTATCTGAAAATTAGAGACCATATGAGACAAACCACTAAGATTTCACTGAGGTCATTTAAACCCAATTTTCCATATTAGATTAGGAGAACATACAGGGAAATCAATGCCAAATCTTCAACCCTGAAACTCTATTTAGATCAAGGCCCAAAATTCACTATTTAGTTAATTAAATTTTGCAACATGCAGTGAGAAGAGGCATTGAGTTTGGAGCAAATTACAAATTTCAACTCAGCCGTTCCCTAACTTTATGACCAAGGATAAATCATTTAAGTATCACTTTACTCAATTTACATCGGGAGCTTTCTCATTGGACTATTATTCTGATTCAATTAAATAATGTAGATAAAAATGCCTAGCATATTTCTTGGACAAAAAGGGACAAACAAATAACATTTACTCTATTTATTACATCTTTCTTCTGTATGCCAGTAAATGGAAAAATTGTTTAAAATGTGAAATTAGTCAGAAAAATTCTAGGTCCTGTCTAGTGCACTGGGTTAACTTTTCTTTTGGTTGTTTTTTTTTTTTTTTTTAAGATTTATTTATTTATTTAATCCCCCCCGCACCCCCGGTTGTATGTTCTCTGTGTCTATTTGCTGCGTCCTGTTTCTTTGTCCGCTTCTGTTGTTGTCAGCAGCACGGGAAGTGTGGGCGGCGCTGTTTCTGGGCAGGCTGCTCTTTCTTTCGCGCTGGGTGACTCTCCTTACAGGGCGCACTCCTTGCGTGTGGGGCTCCCCTATGCGGGGGACACCCCTGCGTGGCACGGCACTCCTTGCCCATATCAGCACTGCACATGGGCCAGCTCCACACAGGGAAAGGAGGCCCGGGGTTTGAACCGCGGACCTCCCATGTGGTAGATGGATGCCCTAACCACTGGGCCAAGTCCGTTTCCCTCTTTTGGTTGTTTTTGAGCTATTTTATAATTCTGGAAGTTGTAAAAAGCAGTTATTAGTGCAAATAATTATTTTCCAAGGAAATGAAAATTAATTGTGTTTGTGTAATGCAAATCATTATTGTTTTCTACATTGATGTATTTTACATCTATTTGAAAGTTCATTGTTGTTGGGAGCAGTCAATACGAGTATACACTGAGTTCAGCAATGCCGGCAACATGGCCACCAGAGCAGAGCCCACTTCCTTGTTCTTCTCCCTCCCTGCTCCTTTGTTTTCCGTTTCCTGCCACTGCCCAGACTGATAAGATAGTGCGCAGGTGCAAGACGTGAAACTGAAGTCCGCCTTCTACCTCAGCAACAGAAATAGCCAATCCCTAGCTTCCACCTCCACCCACCGCCCTTCCCCTTCCCAAGAGTATATATGCTTTGTTCCCTCAATAAAAATTTTGCAGCTTGATCAGAACCCTGTCTTGCTGTTGTTCTTCATGTCTCTTGTCCCACCATTCTTTCTCGGCAGGTTTCGAGCCCTTGTTACCGTCCTGCAGGCCAGGACAGACTGGCACCCAACGTTGGGGCTCGACGATTCCCTGTAATCGAGAAAAGAACGTCACTTCATACAAGGAGGGGAGCGCTCCCTGCATATCGGCCGATGAAAGGCCACATCTCAGCGGAGGAAAGGAGGACCTCAGCGTCAACCCGTGAATTCTTCAGTCATTGGCAGTGGCCAAACGGGTAAGTGAAATACTTCATTTCACTTCATTTCTTTATAATCATGGGACAAGCAGAATCTTTGCATTCATTGTTTATTAGCCAGGTAAAAGAGGCACTCAAGACACGAGGGGTTAAAGTCAAAAAGAAAAGTTTGGTTGAATTTTTCAGGTTTATTATCAAAACCTGTCCATGGTTTCCCGAGGAGGGCACAATAGATGCAAAGTGTTGGAATAGAGTAGGTGATTGTTTAACCAACTATTACAAAACCTTTGGACCTCAAAGGATCCCTGTCACCACCTTTAGCTACTGGCGGCTAGTACAAGATATACTAGGAATCAACCCCCAACCTCCTGATATAAAGAATTTAGTTACAGAAGGGGAGACTGCTTTAAAATTAAGTTCTCAACCCCCTTCGGGTTGCAGTAAGAGGTCTGAACATCACTCGCAACCCCATCACTCATGCCCACACTCACCCTTTAGCTTAATTTCCTTTGACGATAAACCCCCTGATATTAAAGATATTATTATGGAAGGAAAAACTGTCCTTAAATCACAATCACCTTCCCGCCCTGCCTCATGTTGCAGCGGCTGAGACAAGGAAAATAGAAACTGGGGTGGGGAAAGTACTAAAGAGAATAACCCTGAGCGTTCTGATTCGATTCACCCGTTAGCCTCATCTCTTTCGAAAACGAGTCGCTAATCCCTACTGCCTCCTCCCTCACTAATATTAAGCAGGGGCCAGAATAACCCTTTTCAAAAGTTTGTAGGCAAATTGTGCATGGCTGCAGAAAAACTGTTTGGCAATACCAACATGGAAAAAGACTTTGTAAAGCAAATTGCCTTTGTAAATGTGGCTTATCTGGCTGCAGTTAGACCTTACAGAAAGTAGGAAAACTTGTCTGGTTACATCAGGCTTTGTTCTGAAATTGGCCCTGCCTATCAACAAGGCCAGCCACAGGCCCCAAAATCCAAACAAGTTTATAAGGCAATTGACTCTGTTCCAGCAAACGCCCACCCCTTTCACAACTCTTCGGGCTCCCTACTATCTACATGACAGTGTAGCTCTGGGCTAGTGAAGGCTAATAATAGTTAATCCACTGGTATGAGAGAAAAACGTGGCAACATTTGTGTTTTGCTTTATTTCCATGCTAATTCTGATTGGGCTTAATTTAACCAAGATAATAAAATGAGTACAAAATTTTTATCAAGGTCTAAAAGGAATTTTCAGTTTTAAATCAATAATTATCTCCAGAACTTCAAGTCTCAGTATAGTCTTACAGTAATAATCCAAAAATGTGTGCTAATGGTCTGCCTAACTGCTGCTCAAGTTATTTTAACTGATTGCTGATAACTAATAAAAATGTTTCCAAGCACAAGCTTGCATATTACAGGCAACATGAATTCCAGAAGAAATCTTGAAAGGTACAATCTAAGATGTGCTATATAACAGAGGATTTAAAAGCAGCTATACCAAGAAAGTAAAGAATTATGAGTTGATTGTAAATAAATTGTATGTTTCTGTTAATGTGTTGTAATTGTTTTGTGTTTGTCTGTCTGTTCATTCAATGTCAATGTATATTGTGATACCTCCAGATGGTAAATATAAATTACTAGAAATTTTTATTTATTTATTTATTTTTATTTTTTAAAGATTTATTTGTTTTTATTTAATTCCCCCCCCTCCCCCGGTTGTCTGTTCTTGGTGTCTATTTGCTGCGTCTTGTTTCTTTGTCCGCTTCTGTTGTCGTCAGTGGCACGGGAAGTGTGGGCGGCGCCATTCCTGGGCAGGCTGCACTTTCTTTTCACGCTGGGCGGCTTTTCCTCACAGGCGCACTCCTTGCACGTGGGGCTCACCCATGCGGGGGACACCCTTGTGTGGCACGGCACTCCTTGCGCGCATCAGCGCTGCGCATGGCCAGCTCCACACGGGTCAAGGAGGCCCGGGGCTTGAACCACGGACCTCCCATGTGGTAGACGGACGCCCTAACCACTGGGCCAAAGTCCGTTTCCCTACTAGAAATTTTTAAAAGAGCTCTATTCAAATGGCCAAAAATTAAATAAGTGCTTATATTAATATTTAAGTTTATTATATTAATACATAAGTTTAAATGTTAATAAGATATCTACAATAATAAAAATTGTAAGTCTTGATTAACAAAATTAACTGTACGTCTTCATAAAAGGTTGTTCTTGCCCAGATTAAAATGAATAACTTATTTTTCTTCACAGGATAATATAAAGAATGTAAAACTTAAATGAATATTAAAAAGGTTAAAAGTTTGTGAAAATGCTAACTGAAATGTAATAAGTTTTGCAAAAAGGCGTATTTTGTCCTAAAGTAGGATGGCTAATTTTTCATAAACTCTTGAAATTTAATTTGCATGTGGCAAGTTGTAAAAGGTATTGTGATAACTTTAAGTAAGGGAATGTGTTCTGTAAAGATAAAATTTGTCTTCAATAGTCTATATGGTTATAAATAATTATAAAAGGTTTAATAAAGCATTGTTTACATTAAGGTATTAAATGGCTAATTCCAAAGGGTCATTCTTAAATATATATAAAACTGAATTGATGATGATAATAATAAAAGGTAATTTTATAACAGGAAAAATTAGCAGCAACCAGCCTCCCCTGCCAACTTGCTTCTAGGAAACTGTTTCTAATATTGCATGCTACTAAATATTCAAAGAAAAGTTCATTATTTTAACAAGCTTGTTTAGTGTTCACAGTATTATGTTATAAGAAGTTTGCTTAATAACTTTGTATGTAGGCTATATGGAATTTGTTTTTATTATTAAAGAAACAGAAAATGATTTTGTCCTGAGATAAAATAATTGATTATTGGAAAGAGTAGAGTATAGGACGGAACCTGAGTGAATGCTGAAACTGCAGAAGGTTGGTGGAAAAGGAATTTTTACAGTTAAAGTTAAATAAAATTTAATGGGTCTATCTATAAAATTTTACAGGCTTTGGTGTTGGGTAGTATGCTGATGCAAAGTTAAAAATTTTTGTTCTTTCTCAAGGCCTCTCACCATTAATCTGTTTTGGTAAAAGTTCTTATCCTCAGTCAGTATACAAAGAAAGTCTGTCTTGTGTTTCTTGTGCTTATCATTTCCTAGGTATTCCAAGAAGGAAAGCTTTATCTCTTAAAGGAACATAACGTTCAAAACTGCTTTCTCAAAACCTAATCCTGAACAGTAGCCTTTTATTCCAAACTAATTATAAGAGATTTGTTCTTTTACCTTGAAAGAAGAATTAAAGTAATAATTAAGTTCATTTGATATGTTATAAGTTAAATAAAGGTGTTTTAAAGTGTTATAAAATTAACAAGTTTTTTCTTTCCTTTAACCCTCTGTTAATTAAAGTTGTCTGAGTGAAAGTTTTCTATAAATGCTTAAGAGTGTATAAAATTACCAATATTTCAGCATAATATTAAAAAAAAGGTACAATGTGGTTGATTATGGTTTTAATTATTATAAAAGAGTATATGTCACAAAACAACCTCTTATCATAGATTAAAGTAACAACATACTATGCAGCAATCCCAAACACTGCTAGTTTGTTGCAAAAAGTTAAAGTCCAGCTGTATTGCTATCACTTTGTTTTAAAACTTGCTAAGACTCTCTTTAGTGTCTTATACAAATCAAGCCAGCTGCATTCCTCTATCTGTAAAAAACCCAACAATAAACTTTTGCAGTGCTTTTCAAGGCTGTGTGCATAGCCCAACCATCCTGTACAGTATTTACTGATAGTAATAGTAATGGAAAAGCAGCATACGTTACTTCTCAAAAAGAACAGGTTTAGCCAGCTCCTTATTCATCTGCTCAATGCACAGAGCTTTGAGCCATCATTAAAGTTTTACAAATGTTTTAAGAGCCCTTGAACATTGTCTCTAACTCTAAATATGTAAGTCTTACTGTCAAGCATATTAAAACAGCTCATATCTTTGCTACTGATGAGTTATCTCAACTTTTCGCTGACTTGCAACATCTTATTAGGTTAAAACAGCATCCTATTTACATTGCTCATATATGCTCTCATACCTCTTTGCCTGGTACTATGACAACAAATAATGCAAGGGCTGATTTATTAGTAGGATATTTGCAGAATGCCAATAAATATCATACATTAACTCATATTAATACTAAGGGACTTAGACATAAATTTCCTCATTTAACAAAACATCAAGCTCAAGAAGTTGTTTGTACCTGTCCCACCAGTGGACCCTTAACTACAGTGCCTTTTCAGGCTGGAACTAATCCCAGAAGCCTGACTCCTAATCAATTAAGGTAGATGGATGTTACTCACATACCATCCTTTGGTAAATTACAATATGTTCATGTTTGTATTGACACTTATTCTCATTTTTTGTGGGCTACTGCTCAAGGTGAGGAACGGTTTCATCATGTTCGCTCACACCTCTGGTCTGCTTTTGCTGTAAGGAGATGCCCTCTGAAAATTAAAACTAATAATGGACCTTCTTACATTAGTAAATCCTTTGAATCTTTGTTTAAAATATGGTATTGAACATGTTACCAGCATTCCTTATAATCCTACAGGTCAAGCCATAGTTGAATGCAGCCATCATACCCTAAAAACTATTATTTTAAAACAAAAAGGGGGAGATAATGGTATTATGACACCAAAAGATAAATTAGCAAAAGCTTTATTTAAATTTTCTTAATGTTTATAATTCATTAACACCTGTGGAATGTCACTTAGAAAATGTCAAACATCTACAGTAGGCACAGGAAATGAAGATCAACCAATATTCTGGAAAGATATTTTAAGCAATGTATGGAAAAAAGGCAGGATTAAAGTAAGGGGGTGAAGCTATGCTCTTATCATTTCAGAAAATGGAGAACAAATTTAGTTATCTGCAAAAAGGATTAAACTCCAGAATGAAGAGATGGAGTCTTCTACAACTTCTGATGATGGTGATCGTAAGTAATAAGGAAGCTGCCAGTAATTACATTTATTGGGCCTATATACCTAACCCCCCATTACTTAGAGTGTTAACCTGGAAAAGTCCATTCTTTCATATATATCTGAATAAAACCCATATATTCCCTATACCAATTGATAATCGATTGCCAATTAAACCCTATTAAGAAAAAGAATCGATAATCTCATATTACCATTTGATTATCAACGCTTATGCATTCGTAATCATCCTTCCTGTATGTATGTTAAAAATCGGGCCATAGCTATCTTCAAATATAATAATACTCAGTTTATTGTGACTTTATTTCCCTCTTACGATTTAATCATGACTAGAAATCCTACTTATGATTGTCCGCAAAAAGACAGTAGGGATAAAGAAGGATGGCAAGAATGCCATATAGGAAGAAAATCTGTCATTTTTAATGATTCCTATGGAATAGTGTGGGAAAGTGCCCCTATGGGGAGTCCCATTGAATATAATGACAGATTTATTTGGCATGGTCTAAATAGTAAAGGACAACAAAAAATAATTTTTACTAAAAATAATAGTGTTTGGAAACAGAAAGGGAAATGGATCCCTTCTCCATGGTGTAATATCACATCTATACACAAGCAGAAGTATCTGTGGAAAGTTTTTCTAGGAATAGCTCCTACTATAGAATGGATTGGGAATAATAGTAAAAATAGTCAATATCTGCACTTAAATCAAATTCATCTTCAGGCATGTGTAAGAAATCCTTATGTGTTTGTGGTTGGAAAATTACTATAACCCAAAAATGTTCTATTCTATAAAAATGAGGCCTTGCATCCTAGTAGCCATTACCCCACAACTAACATACTATGGAGAAGGCAAACTAAAAAAATTTTACTATCCCCATCTGTGTCAAAGAGAGCCACCTTCCTCCCTATATTGGTAAAAAATTAGCCTCACAGGTTCAGTTGCTGCAGCTGCCACAGCACATGGTGCTCTTGGTCATGGCCTCATCAGCTTGCAATACTTTGAACAACAACGACAAATTAGCCTAGAATCCAGTGCGCAGTCTCTTAAACTCTATGCAGCAGCAACTAACATCCCTCGCCCAAGTAGCTTTACAAAACCGCAAGGCCCTTAACTTACAGCTGAAAAAGGGGGAACCTGCCTTTTCCCCAGGAAGAATGTTGCTACTATATAAATAAATCTGGTATTGTTGAGCAAAACATTAAAATACGAGAATTGCGGGAAGGGATACTGCCCTCCCAGTCATCCTCCTCCCCGATGTTAGTGTTACTAATAGAACTAAACCTGTACCTATCCCCAGCATGGACTACATTGCCGGCCACTCTAGAAGAGCTGTGCAACTTATTCCACTTTTTGTTACCTTAGACATTTCTGGAGCCCTAGCCACTGGTACTGCGGGGTTAGGACTCGCTCTTACCCAATATACAAAATTATCTAAGCAATTAATGATGTCCAGGCTTTGTCGAGCACTATACAAGACATTCAAGGTCAAATAGGCTCTCTAGCTGAGGTAGTGTTACAGAACAGAAGAGGGTTAAATCTGCTTACAGCAGAACGTGGAGGAATATGTCTAGCTCTGCAGGAACAGTGCTGCTTTTATGCCAACAAGTCTGGCATTGTTTGAAATAAAGTTAAAAGGCTTCAAGTGCGACATTCTTAATACCCCATAATAATACAAAATGGCTGTGTTCCTCCACTGGCCTCACCCCATGTCTTAGCGTCCAAGCCCTCAACACCATCCGTGAAAACTGCGTGCTTGCTATTATACTCCCCCACATTTATTTTCATAATGATAACCAATTCTTTAACTCCTGGCAGTGCCACCTCCTACCAGCCTATGTACAAAAAAGAGAAATCATTACTGCCATTACAATCGCTTCACTAACTGTTCTCTGAGAAGTACACCTCATTTGTAGAGGGGTTCGCTCTGCTTTTAAGGGTCGCTAGGCAAAATGCTTCTCCAGCTGGCAGCCAAAGACGGGTAAGATCTCCCGGGAGACAACCTAAGACAGGTGCAGCTGTATGGCTCAAACAAAGTTCAGTTGGCAGCCAAAAATAGGTAATAAGACCTAGAAGGCAACCAAAAATAGGCACAAACTCGTATCGCATTGTGCCTGTACAGGATGCTGAAGGCAGCCTACAGGCGCAACTGTGGGGCCAAAGAGAATACCGCATTTACCTATGCAAACCCCCCTCCATAAAACCCCTTCCTGAAAAAATCAGAGCCGTTTACATCTGGGAAATGAGGCCTCTACTTCCCTCAGCTAGCCATACTGTGCTAATAAAAGAAAAAGGGAGGAGATGTTGGGAGCGGTCAATACGAGTATACACTGAGTTCAGCAATGCCGGCAACATGGCCACCAGAGCAGAGCCCACTTCCTTGTTCTTCTCCCTCCCTGCTCCTTTGTTCTCTGTTTCCCACCACTGCCCAGACTGATAAGATAGTGCGCAGGTGCAAGGCGTGAAACTGAAGTCCGCCTTCTACCTCAGCAACAGAAATAGCCAATCCCTAGCTTCCACCTCCACCCACCGCCCTTCCCCTTCCCAAGAGTATATATGCTTTGTTCCCTCAATAAAAATTTCACAGCTTGATCAGAACACTGTCTTGCTGTCGTTCTTAGTGTCTCTTGTCCCACCATTCTTTCTCGGCAGGTTTTGAGCCCTCCTTACCGTCCTGCGTGCCGGGACACATTATCATTCTTTAGCTGCCCTTATATGTGTAGTAATTTGTCGGAGTAATCAGTGACCTGAGGGTATTGGGAATGAAAGAAAGAGAAAAGGGGGAAGGAAACAAGGAGAAAGAATGAGAGAGAGAAAGAATGAGAGAGCTGGGATCAGGGGATCTGCGAGTAGAGACTCATCAGACAACTTTATTGATTACAAGGGGCTCTTTATATACCACAGTGTACGTGTCTACAAGCAAGACCATGACAGCCTATGTGCCAATAAGCACAGACCTAGTAGAAACATAACTTACGTGACATTAAGGAGCAACTCGTATTAACTATCAACATTACCTATAGTTTAAAGAATTTTCTTTTTTAAAAAAATCTTATCTCGAGGTGCAAAGTCTAAGTGTTCTATACATTACAAAAGGTATGAGCTCATCTTTTCCTTTAGCCTTTAACAGCTTCAGCCCATTGCCAGGAATTCCCAATCACTGCATTCCTTAGGTTGCAAGTGTAGTCTTGGAGACAGCACATCTCTCCTTGAGAGGCCACTGTGCCTCAGTTTCCAACAGTAATTTGATTTCTTTTCTGAATGAGTTCTATTATCTTGCTGGTTCCTTCTTTAATTAATGAGTTAAATAAAATTGTTTGCATTTTTTTATATTTGCATAAAAGCTGTAATTTTATCCTTTAAAATTTATCATTTAATAATGATAGAGAGTAATCTGTCATATTTAGAGTCAAATCTTATGGAAGGACCTGATCTATATTATATAAATGCATTTGGGTATTTTATTATAGGCATTGACAGCAGAAATCTGCCATGTATTCTTGTCTTTTTGTTCTATTTTGTTTGATAAAATCTAACTATAATTTTAGTAGTCAGAAGTTTTTACTTTCTCAGTGGGTTCTCCAGTATTGCAGCTGTGACCTTTAGGGACCGTGCAGTAAATCACAACTATTTAGCCAAATCTCCTACTTAATTACCTGGAGCAACAAACTCTCTGTAATCTCTGTAATCTTAGCTGTTGGCCAGGTTTCCTTTCCCTCCTGGTGCTCTCCCAGCTGCCCTCAGCCTTCACCACCTTCCTGTTGTCACTTACTGGTTGCCCCATCACTTACATGCTGAGAATAGCACATGGTCCCTATATTGCTCCACCAAACTGTTCTCTTTTCACTGTCTTTCCTATTCCTTCCTTTTTGTCTACAGGAAGAGTAGCTTCTTCCTACATTTCATCATATAACTAAGTGAAATGTCAAGATTATGCAGAGCCTTTATCACCTTAGGCTTGAGCTACCTCAAATATCCAAAATGAGTTGTCTCAAATTGGTGTGTGTAGTGCAGTATTGTGCATTCATAACACATGTTGAGGTTGTTTAATAAAATTCAATTTACGTACTCATAGGTATGATAGTCTATGTAGTATCCCATTAGGAATGGGATTTGCCAGTATTTAAGTGTCCTAATCTATTAATTTACCACTCAATAAATGCATCAGATTAACTTTTGAGTTTTTTCTTGTTCTTTGATAGTGTTTCTGCATCAAAGATTTTGCTTTCTAATATTCCCTCTCTTTTCCATATTTGAATAACAACATTTATATAATCACACATAACTTCAGCAAAAATGTTGTGTTGATTATTTATAATTGTATAGGTTCTATGGGAGAAACACAGAAAACTAGTATTCTAATAGAAATCATTGTGTATAATCATGAAATAACAAAAATATAAAGCAATGTAGTTAGTGGCAAGCACAGATTTAGAAAATAAGTAGCATTCAGTTTTTCAGTATCTATTCTATTTGTCAATATCTTACCTAGTTCTTATACCAAAAAAATTCATATAAATATAGTTTTCTGTGTATCATCCTAATTTCTGCCACTATATAATTCATATCTCCTGAAAGGGTGTTCAATGCTTTCTCTGTTCCAATTCTAATCCTCCCATAAACTCTCTGATACTTTCTGTCATGAAGCCTGCCAAACCTCAAACAAACAAAAAACAAAATATAGATTGTAAATGACTTTCTATTATCTAAGGTCAGTTGAGACTTTGTGAAGTCTCCTTGGAATTTACAACAAATGACTGCTTCTTTGTTAGGATCTTCTCTTAGGCCCCCATATCCCTAGGCCAGTGGTTCTCCAAGTGAGTCACAAGGCTCAGCAGCCGCAGCAGAATCTGGGAACTTGTCAGAAGGGCAGACTCTTGCATACTAACTCACAGCTAAAGAAGCAGAAACTATAGGGTAAGCCTTATTGAGGTGTGGTTTGATGATTTCTCCATGTAATTCTCATGTATGCTAGAGTTTTAAAAACCACTACCTTACTGTCCATGTGCCAGCTGGTCTAGGGTTCAGCAGAGTTGCAACACTTACTCTCCAGTTCATTGGACACATCCAAGACAACTAACAAGGAGGTGAGGATGGATAACCACCATACCAAGGAACTGAAAGTCTTCAATTGCAGGCAAGAGAGTCCCATCCATCAGTCATATGGGATCGAAACCCCCTCTCAATTAGAGGTGTAGTAGGCATCACAGTCCCAGAATCCTCAGGACTGGGGAATAAAATATGGACTGGAGTGGATTTACTGATATTGTAACTATAGACATTATGATTTTAGAAATTGAAGAAATTATATCATTGATGTGGAGACAGTGGCCCCTGGAGTTCCTAAAAGCAGGGAGAGGGAAAAAGAGGTCCAATATGGGGTTATTTTTGGGCCTTGGAATTGTCCTGAATGACATTGCGAAGACAGATACAGGACATTATATATCCTGCCATAACCTACAGAAGGAGTGGGAGAGAGTGTAAACTACAGTGTAAACTATAATCCATGCTAGGTGACAGTGCTCCAAAATGTGTTCCTCAATTGCAATGAATGTACTAGACTAATGAAAGAAGTTGTTAATTTGGGAAAATTGGGAGGTGTGAGGAGTGGGGCATATGGGAATCCCTTATTTTTTTAATGTAACATTTTATAGAATATCCTGTTCTGTATTTAATTATTCATATGGTGTCTTTGTCTGATTTACTAGCAGCTTTTTAATTTTATCTCTAAAGTCAGGGTCACCCAAAATTATTTTTGGTTTTCTTCTGTTCTATCTCTGAACTCTTTTTTGGAGATTTCAAGCATCAAAAGTAGTTCTTAGCAATTAGAAGTCAAATTCTGACTTTTCTTTAAAGATTCTGCATTTCCATGTCAGTGATTAAAAAAAAAAAGTTGTTCTCCTACTATATTGTTTATTTAGAATTAAAATAAGCATATGAGTCAAGTTTACTAGGCCAAATATATTCTTCAAGAGTACTAAGGAAATTAAGGTGGGTTTAATGTAAATATGTTGCAAAAGTAAAAATTACCCCTTGAAAAATTGGCACTAGTTTTTATGTGAAAAATGGAAGAGAAAGTCATTTAAGCCTGGAAACACAGGGGAAATAAAGAAAACCCTCAGGAGCCTGAAAGGTTTAGAGGTAGAACATTCTAGGAAAGGCTCAAAAAAGTGGTCTAGGCAAGAGGGCTGGGAGAGTTGAGGGGCATGAGCAGTGGCCTCCGAGGTTTAGTTTTCACCTGTCCAGACTGAGAGCAAAGGATGGTTTAGTATTTAAAGATGGAAGGCATAATGGAGGTGGCCTTTCCTAGAAATTCACTGTTCATTGCAATAAATTTATTTGTGAGGTCAGAAAAAGGGGTCAAGATGTTATTCTAATAGCTATACTATTAGAATAATAAAGGGATGACCTGGAATAAGTGGTCTCAAAAGTTATTAAAGGGAAAGAAAAGACACAAAATGACTTATGGAAGATAAAGAAAATGGATGGAAGGATTTAATGTATTATAATGTATTACTGAATGAATGAAAGTATAATAAAGGTTAGAGTAAAATTCTAGATAGATAAATAGGCATGGTTATAAATTTTCCTAATTTTACTTCCAAACTGGGAGGGAGGTAGACTGTGCCTATCTGTGCTGGCCTCTCATCTCTTCCCTTCTCATTATGCTCATCTCTTCCAGGCTGGCCCACATCCTAGACTCCAAGATTTCAGCTCTTCTGCTAATGAGGGTTTCAAAGAGATGTTCTCAGACTCTGCAAGACAGTTTTCTGACCTCAGAGAGGAAGAACATTTCATTTTACCTTTAATTATGAAATACAATTACAACATTATGGGGAGCAGATGTAGCTCAGTGGTTGAGTGCCTGCCTCCATGTACAAGGTCCTGAGTTCAATCTGTGGTGCCTTAAAGAAAAACATGAAGAGAAAATGCCATTGTGGTTGGGTTTAATGAAGTTCTTGCATCACTGATAGTCTTTTAGATCTAGTTTATAGGAAAGAAAAAAGTTAGCCTTTTCCTGAAACGCCAGCAGGCTTCTCCTGGGGTGACTCCCCCGGGCTTTAATGTTGGGCTCAGAATAGAGCCATGCTTGCTTCTCTTCCTTTCCTTGAGCTGCCACTGGCAGGAAGACCCCACACAGCGTTTGTGAAAACAACGGTGAAACAACAGTCCGTCTTTGACTAACCCAGTATATTAAGAAAAGTTCATTATTATATGGATTTATATAATCCGCTAAAGCAAATTACAGTCAAAATGAGAGTTTTTATGTTTCTTATATGTTCATAAGCCTCTGAAAGTTTTCTAGGCCATCAGATAATTTTGCTTTGAACTGTTGTCTTCTTGTGTTTTAAATAGTCAAAGATATATGTTTATGAATCAAGTCTAGCAAAGCTTTTTTAACATGAGGATGTGCCAAGATGTTTATCCAATACACCAAGATCCTCACTCTAATCCTCCCAAGTACAGCAGGTGGTTGTTTTATTTACTTTAGAACAAGAGAAGCTGAGAAGGCGAATACTTTGGTGGTATGATCACAGGCAGGAAACATTCAAAACTTAAGAAACACTCTAGTGAAAAAGTGAAAGATCTGACTACCCTGTAAGTCATATTCTGTGAAATTCCTATGCATTCTTTAATATAATTTACAACTATGCTCAAAACCACCCATGATATTTCCATTATGCTGAGATATCTGACCTGTAGAGAGCTTAAGGAATTAGCTCAGTTCACACTGTGCGTGCATGATAGAGTCAAGATTTGAACCCAGCAAGCCTCTTTCTGAATCCCAGAATTTTTATCACTATCCAGAATGTCTGTTACAATTTTATGGACTCAAACATACTCAGCTGTATGTCTGGATAGCATCATAAAAAGCTATTGCAGAGGTGACACATTGACCCTCCCCTCCCTAGCATGGTGCTTCTCCTTATTTAGCAGACCTCAAATCCTAGTTTATTTCTTTATTGCTCTAATGGATAGGTTACACAAAGATCCAGCAGGTGACAAAGAGGTGGCATTGTGGTGGCCCCTCCTATGTCTTCTTGTGAGTTTCCAAAGGATAAACTAAGAGCTAACGTCCATTACATTCTTACATTGTGCACTTTACTCATGCTACCTCTTCTGTGTTTAACAGCAGACCTATCATCTGCATTTAAAGATAAGAAAATGAATACTTACAGCATTGGAGACATCTGACAAGAGTTGCAAAGCAAAGCAGGTAACAGAAAGGCATACAGACCAAGGGCTTAGTCAAATTCCTTCAGCTGTAGTACTATGTGAGATTATACACATCATAAAACAGTTGATTAAGAATCATGGATTGCTTGTCTATGCTTCTTCCTTATTTTAAAGTAATCTTCCTTTATTTGGGTAAAGAAATGCTCTGGAGGTAGAACCAAATTAGCCAGCACATTTGTCCTCAGAAGGAAAGTGCATTTATAGGAATAACCTCATTTATTTAGAGATGCAAGGAAATTTCAAAAGACACAGGTTATTTCAGCTTTGCATTTGGGGCCAACATGCCTTTGCAGTATGTTTTGAGATATAATGCCTCATTGCTCTGACATAAATATATTAATATATAATTGTGAGACATAAAAATGACATGAAACATTTGTTTTAGTATTTTTGACAACCTTTCATAACTTTTCAGTATTTTCATTGATGATATTGTTCCTAAATATTAAGAAATTTTGACTGTCTCATGCTTACTCTATATAAAAAGGTTATGTTTTTATTTTATTTGTGATATTATATTGGCTGTAAGACTTTATTGAAACTAATCAAATATAATATCCCTTTGATTTATGGCTCTGGCTTTGTAGTCTTGCTTGGAAAGGTTTGTTTTTCTTTACTACATTTTTGGGTCATGCTAACTAAAATCAAGCTATAACTTTCTAATTCTGTCAAACACACAGGTTTTGTCTAAAAATCATTCAGGAACATATTTTTCCATAGCAGTACTGTACAATTTTTCTTGGGTAATTTTCAAAAGGATTTAACTATTCATTTGGTCTAGATTGGATGCATTCTTCCATTGTACTTAGATAGTGGTGGCCTAATTATATATCAATGACAATTGCTTTATTTGTGCATTTTTATTAAGAATCAACTATTGAAGTATATTGCTATTTTGATAGATTACTTTCAGCTTTCAAGGTATGCAATAATAATCATATAAAAAAAAGAACATTGCTCCCTCCTTTCAAATTTCAAACATTATATTTATTTCGTATTTCTATTTTACTAATTTTATGAACAATAAAACTGAATAACAACTATACTCTTTTCATATCACTTTTTATTGGAAATATGATTCATTTCCCTTTTACCATATGCACATTTTGATTAAAGGTAAATATATTACAACAATATATTATTAATCATAGACAGTTTAGAATAATTTTTCTCAGATTTGAATTTACCTGTTAGAGAAAATTTAACTTTGTTTATATAAGCCTTTTGTTCTTGATTAATAATTGTTAATGAATAGTAACCAGTCATTATAAAAACTGAAAATACTAGCACATCTGAACACCCATTCATCTCCCTTTATCATAAGTGTTCCTGACTTAGTTATTTCTAAATCCATATTACTTTCCCTGTAATTATTCTAGTAGTGGTTACAATATTCAATATGTTCTCTTAAATATTTGAGGTATTTGAAAAATAACAGACACTTCTTATTTACCCCAGTGTTTTTTAAAATTGAGTGCTGCTGTAGGTAATTTACCAACTTTCCAGGACTTTTGTTCTGCTTTTGTGTCCTTAGAATTATTTCTTCATTTTATAAATATTATTTCATTCATCAAAATTTCTCTCATTTCAAGAATCTTTTTCACATGTTTACAGGAACATAGTGTTCATTTTACACCTACAGATTCAAGTTTTGGTATTAAAAGAAGTGTTTTTCCACTATTGCTATGAATTTGTTTTATTTTTTCTATTGGTTCTGCTCTTCTCAAAAATTTTTTTTCCCAATGGATACCATTGTCTGTCTCCCAGTACTATTAATTTCTCTCTTATTACCTGCATAGCAAGTCTGGGTTGACCAATAGCTTTTCTGCAGATCTACTGAGTTTTGGCCAAAGCTGTGGAACCTATTAACTAAACATAAATTTTCAGTCACCACAGATCCAAAGTTGTTCCAGATGTTTAATCCTATCTGCTTAGTTTTGTAGTTACAATAGGCCTTCTGATTTGTGCCTGATTTGGTAGAGCCTGGATTGGAGAGAGGGATTTGATGGTGCAGCCTGGCCACAAAGATTGAATGTGCCTACATGACCAGTTCACTCTGAGTTGCCAGCACCCCAGCAGATTTTGGGTTTATTGGTACCTACCAATCTGTATATGTTGTTGGTAGCTTGAGACCTGGAGTGAGCGTGTGTCCTTTGTAATGTAGAGTGGAAGGTCAAAAATATCCATGCCTGATGTTGTAGGAACCTTGTATTGAATATTGTTCTCCCATTATTCCTTTCTTGTCTCCTTTACCAGTTGTAAAGCTCTTCCCTAACTTTAAACTGCTTGAATCCTGTTGGTCATTTCATCTATCAAACTCTTAAGGTGAATAAGGTGTATAAACATGATTTTAATAGTCTTTATTTCTTCTTAAATCTGACTCCAATGACCTTGCCTGTATTTTCTTCATCATTGATTTTCAATCTCAATTGTCTTACACTCCTTTAATGTGTTCATGGTTTTATCTTACAATTATTTCATGACCATTGGCAGATTAAAGTATTTCTCTTATATATTCATCTCATCATTGTTCAATATAATCAATCCATTCCACACTGCATTCACTAGACTTTCTCTTTCTGTCTGCTTTACTTACAAGGCAAAACCCAAAGCTCTGCCTATTTTTGACCCATCCTCCCTGCTGAGCATGGTTTCAGAATAAGGCATGATCTTGCTGTCTGGTTTAACTTAAATTTATGATCTAAGAATGCATGTGAGTCATCAATAATGTCCTTTGATCTATTAGACTTATTTCCTTTAGCCCTCAAATTCCAGCAGCCCTTTCATTGCACTTGGTTTATAATTACTACTTCTATTTTAATTTAAAAGCAAGAGCATACATAAGTGAAGGTTAACAGTTTCACACTATCAAATATACAAAGTCTGTCTTCCCTACTAATATCTTGTTAAAAAGTGAACTTCCTTTCAATCTATTCCCAGGATCATAAACTCAAAGACTTTGCCCCTTCATTTATTCTAACTCATCTATGGACCATAAATATTACTTCATCATTCTCACTAGCCTATACATATCTTAAAAATGAAGCATAATATTTCTCCACATACTTCTATATTAATCTTCACTAATTTCTAGAAAACTTCACAAATGGGTTGCCTGTTCCTATGACACAATCTTCTCTCCTGCTGCACTCTTGCAAATTCATTAACTGTAACATATTATACATGTAGAGTACACTGGAAGAAATATGGACCTTTACTAAAAACAAAAATAAACATGATTGTGATTTTTGTCTATTCTGGGGTTACCTTGCAGGACTGAGATAAAGACTGGCATTCATTTCACCCATCTCAAGATAGAACAACTTTGTAGGTGGTATTTGATAAAAGCACTTGAAGATAAACTCTACCTGCAGTGAGCAACACATAATGGTCAAGCAGCAGGAAGACCTAGAAGCCTGGACAGAACAAGGCTGAGGAGTAAGATTCTTATTGGAGTAAGGGCCTTGTGGCGCTAACAGGAACCCTGGGGTATCCAGGGATTTTGTGCATGTGCAGCATAGGAAACATGACCCTAAGATTATACTTCTGGCTGATCTTTAGGATCTCCAAAAGAAAGAGGTGAAGGTCAAGCCAAAGTAGGGGGCAGCCGGGCTTTATATGAAGGAGTGCTGCAGCTCACAGCCAATCTGCAAAGAATGGAAGAGGTTTTTAAGTATTTTTTTCAATTCCTGGCATTGAAGGAAATATGTCAGGTCACTTGCTGACTGCTGAGATAAGGAAACAGGAATCTCGGAGACAGCACATAACAACAAATACAGTTTTTTTCAAAAAATAGTTAGAAATGCCACCAAACAGACAAGTGCAACCACATGTGTATACATGCAAATTTATTTATGACAAAATAAGGAAGAAATACTCATAATGATACATGCATTATTTCTGCTGCCAGGCAAAAGGCCATAATGGTATTTAAAAATCTTTTTTTCATGCTAATTCCAAATTCCCTTTACTCTCCAAATACACGTCAGTTGGATATGGTTCTTTGTGTGGTGGGATAATCTAAATATTCACTGTTTTTTGTTGTTTGTTTATCCTTTATTTTGCTTTTTAATTAGATAAGTTGTAGGTTTAGGGAAAAGTCATGAATAAAATACAGAGGTATCATACACCACCCTATTATTAACACCTTGCATTAATTTAGTATGTTTTTTACACTTCATGAAAACTCATTGACTACAGAAGAGTTCAGCATTTGCATGATGCTGTCCTATGCTTGCATGTTTTTGATTTTTGTTTTTTTTAAGGTATATTTTTTATTTATTTCTCTCCCCCCAGCTGTCTGCTCTCTGTTTCCATTTGCTGTGTGTTCTTCTGTGACCCTCTTTATCCTTATCAGCAGCAGTGCTTCTTTTGTTGCATCTGTGCTTCTTTTTGTTGCATTATCTTGCTGTGTCAGGTCTCCGTGTGTGCAGCACTATTCTTGGGCAGACTGCACTTTCTTTGGTGCTGGGCGGCTCTCCTTACAGGGCACACTCCTTGCGCATGGGGACACCCCTTTGTGGCATGGCACTCCTTGCATGTATCAGTACTGTGCATGGGCCAACTCCACATGAGTCAAACTTTCCCCTTTTTAACCATATTGACGTATACACTTAAGTGTTAATTGTGTTCATATTGTACTACCATCATCACCATCACCATCCATTACCAAAATTTATCATCAAACCAATTAGAAATGCTATACAATTTAAGAATTAACTCCTCATTCCGTATGCTTATCCCATCCCCTAATGACCAAAATCTTAGATTCTGACTATGAGTTTACTTATTCTAATTATTTAATAAAAATGAGGTTATACATGTCCTTGTGCATCTGGTTTATTTCACTCAATATGATGTCTTTAAGATTCATCCAGTTATGGCATGCATCAGAATTTCACTTCTTTTTACATCTGAAAATATTTCATTGTATGTATATATGACATGCTATTCTTTTTTTTTTAATTTTTTCTTTTTCTTTAAAATATCTAAAGAGCACAGATTTTTAAAAAATACAAATCTATTAAAATACATATCACTTTTGGGAAAACAATATGAAAACTTGATTCCCCCTCCCCCCCCCCCAATAAACACTTCACAGGCTCCAAGAGATCACCTCTAGAAAAGCTGTATATTAAATTCCCTGATGCCACAAGCTGCGCGTGTGGAAAAGTTTCATCCCAGACTTTATGGAACTGTGCTTTTACATTTGAAAAAAGTTTACAAGAGCGTATTTGTCAAAAAAGGTCTGTACAGCGCTGGAGCATGGAGGAGGGTAGGGTCAAGGGCCCCAGGACTGCTGCGCCTCCACCTCCGGGGGCTTGCGCGAAGGGAGCACGACTCCCAGGCCGGGGTGTGTGTGTGTGGGGGGGAGGCGAGGGGCGGTGCGTAGTCCTTGGGGCAGTCTGGCGAGGCGCCCAGGTGTGCTGGCGCGCCCATGTGTTCCCGGCCCAGATGCGAGTGTGGGACACATGCGCAGTCCAACTGGTCTCCAGGAGCATCTCGCAGGTTTTCCGGGTGGTAGCCGTGCGGCTTGTGGTCACAGTAAGTGCGCTCCAGTAGTTTCTAGAAAGCGTGGCGGCGGGACAGGGGAGCCAGAGCAGCTCCAATGCGCGGTGGGCGGTGCTGGAAGGGTCCGAGTGGAAGCCCAAGGCTCGCTCAGGCGCTGGCGCCCTCAGGGCTCTCACGAGAATCAGCTGCCGAGGCCGACCTGCACCGCCCCCTCGCCGCCCGCCGGCAGGGGGAGCTCCTGCTCCCGCGCTCCTCCCTTGACCTTGGGGAGCCCTGGAGCGCCCTGGCCCGGTTTCCTGCTGCCGCCGTCCCCGCGGGGTCTTGACCAGCGAGCGAGCAGCTCTCCTTGACCTGGGGCCAAGCGGCCTGCGGCTCGGTCTTGCAGCCGCGGAGCAGGAGGTGCTGAGGGGGTGGTCCAGGAGGTGGGCGAGGGTCAGGGCAGGCGCTGGTGAGGCCTGACTCAGAAGGGCGACGTCTAAAGGACGACCGCAGGGGGACTAGACACGACCACTGAGACCAGGCTCCTGTGTGTGCTGGGGGCGGGGGGAGTAGGGGTCCCTTTAGACCCTGGGTCCTGCTGAGTTCCTGGAGAACCAAGGTCAACACTAGGGTCAGCAGCCACCCCTTCCCCTTCCCTAAAATCAACCAGAAACCAACCTGGGAGCTGTGCCACGGAGGCCTGCGCGCGGTAGGGCCATGGGGGTCCGGTCTGAACCTCAGCCAAGAAAACCCTCCTGCAGGGACATTGCGGGGGTCTCCACACAGACCCCACTCCTCTCGTGGAGCCAAGCGGGTGGTGGCTTCTCTGTGGGGCCCCTTGGCTGCTGTGAGTGACCAGCCTCGTGGGCTCCCCGCGGGCCTTTTGATCTTAGGACAGCTTGGTCTCTAGACCCTGAGACCAGGAGGCCTGGGGCAGAAGAGGAGGCCACACAGCCAGGGTCCTTCTGGGTGTAGAGGGGCCTGGACAATCAGTAAAGCTGGCCACAGAGAATGAGTTAGAGTGCACCCCTCCTCTAGAATACTTTATTTGCAAGAGTTTGAGAAAGGTTGGTGTTAATTCTACTTTAAATGTTTGGTAGAATTAACAGTGAAGGCATATGGTCCTAGGCTTTCTTGGGTGGGAGGTTTTTGGCTATTGATTCCATCTCTGTACTTGTTATAAGGTTGCTGTGGTTTTCTCTTTCTCCTTGAGTCAATTTAGGTAATTTGTGTATTTCTAGAAAATTTCATTTGGATAATCTAATTTGTTGTGTACAGTTGTTTATAGTATTACTTATAATCTTTTTTTATTTCTATAAGGTCAGTAGTCACATTGTTGTAGATGTTGAGAGAGGTTCAATTATTGTGTATGGAAAGGCCAGGACTCAGTAATAATTTTGGGAAGGAAAAGGAATTTATTTATGACCGACTGGGCTTGGGAGCTTCTCATTCAAAGCCAAGTCCCGGATAAGATTTTTGAGTTCTTTTTATACAGAGGAATAGTTAAATGGTCCTTTGTTTCAGTGCTCAATAAGTTTGAAATAACACATATCCCCCACATTCTAGGTAAGCTTTTAGCATAAACTTCATACATTCCGTGTAAGCTTTTATCACATTTGGTTTGCATCCTTCCTGAATATTTAAAGTGTATTTACATTGCCTAATTGTTTTTCCAGGACAGGAGTTGTTACTATGGTTACCAAGGGCAGGGCTGTAGCTCTCACCATCAGACACACACAACTCAGGTTATTTACAAAGGGACAGACAGCCCCCACCCATAGCATATATCATTCACCCTTTATGCTAGCTTAACTTGCTAAGCTTTGGCATAATTATCATTGGAGTTATGAGGTGGGTGGCTGTTTGTTGTTTTGATTGATTATCCCACTTATCAATTTCCCAGTGAGGGCCTAAAGACAAAGTTCCTGGGTAACATCTGAGGCTTATCCTGTTTCGAGAAGTTCTCATCCTGGACAGCAGAATCCTGGGGGTGGGGCCCCCCAGCAGCCATCCTGGAGGTTACTGGTGCTTACGTGGGTTTTTTGCCAGGCTCCAGATCCATCTATTAATTTTATTTTACTCTTAGAGAGTTTACACCTTTAATCTTAAAGAGGTGCTGAAGGGAGATGATCTCTTTTCTGTAACTACTTCCTGCTGGCCATGGGTTGTAGTCCTTACCTAACAAGGTGTAAAACCTTTGTTATTTATTTTGACTGGAGGAAGATGGATGTCATTTTGTATGAAGTTGGGTGAAGTTTTCATATGGCTAATAAGATGTCCATTCTGAAAGAAACAAATTTAATTAGAATTTTGGAATACCTGTTTGTTAAAAGATGACACTGGATTACAAAGACAGATGCCTGCAAAGATGGCACTTCTTTCAAAAGTTGGTGGGGAACAGTAAATATATATATATATATATATACTTTTTTTAAAAATTAAAATTATTTATTTTTTAAAATTACATTAAAAAAATATGAGGTCCCAATCAACCCCACCGCCCCCACCCCCCACTCCCCCCACAGCAACACTCTCTCCCATCATTGTGAGACATCCATTGCACCCAGTAAGTACATCGAACATCACTGCACCCCATAGTCAATGGTCCACATCATAGCCCACACTCTCCCACGTTCCATCCAGTGGGCCCTGGGGGGATCTACAATGTCATGTAATTGTCTGTGAAGCACCACCCAGGACAACTCCACGTCCCGAAAATGCCTCCACATCTCATCTCTTCCTCCCATTCCCCAAACCCAGCAGCCACCATGGCTACCCTTCCCACACCCATTCCACATTTTCTCTGTGGACATTGGATTGGTTGTGTCCATTGCACATCTATGTCAAGTGGGGGCTTAGATTCCACATGGATACTGGATGCACTCCTCCTGCTTTCAGTTGTAGATACTCTAGGCTCCATGGTGTGGTGGTTGACCTTCTTCAACTCCATGTTAGCTGAGTGGGGTCAGTCCAATAAATCAAAGTGTAGGAGCTGAAGTCTGTTGAGGCTCTGGGCCTGGGTGTCTTATTATCAGTCCAGAGATTCAAATCCCCTAAATATATCTTAAACCCCAGCACCAACTACAATTCCAATAAAGTAGCATGCAAGTCTTGTGAGAAGAGATCCCCTCCGAGTCCAATTCCATCATGTAGAAACACCAGCTCCAAAGAAGGGCCATCTGCCATGGCAGTGAACCCCATCTGCCATGACCATAGAACCCGTGGGTCTCTTTATCCCTCAAAAGAACCAATACCTGGGATTTTATCTACTTTGTCTGTCTCTTAGACTCTGCTCAGTTGTGCATAAGGGCATTCCTTCTGACAACCTCCAGACTCTCTTTTAGAGACTCATAGCCTTATAATCTCATTTCTCCTTTCCATTTCCCCCTTATATTAGGTCAAACAGCATTTTGAAGTCATGTTATTATATGTCGACAGGGATATTCTGCTGATCCGTATTGAACCTTTAATTCAAGGTCATTTTCTAGTTGCATCTTCAGCTGGTATGTGGTAGTGATCCCTCGTTGCCAGGGAGGCTCATCCCCGGGTGTCATGTCCCACGTTGGGGGGAATGCACTGCATCTACATGCTGAGTTTGGCTGTGAGAGTGGCCACATTTGAGTAACATGAAGGCTGTCAGGAGGAAACTCCCAGGCACAGTGCTACTCTAGGCCTTGTTCTTATTGCAGGTGTATAGGCTCAAAAGCATAGCTATTAGTATCAGGAACCCACTGTTGGGCCCTCCTTCCTTCCTGGTTCTTGCCGTTGCCCCTGGGGGACTGCCGCTGCTCCCCCAGGGCCCATGACAGTGACCCCCCAGCCAGGGGCCCAGTACCCCCCCAGCTGTTGTTTTTAATTGTTTCCACTATGAGTATATCTAGACATTACTATATACCCTGGGCATATGCCCTGTATAACTCCCTGTCAGCCATATATATCCTGTCAATAACATCCTATATCAGTATTCCTCCGCTGCCATTGTTGAACCACTCTGTGATCCAAAACTTCCTGTAAAGTCAATCCCAACATAATGTCAGCTTCACAAGAGTCTTAGATCACCAAAATTCATATATACAATATACAATACTTCCCCAGATCCACCATAAAACCTTTTCCCTTCCACAGCGATAATCTTTTAGCTTATTCCTATCATATTTCCTGAAACTGATGTACAGATTCCGAGACAATAGCTTTAAAACAAGGTGACATCTGTGCTTACTATGTGGTCCATACTTTAGATTGTACGGTTTTCTAAATTTTTTAGTTATCCTATGTTTTGCCTTATGGTTTACATTATTAGTCTGTCGTCCCCTATATGTTTCTGGTGTAATATTACATGTTTTATATTCATCCTCGTGTACTCTCACAGAACTCCTCTCTTGCCCCCATGTTTACCTTGGTTCCATCCATTCCACATCCATTTTCCCCTCCCCTTGGGGCCCACAACGCCAGCCAATCTCCATTTCCCAAGAAGCCATGTCCAGAGATACTTGCAGCAGTATTCAGGACCTGACTTTCTCAACTGCCCTAATGCCCTGGGAGCCATCCTTTCTCATGAGAGATACAGTTCTCTGTATTTGATGGCATTAGTCCTCCCCAGGATGTGGGTCTACCCCAACTCTCACTTCTTGGGTCTCTTCCCAATGGTACAACCCACCTTGGCAAAATGAGCCTTCAGCTATTCCCCCAGAGTCTGTCCCGCATCAGACCATACCCCCTGAGCATCCTAACCAGGTGTCCCTCCTACTTATACTTTGATACGATTTTCTCAACATTTTGTTCTCAACGGACACCTGACACTCTCCCATGTTTGTATGTTGCCCCTCCCTCCCCCCAATTTTTGGACAATATTACCCCTCTTCCCATCCCCAGCCCCCCTCAAACCCACAAAGCCCCACCCAAAGGCAACCCCTTGCCCCCATTTTGTCCCTTCTTTGTGCTCATACTTACCGCCAGCTCATCACAGATTCCACCCCTGCAGACGTTGGAAGAATATTCCTTGTTCATGGATAGGAACACTGAATATTATTAAGATGTCTATCCTACCAAAACTAATCTACACATTCAATGCAATCCCAATAAAAATCAACACAGCCTTCTTTAAGGAACTAGAAAAACTAACTATGAAATTTATTTGGAAAGGAAAGAGGCCCTGAATAGCCAAAGGCATACTGAAAAAGAAAAACGAAATAGGAGGAATCACACTTCCTGACTTCAAAACATACTACAAAGCTACAGTAGTGAAAACAGCATGGTATTGGCATAAGGAGAGACACACAGACCAATGGAGTCAAATTAAAAGTTCAGCTATAGAACCTCATGTATATAGCCATATAATATTCGATAAAGCCATCAAACCCTCTCAACTGGGAGAGAATGGCCTATTCAACAAATGGTGCCTGGAGAACTGGATATCCATATGTAGAAGAATGAAGGAGGATTACCATCTCACACCTTATACAAAGATCAACTCAAGATGGATCAA
The DNA here is from genome assembly GCF_030445035.2 of Dasypus novemcinctus. Classification (NCBI taxonomy): domain Eukaryota; kingdom Metazoa; phylum Chordata; class Mammalia; order Cingulata; family Dasypodidae; genus Dasypus; species Dasypus novemcinctus. Next base: position 9,907,096 of record NC_080703.1, read on the forward strand.
AGACCTAAATATAAGAGCCAAGACCATAAAGATCTTGGAAAGCAGTGTAGGGAAACATCTACAGGACCTTGTAGTAGGAAATGGCTTCATGAATATCACACCAAAAGCACGAGCAGCAAAAGAACAAATAGATAAATGGGACTTCCTCAAAATTAAAGCCTTCTGCACCTCAAAGGAGTTTGTCAAGAAAGTAAAAAGGGAACCCACACAGTGGGAGAAAATATTTGGTAACCATATATCTGATAAGAGACTTATAACTTGCATATATAAAGAACTCATATATCTTGAAAACAAAAAGATAAACAACCCATTTAAAAAATGGGAAAAAGATTTAAGCATATACTTCTCCAAAGAAGAAATACAAATGGCTAAAAAGCACATGAAAAAAATGCTCCAAATCTCTAGCTATCAGGGAAATGCAAATCAAAACTACAACGAGATACCATCTTACTCCCATAAGATTGGCAGCTATGAAAAAAACAGAAGAATACAAATGCTGGAGAGGATGTGAAGAAAGGGGAACACTCATCCACTGCTGGTGGGAATGCAGAAGGATACAACCATTCTGGAGGATAGTTTGGCAGTTTCTCAAAAAACTAACCATAGATTTGCCATATGACCCAGCAATACCACTGCTGGGTATATACCCATCGGAACTGAAAACAAGGACACAAACCGATATATGTACACCAATGTTCATAGCAGCATTGTTCACTATCGCCAAAAGTTGGAATCAATCCAAATGCCCATCAACAGACGAGTGGATCAATAAAATGTGGTATATACACACAATGGAATACTACTCAGCTGTAAGAACAAATACACTACAATCACACGTGATAACATGGATGAACCTTTTGAATCTTATGTTGAGTGAAGCAACCCAGGCATTGAAGGACAAATACTACATGACCTCAATGATATGAAATAAGCAAACTGCCTCAGAGAGCTAGAGTCTGGAAAAGAGGCTTACAGGAAATCGGGGGGGTGGAGGAAGGATATATATATACTTTTTAAAGTTATTTTATGTTCAGAGAGATATTGTAATAGATAACAGTATTAGGTACTTAGCTTTGTTTTGAAGATGCATTTCAGGCTGTTTAATGATTGGCACTCATGTGCTCCATCTTGTATTCCTGGTGAACTGGCACCTTCTTGGCCAGTGGGTTTCATTCAGTATTAGTGCACCAAATTGGAAATACTTTTACGGCTCTTGTAGGAAATTCATATGCATCCCTGGTGAACCAACTTCCCTCAGAAAATAATGTCTCTTAATTTCTTGAGAGAGAACACCCACCCCTTGCCAGGAACCCTAAATATGCTATCGGAAGCCTGCAAAGCACATCCTACTGTCCCTCTCCCTTAGGTGTGCTACAGGGGGGCTAGTTAATTTTCTGACTCCACCTTCTCCCAGACCAAGTTTCCTATCCCAGGGCATTTAGGTAAATTGGGCTCTCTCACCAGATTCACCTCTCCTCTCTTCCTAGGCTCTCCCCAAGTTAGCTGATATGCTCCTCCAAACTCAATAAAAGTGGGGAACCAGAAAATTGAGCCTGAACTCCTTGGGCCCCTCTGAACTTCCCACCTAAGTCCTCCCACTCACAGGTAGTCCACGACCAGAGGAGTAGGGCAATGCCAGATTTCCAGGACTGCTGGGCTTGGGAAACAGAGCCCTGGGAGAATGTGGACTCGGGGTATGTAGATCTGCAAAATGTGGGTTGCAGGGGTGCAGGGAACATGGGCTTGGGGTTCACGCATTTGGGGAACACAGGGCTTGGGAATGCTGCTGCACGACTGGCAGCTGTCTGAGAGTGATGCACCCTCAGCCCTAGGGGGAAGGGATTTACCTTCCCATGGCTTCCGAGTTCAGGGTTCGAAACCCACAGTTCTACCTTGAGCCAGCACCAATTCTGCTGCAGTCTGGCCAGATCAATGTCCAGACACCTCCCACCCTGCAGGTTCCTGAAACAGCCCGCTCCAGCAGAATTCCATCACCACATAGCTGGTCCTTTGCAGGAGAGATGACAATGGTGTACTTACTCAGATGCCATCTTGCCCCACCCCTAGTTGGAATTCTTTAGCTGTGAGAGTGATTAGAACTACAGAATAAAGTTTTTTCCATTTTGCTTTTAATTGAATAATTTCTGATAATTTTGACTGTTTAATAGGTGACCCACTGCTAGTAAGCCAGCCTCATTTTGCTACACATTAGAGTACAATAGAGTAGTAGGGTGGCTGAGCCTGGTATTAATTAACCAGTTACCTGTAAGTCACTGGTGGCCCCATTGTTTTTAGTGAAGAGGGCTATTTTATTTTATAGACATGTTTATTAACTATTTAGAAAATGGTTTACCAGGAATTTAAAATGTCTAATGTACTTTTGTACATGATTTAGAATAGAAAAGATAACATTATAATTATTAGGCATATATTTAGAACAGGATAAAGGTACAGCACTTAATATTAATGTATTACTTAATGCATAAGGATTCTGAGTTGCAATTAATAATTTTAACTTTCAGGTTTATAATACTTTACATGCTATCTCTCCGTGGGAGCAGGCCATAATGCCAATTGTGTTTAAGTTCTACTCACAGTATTCTGGTATTTATTGCTCCACTTTGTTTTTTTTTGTTGTTGTTGTTGCTGTTTTTGTTTTTTTGTTTTAAAGATTTATTTTCATTTATTTAATTCCCCTCCCCTCCCCCAGTTGTCTGTTTTCTGTGTCTTTTTGCTGCGTCTTGTTTCTTTGTCCGCTTCTGTTGTCGTCAGTGGCACGGGAAGTGTGGGTGGCGCCATTCCTCTGCAGGCTGCTCCCTCCTTCACGCTGGGTGTCTCTCCTTATGGGTGCACTCCTTGCACGTGGGGTTCCCCTACGCGGGGGACACCCCTGTGTAGCACGGCACTCCTTGCGCGCATCAGCACTGTGCATGGACCAGCTCCACATGGGTCAAGGAGGCCTGGGGCTTGAACCGCGGACCTCCCATGTGGTAGACGGACGCCCTAACCACTGGGCCAAAGTCCATTTCCCTATTGCTCCACTTTGTATGTTCTTCACAGGCGCTGTAGTACCATTGGTCTTAGAGAGAAACTAGGGAGTAGATTTTACCAGCCTGGGGTGCATAGTGGTCTCTGGCACTATAGTGCCAGTTTGGAGATGATATTCATTGTACATTTGGCTGTCCTTAGCCACAATTGGCTACTGCAGGAGCTTGAAACTGCAAAGTAGTTTCCATCCACTTCAGGAGCATGACCAGAAAGGTAGTAGATATTTTATTGTTTTAAAGGTTAGTGACCAAATTAGCCAGTAACTCATATGGAGAGGCAACCTGCAATGTATTCAAGGCCTGGTTTGAATGTACAAGAGAATTTGACAATGTTGAAGTTTATCCCTTGATTTTCATATATTTAAACATTTTCAATGTAATATGTTACATATCAAATGACTTTGTTTATTTTTACATTTTTTTACTATGATTTACTTTAGTAGTAGAGGAAAAATTATTTTTCATTGTTAAAATGAAAATGGAAGATTCCCAATGGAATCAAGGTAACCTTTTATTACCATTACTTAAATATGCAACTTGTAGTGACCTTTAGACAGGTTTCATTGCTATGAAGTTATTCTTTGCTATTAATATTAATTCAGGGTTTTAGTTAATAATGACTTTTTAGAACTAGAACCATTTAAATGCTTCAGTTTGGGAGATGCTTTTACAAACTTTTTACAATTAGCTACAATTACAGACTAGCAAATTTACTTTAGATTACAATTAGAAGCCAATGGAATTTATCTTATGCATTTAAGAGAGAGCAACTCTACATTTAACTTTATTTCATTAAACACGAGCTTACAGTTTTTATTATTTTAAAGATTTAACATATATAATGTTAACTTGTTAACCTGATATTTTATAAGCTAGAGAGATAATAAGTTAAATAAGTTGAACTTGTTTTTGATTAAACAAAGAATGTTGTTTTCTTTTTTACAGGGGCTTAAAACCTTTGTTTTTGATAATTTTAAAACTATGAATAATTTTAAAAGCATACTAATTTTTTAGGCTCTGGAATATAAAGCAATTATTTAACCTGTTTTAATTATAATTTAATAAGGATTTTATAGCTTTTTAAACAGTTTCTATATTTAGATTTTTACATGACCTTTCATAATGTTTACTTTAATTTGGGTTTTAGGAATATATATTACCTATATAACTGCATATAATAGGCAGACATGAATAGTTTGATACAGAAACACCATTTAGTTATTTAAAACCTTTTTTTTTTCCTGGTTCATTTAAAGTATAGCTCCCTTACTGGCTTTCCTAGTTATATTGCTGTTTGGAGGGAACCTGGCAAGCATTTGGGCTTTTGTTTAGAATGCAAAGAACCCAGGTAGCTTTTACTCATTTTTTTTTCTTTTTGAGAAAGCCTGAACAATGGCAGGGGGGGGAGGGGGGAGGGTTGCTTAGTAAGGCTTGGTACACTCAGAAGAGTATTGCCTACTCTTGGAAAACCTGGCAACAGTTATCTCTGACTCCTGGTGGAAATGACCAATTAGATTAATTTATATTATTTTAAAGGTCAAGGAAAAAGACAACTTTTCCTTTAAAAGGGTAAAGAGGAAATGAGAAGACTAAAAATATTTAGAATAGCACAAAAGTGATATGCATAAGCTCCTTTCTTTTTAATTTAACTATAAGTTTTTAATGTTTGATTATTGGATTGAATTGTTAAGGGGTGGAACTGTAAGCTAAGGCAAATGCAAATGCAGTTTATAATTACTATCACAATAGTTGAAGACCAGGGGTGAAATTAGTCATAAAATAATTTTAGGATAAGTTTAAATAATAACTACCACCATCACAGTAAGCACTAGATAAACCCGAAGTAGCCATAAATAGAGGCAAATTAATTCAATATCACTATTACAATAACCGAAATCCAGGCCACATTTACTCCATTGTAATAGCTTTAGTTATAAATTTATGTATGTATATAAAGGTACTTATACAATGATCTTAATTCTTAGTTACAGTTTTTAGTATGTTTTTACCTTGAGATGAATCAGATACTTTTATTTATTAAGTTACAAGAACCTTATTAGTAACAATCCTGAGGAACTTCCTTGTTTTTCTCTAGTAACTGAACAAATTTCATCTGTGAGCTATGCAATTAATTTACCTGCCAGACAGCATTAACATTCAAATATTCCTTTTGTTACCTTTTACCATGATTTCTTAGGCACAAGCAAACTAACAAAAGTTAAACACAGATTTTAAAGTTGAACACAAGGTTAAGCACAGATCAAAACAGAAGAATTCCATATCTTAAGCATCTCCAGGGTATTAGGAGATAGGCTAATTAAATGTAGCATGATGTTGGTAAGCGGAATTGGTTTTTTTGTGGGGTTTTTTTTTTTGTAGTTTTATGAACTTTACTGCTGATAGTTCTCAGCCAAACCATTAAAAGGGCTATCAAGTAATTAGAGGTTTATTGTTTCAAGCAATAGCCTCCTTCCTTTTGATAAAGGTACTTTACCTGTTTTACAGCTTTAAAACATTTCAAAGCATTCTTATGCAGACTTGTAAAGAGAGAAATTCAGAAAAGCAGAACCTGGGGAGAAGTTAATTATACAAATTTATTTTGGCCCTTGATGCCTTAGGGAGGGAATTTTTATTGCATTTATCCTGGTCCTGCTTGGCACCCTCCTTCACCCCCCCCTTCCACACTGCGGTCACCCCTCGGGCTGAAGTGTGGTTTGCTGGCCTGGTGGGGGAGCGGCTGCGGCAGGCCAAGCCGCTGCCCCCATAATAGGGTGGCTGGTCGGACTCACCGCCACCCCTGAAGGAAGCTCGGCATGGGCGCAGAGTGCCCTCGGGTCTCCCCTTCTCGGCAGCCATGCTTCCGCGGCCGCCCCTCCTCCCAGATGGCGCCACCCGATGCCTTGTGGGGCGGCACCCTTCTTCTTCCTTCTCCCTGCGCAGGCGCAGGGCAGAAAATTCCAGTCTGCCCTTTTCCCCTCCCCCGACAGCAGCAACAGCCAGGTGTGGGCGGAAAAATCCAGCCCGCCCTTTTCCCTTCCCCCGACAGCAGCAACAGCCAGGCGTGGGCGGAAAAATCCAGTCTGCCCTCCACCCCAGCAACAGCAGCCACCAATCCCTAAACCCTGCCCCTTCCCCCAGTAACAGCAACAGCCAATCCCTAACCACCAACCCTCCCCCGTCCAGTACCGCCCACTGACCTTTTGCCGGCAACCAATCAGAATAGGGCGTGGCTTCGACCAATCAGCCTTCCCCAGCCCCTATAAAACTGTTGCCTCTCCCTCAATAAAGTGGACTTGCGTGTTTACCTTGTCTCCGCGGTAGTTCTTCTGCCGTGCGCCCTCCAGTCCTGAGAGCCCCCGACAAGGGCCTGGCCTCCCTTGTCCCCAGTTCGTCGCCTGCTTCTCCGGGCGACCCCTTCGTCGCCTGCTTCTCCGGGCGACCCCTTCGTCGCCTGCTTCTCCGGGTGACCCCTTCGTCGCCGGCTTCGCCGGGCGACCCCGTCAGCCGAACCGCGCAACCCCTTGTGAGACCGATCCCTTGTCTGCTGCTGGACCGACCCCTCGTCCCAGGTGGGACCGACCCCTCGTCCCAAGTGGGACCGACCCCTCGTCCAGAGCTGGACCGACCCCTCGTCCGCAGCCAGACCCCACCTCTACCGACCGAGCAAGCCGCCGCAGCTGGCGCCCAACGTGGGGCAGAGCACCTGCACCGCCACCGACTGAGCAAGCTGTCGCAGTTGGCGCCCAACGTGGGGCAGAGCACCTGCACCGCCACCGACTGAGCAAGCCATCGCAGCTGGCGCCCAACGTGGGGCAAGGCAACCCCACCACAGCCTCACTCCATAACCTGGCGGCCCCCCCCCTCCTCTCTTCTCACCGTGGGACTTCTCTCATGCAACATTGCTGCTACCTGAGCCTTGGCTACCTCATACGATCCACGGCGGTCTGGGAGAATCGCTGGATGGCTTTCTCCTTCCATGCTTCCATGTCGGGGGCTTATACCGACCCGCTATGATTAAGAGGAGCCTTGGATTTCTCGGGAGCGCGCGCTTGCACGTCTGAAGTAATCCTACCACAGCCCTACGCCCTCCTCTCTTCTCACCTTGGGACTTCTCTCGTGCAACATTGCTGCTACCTGAGCCTTGGCTACCTCATATGATCCACGGCGGTCTGGGAGAATCGCTGGATGGCTTTCTCCTTCCATGTCGGGGGCTTATACCGACCCGCTATGATTAAGAGGAGCCTTGGATTTCTCGGGAGCGCGCGCTTGCACGTCTGAAGTAATCCTACCACAGCCCTACACCCTCCTCTCTTCTCACCGTGGGACTTCTCTCGTGCAACATTGCTGCTACCTGAGCCTTGGCTACCTCATATGATCCACGGCGGTCTGGGAGAATCGCTGGATGGCTTTCTCCTTCCATGTTGGGGGCTTATACCGACCCACTATGATTAAGAGGAGCCTTGGATTTCTCGGGAGCGCACGCTTGCACGTCTGAAGTAATCCTACCACAGCCCTACGCCCTCCTCTCTTCTCACCTTGGGACTTCTCTCGTGCAACATTGCTGCTACCTGAGCCTTGGCTACCTCATACGATCCACGGCGGTCTGGGAGAATCGCTGGATGGCTTTCTCCTTCCATGTCGGGGGCTTATACCGACCTGCTATGATTAAGAGGAGCCTTGGATTTCTCGGGAGCGCGCGCTTGCACGTCTGAAGTAACCCTACCCTAGCCCTACGCTCTCCTCTCTTCTCACCCCTATCTTTTCGCTCTGCATTGCTGCTCCTGAACCTTGGCGACCTCATATGATCCACAGCGGTCTGGGAGAATCGCTGGATGGCTTTCTCCTTCCATGTCGGGGGCTTATACCGACCCGCTATGATTAAGAGGTGCCAATAAAACTCTCAGGAGCGCGTGCCTGAGCACCTCTACCCCTGCCTTCACCTCTGCCTTCTCCCCTCCATGCTTGCTCCCCTTTGCCTTGCTCCACTGCTCGTCGTCCCGCCCTCCCCTCGTCGGGGCCTTCTCTTGGCCCGCGACCACCGTCGGAGTCCCATCGGCTCCGACCCCTCGTCTCACCGCGCACCTCGGCTCCCATCGCCGCGCTCTCAAGGTAAGGGCCCCTTTTCTTATCGGCTCCAAAAGGCCATTAGCAATAGGTAACATCCTATCTGCTAAGCAAGCCCCACAAGTTCGGACCCTCGCCGGTCTCCTAGACACTCACCGGTGTAAGATCTCTTTCAAACAGCTTCTATATAAAAAAGGATTTAAAAGCAGCTATACCAAGAAAGTAAGAATTATGAGTCAACTGTAAATAAATTATATATTTCTGTTAATGTGTTGTAATTGTTCTGTGTTTGTCTGTCTGTTCGTTCAATGTCAACATATATTGTGATACCTCCGGATGGTAAATATAAATTACTAGAAATCTTTAAAAGAGCTCTATTCAAATGGCCAAAAATTAAATAAGCACTTATATTAATACTTAAGTTTATTATATTAATACATAAGTTTAAATGTTAATAAGATATCTACAATTTTAAAAAAAATTGTAAGTCTTAATTAACAAAATTAACTGTACGTCTTCATAAAAAGTTGTTCTTGCCTAGATTAAAATGAATAACTTATTTTTCTTCACAGGATAATATGAAGAATGTAAAACTTATATGAATATTAAAAAGGTTAAAAGTTTGTAAAAATGCTAACGGAAATGTAATAAGTTTTGCAAAAAGACGTATTTTGTCCTAAAGTAAGATGGCTAATTTTTCATAAACTCTTGAAATTTAATTTGCATGCGGCAAGTGTAAAAGGTATTGTGATAACTTTACGTAAGGGAATGTGTTCTGTAAAGATAAAATTTATCTTCAATAGTTTACATTAAGGTATTAAATGGCTAATTCCAAAAGGTCATTCTTAAATATATATATATAAAACTGAATTGATGATAATAATAATAAAAGGTAATTTTATAACAGGAAAGATTAACAGCAACCAAGCTCCCCTACCAACTTGCTTTTAGGAAACGGTTTCTAATATTGCATGCTACTAAGTATTTAAAGAAAAGTTATTCTTAAGGAAACAAAAAATGGTTTTGTCTTTGCAGCCATTGTCTATTTAGCAACACCCCTCGCTATCGGCCTAGCCACTGTTGCACCGGACGATTGGAACCGTAAACAAAGACTCCTCCTCACTGTCATCTTCCTATCTATCGTTACTATATTTACTGCCCTCATTCTCCTTCGTTTATAAAGCAGTCTCCTACAAACCACAAAGCTTCTGTCTTAAACATACCATTCCCAACCCTATCCTCTAAATGATCTTCTCACTTCCCCCACAGCCTTTAATACTTTATTTCTTCCTCATAACCTTTGCCTTCTTGATAATATTTTCCGCCATCTGTCTAGCCGCTACCACCCCAGAAGATTGGAACCTCGGCCAACGAATTCTACTCTCCATCGCCTTTCTGTTTATTATCCTCTTTTATGCTTTACTCCTTATCTTCCTCCCATAATGACTTCACCAAGCCTCCTCTTGTCCAAAACCATCACCATTCTTTTCCTCACACTCCCCATTGCACTCACCAACCCCAACCATCAGCCTTTTAATTCGACAGTAAGCCTCTGGCAGGAAAAAGTAATCCTCTCCTACAATGTCTTTGCTGCCAAGGAGAGATCAACTACCTGCAACGCGCTGTCATCCTGGACTTTTAACAACAGATGGATCTTATAGCCGCCGAGATCAACAAGAATTGGACATTGGCCACCCTTGCTTGCAACGGCAAAATACCACCCCCTAAATTGTACATTTATATCCCCGTCCTACTCACCTCCCTCTTCAGCCCCGCTTCCCTCATTGCTTACTGCCTCTTGGGCCTCGGCTACTTGTTGCTGCTGCCATCCTGGCCCTTATTTGAAAAGAAGGGGGAAATGCGGTCACCCCTCGGGCTGAAGTGTGGTTTGCTGGCCTGGTGGGGGAGCGGCTGCGGCAGGCCAAGCCGCTGCCCCCATAATAGGGTGGCTGGTCGGACTCACCGCCACCCCTGAAGGAAGCTCGGCATGGGCGCAGAGTGCCCTCGGGTCTCCCCTTCTCGGCAGCCATGCTTCCGCGGCCGCCCCTCCTCCCAGATGGCGCCACCCGATGCCTTGTGGGGCGGCACCCTTCTTCTTCCTTCTCCCTGCGCAGGCGCAGGGCAGAAAATTCCAGTCTGCCCTTTTCCCCTCCCCCGACAGCAGCAACAGCCAGGTGTGGGCGGAAAAATCCAGCCCGCCCTTTTCCCTTCCCCCGACAGCAGCAACAGCCAGGCGTGGGCGGAAAAATCCAGTCTGCCCTCCACCCCAGCAACAGCAGCCACCAATCCCTAAACCCTGCCCCTTCCCCCAGTAACAGCAACAGCCAATCCCTAACCACCAACCCTCCCCCGTCCAGTACCGCCCACTGACCTTTTGCCGGCAACCAATCAGAATAGGGCGTGGCTTTGACCAATCAGCCTTCCCCAGCCCCTATAAAACTGTTGCCTCTCCCTCAATAAAGTGGACTTGCGTGTTTACCTTGTCTCCGCGGTAGTTCTTCTGCCGTGCGCCCTCCAGTCCTGAGAGCCCCCGACAAGGGCCTGGCCTCCCTTGTCCCCAGTTCGTCGCCTGCTTCTCCGGGCAACCCCTTCGTCGCCTGCTTCTCCGGGCGACCCCTTCATCGCCTGCTTCTCCGGGTGACCCCTTCATTGCCGGCTTCGCCGGGCGACCCCGTCAGCCGAACCGCGCAACCCCTTGTGAGACCGATCCCTCGTCTGCTGCTGGACCGACCCCTCGTCCCAGGTGGGACCGACCCCTCATCCCAAGTGGGACCGACCCCTCGTCCAGAGCTGGACCGACCCCTCGTCCGCAGCCAGACCCCACCTCTACCGACCGAGCAAGCCGCCGCACCACACAGCCAGGTGTGATTAGATAGGAATGTGGCTTATGAATAGAAGGCATGGACTCAATGGAAAGGGGCAAGCTGCTCCCTCCTTTCCTGGGTCTCTGCTTTTGCTGTGCATCCTCTTAAAGTTAGAAGGGTGGGCATGATGGTGGTGAGTTCCAGGCTGCTAAAATAGCTTGAAAAGTACTTTCTAAGCTTGGCAATTTCCTGGGGGACCCCTGCCCTGGCAGGGCTATGATTTAAGTTACTGGTTTCATCAGCCATCCTGACTGGGGCCAATTTTAATAAACTTGGGTGTGCGGCACAGACATGGATGACCCTCAGGCCCCAGCAAATGGGGCAGACCCAGAGAGGCAAGACAGCAGAGCATGGGCACACATCCAGACTCTGGGGTTTTGCTTTATAAACTACAATCATTTCACTCCTTTGCTAATGGTAAGGGAGGGCTCCAGCTTAACCAAAGTTTAGCACTTTACATAATTACACAATTTAACACTAGCACTGGACAGACACAGACAAAAGCACAAAGCCTATTAATTAATCTGACTTACAATTTCTATTTTTTTCTGGCATGACTACCCCTGCAATCATTACAAACTTTAGGAAGAGAGAACACTTAACATTTAAATCTGAACAAGATTTCCTGCTTAATCTTGCTGTCTACAAAGTGAATTCATCTGCAATCCAGCACAAAAACAAAAGGCTCTGGCTAAACCTTTTTCATTATTTAACCTTACATTCAGATCAAGTCTCACTGCAAAGCTGATTCATTTTTCTGTAACAAAGATTTTCTAGATCAGACCAATTTTTAGGATGTTAAATTAACCCTATTAACATCCTTTCCTATTATAATCAAGCCTTCACTACCTCAGTGTAGGCAAGATTAAAATCAGATGCTATTGATCATTAGCCAAACCTAAACACCAGATTTTTTTCCCTTTTTTTTCTTTCCTTTCAGACCTGGAGGAGACGGCTTCACCCCAATTTCTGGAGGTAATGGGGTCTCCTTGGGAGGTGATTGGGCTCCCCTTCCTAACAATTAAAGCTAGGGTTTTCCTGACACTGCTCCCCCAGGGGAGTCTTGCCATTTTCCATGTTTGGAGTTTTTTCATTCCCAGAATTTTTCCAGAACTTCTGTTATCCCTGATTTTCATCAGGAGGATTCCAGCAGAACCCACATCTTTTTCTTGACTAAACGTAGTCCAGGGGCACCCAGATTTGGGGTTCACCTGAGTCTTCCTGGCTCCCCAGGGATCTAGAAGGAATAGCGAAATGCTACCTTCTCTGGCCTTCATTTGCAAATCCTGGATGAGCCCCCAAATGTTGTAGACATTGAGAGTGGTTCAATTATTGCATATGGGAAGGCCAGGACTCAGTAATAATTTTGGGAAGGAATAAAGAATTTATTTATGACCAGCCAGGCTTGGGAGTGACTCATCCAAAACCGAGCTCCAAATAAGATTTTTGAGTTCTTTTTATACAGAGGAAGAGTTAAATGGTCCTTTCTTTCAGTGCTCAATAAGTTTGAATTAACACATATCTTCCACATTTTAGGTAAGCTTTTAGCATGAATCCTATACATTCTAGGTAAGCTTTTAGCATGAACTTCACACATTCCATGTAAGCTTTTAACATATTTGGTTTGCATCCTTCCTGAATATTTAAAGTTTATTTACATTGTTTAATTGTTTTTCCGGTACTGGATTTGTTGCCATGGCTACTAAGGGCAAGGCTGCAGCTTTCACTATCTGACACAGCTTCGGTTATTTACGAAGAGATGAACAGCCCCCACCCATAGCCTATATCAGCATCACCATTTACATTTCTGATTTTAGTTGTGTCTTTTCATTTTCCTTTGTAAGTCTAGATAGTCATGTTACTTTTATTAATTGTGTTTGAACGAACCAACGTTTTGTATTGTTTATTCTCAATTATTTTTCTACTGATATGGGCTGCGTGTGGGGGGCTGTATGTTTCTTCATAAATAACCTGGGCTGTATGTGTAAGCTAAATATGTTAATTCAAGTTTACCTGGAATGTGGAAAATATGCATGGGAGGATGTATATGTTAATTGAGACTTACCTAGAGAGTATATGTTAATTGAAGACCTATCTGATACTTACCTAGAGAGTGTGATAATTGAAAACTTATCTGATACTCAGATAAAACACTTGAAACTCTAAGAAACTAACAAAAGGTTCTTTTGCATATAAACACCACCATTTAACTCCTGACTCAAATATCCTCTGTATAAAATAAACTCAAAAATCTTATTCCAGGCTAGGGTTTTTGAACAGAAGAGTTTCTGAGTTCAGCTGGTCATAAATAAATTTTTTCTTCCCAAAATTATTACTGAGTCCTGGCCTTCCATATGCAATTATTAAATCTCTCTGCTTCCACAACACTACCCTATTTCATTTACCTCTTCTCTAATCTTCCTTCCTTCTGATAATTTTGGGTATACTTTGCTCTTTTTCTAGTTCAAGATGTCCAGCAATGTACATAATTTTTTCATCTTTCTTCTTTTTTACTATAGGCATTCACAGCTATAAATTTTCATCTGAGTATCACCTTCATTGCATCCTGTAAGTTATGGTATGTTGTGTCTTGGTTTTATTCATTTCTAATTATTTTCTGATTTCCCATGTGAAGAAGAAATTTACTATGTTATTTACCCATTTATACATATTGTTGGACACTTGCACTGCTTTTGGGATTTGTGAATAATGCTGCTATGAACATCAGTGTGCAAATATCTCTTCAACTCCTTCCTTTCAAAACTTTTTTGTTAATGCCTAGAAGTGGGTTTGCTGGGTCAAATGGTAAATGTTGTTTCTGAAAGCCTTTGTGAAAGAATATAAGTGCTCCCAGCTTCCATTTTATTTTCTGTAAAGTGCTGGAAAGCACCAACGATATGCCTAAAAACAAAAGTTGCTGATTGGATTAATTCGATGAGAATTTGCTAATGTAGGGTTTCCTTAGCAAAGCCTAATAATAATGTCATTTTATTCATTATTTATTTTTATCACTTAGAGGTTTTTAGGCTCATTAAATAAGATTTCAGAACTTGAGTACTTTTTTCAGCTTTGTAAGGCAGAAATAAATGCAAAGTCCCTAGCTAGAAAGATTTCTTTGAATCCTGTTCTTTAATTAACTGACACAAAAACCTGTACCAAATCAGTGACAAATACTGAATCCAGATTTTTTTGCATATACAATGTAAATAAAAATGCATTACGTGACATATACTGTTTTATATCCATTGTGTCCTTATTATAATATTTGGTCCTTTAATAATGAGTTTTGTTTGCACTGGAATAAAATCTAAAGAAATTTTGAGTTGATTTATATTCATTGCCCTTATAGTTTAAGCATGACAATGTATTGTTTTCATTTTTATCTCTTCAGATTTTCTTAGCAAGTGAATTTATTTATCTGGAAAATTTTCACACGTTTAAAACAGATTAATTTGAGAAATAACCAATATTGTTTTAATACTAGTCCTTTTGTGTTATGATACAGATATAGACTTTGCTAATAGAAATAAAATTCCACTTAATAATTACTACATTAAAGAAAAGTAACTAGCTCTTGATGGGACATCATATTCAACCCTGGACATTTTTAAAGACTTCACCTAAAGTGATTTATAGATTCAGTGCAATCCCAATAAAAATTCCAGCAACTTTCTTTGCTGAAATGGAAAAGCCAGTCATCAAATTTGTATGGAAGGGTAAGGTTCTTCAATAGAAAAAATCATCTTAAAAAAGAAAAATGAAGTTGGTTGACTTTCACTTCCCAATCTTAAAAATTATTACACAGCCATAGTAATCAAAACAGCATAGTACTGGCATAAAGAGAGACATACTAATGATTGAAATTGAATTGAGAGTTCAGATGTCAACCCTCATATTTACAGCCAACTGATGGTCCACTCAGTGGGGATATAATAGTTTTGCCAAAAATGATCTTGGGAAAATTTGATGTCCATGTACAAATGAATGGAGGTGGGTCCCTAGTTCTCACCATGTAGAGCAAACAAATAAAAATGGAACAAAGACCTAAATATAGGAATCAGAACTATATAGCTTTAGAAGAAAACACAGGGAAGCAACTTCAGGACCTTGTGTTAGGCAATAGTTTATTCAACTTTATATTCAAAACACAAGCTTTATTATTATTTTTTATTTTAAAAAATTTTAAAAAGGTAAATGGGACTTCTTCAAACTTAAAAATTTTTGCACCTCGAAGGCAACTCTAGCAACTTTCATCCTGTTTGGACATTCAATCAGATATGTTGGATGGATATCTGATTCCATCCCCACCCTGTCAAGGCAGGAGGAGAAATAGTGCACCCTCAACCTCTTTGGAAAACTATAAGTGACTTTTTTGTTTGAATATTTACTTGGTTGATTTAAATCTTTGACTATTTTGATTTCTATTTAAGTTGATTCTGACAGATTTTGCTCATACTTTCAGTGTTTCTGAGGAGGAACAGGGTTTTGGAGACTCTAATCTGCCTTTTTAAATTGATGTCTCCCTAACTTATTCTTTAATTAGGTTTGACTTATGATTCACTCACTTTTCTTGGTATAATTCTACTCATATTTTATATTTATTTTTTTGTTTTTTATTTTATTTTTCATATTTAAAGATACTTTAGATTACATAAATATTACATCAGAAATATAGGGGGATTCCCAAATACCCCATCCCCTCCCCATCCCAGTTTCCAACAATAAGATCTTTCTTTATTGTGGTACATTTGTTACAATGGATATACATATATTGAAGCATTGTTACTAACCATGCACTATAGTTGAATCTTTTCTATTTCTTTTTGAGTCAGTTTTGTAAGCTTGTGTGTTACTAGGAATTTGTCTATTTCATATAGCTTTTCTATTTTGTTGGTGTACCATGATTTCTTGTCTTTTCTTATAATCCTCCTTATTTTTGTAAGGTCATTAATCTCCCATTCATTTCTGGCTTTAGGAATTAGAGTCTCCTACCTTATTTTCATGGTCATTCTCACTAAAAAATCATCAGTATTTTTTATATTTCCAAAGAATGAGTGTTTGAATTTGTTGATTCTATTGTTTTTCTGATCTCTCTTTTGATCATATCCAATCCATTTTTTATTATTTCCTTCTTCTGATAGTTTGGGATTAGTTTTCTCTCCTTTTCCCAGTTCTAAAGAATGTGAAGTTTGGATATTTATTTGAAATTAATCTCTGAGCACTTATTTTGCTTCATCCCATTTGTTTTCATATCTTTTATTTTTGTTTCCCTTCATCTTCATCTTCTTTATGGATCCTTATTTTGTTAAATGTTTGTTAAACAGTGGTTTTATTTTGTTGTTGTTTGTTTAATCTTGTCATGTATTTGTGAATGGAGTTTTATATGGAATATTTTTAAAAGAGACTTGAAGTCTCCCACCAGACAACCTTATAGAAATTTTTTTTCAATTATGTACTAGATAGTTAAAATAAACCCACTTAGCCACTGGAAAAAAACCCTTATATTTTCTTCAGACAAGTAGACTGAGTAACATTATGACTGAAATATTGTCTCTTTTTCAGTCAGCTTCTTCTGCATAACTGTAAAAAATTCTCATGCATAGTAATGAACATTCATTTATCACTTCTATATTTGTGGAGTTCCGTTTACCTTGGCTCTTGCAGTGGTATGTTAGTAACCACTATGCAAACATGCTTATAGAGTTCTGCTTTTCTCTTGAGCATCTGAGTATAGACTTTTGAAGACTATTTCCCAAGACATCCATCAGCCCCATGGGAACATTAGACATTGGTAGATTTGAACCTTAGCTGAGTCATGGTGTAAATTCTAGTAGAACCTGGCTCAAAAGAATGTTTGTCAGCCAGAATAAAGAAGAATAAACTTGAAGATAGGATAATTGAAATGATCTAGTCTGAAAGACAGGAAGAAAAAAATAAAGAAAAAGTAAACAGTGTGAGGGGCATGTGGAAGACCAATTGTATGAAAATGTGCATTAGTCGAGTCCCAGCAGAAGAGAGAGCAAGGCATGAAAAGAATATTAGAAGAAATAAGCCTTCCCAAATATGAAAAAAAAACATGAGTATTTGCATAAGTAAAGACAGCAACACAAATACACATTAAAGGTAAAAGGAAAGAAGTAGTGCAGTAAGCAAAATTAGAGAATAAACTTGCTGTGTACAGATAAATTTCTGAGATAGTACAGACTCATATCCAGGCCACACTTACAGTGACTCTCACAATAAATTGAATTACATGATTTTTTTTTGTTTCCTAGACATATACAAGTTATGTTTATATTCTGCACTAAGTGCATTATAGCATTATATCTTAAAAGTCAAAGATATAATGCCTTAATTAAACAAATTTTATTGCTGATGATGTGATCCACTGAGATTGGAATGCCCACTCTTTTCATTGTTATTCAATTCAGTACTAGAAGTTCTAGCTAGAGCAGTTAGATTTGATAAATAAATAAAAGGCACCCAAATAGAAAAGGAAGAAGTAAAACTTTCACTACTCACTGATGATATGATTCTATACTTAAAAAGTCCTAAAAAATCCACAACAAACTATTAGAACTTATAGACCATTACAGCAAAGTTGTGGGACAAAAAAATTAATGCATAATAATGACTAGCATTTCTATATACTATTAATGATCAATCTGAGAAGAAAGAAAAATTTCCATTAACAATAATAACTAAAAGAAACAAATATTTAGGAATAAATTTAACCAAGGACATAAGGGACCTGAATTCAGAAAACTATAAAACATTGCTAAAAGATACTAAAGATGACTAAAAAAATGGAAGGATATTCAATGTTCATGGGTTTGAAGACTAAATAACATTACAATGTCAATTCTACCCAAACTAATCTGTAGATTTACCATCATTCTAATAAGAATTCCAATATACTTCTTTATGGAATTGAGAAAGTCAATTATTAAATTTATCTGGAAGGATAAGAGTCCCTAAATAGTGAAAAATATCTTTAAAAAGAACAAATAATGGACTTTTACTTCCAGACTTTAAAGCATATTATCTAACTACAGTGGTGAAAACAGTATGGGACTGGTGTATAGATAGACAAATTGACCAATGGTATCAAATTTAAAAATTGGAAATAGACTGTCAAGTGATTTTTGACAAGGCTGTCAAGCCCACTCAACTGGTTCAGAACAGCCTATTCAAGAAATGGTGCTTAAAGAACTAGATATCCATATCTAAAAGAAAGAGGACAACTATCTCACACCTTATACAAAAATTAATTCAAAATGAATCAAGGACCTAAATATAAAAACTAGAACCATAAAACCCCTAGAAGAAAATGTAGGGAAAAATCTTCAAGATCTTTTTGTTGGTAATTTCTTGGACCATATACCCAAATATGAGCAACAAAAGAAAAAAATAGATAAATGGGATTGACTCAAATACTTTTGCCTTTCAAAGGATTTTGTTAAGAAGGAGAAAAGACAGGCAAATCAATTGGAAAACATCTTTGGAAACCATATATCTGATAAGGGTTGGATCTACATGTTATTTAAAAAATCATACAACTTGACAAAACATCAAACAACATAATTAAAAATGGGCAAATATTTTCAAATACATTGTTTTCTGAAGTGGAAATATAAACAGAGAAAATACATATGAAAAGATGTACATTATAACTAGTTATTAGGGAAAATGAAGATCAAAACTACAATGAGGTATTATGCCAAAAAATATAGCAGGAAACTGCAAGCATAGTAAAGGATGTGGAGAAATAGGAACACTCCTTCACTATTAGTGAGAGTGTAAAATAGTGCATCCTCTGTGGAATATGATTTGTCAGTTCCTCAGGAAACTATAGATTTGCCATATGATGCATCAATCCTGCTACTAGGCATATATTCAAATGAACTGAAAGCTGGGACATGAACAGATATTTTCACACTGATGTTCAATGTGGTATTCACAGTTGCGAAAAGATGGAAACAACCTAAGTGTCCATCAAGCAATGAATGGATAAACAAGATATGGCATATTCATTCAATGGAATATATTCAGCTATAAGAAGAAAATATTTTGAGGAAGCACATGAAAACATGGAGGAACCTTGAGGGTATTATGTTGAGTGAAATAAGCCAGATACTAAAGAATGATTATATTGTCTCACTGTTGTGAAGTAAATGCAATGCGTAGACTTATGGAGTTGAACTTTGAAGTATAGGTTGGTGGGAGATGAAATGTGGGATGAGAAGGGGGAGATGATGCTGGATGTGAGTTTTATAAGGTCAAATATAAATATGTGGTAAGGGATGGACCTGATGGTAAGACATTGTAATGAATGTAACAAGCCCTGTTGATGTATGGATGTGATTGTGGTGTAAATGAGTATTCTAGAGATTATTAGAGGACAGCTGGATGTTAATATAGGAAATGTATAACAATGATTTTGGTGGTAGATGAGGATTATGGTAAATCATATAAAAACAGGAATGTTCTACAAGGTGATAAGAATGTGTTGATGCATGGGAAAAATATGGCCAATGCAATTTATAGACTGCAGTTAACAATATTGCAATATTTTTGTAGCAAAAGGATAGAAGGTAATATATTAATGCTAAAGGTAAAAATAGGCTAAAGGTGGTTTGCTTTTGTGAGATATGAATATGATTAAGCAGTTTTTTTTCACTTCATTTTTTTCATTAGTAAGGAGAACTTGACTTCATCATTTAGGTAATCTGTGTTAATCTATATATCCTTCTGAACACTAGAGGAACAGTTGAGTTAGTTGTTGGAATTAAAGGGGTAAATATTGCTTTAACAGAACTTTTAGGAGTAATACTTCCATAAATTTTTGAGCTGCCCTTTTCTGTTATTTTATTTTTTTATTTTGAAATGAAGTTTGAATAAAAATACTTTATTGCTTAAAAATGCTAATCATCATCTGAGCCTTCAACAAGTCATGATCTGTTTTTGTGGGTGGTTTCTTGCCTAATTGTTGATGACTGCTTACTGGTTCAGGTTGGTGGTTTTGGAGGATTGGGGTGGCTGTGGCAATTTCTTAAAATAAGACAACAATGAATCTTGAGGCATAAATGGAGTCATCTTTTCACAAAAGATTTTCCTGAAGTAGCAGCTGATTATGTTTGATGGTATTTTACCCACAGTAGAACTTGGATTCATCTTATCCATTAAAGTTTTATCATGAGATTGTAAACTAAGGAACATCTTCATGTTCTACTTCTAATTATAATTCTTTTAGTATTTGCCCCACATCTGCAATTACTTCCTCCACTGAAGTCTTGAATCCCTATCTGTGACGGTCGGAATTAACTTCTTCCAAATTCTTGTTCATGGCAATATTTTGACCTCCTCCCATGAAGCACAAATGTCCTTTTTTTTCATTAAAGAAGCTTTAGATTACATGAATGTTACACCAAAAATATAGGGCATTATCATAGATGTCACCCCCTCCATCTGTCACACTTTCCCTCATTAACAACATCTTTCATTAGTGTGGTACATTTGTTATACATGATGAGTAAATATTAAAGAATTGCTAGCAACCATGGTCTAGAGTTTACATTATGGTTTACACTTGGTACTGTGCAATTTTATAGGTTTTGACAAAATGTATATTGGCCTGTATCTGTAATTGCAGTATCATACAGAACAATTCCAATGTCCAAAAATTGTCCCATATTACACTTGTTCTTCCCATTCATGCCTCTCAGAATCACTGGTGACTACTTCCTTTATATCAATGGTACAAGTTCTTCCATTATTAGAATTAAAATAAGTCCACTTTGGTCCAGAGTTGAACTCCCCCAAATATTCATTCTTCAATCTTGAGGAAATGGACATGGTGATGTTCCCTCTGCTTCTGATTGAGAGGGTCTTAGATCCCACCAGGCAGATGATTGGAATTCTCTTGCTTGCAGCTGTAGATACTCCCTGTTTTTGGGGGATGGAAATTGTCCATAATCATCCTTTTGTAATTGTAATTGTCCTGGGTGTGTCCAGTGAACTGAAAAGTAGGGGTTGATTGCTACTGAAATCCAGGGCTCAACCAGCATATGAACAGCCAGAAGATTTAAGTCTCTGGGACACATTTAATGGGTATAGTGCAAATTATAGGTTCAAATAAAAGGGTCATAAGAGCCATGTATAGGAAAATTATAAATGAGTCTAATTCTGATACATTGAGGGGATAGGTATGAGATATTCTAAGGCAAGACCCACTGAAAGGTTGTTGAATTCTTGAGATTGTCTACCCTGCCTATAGTGCCTAGATGTCTCTAGAACCCTCAGGAACCCCTCTGCTTAAGGCACTGTCTACTGTGGCAGTGAGATCATCCTGAGATATGTGTAAGTGTAACCTTTGGAATGACCTCGTGACTCACTGAACTCTCTTAGCAATAAAAAGTCATTTGTATTTATATTTCACCCTTTTGCTCCAGGTGTTTTCCAAATGCATTGCAGTTTGGCACTTGGTAAGAATCCCTTGTGCCAGGGAGGCTCATCTCTAGGAGTCATGTCCCATGTGAGGAGGAAGGTAATGTGTTTATATGCTGAGCTTGGTTTAGAGAGACACCACATTTGAGCAATAAGGAGGCTTTCAGTAGGTAACTTTTAGGCCATATATAATTCTAGGATAAGTTTCATTTCAGAAGAATGAGGTTCCTAAGTACAACTAGCTCATTGGTCTGTCATTTGCTAGGCACTGCCCATGTACCCTAGGGATTTTTGCCACTATATTAGTGAATATAGCAGACTGGGAATTTGATATTTTTTCAGTTATTTTGTGGGTCTCCACCTACTGAGGCAAGACCCCATGATCACTTGAACACATTCATATTCTGTAAAGACATGTCACAGGTACACCCCTCCCACACATATCCCCAACTCAGGCACCCCAAATCAGTGATTTCCCCCTTCCACAGTTCGGACCTTTTTGCAATCCAAAACCTTCTCAAAAACAAATCCAAAAAATAAAGAACCTAAAAAAAGAAAATATACATGAAAAAAATTGCATTGTGTCTTTAATCACCATAAGATCTATCTTTTATTTAGTGACAATTTCTTCCATATGTTCCCTCAGTGTCTTCTATTTTTTTCAATTTATTTTCAAAAAAGCTTTATTTTATTTTATTTATTTATTTATTTTAATTTTTAAAATTGATTTTGTAAAAATATTACATTACAAAAAAATATATGAGGACCCCTTCAACCCCACCACCCTCACCCCACCACTCCGCCCCCAGCAACACTCATTCCCATCATCATGACACATCCATTGCATTTGGTAAGTATGTCTCTGGGCACCTCTGCACCTCATGGTCAATGGTCCACATCAGGGCCCATACTCTCCCCCATTCCATCCAGTGGGCCCTGTGAGGATTTATAATGTCTGGTGATTGCCCCTGAAGCACCATCCAGGGCAGCTCCAAGTCCCTAAGACACCTCCACATATCGTCTCTTCCTGCCATTCCCCATACCCATTAGCCACCATGTCCACTTTTCCCACTCCAATGCCACCTTTTCTCTGTGGACATTGGATTGGTTGTGTCCATTGCACCTCTATGTCAAGAGGAGGCTCAGATTCTACATGGATACTGGCTGCAATCCTCTCACTTTCAGTTGTAGGCACTCTAGGCTCCGTGGTGTGGTGGTTGTCCTTCTTCAACTCCATCTTAGCTGAGTGAGGTGAGTCCAATAAATCAGATTGTAGGTGCTGGAGTCTGTTGAGGCTCAGGGCCTGGCTATCACATTGTCAGTCCAGAGATTCAGATCCCCTAAATATATCTTAAGCCCTGACACCAACTACAACTCCAGCACAGTAGCATGAAAGTCTTAAGAAGAGAGATCCCATCTGAGTCCAGATTCATCACACATAAACACCAGCTCCAAAGAAGGGCCATCTGACATGGCAGTTAATCCCATCTGCCATGACCATAGCACCCATGGGCCTCTTTAGCCCTCAAAGGAACCAATATCTGGGGGTTGTATCTACTTTATCTCTTAGACTCTGCTCAGTTGTGCATAAGGGCACTTCTTCTGACAGCCTCCAGACTCTTTTTTAGAGACGCGTAGCCATATAAACTCATATCTCCTTTCCATTTCCCCCTTAGATTAGGTCAAACAGCATTTTAAAGTCATGTTATTTTATGTAGACAGGGATATTCTGCTGATCCGCATTGAACCTTCCATTCAAGGTCATTCTCCAGTTGCATCATCAGTTGGTAGTTGATAGTGATTCCTCGGTGCCAGGGAGGCTCATCCCCGGGTGTCATGTCCCATGCTGGGGGGAAGGCATTGCATTTACATGCTGAGTTTGGCTTTGAGACTGGCCACATTTGAGCAACATGAAGGCTGTCAGGAGGAAACTCCCAGGCACAATGCTGCTCTAGGCCTTGTTCTTATTTCAGACATATCAGCTCACAAGCATAGTCATTAGCATCAGGGGCTCACTGTTGGACCCTCTTTCCTTCCTGGTCCTTGCCGCTGCACTTGGGAGACTGTCGCT
The DNA here is from genome assembly GCF_030445035.2 of Dasypus novemcinctus. Taxonomy (NCBI): domain Eukaryota; kingdom Metazoa; phylum Chordata; class Mammalia; order Cingulata; family Dasypodidae; genus Dasypus; species Dasypus novemcinctus. Next base: position 9,930,588 of record NC_080703.1, read on the forward strand.
GCTCTCCTAGGGACCACGACAGAGCACCACCGGCCAGGAACCCAGTACCCCCCCAGCTGTAGTTTTGAATTGTTGCCACTATGAGTATATCCAAACATTACCATGGACCCTGGACATATGTCCTGTATAGCTCCCTGTCAGTCATATATCACCTGTCAATAGTATCCTATACCGTATTCCTCCGTTGCCATTGTTGAACCACTCTGTGATCCAGAACTTCCTGAAAATTGAAGCCCAATATAATGTCAGGATCCCTTACTAGCAAAATGGCATATAGCGATGGGTTTAAAGGTTAGATATAGAATACGTGTTGACTTGGAAAAAAATCTACATCCTATCTTTTTCTTTTTCTTTTTTTTCCCCCTAATTATTGAACTTCTCTTAACAAGAGCCCTAGACCACAGCAATTCATATATATAATATACAGCACTCCCACACATCCACCACAAAACCTTTTCCCTTCCACAGCGATACTCTTACACCCTATTCACATCATATTTACTTAAAGTGATGTACAGAGTCTGAGACAATAGCTTTCAAACAAGGTGACATCTGTGCTTACATTGTGGTGCTTACTTTAGGATACACAGTTTTCTAATTTTTTAGTTATCCTATGTTTTACATTATGGTTTACATTATCAGTCTGTCGTCTCCTATATGTTATGGTGTAATATTACATGTTTTATATCCATCATTGTGTGCTCTCGTGAAACTCCTCTCTTACCCCCCATTTACCTTGGTTCCACACATTTAACATCCATTTTCCCATCCACCTTGGTGCCCACAGTGACAGCCAACCTCCGTTTCCCGAGGAGCCACGTCTAGAGATAGTTGGAATAGTGTTCAGGGCCTAACTTGCTCAACTGCCCCTATGCCCTGGGAGCCACCCTTTCTCTCAAGAGATACAGTTCCCTCTATTTGATGGTATTAGTCCTCCCCAGGATGTGGGTCCACCCCCACTCTCACTACTTGGGTCTCTACCCAATGGTGCCACCCACTCTGGCAAAATGAGCATTCAGACATTTCTCAGGAGCCCGTCCCGCATCGGACCATCCCCTCCGAGCATTCTAAACAGTTAACCCTCTTAATTATATTTTGATACGATTTTCTCAGCATTTTACTCTCCACCAACACCTGAAACTCTCCTATGTACGTATGCTACCCCTGCCTCCCCCCACTTTTGGGCAATATTACCCATCCGCCCATCCCCAGCCACCCTCAAACCCGCAAATACCCTCCCAAATGCAACCCCTTGCCCCATTTTATCTCTTCTTTCTGTTCATACTTACCACCAGCTCGTCATAAATTCCACCCCTGCAGATGTCAGCTCAAATCCTTCCTCCACCCCCCGATTTCCTGTAAGCCTATCGTTCAGTCTCTTGCTCTCTGAGGCAGCTTGCTTATTTCATATCATTGAGGTCATGTAGTATTTGTCCTTCAATGCCTGGGTTGCTTCACTCAACATAAGGTTCTCAAGATTCATCCATGTTATCATGTGTGTTTGTAGTGTATTTGTTTTTACAGCTGAGTAGTATTCCATTGTGTGTATATACCACATTTTATTGATCCACTCATCTCTTGATGGGCATTTGGGTTGATTCCAACTTTTGGCAATAGTGAACAATGCTACTATGAACATTGGTGTACATATATCGGTTTGCATCCTTGTTTTCAGTTCTGATGGGTATATACCCAGCAGTGGTATTGCTGGGTCATATGGCAAATCTATGGCTAGTTTTTTGAGAAACCGCCATACTGTCCTCCAGAATGGTTGTATCCTTCTGCATTCCCACCAGCAGTGGATGAGTGTTCCCCTTTCTTCACATCCTCTCCAGCATTTGTATTCTTCTGTTTTTTTCATAGCTGCCAATCTTATGGGTGTAAGATGGTATCTCGTTGTAGTTTTGATTTGCATTTCCCTGATAGCTAGAGATTTGGAGCATTTTTTCATGTGCTTTTTAGCCATTTGTATTTCTTCTTTGGAGAAGTGTCTGTTTAAATCTTTTTCCCATTTTTTAAATGGGTTGTTTATCTTTTTATTTTCAAGATATATGAGTTCTTTATATATGCAAGTTATAAGTCTCTTATCAGATATATGGTTGCCAAATATTTTCTCCCACTGTGTGGGCTCCCTTTTTACTTTCTTGACAAACTCCTTTGAGGTGCAGAAGGCTTTAATTTTGAGGAAGTCCCATTTATCTATTAGTTCTTTTGCTGCTCGTGCTTTAGGTGTGATATTCATGAATCCATTTCCTATTACAAGGTCTTGTAGATGTTTCCCTACATTGCTTTCTAAGGTTTTTATGGTCTTGGCTCTTATAGTTAGGTCTTTGATCCATCTTGAGTTGATCTTTGTATAAGGTGTGAGATGGTAATCCTCTTTCATTCTTCTACATATAGCTATCCAGTTCTCCAGACACCATTTGTTGAATAGGCCACTCTCTCCCAGTTGAGAGGGTTTGGTGGCTTTATCGAATATTATGTGGCTATACATGTGAGGTTCTATATCAGAGCTTTCAATTCGATTCCATTGGTCTGTGTGTCTCTCCTTATGCCAATACCATGCTGTTTTCACCACCGTAGCTTTGTAGTATGTTTTGAAGTCAGGTAGTGTGATTCTTCCAATTTCGTTTTTCTTTTTCAGTATGTCTTTGGCTATTCGAGGTCTCTTTCCTTTCCAAATGAATTTCATAGTTAGTTTTTCTAGTTCCTTAAAGAAGGCTGTGTTGATTTTTATTGGGATTGCATTGAATGTGTAGATCAGTTTTGGTAGGATAGACATCTTAATAATATTCAGTCTTCCTATCCATGAACAAGGAATATTCTTCCATTTATTTAGGTCTTCTTTGATTTCCTTGAACAGTCTTGTATAGTTCTTGGTGTATAAGTTTTTTACCTCTTTAGTTAAATTTATTCCTAAGTATTTGATTTTTTTATTTACTATTGTGAATGGTATTTGTTTCTTGATTTCCTCCTGATCTTGCTCATTATTGGTGTATAGAAATGCTACTGATTTTTGCGCATTGATCTTATAACCTGCGACTTTGCTGAACTCATTTATGAGTTCTAGAAGCTTTGTTGTAGATCTCTCAGGGTTTTCTTTGTATAGGATCATGTCATCTGCAAATAATGAAATTTTGACTTCTTCCTTTCCAATTTGAATGCCTTTTATATCTGGTTCTTGTCTCAGTGCTCGAGCAAGTACTTCTAAGACAATGTTAAATAGGAGCGGAGACAATGGGCATCCTTGTCTTGTTCCTGAGATTAGAGGGAAGGATTCTAGGATTTCTCCATTGTAAACAATGTTGGCTTTAGGTTTTTTGTATATACTCTTTATCATGTTCAAAAAATTTCCTTGTATTCCAATCTTTTGGAGTGTTTTTATCAAGAAAGGGTGCTGTATTTTGTCAAATGCTTTTTCTGCATCTATAGATATAATCATGTGATTTTTTTCCTTCAATCTGTTTATATGGTATATTACGTTGATTGATTTTCTTATGTTGAACCATCCTTGCATACCTGGGATGAATCCCACTTGGTCGTGGTGTATAATTCATTTAATGTGTTGTTGAATACGATTAGCAAGTATTTTGTTAAGTATTTTTGCGTCTAGCTTCATTAGAGAAATTGGTCTGTAATTTTCCTTTCTTGTGGTGTCTTTGTTTGGCTTTGGTACTAGGATAATGTTGGCATCATAGAAGGAGTTCGGCAATGTTCCTTCTGTTTCAATTTTTTGGAATAGTTTCAGCAGGATTGGTGTTAGTTCTTTCCGGAATGTTTTGTAAAATTCACCTGTGAAGCCATCTGGCCCTGGGCTCTTAGTTGGGAGATTTTTAATAACTGATTCTATGTCTCTGCTTGTGATTGGTTTGTTAAGATCATCAATTTCTTCTTTTGTCAATATGGGCTGCTTATGTGTTTCTAGGAATTTGTCCATTTCCTCTAAATTGTCATTTTTGTTGGAATATAGTTTTTCAAAGTATCCTCTTATGATTGTCTTTATTTCTGTGGGGTCAGTGGTGATATCGCCTTTCTCATTTTTTATTTTGTGTATTTGCATCTTTTCTCTTTTTTTCTTTGTTAGTCTTGCTAAAGGTTTGTCAATTTTGTTGATCTTCTCAAAAAACCAACTCTTGGTCTTGTTTATCTTTTCAAGTGCTTTTTTATTTTCTATTTCATTTAGTTTTGCTCTTATCTTTGTTATTTCCTTCCTTCTTTTTCCTATTGGGTTACTTTGTTGTTGTTTTTCTAATTCCTTCAAATGTGCAGTTAGCTCTTCAATTTTTGCTCTTTCTTCTTTTTTGATATGTGAATTTATGGCTATAAATTTCCCTCTCAGTACTGCTTTTGCTGCATCCCATAAATTTTGGTATGTTGTGTTCTCATTATCATTTGTTTCAAGGTAGTCATTGATTTCTTTTGAGATTTCCTCTTTGACCCACTGTTTTTCTAAGAGTGTGCTGTTTAATTTCTAAATCGTGGTGTGAAACCTGGGCTTCTGTCCCTTGCAAATTTCCAGCTTGACTCCACTGTGGTCAGAGATATTGTTTTGTATGATTTCAATCTTTCTGAATTCATTCAGCCTTTCTTTGTACCCTAGTATATGATCTATCTTCGAGAATGATCCATGTGCGCTGGAGAAGAATGTATATCCTGCTGTGTTTGGGTGTAATGATCTATATATGTCTATTAGATCCAGCTCCTCTAATATACTGTTCAAATGTTTTGTTTCTTTAGTGATTCTCTTTTGAGATGTTCTGTCCAGAGTTGATAGTGGTGTATTAAAATCCCTCACTATAATTGTAGATGCATCTATTTTTCCACTTAGTTTTTCCAGCATTTGCCTCACGTATTTAGAGGCGCCCTTGTTAGGAGCATAAATATTTATGATTGTTCGATCTTCTTGACAGATTTTCCCTTTCACTAAAATGTAGTATCCTTCTTTGTCTCTCACAATTGTTTCACATTTAAAGTCTATTTTGTCTGATATTAATATAGCTACTCCTGCCTTTTTTTGGTTATTGTTTGCTTGTATGATTGTTTTCCAGCCATTCACTTTCAATCTCCATGCGTCTCTGGGTCTAAGATGTGTCTCTTGTAGACAGCACATGGATGGGTCATATTTCCTTATCCAATGTCCCAGTCTGAATCTTTTGATAGGTGAGTTTAATCCGTTGACATTCAGTGTTATTACTTTCAAGGAATTATTTGTGTTAGCCATATTTTGATTGGATTTGTGTTTGTCATATTTTGTTTGTATTTTTTTCCCTTCTCTTTTTGTCTTTTTTTGTTGTTGTTGTTGTTATTGCTCTTATACTCTCCTCCAACTCTGCCTGTCCTGTTTTTTCCTTTCTTCCTGCAGGACTCCCTTTAGAATTTCTTGAAGGGGAGGTTTCTTGTTGGTATACTCTTTCAGTTTCTGTTTGTCTGTGAATATTTTGAACTCTCCATCATGTTTGAATGCTAGTTTAGCTGGATAGAGTCTTCTTGGTTGGAAATTTTTTTCCTTTAGCACCTTGACTATATCATACCACTGCCTTCTTGCCTCCATGGTTTCAGATGAGAAATCAGCACTTAATCTAATGGAGCTTCCCTTGTATGTGATGGTTTTCTTTTCTCTTGCTGCTTTTAGAATTTTCTCTTTGTCTTGAGCATTGGATAATTTGACAAGTATATGTCTTGGGGTGGGCTTATTGGGGTTTATGACTAGTGGAGTGCGCTGTGCTTCTTGGATATGTACATCTGTCTCTTTCAGTAGATTTGGGAAGTTTTCAGCCATTATTTCCTGCAACACTCCTTCTGACCCCTTTCCCTTCTCTTCTCCTTCTGGAATGCCTATAATACGTATGTTTGAGCGTTTTGCATTGTCATTCAGGTCCCTAAATCCTAGCTGGATTTTTTCTATCTTTTTATCGACCCCTTCTACTATCTGTTTGATTTCTGATGTACTGTCTTCCACATCACTAATTCTCTGCTCTGCCTCTTCTAGTCTGCTGATATTTGCTGCAAGTGTATTTTTGATTTCTTGAACTGTGGTGTTCATTCCCATCATATCTGTTATCTTTTTGCGTATGTCTGCAATTTCCCCTCCAAGTGATGTCTTCATGTTGTTAACCTCTTCATTACTTCATCAAATTTGTCGGTGACAAATGTTCTGAGATCTTTCATTGCTTGTGCAAAGTTCTGCTCCCCTTCCTGATTTTTGGTTTGTTGATTGGATTCAGCCATGTTTTCCTGATTACTGGTTTGGTTTGTCAATTTTTGTTGCTTTCTGGTCATTATTTAATCTTGACGGATTTAATCAGTTCCTTAGCTTCTTTGTCTACTCTTGGGGATTAATTAGCTGTTGTTTTTGCATAAGTGTTATATCTTCTCTTTGTCACTTTGTTCTTCTTATTCTAATTTCTTGTTGTTGGTTAAGTTCACTTTAAAGGAAAGTATTAGTGCCGGGGAAAGGCAATTGTGTAAGCAAGGGAAAAGTGTAAAGTAGTATTGGTTATATATGTTAACAAAGCAAGAATATGAGATCTGGGAGGATGGAGTTAGATTCATGTAAATTGTGTAGAGTTATAGCAGTAGGTAGAGTACCTATTATGAGGTAGATGATTGAATATGGGAGGAATATGGTATGAGCTAAAAAGCTATTGTTTTCGTTAGAGAGAAAAAAAGAAAAGAAAGGTAATAGTTTCAAGAGTGGATAACAGACAGAAAACAAAACAAAGGTATTAGAAATTAAGACTTAGACACTTCGTGGATCAAAGAAAGGGAGCTGGGAGGTGGAATATAGGAGAGACAATAGATGATGGCAGATATCAAGATGTAGGGGAAAGAGGATAGTGTAGGTAGCCTAAATCAGTTCACATAGAAATGAGACAGTGGAGGATGAGAAAACCTCAGCAAATGTGAGGTGTTTCCTGGCGCACCTATTGTATAATTGAGTTAAAATAAAATAAGTAGAAGATGAGGGACACGAGGGGAAGAGAAAACAGAAAAAGAAAACAAATAAAAAAATAAATAAAATTTTAAAAAAAGGGGGAAGAGAAGGAAGAAAGGAAAAGGGGGTGGGCAAAGGGTGGGGAACAGGTAGGGGAAAGAAAAAAAAGATATACACGATCCATAATTAAAAACACCAGCTACACAACAACAACCACAAAAAAACCCCTAACTAACTGAATTAAAAAAAGACTTTGGGGGATATGCTGTGAGAAAAGACTAGGGGATAATGTGGTATTAGCAATCAGGACATTAAAAAAAAGTAAAAAATAAGACAAAATGAAAATAAAAACAAAACAAAATGAAACAATAAAGAAAAAGCGCCAACATTGAAGGCTATGGCTTTCAAGGACCTCAGATGGACCTCAGGGCGTGATGGATTCAGGGGTGGAAAGTCTGAGATATTAAAGACTCAAGAGGTGTGATTCTCCGGGGTGTGGGCCACCACAGTTTAGGGGATTCAGACCAGGCAACCTCCAATCTGGTTAACAGGAAGCCAAGGAGCCCCGTAGTGTAACACAGCCCTCAGGGATCCCCACAGCTGGGCGCCAGCCCTATGGGGGATGTCAGATCTGCAAACTCTCTATTATGTCTGAACCCTGCAATTCACTTACTTAGTAGGGCTCATTAATGTGGGTATACCGCCACTTCAGCTTTTGGACAGCTCCCGCTCTGTGCTTCCACAACACTGCCACTTGAGGGCGCCTTTACACCGCAGCCATTTTACTGGCACAGATCTGAAGCCTTGCCCATGACGCCGAAAACAAATTCCAAAACCAGAATTCCCAACCTTCACAAAATATTCCCTAATCGGCTTCCAGACGTGTCCCCCTCCCTCGCCGCACCCTGAGACAACTTTCCAATTACGTCCCTTTATTGCCTACAGCCTAATTCGGTTGCAGATCGGCAGCCGGGGTGTGGGGGCGGGGCTTCAGGCGGAAGCGCTATTATTTGTGTCCCCCATCAAAAATTTTCCTCCGCTTCACAACAGAACACCGTCTATCTCCCCAAATCGATCCACAAAGGCGACCCGTTGCATCAACCCACTAACAGCCCACCCAGGATTCACGAACTGCCTAGCACCGCAGAGCCACCAAAAAGCTGAGCTGCTGCATGGCACCATGGCTCCACCCACCCCCAAGAGGGAGGAACCCGTATGCCAGTCTCACCTCTGGACAATAGAACCCAAATTATATCTTATAGACCAATCCTCTCCGTTACCTTTCCACCAAATCGATGTCCAGACACTTCCTGCCCTGCAAAAATCCCGAAAAAGCCCCGCCTCAGAGAACCTCCAGCCACGCCCAGCCATTTCTTCCCAGGAGAAATCGCAAGGCAAGTTCACTCAGCGACCATCTTGCTTCCGCCCTCCTCAAAAAAGCTTTAGGTTATAGAAAAGTCACATCACAAATATAGCGGACTCTTTTTTTTTTTTTTTAAAGATTTATTTATTTATTTATTTAATTTCCCCCCCTCCCCTGGTTGTCTGTTCTTGGTGTCTATTTGCTGTGTCTTGTTTCTTTGTCCACTTCTGTTGTCGTCAGCGGCATGGGAAGTGTGGGCGGCACCATTCCTGGGCAGGCTGCGCTTTCTTTTCACGCTGGGCGGCTTTCCTCACGGGCGCACTCCTTGCGCGTGGGGCTCCCCCACGCAGGGGACACCCTTGTGTGGCACGGCACTCCTTGCGCACATCAGCACTGCGCATGGCCAGCTCCACACGGGTCAAGGAGGCCCGGGGTTTGAACCGTGGACCTCCCATGTGGTAGACGGACGCCCTAACCACTGGGCCAAAGTCCGTTTCCCGGGGTCTCTTGTATATCCCTCCCACTTCCCCTTTCTCTCTCACACTTTCCCCTTCAATAACATCTTAAATGAGAATCATACATTTTTTACAATTAGTGGACAAATATTGAAGCATTGCTCTTAACCATGGTCAATGGTTTACATTTTTGTTCACATTTTGCACTCTACACTTTTATAGGTATTTTTTTTCCAGTTTTATTTTATTTTATTTTTTTTAATTAAAATTATTTATTTTTATGAATTACATTAAAAAAATACGAGGTCCCAGTCAACCCCACCGCCCCCACCCCCCACTCCCCCCACAGCAACACTCTCTCCCATCATCATGAGACATCCATTGCACCCAGTAAGTATATCTCTGAACATCACTGCACCCTGTAGTCAATGGTCCACATCATAGCCCACACTCTCCCCCGTTCCATCCAGTGGGCCCTGGGGGGGTCTACAATGTCCTGTAATTGTCCGTGAAGCACCACCCAGGACAACTCCACGTCCCAAAAACGCCTCCACATCTCATCTCTTCCTCCTATTCCCCAAACCCAGCAGCCACCATGGCTACCCTTCCCACACCCATTCCACATTTTCTCTGTGGACATTAGATTGGTTGTGTCCATTGCACATCTATGTCAAGTGGGGGCTTAGATTCCACATGGATACTGGATGCACTCCTCCTGCTTTCAGTTGTAGACACTCTAGGCTCCATGGTGTGGTGGTTGACCTTCTTCAACTCCATGTTAGCTGAGTGGGGTCAGTCCAATAAATCAAAGTGTAGGAGCTGAAGTCTGTTGAGGCTCTGGGCCTGGGTGTCTTATTATCAGTCCAGAGATTCAAATCCCCTAAATATATCTTAAACCCCAGCACCAACTACAATTCCAATAAAGTAGCATGCAAGTCTTGTGAGAAGAGATACCCTCCGAGTTCAATTCCATCATATAGAAACACCAGCTCCAAAGAAGGGCCATCTGCCATGGCAGTGAACCCCATCTGCCATGACCATAGAACCCGTGGGTCTCTTTATCCCTCAGAAGAACCAATACCTGGGGTTGTATCTACTTTATCTGTCTTTTAGACTCTGCTCAGTTGTGCCTAAGGGCATTCCTTCTGATAACCTCCAGACTCTTTTTTAGAGACTCATAGCCTTATAATCTCATTTCTCCTTTCCATTTCCCCTTATATTAGGTCAAACAGCATTTTGAAGTCATGTTATTATATGTCGACAGGGATATTCTGCTGATCCGTATTGAACCTTTAATTCAAGGTCATTTTCTAGTTGCATCTTCAGCTGGTATGTGGTAGTGATCCCTCGTTGCCAGGGAGGCTCATCCCCGGGTGTCATGTCCCACGTTGGGGGGAATGCACTGCATCTACATGCTGAGTTTGGCTGTGAGAGTGGCCACATTTGAGTAACATGAAGGCTGTCAGGAGGAAACTCCCAGGCACAGTGCTACTCTAGGCCTTGTTCTTATTGCAGATGTATAGGCTCAAAAGCATAGCCATTAGTATCAGGAACCCACTGTTGGGCCCTCCTTCCTTCCTGGTTCTTGCCGTTGCCCCTGGCAGACTGCCGCTGCTCCCCAGGGTCCATGACTGTGACCCCCCGGCCAGGCGCCCAGTACCCGCTCCAGCTGTTGTTTTTAATTGTTTCCACTATGAGTATATCTAGACATTACTATATACCCTGGGCATATGCCCTGTATAACTCCCTGTCAGCCATATATATCCTGTCAATAACATCCTATATCAGTATTCCTCTGCTGCCATTGTTGAACCACTCTATGATTCAAAACTTCCTGTAAAGTGAATCCCAACATAATGTCAGCTTCACAAGAGTCTTAGATCACCAAAATTCATATATACAATATACAGTACTTCCCCAGATCCACCATAAAACCTTTTCCCTTCCATAGTGATAATCTTTTAGCTTATTCCTATCATATATCCTGATACTGATGTACAGATTCCGGGACAATAGCTTTCAAAGAGGTGACATCTGTGCTTACTATGTGGTCCATACTTTAGATTGTACAGTTTTCTAAATTTTTTAGTTATCCTATGTTTTGCCTTATGGTTTACATTATTAGTCTGTCATCCCCTATATGTTTCTGGTGTAATATTACATGTTTTATATTCATCCTCGTGTACTCTATAGGTATTGACAAAATGTATACAGGCCTATATCTGTCATTGCAAAATCATGGAGAACAATTCCAGTACTCTAAAAAATATTCTATGTTCCATTTATTCTTCCTCCTCTCCTTTCCCCTCCCCTCAGTAACTGTGGTAACAACTAAGTTTCCATTTTTGAAGAATAAGTTTCATAATTACATGAATTAATATTAAGGGCTTGACATATGGTCTGTTTTCTTTTATTAGGCATTGCCCCTCAAATTGAGAACCTAGCAGGTCTCCCCAGGATGGGAGTTTACTATTTTCTTGCTTATTGTCTGGGTCTCCATGCACTGAGCTAGCATCCTATGACAGGATTAACACTTTTGTAAGTGTTCTGCCATATTAACGGGAAGAACAGTGCCATCATTGTAATTTCAGCCACAGACATGCCAATCCTGAGTTTATCTGTTCCTTCCTTCTTCCTTGAACCCTCCCCCCCATTTCCATGGATTATCTAAAACAAACCCCCATCCTACTCACCCTAATATTCTAGCACCATTTACCTCACTCATCCCTGCACCACTGTTACCTACATCCACTGCCAAACCACCCTATTTCACCTTATCATAGGTTTCATCCAGATTGGCATCAGCTCACCATATTCTACTTCCTTTCTGTCTCCTGATAACCTGTCTTCTAGACTCTAGCTCTGTGAGTCTGCTCAGTGTGCTTAGGTCATATCATTGAGGCCATGTAATATTTGTCCTTCAGTTACTGGCTTACTTAACATAAGGTCTTCAAGAGACTTCCATGTTGTCCCATGTGTCAATACTTCATTCCTTCTTACAGCTCATAATATTCCATTGTATGTATATATCACAATTTACTTATCCATTCATCTGTTGATGGACACTTGCGTTGATTCCAACTTTTGGCAATCATGAATGATGCCACTATGAACATTGTTGTGCACATATCTGTTTGTCCCCTGCTTTCAATTCTTCAAGGTATATCCCCAGCTGTGGTATTGCCAGATCATATGTCAGTTCTTTAATTAGCTTCCTAAGGAACTGCCAAACCATCCTCCACGATGGCTGCACCATTCTGTATTCCCACCAGCAGTGAATGAGTGTTCCCTTTCCTCCACATCCTCTCCGCTTGTAGTTCTCTGTTTTATTAATAGCTGCCAGTCTCATAGGTATAAGATGGTATCTCATTGTAGTTTTGATTTGCATTTCCCTAATAGCTACTGATGTTAAGCATCTTTTAGTGTGCTTTTTAGTCATTTGTATTTCTTCTTTGGAGAAATCTCTTGCCCATTTTTTGGTGTTTGTTTTTTAATATATTTTTTATTTGTTTTAATAAGATACTTAGATTACATAAAATATTACATTAAAAATATAAGGCATTCTTATATGCCCCACTCCCCATACTTCCCACTCTTCCCCACATTAACAACTTCTTTCATTAGTGTGGTACATTAATTGCAATTGATGAGCACATTTTGGAACATTGCCAATAATCATGGATTATAGCTTACACTGTAGTTTACACTCTTTCCCACTCAATTCTGTAGGTTATGTCTTGTCCATTTTTAAAATGAGTTGTTTGTCTTTTTATTTTTGAGATGTAGGATTTCTTTATATATGATAAATATTAGACTCTTATTGGATAAATCATTACCAAATATTTTCTCCCATTGAGTAGGCTGCCTTTTCAATTTGGCAAACTTTTTGAAGTGCAAAAGATTTTTAATCTTTGAAGTGGTACTGTTTATCTATTTTTTCTTTCATTGCTCATGCTTTGGGTGTAAAAATTATGAAACCATTTCCTACTATAAGATCTCATAGATCCTTCCCTCCATTATCTTTTGGGAACTTTATGATCTTGACTCTTATATTTAGGTCTTTGGTCTATCTTGGTTAATTTTTGTGTAGGGCATGAAATCCTCTCTTATTCTTTTGGATATGGATATCCAGTTCTCCAAGCACCATTTTTTGAAGAGGCCATTCTGTCTCAGCTGAGGGGCTTTGTGACTGTTGACTATCACTTGACCATATATGTGACAATCTATATCAGAACTCTGAATTCAGTTCCATGGGTCAGTATGTCTTTCATTAAATTAAATACTATGCAGTTTTTACCATTGTAGATTTACAGTATGCTTTAAAGTCAGGTAGTGTGATTCTTCCAATTTCATTTTTTTTTTCAATATATGCTTGGCTATTCAGCGCCCCTTTCCCTTCCAAATAATTTTCATAACTAGCTTTGCCCATTCAGCAAAAATGCTGTTGTAATTTTACTGGGCTTGTATTAAATCTGTAAATCAATTTGGGTAGGATATGTTCACTTATATAAAAAGAATAAATCAAAACTATAAATTGTCTGCAGTTTATGATTTTAAAAGTTATTTTACTTTTCTCCATTTCTTTCTGTTCAAAAAGGTGATCAAGTAATGATGGTTAATTTTACATGTCAACTTGGCTGTTGCCTACTTTTTATACTTAAGAACTGGAATGATTGTTACTTTGAGGTTATTTTATACATGGATTTAAGTCATTAGATTTTGAATGCATCTGTAGATGATCACATCTACTTTCAACAAGAGATTGCATGTTTGTTTCCAACTTTTGGCAATCATGATTAATGCTGCCATGAACATCAGTGTGCAGATGTCTGTTCATGTCACTGCTGTCAGTTCTTCTGGTTATATACCTAGTAACGGTATTGCAAGTTCACATGGCAAGTCTATATTCGGCTTCCTTAGGGACTTCCAAATAGTGCTTCACAGTGTCTGTACCAGACTACATTCCCACCAACAATGAATAAGCATGCCAACTCTCCACATCCTCTCCAACATTTACAGTTATCTCACTTTTTGTAGTGGCCTGTCTAATAGGTGTGAAGTGATAGCTCATTGTACTTTTGATTTGCCTTCCCCTAATCACTAGTAATGTTGAACATTTTTTCATGCGTTTCTTCACCATTTGCATTTCTTCTTTAGAAAACTGTCTTTTTAAGACTTGCTCATTTTTAATTGGGTAGTTTGTCTTTTTTATTATTGAGTTGTATGGTCTCTTTGTGTATCATGGATATTAAACCCTTATCAGATATGAGATTGTGAAATACTTTCTCCCATTGAGTTGGCTGCCTTTTCACCCTTTTGATAAAGTCCTTTGAGATGTGAAAGAGTTGAATTTTGAGGCGGTCCCATTTATCTATTTTTTCTTTTGTTGCTTGTGCTTTAGGTGTAAGATTTAGGAACCTATCATCTGTCACAAGATCTTGAAGATGTTTTCCCACAGTTTCTTCTAGGATTTTTCTGGTTGTTGCTTTTCTACTTAGGTCTTTTAACCATTTTGAGTTAGTTTTTGTCTAAAGTGTGAGATAGGAGTATTCTTTCTTTTAGATATGGATACCCAGTTTTCCTAGCACCATTTGTTGAATAGACAGTTCTGGCCCAGTTGGAGGGCTTGACCACCTTGTCAAAAATTGCTTGGCTGTAAATGTAGAATCTGTTTCTGAGATCTCAGTTCGATTGCATTGGTCAATATGTCTGTCTTTATGCCAGTGCCATACTGTTTTTTACTACTATAGCTAGATAATATGCTTTAAAATCAGGAAATGAGAGTCCTCCAACATCATTCTTCTTTTTAAAGATATTTTTGGCTATTTAGGGCCCCTCATGTTTCCAAATAAATTGATAATTGTTTTTTCCACTTTTTCAAAAAAAGACTATTGGGATTGTGTTGAATCTATAAATTAGTTTTGGTAGAATTTGACATTTTAATGATATTTAACTTTTCAATCCAGGAACACAGTGTATCCTTCCATTTATTTAAGTCTTCTTTAGTTTCTTTTAGCAATGTTTTGTAGTTTTCTGAATACAGGTCCTTTATGTCCTTGGTTAAGTTTATTCCTACATATTTGTTTTAGTTTTTATTTTAAATGGAAATTTTTTCTGATTGCCTCTTCAGAGTGCATGTCAGCTTTATATAAATGCTATTGATTTTTGTGTATTAATCTTATATCCTGCCACTTTGCTGAACTCACTTTTTGGTTCTCATAGCTTTTTGTGGGTTTTTCAGGAAATTCTAGATATAGGATTATATCATCAATGAATAGTGAAAGTTTTACTCCTTCCTTTCCTATTTGGATGCCTTTTATTTCTTTATCTGGCCTACTGGCTCTAGGTAAAATCTCTAGCACAATATTGAATAATTGATGGCATTAAAATTGGACTTTCAGGCGGCGGACTTGGCCCAGTGGTTAGGGCTTCCGTCTGCCACATGGGAGGTCCATGGTTCAAACCCCGGGTCTCCTTGACCCGTGTGGAGCTGACCCATGCACAGTGCTGATGCACGCAAGGAGTGCTGAGCCACACAGGGGTGTCCCCTGCATAGGGGAGCCCCATACGCAAGGAGTGCACCCCGTAAGGAGAGCCGCTCAGCATGAAAGAAAGTGCAGCCTGCCCAGGAATGGTGCTGCACACACGGAGAGCTGACACAGCAAGATGACACAACAAAAAGAAACACAAATTCCCATGCTGCTGACAACAACAGAAGTGGACAAAGAAGACGCAGCAAATAGACACAGAGAACAGACAACCGAGGTGGGGGGGGCAGAAAGGGAGAGAAATAAATATTTTTTAAAAATTGGAATTTCAGGATATAATGCATTTACTTCAGTATTTCTCAAAGATTTTATACATTATACTAATTAGATAACATTTTGAACATAGAAAATAATAATTTAGAAAAGAATTATGATATGTACATACTCAGCTCACACAATTCTTGCTAATCTTTGAAGGTAAGTATTGTGCACTTTATTATTTTAAATAGTCAACTGCACAACCTGAAAAGTATAAGGCTTATATACTCAAAAATTACACAGTGAGGAAAGGACTTATGAGTCACTCAATACTTCTTACATATTTGGGGATATAGTCTTACTTTTCATTTCACTATCTTCATTTTTTCTTCATTTGGGTTTTACATATAACTGAATTACATTTATTTACTTGGTAGTTTCCTACTAAGTATTTGTCATACCTTACAAAAAATTGATTGTAATTCAGACTCAGTCAAAAATTTTTATGGTCACTTTTTAAAAAAAATACGTAAAACATTATTTTTTCATTAATTGAAATTCTCTTACATCCTAAGGAAGTATTAGATAATTGTTTACATATTTCTTCAAATTTATTTATGATTGTGGCCTGAGATTCTAAATCTCAAGTGTCAATAGGATATCAATATGTGAAAGAAAAAGACATCTGAAGAAATACTTTAATTGCAATTTGTATGCATAAATAAGTCAATTTAGGCGGCGGACTTGGCACAGTGGTTAGGGCGTCCATCTACCACATGGGAGGTCCACACTTCAAATCCTGGGCCTCCTTGACCCGTGTGGAGCTGGCCCATGCGCAGTGCTGATGCACGCAAGGAGTGCTGTGCCACACAGGGGTGTCCCCCACGTAGAGGAACCCCACGCGCAAGGAGTGTGCACCGTAAGGAGAGCCGCCCAGCACGAAAGAAAGTGCAGCCTGCCCAAGAATGGTGCTGCCCACACGGAGAAATGACACAACAAGATGATGCAGCAAAAAAGAGACACAGATTCCTGTACCGCTGACAACAACAGAAGCGGACAAAAGAAGATGCAGCAAATAGACACAGAGAACAGACAACCCGGGTGGGGGGGGGGGGGAAAGGGGAGAGAAATAAATAAATAAATAAATCTTTTAAAAAAATAGTCAATTTACTACTTTCAATCAGATCTATCTGACTCATTGACAATTCACATATTTCTGTTAGAAAAAAATAGTACTTAGTGATTTAGCAGGAAAAGTAATGTGTCTGTATTTCTACTCTACATTACATGAAACAAATACCTACTTTAAATTTCCATCCAATAATTTTCCATAAGTGAGAAATTTTGCAGATTTTCCTTCACTTATTTTATTAGTATTCATTATTTTTCAGGTTTTCTTTTTTTCTTTTTCATTGTATATTTTATAATATATATTAACAAAATTTTCCTTCTTTCACTGAAATGCCAGTGTCTAGAAATATCTTTTGGCTGGCTGTGTACAACCATTAAATACTTGTGGACAGATTAAATAAGACCTTAGCTTGTACCTGCCACATGTTTGCTTGAGATATGCACACAAACATGCACACCTCTGGAAACCACTTAAGTGCAGAGAATTATCATAGTGAAGAATATTATTGGTAGATTATGATGAAATGCATTTATTTATTAGCTATATGCTTGAAACTTCATTTCCTAGTAAAGTACAAATATATAAGAAATATACAACCCATTCTTCAAGGACTTTACACAAATGTGTGCAGGAAAGTCAAATACTGTGTTCTGTAGTTAAATATTGTATGCTGGTTTTTAAGCAGATTAATAAAGAGACAGATTAAATGTACACTTATCAAGGATGTTTGGAAGTATAAATTGTTTTGGGCTAATAAAATATAATGAACTGATAAAATATAATGGAAGAAGATGAAAATGTGAGATAAGAATGTCACTGTGTATGTAAGGTCAAAATTCTAGGTATATTTTCAAAATTGTGTTCAGTGATGGGAGAGTTTATCTTTTTTTTTTCAAATTCTACTCAATTTATTCATTCTTTAAAAAATATTACATTAAAAAAATATGAGGTCCCCATTCACTGCCACTGCCCCCACCACACCACTCCCACCACAGTAACACTCTCCCCCATTATCATGACACATCCATTGCATCTGGTGAGTACATCTCTGGGCATTGCTGCACCCCATGGCCTGTGGTCCACACCATAGCCCACACTTTCCCATGTTCCATCCAGTGGGCCATGGGAGGACATACAATGTCCAGCAATTGTCCCTGGAGCACCACCCAGGACAACTCCAAGTCCCGCAAATGCCTCCACATCTCATCTCTTCCTCCCATTCCCCGCATCCAGCAGCCACCATGGCCACTTTTTCCACACCAATGCCACATTTTCTCAATTATTAACCACAATAGTTCATGAATAGAATATCATTAAGTCCACTCTAATCCTTACTGTATTCCTCCTTCCTGTGGACCTTGGCTTGGTTGTGTCCATTCAACATCTATGTCAAGAGGGGGCTTAGATTCCATATGGATACTGGATGCAATCCTCCTGCTTTCAGTTGTAGGCACTCTAGGCTCCATGGTGTGGTGGTTGACATTCTTCAACTCCATGTTAGCTGAGTGGGGTAAGTCCAATAAATCAGAGTGTAGGAGCTGAAGTCTGTTGAGGCTCAGGGCCTGGCTATCATATTGTCAGTCCAGAGATTCAAATCCCCTACATATATCTTAAGCCCCAGCACCAAGTACAATTCCAGTAAAGTAGTATGAAAGGCTTGTGAAAAGAGATCCCATCTGAGTCCAGCTCCATCACGCACAAACACCAGCTCCAAAGAAGGGCCTACTGACATGGCAGTGAACCCCATCTGCCATGACCATAGAACCTGTGGGTCTCTTTAGCCCTCAAAAGGACCAATACCTGGCTTGTATCTACTTTCTGAGACTCTGTTCAGGTGTGCATAAGGGCAATCCTTCTGACAACCTCCAGACTCTTTTTTAGAGACTCATAGCCATATAAACTCATTTGTCCTTTCCATTCCCGCCTTACTTTAGGTCAAACAGCATTTTTAACTCCTGTTATTATATGTAGACAGGGATATTCTGCTGGTCCGTGTTGAACCTTTAATTCAAGGTCATTTTCTAGTTACGTCATCAGCTGGTACTTGGTAGTGATCCCTCGGTGCCAGGGAGGCTCATCCGCAGGTGTCATGTCCCATGCTGGGGGGAAGGCATTGCATTTACATGCTGAGTTTGGCTTTGAGACTGGCCACATTTGAGTAACCTGGAGGCTGTCAGGAGGGAACCCTTAGGCACAGTGCTGCTCTAGGCCTTGTTCTTATTTCAGGTGTATAGGCTCACAAGCATAGTCATTAGTATCAGGGGCTCACTGTTGGATCCTCATTCTTTCCTGGTCCTTACCGTTGCACCTGGGGTACTGCCGCTGCTCCCCTAGGGACCACAACGGAGCCCCCCCCCCAGCCAGGAACCCAGTACCCCCCCAGCTGTTGTTTTTAATTGTTTCCACTATGAGTGTATCCAAACATTTCCATGCACCCTGGACACATGCCCTGTATAACTCCCTGTCAACCATATATCACCTCTCAATAACATCCCATACCAGTATTCTTCCACTGCCATTGTTGAACCACTCTGTGATCCAAAACTTCCTGAAAAGTGAAGCCCAATATGTCAGGTTCCCTTACTAGTAAAATGGAATATAGCAATGAGTTTAAAGGTTAGATATAGAATACATATTGATTTGGAAAAATTCTACATCCTATCTTTTTCTTTTCTTTTTTCCTAATTATTGAGCTTCTCTTCACAAGAGCCTTAGATCACATTAATTCATATATACAATATACATTACTCCCACATATCCATTATAAAACCTTTTCCCTTCCACAGCAATAATCTTTTAACTTATTCATATCATATTTACTGAAACTGATGTACAGATATTGAGACAATAGCTTTCAAACAAGGTAACATTTGTGTTTACATTGTGGTTTATACTTTAGGCTACACAGTTTTCTAAATTTTTTAGTTATCCTATGTTTTATATTATGGTTTACATTATTCGTCCCCTATATGTTTTTGGTGTAATATTACATGTTTTATATCCATCCTTGTGTACTCTTGTGAAACACTTCTTTTGCCCTCACATTTATTTTGGTTCCATCTATTCAATATCTATTTCCCCCTCCCCTTGGGGCCCACAGTGACAGTCAATCTTCATTTCTTGAGGAGCCATGTTCAGAGATACTTGCAACAGTGTTGAGGGAGTTTATCTTTCATATGGTACAAAAATGGAAATTTTTGAAAAATAATAGCCTGTGCACTGATTTTGCAAAATAATTTACTTTCCACCTTTCAGCATGTAATTAATTATATAAGCAGTGTGGGCCTGACTACACATGAACACAGACCTGGAGTACATGTGCTTTTCCTAAGATCCTCTAGAAAAGCTGTGGGAAAATATCATCCTGGGAAAGACTGATTCCTGTGAGAAGATGATGATGGTAAAAGTTGTGGAAATAACCATTTAGGCTACTCACAGTATTTGATTGGTAAGAGCCTCTTTAGAAGAGGAAAAGTAATTACACATATCAACAGGAAAAATGCATAAATGTGTCTACAGGAATATAAGCTTTCTATAGGTAAAAGCATTGGGTAGATCATTACAATTTCTGAAAGTAGTGAGAGGGGAAAGTTGGCACCAGTTAGAAATTTGAGCTGACCTTCATGCTAGGAAAGGAGAAATTGTAAAAAAGATAAAATATAAAAGATAAATTTCTATAATGAATATTCAAAGAGCTAATACACATTTATTAAATATTTTAATTTACAAGAAAGATGTTCAAAAGGATTATAATACATATTTGTAACAATCAAGTATTTAAAAGAAAATTTGAAAAACTGCTAAATAATTCTGAGAAGTAACAATGTGCTATGTTTGAATAAAACTAAGAGAAAATGAGCATGGCTGTTTGAAATTATTTCATGAATCTCAAAAAGAGAGAGGTTATGTTTGTGAACTAATCCATCCCTGTGGGCATGAGTCCCTTTTGCTGGATTATGTCAGTGAGGTGTGACTCAAGTTGAGTCTCTCCCCTCTTGCTATGTTTGATATAAACAGAGACACAGAAGGAAAAGGAAGCTGTAGTATTTGATCCTGCAATGTGAGAGAAAGGACTCTAGTTTTGTCCTCAGCTGAGCTGCAAAGAGAGGACCTTGAGAAGCGCAAAGGACTGAGACCCAGGGAGAGATGAGCCATATGCCTGAAAGCTTGCAGCTGAACTTGAGAAGAAAACCTAGCAGCTTAGACTGATAGAGGAGGCCTGGAAAAACCAAGCCCTATGCCTGCTTACCCTCAGATGAGCTCCAGGAAACAGTAGATTCTGGAGGGGAAGGCAGAAACTTTGGCAGAGGTCAGCAACCATCTTGATTCACAATGTGGCAGCTGATGTTCATGAGAAAGCATCTCTGCTGATGTCATATTTACAGGTTTCATGTCTCAGAATTGAAGCTTTTGCTCCAAATAAATCCCCATTATAGAAGCCAACACATTTATGGTACTTTGTATCAGCAACTCTTTGGCAAACTCAAACAATGAAAAATATTACAATTTTTAGAAATTTTCCCATTAGTTATAAGAAATGAATTCAATTCAAGGGTTTCTCAGAAAAGAGCAGGAACATCATGAAATAGAATGGATCCATGGAGAATGACTTTACCCTTATTATAATCTATGGGAAATGGAGAGTAAAACATTAAATTTATAGTATCCTGGGTAAGGAATGTCATGGTAGGAACAATGAATTATCAATGTGAATGATTCTTGTGGAATCAAAGAGGGAAAAGTTGGAATTTTGCACCTTCTCCATTGGTTTGCACTGACTTCTGGCTTGTTCTGACTGACCGCATCCAAATTTCTTTTGCTTATATGGACTCCATCCATATACACTATTCTGCCCCTCACCCCTGATTCAAGTTATCCTAATCTAAATAAGATATTCAACGATCTTATTCACAAATGAGTTCACACTCTCACTAATAACATATTCAGAGGTTCTGTTTACAAATAGGTTCATACGTGCAGTAATGAAAATTATGACTTGAACGTATTGGTGCTCAATACAATTTAGGTATTTTGTTGAGGATTTTAGTAGCCATGCTCATTAAAGTGATTTGTCTCTACTTTTCTTGAAGCATCTTTATTTGGTTTTGGTATTAGGGTGACATTGGCATCATAGAATGAGTTAGGCAGTGTTTCCTCCACTTCTAATTTTTGAAAGAGTTAAAGCAGGATTGGCATTTGTTCTTTCTTACATGATTGGTAGAATTCATCTATGAAGCCATATGGTCCTGTGTTTTTTGTTGGGAGATTTTGATGACTAATTCAGTCTTGTTACATGTGATTGGTCTGTTGAATTCATCAATTTCTTCTTTCATCAATGTAGGCTGCTTGGGTGTTTCTAGGAATTTGTCCATTTCTTCTAAGTTATCCATCTTGTTGGCATGCAGTTTTTCAAAGTATCTTCTTATGATACATTATTTCTGGGGATCAGTGGTGATATCTCCTCCCTTATTTTTTATTTTATGTATTTGCATCTTCTCTCTTTTTAAATTTTTGTTAGCCTAGTTTAAGGTTTGTCAATTTTATTAATCTTCTCAAAGAACCTGATTTTTAAATTTTTTCTAGTGTTTTTAAATTTTCAATTTCATCTAGCTCTTCTCTAATGTTTGCTATTTCCCTCTTTCTGCTTATTTTGAGATTAGTTAGTAGTTCTTTTCTAGTTCATCCTGGTGTGGAGTTAGGTCTTTGATTTTAGCTCTTCTTTTTTTATATAGGCATTTATGTGGTTCTACATTTCCCTCTCAGTACTGCTTTTGCTGCATCCCCTATGTTTTAAAATGTCATTTTCTCATTTTTATTCATTTCAAGGAAGTTACTGATTTCTTTTGAAGAGATATATGCACGCCAATGTTCATAGTCGCCAAAAGTGGCCAAAAGTTGGAAGTAACTGAAGTGTCTATGAACAGATGTATGGATAAGCAAATTGTGATATATACATACTATGAAATATTATTCAGCTGTAAGAAGAAATGCAGTATGAATATATGGGACAACATGGGTGAATCTTTAAGATCTGTTGTGGAGTGAAGTAAGCCAGTCCCTGAAGGACAATTTTTATGTAACCTCATTGATATGATTTAATTACGTTGAGCAGAGCTAATGTCTGGAAGATAGGTTATTAGGAGACAGAAAGGGCTCAGTATGGGCAAAACCTAAAATAAGGTGAATGGGGTGGTTGGGCAGTGGATGGGGTGATGCTGATACAGGGATGTGGGGGGTCAAAGGTGCTGAAATGTCAGGGGGAATAAGGTGGGGGGAGGGTTGAGTTGGAGTATCCATGGAAGGGCTGGAAGAAGAAACAAGGTGCAATCTGGGGATTTGTAGGTCTGTGGTTAAAAACACATGACTGGGGGAAACGGACTTGGCCCAGGGGTTAGGGCATCCATCTACCACATGGGAGGTCCGCGGTTCAAACCCCGGGTCTCCTTGACTCCTGTGGAGCTGGCCCATGTGCAGTGCTGATGTGCGCAAGGAGTGCCCTGCCATGCAGGGGTGTCCCCCGTGTAGGGGAGCCCCACGCGCAAGGAGTGCTCCCTGTAAGGAGAGCCACCCAGAGTGAAAGAAAGTGCAGCCTGCCCAGGAATGGCGCCACCCACACTTCCCGTGCCGCTGCGGACAACAGAAGCGGACAAAGAAACAAGATGCAGCAAATAGACACAGAGAACAGACAACCGGGGGAGGGGGGGAAATTAAATAAATAAATAAATCTTAAAAAAAATACATGATGGAAATGTTCTTTTGTCAAATAGTGCAGGGAAGGCTTACTGGTAAAAGGCATCAGGGTGGGGGCATATGTGACATAGGGCACACCTGGGGCATGCACCTATGGGATCTAAAAATGTTCATCTTGTCATAGTGTGTTATCTCAGTGGGTAGAGCCCCACACAATAACAAAAATATATTCAGCTCCCATTTAGGGGAGTCCTGCTGTGTTCTCAATTAGAGGGGCAAGGATCTCCAAAAAAAAAAGTCAATGCCTAGTAAAAGACCAGTATGTCAAGCCCTCAATATTAATGTATGTAACTATGAACCTTATTCTGCAAAAATTGAAACTTAGTGGTTTCCATAGTTTCTGAGGGAAAAGAAAGGGCATTTTTAGGTTATTGGAATTGTTCTGCATGATCTTGTAATGATGGATACAGGGCATTTTAAATTTTTTCAAAACCTATGAAAGTGTATGGTGCAAAATGTAAACCATAATGTAAACCATCGACCATGGTTAGTAGCAACGCTTTAATATTCGTTCATCAATTGTAACAAAGGATTCTGTGGTGGTAATGCCCACTCTAATTGAGAGGAAGCATAATGTAGGCATTTTCAGCTGTACATTTCCCTCTGAACACTGTTGCTGCTGTCTCTCATACATTTTGGTATGTAGTACTTAATTTTCATTATTTCAAACTTTTAAAAAATTTTCCTTATGATTTCTGATTAGACTCCTTCATGGTTTAAGAGAATGTTTGTTTAATTCCCTCCTGGTTGGGAATATTGCAGTTTTCCTTCTGTTGTTGATGTCAAGCTTCATTTCATTGTTGTCAGTGGAAAGACTGTAAAACGTCAATCATTTGAAGATTATTGAAACATTTCGTGGCCTAAAATATGGTCTATACTGAAGAATGTTCAATGCTCACTCGAGAAGATTGTGTGTTTTGTCATTGTTGGGTGCAATGTATTAGATAAGACTGTTAGTTCTAGTTATTTTATAGTGATGTTCAAGTACTCTATTTCTGGTTGATCCTACCTAAAAATCTACCTTTTATGGGAAATGAGATATTAAGCTCTACAGCTATTATTACAAAACTGTCTTTTCCACTATAATTATGTTACTGTTTGGTTCAAATATTTTGGGGCTCTGCTGCTTGGTATGTATCTGCCTATATTTGTTATGTTCTATTGATGCATTATTTTCTCAATTTATAATATCCTTTTTTGTCTTATAAAAATTTTCACTTAAAATATATTTTATCCAATATTATTATAGTCACTCTATTTCTCTTTGATTACTATATGCATGGAATATTTTCATCCATCATTTCATATTCAACTTATTTGTGTCATTAGCTCTAAATTGATTCTTTTTAAAAAACTGATTCTTTTATAGAGAAGATAAAGTCGTATCATGTGCTTTTTAAAAAGTCCGACCGACCCTCGTCGCCTCCAGCCTCCAGCCTGCCGCCCGCGCACCGCCGCCTGCGTGCGCCCGCCCAGCCTCGCCGCGCCGCCCACAGCAGCCAGGCCAGCTGCCCAGCCAGCGCGCGTCCTCCTCCCGCCGCGCCTTCCGCGGGGCCAGGCTTCCCGCTCGGGTCCGGCTGCGCTCGCCTGTGTTCCCGCGCGCGGGCTTCGCACCGAGGGCTGCTTGAGCTCGGTGACATCCCGCGTGCACCAGGTGTCCCGCACATCAGGCAGGGCCTGGGGGCTGGGGTCCTGGGGGCCGCCAGCGGGGGCCAGTCCGCGTGCCCTCCTCTTACGGCGCAGGCGAGCTGCTGGGCTCCTCACTGGTCGACGCCACGAGTTCCTGACCACGCGCTACAAGGAGAAAGTGGAGCCGCAGGAGCTCAACAACTCTTTCGCCAGCTGCATGGAGAAAGGGCGCTTCCTGGAGCAGCAGAACGCAGCACTCGAGGTGACTGTCTCAAGGGCCAGTAGCCCACGCGCGTCGCCAGCTCTACGAGGAGTTGCTGCGCGAGCTGCGGGGCCAGGTGGAGGCGCTCCCCAACCGGCACATCCACGTCAAGTGCGACCTGCTCCACGACCTGCAGCAGCTCAAGGTCAAGCTGCAGAGAACAATTTGGCTCCTTCTCAGCGGATGTAGATGCAGCCACTCTAGTTCGTATTGACCTGGGGCTCAGAATCGAGTCTCTCAAGGAGATGATCGCTTTCCTTAAGAAAGTGCACGAAGAGAACAGAGAGCTGCAGGTCCAACTCCAGGTGGAGATGGACATGTTCATGCCAGACCTCACCTCCGCCCTCAGGGACATCCAGGCTCAGTACGCGACCATCACTGCTCAGAACATCTCTAAGGCGAGGAGTAGAGCAAGTTGAAGGTGTCCCACCTGACCCAGGCAGCCAACAAGAACAGTGAGCCCTGCGTCAAGTAGGAGGTGGTGGAGTACCGGCACCAGATCCAGTCCTACACCTGTGAGGTCCACCCCCCAAGGGCACTAAAGATTCCCTGATGAGGCAGACATGGGAGCTGGAGCACCGTTCTGCCAGTGAGGCCAGCAGTTACCAGGACAACATTGCAGGCCTGGAGGAGGAGATCTGGCACCTCAAGCATGAGATGGCCAGCCACCGGTGAGTACCAGGACCTGCTCAACATCAAGATAGCCCTGGACGTGGAGACTGCCACCTACCAGCAGTTGCTGGAGGATGAGGACATCAGGGGCAACCTCCCATCCAGACCTTTTGTGCCCTCAACTTCCAAGAAAGGAGCCCTGAACAAAGGGGTTCCGATGTCCACACCAAGAAGACGGTGATGATCAAGACCATTGAGACCTAGAATGGGGAGGTCATCAGTGAGGCCGCACAGCAGTGACACGAGGTGCTCTAAAGCCACCAGAGACAGTCCTCTCCCCATGCTACCTCACTGCTTCCTTCCCTAGGGCATCACACCCAGCCACCAGCCTTCCCTCACAACCTCTGACCCCTTGCCATGGTCTCCATAGGGAACATGGCCCATCCCTGCCCACCCCCAGGGGTGCCCCAGCCATCTGCTGATTGTTGGAAGGCTCCTGGGTGCCCTCCCTCCCTGCCCCCTCAGGGCAGCCCTTTTCCTGGGCCAGGGGGGATGGAGCCAAGGCCAGAGTGATGACACTGCCCCTGGCACCTCTGAGCCTCTAGCTCCAGCTCTGGTTTTGGAAGGGGCCCCAGCACACAGCATTGGGACACCCCAGGATGAGGATCGAGTCCCACGTACCCTCACTACTACACAGCCAGGGCCAGAGAGAGAGAGAGACAAAAGGGCCACTTCCTCTGGAAGTGGGCAGGTAACCAGGGGGACCAGCCCTCTCTAGAGACTGTCCCCCATGGTCCCTTAGTTTCCCTTCCCTCTTCCCACCCTTGCCCCAGGATGGACTTAAAAAAAAGTGGCTACAAGAAGGAACCCCTGAAGGTGTCAGATGTGTGAGCAGGAAATTCAGGAGAGAAGGTGGGTGAGATACTGGAGAAAGGAGAGGAGAGAGGCAGAGGGTGGTCTTAGGAAGGTAAAGGGGCACCCACCTCCCTGTGTCTGCCCCTTCCCTGCTGCCAGGCTCTGGATGGAACAATAAAGACATGCACAAGCCTAGCCCACCCCCTGATGTCTTGTCTGCCTGGTCTCTGGGTCCCCAGTGTCCTGTCACTCCACCCCTCCAGATTGACTGTGTGCTCCCGCTTGCCCTGCCAGGCTTTCCCCAGGGCCTCTCCCAAGAGCCTCCCAGATTCTGTGTGCGTAGCACATGGGGGGAGGGGACTTTGTTGGGGAACCGCAAATACTTCCTGTTAGGCCACAGTTCCTGGAATACCCCCACCTGCCCACTTCCCACCTTCTGATCAGCAGGGCTACCTGCTGCTTCTCCACCCAGTCTGGCTTTGAAGCAGCCCTCCCCAGCCCCTTCTCCAGAGAAACGTTCAGCATCTTTTCATTAAATATACCTTGAGCTCCTTAGCAGTTTGATATGGTTATGAATTCCAAAAATAGGTACTGGATTATGTTTGTAATCTGATCTGTACCTGGGCGTGAGCATGATTGAGTTATGATTAGGGCACAGATAAGAGGCCTGGCAAAGAACAGAGTTGAGGGTTTCTGATGTTGGAGTGTTGATGTTGGAGTTTGATGCTGAAGACTTAAACCGGAGCCCTGGGAA
This sequence comes from Dasypus novemcinctus, assembly GCF_030445035.2. Taxonomy (NCBI): domain Eukaryota; kingdom Metazoa; phylum Chordata; class Mammalia; order Cingulata; family Dasypodidae; genus Dasypus; species Dasypus novemcinctus. The sequence continues at coordinate 9,958,080 of NC_080703.1, forward strand.
GTCAGCATGCGAGGAAAGAGAAGCCAGCCCCAGGAAGAAAGGAATCTTGAACCCAGAGAGAAGCAAGACTCTGGAAGAGAGGAATCCAGGAAGCCTGAACTCTCACAGCCATCGGCAGCCATCTTGCTCCAACAAGTGAAAATAAACTTTGGTGAGGGAAGTAACTTATGCTTTATGGCCTGGTATCTGTAGGCTCCTACCCCAAATAAACACCCTTTATAAAAACCAACCAATTTCTGTATTTCGCATCAGTTCCCCTTTTGCTGACTAATACAAGAAATTTTTTGGCAAAAATAAATTAAAAAATAAAGGCTTTATGTCATCTGTCTTAATTGGTGGGTTTAATCCATTTAACTTTAAAGGGATTAATAATAGGGAATCACTTATTTCTGCCATTTCCTATGGCTTTCTACAAGTCATATCTATTTTATTACTAAATTTGTGCAACACTACTTGATTGAGTTTAACTGATTTTTAATATACCATTTTAATTCACTCCTCATTCCTATTTCTTCATATGTTTAGTTATTTTTTTAGTGGTTACTCTGGTGATAATAATTTTATCTTAAGTTTATAACAGTGTAGTTTAAGGTGATACCCACTTTGCTTCATAGAATAAAAATAATTGCTGCTATAAAACTCCTTACTCATTTATGTTGATTTTTCCACACATTAATTAATTACACACTGTAAGTCCATTAACATTGGTTTATAATTTTTATTTGTTGTTTAATTTATATAGAAGACAAAAAAGCTGTTATGGACTAAAAAAAGGAATAAAACTGACTTTATACTTAAATATGTAGTTACCATTATATATTTTTTCTTCATATAGCTTGAATTAATTGCTTGCATCCTTTATTTTCAGCTAGAAGGATTCTCTGTCACATTTCTTATAAAGCAGATCCTCTAGCAACAAAGTCCCTCAGCCTTTGTTTATTCTGGGAGTGTCTTAATTTCCCCCTTCATTTTGAAGGATTATTTTGCTGGATATAGAATTCTTTGGTTGCCATCTGCATTTTCTTTCACGACTTAAAATATGCTCTCCCACTTTTAAATGATTTACTTTTTCTAATAGCCACAGTAGGATAATAAGCAATTTCCCATTTTCAAGGGAACTGAAAAATGTGAATTATTCATATAGTAGAAAACTCTCAGTATGGGAAAAAATAATACAAATCCCCAAACTATTTGATATATATTGTAGTATTCAAAAGAAGTCAGCTCTAAAAGAGATCATTCTCTATGATTCTATTTATATAAATTTCAAGATTAGTTAAAATAATAAAGAAGTTAAAATAATGATTGTCTATAGGGGATTTTAAAATGAGTAAATAAAAATAAATTCAGATACACAAAACCATATTTCAATGCCAACATCCCAGTAGTAAAGATGAAGAAGGGTAAAAACATGGGTCCAAGGTTTTGTGAAAATGGAAAATTGAACTGGACTGTAAAAAATTGAAGATGGATAAATAAAATTCTAGAGTATAGCTACATTAAAAACTTAGCATTGTACTACCAAAAGCTATGACAGGAGAAAGGGATATGAGTAAAAAATATGAATACATTGGAAGAAAAATAAAATGAAGAACAGATGGGACAAATAGTACACAGAAACCCAAAATGTTCCAGAAGTTAGATTAAATATAAATAATTTAAATAATCCAATTAAAAGAAAAAGATAGCCAATGTGGAGTAAAAATGTATAAGTCTTAAAAATATATATAAGGGACACAGATGTGACTCAAGCAATTGGGCTCCTGTCTACCATATAGAAGGTCCAGGGTTTAATGCCCAGGGCCTCCTAATGAAGGCAAGCTGGCCCAAGTGTTGAGCTGGCCCATGCAGAGTACTCGCCTGCATGGAGTGCTGGCCTTCACAGATTACTGCCCCATGCAGGAGTGCTGGCCCACACAGAGAGCTGGCACAGCAGGATGATGCAACAAAAAGAGACACAGAGTAGAGACAATAAGAGACACAGCAGATCAGTGAACTGAGGTCATGCAAGAGAATGATCACCTCTCTTCCACTCCAGAAGATCCCAGGATCAGTTCACAGAACCACCTAATGAGTATACAAGCAGACACAGTAGAACACACAGCAAGTGGACACAGAAAGCAGACAATGAGGGAGGGTGGAATAAAGAAAATCTTTTATATATATAAGCCTTTCCATTGATAAGAAAGACTGTTCGAAATATATGCTAGCTGTATACATAGAAAATAAATTGGAAAGAACATGGGAAAATATCTTTATATATGATGGAAACACAAACCAAAACTGATATGGCTATATAACTGCATTTTTATTAAATGGAATATAAATGAAGGGAGGATGTATGGTTCAATATTAAGGTTATTTTGCATTCATGATAAATAGCACAGAGCTAAATAAATATTAACCAATTATAACAGGTTCAAAATAAATAGTGCATAACATGATATCTCAAAAAGGAGAATTAAAAATACAAAGTTATACCTGGATATGTAAAAACAATTCAACCAGATTAATAATCCTGGGAAAACCATCAGGAAATATATAAAGTTTTGAACAGTATAATTGACTAACTCCTAATGGTGTTGAATGTGCATTCAAGTGTATATTGATTAGTTTGAAATCATAAAGTTTGTGCTGTCTGAGCACAGTTGAATAGAACTAGAAATTAATGGCTGAAAGGTACATAGCATCTCTAAGAGGCATGCTGAGGCTTTCTACTTTCCTAACATGAATGGAATTATCCACTAATACCATTACTGTGAAGACTGGAGGACAGTTAATACAGAGCTTCCTAAAGGCACTTTGTACCTCATGCTAGTCTAAATGGCTTACATGTCCCATTTAGTCAAGTTCAACTTGAGGGTGGACACCAACGTTAATGTGCTAACAGGAATAGAAACTGAGGCATCAGAGATAAAGCGACATGATGATGGTCCCCCAGCTCACAGGCTACTGGGCTGGGTGTTAACACCAGGATCATCTCATGCTTTGGACAATTTCAGAAAAACTGATTTATCACGTAATCAAGTAGCAATTTACTGGGATTTTGGTTGGACTAGTGAAAATGCCTCCATTTCTGCAAGAAAAACCTGAGGATGTGCAGGGAGAGGTGTCCAAGTATTGGGCAGAGACCAGACTTTGGTCTTGAGGACCCACGGTTACTTCACCTTAAGAGCATTCAGAATATTAGGGCAACTGGGATATTCTTTCTGTTTAAATGATTATCCTTTAAGCCTTCACCAATTTTTTCATAAATTCAAATACACTAATATATTTTAATACATAAAATTCCATTCATCAACATATTTTACATGGGTCCTGTTCCCTAACCATCTAGGAACAATTACCTCTTTGATATTTCTTGTGGGCACTGGCTATTACTGGTGCAAGAGCCTGTGTTCCCAGGGGTTTTCTCTGATGCCATTAGAGACCTCCATTTGGAAATAAAATAACACTAAACTCTAACTACAATAGAAATATTCCAGTCAGGATGTTAGTGAGCTCTACTAAACATGTCCGCTTATCCTTGCCTGCACATGAAGCATCTTTGGACCCTTACCAGAAATCCTGATGTGTCTTTTCAGTGTAAGAAAAAACCATACTAATTTCTGAGTCTTCATTGTTAACTCCCTTCCCTCCATGAATCACCCCATTTCTTTCTTGTACTGCTCACTTGATTTTTCAAGAAAAAACTGTCAAAGGGACTATTATTAAAAATATAAATATGGAATGTACTAACACAATGAGGCACAGTTCTTTTTTATTCAATGAATTAAAAACTCAGTTAAAGCAGTATTAGCAGAATTGGGAGCTGTTCATGGAAACAGCATGAACAGCTGATTGCAGGAGCAGATGGAGCAGGGGCAGGAGAAGCTCTGCACAGAGACCAGAGCTTCAATAGGCAGAATGCTAATTTAAATTTATACTTAAACATATCTAGTTCAGATAGGATGTGCTTAAATTAACCTAAAATAATAGAAATAATATTTTATGTATATTTTACCAAATAATTTATTATTTCAATTATTGTTGGGCTAATAGTTTTCCTTTCCCAAGCAGTCTGCTAAAAGTTCAGGTGGTACATAGTGAGTAAGTAAATCCCTGTCATAAGATAAAGTGTGTATATAACCCCTTAAACATCAGGTTAATTTTTGGCTTTCTCATGTGAAACCATGTAAGTGTTTGTTCATAATTCATTTCTGCAGCTTCCAGACAAAATGCCTGCATAAAATTCATACCCAAACATCTTACAAGATAGTTATTTATAAATAAATTAATGATTACAAGGTTATCTCAATCAATAAATGAATGGATATATTAATGATCAAAAATGCCTTCTAATTCTTGAAATTTTTGCAGAAAAAGCAAACTAATAATAATTTGCTTTTGCAGTTTGATGGATGGGAACTCCTGTGCAATATTCTAGTTCTCCCAGAACTTTAATGTGCTGGTTATCCTATATAGCGTTTAAGAATAGTCTCTATTTTATAATCTCTGTTCATCTGTACAGAACACTTCAAATACAGAGTGCTGATTTTCCTTTACTTCTATGCTTTCTTTTATAATAATATTAATGAATTTAAATAGAAAGAAATGAAAGTGCTGAAGGAATCACACGCATAATCCCTTTTTATTTTTAGTACTTACTGACCTTTCTTTAGCATAACTGCAATTTTGAGAATCTATATTTGAATTATTTTCAAATATCAAATCATGAAGTAGGCATTTTCAAATATTAAATACATGAAGTAGGCATTTTTATAAATTTTACAGTAAAGGAAACTGGAACTCAAAGATATTTGTGAAGCTCTCCATAGCATGTTAGAAAATAAATGTTAGAGTCATGATGTAAAACATATCTTCCGATGCCGGCACAGTTTTAACTCTGCTATGTTGACACATCAGAAATCTAAGCTAGAAACCTACAATAGGTTGATGATTATAAAATAATAAATGATTTTCACTCTGTTCTAACTATGGAATCCTGTTGCATTTCTATAATATGGTAGAAGTAGTCTGATGTGGAATTTAGCGTGAAAAATTTCAAGCAATTATTTTTAAGATCTCAAATTCCACAAGAAGCTTGGTTAAACATGATAAACTATTTATTAGTATTGAAGTAGCAATTTTTAACCAAGTTGATCATACAAATATTACCAGTAAGTTTTCAATGTTGGTATAAAATAAAAGAACAACAACAAAAACTACTTTTTGAAGAATTTGAGGGATCCTGAAGTAAAGAGAATCATAAAGAGTTAAACTTTTGTTCTTGAGACCAGGAAATGAACATAAGCACTGCCTTCTCACAGTTAACAGAGGTTCGGATAAGTGGTTATCAGGAAAAAAAGGTTGTCAGGAGAAAAAGGAAACAAGGAAGCATGAATTTGCAGTGCATTTACATTGGGAAGTAGAGTGCAAGCATAAGCAAGTCTGGAAATACATATTCTACAGTTGCAAGAGAAAAATGAAAGCAGATAGTTTAACAAATTTCAGAAGAAAACATTGAAAACTTGGGGGTTAAATAAGGGTTTAGTTAAAGTCAATTATGTGAGGGAACTTTATGAAGGATTTCGGTGTAAATATGACATTCACTAATGACTCAAACACTAAGCAATGCCTTTCTATTTTAGCTTAGTGAAGTTCTGAAATACATTCAGATTTTGTGAGAAAATGTAACAGCATTTGGCACAAAACCAAAGATTCAATACACTTAATTTAGTGAACTCAATATTGTTAATATATAATTTTTTCCCATAGGTAATATCTACCAATCTAGAGTTGCAAGTGACTTTTATTTTGAACAGAGAAACTCAAGCATCTGTATAAAGTACAAGAAATGCAGGGAGATGCATGAGACAGTTATGATGGCATTTAATAGGAAACACTGACCTCAGTGAAAGAGAGGAGAGAATGAAGACTGGAGTGGTGTATTGGCCTTAGAAATGGATGGTTCCACTCACCCTAAGAAAACATATTAGAGGGAAAGATAAGTGAAAGTATATAATAATTGTTTTATAATGAAATTCTAAATGTATTAAGACAAAATTTTTAGGACATTTTAAATGAATAAAGACAATGTTTGTTGACATTGAGTAGAGAGTAGGGCAATTTTACTCTTTTAGATTGTTTGAAACATATATCACAGATCATAACAAGTAAATCTGAACTGAAGTTTTCTTATGCTGTCAAGGAAAGCCAGGAATATAAAAATATGGAGCAATATGGAAAATAGTTTTGACAGTTCTCATGGACCACCTTATATTAAACATGTAGGAAATCAGTGAGGGATGTTCCAGCTCTGGATCATTGTAATTTAATAGTGGATCCAAAAATTGGGGTCTTGTGGTTCCTGCAGGGATCAGACTCCTGGAATATTGCTGTGCTGGGGAATGTTGAGCCTCAATGATGAGTATGGATTGGCATTGCGGGAAACAGTGAATCTCAGTAGGATCAGGAGTTGTGCTGAGGGAAATGCTCCATGTGGCATGAACTATCTGAGCAGACACATCTGACATTGACTCCTACTATTTTGCTTACATTTTCATGGACTAAAAAAAGTACTTGAGCTTTCAGTCACCTGCTCTTTTAAAAATGTTGCATATTTTACTTTTCCAATTTTCACAGTTTCAATAAGAATTACAGTACATAATATATGAAATTTCTTTCACGACTGGTCCATACTTCTCCATGTCATATATGTTTTGTACTCTTTTGGTGTGAATTGTACAATCTCAGTAGTATTGTGATAACTCTGCAAATCTTGGTTTCCCATGGCTCAGAGATTGATTTTTTATGTGTTGATTTTTGGATCTTATGACTTTCCAGACTATTTTTTTGCAGAGTGTAAATTCCTTATTTTACGTGGTTGCTGAAAATTATTTTCCATGATTCAGTGGACAGTGATTCAAATGATGTGGGAGTCGATGAACCCGAGGGTATTGGGAATGAAAGATAAAGAAAGATTGGGTTCAGGGGATCTGCAAGCATTGAAGCCTAAAGCTCATCAGACAAGTTTATTAATTTCAGGGGCTTCTTTATATACCCCAAGCAATTGTGAGAACCAGCAACTATTCTAGCTAACTATTTCCATTACCTCATTCTAAATAACACAGTGCACAGTGGATAAGATAGTTACCAAAGCTCATAATGTTCTATTATATTATTGAAACAAATATACTCATTAATCTTGTTGCCCAGGTTATTTGAGATATCAAGTCTGGGTTCTGCTGGAATGTTATGTTTCCCAGAGGGATTAGTCACCTGCACATACATCTCCAGGGACAGCATGACCCAGCGGTCAGAAAGTAACTTGTTTCCATGGAAACAACATGCCTTTGTTTCCCACATTTCCCCCTTTTTGTTTTAGTCAGGGTGGCTGTGCCTGTCTTAGGTTGCCCTCCTCTGAGAGTCTTACCCGTCATTGACTACCAGCCAAGCGCTCTGACCATGGGGAACTATATCAGATTTTATGCAAGTACCAAATTATTAGCTTGTCCCATCGCATCAACATGGTGCAGTCTTCAGCATACTTCTCGTCCCAGGCAAGCGACAACAATGAGCAAAAAGATTAATAAATAAAGTCCTATTTCTAATGCTGATAAAAAATGTTGAGACTTCCACCAATCTACTGGATTAAACTTATTAAAATGAGAAATTAAATCATTAAAGATATCCTTATCTTTAGCTACTTAACTCTGATTATGATACATTTCTAATATCTTTTTCTGTAATTCTTCTATTTCTAATGACATATTACCTTTATGACCTATCAAATGATTTTTAATCTTTTCCCAATCAAATATAGAATTATTATAAGCAAGTGGAGTAATACAAAAGTTACTTTCATTCCAATCACATTTTAATCCCCTTAAGTTTAAATTATACAATTGATCTCCAAAATGCAAAACATTTGATTCTAAATTATTAACTCTACTGTTTAATTCTCCATCAATATGTTCTTGACTATGCCATAAGTCACTGGCATTCTCATGCCATTCATGCATGTATTGTTGAGTCTGCACCATCTCATGCAAGGCCACGGCAACTGTAGTGGCAGCTGCAGTGACACCAATCAGTCATCATAATATGCCAGCTATTAGCAGTCCCACAAATTGCTTTGAGCGCTTCAGGATTTCTCAAGCCAAATGGAACAGCAGTTGACTCTCAAGTGATGATTGCCAAATTCGGTTCAGTCGCACTGGAATCCACACTCCCTGCCACCTTTGAGCCATTGTAATGAAATCTCCATTCTGTAAAATATTCTTAGACAAATAAGTATGCAAGGCCCCACTTTTATAAAATAGAGCATTCTTGATTATAGTTAATTTTCCAACCACAAACACAAAGGATCTCTTACACACGTCTGAAGATGATGAATTTGATTTAAATGCAGATATTGACCATTCTTACTATTATTCCCAATCCATTCTATAGTAGGAGCTATTCCTAGAAAAACTTTCCACAGATTCTTCTGCTTGTATATAGATGTAATATTACACCATGGAGAAGGGATCCACTTCCCTTTCTGTTTCCAAACACTATTATTTTTAGTAAAAATTATTTTTTGTTGTCCTTTACTATTTAGACCATGCCAAATAAATCTGTCATTCTATTCAATGGGACTCCCCATAGGGGCACTTTCCCACACTATTCCATAGGAATCATTAAAAACGACAGATGCTCTTCCTATATGGCACTCTTGCCATCCTTCTTTATCCCTACTGTCTTTTTGCAGACAATCATAAGTAGGATTTTTGGTCATGATTAAATTGTAAGAGGGAAATAAAGTCACAATAAACTGAGTATTATTATTTTTAAAGATAATTATGGCCCAATTTTTGACATACATACAGAAAGGATGGTTACCAATGCATAAGGGTCGATAATCAAATGGTAATATGAGATTATCGATTCTTTGTCATTCTTCATAGGGTTTAATGGGAAATCGATCATCAATTGGTCCAGGGAATATATGGGTCTTATTCAGCTGGAATTTAATTTCTTGCAACAAACTGGCAGTGTTGGGGATTGCTGCATACTACAGTGTTGTGACTTTAATCTATGATAATAGGTTGTTTCTGTGACACACACTTTTATAATAATTAAAACCATAAATAACTACATTGTACTTCTCTTTAATATTATGTTGAAATATTGGTAACTTTATACACTTTTAAGCATTCATAGAAACCTTTTACTCATACAACTTTAATTAACAGAGGGTTAAAGAAGAAGAAAAAACTTGTTAAATTTATAACACTTTAAAACACCTTTTATTCAACTTATAACATATTAAATGAACTCAACTATTACTTTAATTTTTCTTTCAAGGTAAAAGAACAAATCTTTTACAATTAGTTTGGAATAAAAGGCTACTTTTCAGGATTTGATTTTGAGAAAGCAGTTTTGAACATTATGTTCCTTTAAAAGAGATAAAACTTTTCCTTCTTGGAACACTGAGGAAATGATAAGGTTAAAGCACAAGAAGCTATTTTGATAAAACAGACTTTTTTTTAAATTGATTATTCAGGATAAAAACTTTTACCAAAACAGATTAATGATTGGAGAGGCTTTGAGAAAGAACAAAATTTTAACTTTGCATTAGTATACTACTTGATATTAAAGCTTTTAAAATTTTATAGCTAGACCCATCAAATCTTATTCAACTTTAACCATAAAAATTTATTTTCTACAAACCTTCTACACTTTAGTATTCACTCAGGTTTTGTTCCATATTTTACTCTTTCTTAATAACCAATCATTTTATCTTAGGACAAAATCATTTCCTGTTTCCTTAATAATAAAAACACATTTCATATAGCCCACATACGAAGTTATCAAGCAAACTTCTTATAACATAATACCATTAACTCACTAAACAAGCTTGTTAAAATAATAAACTTTACTTTAAATACTTAGTAGCATGCAATATCAGAAACAGTTTCCTAGAAGTAAGTTGTCAAAGGAAGCTGGCTGCAGCCAAGCTTTTCTGTTATAAAATTACCTTTTATTATTATTATCATTATTATTAATTCAGGTTTGTTTAATAATGACCTTTTGGAATTAGCCACTTAAACACTTTAATTTAAACAATGCTTCATAAGACTTTTTATAATTATTTATAACCATATAGGCTATAATTATATTATTTTAAGACAAATTTTACCTTTACAGAACACATTTCTTAAAGTTACCACAATACTTTCTACAACTTGCCACATGCATTTAAGTTCCAAGGGTTTATGAAAATTAGCCATCCTACTTTAGGACAAAACCCACCTTTTTGCAAAAATGTATTAAATTTCAGTTAGCATTCTCACAAACTTTTAACCTGTTTAATATTCATTTAAGTTTTACATCCTTCATATTATCCTGTGAAGAAAAATAAGCTATTCATTTTAATCTAGGCAAGAACAACTTTTTATAAAAAGACTTATAGTAATTTTGTTAATCAAGACTTACAATTTTTATCGTTGTAGAGATCTTATTAACATTTAAACTTATGTATTAAAATAAGCACTTATTTAATTTTTGGCCATTTGAATAGAGCTCTTTTATAAATTTTTATTAATTTATATTATCATCAGGAGGTATCAAAATATACACTGACATTGAATGAACAAACACAGAACAATGACAACACAGTAACAGAAACATAGTTTACAATTAACTCATAATTCTTACTTTCTTGGTATAGCTGCTTTTAAGCTCTCCATTATATCACATTTTAAGTATCACTTCTTAAGATTTCTTCTGGAATCCATGTTGCCTGTAACATGCAAGCTTGTGCTTGGAAACATTTTTATTAGTTATCAGCAATCAGTTAAGATAATTTGAGCAGCAGAAATGTAGCTAAGCTCTTATTTAGCAGTTTAGACAAACTGTTAACACACATTTTGGGATTATTACTTTGTAAGACTATACTGAGACTTGAAGTTCAGGAGTAAACTATTGACTTAAAACTGAAAATTCCTTTTTAAACCTTGATAAAAATTTTGTACTAATTTTATTATCTTGGTTAAATAAGCCCAATTAGAATTAGCATGGAAATAAAACAGAACACCAATGTTGCCATGTTTTTCTCTTTTTTCAGTGGCTTAATTCTATTAACCCCCACTAGCCCACAGCTACATTGTCATGTAAACAGCAGGGGGTTTGCAGAGTTGCTGCCAGAACAGTTTCCTTATCTTGGTTAACACTTTAATAGAGAATTTTCTTACAAGCCTGATTTCACTAACAAGGACTTTATTTAGTATCTTTGCCCATTTTAAATCTTTCAATACTTTAAAGGTTTTGGCTCAGGATGAAACTTGACACCCCCTTGCAAACTCTTTGTATCTGGTGGTATGGCATGTAATGTTATGGGGAAAGCAGATAATAATTGTTTAACATAAGGCAAAGCATCGGCAACATCTGAAAACATTTCTAATTTAGGCTTAGTAACAGGAGGCAATTGAGTAAGGGCAAAGGGTTGTACTGGATACACAGAAGATATTTCATTAGGACACTTCACTGAGCTTTTATTGATGAAAGGGTTAATATCAGGACAAGGGAAAAAGCGTGATGGTTCCCCATTCGCCTCAAGATCCTGTTTTTGTTCCAGTTTACTTTCTTTCATTTTAAACTTACTTATGGGCTTAGAAAATATAGTAATTTCATCTTTCTCTCCTTTTTCAGACTGTAAAGGATCTAAGGTGGCAGCAATTTGCTGGCACAAAGCCCACACAGATAAAGGAATGGATTCCCCTCTTTGATATACTCTTTGTAAAGCTTTCATTACACATTTCCACTGTTTCAAATTTAAAACATTACACCCCTGAGGCTGAAACCAGTAACAATGTTTTGAACTAAGGCAAAAAGCTCAAGTAAATCTGCTGTTTTTATTGTGATGCCAACCATATGTAAAAGCATTTTTAAAACTTGTGAATTTTCTTCCAAGTGTCCTGGCTGATTACCCATACCCTGATGCCAGCAGAAACAATATTAAAATATATTTATACACGGCAATGCCAAACCTGGGTTACTACTGATTGACACTCTTACCTTAAAGAAGGCTTTTCTGTTTCCACGTTCCTGATACTGTCGTGGAAGAATCTCTGCTAAAGTTATTGCCTCGGGCCCCACATTTAGGCGCCACTTGTGGGAGTCAATGGACCCAAGGGTATCAGGAATGAGAGATAAAGTAAGATTGGGTTCAGGGGATCTGCAAGCATTGAAACCTCAAGCTCATCAGACAAGTTTATTAATTTCAGGGGCTTCTTTATATACCCCAAGCAATTGTAAGAACCAGCAACTATTCTAGCTAACTATTTCCATTACCTCATTCTAAATAACACAGTGCACAGTGGATAAGATAGTTACCAAAGCTCATAATGTTCTATTATATTATTGAAACAAATATACTCATTAATCTTGTTGCCCAGGTTACTTGAGATATCAAGTCTGGGTTCTGCTGGAATGTTATGTTTCCCAGAGGGATTAGCCACCTGCACGTACATCTCCAGGGACAGCATGACCCAGTGGTCAGAAAGTAACTTGCTTCCATGGAAACAACATGCCTTTGTTTCCCACAAAATGACATAAATTTCATCAATTAAAAAAACTTTTTTGAAAATGAAATTAAAAATTAGAAAAAAATGATGTAGACACTGAGGAAGAAATGAAAGAAATTGCCTTGCCAACTGTACATACAGGGCAGCAACTATTGCAGTGATTAAAGGCAAAACATCAAAAACAAAGTTTTATGATTTTTTTCATTTTTTAATACCCAAATTTATTTTTACTTTATTTCAGTTTTTCTAAATTAGTATGTATTCTGTTTCTAATCTTTAAATTATCACTACTATTTCATTTTCCTATTAAATGAATTTAACAATATATTAGGCTTCATTTTTGAAGAAGTTTTGGACCACAGAGTGGTTCAACTATGGTGGGGGAGGCACACTGGCATGGGGTGTTATTGATGGGGGACACATGGTTGGGAGGAAGTTCTCCAGGGCATGTATAAAGGGTACATAAAAATGTTTGGATATATGTTGGGTATTTTCATAGTAGTTACAGTTACAAAGGACAATTGAGGGAGTGCTGAGTTCCTAGCCAGGGGAGCTCTGTCACATTCCCCAATGGAACACCAACAATCCCCCAAGTGCAAGGGTAAAGTCCAGTGAAGAAAAACAGTCCAATGATGAGCCCTTGATACTGATGACTATGCTTATGAGGCTGTGTGCCTGAAATTCAAACTAGGCCTAGAGCCTCAGGGTGCTTAAGAGTTAATTCCTGAAAGCCTCCATGTTGCTCAAATGTGGCCACTCTCTAAGCCAAACTCAGCATGTAAATGCATTACATTCCCCCCAGCATGGGACATGACTCCTGGGGATGAGCCCCACTGGGGCCAAGGGATTACTACCAATTACTAACTGGTGATGCAACTAGAAAGAGACCTTGAATAAAAGGGGGAAATGGTAAAGACAAATGAGTTTATATGGCTAAGAGTCTTCAAAAAAGAGTCAGGAGGTCATCACAGGGGTTGTGCATACACATGCCCCAGAAAGATCCCAGAGACAGCCAAAGTAGATACAATTGCATGTACTGGTGCTCCTGAGGGCTATGGAGACACACAGCTTCTACAATCATGGTGGTTAGCTCTGGAGTTCAGTGCCTTGTCAGTGGGCCCTACCAGGGAATTTGTGTTCCTGAGTGTAATGGAGTTGAACTCAGATGTGAACTTTCTACACATGCCTCTTCTACCACTTTTACTGAACCTGTGGTTGGTGCTTGGGTTGATGTATGCCCAGGAAACTTGAATCTCTGGAATGGCCATGTGCCAGCTGGGCCCTTAGCCTCAGCAGAATTGCAACTCTTACTCTCCAGTTTGTTGAACTTGCACATGTCGGCTAACAGGGAGGTAAAGATGGCCAACCACTACACCAGGGAACTGAGAGTGCCTACAACTCCAAGCAGGAGAATTGCACCCATCAGCCATGTAGGATCTAAGCCCCCTCTCTATATAGAGATGGAATGGACATCACCAACCCAGGGCCAAGGATGGAGGAATAAAATATGGATTAGCATGAACTTACTGGTATACTACTATGGAACTATTGTGACTAGTAATGGAAGAAACTGTAGCACTGATCTGGAGACAGTGGCCAAGGTAGTTGCTGAGGGCAGGGAAAGGGAAGTAGAAATGAGATATGGGGGCATTTTTGGGACTTGGAGTTGTCCTAAATGATATTGCATGGACAGATGCTGGACATTATATATCCAGCCATAACCCACTGAATGTACTGGGGGACAGTGTAAACTACAATGCAAACTATAATCCATGTGGTATAGCAGTGCTCCATAAAGTATTCACCAAATGCAATGAATGTGCCACAATGATGAAAAAGTTTGTTGTTATGGGAGGAGTGGGGGTGGGGTGAGGTGTGGGGTATGTGGGAACCTCATCTATATAAATATATATTCACTATTGCCAAAAGTTGGAATCAACCCAAATGACCATCAACAGATGAAATTTTGACTTCTTCCATTCCAGTTTGGATACCTTTTATGTCTGGTTCTTGCCTCAGTGCTCAAACAAGTACATCTAACACAATGTTAAATAGAAAGGGTGATAGTGGGCATCCTTGTCTTGTTCCTGATCTTAGAGGGAAAGATTTTAGGATTTCACCATTGTAAATGATGTTAGCTGTGGGTTTTTCATATATATCCTTTATCATGTTCATAAAGTTTCTTTCCATTCCTATCTTTTGTAGTGTTTTTGTCAGGAAAGGGTGCTTTATTTTGTCAAATGCTTTTTCTGCATATATGGACATGATCATATGATTTTTTCCTTTCAATCTCTTTATATGGTGTATTATATTAATTGATTTTCTTATGTTGAACCATCCTTGCATACCAGGAATGAATCCCACTTGGTCATGGTGTATAATTAATTTAATGTGTTGTTGAATATGATTAGCAAGTATTTTGTTGAGGATTTTCATGTCTAGGTTCATTAGAGAATTGGTCTGTAATTTTACTTTCTTGTTGTGTCTTTGTTTGGCTTTGGTATTAGGGTAGATTTGGCATCATAGAGTGATTTAGGCAATGTTCCCTCTGTTTTGATTTTTTGGAAGAGTTTAAGTAAGATTGGTGTTAGTTTTTTCCAGAATGTTTGGTAGACTTCACCTGTCAGGCATCTAACCAAGGGATCTTCTTAGTTGGGAGGTTTTTAATGGCTGATTGTATGTCTTTTCTTGTGATTGGTTTGTTGAGATCGTCAATTTCTTCTTTCATCAATGTAGGTTGCTTATGTGTTTCTAGGAATTTGTCTATTTCCTCTAAATTGTCCTTCTTATTGGCATAGATTTCTTCAAAGTATCCTCTTATGATAGTCTTTATTTCTGTTGGGTCAGTGGTGATATCCCCTTTCTCGTTTCTTATTTTGTGTATTTGCATTTCCTCTCTTCTTTTCTTTGTTACTCTAGCTAAGGGTTTGCCAATTTTATTGATCATCTCAAAGAACCAGCTCTTGGTTTTATTTTTTTCAAGTTCATTCAGTTCTGCTCTGATCTTTGTTCTTTCTTTCTTTCTTCTTCCTTTGGGTTTACTTTGTTGTTGTTTTTACTAATTCCTCCAAGTGTGCAGTTCTTCAATTTTAGTTTTTTCTTTTTTGTTGTATGAATTTATGGCTGTAAAGTTCCCTCTCAGTACTGCTTTTGCTGCATCCCATAAGTTTTGATATGTGGAGTTATGATTTTCATTAGTTTCAAGGTAGTTATTGATTTCATTTGAGAGTTCCTCCTTGACCCACTGTTTTTCTAAGAGTGTGTTGTTCAACTTCCATATCTTGGTGCCAAATCTGGGTCTCTGGCCTTTGTAGATTTCCAGCTTCATTCCACTGTGGTCAGAGAAATTATTTGTTGATTTTGATCTTTCTGAATTCATTGAGACTTTCTCTGTGTCTTAGCTTGTGGTCTATCTTGGAGAATGATCCATGTGCACTTGAGAAGAATGTATATCCTGCTGTATTTGGGTGTAATATTCTGTATATGTCTATTAGGTCCAGCTCCTCTGATATATTGTTCAATGTGTTTGTTTCTTTATTGATTCTTTTTTGAGATGTTCTTTCCAAAGTTGATAGTGGTGTATTAAAGTCCCCTACCGTAATTGTAGAGGCATGTATTCCTTCACTTAGTTTTTCCAGTGCTTGCCTCACATATTTGGAGATGCCCTTTTTAGGAGCATAAATGTTTATGAATGTTCTTTCTTCTTTAAAAATTATCCCCTTCACTAATATGTAGTGTCCATCTTTGTCTCTCACAATTGCTTTGCATTTAAAGTCTATTTTGTCTGATATTAGTATAGCTACTCCTGCTCTTTTTGGTTATTTTTTGCTTATAAGATTGTTTTCTAGCCATTTACTTTCAACCTCCTTGAATCCCTGGGTCTAAGAAGTGTTTCCTGTAGACAGCATATAGATGGGTCATATTCCCTTATCCAATCTTCCAGTCTGAGTCTCTTGACAAATGAGTTTAATCCATTGACATTCAGTGTTATTGCTTTCAAGGAATTACTTATATTAGCCATATTTCTTTGGATTTGTGTTTGTCATATTTTGCTTGGCTTTTTCTCAACTTTTTTGTCTTTTTAGTTGCTCTTACTCTCTCCTCCATCTCTGACTCTCCTGGTTTTTACTTCTCTCCTTCAGAACTCCCTTTAGTATTTCTTGAAGGGCAGGATTCTTGTTGGCATACTCTCTTAGTTTCTGTTTATCTGTGAATATTTTGAACTCTCCATCCTTTTTGAATGCTAGCTTAGCTGGATAGAGTATTCTTGGTTGGACATTTTTTTTCTTTTATTACCTTGACTGTGTCATACCCCTGCCTTCTTGCCTCCAGGTTTCAGATGAGAAATCAGCTCTTAATCTTATGGAACCTCCTTTGTATGTGATGGTTCTCTTTTCTCTTGCTGCTTTTCATTTTTTGTCTTTGAGCATTTGATAATTTGACAAGTATATATCTTTGGGTTGGCCTGTTGAGATTTATGCTATTTGGAGTGCATTGCTCTTCCTGGACATGTTCATCCATCTCCCTCAATAGATTTGGGAAGTTTTCGCCATTATTTCCTCCAACACTCCTTATGTCCCTTTTCCCTTCTCTTCTCCTTCTGGGATTCCTATAATGTGTATGTTTGTGCATTTTCCATTGTCATTCAGGTTCTGAAGTCCCTGCTGGATTTTTTCTATCTTTTTATCGATCAGTTCTACTATCTGTTTGATTTCAGATGTACTGTCTTCCATATCACTAACTTTTCCTCTGCCTCTTCTAATCTGCTATTTGCTGAGAGTGTATTTTTGATTTCTTTAATTGTGCTGTTCATCACTGTCATATCCATTATCTTTTTGTGTGTGATTGCAATTTCTTCTGTATTGTCTCCAAGTGTGTTTTTTATATTCTTAATCTCTTCCTTCACTTCATCAAATTGGTCCCTAATATATGTTTTGAGAGCTCTATAATTACTTGTTCAATGTTCTGCTCCTCTTCCTGGTTTTTAGTTTGATCATTGGATTGGGCTATCCTTTCCTGATTATTGGTTTGGTTTGTAGTTTTTTTGGTGTCTGGTCATCATTTTATCTTGATGAGTTTATCCAGTTGCTTATCTTCTTTGTCTAGTCTTGTGGTTTAATTAGTTGTTTTGTGTGCATGTTAAATCTTCTCTTTGTCACTTTGTTCTTATTCTATTTCCTTGTTGTTGGCTAAGTTTACTAGCAGGAAAATATTAGGGCAAGAGAAAGCAAAAGGAGTAAGACAAGAAAAAGAATAATAGAAGTATTGATAGTAAATTTTAACAGAAAAACCATGTGAGATCTAGGAGAATGGATATTAGACTCATATAAGCTGTGTAGAGTAATAGTAAGAAAAGTGGAGTACCTACAATGAGACAGTAAATGGAATATAGGGAGGAATATTTTATGAATTAAAAGGCCAGTGTAGTCAGGAGAGAGGGAAAGAGAAAAGAAAGGACAATAATATAAAGAGTGAATAAAGGAAAGAAAACAGAACAAAGGTATTAGGGAAAAAAAGTCAGAAAATTGGGGTCCAAACAAGGAGAGGTGGAATGTAAGAGAAACAATAAATGATGGAGGATAAAAAGATGTAGAGGAAAGGGGATAGTGTTGGTAGCCAAAATCAGTACACACAGAAAAGAGAAAATGGAGGATGAGGAAACACAGCAAATGTGAAGTGCTCCCTGCAGCATCTATATAAAAAGAATAAAAAAGAGAAGAAAGAAAATTTTAAAAAGGGAGGAAAAGGGGGGAGGGAAGGTGAGCAAGAAAAAAAGAGAGAGGAAAAAAGAAAAAATTGCCATGGGGGGATAAAGCAGAAGGAAAAACAAGAAAACAAATGAACAAAAAGACCACACAAAATTTCAAGCAAGGAATCCTCTTTGCAGTTAAATAAAACTCTTAGGAGCCTGACATTCCTCCTTTCTCCCTTTCTCACTTCCCTCTCTCCTAGGGCAGCAGGAAAGCTGTGTGAGGTGTCCAGTGGGAGATTCAAGTGGGTCCTTGGTGAACCAGCTCACCACAGAAAACAATAACTTTTAATTTCCAGAGAGAGAGCACCCACACCTCACCAGGAACCTCAAATATGCTATTGGAAGCTTGGAAAACATGTTCTACAGTCCCTCTCCCTCAGGTGTGCTACAGGAGGGCTAGCTGCTTTTCTGACTCCACCTTCTCCCAGATCAAATTTCCTATCCCAGGGCATTTATGTAAATTGGGCTTTCTCTGCAGATTCACCTCTCCTTTTTTCCCAGGCTCTCCCCAAACCAGCTGGTATGCTCCTCCATGCTCAAAAAAAAAAAAAAAAAGGGGGTGGAAGACCATAAAATTGATCCCACATTCATTTGGCCCCTCTGCACCTCCCACCAAATCCCTCCCACTCAGAGTCAGTCCAAAACTGGAGGGCTAGGGTAATCCCAGACTTCAGGGAGCACTGGATTGAGGAAAGGTAAGTCCAGGATATTGCGGACTCAGGGTCTGTGGGTCTGTGGAATGTGGGCTATGGGGGCTTAGGGGACACAGTCCTGGGGACTACACATCTGGGAAACATGAGGCTTGGAAACACTGTTGCACAACTGACAGTTTTCAGGGAGCATTGTGGCTGCTAGCTCTAAGGGGAAGGGTCGCGTCTCCCCACAACTTCTGACCTCAGTGCTAGGAACCTGCATTTGTACTTAGCAAGCACTACTTCTGTTGCAGTCTCTTCTAGTTGACCCCCAGATACCTCCTGCCTTTAAAGCCCCCAAAACAGCCCATTCCAGCAAGATTCCAACCCTATTCAGCCGGTCCTTTGCAGGAGAGATTATGAGGTGTACTCGTTCAGATGCCATCTTGCCCTACCTTCCTTATTTTTTTAATGTAACTTTTTTTGTGTGATTTAAAGAAATCAGAAAATTTAAAGAAAAAGAAAATTAAAAAAAATCAAACGTGTCCCTCTTTACATTTTCAGAGAAATACTGTGGAAGGATGCTGCGGCCTCTATGCTTGTTCCTCAGAGACAAGCCAGCTCAAGTTTGGAGGAGGAAATTTCATTTGTCTGTCCTGGTGCCAGACAGGAAATCATGCCCACCATCACTTATGAAAGGTGGAAAGCTCAGCAAGGTCTTCCTTGGGCCAGTTCTCCTGTGGTTGTTTTCAGTGCACAGTTTGAAGAGTTGCAAATTAGTAATTTCAATATGCTATTTCCAGTTCATTTTTGTTTTGCTAAAAGTGACCCCTATAAATTCTTGTTCTACCATTTTGTGTGAAATCACCATTCTCATTGTGATTTTTACCATACTCAATATTTTGGAATGCTAATGCTTTAGTCAACAATATTTTTTTGTGTGTGGAGTCTGAATTGCTTAATAAAAGCTTTCAACTTGGAAACTTTCTACAGTCCAACTTTTTTCATAGTAGTTGTGGGTTTTGCTTTTTACATACGTATCTTTGTTTTTTCATTTTACATATATATGTCAATCATCCTTTATGTATTCATAATCTCAAAGTAAGATACTTAGCATTATTTTCCATCTCATGAATCAATTTTCTTATTCAATTACCAATAATGTAGGATTTTTCTTTTTGAAGTATTTTGTTTTCTGTGTGTGATATACTTTTTGTCCCTGAACTCCTCCCTTTTGGCCTTTTCTCTAAGTTGGTATTTTCATATTAAACAAATTTTGGTTCCCTTTCATTTCCTTTCAGGTATATATTTTAGATATTTTCTTAGTAACTATAATGGAAATTTTAAAAAATATCCTTAACTTTAACAATCTATCATGAATTGATATAAACATAAATTCTATAGGATAAAAATACTCAGCTCCTCTAGAGCTTCCTTTAGTTTTTGTATTGGGACATAACCCCTAAAAATGAATTCCTCTGCTTTTATTTTTTTAAATCTGGAATTGTCTTAATTTAATATTTATTATTGAAAGATTAATTTTCCAAGTATAGAATTCTTGGCTGACAACTTTTTTGTTTATTTTCATCACATTTTTATTATGTTATTCTGCTTCCTTCTGATCTCCATTGTTTCTGATGAGAAATAAGCAGTTATTCTTTTTGAGGATCAAAATGTGATAAGCAGGTGATAAGCAGCTAGGCTAATGACTCCCCAGAGATTGTTGAGCTTCATTAATGTGTTAATTCATGTCTTTCATCCAATTTGGGAAGCAGTAACCATTATTTATTCCAATATTCTTTTTGACTCTTGTCCCTTATGGAAATACCATTATGAAAATGTTGGACCACTTGATGCTTTTCCACAGTTCCTTTATAGTTTGTTCAAGTTTCTTCATCCTTTTTTATTTCTGCACTTCAGAGTGGATAATTTCAATTGTCCTATCTTCAAGTTCACTGGTTCATTCTTCTGTCAGCTTGAATCAGCTGTTGGAACTTTTTAGTGAAGATTTTATTTAAGTACTGTACTTTTCTGATAAGGAATTATAATTTGACTCCTTTACATAATATTTAATTTTTATCAATGTTCACATTCAGCTCATGTATCATTTTCATGGACTAATTTGTTCTTTGTGATTTACTTCAACTCCATGAGCATAATGAGGATAGATGACAGAAAGTATTTTCAATTAATTCCAATATTTATGTTTCCTGAGGAATGATTTCTGTCAAATTATGCTTTTCTTTTTAATGGGCTATCCACTCTTGTTTTTCTTTGTTGGTTTACTGATTTGGTAGTTAAAAATTGTATATTTTAATATTTATTATCTGTTAGCTCTGGAAAAGATACTTTTCTCCTTCCTCAAGTTTTGCCATTCTTCATAATTGATATTTATAGTCATCGTTTGTTTAATCACTTTTCCAAACTATGTTTTGAAGATGATATTCAATATCGCATGTGGCCCTGAAGTCTCTTTCCTTTAAGATGTTGTCAGTATTTTGACAAATTTCATTGAAATTCATAAGTTATTTAAAAAAACAGAAAGGAAAGGAGAGGAAAGGAGAAAGGAAAGGGGAAAACACAACCAACCAACCAAAAACATCCAACAAACAAAAACACCTTTTTCATACTTCACCAAAAGATTCTGTGCTAGAACATGACTTCAACACTTAACCATGGCATTTATTATAGAAGTCTAATTTATTTAAAACTTCCTGCTTGCACTGACCCTAGAAATCAGGCCTTAAAAGCATAGAGCATTTTTAGGCCTTTTCAAGCATGCAAACTGTCCTGCCATGCATGTGGTTTCATAAACTTCTCAGTATGTGCATAGAATATTTGATGCCCTAAATTTCAAAAGAAACTCACACATTAGCTTTCTATCCTGGAATTTATGATGTATATTAATAAGTATCAATGATAATATTTTGTCACAAGTTGCTGCAATTTTTAAAAAATCTTAAAATGATCATAAACACTATTTTTCCCCTTATTTTGTTCTGAGCTAGGAGAAATGTGGTGACTCATATTTTTTATACTTACCTTTTCAATATTCCACTCATGTTTTGCAAATTGAAAATGGATGATTTCATTCAATGTTGTAGGTGATAAATATAATTTATTTATGTGGTCCATGTTATCCATTTGTGATATTAAAGTGAGATACAAGATTCCATTTTATAGGAAATCTAATGCACAGTCTCAGAAAACTACATGTAATGACCAGAAATTGACAGGGCAGTCACTGAAATCATGGTCTTTTTGACCTGATGGTTCTTCCTTTTATTGCCATGGCAAACTGGCTTTGACATACACTCATTTTCCTCTTTCATGGTACCATCCAAATTCCTGAGTTACTAGGATGTTACCATTACCTAACTTGCACACCATAGGAATATAGATGGAGAAAGAAACAGACCTGGTTGAGGTAAAGGCATAGTGTTTGTGGGTAGCAATCTAGGTCATTTGGTGGATATTCCCTTATAACACTGTTTGAGTATTAAATGAGTTGTTACAGAAAGTACCTGGGACACGGAGTCCTGGACATAGCAAGAAATATATGAATTTTAGCCCTTGATGTTTGCTACTATTTGTCTTTGGTGCTTTTTTATTACTGATATACATGAATTCAAAATCTTTGGCATCGGCTATTGGGAGCTTATAAGCAATTATTAATAGGAACAGGAGTAGCTACATAATTTGGTGGTTCAAAGGAAAAATGAAAAGAAGAGGCCCACTCTTTGAAATGTAGGGAATATGTGATATTCATGGAACTAATTTATAAATTGTTTTACTTTCTTCTGAAGTCTCTTGATGAAGTTGTCATGGAAATTTTAATTTGTTCTTTAATATCATTCTAAAAAATGTAAAAATATAAACTATTAGCTTACATTTTTTCTGTTATTTTCTTTTTTTATTATCTTTTTTGAAGATATATAGATCACACAAAATGTTACATTAAAAAATATAAGAGATTCCCGTATACCCCACTCTACACCCCCCACTCCTTCTACCTTGACAACTTCTTTCATTAGTGTGGTATATTCATTGCATTTGATGAGTACATTTTGGAGCATTGCTATGCATATTAGCTTATATTTTACTGTTTATCTTAATATTCTGCAGCATATATTTTTAAATGCAAACATAAATTAATTTATGTGCATATTCTACTAATTTGTGATTCACTTTCACAGATAATGCAGCATGCATATGTATGCTGTTTTTCCAGAGACTGGTAATTGTGCACACAACTAACTCATTTTGCTTTTTAAATTTAATTTCTTGATCAACACATATTTACCTCCATTCTATACCATCTTTTTATGTTGTTACTGATGATTACGTAAGGGCTGAAAAGAAGTTATTGGTTGATCTATCTTTCTTTTCCTTCTACATTGTCATTTTTTCCCTGAGGTCTAAAGAAATCACATAAGTTCTTCAAAACTGAGGACCTTCCCTGGTTGTAGTAAAAGAGTTGGCAGTGTTAGAAAGACTTCACCAGTTTTTCTCATTTTTTATCATTCTCCTCTTTGAATATGGGGGAAGTGATACCTGATCCAAACCACGTGGTCAGTCTCTAGGAGCTGGAAAATGCAACAGAACAAATTCTTTACTTAAAAGGGACAGAGGTCTTCTGACCACTTGATTTTATCTGATTGAAACCCAAATCAGGCTTTTTACCTACAGAACTGTACTAAAAGTTTTTGTTGTTTTAATTTCCTAGGGATATGTTAATTCATTACTGTTGCAATAGAAAGTTAATACACTGAATAAAATCCTAAACTTCATTATCATTGTATCACATTTGAGTTGCCATACATGTAGGAGATATCAGAGAAGAGTGAAATATTGCCTATATCTTTTCACCTGAAACTGGAAACCATCCAGTCATCCTTGAGCTCTAGAAAGGTTACATTTTGGTATATTCAAACAAATAAATTTTATGAACAGCAATGCAAATGCATAATGTACAACTATATACAAAATATGAATGATCTTACAAATATTGAGGAAATAAACTGGACACAAAATAATGCATATTGCAAGATGGTATTTATTTTATATAAGAGTAAACACAAGTCATTGCCCCCTAATGGTACCATGGCATATACCTTGGGAGCTGGAACTGAAAGGAGACATGCCACTCTGATCTGATTCTTGAACTGAATGCTGGTAACTTGAGTCTGTGACGTGTATGGAAATATATTCAGCTGTATTGATATATTTTTTTGCAATCTTCTGTAAGAAAATATGCATCAGTATTTTAATCAAAGAAAGTAAATTCATCAAGGAGCTGGTGGGGATGAAAACCATTTTGCTCCAGTAGTAAATGACAACAACCTACTCCTTGGAGCAACCCAAAATGAGAGAAGGTATTTTTTCATATGTGTGGTAAGTTGACACTCCTAGCCTTGGCAAATATCTACTTGATTAGGGAACAAGAAATAATAATAAATTCAAAGAAAAACTTATCTGATAAAAAAATTGTGGTATCCAGAGAGAATTGTTCACTAAAATAGAATATGGAGTCCCAGTTATAATAGCAAATACTGATTTCCACCATCCTGACATAAAATTGTAATATTCAGAATCTAATTGTTTTGATATTTAAAAAAAAAGAGTAAAATGTAATATCCTTTGCATAGTGGAACTCAAGAATAATACCCAAATCTCATAAATACATTTAAATATTATTTGTTTTAAAATACTAATGTAATTATACATAGAGATTATTTTAGTAAAATTAATGTTTGCCTCCAAAACCAACTTAAGTAACAAAAGCTAGTTTCAAATTCTTCTTGTGGTAATAAGTTTTTTTTATCAACCTATGTTTTAGTTTCCTGTGCTGTGCAAGCAGTGGTTCAGCTTAAACAATAGGATTGTATGTGCTTACAGTTTTGTGGATAAAGAAAGTTAGCATCAAGGCAAAACCTGAAGACTGTGCTGTCCTAGGGTTGTCTGCCACAGACTCTGGGACATTCGTTTGTCCAATAGGAGGGAACATGGCAAAATATCCTGTAATCTCTCTTGCCTTTCAGGACTAGCTTTTTGTCTCCTATGGCTCACTCTCTCTCATGTCTGAATTCGTTCTACTTACAAGGGACACCTGTAATACAATTAAGACCCATCCTAATTGGGCTGGGCCACACATACCTTAAGTAACATAACCTCATCAGAAGACCTTTATTTACAATAAGTTCAGACCTACAGGAATGGGATATATATATAAGAACATGTTCTTCTGGGTAACATAGAGCTTTAAACCCTCACAGATCACACTCTGCATCCCCAAAACACATTTTTTATACATATGAATGCATTAATTCCTTCATAATATGAAAAAAAAACACAAAATCTTAAATCATTAAAAAAAATGCTTGGTACAAAGTTTGATCAAAATCAGTTATAGATATGGACTATCCGGGGCGCAATTCTCTGCCTGTGTATTTGTGATACCTAGAGAACAATTTACCTGTTTCTGATGGAGAGACAAGCATAGGATAAAGATTTATTCCCTTTGGGAAAAATAGGGGGGAGGGAGGGGAAGTCATGAGTTTCAAACATTTTTGAAGTCCTACGGGGTATACTCCCTTAGATTTCAAGGCCTGATAATCATCGACGGACTGAAATTTGGAAGCTCATCATTGATGAAGTGGCAGCACAACTCATTCCAAGATATTGTCTGACACCCATGCTCTGCTTGAAAACTGGGATGAGTCCTCCACCCTTTCCCAGCATCAGGATGGTGGAAAGGTTCTCAGTGAATGACCAGGGAACAGGATTTACCCTCAGAGCATTGGGGTGGTGGGCAGACTCTCCATAACCTGAGGCCCAAAGACGCTATCCTCTCCAAGTCCTGGGGTGGCAGCACTCTTCCTGAACAACGTGGTGGAAGGCAAAACCCTATGCAAGTGGCGGCAGACGCACCCTTCCCCAACACATGGGTGGGTCCACAGTCTTTACCCAACATGTCTTCAGCCCAGCCTCATCTCCTATGGTTCTGAACTTGAAGTGATTTTTCCTTTAATCTGTCCATCTTCTGTCCCATTTTTCAGGCTGGCAATAGTTCCATTTATACAATTGTGGAAAAAAATTGTAGTTACACATGTAGTTCCCAGGAGTCCAGACCATCAGACAAAATACCTTCCATGGATTCTTCCTAGATAACTGAATTTCCAATTCTGACTTCCACAGAAATTGCGGACTGGATTCATGTTCAGTTTAACCCTCAGTTGGAGCACAATTCTCTGGGGATTCACTTTCTGGAAACTCAGAATTTTCTAAATCATCAATTTCTGTTGTTTTTCTAAATCATCAATTTCTGTGTGTGTCCTTAAGAATTCATTTCTCAGCTTATCCCTGTCTTCTTTCATTTCAATAAAATCTGCCAGGAGGAATCAGGTTGCACTTTCAATATTTTGCTTATAAATATCCCTTGCAATATATCCAAGTTCATCACTTTCAAGTTCTGCCTTCCATCCCACATCAGAACATAATTTTGAAAATTTCTCAGTCACCATAAAACAAGGATCACCTTTCTTCCAGTTATCAATACCTTCTAGGGAAGAGTGTAAACAACAATATAAACTATAATCCATGCAGTGCAGCAGTGCTCCAAAATGTGTTCACCAAATGCAATGAATGTGCCACAATGATGAAAGAGGTTGTTGATATGGGAGGAGTGGGGGAGTTGGGGTTGGGGTATGTGGGAACCTCTTACATTTTTTAATGTAACATTTTTTGTGATCTGTGTATCTTTAAAAAAAGACATTTTAATAAAAATAAAAAATATAAAAAATTAAAAATCTTACTACTAAACTATAGTCCATACCTTAAAAAAATTCATCATTTCCTTCTAACTCTTTATCAGAAGTATCTTTATTATCCATATTTCTACCCACAGTCTTTTCAAAGAAAAGCAAGCTTTTACATCAATCATCTCACATTTTTTCCAGCCTCTACTCCTTAACAAATCCCAAAATTATTTCCACATTTTTGGTATTTGTAATAGGAATACCCCACTGTTTCAGTACTAAGATCTGTCTTAGTTTCCTAGGCTGCTCATGAACATATCAATGCAATGGTTCAGTTTAAACAAAAGGAATTTCACAAGTTATAGTTTTGAGGCTTAAACAATGTCCAAATCAAGCCAGGGTTTTGGAGTCCTTAGCTTGTCACATTGCAAGGCACACGGTGGTTTTTCCTAGACTCTCCTTACTCTTCTGGTATCAGCTCCTTTCCTCCTGCAGGTTCCTCTCTCTCATGTCTGAATTCATTCCATACACAAAAGACAAGAATGGGATTAGGACCTATCTAGATTGAGCTGGCCCACACACATACTTTAAATGAAGCAACCTCATCAGAGTCATACATGCAATGGATTCACACTCACAGGAATGGATTAGATTTAAGAGCATGTTTTTCAAGTTCTAACCAATACAACTTCTTTTTCTACTAAGAATTGGTGAAACAATATTAGGATAGTTTATTTTACTGGATTAGCATTTTGTTTGGTGTCATTGGGACACAAGCATCTTCATCAACTTTCTAACTGCTGAAATGATTTTCTAACAATATGTGCAATGTCCTTGACTCAACTTTTATCTGTTTTGTTGAGAGTAAAGAGAATAAATGCCATCATCTGAAGTCTAAAATACCTACCAGTCTGCATCTGCACATTCCTTTGAGTGACTGAGAAGGAAAATATTTATCAGCTGGTTCTGTGGATAATCTTTCCAGCCTTGGAGACACATTTAGAGAGAAAAAATTATGTAAGCTTTTTAAAAAAATATTCTAATGAGATCTCCTAATTGTGGTTTCTAATGAAATTCTTATATATGGAATGTATTTAGAGTGATACACCAGCTTCTCTATGTTGCTTATGGGAAAGGTATTGGAATTAGCAGACACATGTATGATCTGCTTATACATGTCATTCCCAGCTATATAATTGCTATAGTATAATTGCTGTAGTATAAAATGGAGATGCTCTCTACCCCTAAATACTGAACTGTTTTTAAGATAATGACCCTCCCATATGTTTGGTAACTTCATTTGTTCATCCTAGACCATAGTCCAAATTTATGTGGTAATGAAAACCTGGGCATCTGCACTGATAGTCACGGATTTCATGTTCTGCCTGTGTCTCACAGTTGCCTCATCTTTTTAACATCTAGTAAAATTTGATACTGGCAAACATCTCTATTCTTATGAGTTTAATTTACTTTCTTAGTGGCAAACTCTATTTCTGAATTCTGTGGCAAACATGAAACATATTAAATGCATTTAGAACCCATGGATTTATAACCCTAAGTAACATGTTAGTTTCAGTTTACCTCTTCTGTCCCAGAGGAATTATATGAAGGTACACAAATGTGTGTGTCAGAAATTTCAGTACCTTCAAACCTTGCTAATAGAATTATATCCTTCTTATTTACTACCTACATTTATTTTTACACAAATGTAATTCTGTGGGTAAGACTGAGGTCATAACGTATTAGAAAAAAATTAATTTTTTGTTGAGTGAATAGTGGAATTTGAGATCTTAGAAACCCTTATTTACTTCATTGCTTCATTTTTTTGTTGCAGCTTATCATGAATGCAGTGAAAATTTGTGAAACATTTGTTAGGGAATGGTTCAGAAATAGATAAAGGAGTAAAATTATTAAAGTTAAATAATTATTTTGGTTTTGGGAAGCAATTAAACAATTTGAGATTTCTTCATAATATATACAATGAATTGAAGAATTTAAAACTCTAATGAGGAAATAATATGATTATAGAGAATCTGGAATAATCCAGTAAAGGAATAAATGACAGTAAGAATTGAGAGGAAACTAGTATTCCTTCCTTGATAAAAGAGCCATCACAATGTTTGATGACCTGGAATAGTAGACTGCATGATCCAAGACTGGCTGTTATATACCTGATAATTTAATACAACCATCTTCAAGCCCTACTTTCCTACAAATTTACCAGTAAATTTAAACACATTTTTGCACCCAAACCTGTATTGAGTGATTGAATTAAAAATTTGAAAAATAACTTTTGAAATTCATACATATAAATTAAATATCCATTTGTTATTGAGTAAAGCTCTAGGGACAAATTATCTCCAAAATGCTTTTATTGCTGTTTTATTAATATTGTTAGTCAGTTTTATTATGTGACATTTAAATTAGGTGAATATGTCAGAAGAGTTTAAATATCTGTGCCAACTATTTTCATATTGTTGGAAGAACCTAAATGGATAGATATTTTGCAATGCCTGCACTTATTTGAATTTTTTTGAGAAGACATGGGTGTCTGTGTGCATATGTGTTTATAATTGCATATTTGCATAGGTATTCATTCAAGAAATTGTTTCCAGCATCCCAAGGATGAGATTTTAAGGCTGGAAATAAAAAGAAAACAGGACCATCATTGATTTTACATATAATATAGAAAGAAAATAAAATATGTGTACAAAAGATCATGTTGGACTGGACAACCAATATCTTGAACTTTATGAGATTGAATATCCCCTGATATAGACATTTTGTTAAAAATGCATAATTTTAATCCAAACTGTTGAAGTAAGAGTAGACTTATTATCATGAATGGTGCCAAGTACCTGAAATATATGGGATTGCAAAAATGAGAGAAAGTCATTCAAGCAGGACTCACTCCAAAATTAATGCTGATGTATTTCACCATTAGAGAGAGTATCATTTTTATTAATCTGGCCAAATCCAAGAATAAATCATTTTATCTTCCCTTAGTTACGGATGTATATTAAGTTCTTCCAGGTACAGCCACAGAGGATCCATGTTCAATTCCCAGTTAGAAGATATTTGCAAAGCCTTTTTCTATCAAAAACAGTCTACACAGCACCTTTTGTACCTTTACTGATAGGAACAAAAGCTGCAGAAAGTTGATGATATCTGAAAGCCAGAGATTCTACACTTTAAAATTTGAATAGGAGAAAAAAACCTGCAAACCAGTTTCAGTACAATGAAATGGAAATTATTTGAGATGTTGACACTTATATTGCAATTCTAAATGAAAGAGTCCAGATTAAAGAAGACTGTCCAGGTCCAGGGCAGAAGTCCTGCTGATCTTAGTGACTTCACTTCTATTAATATCTTCAAATGAAGTGAATTAGTACAAACTACTCCATTACAATAACAAAATATTATGTTAAGTATGTTTTGCATACAGATTAATAATCAATAGTTTAACAAAGAATTCATTCCAAGTGAGAAACTAGTTTTCCCAATGGTGATTAACCCATTCGATGGTCACCAAATTTCCATGAGCTCTCACCATAATTTTATCTCCTTTGTATTTAAATGAGACCATGTGAAGACATTTTGGTAGTGATGTATTCTGCACTCAGAAAAAAAAACATTTAGGAGCCAGTATTCTTGACTCCAGCATTCTTTTTTCCCTGCTGCAGCAAATCTGAAAGACATGCATTAAGCTGGCAGGAATACACACAGGGAATTTTTGAGTAACTGCCCAGAGAACAAATTCCTTAGAGGTTCTTACAACCCTAACTAGATTTAGCTTAAGCTGGAAATAAAATTGAGTAGGTGAAGACGTTCAGATTTCAGGATTCATGTGTTATCACTGCAAAATGCAGCTTAATCTGCTTAATTCATTGACTAAGTTTATCTCTACAAAGACTGATAGATAATAATAGGAGTACAGATTAGCATAAACTTTTGAAGTTTTCCTGATTCTGTAATAGTGTAGAATGGATGAACAGCAATCCCTCAAAAACACACCTAATTAGAGCTTCTCACTGCTTCAGTATAATACACTACAGTAACCGAAATAGTTAAAGTATAAATTTGTACCTCAGCTTTTTACCCCTTAACCAAAGATGTAAGATAATGCTTAAGAAAATTATGCAATCATATTCTAGGGAATATCAAAAACAATTATGAACTCCACTGTGAATTCAGTATTCTTGTTACGAGAACTAGAATAGCTGTTCTAGACAGTCCCCTCTTCTATACGTCCATCTTAGAATAAGTTCCAAATTTTATACCAAAGTCCTGCAATCGTTATCCCACAAATTCTCCTCTCATCTCAGATGACTATGTATCCTACTTTTTAGGAACATAGGGCCATCATAGAATCATTATTTCAGTCTCAAGCCTCCTCATCAATAATCATAACCAAAAACCATATCACCTTCATGCCTTCCTGCCCAATGAGAAAAATATATTCAAGGGCTCCAACTGAATTTTTTTAGGTACTTCTTGAATCCTCAGAAACTCTGCTTCTAACTCCCATAGCCAGAGCACCCTCAAAATATTTATGGGTCCTGCTAAGGTTTAATGAGAGTTTTTGCTCTAAAATTAAAACAATGGAGAGGATTACAAAATCCTGTTTTCTTCTTATTTGTATGACAATGAAAATTAGATATGTTAGAAATTTTTAAGTTGTTAGAGTTGTTTGGAGCCATTGCTAGAAATTCTCACTAGAAGTTGGTCTTATGAGAATGTTTTTCCTGACATTCTCTTATATAGACAGAACTCCAACCAAACAACATGGCTAACAAAAGCCATGCCCTACATAATTGTGTTTCAATGGATCCTCAAGGACACTTTTTGCTCAAAAAAGTTTTCTAATGGTGGATCTTTCTGTGGGTATGGAGGGTGCACATCCTATCCATCATCATCTCCTTGTGTACAGGAGCAACCTGAACCTAAAGTGCCAAGTGAACTATACCAACTCAAATGATCCTTGGCAAGATTGCAACGAAGGCCACATTGGAGGCTGAGGGAGAGGGAATGGAAGTGGAGTCCTCATTCCTACAGAGTTTATCTTCTTTATCCTCTAGGTATATTTTACAGGGAGGGGCTGGCTGAGCATGATTTTTCAATGGCTTTTTCACAGAAACATAGACTATCACTATGTGTGAACTTCCATCTGAGAAGAAAGACTAATCTATTCCTCCATATCTTTTATGATAAACTGACTTTTAGCCACTCATGCAAAAGGAAATGTTTATATCCATGCATTTTAAATCATTCAACTGAGAGTAAGAATCATGGGAATCCGGTCCCCTAAGTTTTCAAAATCATTAATTAAAAGGTTGCTGTTATCAGGATATTTAGGTTGTGTTTATTTTG
This sequence comes from Dasypus novemcinctus, assembly GCF_030445035.2. Lineage (NCBI taxonomy): Eukaryota > Metazoa > Chordata > Mammalia > Cingulata > Dasypodidae > Dasypus > Dasypus novemcinctus. The sequence continues at coordinate 9,990,142 of NC_080703.1, forward strand.
TTTTAATAGTGAATCATATATTGAATTAGCCTATATATTGTGATAAAAATTATACCTCATGTAGTTATCTTTTCTGGTGACCTTCATTCCTTCTATAAATCCATATTTCCATCTAGAATCACTTTCCCTTTCCCTTAAAGCCTCCTTTTCTATATTATTCTGTGAGTGTGCTGGCAATGAATTTTGTTAGTTTTGTATGAATGAAAACATCCATACTTTCTCTTTTTAAAGATATCCTTGCTGTATGCTTGACAATTTTTTCTTTCACAAATTTTACTTTCATATGAAGTCCACTGGCTCTTTGCTTGCATTGGTTCTGATGTGTAGAATGAAGTCATTCTTATCTTCTTTCCTTGTACAACTATTTATTTTGCAACCATGTACTCTTCAGAAGAGGAAACTGAGACACAGAGTAGTTGAGATACTTGCCTAAGAAGACATGGATTGGCCAGAAGTCAAAAATTTTTTACCAACAATGTCACAGCAATAAGTATGTCAGCCATGAAAACATTTCTCTCAATTTAATTTGGAAAATATATTCTAAGCATTTTCTATGCAAAATACACTAGCTTGATTTTTTCATATGCATCTCTCCTAATAATATTTTATATAAGTCTCTTTAACAGGCCCTGATAAGTTAATTGTCATTCAGAAAGTCATATGATTAAAAAGTGGAAGAATTGAGAATCATATCCAATTTCATTCCTTTCAAGTATAATTAATCTAGCATTTTAGTGTATCCCATTCATGTAGAGGATGTCCCTGTTCAGAAGTTGAGACTTCTGCTTAGACTTCTTTCCATCCTGCAGTCAAAGAGAAATTACAAAATCAAAGAAGACTAGGTCATGCTTAGGCAGGTTTCCAGCAGAAGTATCAGTTAGGAGATATTTGCTTCTCTCCATCCTCTTCCCTCTTCAGCTGCTGAACGTCGGATATGTCCGAGGAGTAAACCCTGCCTTCCCTGATGATAGAAAGTTCCTAAACAATCCAGACCTGGTCTGCATCAGCACTTCCTCACCCATCCAGGGTGACACATCACAGCACCAGTTTTTGATGAAATGCAAAAACATTATGATCAGAGCTCAGGATTAGAAATCAAATCACACTGGACTCTAATCTGAGCACTACTAATTCTTAGTTTTGCCCATGGCCACATTTGCTTTGATATAAAGTAGAAATAATAAGAACTTCATCATGGGGATATTAGAATCAGAACAGATACCACAGTTTAAAAACTGGCTGATATATAAAAGTGCTCATTACATAGTAGTTTTAATGATAGTTAATTTCATTTATCCCTTACTATTTTTTCCAGGAATCTTAACTTCACTGTTACATATTTTATAGGGTAGATCAAAGACTCCTAGAAAGATTTCAGTATTATAATTACTTGTGAGTAATTACTGAATACTTCTAAACTTGGCCTTTGTTTTTCTCCTAATTTCAGCATTTTCCCACAATCCTACCATCCACAAGAGAAATGCAGACTACTTACACATACGAGCTGAGAACATTTTTGCCAGGACCAAGGCACTGTTACACTATGAGCTCTCTGTTATGTGCAGAAGAGGACAACAGACAACAAAGGGATGATTCTTTGTCAGACATCATTCTACACATTGCCTGTATGATCTCCTGTAAACCCACAACAGTCCTATGAGATAGTCTCCTTCTCACCCCCTTTTTGCAATTGTGAAAAATGAAGCATAAAGAAGCTATGAACCTTGCCCAAGGTCAGATAGTCTTAAGTAGAAGACCCAGCCCTGGAGGTGCAGTTTTGTGGACTCTGAAGAATTTCCTCTTTCCGCATGCGAGAATGTTAATATTAGGGAGCATGTTCTCTAGCCTGCATGTGTCTATCCTCAGGGCATCAGCAGTAGAATAGCAGTTTTAATGGCCTAGGCATTTTCACATTTTATTTTTTTTAATCCTCCCTATGACTCTGTGAGACAAGCAATAAGATTGTTTTATATATTCTAATAATCTCTTGCTCATTCACCTATGACTAAATTGTTATGCCTTATTTTCCAGATTCTAGGGTGACTTCCAGGCTGCAGGCATAAGATGCTTCTAGTCTAGCACTGCAGGCTCTGTGCCCAGCACCCTTGATCACAGATGCCACAGCCACAAGAGAGAAGAGGAGAAAACTTGTTTGCTGCCAACTTGGATGCAGCTGCTAATTCTAACCGTCTGGGAATAGAAAGTTCAGAGCATCCCTAACTCCTTCTTCAGCTTGAGCAATATTCTTTAAATATTTGCCTTTAATCATTCATGAAAATATTCATGAGGACAGAGTCTGGGGATTACTGAGCCTGCAATATCACCTAAACACAATGAACCACAGATTATAAATGCTCTTTGTTTCTAAATTGCTATCCCATCATCCATCCAGATTCTGAGTGAAAACAGGAGCTATCACCAGTCTATCACAGGCTTTCTATAAAGTAAAGACTGAAAAAAGCAGACCTCAGGGACCTGCTACTCCAGGACAACTGTCATTTGTTGCTGAGTTCATGGTACTTGCAATTCCCAATTATTCTGCATTAACACAGTTTGCTATTTTCAGGTCTTTAAATCGTGTTATAGCAAAGATCAAGAGATTTTCTTTATATACGTTATCTGGTCACCAAGAAAATAATACTGACATGTGCAGCAAGGAAGTTTGGGAAAAGATGTCTTTCAATGGTTTGGTTTCTCCCCATCCATTTTTTGAAGCCTAAAGTTTGGGAAGTTCTGAGTCAAGAACTTCTTATCTGAGCTGGGAGGCTGATGGCCTACATTCACTGGTTGATGTGAACCTATAGAACAAAGATAAACACACCCCACAAACTGAGATTTACTTAGGAAGCCCTCTAAAGATTCATTCTGAAGTCACTAATGAAGTACAGAAACACTACACTTAAGGTAAAAATGGCTGAACTTGCAAAGCAATAGGTAGTGATGGGTCAGAATCTGTTTTCTACAAATATGGGATAAACTTGTTATTTCTTCCCCAAATGCATTCAGAGAGATAGGCATAATCGGTGAATTCTAATTAGTATTTTTCTCTCTAGGTGAGTCTAGAGTTCAATTTCAGGTAATTTATATTTAAACATCTATTTCATCTGTCACAGTGAGTTTTTTTAAAAAATAAATAATGACTAGCATACCCATTCTACTTAGAATAGCATTCACTTGAAGTATTATGGACCCAGACATGAGATAAGTAAATAAAACTTTCTTTTGTTAAGTTATCTTGCTGAATATAAAGGGAAAATATTCTCACAGAAAATCATGTCATAAAATTTATGAAAGGAAACAATAATCTTCCTTAATCCCATAATCAGATAAGCCTATTGGTATTTAGTGTATGTTCTTTAGATCTGTTCTAAGTATATATGTCTTTTTAGACTTAGTATCATTATATATGTCATTATATATTTACCTTTTCCACTCAGCATGATATTAAAATCTCTTTCCATGTCATTAATCTTCTTGCAATTCACTTTAATGTCCACCTAATACTTCATAACCATACATGACAATGCATTTAAATGTACACCTTTATGTAGACATTTGGTTTGTCTTACTTTTCCTCTGTTACTTAAAAAAATGTGAAATGCAACCTGTATGTGAAGTTTTGGCCATATATTTTTCTAGTATAGATTCTGAAAATAAGGAATACTGAAACTTTTATATCAGTACATACTCAACAGTATTGGATAACATAGGACTCATTAATGTTTGCTAATTTGCCAATTAAATATTCATTATTTTAAAATTGCATATATTGATGACATATGAAGTGAAGGCAGTTTTAGATGTCTAATTTTTTCCTGAGGATTACCTTTTCATTAATTTTAGTGTATCTTCGTAAAGACCTTTCATTGTTTTTCAAAGAAATTTCTGTTAGAATAATGGCTGTCTGTGACACTTGTTGCAACTATTTTTCCAGTGAGTTTCATGACTACATGTAGTTGAATCTATCACTTTTTTTCTTTTATGCCACTTTATTTTTGTATAACTCCAGGGGTATTCTACCCCATTGAGAGATTAAATTCATATCTATTTCTACATTTTTTTTGTTTTATACTAATTTATGGTTTAAATTTTAAGGCACTCGACTCTCCTTTTTATTTTATTTGAATTTTCAGACTGGCATGAGTAGAAGACTTACTTTGTTTTGAAAAATATATATCAGTTATTTAAAAAGTTTTATTTCCTCCACTAAACTATACCTAATATTCTTTAAAATACTTTAAAAATTAGGATTTTTTCCTTTTTTTGTCTTTATTTTTTTTTAATATTACATTTAAAAAAATGAGGTCCTCATATACCTCCCACCACCCTCACCTCACTCCTCCCATAACAACAACCTCCTCCATCATCATGGGACATTCATTGCACTTGGTTAATACATCTCTGAGCACTGCTGCACCACATGGTCAGTGGTCTACATTATAATTTAAAATCAGCATCTTTTGGGGATTGGTTCATACTTCCTTCTCATTGATCTTTTCTGTGTTCATTAGTTTTATTAGCATTTTATAAGCTGATGTTCTTTTGAAATTATTTGTCAACTAATATTTTGTCTGTTTTACTGATTTCTGTTTCAAATATTTTCTTAATATAATTGACTGTTTTTCTAGTTTCTTGGTGACTACTTTGTTCACTTATTTTCTCTCATTTAATTTGTTTACTCAATTCGTGTTATGCAAGCTAGTATTTCAGGGATAAAAGTATTGATACATGATTTCTCCTTTTTTGTTCTTTTACCAGTAATTTGGAAGTATTAGTAATTTAGCTTAGGTTAAAAATTTTTACTTAGGTTAAAATATACTTCAATTTCTCTGTTCTTTGTTTTTTTTCCTTTATTACATATATATAAAAAAGTTAGGCTCAATAAGACTAAGTCCCATACACAGCATCACATGGCTACTGGTAGTCTTTGAATACAGAATACAAAAACATCTACTGTCTATTCTAATGAATACACATATCTAATAAATCCTGGTGCCTTTGTTTTCTTTTCTAAGAAGTGCCTGTTTGCATTTTAAAATAGATCCAGAGAATGTTTCATAAATTCCTTAAATTGACTTTTTTTTTTGCAAAATTTCTGAAATCAACATATGACAGAAGTTTCCCAAATAGTGAATTCCAGATTATCAAATACCTTTGTATTGCATCATGCTGCCTGTTTTATCTTCTTCCTGATAGCTTTCTTCCAGAGGAAGTCAATAAAGAATTTATGTTTGTCTTATTCAATAGTGAGTCCGTGTCGCTCGCTTGAGGTAACAAATCTATCAGGATGTATCCTATTGTAGCTTCATATATTCATTCAGTTCAGCTGATTTGGAATACGACTAAACATTCCTAATTTCAAAGTAAACTCACCCTGATGTTTTATAGGCACCCTGAAACAAGTTATAAATATCAATTAAAACAAGTTTGGCAACTTAGCCTTAGCAGCATGAGTGATGATAGAAGAGACACATGAGAACAGACTTGTGAATTTTAGTCTCTAATACAGATTCATTTTTCATTCTTTTTAAATTTATTAGACAAGATGTAGGTTTACAGAATAATCATGCATAAAATACAGGATATTTTATGGTATATAAGTATACCATCCAAATATTAACCATTGCCTTGGTGTGGGACAGTTGTTACAATAGACGATAGCAGATTTTTATAATTGTATTTTGAACTAGAGTCCATGGTTTAACTTAGTGTTCATTGTATAGTCTATTTATTTTGTTTATTTTTATTCTATAAGACATGTCCTTTTTTTATTGCTGTTTTCCATGGGAGAACATACTATGGCAATGACTGGATGACCCTTCAGTCATATATTATTTCAGGAAAGGTGCCTGGAATGTCATCAGTCATAAAGCAGTATGTATGTGCATGTGTATGTAGAATTGACCTATGTAATCAATATATGACTCAAAATTTACCCAACATTAAGTTTATGATTTATCTGCTCAGCATTTCCAACAATCATATGGAAAACATTTTATCTGACAGATATATTATTCTCTTGATCAAAATTTTTCTAATGCCAGTGCAATCCCTGTGCCATTTGCAGATAAATCAGTTATCCAAATGCAAACTTTGATTCATGGAACAGTGAACAATGTGAGAGAATTCATCCTGCTGGGTCTGACACAGAACCCAGACATGCAGAAACTCTTGTTTGTTGTGTTTACACTCATCTACTTTTGTGGCAGCTTGCTCGGTCGGTAGAGGTGGGGTCTGGCTGCGGACAAGGGGTCGGTCCAGCTCTGGACGAGGGGTCAGTCCCACTTGGGATGAGGGGTTGGTCCGGCAGCAGACGAGGGATCGGTCTCACAAGGGGTTGCGCGGTTCGGCTGACGGGGTCGCCCGGCGAAGCCGGTGATGAAGGGGTCGCCCGGCGAAGCGGGCGACGAAGGGGTCACCCAGAGAAGCGGGTGACGAAGGGGTCACCCAGAGAAGCAGGCGACGAACTGGGGACAAGGGAGGCCAGGCCCTTGTCGGGGGCTCTCAGGACTGGAGGGCACACGGCAGAAGAACTACCGCGGGGACAAGGTAAACACGCAAGTCCACTTTATTGAGGGAGAGGCGACAGTTTTATAGGGGCTGGGGAAGGCTGATTGGTCGAAGCCACGCCCTGTTCTGATTGGTTGCCAGAGAAAGGTCAGTGGGCGGTACTGGATGGGGGAGGGGTGGTGATTAGGGATTGGCTGTCGCTGTTGCTGGGGGAAGTGGCAGGGTTTAGTGATTGGTGGCTGCTGTTGCTGGGGTAGAGGGCAGACTTGAGTTTCCCGTCCACGCCTGGCTGTTGCTGCTGTCAGGGGGAGGGAAAAGGGCAGACTGGATTTTTCCGCCCACGCCTGGCTGTTGCTGCTGTCGGGGGAGGGGAAAAGGGCAGACTGGAATTTTCCGCCCTGCGCCTGCGCAGGGAGAAAGAAGGCATCGTGTGGCGCTATCTGGGAGGAGGGGCAGCCATGGAAGCATGGCTGCTGAGAAGGGGAGACCCGAGGGCACTCTGCGCCCATGCCGAGCTTCCTTCAGGGGTGGCGGTGGGCCCGACCAACCACCCTATTACAGGGACAGCGGTTTGGAATAGGCCTACCACGGCCGCCGCCCCCCGCCAGGTCAGCAAACCACACTTCAGCCCGAGGGGCGACCGCATACTTTCTCACCCTTGTGGGCAACCTACTCATTGTAGTGACCATTGCCACCAGCCCAGCACTCCGCACCCCCATGTATTTCTTTCTGTCATTTTTATCCTTCGTAGATTTTACCTGTTCTTCTATCACAGCCCCCAAAATGATATTTGATTTACTCGCTGAAAAGAAAACTATCTCCTTCAATGGGTGCATGACTCAGCTCTTTTTGGAGCATTTAATCAGTGGAGCTGAGCTCATTCTCCTCACAGTGATGGCCTATGACCGCTACCTGGCTATCTGCAGGCCCCTGCACTACATGATCAAAATGAACTGGCAGATGTGTGGTCTCTTGGTGGCAGTGTCCTGGGCTGGGGGATTTCTTCATGCCCTGATTCAAATCCTTTTTATGCTGTGGTTATCTTTCTGTGGTCCCAATGTCATTGACCATTTCTTCTGTGATTTTGACCCTGTGCTGAAACTCTCCTGCATTGATACTCACATCCTAGGACTCTTTGTTGCTGCCAACACTGGCTTCATGTGTGCGCTCATTTTTTCTATTCTTATTACCTCCTATGTCCTCATCCTTTGCACCCTCAGAACTCAGAGCTCTGAAGGGCGGCGGAAGGCTCTCTCTACCTGTGCCCCACATATTACCGTGGTCATCTTACTTTTTGTGCCCTGTATGTTTATATACCTTCGGCCCACGGGCACCTTTCCCATTGATAAAGCAGTGGCTGTATTTTATACGATGATCACACCCATGTTAAACCCTTTAATCTACACACTCAGAAATGCAGAGGTGAAAAATGCAATGAGGAAGCTCTGGAGCCAAAAAGTAAGCTTTTTGTTCTTTTACAAGTAATTTGGAAGTGTGTAAATAAATAAGATAAAATAAAGTCAATTCATATTTTAAGAGCAATTGGGTCTAAAGCAAAATAAATGGCCTTGTCTTCAGAATATGAGGGTTAATTACATATTATCTCCTTGTTATCTGAAATCTTTAATGGTTCCTCTTTCATAATTTGTGACTCTAGTCCAATCCAATTAGAAAATTCATTACAAGTACAAATTAATAATCAGTGGAATTCGGTTAATTTAAATGAAATTTCTGCATTGTTCAGAAAATATATGGCATTATATATTCTATACAAAAATTATCTGTAAATCTTCAGGTGAAGATTATGTAACTAATAGACCAAGCACTTTAAATATATTAAAAAAAAACAGTTTTATAGTTAGAATTTTGTTAAAAGTGCATTGTGTTAACCTTAACTTCTGCCATCAGTGTAGACAATTTTTTTGTGTGTAGGAAATAAGGAACACCCAGTAATTAATGGGTTTGGAGGAAAAAGAGAAAAGCATAAAGGCAGGAATCATCCCATAATTAATGCTGTTGTTTTGTACAAGCCACAAAGCACCAATCACATAGTAACCCAGGTTCTGCTCAGAAAAATTATTTTCTCTGAGTAAAGCCAAGAAGAGATATTAAATTATTTGAGGTGCGGCCATCAAGCAACTTTGCACATGACATTTCCAGATAAAATACATATGAGGAGCAATTTTTCTGCCAAAGGAATCCCCAAAAACTTCACCTTCAAAATAGCTTTTATTCAATAGATTACAGCCTTAGCTAATAGGGTTAAAAATAGAGAGTTTATGATATATGAGTAATCAAGGCAGAAAGTCTGTACATTCAAATTTGAATAGAGAATTGCAGACTAACGGCCTACCAATGAAATAAGTAGTCATTTGAGATGTGGCCACTTACAGGACAATTCTAAGGGAATGAATCTGGATAAAAGGAGAGGTTCCAGATTGCCCAGGCAGATATCTTGCCTAAATTTGATATAACATTCTGTGTTTGTTAGGATGGAATTAACCCAAATTACTTCTCAGTCATTTCTATATCTCTTGTTTTATATATATTATATGTATACTAATATGCTGCAGTTAGAAAACAATTCTGAATTGGAGGACAGGTTTTTCTCAATTGTGAGCAAAACATTTGTTCATTATCAAATATACGTATACTTCAACCCCTTATCCATGTTTTCAGACCCATTTTGTCTAAGAAGGGCCATATGCCTAGCTTGCAGATATGTGTGGCACTAGAGGATGAAACCTACAAGGGCCAGTGTACTATGATGCAGCTTCTATTTTCCCTTTGGCAGCAAGCCTAGAAGAAATGCAATGGGAAGGCTATACAGAGAAAGCTACTCAGACGACTGAATAACTACACAGATGACAAATGACTTACATGACCCCCAAATCCTCTGTGAATTTTGCCTGTACAGAAAATAAAATTATTTATTTTAAGCCATGGAGATTTCAGCATTCATTATTTACTACATCAAAACACACTTTATCTTGGCTCAGGAGGCAAGATGACATCAATTTTAGTGGGCCCTCACCACCTATCTTGCAAAAAATGGCTGAGAAGGGCAAGATCCCGCCTTAGTGAGCTGTTCTGGGAACCCACAGAGCAGGAGGTTTCAGGGCATCAATCTGGAGAGAACAAGACAAAGAGATAAAAAGCCCAAAGGAAAACCGTGATTTTCTCACTCCAGAGGCTGGAAGCCACAGGTTGCTAAGCCCCACCCTCAAGGCAAAAATCTGCTTTGAACCCCCTGACTCCCACCAGCAACTGAGTGGGAGGGAGCATGCTCTGGGAGTAAGAGGGTCCTGGTGAAGGGTGTGTTGTGGAATTTAAGAGAAGTTCAATTATTTGAGTATAGAGAGGCCAGGACTCAGGAATGATTTTGAGAAGGAAAAATGGTTTATTGACGGCCGGCCGGACTCGGGAGCTTTCAGTTTGAATCCCGAGCCCCGAACAAGATTTTCAAACGTCTTTTATACAGAGAGGAAAGGCCAAATGGTCCCTTTGTTTCAGTTCTCAATAGGCTTCAATTAGCATATATCTTCCACATCTTAGGTAAGCTTTTAGCATGGACTCCAGACATTCTAGATAAGCCTTTAGCATATTTGGTTTTTGCATTTCCCCTAAATACTTAAAGTTTATAGCCCTAGCATTGTTAAACATTTCCTGGGACTGGAGCCGCTGCTGGTCCCTAAGAGCAGGAATGCAGCCTCTTACCGTTCCACACCCACAAGTCAAACAACTTAGTTATCTCTGAAGAGACAAAGAGCCTTCCACCCATTGCCCACATCAGGTGGAGAGGGGTTTCCTTTCTGTGTGTTTGATTATCTGGTCCCCCATTGAACTTTAGGGAGCATGCCAGCTGGCAGAGGTGGCCCAGGGAAGAGGTGAGGGGTGAATCTGCTCGGGCTGCCTCATTTACCTAGCTGACCTGGAAGAGAGAACCTTGGGCTTGAAGAGGGGACAGTCAGGCAATTGACTAGTCTGGGGCTGAAAACTATCAGAATTCCAACTCCCCTAAGGGATGTGGGTAGTAGGAAGCACTTAACCTTCTAAGGGACTATTCAGGGTCCCGAGGAAGGAGGGGGAAATCTTGAAGAAGGTTGAGAATACTTTTCTGTAGTAGTTTCAGATTTGAATTTCAGGAGGGAACTCAACCTGACTAGGAGAAGTGAGGGAAGATCCCATCACACAGGCTATTGTGTCCTGCTGCCCTGAGAGAGAAAGCAATAAGAATAGAAAGGGGGCAGGGATGGACAAGCTCCAAAACAGCAGGAATCTACCCAACTGCAAAGAGTCAAACCTGCCCTGAGCAAAGTGACTGAATAGCCCTCTAGCCAACAAGCCCAATGATAAAAGTTAGCTCAGTGGAGGAATCTCTGCTTTGAATACAAAAGGTCCCTGGCTTGATTCCCAGCTCTTCTTAGGGTGTGATCAGCTGAGTTATCAAATACCCAGCTGATACTTTAGGACAGAGAACACATAGATAGTGTTTTTGTATTAGCTTCTCTTGGATCTCTTATTTTCCTGAAAAAGGTTCTTTTTTTAAAAAATTCTTTCATTTTTCATGTAATATTTTTTACATCCTTTCATTTTTAACCCACTTGTGTCTTTGGTTATTTATTTATGTATTTATTTTAATTGTTTTTTGTTGAAGATACATAGATCACAAAAAAATGTTACATTAAAAAATATAAGAGGTTCCCGTATATCCCACACCCCATCCCCCCAGTCCTCCCACATAAACAACCTCTTTCATCATTGTGGCACATTCATTGAATTTGGTGAATACATTTAGGAGCACTGCCGTACCACATGAATAATAGTTTACATTGTAGTTTACACTCTACCCAAGTCCATTCAGTGGGTTATGGCAGGATATACAATGTCCAGCATCTGTCACTGCAGTATCATTTAGGAAAACTCCAAACCCCCAAAATGCCCCCACATCCCATCTCTCCTTCCATCTCCCTGCCCTCAGCAACTATTGTGACCACTTTCTCCATATCAATGATACAATTTCTTCCATTACTAGTCACAGTAGTTCTATAGTAGAATACCAGTAAGTCCACTCTAATCTACATATTATTCCTTCATTCTGTGGACATTGGGTTGGTGATGTCCACTCCACCTCTAAATCAAGAGAGGGCTTACCCATGTCAGCTAACAGGGAGGTGAAGATGGTCAACCACCACACCAGGGAACCAAGAGTGCCTACAAATCCAACCAGGAGAATTCCATCCATCAAAAAGGTTTTTTTAAAAAATTTAACTTAGTTTATTCAATGAAACCCTATTCAAAACCTGCAGAGGGCAGGCTGCAGGGTAATTGATTAATGAACATTGGCCAGCTGTGAAGCTTCTCAGAGGCCTAAGAGGGAAAACTGTTTTCCTAATATTTTGCTTGTTTTCTCATTGTTCTTTCTTTTTCCTCTTTCTTCCCCTTCCTTTTATTTTTTTAAATTAGGTGATGCTATCTTGTTCTTGTTTTCTGTGTTTCCCCCTTCCTTTGTTTCCCTTTTTTTGTATACTAATTTTTTCTACCTACACTATTTCTTTTCCTCCCTTAATCTTCCAATCTTCCTGTTTTTGTTCTTACATTCCACCTCTCTTTGTTTAGTCTTCAATTTTTCTTGTTTTTATTTCTATCTCCCCATTCTCTGTTTTCTTTCTTTTTTAAACTACTTTTCTTATAGTCTTTTTGTTTTCCCTCTTTTCTTACCATTGTGGCCTTTTAATTCATTCTAGATATTTTTCTCTATTCAGTTTTCCATTACATTGTTTATATGCCACTTTTTCATTCTTATTCTTCTGCACTTCTTGCATGAGATAATTATTCCTTCTCCTAAGTCTTGTATGTTTCCTCTTCTACCCCTCTACTATTATTATTACTTATCCTTTTTATTTTCTTGTCTCTTTCTCTTTCTCAGGCCCTAATCTTTTTCTTTCAAGGGAACATAAACAAGAGCAAGGAAATAGAATAAGTGGAACAAAGTTTCAAAGATAAAACTTAACACACACTCAAAAACAACAATTAAATAAAACCCCAGGGTATAGAGAAACAAATCAACAGAATAAATGCATCAAGATAAAGAGATGCCTAAACACAAACAAAAATTTATAAACCATAGTAAGGAACAGGAAGACATGACCCAGTCCAATGAACAAACTAAAAACCAGAAGGAGATGCAGAACATGGAAAAAACTAATCAGAGCTGTCCAAGCAAATATCATGAACCAATTAATGAAGTGAAGGAAGAGATTAAGGATATTAAGAAGACACTGGGAGAACATACTGAATATATTGTAAACATATAGAAAAAGATAACAGATATGTTGATGAAAGGTGCAATACACTGCAAGCACATAACAGTAGATTTAACAGGCAGAGGAAAGAATTAATTATGTGGAAGACAGTACATCTGAAATCAAACAGATAGATAAAAAAACAGAAAAAATCAAGCAATGTTTAGGAATCTGAACGACAAGATGCTTAAACATATGCATTATAGGCATCCCAGAGGGAGAAGAGAAGGAAAAGGGGACAGAAGGAGAGTTAGAGGAAATAATAGCTGAAAAATTCCCAACCCTATTGAGGGAGATGGATGTACATGTCCAGGAAGTGCAGCACACTCCAAACAGTATAAATACCAACAGGCCTACTCCAAGATTCATACTTGTCAAATTGTTCAATGCTTGAGACAGAGAATACTGAAAGCAGCCAGAGAAAAGAGAACTATCACATACAAGGGAAGCTCAATAAGATTAAATGCTGATCTTCACCTGAAACTATGGCGGCAAGAAGGCAGTGTCATAACACAATTAAGCTGCTTAAAGAAAAAAAAAGTTCCAGCCAAGAATTCTCTATCCAGCAAACCTGGCATTCAGAAATGATGGCGAATTCAAAATATTCACAGAAAACAGAATTTAAGAGAGTATTCCAATAAGAAACCATCCTTCAAGAACTATGAAAGGGAGTACTGCAAGTTAAATGGAATAAACAGCAGAGAGAGACTTGGAAAAGAGTATAAGAAAAATTAAAAAAACAAAGAACAAAAACAACATATGACATTAAAAAAACCCAAAGAAAATATAGTTAATGTAAATAATTCCTTTACAGTAATAACACTGAATATTAATGAATTAAACTCACCCATCAAGAGACAGAGACTGGCAGAATGGATAAGGAAATGTGAGCCATCAATATGCTGTCTACAAGAAACCCACCTTAGGCCCAGGGATTCAAGGAGGCTGAAAGTGAATGGCTGGAAAACAATTTTACAAGCAAACAGCAACAATGAAAGGGCAGGAGTAGCTATACTAATATCAGATTAAACAGACTTTGAATGCAGAGTTATTGTAAGAGACAAAAGTAGGCATGATATATTAGTAAAAGGGGTAATCTTTCAAGAAGAAAGAACAATCTTAAACATGTATGCACCTAAGCATGGCACACGGCACATGGCAAAAACTGGAAAAATGAAGGGGAGAAATAGATACCTGTACCATTATATTGGGGAATTTTAATATACCATTATCACCATTAGAACATCTTAACAGAAAATCAATAAAGAAACAAAGATTTTGAAAAATACATTAGAGGATCTGGACATACTAGACATATACAGAGCACAACACCCAAATAGAGCAAGATATACTTTCTTCTCAATGTCACATGGAACATTCTCCAAGATAGACCACATGCTGGCCAAAAACAACTCTCAATGAATTCAGAAGGATTGAAATTATACAAAGTAATTTCATTGACCACAATGGAATGAAGCTGGAAATCAGTAAGGGCCAGAGAACCAGATTAGGCACAAAGACATGGAAGTTAAATACAACACATTCTTATACAAACAGTGGGTCAAGGAGGAAATTACAAAAAGATATCAGTAACTACCTTGAAATGAATAAAAATGACAACACAATATATCAACACATATGGAATGCAGCAAAAGCTGTACTGAGAGGGAAATTTATAGCCATAAATGCATATATCAAAAAAAAAAAAAACCAAACTAAAATCAAAGACCTAACTGCATACCTAGAGGAATTAGAAAAAGAACAACAAACTAATCCCAAAGGGATTAAAATAAGGAAATAACAAAGAAAAGAAAAGAACTAAATGAAACAGAAAATTAAAAAGCACTAGAAAAAAATAAACAAAACCAAAAGCTGGTTGTTGAGTAATACCAATGAAATTGACAAACCCCTAGCAATGCTAACAAAGGGAAAAATAAAGAAGATGCAAAAACACAAGATAAGAAATGAGGAAGGGGATATCACCACTGACCCCACAGAAATAAAGAGTATCATAATAGGCTATTTTGAAAAATTATATGCCAACAAGAAGGATAATTTAGAGATAATGGGAAAATTCCTAGAAATGCAGAAGCAGCTTACATCAATGAAAGAAGAAATTGATGAACTCAACACACCAATCAAACTAACTTGATTGAATTAGTCATTAAATTCTCCCAACTAAAAAGAGTCCAAGACTGGATGGCTTCAAAGGTGAATTCTACCAAACATTCTGGAAAGAGCTAATGCCAATCCTGCTTAAACTCTTCCAAAAAATTGAAGAAGAATGAACACTGCTTAAATCATTCTCTGATGCCAAATTTACCCTAATATCAAATTCAAAAAAGGCACCACAAGAAATGAAAATTACAGACCAATCTCTCTAATGAACCTAGATGCTAAAATCCTAAAAAAAAAATACTTGCTAATCATATTCAAGAGCATCAAATGAATTCTATGTCATGACCAAGTGAGTTTCATTCCTGGTATGCAAGGATGGTTCTGCATAAGAAAATTGATAAATGTAATATACCACATAAACACTTTGAAAGAAAAATATTACATGATCATCTCTATAGACACAGAAAAAGCATTCAACAAAATACAGCACCTTTTCCTGGTAATAAACACTGCAAAGGATAGGAATAGAAGGAAACTTCCTCAACATGATAAATGATATGTATGAAAAACCGACATCTAACACCATTGTATAAAAGGTGAAATCCTAAAAGCTTTCCCTCTAAGATCAGGAACAAGACAAGATGCCCACTATCACCTCTCCTATTTAACGCTGTGTTAGAAGTACTTCCTTGAGAACTTAGGCATGAAAAAGATATAAAAGGCATTTGAATTGTAAAGGAAGAAGTCAAAATTTCACTATTTATGGATGACATGATAGTATATATAGAAAGCCCTGGGAAATCTACAATGCTTTGAGAGCTTATAAATAAGTTCAGTAAAGTCACTGGTTATAAGATCAATGCACAAAAATCAGTAGCATTTCTACACACCAACACTGAGCAATCTGAGTAGGAAACTGAGAAAAAAATCCCATTTACAATAGCAACTGAAAGAATCAAATAACTAGGGATAAATATGCATTGATTTTTATTGGGAATGCATTGAATGTGTGGATCAGTTTGGTAGGATAGACATCTTAATAATATTTGGTCTTCCTATCCATAAACAGGGAATATTCTTCCATTTATTTAGGTCTTCTTTGATTTCCTTGAACAGTGTTGTGCAGTTTTTTGTGTATAGTCTTTTACATCTTTACTTAAATTTATTCCTAGGTATTTTATTTTTTTTATATACTATTGCAAATGGTATTTGCTTTTTGATTTCTTCCTCAGATTGATCATTATTGGTGTATAGAATTGCTACTGAGTTTTGCACATTGTGACTATACAGAACTCATATATAAGTTCTATAACCTTTATTGTAGACTTCTCAGGGATTTCTATGTAAAGGATCATGTCATCTGCAAATAGTGAAATTTTGACTTCTTCCTTTCCAATTTGGATGCCTTTTATAGCTGGTCCTTGCCTCAGTGCTCAAGCAACAACTTCTAAAACAATGTTAAATAGAAGGGGTGATGGTGGGCATCCTTGTCTTTTTCTTGATATTAGATGGAATGATTTCAGAATTTCACGATTGTAAATGATGTTAGATGTGGGTTTTTCATGTATACGCTTTATCATGTTCAGACAGTTTCCTTATATTCCTATCTTTTGCAGTGCTTTTATCAGGAAATGGTGGTGGATTCTGTCAAATGATTTTTCTGCATCTATTGATATGATTCTGTGATTTTTTTCCTCCAATCTGTTTGTGTGTTGTATTACATTAGTTGATTTTCTTATGTTGAACCATCCTTGCATACCAAGAATGAAACCCACTTGGTCATGGTGTATAATTCACTTAACAAGTTGTTGAATATGATTGGCAAGTATTTTGATGAGGATTTTCACATCAACATTCCTTAGAGAATTGGTCTGTAATTTTCCTTTCTTGTGGTGTCTTTGTTTGGCTTTGGTATTAGGGTAATGTTGGCATCATAAAATAAGTTAGGCAATGTTCCTTCTATTTCAATTTTTTTTGGAAGAGTTTAAGAAAGATTGGTTTTAGTTATTTCTGGGATGTTTGGTAGAATTCACTTGTGAAGCCATCTGGCCCAGGGCTCTACTTTGGGAGGTTTTGAATTACTGATTCTATCTTTTTACTTGTGATTGTTTTGTTGAGATCATCAATTTCTTCTTTCAGCAATGTAGGCTGCTTATGTGTTTCTAGGAATATGTCCATTTCCTCTAAATTGTCCTTTTTCTTGAAATATAGTTTTTCAAAGTATCTTCTTATGATAGTCTCTATTTCTGTGGGGTCAGTTGTGATATCCCCTTTTTCATTTTTAAATTGGGTATTTTCATCTTTTCTCTTTATTTCTTTGTTAGTCTAGCTAAGGGTTTGTCCATTTTATTGATATTATCAAAGAACCAACTCTTTGTTTATTTTTTCAAGCACTTTCCTGTTTTCTATTTCATTTAGTTCTGCTCTGATCTTTATTCTTTCTTTCTTCTTCCTTTGGGGTTAGTTTGTTGTTGTTTTTTTTTTTTTTTTTTCCAGAGCTAGAGAACTTTATTAATGACTTCTACCAAACATTTTGAAAAGAAATAATTCCAATTGCACACAAGAAAAGGAGATATTTCCCAAAAAAAATATTGCAAGAAAAACAAACTATAGATCAACATTCATCACGAACAGGTATGCAACATCTTTAAATTTTTAACAGGTAGGATCCAGCAATATATTCAAACACTAATATTTCATAATCAAGTGGAGTTTATCCCCAGAATGCAATTCTAATTTAGCATTCATATTTCATCACTGTAATTGAACATATTAACAGACTTAAACATAGACAAACATTGGAAACAATACAAATATCTATCAACAGGTGTATGAATGAACAAACTGTAGAATATCCCCACAATGGAATACTACTCAGAAAGAAAACAGAATATACTATTGATACATGCTACATGAATGAATCTCAAATTAATTATGCTGAATCAAAAAAAAAACAGGCAAAATTAACATGCACTGTAGTATACCAGTTATGTGAAATTAATTTATAGAAAAAGAAGGTGATTCAGTGGTTATATCAGGGGATGTGGATGGGGTGTTGGAAGAAGGGAAAGGAAGCATTACAGGATGCAGTTGGTTTGGCTGATTGAGCTGGCCAGGTGGCAAGCCTGTCCTCCTGAGGAATAAGGGGGCATATCTTGTGAGAGCAGGGAACCTGGCAGCCAGGACTTTGCTGCCCTATGAGGCAGAACATGGAATTTCAGCTTTATAAAACAGTCTCTTATCAGATTCTCAAGTCAGGAGATTTCTCTGCCCTCCACTCCCCTCCCCTCCCCCACACAAACCTACTCTCTCTTTCTGTCTCTTCTGTACCTTCAACCTCTCCTTTTCTTTTGATTAACGGATTAACGTTCCTTACCCATGTCATTCAACATGTATTTCTTCATTAGAAAATTGATCTCTTCTTTTTTTTTTTTTTAATTTTTTAATTTTTTATTGACTTTGTAATAATATTACATTAAAAATATATATGTGAGGTCCCATTCAACCCCACCCCCCCACCCCCCCTCTCCCCCCCCCAACAACACTCGTTCCCATCATCATGACACATCCATTGGATTTGGTAAGTACATCTTTGGGCACCTCTGCACCTCATATACATTGGTTCACATCATGGCCCATACTCTCCTCTATTCCATCAAGTGGGCCTGTGAGGATTTACAATGTCCGGTGATTACCTCTGAAGCACCATCCAGGGCAGCTCCATGTCCCGAAGACACCTCCACCTCTCATCTCTTCCTGCCTTTCCCCATACCCTTTGTCCATTATGTCCACTTTTCCCAATCCAATGCCACCTCTTCTATGTGGACATTGGATTGGTTGTGTCCATTGCACCTCTATGTCAAGAGGAGGCTCAGATTCCACCTGGATGCTGGATGCAATCCTCCCATTTTCAGTTGTAATCACTCTAGGCTCCATGGTGTGGTGGTTGTCCTTCTTCAACTCCATCTTAGCTGAGTGTAGTAAGTCCAATAAATCAGATTGTAGGTGCTGGAGTCTGTTGAGGCTCAGGATCTGGCTATCACATTGTCAGTCCAGAGATTCAAATCCCCTAAATATATCTTAAACCCCAACATTAACTGCACCTCCAGCACATTAGCATGAAAGTCTTATGAAGGGAGATCCCAACTGAGTCCAGATTCATCACACATAAACACCATTTCCAAAGAGGGGCCATCTGCCCTGGTAGTTAACCCCATCGGCCATGACCATAACTCCCATGGGTCTCTTTAGCCCTCAAAGGAACCAATATCTGGGGGTTGTATCTGCTTTATCTGTCTCTCTGACTCTGCTCAGTTGTGCATGAGGGCAAACCTTCTGCCAGCCTCCAGACTCTTTTTTAGAAACTCGTAGCCATATAAACTCATTTCTCCTTTCCATTTCCCCCTTACTTTAGGTCAAACAGCATTTTAAAGTCATGGTATTTTATGTAGACATGGATATTCTGCTGATCCGCATTGAACCTTCCGTATAAGGTCATTTTCCAGTTGCATCATCAGTTGGTAGTTGATAGTGGTCCCTCGTTGCCAGGGAGGCTCATCCCCGGGTGTCATGTCCCATGCTGGGGGGAAGGCATTGCATTTACATGCTGAGTTTAGCTTCGAGACTGGCCACATTTGAGTAACATGAAGGCTGACAGAAGGAAATTCCCAGGCACAAAGTTGCTCTAGGCCTTGTTCTTATTTTGGGTTTATCAGCTCACAAGCATAGTCATTAGTATCAGGGGCTCACTGTTGAACCCTCACTCCCTCCCGGTCCCCACCACTGTACCTGGGAGACTGTCGCTGCTCCCCTAGGGACCACGACAGAGCACCACTGGCCAGGAACCCAGTACCCCCCCTACTGTGGTTTTTAATTGTTGCCACTATGAGTATATCCAAACATTACCATGCACCCTGGACATATGTTCTGTACAGCTCCCTGTCAGTCATATATCACCTGTCATTGGTATCCCATACCAGTATCCCTCCATTGCCATTGTTGAAACACTCTGTGATCCAGAACTCCCCGAAATTTGAAGCCCAATATAATGTCATGGTCCCTTACTAGGGAATGGCATATAGCGATGAGTTTAAAGGATAGATAAAGAACTTGGATAAAGTTAGATAAAGAACTTAGATAAAGAATGTTGACTTGAAAAAATTCCACATCCTATTTTTTTCTTTTTTCCCCCCCCCCCCTAATTA
This sequence comes from Dasypus novemcinctus, assembly GCF_030445035.2. Taxonomy (NCBI): domain Eukaryota; kingdom Metazoa; phylum Chordata; class Mammalia; order Cingulata; family Dasypodidae; genus Dasypus; species Dasypus novemcinctus. Next base: position 10,010,279 of record NC_080703.1, read on the forward strand.
TTCAGCTTTTCTTCACAGGAGTCCTAGACCACAGCAATGTATATATATAATATACAGCACTCCCACACTTCCACCAGAAAACCTTTTCCCTTCCACAGTGATACTCTTACGCCCTATTCATATCATATTTACTTAAAGTGATGTACAGAGTCTGAGACATTAGCTTTCTAACAAGGTGACATCTGTGCTTACATTATGGTGCATACTTTAGGATACACAGTTCTTTACATTTTTAGTTATCCTATGTTTTACATTATGGTTTACATTATCAGTCTGTCATCTCCTATATGTTATGGTGTAATATTACATGTTTTATATCCATCCTTGTGTACTCTCAAGAAACTCCTCTCTTACCCCCCATTTACTTTGGTTCCACACATTTAACGTCCATTTTCCCTTCCACCTTGGTGCCCTCAGTGATAGCCAACCTCCGTTTCCTGAGGAGCCACTTCCAGAGATAGATGGAATAGTGTTCAGGGCCTAACTTGCTCAACTGCCCCAATGCCCTGGGAGCCACACTTTCTCTCGAGGGATACAGTTCCCTCTATTGGATGGCATTAGTCCTCCCCAGGATGTGGGTCCACCCCCACTCTCACTACTTGGGTTTCTACCCCATGGTGTCACCCACTCTGGCAGAATGAGCATTTAGACATTCCCCAGGAGCCCTTCCTGCATCAGACCCTCCCCTCCGAGCATTCTAAACAGGTAACCCTCTTTATTATATTTTGATATGATTTTCTCGGCATTTTACTCTCCACCAACACCTGACCCTCTCCTGGTTCGTATGCTACCCCTCCCTCCCCCCACTTTTGGGCAACGTTACCCATCCGTCCCTCCCCAGCCACCCTCAAACCCGCAAAGCCCCAAGCAAAGGCAACCCCTTGCCCCCCTTTTATCTCTTCTTTGTGTTCATACTTACCACCATCTCGTCTTAAATTCCACCCCTGCAGACATCGGCTCATATCCTTCCTCCACCCTCCGATTTCCTGCAAGCCTATCGTTCAGTCTCTTGCTATCTAGGGCAGCTTGTTTATTTCATATCATTGAGGTCATGTAGTATTTGTCCTTCAATGTCTGGGTTGCTTCACTCAACATAAGGTTCTCAAGATTCATCCATGTTATCACATGTGTTTGTAGTGTGTTTGTTCTTACAGCCGAGTAGTATTCCATTGTGTGTATATACCACATTTTATTGATCCACTCGTCTGTTGATGGGCATTTGGGTTGATTCCAACTTTTGGCAATAGTGAACAATGCTGCTATGAACATTGGTGTACATATATTGGTTTGTGTTCTTGTTTTCAGTTCTGCTGGGTATATTCCCAGCAGTGGTATTGCTGGGTCATATGGCAAATCTATGGCTAGTTTTTTGAGAAACCGCCATACTGTTCTCCAGAATGGTTGGATCCTTCTGCATTCCCACCAGCAGTGGATGAGTGTTCCCCTTCCTTCACATCCTCTCCAGCACTTGTATTCTTCTGTTTTTTTCATAGCTGCCAATCTTATGGGTGTAAGATGGTATCTCATTGTGGTTTTGATTTGCATTTCCCTGATAGCTAGAGATTTGGAACATTTTTTCATGTGCTTTCTTGCCATTTGTATTTCTTCTTCGGAGAAGTGTCTGTTTAAGTCTTTTTCCCATTTTTTAAATGGGTTGTTTATCTTTTTATTTTCAAGATATAGGAGTTCTTTATATATGCAAGTTATAAGTTTCTTATCAGATATATGATTGCCAAATATTTTCTCCCACTGTGTAGGCTCCCTTTTTACTTTCTTGACAAACTCCTTTGAGGTGCAGAAGGCTTTAATTTTGAGGAAGTCCCATTTATCTATTAGTTCTTTTGCTGCTCATGCTTTTGGTGAGATATTCATAAATCCATTACCTATTACAAGGTCCTGTAGATGTTTCCCTACACTGCTTTCTAAGGTTTTTATGGTCTTGGCTCTTATATTTAGGTCTTTGATCCATCTTGAGTTGATCTTTGTATAAGGTGTGAGATGGTAATCCTCTTTCATTCTTCTACATATGGCTATCCAGTTCTCCAGACACCATTTGTTGAATAGGCCACTCTCTCCCAGTTGAGAGGGTTTGGTGGCTTTATCGAATATTATGTGGTTGTATATGTGAGGTTCTATATCAGAGCTTTCAATTCGATTCCATTGGTCTATATGTCTCTCCTTATGCCAATACCATGCTGTTTTCACCACCGTAGCTTTATAGTATGTTTTGAAGTCAGGTAGTGTGATTCCTCCAATTTCGTTTTTCTTTTTCAGTATGTCTTTGGCTATTCGGGGTCTCTTTCCTTTCCAAATAAATTTCATAGTTAGTTTTTCTAGTTCCTTAAAGAAGGCTGCATTGATTTTTATTGGGATTGCATTGAATGTGTAGATCAATTTTGGTAGGATAGACATCTTAATAATGTTCAGTCTTCCTATCCATGAACAAGGAATAGTCTTCCATTTATTTAGGTCTTCTTTGATTTCCTTGAACAATCTTGTATAGTTCTCAGTGTATAAGTTCTTTACCTCTTTAGTTAAATTTATTCCTAAGTATTTGATTTTTTAATTTACTATTGTGAATGGTATTTGTTTCTTGATTTCCTCCTGATCTTGCTCATTATTGGTGTACAGAAATGCTACTGATTTTTGCGCATTGATCTTATAACCTGCGACTTTACTAAACTCATTTATGAGTTCTAGAATCTTCGTTGTAGATCTCTCAGGGTTTTCTATGTATAGGATCATGTCATCTGCAAATAATGAAATTTTGACTTCTTCCTTTCCAATTTGAATGCCTTTTATTTCTGGTTCTTGCCTCACTGCTTGAGCAAGTACTTCTAAGACAATGTTAAATAGGAGCGGCGACAGTGGGCATCCATGTCTTGTTCCTGAGTTTAGAGGGAAGGAGTCTAGGATTTCTCCATTGTAAACAATATTGGCTTTAGGTTTTTCATATATACTCTTTATCATGTTCAAAAAATTTCCTTGTATTCCAATCATTTGGAGTGTTTTTATCAAGAAAGGGTGCTGTATTTTGTCAAATGCTTTTTCTGCATCAATAGATATAATCATGTGATTTTTTTCCTTCAATCTGTTTATATGGTGTATTACGTTGATTGATTTTCTTATGTTGAACCATCCTTGCATACCTGGGATGAATCCCACTTGGTCGTGGTGTATAATTCGTTTAATGTGTTGTTGAATACGATTAGCAAGTATTTTGTTAAGTATTTTTGCGTCTAGGTTCATTAGAGAAATTGGTCTGTAATTTTCCTTTCTTGTGATGTCTTTGTTTGGCTTTGGTACTAGGGTAATGTTGGCATCATAGAAGGAGTTGGGTAATGTTCTTTCTGTTTCGATGGTTTGGAATAGTTTCAGCAGGATTGGTGTCAGTTCTTTCCGGAATGTTTTGTAGAATTCACCTGTGAAGCCGTCTGGCCCTGGGCTCTTCTTAGTTGGGAGATTTTTAATAACTGATTCTATCTCTCTGCTTGTGATTGGTTTGTTAAGATCATCAATTTCTTCTTTTGTCAATATGGGCTGTTTATGTGTTTCTAGGAATTTGTCCATTTCCTCTAGATTGTCATTTTTGTTGGAATATAGTTTTTCAAAATATCCTCTTATGATAGTCTTTATTTCTGTGGGGTCAGTGGTGATATCGCCTTTCTCATTTCTTATTTTGTGTATTTGCATCTTCTCTCTTTTTTTCTTTGTTAGTGTTGCTAAAGGTTTGTCAATTTTGTTAATCTTCTCAAAAAACCAGCTCTTGGTCTTGTTTATCTGTTCAAGTGCTTTCTTATTTTCTATTTCATTTAGTTCTGCTCTTATCTTTGTTATTTCCTTCCTTCTTCTTCCTGTTGGGTTACTTTGTTGTTGTTTTTCTAATTCCTTCAAATGTGCAGTTAGTTCATCAATTTTTGCTCTTTCTTCTTTTTTGATATATGAATTTATGGCTATAAACTTCCCTCTCAGTACTGCTTTTGCTGCATCCCATAAATTTTGGTATGTTGTGTTATCATTATCATTTGTTTCAAGGTAGTCATTGATTTCTTTTGAGATTTCCTCTTTGACCCACTGTTTTTCTAAGAGTGTGTTGTTTAATTTCCAAATCGTGGTGTGAAATCTGGGCTTCTGTCCCTTGCAAATCTCCAGCTTGACTCCACTGTGTTCAGAGATAATGTTTTGTATGATTTCAATCTTTCTGAATTCGTTCAGCCTTTCTTTGTGGCCTAGCATATGATCTATCTTGGAGAATGATCCATGTGCGCTTGAGAAAAATGTATATCCTGCTGTGTTTGGGTGTAGCGATCTATATATGTCTATTAGATCGAGCTCCTCTAATATACTATTCAGATGTTTTGTTTCTTTGGTGATTCTCTTTTGAGATGTTCTGTCCAGAGTTGATAGTGGTGTATTAAAATCCCCCACTATAATTGTAGATGTATCTATTCTTTCACTTAGTTGTTTCAGCGTTTGCCTGACGTATTTAGAGGCACCCTTGTTAGGGGCATAGATATTTATGATTGTTCGATCCTCTTGACAGATTTTCCCTTTCACTAAAATGTAGTATCCTTCTTTGTCTCTCGCAATTGTTTCACATTTAAAGTCTATTTTGTCTGATATTAATATAGCTACTCCTGCCTTTTTTTGGTTATTGTTAGCTTGTATGATTGTTTTCCAGCCTTTCACTTTCAATCTCCATGCGTCTCTGGGTCTAAGTAGTGTCTCTTGTAGACAGCATATGGATGGGTCATATTTCCTTATCCAATGTCCCAGTCTGAATCTTTTGATAGGTGAGTTTAATCCGTTGACATTCAGTGTTATTACTATCAAGGAATTATTTGTGTTAGCCATACTTTGATTGGATTTGTGTTTGTCATATTTTGTTTGTATATTTTTTTTTGTCTTTTTTGTTGTTGTTGTTGGTCTTATACTCTCCTCCAACTTTGCCTTTCCTGTTTTTTCCTTTCTTCCTGCAGCACTCCCTTTAGAATTTCTTGAAGGGGAGGTTTCTTGTTGGTATACTCTTTCAGTTTCTGTTTGTCTGCAAATATTTTGAACTCTCCATCATATTTGAATGCTAGTTTAGCTGGATAAAGTATTCTTGGTTGGAAATTTCTTTCCTTTAGTACCTTGACTATATCATACCACTGTTTTCTTGCCTCCATGGTTTCAGAAGAGAAATCAGCACTTAATCTAATTGAGCTTCCCTTGTATGTGATGGTTTTCTTTTCTCTTGCTGCTTTTAGGATTTTCTCTTTGTCTTGAGCATTGGATAATTTGACAAGTATATGTCTTGGGGTGGGCCTGTTGGGGTTTATGACTTGTGGAGTGCGCTGTGCTTCTTGGATATGTACATCTGTCTCTTTCAGTATATTTGGGAAGTTTTCAGCCATTATTTCCTGCAACACTCTTTCTGACCCCTTTCCCTTCTCTTCACCTTCTGGAATGCCTATAATACGTATGTTTGAGTGTTTTGCATTGTCATTCAGGTCCCTAAATCCTAATTGGATTTTTTCTATCTTCTTATTGACCCCTTCTACTATCTGTTTGATTTCTGATGTACTGTCTTCCACATCACTAATTCTCTGCTCTGTCTCTTCTAGTCTGCTGATATTTGCTGCAAGTGTATTTTTGATTTCTTGAACTGTGGTGTTCATTCCCATCATATCTGTTATGTTTTTGTGTATGTCTGCAATTTCCCCTCCAAGTGATGTCTTCATGTTGTTAACCTCTTTCATTACTGCATCAAATTTGTCGGTGATAAATGTTCTGAGATCTTTCATTGCTTGTGCCAAGTTTTGCTCCCCTTCGTGATTATTGGTTTGTTGATTGGATTCAGCCATGTTTTCCTGATTATTGGTTTGGTTCGTAGATTTTTGTTGCTTTCTGGTCATCTCTTTATTTTGACGAATTTAATCAGTTCCTTAGCTTCTTTGTCTGCTCTTGGAGGTTAATTAGTTGTTATTTTTGCACAGGTGTTATATCTTCTCTTTGTCACTTTTTTCTTCTTATTCTAGTTACTTGTTGTTGGTTAAGTTCACTTTAGAGGAAAGTATTAGTGTTGGGGAAAGGCAATTGTGTAAGCAAGGGAAAAGTGTAAAGTTGTATTGGTGATGTATGTTAATAAAGCAAGAATATGAGATCTGGAAGGATGGAGGTTAGATTCATGTAGATTGTATAGAGTTATAGCTGTAGGTAGAGTACCTTTTATGAAGTAGATGACTGAATTTGGGAGGAATATGGTATGAACTACACAGCTATTGTTTTCATGAGAGAGGGAAAAAGAAAAGAAATGTAATAGTTTCAAGAGTGGATAATAGACAGAAAACAGAACAAAGGTATTAGAAATTAAGAGTTAGACACTTTGTGGATCAAAGAACGGGAGGTGGGGGGTGGAATATAGGAGAGACAGTAGATGATAGTGGATATCAAGATGCAGGGGAAGGGGGATAGTGTAGGTAGCCTAAATCAGTTCACACAGAAATGAGGCAGTGGAGGATGGGAAAACCCAGCAAATGTGAGGTGTTCCCTGTAGCACCTATTGTATACTTGAATTAAAGTAAAAATAAGTGGAAGATGAGGTACAAGAGGGAAAGAGAAAACCGAAAAAAAAAAAAACTAATTATAATAATGAAAAAAGAAAGGCAAGAAGAAAGGAAGAAAGAAAAAGAGGATGCGCAAATGGTGGGGAACGGATAGGGAGAAGAGAGATACAGGTACACACGTGTCACAATTGCAACACTATCTAAAACAACAAGTTCCCCCCGCTTTGCCCTAAAACCCCCCGTCTGTCTGCCCAAATGGGTCTGCAAGCACCTCCCTTCCCACAAACCCCCAATAGGCCGCCCAGGGCCCACGAACTCCCCAGTACTGCAGATGCTCCAAAAAAAAAAAAAAAAATTAAGTAAAATAAATTAAAAAAACAAAAAAACAAACAAACAAACAAACAAACAAAAAAAAAACAGAAACCCCTCCGCAGGCCCGGCTCCGCCCGCCGTGGAGGCTTGGACCGGCTCTGCCCGGCTCCTCACGCCGCCTTGGCCTGGCCAGGCTCCGCCCAGCTCCGCTCGCTACAGCGGCCCAGCCGGCTCCGGCGTCCACCTCCCGCCACCGCGGCCTGGACCGGCCCTGCCCGGCTCCGTACCCGCCGCGGCCTGACCCGGCCCCGCCCGGCTCCAAACACTACCGCGGCCCGCAGCCCAGGCCTGATCCGGCCCGGCCCGGCTCCAAACGCTACCGCGGCCCGCAGCCGGGGCCTGAACCGGCCCCGCCCGGCTCCAAACGCTACCGCGGCCTGCAGCCGCGGCCTGAACCGGCCCCGCCCGGTTCCAAACGCTACTGCGGCCCGGCTCGGCCTGGCTCGGCCCCGCCCGGGCCCCGCTCGCCGCCGGCACAGCCCGGCCCGGCTCCGGCATCCGCCGCTGCGGCCCGGCCTGGCTCAGCCCCACCGAGCGGGGCTAGATGCCTCGTCTCCGCCTACCCAAGGAGGGAATCCTCTACAGGTAGCTGGGATCTCCGTGTATATTTCACAGACGAATCCTCTCTGTTACCTTCCCTCCAAATCGATGTCCAGACACCTCCGGACCAGCAAAAATCCCGAAACAATCCGGTCCCAAAGAGTCTCCAACGCCGCCCAGCCGATTCCCTGCAGAAGACTCTAACAGGGATGTTCACTCAGCCGCCATCTTGCCCCCTCTCCTGTTGTTGTTTTTTAACTAATTTCTCCAAGTGTACAATTAGTTCTTCAATTTTAGCTCTCTCTACTTTTTTGATGCATGAATTTATGGCTATGAATTTCCCTCTCATTACAGCTTTTGCTGCATCCCATAAGTTTTGATATGTCGTGTTCCCATTTTCATTAGTTTCAAGGTAGTTACTGATTTCTTTTGAGATTTCTTCCTTGACCCACTGTTTGTCTAAGAGTGTGTTGTTTAACTTCAATATCTTGGTGCCAAATCTGAGTCTCTGGCCCTTGCAGATTTCCAGCTTCATTCCACTCTGGTCAGAGAAATTATTTTGTATGATTTCAGTCTCTCTGAATTCATTGAAACTTTCTTTGTGGCCTGGCATATGGTCCATCTTGGCGAATAATCCATGTGTGCTTGAGAAGAATGTATATCCTGCTGTATTTGGGTGTAATGTTCTGTTTATGTCTATTAGGTCCAGATCCTCTATTATATATTGTTCAATGTCTTTGTTTCTTTATTGATTCTCTGTTGAGATGTTCTGTCCAATGGTGATAGTGGTGTATTAAAGTCCCCCATTATAATTATAGAGGCATTTATTCCTTCACTTAGTTTTTCCAGTGTTTGTCTCATGTATTTGGAGGCACCCTTTGTTGGGGCATAAATGTTTATGATTGTTCTTTCTTCTTGAAAGATTATCCCTTTCATTAATATGTAGTGTCCATCTTTGGACACTACAAATTACTGTGTCTCTCACAGTAGTTTTCATTTAAAGTCTATTTTGTCCTATATCAATATAGCCACTCCTGACCTTTATTGGCTATTGCTTGCCTGTAAGATTGTTTTCCAGTCATTCACTTCCAACCTCTTTGAATCCCTGGGTCTAAGATGTATTTCTTTTAGACAGCATGTAGGTGGTTAATATTTCCTTATCCAATCTTCCAATCTATGTTCCTTAATGTTGCATTCAATCCATTTACTTTCAGTGTTATTACTTTCAAGTAATCACTTGAATTAGCCATATTTTCTTTGGATTTGTGTTTGTCCTATGTTGTTTGATTTTTTTCTCTTTTTGTCTTTTTAGTTGTTCTTACACTCTCCTCTAACTCTGTCTCTCCTGTTTTTTTCTTTTCTCCTTCAGAATTTCCTTTAGTATTTCTTGAAGGGCAGATTTCTTGTTGTCATTCTCATTTAGTTTCTGTTTATCTGTGAATATTTTGATCTTGCCATTGTTTTTGAGTGCTAGCTTTGCTGGATAGAATATTCTTGGTTGGAAATTTTTTCTCTTAGTACCTTGACTATGTCATACCACTGCCTTCTTGCCTCCATGGTTTCAGATTGGAAATCAGCACTTAATCTTATGGAACCTCCTTTGTGTGTGATGTTTCTCTTTTCTCTCGCTGCCTTTAGTATTTTCTCTTTGCCTTGAGCATTGGATAATTTGACAAGTAAATGCCTTGGGGTAGACCTGTTGAGATTTATGCTGTTTGGGGTGTCTTGTGCTTCCTGGACATGTACATCCATCTCCTTAATAGTTTGGGAAGTTTTCAGCCATTATTTCCTCCAACCCCCTTTTGTCCCCTTTTCATTTCTCTTCTCCTTCCTGGATGCCTATAATGCATATATTTGTGTACTTTTTCTTTTAATTCAGGTCCTTAAGTCTCAGCTGGATTTTTTTCTATCATTTCTTGATCAATTCACCTATCTGTTTTATTTTAAATGTACTGTCTTCCACATCCCTAATTATTTCCTCTGCCTCCAAATCTGTTATTTTCTGAGAGTGTATCTTTGATTTCTTGGATTGTGCTGTTCATCACCATCATATCCATTATCTTTTTGCATATGATTACAATTTCTTCTATGTGCTCTCCAAGTGTTTGCTTAATATCCTTAATCCCTTCCTTCACTTCATTAAATTGGTCCATGATGTATGTTTGATTAGTTGTTTGATGTTGAACTCCTCTTCCTGGTTTTTAGTTTGTTCATTGGATTGGGCCACCTTTTCCTGATTATTGATATGGTTTGTAATTTTTTGTTCCTGTCTGATCATCATTTTATCTTGATGGGTTTATTTAGTTGATTAGCTTCTTTGTCTAGTCTCAGGGTTTATTTAGGTGTTGTTTTTTTTTTGTGCTTGTTAAGTCTCTCTTTGTCACTTTGTTCTTCTTATTCTATTTCTTTGTTGTTGTCTAATTTCCCTTGAGAGAAAATATTAGGGCCAGGGAAAGCAAAAGGGGTAAGAAAAGAAAAAGTATATTAGTAGTATTGATAGTAAATGTTAGCAGAAGAACCATGTGAGACCTAGGAGAATTGATATTAAACTCATGTAAGCTGTGCAGAGTTATAATAGTAAAAATGTAGAGTACCTATAATGAGATAGTAAACTGTATATGGGGAGGAATATAGTATGAATTAAAAAGCCAGTGTAGTCAGGAGAGAGAGAAAGAGAAAAGAAAGGACAATAACATAAAGAGAATAAAAGATAGAAAACAGAATAGAGGTCTTGGAAATAAAAAGTCAGAAAAACTGAGGGCTAAATAGAGGTGGAATGTAAGAGAAACAATAAATGATGGAGGATAGAAAGATGTTAAGGAAAGGGGATAGTGTTGGTAACCAAAATCAATACACACAGAAAAGATAAAATTGAGGATGAGGAAGCACACATAATAAGAAACACTGCCTGTAGCACCTAATATAAAAAAAAGAAAAGAAGAAGAAAAGTGGGAAAAAAGCAAGGTAGAAAAAGAAAAAGAGAAAAGGGCCATGGGGGGATAAAGAGGAAGGAAAACAACAAAACTAACCAACAAAAAAGACTAGACGAGGCCTCAAGCAAGGAATCCTCTTTGCGATTGAATAAAGTGCCTAGGAGTCTGGCCTTTCCCCTTTCTCCCTTCCTCATTTCCCTCTCTCCCAGGGCAGCAGGAAGGCTGTGTGAGGGCTTTCATAGGAGATTGAAATGGGACCGTGGTGAACCAAGTCACCATAGAAAATAATGCCTCTTAATTCTTGAGAGAGAGCACCCACACCTTGCCAGGAACCCTAAATATGCTATTGCAATCCTGCAAAGCACATTCTACTGTCCCTCTCCCTTGGGTGTGCTACAAGGGGGCTATTTAATTTTCTGATTCCACCTTCTCCCAATCCAAGTTTCCTATCCCAGGGTATTTAGGCAAATCAGGCTCTCTCAGCAGATTTGCTTCTCCTCTCTTCCTAGACTCTCCCTAAGCCAGCTAGTATGTTCCTCAAAGCTCGATAAAAGGGGAGGATCAGAAAATTGAACCTGCAGTCCTTGCATCCATCTCCACCCCTCACTAAAGCCCTCCCACTACTAAATAGGACAGTAAACCAAGAGGTGGGTGAGAATTGTGGTTGATGGTACAGATGCAAGAGTGTCCTTTGTTAGCAGAACAAATGTATATCACTACTGCAGGGTGATGGGAATGTGGAGAAGCATGGGAAAAATACAGCTGGAGTGACCTATGGACTGTGGTTAGTAGTAATAATATAATGGTCTTGCCTCTAACCAAAAGATGTAGTGTGTTGATTCTGAGGCAGTATGAAAAATGTGAGCCAAATGTACACTATGGCATGGTAACAATCAGACGATATTACTTTATCTGTAGCAAATGACACACCACATTGAGGTGTGTTGATGGAGGGATGTTTGGGAATTCTGCACATGTGCATGATTGTTTTATAAGTTTACAACTTCTGTCATAAAAAATATATTTAAAAAATAATAACAGGGTGGGTTGGGGAAAAAACACACCAAATGTAAGATAAGGACTATGATCAGTAGTAATATTTTGACAGTGTTCTTTCATAGTTTGTAACAAACGTCTCATGACTATGCAAGGTGTTGGTGGAGGGTTGATGTATGGGACCCCTGTATGATATTAGTCATGTTTGCTTTGTAAGTTCACAACTTTTACTATACATTTGTTTATGTATGTTCATATATAAATGATATAAAGATAATAACAATCAGATTGGTTGGGGGAAACTACTTTTTTTAGTAGTAATATTTTGACAATGCTCTTTAATCATTAGTTTAAAAAGTTTAAAAACAATGCAAGGTATTGGCGGTAGGGTGAGATGTTATATATGTTTGTTTGATGTTATATGTGTTTGGTTTGTCAGTTCACAACTATTGTACACTTATTGTTTATGTATGTTTATGTATGAATGATATATTTTAATACATTTAAAAAAATTAAAAAATTTAAAAAAGGTACCCCGCCCCCCCTCCTGGAGTTAGCCCAAGACTGGAGGGCTAGGGGAATGCCATAGTTTGGGGAGTGCTGGACTCAGGGAATAAAGGCCCAGGAGAATGCAGACTCAGTGAACGTGGGTCTGGGGGATATGGGTTACAGGAGTTCAGGGAACAGAGGCTTGGGGATTGCACATTTGGGGAATATGGGCTTGGGAACACTGCCATGTGACCAGTGGTTTTCAGGGAATGCTGAGGCCCTCAGCCCTAGGGGGAAGGGTATTGCCTTCCCACAGCTTTCAGCTTCAGTGTTAGAAACCCACAGTACTATTTGAGCAAGCACTACTTTTGTCACAGTGTCTCCAGTTCAACTTCCAGACACCTCCTGTTTTTTAGGGTCCCTAAACAGCCCTCTCCAGCAGGATTCCATCCCCACTTAGCTGGTCCTTTGCAGGAGAGTTGATAAAGGTGTACTCACTGGGACGCCATCTTGCCCTCCTCTGCCTCATGTAGTTTGAAGCACCGTGGTTAAGTGCATAAATATTTATGAAGGATATTTTTATTAATATATAATGACCTTCTTTATCTCTTGCAACAGTTTTGCACTTGCAGTCTGTTTTGTCTGATATTAGTATAATATCAGTATATTAGTATAATATAATGTCTTTCTAGGTTACTGTTATCATGGAATATCTTTATCTAACCATTCCCTTTCAGCCTATTTTATCATTTGATCTAAGGTGAGCCTCTTGAATAAAGCATACAGATGGCTCATATTTTTCTTCCATTCTATCAGTCTGGGTCTTTTGACTGGAAAGTAGAACCCATTAACAGTTAGTGCTACTACTGTAAAATCATTACTTTCTTCAACTACTTGGCTTTCATATGTCATACCTTAATTTTTCTATCCTTTTTACCTTTTTAGTACCCTTTCTGATAATTTCATTTCTACGCTCTCCTCCAATCCTCTCTCTACTGTCTTTCTTTTCCATCTGCAGTGCTCCCTTCAGTATTCCTTATAAACTCAGCCTTTTGTTTACAAATTCTCTTGGTTTCTGTTATCTGTAAATATTTTAAGTTCCTCATTATTGAAAGAAATCTTGTCAGTTAAATAATTATTGACTGACAGTTTTTCTTTAGTATCTTAAAAATATGCTACCACTCTTTACTCACTTTCATCATTCCTAATAAGCAATCCAAAATAAGATGTATTAGACATCTCTTGTATGTAATGGATTGCTTTTCTCTTCTTGCTTTCTGTTTTCTCTCTATGCTTGGCATTTGACATTCTGAATAGTATGTTCCTCAGCATAGATCTTTCTGAATTTATTCTGTCTGGAGTATTTTTCTCTTCTTTTATATGAATATTATTGTCTTTCACAAAATTTGGGAAATTTTAAGCCTGTATTTCCTTGAACAATCTTTCTGGAATTTCCCCTTCTCACCTCTTTCTGGAACCCTTAACACAGATATTTTGGTTCAATTCATGCTGTCATTCAATTCCAAGACCTCTGATCATTTTTTCCATTCTTTTCTCTATTTGATCTTCTGTTTTTCAATTTCAGCTACTCTGTCTCCCAATTCACTATTTCTTTCTGCCATTTCAAATCTTTTGTTGTGTGCCTCTAATGTATTTTTCATCTCACCATTGTGTGTTTCATTCCCATACATTTTATTTTACTCTTCTTTATGTTCTTTAATATCCTTTATCATTTTATCCATGTTTTCCTTAAACTCCTTGAACTGATTTAGGAGACTTGTCTCAAGATCATTTATTAGATGTCTCAAATCCTGTACTTCATCTGGCATTTTGGTTTGTTCCTTTTACTGGATTATCTCTTCCTGTTCTTGGTGTGGCTTATAATTTTTTGCTGATGTCTGGGCATCTGATTACAATGATGAAGTTATTTTGATGAGTAATTTCTTTCTCTTGCCTATGTCTTTAGTTTTGTATTGTTTTGTGTTACCACTCTTTTATGATTCTTGCTTCAACTAATTCTATCATTTAAAAATGGTCCTTTTAACTTATCAAAACAGGGCCAGGGGCCCACTAATGGTGTGCAGACAAGTTTCCAAGTGCCTTGATAACAGTAAAGTCCCCAAATTGATTTTAAATTTTATTCCCTAAGATGCACTTTCTTAACCTGCCATGAGATGCTGGTCTTCAACAATCCTCATTGCTCAAGCTCCAGGAGGGAAATATGTTCTCTGTAACCATGCTAGGGTGGGCAGTGGTGAAGTAATGACTGGGAATGATCCTACTCAGTTGGGCTATTCTGATCCAAGCCTCACAATTCAAACTTGCTGACACTACTCCCTTGGCACAAACTCCCTTTTTTCAGGGAGAAGAATTCTGCTCCTTCTATTTTGGCAGCAAGCACTCTTGGTCAGTAAGGAGGATGTTTGAGAAAGCAGGCTATCCTTAGCACTCTGCCCCTTCTGTGTGGAGACAATGATGTGGATCCACCTGCCCAGGAAGTTTGGAGACCATGGGATCCAAAAGACCAAATTAGCCAGCCAAAAGTGGTATCAGCAGTTGACTGTGTCCTTCCTTCTCCCCTTTCCTGGGGAAGCGGATACTTGAAGTTCTCTTAGTCTGTAGCCACCTGCCCGGACTAGAGGAACCAAAGCTCTTTGCTCCAAGGGTGGAGTTTGGGTGCCAGGAGCAGCAGCTGCCCTGGTTACTTACAGATCCTCACATAGAGTTTCCTTCTCTTGGCCTTGCTCTATTTTAAGTGCTGTTGAGCCCTCCTCTAGTCTCCTGGGTCTTAGAACAGTTATTTCAGACAGATTCTGCCTGCCATCTAAATGTTTCCTTGGAAGGAAGTGAGCTCTGCAGCTCTTAATCTTCCACCTTCCTGGAATTTCTGCATCAATCTTTTAATCAAAGGGGAAAAAATCATCAAGTAGCAAGAAAGGGATGAAAACCATTGTTCTGCAGTGATAATGAGAAAAACCTAATCAATGGGGTATCCTGAAATGAGGAAGAGTATTTTTTCATATGTTGGAGCAAGGGGACCCTTCTAGCCATGGTAGACATCTCTTTCATTAGGGGACCAGAAGTAATAATATATATAAAAAGAACTGCTTATCTGACAAAAAACAACTAAATTTTAGTGGTGTTCACAGAGAGTTGCTCATTAAGTTAGAATGAGAGCCCCAATTATAATCCTAAATTAATTTATAACATGTTGACACAAACTTGTAGTATTCAGAATCAAATTAGTTTGATATAAAAAATCACAATGTAATGTGATACCCCTTGTATAGTGGAACTCTAAAGTAATACCTATACCACATACACTCATGTGGATACTATTTGTTTAATGTGGTGTTAATGAAATTATACACATAGAATTATTCAGTAATTTTAATTTTTGCCTCCAATATTAGCTAAGGTAACAAATGCTAATTTTAAATTCTATATAGAAGAATAACTTAATTTATCAACCCATCTCTTTAAGTTTCCTAGGATGGTTAAGCAAATACAAATGCAATGGTTTGGCTTAATCAATGAGAATTTATTTCCTTACATTTTGAGGCTAAAAGGAAGTCCAAATCAAGGCATCATCAAGGTGATACTTTCTGAAGGTGATTTGAAGGTAATACTTTCTGAAGACTGTGTTGTTCTAAGACTGTTTCCCATGGATCCTAGGGCTTATAGCTTGTCAAATGGTAGGGTACATGTTTACATCTTCTCATCTCTCCTTCTTTCCTGGGTCCAGCTTCTTGCCTCCTGTGGCTTTCTCTCTCTCATGTCTGAATTCATTCCACTTATAAAGGACTCCAGAATATGGTTAATAGCTATCCTGAATGGTTCAGTTCAAAGACATCTTAAGTGAAGTAGCTTCATGAAAATGCTGTCCTTACAATGGGTTCACAGCCACAGGAATGGATTAGATTTAATAGTATGTTTTTCTAGGGTACATACAGATTCAAACCACAACTTATTTTCCTTCTAGGAATTGGAGAGCCAATATTAAGATAGCATATTTTACCTGATTATTTTGTTTGGTGCCACTGAGACACAAGCATCTTTATCAACTTTCTAAAAGCTGAAATGTTTTTCTAGGAATATGTACAATGTCCTTGCCTCACTTTTATCTGTTTAGTTGAGAAGAAATGTAATACCTACCAAACTCTGAAATCTTTAACACTGACCTATCTGCATCTGCCCACTCCTATGAGTGGCTGAGAAAGAACATTATCAGCCAGTCCTGTGGGTAAACACTCCCATCTTGAGAGTACAACCTGCAGGGAGAAATAATCAGGTCTAAACTTTATTGCAACTATTTTAATGAGATTTAGTGATTGTGGTTTCTAGTTTAAGTGAAATTCTCTTCTGTGGGATGCAATTAGGTTTATATACTAGGGTTCTCTATTTGGCTTATAAGAAAGATTTTGGAATTAGCTGGTACATGTATATGAGCTACTGATACATGTCATTTCAAGCTATAAAATTACTGTATTATAAAATGGAGATGTTCTCTGACCCTAAATAACTATCTCTCTGTAAGATAATGTCACTTATATATGATTGGGGACTCATTTGTTATCTGCCATGGTGGTTGCAGATTTCAGGTTCTGCCTGTGTCTCACAGTACCCTGTATCCCTTTAATTTCTAGTAAAATTTGATATGGGCAAACATTCTCTGAGTCTTTGTGAGTTTAATTTGCTTTCTTCATAGCAAACTTAATTTCTGAATTCTGTGGCAAATTTCAAGCATATTGAATGAATTTAGAAGCTACTAATTGACAACTCCAAAGGAAACTTTTGTTTCAGTTCACTTCTCTTGTACCTGAAGAGGTCTATGACAGAAAACAAAGGTGTGTGCACAGATTTCTGTAACTTCATCCCTTACAAGTAGAATTATTTCCTGCTTAATTACCGAATACTTTTTTTTTTACACCAATCCAAAATCTGCAGGTAAGACAGAGGTCACAATATGTTAGAAAGATATTTCTTTAATTTGTTGTTGAGTGAATGGTAGAATCTGAAACCTTATAGAATCCCATTTGATTCATTGCTTCATTTTTTATGAAATTCATCATGAGAGCAGTGAAAGTTTGTGAAACATTTTTGAGTGAATGATACAGATATAATTGCCTCATTCCATATAGCTACTTATTGGACACAGGAGTAAACTTATTAAGTTATACTCTTATTTGAGTTCTTGGAAGCTATTAATCTGAGATTTATTCATAAGATATACAATGTATTGAATGATTTAAAACTCTCAGGCAATAAAAATGAATATAGATAATTTGGAAAGATTTAGTAAAGGAATAAATTATAGTAAGAATTCAGAGGAAAATAATATCCTTTCCTTCATATAAGAGCCATCACAATGTTTGATGGCACAGAATAATAGACTGTATAATCCAAGACTGACTGGTATATATGAGAGCTTAATATAGTCATTGCCAAATCAGGAGTAGTCTCCTAATACTAAAGCAGTAGTAGTAAAAACTTATTTTTAAAAAGCAAATATGTGTTAAAGGATTGATTTAATGAATTAAACTTTTGACAGATGACCTTTGAAATGCATACATAAAAATTGTGTTCAGTTTTATTGGGTAAAGCTCAAATGAAAATTCTTCAAAATGCATTTATTATTGAGTTTTTAAACACTGGGAATGTGTTTTCTTATTTAAAATTTAAATTAGGTGAAGATAAATAGGCAAAAAATATTTGCCAACTATGTTGTACTGTTGGAAAAAAATTTTTTTCTAAGTGGATGTGTATCTGGCAATGCTTGTGCATGTTTGCTTCTCTTTATGAAGGTATGTTTGTCTGTGTGTGTGTATCTGTTTAACTGCATATGTGGATGTATTCATTTACACAGTTATTTACAGTGCTCCCAGGATGATATTTTAAGAGTGAAAATAAAAAGAAAAGTGGTCCTTCACTGATTCTCATGTTGATAATATAGAAAGAAAAATAAATGGAAGTATAAAAGACTGGGTTGGACTAGGGAGTCAATGTCTTACTTGAGATTTATGAGATTGAATAATACCTAATATAAACATTTTGAAATGCTATTTGATTTTCTGTCAGATCAGTAGGTTGAAACAAAACCCATAGATTTTTGTGGGTGAGGTTTCCCTTGAAGGAGTAAATGTTTTCTTTGGAAAAATAATTTATTCGACAAAAATAATAAACCATCCTTCTGCATCTGAAAAATACACTAACTACATGATCTCTTAATCAAATGTGGTATATATTAAGAACATTTCTACAGTGGGAGATTGGAAGAACTCAGCTCTGTTAGAGTGTTTATGAGAAATATTGTGAGGGGCTGTGTTTCTCTATTTTAAAGACAATAAGGTTGAAGCATGATATATTCCTGATACAAAAAAATGAAATTACTGGCTATGTTTAAAGTGTAAAGGAATTAGAAGAATGCAAACAATTTTTAAATCTTAAATAAATTATGGATTATTTTGAGGAAAATAAAATGTTAAAATTAGATCTCATGATTTCACCAAGTTTTGGAACTAACATTTGAAACCATGTCTATTTTAATTAGAAATCTGAATTCATAAGTATAAGCATTAAGAATATTTACCTTAATTTATAATATTTGAGGAATTTATCAAGAAGTATATCATCTCATAATTAGGGTGCATCTTTATGGATGTTGGAACCATTTCTTTAATTGAAAACTATAGGTCTGATAGACCCAAGACAGCTACACTCCTCCAGAAACTGCAGGAAGATGGGCAGGTTTACCTGGCAGAAGGGAAGTTGTGGGATCACAGGGCCAAGTGGAGAGGGCAGCTAGAGAGGAAGAAACCAGTTGGTCAGTGGAGATGGAAGCCAAATGAGAGAGGGCAGGCAAGCCAGTGCCCAGTGGCTCTGAGAGGGAAGCCAGGGAAGCTATTTGGCTGGAAGTCCAGAGGAAAGCCACCAGGCAATCAGGGGTGCATCCCCGTGTATTTGGGTGGGGGAGCTGCTGGGAAAGCAGGTGTGGGGATCAGCACCCAGCTGGCTCAGAGAGGAGTAGGGGGGAGGGAAGATAGGGCAGGCAGACTGGATCTCAGCTGGTTCTGGGAAAAGAAATGATGCCAGAGGCACTGAAGCAGCTCCAACAAGAAGGGAGGAGGAGCTGTTCAGGCAGGCTGAAACACCCACCCCCTCAGAGAGATGAACTGGGTCAGTGAGGGGGCTGGTTCACAGTCACCAACAGCCCAGGTGAGAGGGGAGCTGGGAGAGGCAACCAGTGAGCTGTCAGATGTCCAACTGGCATGAGGGACAGGGGACAGTGAGAGGCAGTCTTTGAGCTATCTGATAAACAAGCGACCTGAGGGAAGGAGGGGTGGGAAAAGGCAGCCAGTGAGCTGTCAATTGCCCAACCAACCCAGAAAAGAAGGGATCCAGAGAGTGATCCAGGGAGTTTTCAGGACCCAGCCTGCTCCCTGGTGGATGAGGGAGTTGCAAGACAAAGGCAAGCAGCTTTATGACAGGGAACTTAGGCTGAGTTTGTTTTTTAGATGATTTCTTTTTTTTTTTTTTGTCATCTGGGTACCTTATCTGAAGAGGGCAGTCCACAGGGTGATTAACTGGTGAGCACTGGTGACCTGAGAATATTGCTAATCGTCTGTGAGGGAAGGCTTTTTTTTTCTTTGTTTCTTTTTTCTCCTTTTTCTTTTCCCTCTTTAATTTCTTTATATCTTCCCTTTCATTTTTTCTCTCTTAATTTCCTTTTCTTTTGTTCTACTTTCTCTTGCTTGTTCTGCATTTGCATTCTATTTTATCATCTTTCTGTTCTTTTTTATTTTGTTTTTTCCTATTTCTTTTTATCTTCTGCTTTTAAAATTCTTATTAATTTTATTTTTTATGGTTTTTTACTCCTTTTATTTATTTATTTTTACTGGCTCTCTTATGGTTCCTTTTCCATCCTTTTCCTTTTTATATTGTTTTTCTCTTCTTTCTTTCCTATTTATGGTCCTAATATTTTTTCAGAGTAACATGGACAACTACAAGTATATAGAATATGTGAAATCAAGTGTCAAAGAGGACATTTAACCCTCACACAAAAAAGAAATGAAACTGTAGAATAGAAATAGAAGATAATCAACTTAATTAGTATATTAACATAAACAGATACCTAGACACCTGCAAAAAAAATTCAGACCATGCCAAGAAACAGGAAGACACCATCCAGTCAAAGGAACACATTAAAAAGCAGGAGGAGATGCAGAATGTGGAACAACTAACGAAGGATATCCAAATGAATACTATGAATCAACTTAATAAAGTGAAGGAAGAGATAAAGAATATTAAGAAAACACTGAAGGAACATAGAGAAGAAATCATAAGCACACATAAAAAAAGACATATCTAATGGTGATGAAAGGCACAGTGTAAAAATTTAAAAATATGTTGGAAGCACATAAAAGCATATTTATGCAGGCAAAGAAAAGAATGAGTGATGTTTAAGATAAGACATCTGAAATCTAACAGATACAATACATTATGACAAGATGAACACTCACACACTCCTTAGAAGACTGACCCAAGTGCACCCTGTGCCAGATACCCCCCATCAAACACCTTAGACCATACAATGAGCAGGAAGGTGGTGTACCCCCATCCTGGGGAGGCCTGATGTTCTCAAACAGAGGGGAAGGTATTTCTTGAGAGCATGGGTGGCTCCCAAAGAGGGAGGACAGATAACTGTGTCAGGCCCTGAGCATTGTTGCAAGTATTTATGAATCTTGTCCTTCAAGCAGGGAAGCTTGGGTGTCACTGTGGGCCACAAGGGAAGGGCAAGAGAAGAATAGAATAGATGGAAGAGGGGGTAACTGGGGGGCAAAGGAATTGTGCTGCATTATCCTGCAGTGATGTATATAGGCCATGTTAAATTTCACCAAAAATTTATAAAAGAATATAGTCTAAAATGTAAACCATAATGTAACCATGGTTAGTTGCTATGTTTCAATATTTTTATGAGTTGTAGCAAATGTAACATCCACATGTAAAAAGATCATTGTTGGGGAAGGGGTAAAGGTGAGGATGTTGGGTGTATGGGAGTCCCCTATATTCTATATGTCACTTTACTGTGACCTAAAAGTTTTTTGAAGACATAATAAAAAACATTTGTAATACTCTGAGGAAGAAATGGTAGAAATTGCCTTCCCACTGTACTTCAGGACAAAGCGATGAAAGGCAAACGTCAAAATTTTTTAAAAATATTTTTCATTTAATACCCCAATTTATTTTTTACTTTATATTAGTTTTTCTAAATTATTATGTATTTTATTTCTAATCTTTAAATCTATCACTACTAATTCATTTTCCTATTAATTGAATTTGGCAATATATTGGGCTTCATTTTTGAAGAAGTTTTGGATCACAGAAGGGTTAAACTATGGCAGGGGAGGAGCTTGGGTGTGGGGTATCATTGAGGGGGGAAGCATAGGTGGGAGGGTACTCTCCAGGGCATGCATATAGGGTATATAGATATGTTCAGATATTCACTGGGTATTGACATAGTGGGTGGTGTTTCACACAACAACTAAGGGAGTGCTGAGTTCCTATCCTGGGGAGATCTGCTGCATTCCCCAATGAAACAGCAACAATCCTTCAAGTGCAAGGGTAAAGACCAGTGAAGAAGGATGGTCCAGCGATGGACCCTTGATACTGATGACTATACTTATGAACCTGTGTGCTTGAAATTTCAATGTGGCCTAGAGCTTCAGGGCGCCTAAGAGTTAGCACCTGAGAGCCTCCATATTGCTCAAATATGGCCACTCTCTAAGCCAAATTCAGCAAATAAATACATTACCTTCCCCCTGGAGTGGGACATGACTCCTGGGGATGAGCCTCCCTCATGCCAAGAGATAACTACCAAGCTCTGGCTGGTGATACAACTAGAAAGAGACCTTGAATAAAAGGGGGAAATGGTAAAGACAAATGAGTTTATATGGCTATGAGATTTCAAAATGAGTTGAGAGATCATCAGAGGGGTCTTAGGAGGATCCCAGACACAACCAAGGTTGATACAACCCCAGGTTCTTTTGCTCCTGAGGGCTATGGAGACACACAGGTTCTATGGTCATGGTAGCTGGCTCTCAAGTGCAGTGCCTTGTCAGTGGCCCTACTTTGGACTTTGTGCTCCTAAGTGTGATGGATGGAGTTGGACTTAGATACGACCATTCTACACATGCCTTTTCTGCCACTTTTACTGAAACTGTGGTTGGCCTAGTGGTTGGTGTATATTCAGGAGACTTGAATCTCTGGACTGTCCATGTGCCAGCTGGGCCCTGAGCCTCAGCAGAGTTGCAGCACCTACTTCCTGGTTCTTTAGACTTAGGTCAGCTAACAGGGAGGTGAAGATGGTCAACCTCCACACCAGAGAACAAAGAGTGCCTACAAATGCAAGCAGAAGAATCACATCCATAAGCCATATGGGATCTAAGCCCCCTTGCTATTTAGAGGTGGAGTGGACATCATCATCCCAGGGTTCACAGAATGAAGGAATAAAATATGAATTAGAGTGGATTTACTGGTATTCTACTATAGAACTATTGTGACTAGTAATGGAAGAAATTGCAGCATTGATGTGAAGAAAGTGGCAATGGTTGATGGCAGGGAAAGGGAAGAAGAGATGTGATGTGGGGGCATTTTTGGGACTTGGAGTTGTCCTAAATGATATTGCTGGTACAGATGCTGGACATTATATATCCTGCCATAACCCACTGAATGTACTGGGGGAGAGTGTAAACTACAAGGTAAACTATAATCCATGTTGTGCAGCAGTGTTCCAAAATGTATTCACCAAATGCAATGAATGTGCCACAATGATAAAAGAGGTTGTTGATGTGGGAAGAGTGGGGTGGGCTGGGGTGTGGTATATGGGAACCTCTTATATTTTTTAATGTAACATTTTGTGTGATCTATGTGTCTTTAAAATAATAATAATATAACAAACAAAAAACCTGCTGCTAATATCATACTCAATGGACAAATACTCAAGGTTTTCCCTCTAAGATTTGGAACAGGACAAGATTGCCCAAGGTCACTCCTCTTATTTAACATTGTGTTGGAAGTACTTGCTTGAGCACTTAGCCAATAAAAGTATTAAAAATACATCCAAATTGGAAAGGAAGAAATAAAATTTTTACACTTTGCAGAGACAGGTTCCTATACATAGAAAACCCTGAGAAATTTTCAACAAAGCTTCTAGACCTGATAAGGAAATCTCAAAAGACCTAAATAAATAGAAAATTGCTCCATGTTCATGAATTGGAAGACTAAATATAATTAATATTTCTATCCTCAAATTATTTGTTTATTTAATGCAACCTCCATAAAATTTTCAACAGTATTTTTTTACTGAATTGGAAAAGCTAATTATGAAATTTACTGAAAGGGCAAGGGCCCTGAATAACCAAAATATATTGGAAAAGGACATTGGAGAAATCATGCTGCCTATCTTTAAATGTACTACAAAGCCACAGTGGTCAAAGTTGCATGGTTTTGGAATAAGGATAGCCATACTTACCAATAGAACCAAATAGAGAAGTCTAAATTAAACCCACACATATGTGGCCAACTGATATTTGGCGAGGCCACCAAACCCACTCAACTGGGACCAAATGGTCTCTTCAACAAATGATGCAGGGAAAACTATATATCCATATCCAAATGAATAAGAAAGGGTTACCATTTCACACCATATACAAAAATTAACTCAAGATGGTTAAAAGACTTAAGTGTATGAGTCAAGAGCATAAAGCAATGGATGTGTCATGATGATGGGAACGAGTGTTGTTGGGGGGGGAGAGGGGGGGTGGGGGGGTGGGGTTGAATGGGACCTCACATATATATTTTTAATGTAATATTATTACAAAGTCAATAAAAAATAAAAAAATTAAAAAAAAAAAAGAGCATAAAGCTCCTAGAAGATAATGTAGGGAAGTATCTTTAAGATCTTGAAGTAGGAAATGGTTTCATAAACTTTACACCCAAAACAGCAGCAAGGAAAGAAAAAAATGGATAAGTGGAACCTCCTAAATTTAAATTATTTTGTGCTTCAAAGGAGTTTGTCAATAAAGTGGAAAGGCAGTATACTCAATAGGAGAAAATATCTGGTAACCCTATACCTGATAAGGATCTAATAGCAAGCATATATAAAGAAATCCTACATCTTGAAAGATAAAGAGAAACAACCCATTTAAACAACAGGCAAGACATTTGAATAGATACTTTTCCAAAGAGGAAACATAAATAGTTAAAAAGCACAGGAAAAGGTGCTCATCACTAGCTATGAGGGAAATGATAATCAGAAAATCTACAATATGATATCATATTACCCCTATTGGACTAGCTGCTATTAAAAAACCAGAAAACTAAAAGTGTTGGAGAGGATGTAGAGGAATGGCAATACTCACCCACTGCTGCTGGTAATGTAGATTGGTGTACTAATTGTGTAGTATGATTTGACTTATCCTTGGGAAGTTAAATATAGAATTACCATACTATCCATCAATACCACTGCTGGATATAAACCCAGAAGAATTGAAAGCAGGGACATGAAAAGATATATGTCCAACAAAGTTCATAGCAACATTATTTTGCTATTGTCAAAAGTTGGAAGCAACTATTTGAGTCGATCAACATATGAATGTTATGCAAAATGTCATATATTCAAAGAATGGAATATTACACAGCTGTAAGAAGGAATGAATTTTGGACACACATGACAACATGGATGAATCTTAAAAACTTTATATTGAGTGAAGCGAGCCAGTCACTAAATGACTCATATTGTAGGACACCATTGAAATGACCTAAGGATCTTGAGCTGACTCAAAAAAGATAGTCTGGAAGATGGTTTACAAGGTGACAAAAAGGGAGTAAAGAGTGGTGAACTGATGCTCAATCTGTACAGAATCTATAAGGTGGAAGGAGGTGGTTTGGCAGTGGATGGCATAATGTTGGTGCATGGATGTGAGTAGGGGTGATGATGTTGGAGCATGATAGTGAGCAGGGTTTTAGGGATGGATGAAACTTGAGGGAGGTCTGGAGGATGGAACAGTTAATCTCTGGGGAGATGGAGGACTGTGGTTGAACATACAGTTATGGGAATGTTCTTTTGACAAATATGGCAATGGAAGGTCTCTGAGGGTGTTGGTGTTGATGTGATGTGTGGAAAAGAGTGCATCTGGAGCATGCTTCTATGGAATATGAATGTGTTCATCATGTCATAGGGTGTTAATTCAGTGGGTGGAGATACACAATGAAGAAGAAAGTATAAATTTCCATCCTTGGGTATCCTGCTATATTCTCAAATAAAGGTCAAGAATCTCTTGATTACTTAGGCAGTGCCTAATATAAGAAAACAGATCATTATGTCAGATGTTAGTATTAATGCTTGGAACTATGAACCTTGTTCTTTTAAAATTGAAAGCCTAACAATAGCTATTGCATCAGAGTTACATCCTGGAAACCTCCTTGTTATTTAAATGTGACCTTTCTCTGAGCCAAACTCATCAAATAAATGTACTACCTTCCTCCTGACATGGGACATGACTCCCAGGGTTGAACTTCACTGGCACCAAGGGATTAATTTCAAGCACCAGCCAGTCATACATTTGGAAAAAGACCTTGTCCAAAAGGCAGAAACATCATATACAGAAGAGTATTTATGGCTAAGAGATTTCAAAATGAATCTGGATCTCATTTCAGAGGTACACATATGCATGTCTCAGGCAGATCTCACTAACTGCCACCATGAACAAAGCTACAAATAAGTGTGCTCCTGCAAACTCTAAAGCCATCTGCACACTATATAATCAATGCACACAATCCCTTAATATCAGCTCCTTGACAGTTAGCATTACCTTAAAATATATGACAACTTATTTCCCTAATTTGTTAGACTCATTTATAATTTCCCTATACATAATTTTCTACCCCTTTTACTTGAGCCTATTTTTAGTACTATAACTGGTAAGTATGTGGTTCAAAGACTTAATCCTTTTGTCTGTTTATATGCTTATTAATCCTGAATCTCAGAAGGGTTGTGGCCAACACCTACTCTCTAGATCATTGGTGTTGCCCAGGACAACTAACAAAATGATAATGGATAACCCCCATCCCCCAAAACAGAGAATATCTACAGATGCAAGCAAAATGGTACCTTCC
This sequence comes from Dasypus novemcinctus, assembly GCF_030445035.2. Lineage (NCBI taxonomy): Eukaryota > Metazoa > Chordata > Mammalia > Cingulata > Dasypodidae > Dasypus > Dasypus novemcinctus. The sequence goes on from NC_080703.1 coordinate 10,036,332, forward strand.
ATCTGCCACATAATATCTGAACCCCATCTCAGTCTGAAGCAGAGTGGGCATCACTAGCCCAAAATCCTAAAGGTTGAGTAATGAACAAACATAAGGGGGGGAATGCATGCATGGACAAAGTTAACTTACTAATACTGTAGTACTACATTACTTCCATGAACACGTAACACTGTTATAAAGATAGCTGTTACCAAAGGTTCTGAGGGGAGGAAGAGAATAGATGTGGAACATAGGTCATTTTTAGGGCATTGGAATTAAGTGCAAACCACAATTAAACTAGATTTTTGTTAGTAGCAATGCTTCAATATTTAGTCATCAATTGTAACAAATGTACCACACAATTGTAAGATGTTATTAATAGGGGAAGATGTGGGAGGGGAGGGCATGTATATGGTAATTCCAGATATTTTTGTTGTAAAAATTCTGTAATCTAAAACTCCTTTAAAAATAAAATTTAGTACATTAAAAAAAGCTGTTGAACCTATGAATGCTATGAAAGTTACTTAAGATTCATTTTCATATGTGAAAAAAGTGATAATTTTAACTCATCAATGTATTCAAAGGATTAAATGTACTTAAACAATAAAAAGCATAACACACTTTCCAGCATAAAGGAATCTTTAACAAATCATTTTTTGGAATACTGCTGTTAGTATTGTCCCCTAGGGATATACTCTTTAGGTCACTAGACTAGTATTGTTAAATTCAGTCATGGTGGTCCAGGCTGCACATAAAGACTGCATTTGCAAAATACTTTATTGAGTCTTCTCTTCATATCCTCATCCATAGTCTGTAGAGGAAAGGATTCAAAATATGAATAACCACATTATACATTAATTTTCTCAGGGATGTTCAGAGGACAGGTTAAAGTAGGCAGCAAATGGTGTGCCGTAGCACACAACCACCACTGACAGGAGGCTGACACAGGTGGAAAAGGCTCTGTTTCCCCTGAGTAGAAGTGACTTTGAGAATGGCAGAGAAGTAAAGCACATAAGATATGAGGCTGCAGATAAAAGAGAGCTCCTACAGTATAGATGGTTATCACCCTGAAGGAAACATCTGAGTAGGAGAACTGCAGAGCTCAGAATAAATAATGGACATCAGAAGCACAGAAGGAGAGACATGGCATCAGGACAGTGTGTAAGAGGGCATGGATATAGGTCACAACATATAGTCTAGACACGAGTTTGTCACAGAAGAGAGAATTCATTATAGAGTTGTAATGTGATGGGTGGTGGATCATCGCATATCTACCATGGGCCATCACTCAGAGAAGAAGGCTGTCGATATTCACAAAAGAAATGAAGAAGAATTGCTGGGTGATGCAGCCTGTAAAAGAAATGGTCTTCATATCTGCCACGGTATTCATGACCATTTGAGGGACTGTGTTGGAAGTCAAACAGGTGTCCATAAAGGCCAAGTTTCTATGGAAGAAATACATAGTGTAATGGAGGTAAGCCAATTATTACGATGGCTAAGATGGCTAAGATAATGTACATGCTCCTTGATAAGGTGACCAAGTACATACACAGGAAAATCACAGGAAGAATCATTACTGCTCTGAGTTGGAAAAATTCCAGAATCACAGATGACCATTATTAGATTTCTCCTTTCCATCTTCCCAATAGATCTAGAATAGAAAAATAGTTAATTGTGGAATCCAGTAATGTCACATCTCTTGTTCATAAGGCCACAAGGTTTTGTGTATTCTTGGGTATTTGTTATAAAGAACCCTTGCTGCCTGCATATTTGCCAGTTAGATCTTTTTGTTATTCTGCCTGTATATATAATAGTTTCATTCAAGAAAGAATGATATTTCTTCCAAATCAAAATACGATTTTAACTAATGAACATTTATTCTTATAATTGAGTCAAGGAGATTGCTGTGCCCACAGTATTAATGTAATTTAAATCTAACTTTTAATTTTAATTAATTAATTTATTTTCACAGTCATGCTTTTTAATCTGGCCTACTAGAAATATTTGTACTTAATTAACAATTATCCTTTAAATCATAAGTTTATATACATATTTATCAGCTTTTTAATTCAACTTTCTTTCCCTATGGTACAATGATTTTTTTGTCTCTAAAAACACAAACCTGCCTTTTTTCTTCTGTTGAATATCATTTCTATGGCTCCCGCTGACCACTTGATTAAAGGCACAGACTGGTGCGTTAAATCAACTAGAGCACAGATATTGTGGATTGGATTTTCACATTCCTTCACCATAGCAGCTCATATGCATTTCTTTTGTGGCGAAGAAAACAGTATCCATCCATACATATCAAAATATCTAGTTAATATCTTTCTGCTCTCAAACTTCTCACTGGACTCCCAATCAAAATACCTGGGAAAGGGTTTGTGAAACAATCAAAATTTTCTTACTTTTGTATCATGTTGATTTTTCCTTCTGTAATTGTCAGCAGAAAACATAACCATTAACCTATAATTTATGGTAGAAATCAGGTTCTCCTATTTTTATGATTTTCCCAAAATTTTATTATTTCTGATTTATATCACGTTTTGACATATCTATATTAAATGCTGTAATTGCCTTCCATTATGTAACATCTTGCCATGTGAAAATTTCATGAGCTAAACTTTATATTTTACTTTGTGTTAATCCATTTTATAAAAACCATTGTATATGATACAATGCAGGGAATTAGTCATTAGAAATCTCTTAACTAAAATTTTAAAATATGAATGTGAATGTAAAATATGTAAATATGAATGTGAAAAATGTAAAATATGAATGTGAATGTGAAATGCTGACACCTACCATGTTTTTCCCTCATTCTAAATAAGCTTCACAAAAATAATGGAAACTTGTGCATTGAATCAGATTCTTAAGCAAGGTAATAAAAGTGGAGGAAGAGTGAGATAAAATAGTCAATCATAGAAGTTACAAATACAGTATTATTCCCTTTTTCAATCTGATTATTCTCTTTTTAAAACATTTTCCTTTTCAGCCAGTATTTCATGTCTTTTTGCACTTGCTAGAACTGCTAGTAAAATTTTAAATAGAAGCAGTGACAGTAGAAATCCTTGTATTGTTCTTTTGCATTGGGATTATGGCATTCAAAATCAAACATGATGTTAGCTATAGTATATATTCATACATCTTTTATCAGACAGAGGAACATCCTTTCTCTTCCCATTTCCCTGAGATGTTTCATTAAGAATAGAAATACAATTTTTTTCTAATGATATTCCTGTATTTGCTGAGATGATGACAGGATTTTTCTTTTTTGTTTCTTTTTATGGGGAATTACATTTATTGTGTGTGTGATTTTTAATAGTAAACAACCCCTACACTCCTTTGGTTAACCCTACTTGTTCATAGTATACTGTCATTCTTTCATATTTTTTATTTAATTTGACAAAATTTTGTTTAGAATATCTGCATTTGTGTTGAAAGGAATTAGTCTGTAATTTTCATTTCTTTTCATTCCTTTTCTGTTTTATTTTTTGCAATGTTTTAACTATATTATATTTAGGGTTAAAAATAGTCAAAGTTCCCTTAAACTTGGGCACCTGGGAAAACTAAGTTTTCATATATATTTTTAGACTATAAATAACATACTCAATATCACACAATCCATTTAGTACAAATTTATGATTCAAGGAAAATTCTGATTCTAAATCAATTTTTCCTCTATCAGCCTGTACTAACTTCAGTTAATCCATGTATAGTACTTGAACTGAGAATGTAGACAAATGAATGAAGATAGTGAGATTTTAAAAAGTGGATAATGAAGAGATAAGAAAAGATATATAAAATGGAATGTAAATGCAAACCAAAAAGAGGTAGTGGACATGGCAAATGTGGAGATCTCTTCTCTGAGGCCAGAAAGTTTATTGAAACAGTCAAAAATGACTGTGACTCACAATTTATTTCTTTTAACTTACCCATGTTAGTTAAGTTACCTTGTTTGCTTTCATACACTTTAGAAAATAGTGTTTAGGATACATGCCAACATCACTACTTTGTTATATCATGCTCTGACTCACATATCCCACTGGACATGTGCACATTTCTATCTTTCCACACATGCAAGAATTTAGTTTTCCCGTGCTGCTGTACCCCAAGATGAAAGGTCAGATTTCAGGTCATAGATGGGAATGTTTCTCCTCAGAGGGGCTTCAATGTCTCTTTTCATCAGAATAGAGACCAAGCGTTGTATCATGAGGATAACCAGGGTATAAAATACTGACGTTACTATCTTTTTCTCCACTGAAAAGTTGGCATTTGGTTGTGCATACATGAAGAGCACTGTCCCAAAGAGTAATGATCACCACAAGGTGGTATGAATGGGTGGAGAAGGTTTTTGGCTGTTCCTTGGTAAAGCAGATCCTAAAAATTGCTGTAACATTGTGCATAGAAGACAATGTTGATGAAGGATATGACTACAATAATGAAGTCTCACACATCTTAAGATTGCATGTGATTGAGTTCTATGTTTGAGCTGGACAAGAAAAACAGAGGAGGGAGGAAATGGAAAAAGTCAGTTATTTCATTTTTACCACAAAACAATTAGCTAAATGTCATGGAAATATGTACTACCACAAGCAAAGGACCACAGACATGGTCTAGTATGATCACCAATTAGAAAGGGAATTTTCAAATGGCAATGAAATGGTATTATATCATGGTTGTCAAAGGAATGTGCCAACAATAGTAGAGGAAGAGGAGGAAGAACTGACAGGCACAGCCAATGCAAAAGACCACTTTACTTTCTGCTAGAAAATTCTTCAGTGTGTGGGTGCAATAGTGGAAGAATAATATACATCCAGAAGTAAGAGCTTCTGAGCAGGAAATAGATGGGAGCATGCAGCTGGGAGTATGCAATAATGATTTCAGTCCTGCCAAATTTCCAGGCCAATAGCAGAGCATACATAATCAGACATAGCCCTATACCCTTCAAAATTTTAGTGTGAACTCATTTACCAAGATGGATAGATTTGCCATATTATCGTTTATCTTGCTTTTATTTATTTATTTATTTATTTATTTATTTATTTATTTATTTATTTATTTATTTATTTATTTAAAAGATACATAGATCATACATATTTCACAAAAAAAATATATGGGATTCCCATATGCCCCACTCTCTAAAACTCCCACATTTTCCCACATTAACAACCTCCTTCATTAGTGTAGTACACACATTGCAATTGGTGAACACACTTTTGGAGCATTGCCACTAAGCATGGGTTAAAGTTTACATTGTAGTTTACATTCTCTCCCACCCAATTCCGTAGGTTATGGCAAGATTTATGATGGTCTGAATCTGTCATTGCAATGTCATTCAAGACAATTCCCAAGTCCCAAAAATGCCCCTGTTTTACACCTGTTTTACCCTCTCCCTGCACTCAGAACCTCCAGTGGCCACTGGCTCCACATCAGTGATAAAATTTCTTCCATTATTAGAATCAAACTAAGTCTGTAGTAGAATACCAGTAAGTCCACTATTATATTTCAGTTCCTCCTCATGACCTGTTCTGTGTTTTGACAATAATCTTCATACCAATTAGAATGGCCAAATTCTCTCTATAAAACTATAGAAGATACTTGTAAATAGTACAGTTCAGTAAAATTATTATTCTCAAAACAGAAAATTTATCTGAAAAATTATGAATAATCATATTTTATTCAAATTTCTTCTTCATATTACTATCATACCATTCTGTAATGAGTTTATCATCAAAATATGTGAATGAGGAAAATTAAGTTTTGAAAGTTAAAACAAAGCTCCTGATATTTAAGAGTCTCTTAGAGGTGATATAGGAAGTAAAGTCCTGCAGCTCTATGGTCAAATGGAATACTTATCTCTGGTCTGCAACTCTTCTGAAGGAGGAGGACAGTAGGGAGTGTTTAATAAGCCTCCAAGTGCATATTTAGGGTTCCCAGCAAGGTGTGGGCACTCTCTCTCAAGATACTGAGAGTAATTTTTTTTCTATGGTGAGTTAAGTTAACAGGGTCCCATTTGAATTTCAAAAGGGAACTCTCACACAGGCTATTGCTTCTGCAACCCTGGGGGAAAAAAGCAGTTAGAAAAAAAATGGAGTGGGGGCAGGGAGAGGACAGATTCCTAATCAGTAGTTTATCCAATCGCAAAGAGTCTATCCTGCCCCAGGAAAAGGGACTTTTTCTGAAGTTAATCAACCCAACAAGGAAGTTTAGCTCAGTGGATGAGTTTCAGCCTTGACTATGCAAGGTCTCTAGTTTGATTCTTGTCAAAAACAACCACTGGGTTGTTAAACATCTAGTTGATACTTTAGAACAGGGAAAATGTAGACATTATCCTTGTATTACCTTCCCTTGGGTCTCTTACTTTTCCTAAAATAATTTTACTTTTGTGTTATGTAATTTAACATAGTTTACTCACTAAAAGCCACTTCAAAATCTGTAGTGAGAAAGCTGCAGGGTAATTGATAAACACCAGCAGCATGACAAGCTCCACATAGGCTTAAGAGGGAAGGCTGTTTATCATAGATTTCACTCATGTAGGCATCAGATCACAACCTTCCTCTCCTGGTCAATTTTCTGTAAGCCTATCATCCATTCTCTAGCTTGTTGAGATAGCCTGGTTTACTTATTTCATATCAGAGAGGTCATGTAGTATTTGTCCTTCAATTGATGTGGAATATATGAGAATCCACTATATTGTATATGTGACTTTAGTTTGATCTAAAACATTTTTGAAGGCAAAATTTAAAATTACAAAAAAAAAAAAAGAAGGGGTAGAGACACTTAGGAAGAAATGAAAGAAACTTCCTTGCCACTGCACATACAGGGCAACACCTGTTACAGTGATGATAGGCAAAATGTAAAAAACAATGTTTTATGATATTTTCATTTTTAATACCCCAATTTATTTTTACATTATTTTAGTTTTTAAAAATTATTATGTATTTTATTTCTAATCTTTAAATCTATCATTACTAATTCATTTTCCTATTAATTGAATTTGGCAATATATTAGGCTTCATTTTTGAAGTTTTGGACCACAGAGGGGCTCAACTATGGCAGGGGAGTAACATTGGTGTGGGGTGTTATTGATGGGGAACACATGGTTGGGAGGGAGATCTCCAGGGCATGTGTATAGGGTACATAAAAATCTTTGGATACATATGGCTATGAGTCTACAAAAAAGAGTTGGGAGGTCATCAGAGGGGTAATGCTTATGCACCCCTCAGCAGGGTACCAGAGACAGCCAAAGTAGATAGAAGCCCAGGTACTGGTTCTCCTGTTTGGATATATGTTGTGTATTTTCATAGTAGAGTTACAAATGACAACCGAGGGAGTGCTGAGCTCCTAGCCAGGGGAACACTGTCACATTCCCCGGTGGAACAGGAACAATCCCCCAAGGGCAACAGCAGAGACCAGTAAAGAAGGATGGTCCAATGTTGAGCCCTTGATACTGATGACTATGCTTATGAGCCTGTGAGCCTGAAATATAAACTAGGCCTATAGCTGCAGAATGCTAAGCGTTACCTCCTGAAAGCCTCCATGTTGCTCAAATGTGGCCACTCTCTAAGCCAAACTCAGCATATAAATGCATTACATTCCCCCAATGTGGGTCATGACTCCTGGGGATGAGCTCCATGGCACCAAGGGATTACTACCAATAACTAACTGGTGATGCAACTAGAAAGAGACCTTGAATAAGGGGGAAATGGTAAAGACAAATGAATTTATATGCCTAAGAGTCTTCAAAAAAGAGTCAGGAGGTCATCAGAGGGGTTATGCTTATGCACACCTCAGCAGGCTCCCAGAGTCTGCCAAAGTAGATTCAATCCCAGGTGCTCCTGAGGGCTACAGAGACACAGGTTTTGTGATCATGACAGTTGGCTCTGAAGTTCAATGTCTTGTCAGTGGGCCCTACTTTGGAATTTGTGTTCCTGAGCATGATAGAGTTTGACTCAGATGTAAACTTTCTACACATGCCTCTTCTACCACTTTTATTGAACCTGTGGTTGGTGCTAGGGTTGGTATATATCCAGGAGACTTCAATCTCTGGACTATGTGCTAGCTGGGCACTGAACCTCAGCATAATTGCAGTTCCTACTCTCCAGTTTATTGGACTTGCACAATTGGGCTAACAGGGAAGTGATGTCAACCACCACACCAGGGAACTAAGTGCCTACTACTGTAAGCATTAGAATTGCATCCATCAAACATGAGGGATCTAAGCCCCCTCTCAATATAGTAGTGGACAGGACATCACCAACCCATGGTCCACAGGATGGAGGAATAAAATATGGATTAGCATTAACTTAAAGGTATTCCACTATAGAACAATTAATACTAGTAATGGAAGAAACTGTAGCATTGATCTGGAGAAAGTGGCCATGGTAGTTGCTGAGGGCAGGGATAGGGAAGAAGGAATGAGATGTGGGGGCATTTTGGGGCTTAGAGTTGTCCTAAATGATATTGCAAGGACATATGCTGGACATTATAAATCCTGCCATAACCCACTGAATGGACTAGGGGGGAGTATAAACTACAATGTAAAGTATAATCCATGCAGTGAAGCAGTGCTCCAAAATATATTCACCAAATGCAATGAATATTCCACAACAATGAAAGAGGTTGTTGATGTGGAAGAAGTGGGAGGGTGGGGTGTGGGGTATATGGGAACCTCTTATATTTTTTAATGTAACTTTTTTTGTGATCTATGTATCTTTTAAAAAAAGACAATTTAATAAAAAACAAAAGGAAAAAAGAAAACACTTGGAGAGCATACTAAAGAAATTGTAAACATATGCAAAAAGATAGCGGAAAAGATAGAGATGAATGGCACAATCCAAGAAATCAAACTTACACTCTCAACAAATGACAGATGATTTGAATAGGCAGAGGAAAAAATTAGTGATGTGGAAGGTAGTAAAACTGAAATCAAACGGATGGTAGAATTGATAGACAAAAGGATAGAAAAAATCCAGCAGGGACTTAGTGTTTGAATGACAATGCAAAATGCACAAACATTTGCATTATAGGCATCCCAGAAGGAGATGAGAAGGGAAAGGGGACAGAAAGGGTATTGGAGGAAATAATGGCTGAAAACTTCCCAAATCCACTGAGGGAGATGGATATACATGTCCAGAAAGTACAGCACACCCCAAACAGTATAAATCCCAACAGGCATACTGCAAGACATATTCTTGCCAAATTATCCAATGCTCAAGACAAAGAGAAAATACAGAAGGCATCAAGAGAAAAGAGAACCATCACAAACAAGTGAAGCTCAATAAGATTAAGTGCTGATTTCACCTCTGAAACCATGGAGCAAAGAAGGTAGTGGTATAACATAGTGAAGGTACTACAAGAAAAAAATTTCCAGCCAAGAATACTCTATCCAGCAAAGCTGGCATTTAAAAATGATGGAGAGTTCAAAATATTCACAGATAAACAGATACTAAGAAAGTATGTCAATACGAAACATACTCTTAAAGAAACACTAAAGGGAGTTCTGTAGGTTGAAAGAAAAAAGCAGGAAAGAGAGATTGGAAGGAGAGTGTTAGAACCACTAAAAAAAGAGAAATAAAAACAGCATAGGACATACATAAATCTAAAGAAAATATTGCTATTGTAAGTAATTGAGAATAATAAGACTGAATGTTAATGGGTTAAACTCTACAGTCAAGAGACAGATTGGCAGAATGAATAAGGAAATATGACACATCTATATGCTGTCTACAGGAAACCCAACTTAGATCCAGGGATTCAGGGAGGTTGAAATTGAATGGCTGGAAAACAATCATACAAGCAACAATAACCAAAAAAAGTGCAGGAGAAGCTATACTAATGACAGAAAAAAATAGACTTTAAAAGCAAAACTATTGTGAGAGATAAAGATGGACACTTTATAGTAGTATAATGGGTAATCTTTCAAGAAGAAAGGACAATCATAAACATTTATGCACCAAACCAGGGCACCTAAAATTCATGAGGCAAACCCTGGAAAAACTAAGTGGAAGAATAGATGCCTCTACAATTATAGTGGGGGACTTTAATACACCCTTATCACCATTAGACATGACACCTTGACAGAGAATCAATAAAGAAACAAATACTTTGAATAATATTTTAGAGGATCTGGAACTAATAGACATGTAAATAACACTACACCCAAATACAGCAGGATATGCATTCTTCTCAAGCACACATGGAATGTTCTCCAAGATAGACCACATAATAAGCCACAAAGAAAACCTTAATGAATTTAGAAGATTGAAATCATACAAAGGAATTACTCTGACCCCAATGGAATGAGGCTGGAAATCAGCAAGGGCCAAAGAACAAGATTAGGTACAAAGATATGGAAGTTAAGCAACACACTCTTAGATAAACAGTGGGTCAAGGAGGAAATCTCAAAAGAAATGAGTAACTACCTTGAACCTAATGAAAATGACAACACAACACATCAAAACTATTGGGGTGCAGCAAACGCTGTACTGAGAGGGAAATTCATAGCCATAAATTCATATATCATAAAAGATGAAAGAACTAAAATCAATGACTCACATGCACAGAGGAATGAGTAAAAGCAAAACAGAAAACAACAACAACAAACTAATCCCAAAGGAAGAAGAATGAATGAAATAAATAATATCAGAGCAGAACTAAATGAAATAGAAAATAAGAAAGCACTGGAAAAAATAAAACAAAGAGCTGATTCTTTGAGATATCCATAAAATTGACAAATGCTTAACTAGACTAACAAAGAAAAAAAGAGAAGATGCAAATACACAAAATAAGAAATGAGAAAGGACATATCACCACTGACCACACAGAAACAAAATATATTATAAGAGAATACTTTGAAAAATGATATGCCAACAAGAATGACAATTTACAAGAAATGGACAAATTCCTAGAAACACGTAAGCAACCTACATTGACAAAGAAGAAATTGATGATCTCAACAAACCTATAACAAGTAAAAAGATAGAATCACTCATTAAAAACCTCCCAACTAAGAAAAGCCTCAGGTCAGACAGCTTCATACGTGAATGCTACAAAACATTCCTTAAAAAAACTAACACCAATCTTGCTTAAACTCTTCCAAAAAACTGAAATAGAAGGAACATTGCCTAAATCATTCTATGATGCCAACATTACCCTAATACCAAAGACAAATAAAGACACCACAAGTAAGGAAAATTACAGACCAATCTCTCTAATGAACCTAGATGCTAAAATCCTCAACAAAATACTTGCTAATTGTAGTCAACGACACATCAAATAATTACACACCATGACCAAGTGGGTTTCATCCCTGGTATGCAAGGATGGTTCGAGATAGAAAGAAAAAAAATCACATAATCATATCTGTAGATGCAGAAAAAAAAATTCATAAAAGACAGCACACTTTCCTGATAAAAACACTACAAAAGATAAGAATAGAAGGAAACTTTCTGAATATGTTATAGGATATATATGAAAAACTTACAGCTAACATCATATACAGTGGTGAAATTCTAAAATCTTTCCCTCTAAGATCAGGAACAAGAGAAGGATGCCCCTTATCACCCCTCCTATTTAAAATTGTTTTAGAAGTATTTGCTCAAGCATCCCTAAATTCCATATGGGACTTTGTTGTGACCTAAAACTTTTTGGAAGACCTAATTTAAAAAAAGATGTAGAACACAGAGGAAAAAATGGAAGAGATTGTCTTGTGACTGTACATACAGGACAATATCACATTGATGAAAGGCAAAATGTCAAAAAAATTTTATGAAATTTTTCATTTTTTAGTACCCCAATTTTTCACTTTATTTTAGTTTTTTGAAATTATTATATGTTTTATTTCTAATCTTTAAAACTATCATTACTAATTCATTTTCATATTAATTTAATTCAGCAACTGAGGTTTCATTTTTTAAAAACTTTTAGATCACAGAGGGGTTCAATTCTGGCAGGGGAGGAGCTTGGGTGTGGTTTGTCTTTCAGAGGGAATGCATGGGTGGGAGGAAATTTGCCAGGGCATGCATATAGGATATATAGATATGTTCAGATGTTTGTTGGGTATTGACATTGTGGGTAGAGTTTCACACAACAACTAAGGGTATGCAGTCCTTGGGAGCTCTTATCCTTGGGAGCTCAGTCACATTCCCCAGTGGAACAGCAACAATCCCCCAAGTGCAGAAGCAAAGACCATTGAAGAAGGATGGTCCAATGATAGGCCCTTGATACTGATGACTATATAAACATGTGAGCTTGAAATTTCAACTAGGCCTGGAGCTGCAGGCTGCCTAAGAGTTGCCTCCTATAAATTCCATGTTGCTGAAATATGGCCACTCCTTAAGCCAAACTCAGCATAAATGCATTACCTTCCCCCCAGCATTGGACATGACTCCTGGGGATGAGCCTCCCTAGTGCCAAGGGATTACTACCAAGCACCCACTGGTGATGCAAAAAGAAAAAGACATTGAATAAAAGGGGGAAATGGTAAAGACAAATGCATTTATATGGATAAGAGACTTCAAAATGAATCAGGAAGTCATCAGTGGGGTTGCACTTATGCATGTCTCAGCAGATAGCCAAAGTAGATAAAACCTCACCTGGTGGTGTTCCTGAGGGTTATGGAAACACCCAGGTACTATGGTCATGGCAGATGGTTCTAGAGTTCACTGCCTTACCAGTGGACCCTACTTTGGAATTTGTTCTCCTGAGTGTGATGGAGATGTGTTTATATGTCACTTCTCTTCAGTCACTTTTGTTGAACCTGTCATTGGTGCTGGGTTTGGTATATGCCCAGGAGATTTAAATCTCTGTACTAGTCAGCCAAAGGGGTGCTGATACAAAATATCAGAAATTGGTTGGTTTTTATAAAGGGCATTTTTTGGGGTAGGAGCTTACAGATAGCAGGCCATAAAGTATACGTTACTCCCCTCACCAAAGTCTATTTGGAGCAAGATGATTGCCGATGTCTGCAAGGGTTCAGGCTTCCTAGGTGTTGGAAACTGAGGCACAGTGGTCTCGCGAGGAGAGAGGTGCTATTTCCCTGGCTACCTTGCAACCTAAGGAATGTGGTAATTAAGAGTTCCTGGCAAACAGGTTGAAGCTGTTAAAGGCTGAAAGAAAAGATTAGCAGATAACATTTTGTAGTAAATAGAACACTTAGACTTTGTACCTTGAGATAAGATTTTTTGAATTCCTTAGACTATGAGTAATGCTGATGGTTAACTGCATGTTGCTGCTTATTCTCACGTGGACTGGGGTATATATAGAGCCCCTTGTAAACAATAGAATTGTCTGATGAGTCTCTACTCGCAGACCCCCTGATCCCAGCTCTGTCATTCATTCTTTCTTTTTCTTTCTTTCTCTTTCTTTCACTCTCCTTTTTCTCTTTCTTTCATTCCTGATACCCTTCAGGGCCAAATCTCCAATACCTGGGTTCCTATGTTCCTGGGGCTTCCTTTTCTCTGGGTTCAAGTTTTCTTTCTTCCTGGAGCTGGCTTCTGTTGCTTCTGTGAGCTTACTTCCCAGGGTACCAGCTTAAGTCTTCAGCATCAAACTCCAACATCAAAACTCCAAGATCAGAAAACCCTCAACTCTTTTCTTTGCCATGCCTTTTATCTGTGATCCCCACCCACTAAGGGGTGGGGACTCAACACCCTAATCACAACTCAATCATGTACAGGTACAGATCAGATTATGAGCATAATCCAATATCTACTTTTGGAATTCATAACCATATCAAACTGCTACAACTGTCTATGTGCCAGCTGGGCCCTGAGCCTTAGCAGAATTTCAACACCTACTCTCCAGTTCATTGGACATGCCCAGGTCTGCTAACAAGGAGGTGAGCATGATCAGCCACTACAGCAAGGAACCAAGAGTCTATAACTGCAAGCAGGAGAATTCCATCCATCAGCCATGTGAGCTCTAAGCCCCCTCTCTATTTAAAGATGCAATGGGCATTGCCATCCCAGGGTTGGGAAATAAAATATGGATTAGAGTGCACTTACTGTTAGTCTACCATAAAATTATTGTACTCTAGCAGTGGAAGAAATTATATCATTGATGTGGACACAGTGGCCAGAGGAGTTGCTGAAGGCAGGGAGAGGGAAAAAAGAGGTGTGATACAGGGGCATTCTGGGGACTTGGAGTGGTCCTGAATGATATGCAGGGACAAACGCAGGACATTATATATCCTGCCATAACCCACTGAATGGACTGGGAGAGAGAGTAAACTACAATGTAAACTGTGTAGCACTGCTCCAAAGTGTATTCATGAAATGCAATGAATGTGCTACTTTAATGAAAGAAGTTGTTAATGTGGGAGGATTGGTGTGTGTGAGGAGTGGGGTATATGGGAACCTCTTATGTTTTTTAAGGTAACATTGTGTATGTTCTATGTATCTTTTAAAAAAAGAAAGATAATAAAAATTTCACTAATTCATTAAAAAAAACCCACAGTGATGATTAGCTTTGCTGAGTCAACCTTCCCAGAAAAATAATTATCATACTATGGGAGTTTTAAATCAAATTTCTGATTCCCTTATCTGGCTTCTTTTCTTTTGGAGAAATTACCATTATCTTCACTATTTGTTCCAATTAATTCTTTTCTCTAAAAATAATTTCCTCCTATCTGTCTTGTGTGTTGTGCCTCTAGTAACCTTTAATTTTTAAAATCATTTTAGGTCCTTTTATGTTTTTCACCTATGAATTTCTATTGTAATATGTCATTCTACTTGGTGTAAATGCCTTGGAAGTGCCAATGAGGCAGATTTATTGCCACATAATATTTTTCGTTTTATTTTAATGGACTGGGGAATGGAAATTATGTGAAAAATCTTGATTTTATGTAATCAATAAAATTAAATGCTCATTAAAGTGTTTCTTCTCTCTACTAACTTATAATACAGGATGAGCATAATGGCAAGAAGAGAAGATTCAAGGCAAATTTATTGGGTATTATACATCAAATTTTAAGCTTCAACAGTTAATATATATCGTATTAATTAATGAACCATTTAAACAAAAAGACTGTTAACAGGAAAAATTTTATAGGGGATGCCTATCCTTTCAATGGAAAGATTTTTTTCCCTTTTTCCATCAGATTGCCATGTTTTTAAATAATTGGCTGACATCAAACAGCATTATTTAATTCAACTATTAGGAGTTCTGCCTGCTCAAGCAATAAGCCAGGTTGATTCTACCTCTAGCCTTATAATTACTTGAATATCTTCTGCTCCTCTTTCCTTTTTTTCTTGGGACATCACTCTTACAAATGCTTTGGGACCTCTGAATCTTTCAGTCCCAGAGTTGCACTGACTTCTTGGGCTCTCAGCTTCCCAAAGGATCCTTGCTTTCATCAGATGTCTGATTCCTGGGTGTTACCCACTAGCCCCATGATGATTAATATGGGTGGATGCTCAGGAGACACAAATCTGAGGATAAGCTCTATGGTAGTTACTGGTTGTCTAGTTAGCTTAATGAGTCCCATGATTATTGTTCAAAAGCTTCATCAACAAAAAGTTTTGTGAAATTCCAAAACCTTACCTTCTTATTCCAGTCATTAGACCTTATTTGTATTTCCCTCAATATCATGAAGAGTTCCTATTTAGTGTTATAACTAGGCCAGGTGGAGGGAAGGAGGGATATCTCTATGCTCACAGTGCAAGTTGCCTACATGACTGGAACTGGAATACAGAGTTATATAAGAATAACTTTTATGTACCCCAAAAGAAGAAAACTTTTCTTAGTGAACCATTTACATCCTTTAGAAAATAAAGGTATTCTTTCAAATGTTTTAAATTAAGTGTCCATTTGAACACATAGAACTCCAGGATAACTAAAGTATGATGACAGTGAGGATGGACTGTTTCAAATTCATCATTCACCAGTTCTAAATTTCCACAAGGCACATCCAATGAAAAGGACTTTTTATTAGATCATAGCAATGTTTTCACTCCAGTGGGAAATAAGTCTCACTATAAATGCTTTGGTAAAAGTGTCTCAGGAATATCATTTCCATGTGAAGTATAGGCCAACTCTAAGAACATGAAAAAAATGTAACTTTTAATAATAGTTGCAAGGTTTGCATTGTTACCTAAATTTTTAACAAGATCAGTTAAAATAAGCTTGTAATTCAGTTTTATATTTTATTTAGTTATTTCAAGTCTTGCAGTAAATACATGTATATGAATTTCAAATGTCTCTTGAATCCATTTGCATTTATTGTATTTGCTTTCTAAGGAAATCTAGTGACTAGAAATTAATCAAATCTGATTGTTCTATAGAACTACAAAACACAGTTGTAGCAGTTTGATATGGTTATGAATTGCACAAATGGACTTTGGATTATGTTTGCAGTCTGCTCTGTACCTGGGCATGATTAAGTTATGATTAGGGCTTTGATTGAACCATCATTAGGCATTGAGTCCCCACCTCTTGGTGGGTGGGGCTCACAGATAGAATTCATGGAAAAGAACAGAGTTGTTTTTTTGTTTTTATATTGGAGTTTTGATGTTGGAGTTTGATGCTAAACCCTTAAGCTGGAGCCCCAGGAAGTAAGCACACAGAGGAAAGAGAAGCAAGCCCCAGGAAGAGAGGAAACCTGACCTCAAGAAGAAGCAGGTCCTGGGAAGAGAAGAGCCCTGAACCCAGAGAGAATAAGACCCTGAAGGGAGGAACCCAGGAAGCCTGAACCCTCACAGATATCAGTAGCCATCTTGCTCCAACACATGAAAATAGACTGGTGAGGGAAGTAACTTATGCTTTATGGCCTGGTATCTGTAAGCTCCTATCCCCAAATAAATATCCTTTATGAAAACCAACCAATTTCTTGTATTTTGCATCAGCACCCCTTTTGGCTGACTACTACAGAATTTGGTACTGAGGAGTGGGGTAGTGCTTTTGTAATTACCAAAATTCTGGAACAGTTTTATAAATGGGTAAGGGGTATTCTTTGGAGGAATTGTGAAATGCTTGGTGGAAGAGGCCTAGATCACTTTGAAGAGAGTGTTGATAAACTTATGGATGATAAAGAGACTTTTTATGATGCCTGAGAAGTAAATGATGAAACTCTTATTGGAAACTGGAGGAGAGGCAATCCAAGTTTTAACTTTGCAGAGAACTTAGCAAGATTAACTCCTGGCACTTTATGGAAGGCAGAATTTGAAAATGAAGAGTCTGTACATTTAGCTGATGAAATTTCCAAAGTAAACCTGGAGATTGCAGCTTGGCTTCTGCTTGCAGTTTATAGCTAAATTCTAGGTGAAAGAAATACACTGAGGATTGGACTGTCAGGCATAAAGAAAACAGAAACTGATTCTGGAAATTCCAAGCTGCTGGAAATGAAGCTCCCAGATGAAAGTGCCCCATTGGAGGACTTAGCTAAACTTGGCAATTGTAAATCAGAATTGAAGATGCAGTTATCTTGGAAAGACTTGTGTGAAATCTCACTGTCTGATGGCTTGGACCCCTGCTTCTTGTATGCTGTAACAACAAGGTTTTTTACAGAGCTGTATGAACAAAACCACTGTCAGTTTGGTCTAAAAGGAAATGGAGAGGAGAGATTAAAGGAGAAACAGCTTTAAGAGGAAAACCATGGAAGCTGAGATCTGGAATTAAAACATCACCTTGGGCCAAGAGAGGAACCCCTCCAATGTGTACATAGAAGGTGAGTTTCCACCAGCAGTTGAAGAGGGTGGATGTTCCTACCCAATGTTTGGGGAGAGTTTTGCTGCACTGGGGTTCAGAAAGGGTGTAGCACATTCCTCAAGTATTAGGGAAGTTGAGGTACATGCCCCACAAGTATGAGAGGGGTAGATCTGCCCCCCAAAGGTTAGGGAAGGCCAGGTGGTCAACCTGTTGCTCTGAGAGGGTTGAGCCTGTATGCCAAATATTCAGGGGAATGTTGTCTTCACATCACTCTATGAGGGGTGTTATGACTCTAACCCAAAGATTGGATAAGGTGTGGCAATCTCCCCAACAGTCTCAGAGGGTGAGGTCTGGAGCTTGGTCAATACCCAGATGCTTGAGGAGGGTGGAACCAAGAAATGGCCATTGGGCAAGCATGTGGAAAGGATGGGTTCCCCTAAGGCATCAAGAAGAAGCAACCATCATCTTATGACTCTTAGACTAAAATTAGATGGATGATACCCTACAGGTTTACTGAAATGTAGAGGATCCATGACTCATATTTCTATTTCTCCATATTATAATGAAAACATTTATCCTTTGGCTGTCCATTTGTGTATTGGAAACAGATAAATTGCTTCATAAGTTTCAGACATGTATGCAGACAGGACTTTGCCCCAAGACAAACTGTATTTCTTTAAATTGATTGTGATATGATTTAGTGTGGGAAAATAGCTTGAATTTGAATGTGGGAACCTAGCTTGAAGTTGGAACATTTCCATAATGCAGATAAAAAGTATGGGCTTAGGAGCACCAGCCTTGACGAGATCAAACACTGTCTGGTCAGCATGAAAATTGTTTGTATGAGGAAGCATTTGACCTTTGAATGGCCTATTCCCTAGTATTGCAAATGTTGCAGCTTTAATAACAAGGAGCCTTGAAAGTAAACATAGAGAGCTACTGCTTTGTAATCGCTAATAAATATGATGTGGAAACTAGGGTCAAGGATCTCAGTTCCAGAAGCTGTTGAGTCCCTGGTCCCATCTTTATTTTCTTTCTTGTATATTTCTTTTTGTCCTTTATTTCTTAAGTTCTGCATCACCTTCCCTTCATGGAAACCTATTGCTGATCTGGTCTCAGTAATTGGCACCTGAACAGGGACTCAAGGGGAAGAAGAATTGCTTCAAGTGAAACTAAAGGTGTTGTCATGGTGCAGAGCCCTGAGTGGTTTAGAAGGCTTTCCAAGTCCTCAGTGATTAAGGACATTCTTGGGTATTTTAGCAGGTTTATGATGGGAAATGGGGACAGTCAACAAAATATTGCCCATATGTCTGTCTCCTCAAAGCAGGAGGAGTCAAGGCCAGTGAATCTTTTATTTTAGAACTCTTACAGATTATGGAAAAATATTGCTCATAGTTTCTAGCAATAGGAAGTTTAGAATTAGGAGATTAGGAAAGAGTAGCAAAAAGAGTTTTTAAAAATTACATATACAAGCTGTTCTGCTCCCTGTTATTATTTGGCCCACTTGGACTATTATTAAATCTGTTTTGATACTAAATCTAAAGTTGTTTTGCCTTCAGCTCCTTCATTAATTTACTTTAGAATGTCACTTTCCCCTCCACCAACACCTCCCCTGCCCCCATACCCAGAAATGCTCAACCAAAATTGTCAGCTTTACAACAGGGCATCTTGCAGGCTAGAATGGAGGGAAATTATGTTGAAGCACTTGTGCAAGGAAAGGTTAACTCACAAATACAATGTCCTGTACAGGTAAATGTGCAAAATAATAAGCATGTTAGTAAAATCATGCTTGTAAAAAAACTCTCTGTTAAAGTGTTGACTAAGATAAAGAAAGTATTCTGGAAGCAACTGTGCAAGCCCCCTGCTGTCTATATGATAATGTGCCTGTGGGCTTGTGGGGGATGATAGAGTTAAACCACTAGAAGGGAGGATTCTGACTGGGTCTATTTAACCAAATTAATAAAATTAGTACAAAATTTTTATCAGTTGTTAAAAGGAATTTTTGGTTTTGAATCAATAGCTTACTCCTGAACTTAAGTCTTAGTTTAGTCTTAAAGAGTAGTAATCCAAAAAATGTATGTTAACTGTCTGTCTAAACTGCTAAATAAAAGCTTAACTGCATTTATGCTGCTCAAGTTATCCTAACTGGTAGGTGATTACTAATAAAAGTGTTTCCAAGAACAAGTTTGCTTGTTACAGGCAACATGGATTCCAGAAGAAATCTTAAAAGCAGTAAAATCTAAGATGTGAAATGATGGACAACTTAAAAACAGCTATACCAGAAAAGTAAGAATAATGAGTCAAATTGTAAACTTTATGTTTCCATTGATGTGTTGTAATTGTTTTGTTTGTCTGTTTCTTCAATGTCAGTGTATATTTTGATATCTCTGGATGGTAATATAAATTAATAAATAAAAATTTCTAAAAAAGCTGTATTCAAATGGCCAAAAAATAAATAAGCACTTATATTAATACATAAGTTTAACTGTTAATAAAATCTCTACAATGATAAAAGTTGTAACTCTTGATTAACAAAATTACTGTAAGTCTCTTCATAAAAAATAGTTCTTGCCTAAATTGAAATGAATAGTTTATTTTTCTTCAAAGGATAATGAAGGGTGTAAAACTTAAATGAATATTTAAAAAGGTAAAAAGCTTGTGAGAGTACTGACTGAAACTTAATATGTTTGTTCAAAAAAGTGTCTTTTGTCCTAAAATAAAATGGCTAGTTTTCATAAAATCAAAATGGAAATATGCAGGACTAACTTAAATGCATATAACAAGTTGTAGAAGATATTGTGGTAACTTTAAGTAAGGAATGTGTTCTGTGACAGTGAAATTTGTCTTAAAATAAAATAATTATAACCTATATAGCTATAAATAATTATAAGAAGTTTATAAAAGCATTGTTTGAATTAAAGTGTTTAATGGCTAACTGCAAGAAGTCATTATTAAAGAAAAACAACTTATAATAATAATAAAAAGTAATTTTATAATAAGAAAACTTGTTGGCAGTCAACCCCCCTCTGCCAACTTGTTTTCAAAAGACTATTTCTAGTATTGCATGCTACTAAGTATTTAAAATAAAGAAAAGTTATTTTTACATATAACCAAACTAAATCATTATTTTTAAAAGTTTGTTTAGTGTTAATAGTAATTATATGTTGTAAGAAGTTTGCTTGGAGACAGTTTCCAAAATCATTTTGGTAATTATGTATGTTGGGTATATAGAATGTGTTTTTATTATTTTGGAAACAGAAAATAAAAACCTGAATGAATACAGAAAGTGCAGAAGGTTTGTGGAAAAGGAATTTTTACGGTTAAAGTTGAGTAAGATTTGATGAGTCTATCTCTAAAATTTTAAGAGCTTTACTACCAAATAGTACACTGATGCAAAGTTAAAATCTTGCTCTTTCTCAAGTTGAGAAACTCAAGTTTCTCAAGTCATTAGAATGTTTTAGTAAAAGTTATTGAAGAGTTTTTCTCTGGAATAATCATTATACAAAAAAAGTCTGCTTTATCAAAATAGCTTCCTGTAGTTTAACCTTATCATTTCCTTGGTTTTTTAAGAAGAAACAAGTCTCATCACTTTTAAAGGAACATAATGTTCAAACCTGCTTTCTTAAAGTCGAATCCTGAAAAGTATCTTTTTATTTCAAACTCTTACAGAAGATTTGTTCTTTTACCTTAAAAAAATTAATGTCATAAAATAGTTAAGTTCCTTTAATATGTTATAAGTTGAATGGAAAGTGTTAAAAGTGTTATAAAATTAAAAGGATTATTTAACTCTCTGTTAGTTAAATTTGTAAAGAGTAAAATGTTCATATGAATACTTAAAGAGTGTATAAAATTACTGGAAATTTACCAATGTTTCAGCATAATATTAGATAAAAGTACAATGTGGTTAATCATGGTTTTACTTATTATTATAAATAGTATGTGTCACAGAAACAACCTCATTGTAAATCAAAGTAACACCATTGTAGTATGCAGCAGTCCCAAATATTGCTAGTTTGTTGCAAGAAATTAATATCCACCTGTGTCACTATCACTTTGTTTTAAAACTTGCTAAGCCTCTCTTTAGTATTTCCTTAGGCAGGTTAAGCCAGCTAGCATTCTCCTACCTGTAGAAAAGTCAACAATGAACTTTTGCAGTGCTTCCCCAAGGCTGTGTGCATAGCCCAACCATCTGCCCTGACCTGGTGGCAAAGAATCTGGCTGTGTAGAAGAAATCTGTGGCTGAAACCTTACTGATGACATTACAGTAACCAGTAATCCTTATTTCATAATTAAAAGAAACATCAGAGACAACAGTATCTTACCTTAAGAGCCTCAATAGGCAAACAATTGGGACAGGCTGCAAGGTCCCAGCTGCTCTATCAAATTCTTAAATGTTATTTGATTGGGTAAGACAAAACTAAACCCTCTGCTGTAATCAATAAAGTTTTCTCATGTTAATATAGTTTGTAATATCATTGGCATACTAAAAATCTTTCATCCCTTACTTAGCTCAAATATTCAAACCATTGTATGTGTTCATTGGGAAAGGTCCTTCATGGGAGTAGGAAGACCTCCAGCAGGCTGCTTTAAAAATTAAAAAAAAAAAAGGGAGAAGGTGGACATTGACTTAGCCTATGAATTGGGTGCAGCTAGCACCAATATTTTCTTTGGGTGGGGTTTATGGCAGAGGCAACATTCTAAAAAAGTACCCCTTGGGTTTTAGTAACAACTCTGGGAAAGGGCTGAAAGCCCAATATAAAAAAAATCAATTTTGTGCAGCATAAGAAGCCCTGCTGAAAGTGAAAGGCTTAACACAATAGTGTCTGGTCACTCTGAAGACTGCCATCCCTATCTAGGGGTGGATTGCAAATACTGAAAACAGGACAGAAACAATGGACTGTTTTGACTCACCTTCTGGCAGAGAGATCTGTAGAAGAACATCTGGGATGCCTGCCAGCAGTGACAGGTAACTGTCTGTCATGACCCTGCCCACTCCTCTAACATCTCTCTTAGAACTGCTGAGGCAGATGCCTTTGTGAAGATCCAGAGCCATACCATAGAGACCTGGGAAGAAGCAGAGTGGCTCCACAGGAAAGGCAAACTACTTGAGTACCAGGCCTTGAGGCACCTAGCCCAACATTTCTGGCTGCCTGTTACTTGTCAACAGCTCATGGACTTCACCCATGAGTGTCCATCATGCTCACTTCAATGACTGTGACATTGGTCCCCTCCTGCTCTTGAGAGGGATGAGGTATGCTTTCCCTGGAGCAGACACTGCATTGGGACTCTTATAACAAGACAGCTACTATTTTCTGACTAGAAAATGAACCTTCCTAACAATGGACTAAGTTTAAATTCACCACTGAGTTGAGGCCCCAGGTTCAATAAAGATGCTAACAATGAGACCAATGAAGGCAATGAAATTATGATTTAAAGTCCCACGTGCCCCACAGCCCAAAATGGGAGAGTAACAATAATTTGTCACTGCCTATGCCTCAAACCATACAAACTGAGAAAATGAGGCCTATACAGCCTTGTTGGTTGGGAATCTTAAGCCCATGAAAAATGAAAGTCTATTCATTAAATGTCTGCTAGTTGGAAGTCTTATTGTTTATTGTTGTATAATCTACTGCAGTTATAGATTTTGTATAAAATACAGTTTTGAGCTTGGGAGAATTATAAACCGTAAATATGTGCTTACACCTACAATGTGATTGGAATATATCTAGTTTTTGTGTGACCCCCCTCTATGTATACAATAGCAGTGATATTCCTTAGGAATCAGTGAAACATCATTTGTGTGGTCATAAAAACAATTTAAGCTTAGCTATTTCTCAATTACTAGCCCAAGTAACAAGCATTCAACATGCTCATTTGCAATTGCTTTCTGCCTCACAAACTATGACAGGAATTGTGGATGAATTAAGATACCTAAACTCTATGATATGGATTGAGAATTGGGGAAAGGGTCTTCTAAAAGGTATATTAATTATCTGTTCCTGTCTATTTTGTATATAGTTAGTCCTCAGATGCATGCTACAAACCCTCCAAGTATTAATACAACAAGAATCTGCCTGAGCTATATTCATTATTTTCCTAAAACAAAAAGGGGGAAATGTGGGAAAATATAACTTGTATTTGAATGTGGGAACCTGACTTGTTATTTCCATAATGCAGATAAAAAGTGTGGGCTTAGGAGCACCAGCCTTGACTAGATGGAATGCTGTCTGGTCAGCACAAAAATTGTTTGTGTGAGGTAGCATTTGAAGTTTGTATGACCTGTTCCCTAGTATTGCAGATGTTGCAGCTTTAATAACAAGCAACCTTGAAAGTAAACATAGATAACTACTGCTTTGTCATTCTAATGAATTCAATGTGGAAACTAGGGTTGAGGCTTTCAGTACCAGAAGCTGTTGAGTCCCCTGGTCTCATCTTTATTTTCTCTCTTGTGTCTGTCTTTCTGTCCTTTATTTCTTATGTTCTGCATCACCTTCCCTTTCATGCAAACCTATTGCTGAGCTGGTTTCAGCAAGTTAGTACTTGTATTGTTACTGATAAGTTTTTTCCTGAATATTGTAATGTGTTTTTGGAATTCAGAGGGTGGAGTATAGCAGTTTGATATAGTTATGAATTCCAAAATAGATACTAGGTTATGTTTGTAATCAGCTCTGTACCTGGACATGATTAAGTTATGATTAGGGCTTTGATCGGACCATGTAACTCATCTATCATTAACAGATAAAAGGCATGGCAAAGGACAGTTTGGTTTTTTTTGATGTTGGCGTTTTAATGTTGGAATTTGATGCTAAAACCTTAAGCTGAAGCCCAGGAAGTAAGCACACTGAGGAAAGAGAAGCAAGCCTCAGGAAGAGAGGAACTTGAGCCCAGGAAGAAGCAAGCCCTGGGAAGAGAGGAACCCTGAACCCAGAGAGAAGCAAGATCCTGGAAGGGCAGAACCCAGGAATCCTGAATCCTCACAGATGCTGGCAACCATCTTGTTGCAACATGTGAAAATAGACTTTGGTGAGGGAAATAACTTATGCTTTATGGCCTGGTATCCATAAGCTCCTATCCCCAAATAAATGTCCTTTATGGAAACCAACCAATTTATGGTATTTTGCATCAGCACCCCTTTGGCTAATACCACCATTGACAGAAATTCTTTTTATTTAGACCACAGTTTCTTGCTTCCTATGATATGTCATTACTAAAAAGAACAGAGTCAATACTGACACTGGAACAAGGAAACTAAGCCGTATAAAAAGTGCTGGAAGAATAAGCCTCAAAATAGTATACAAATGTAAATAAATTATGGAAATTCTCTTTTTATTCTTTATTTTGCTATCTTTGTTATAAACCTTATTTTAATAGTTTCCAATCAATTAAATGACTTGTTATTACAACTTTATATGAAGTATTTATTTATACTTCTCCCATTTTTTTATTACATCCATGCCTTCTTCTACAGCATTTTTAATCTTCACCCTTTAAGTAAATTTTACTCTTTCTTTTCCATTTAGTTCAATTGCATTGAATATTTGGGATTTTCTTGAGGTAAAGTTTATAATCAGCTTGCATGTTATAATATGGGCACTGTTAGAGAAAATGGGGAATCTCTAACAGACATAATAGTTGTTAAAATGTAGAAAATGTCCATAACAACTTGTAAAGAACTGCAGGCATTACAATGGGGGCTTAAACTCAACAGTCCCTGTGATACCATTACCATACAGACTCCTCCACTATCCATACAACAAAAGATTTTGACTGTTCATAAATGGGAGTCTCCAGGACTCTGCTCCTGTTACTTCTGTTGTCCATTCTGATTGCCTGGGTTGATGTCGGTCAATCTTCCAGATAACCTGACTTATGACACTGCCACTGGCTTTCCCCAAAATAATAGAAGGCTTTGGTGGGCAGACATTACATATCTTTTCATGATTTCCAGTCCATCAAGCCATCAGCCCAGCCACTGCTGCCCCTGGGTTCTTGGCACTGACCATGCATACCCTCTGGCTAGGGGTATTATCAGACCTGAATCCAAAGAGAGATGATGATCATCACAGAGGAGTCAACACAAAAGCTGAGAACTATATGATTTTCCAGATTAATCCTTGTGAGAACTTCATCCTCCACAAAATTTGAGCTCTGAGAGAGAGGAGGAGAAAGCAAGGGTCCATGCTCTGATGGACTTGATCTAAATAGGCACTGACTACTACTTGAGGTTCTGCTGACCTAAGTGGCACTCTTTGTCATGAGGAAGGCTATTTAGGATAGAAATATATATATATATAGCAAGTGATGAAGGATCTTGTTTGAATTAAGTATGTAGGATTTACTAATACTTAGTGTGGGAAGTTCATAAAATATGAACAGTTTTGATATTGAAAAGAAGAAGATGATGGAGAAGGAAGCTCCAAAATTCTCATCTCTGATAAACTTTGAGAAGAAAATGAAAACTGTTAGAACCAAATTTCTCATCATTCTGGAAAATAGTAAAATGTTATACCAACCAAAATAATGCTGAATCAAGAAAAATTGAAATTCATAAAGGATTGCATGCATTGTCTACCCTTTTACTAGCCCTGCCTCCACTCAACACCAGTCTCTCTCCAGCTCAACACCACAGTTTGTGAGATGCAAGTTTGGTTTTCTAATGTGGGTCCCTGTTTATGATAAATATATGTCTCAGGGTAGGCCTGTTAGGATTTATACTGTTTGGGGTGCACTATGCTTAACCCACATCTTTCAAAAGAGTTATGAAATTTTCAGCCATTATTTCCTCCAACACTTCTGCTATCCCCTTTCCCTTCTCTTCTCCCTCTGGGATACCTATAAGTGTATATTTTTGTGTTTCATTTAATCATTCAGTTCCCTGAATCCATGCTAGGTTTTTCTGTTTTTTTTTTTTTATCTATCTGTTATACTGTCTGATTTCATATGTACTATCTTCAAAGTCACTAATTCTTTACTCTGCCTGTTTAAATATGCTCTTATGTTTTTCCAGCTTATTTTTTG
The DNA here is from genome assembly GCF_030445035.2 of Dasypus novemcinctus. Lineage (NCBI taxonomy): Eukaryota > Metazoa > Chordata > Mammalia > Cingulata > Dasypodidae > Dasypus > Dasypus novemcinctus. Next base: position 10,062,978 of record NC_080703.1, read on the forward strand.
TTTCATCACCATCAGATGAGTTATTTGTTTATGTATGTTTATGATTTCTTCAGTATGTTCCCCCAATGTCTTTTTAATATCTTTTTATCTATTTCTTCACTTCATTAAGCTGATTCAAGATATTTGTTTGGATATGCTTGGTTAGCTGTTCCAAGTTGTACATCTCCTGTTATTTTGTTCATTAGAATGGGCTATGTCTTCCTGTTTCTTAGCAAGTCTTGTATCTAAGCAACTGTTTATATTGTTGGGTTTATTTGGAAGCTTGGCTTTTCTTTCTACTCTAGATCTTTATTTTGTTTCTTTTTTTGTGATTAAGTTTCTTTTTTGACACTTGGTTCTTCTTATTCCATATCCCTGTAGTTTACTTTGTTCCTTTGAAAAACTATTAAGACAAAATAAAAGGAAAAAGAGAAGAGGAGGAAAAGAATAACAGAGTAATAATTTAAAAATAATAACAATAAAAAGAAATATACAAAAGCCTAGAAAAGAAAAGTAATAAGAGTAAAAAATCATTAAAGCAAACCAAAGGAATAAGAATTGAAAAGGTAGAATTTCAAAGATGAAACAGGAAAAATAGGAAAAAAAAATTAAAAATGGCCAAAAAGATGAGAAGACAAGAGGAAAAAAGTAAAGAAAAAAGAAAAATGAAGACCAAACAGGAAAAGTTGGATGAAAGGAAAGCAAAGAAAAGAAATAAATTAAAGAAAGAAAATAAAGAACTAAGTAGAAAAAATAAGGAAAAAAACAAAACAAAGAAAAAGCCCAAAAACAAAATGAAACAAAACAACCCAGGAAACACAGGTTTCCCTCTAAGGTGCCTAGGAATCATCTCATGCCCCTGGTGCTCATCAATCATCCTGAAGCTGTCTGCCACAAGTGAGGTGCCCAATTTTAGTGAATAAAATAAGGAATACAAAGGCTAAAAAAAAATGGATAAAAAAACCTAAAACAAGAAAATCGCAGTGAGTGTGCTCCCTGTCATAAGGTAATGGCTGGGTGCCTGACAGCCCAGTGGATCACTCTCTGGATCCCTTCTCTTAGGAGGTACCAGGAATCAAAGCAGGGACCTAGTATATGTGAGGCAAACATTCTTATCCTTTGGTACACCCCTACCACAGGTTTTAGAAGCCTTCCGAAAGCTTATCTGTCTCTCCCTGCCCCCTTTCCCAGTTGGGAAGGTTTAACTGTTTGCAAGCTATCTCTCCTGGCTTCCTTCTCTCCCAGGCTAGTTATGTGCCTTTCTCCACCTACCTCTTCCTTGACCTAGTTCTCCCTCGGAGGGCAGCTGGGTGTGGAGGGCTGCCTTATCAGATACCCCCTCCACTCTCCCTGTGGCCACTTCAGTGCTGGGTGGAGTCATTTTTGATATTAAAAGATGGCTCAGCTGGACAAACTCACTGAAGAGAATCCACTCTCCACCCTCCAATAGACCCCTCTTCCTCCCAGGGAACATTCTTTTCCATTTAGTTGGCTGCAGTGACTCAGGGATTTTACCAAGGCTATTTTGCCTTAAGGGTGGGGTATATGTGCTATTCTCAGCCACAGGGGCAAGTAATGCACAGTTTCTTTTAGCCTTTTTTCCTCTCAGACCCTCTCCTACCTGGATGATGTGCAGCACTCTCCTGGTCTATAGATCCCCAAAGCAGCTCTCTTGGGTAGCTTTTTGCCCTTTTTCTGTTGTTTTTGAGGGAGGTGACCACTGCCTACCAACTTTGATGCCATCTTCCTGGAAGTCTCTTATCTAGTACAATTTTAAAAACCAATCATCAATCATGAAACTAGAATCAGTAACATTCAGGCTCTATTGGTACCAGTTTATTATACGGAGCAGAAATAAAATATGCTGAACATCTAGAGACATACTGAAACTAGGTCAGTAAAATTTTTTTGGTTGTTTTAAAGAAAATACAAATTTATGCATACAAATATACCTGAAAAGTGATGAGTCATTTTTATTTTCTATAACATGAATATGTCTTTTGCACAATTACAGAGAGTTCAAAATTCATGATCCTGACTTTTTTTTCACTGAATAAAATTTATGGAGTCACTTCTCAGGGAGAATGCCTTGAAACTTATACAACTATAAATAAATCTGGTTTCAGTCTCAATTATATTTTCAAATCTAAATCTAATTATCTTGAGGGGTTTCATTTCAGAATTACTTAATTTGTATATGTGGGAAATTTATAAGAGAGATGTAATACATTTAACCTTACCCATATGAACAATTCTGCGTATAATTCTTTGTACAATGATTATTCTCTATGAAGTACACTTATGGCATTCTCTCTCAGAACAAATAGAGGAATGGTGGTTAAGTCCTCTGGAGAAGTCAGTTTTCCCTCATCTCCTGATTGGTAAGTATTCTTTGGCTATATTTTTGAGATTAGTTAATTTTAAAATAATGTTTAATATCAATAAAATTACAATAGATTTTTGTTTAAATTTACAAAATAGAAATATTCTAAAATTTTCATTGATCACTTGTAATTCAATATATTTCGAATTTTACCTTATATTATAAAAATATTTAATAAGTGTTATAATATATCCATAATATTGTGCATGCTCCAGTAAATATTGTTCTAAGTGTTTAGACTAGTATAGTGGCAAGAAGAAAATCATATAGTTTTTAAAATTATGGACCAAAAATACAGACAAGTCATGCACAGCAGTCACTAAATTAAAGTAGGATGCATATCAAATTTGTTTTAGAAAGGGAGCAAGTTCAGTTGTTTGTGCACAGACTGGGACTCATCAAATTGTATAGGAGAGATATTTTGCATAGTATATGACAGTAATTAAAGGTACCCCTCTTATTTTAAGTTAGTATACACAAAGAGCACTCTGGGGAAAATAACCCGTGTGTAATTTTCTGAAATTTCCTATTAATAGGTGCCAATCCTAAGAGTATTGGAATATGGGAGAAATTAAGAGGCTCCCAGTATAATCTTGGAAATGAATCTCAAAAATGTAAGTCAGCATATGTTTGCACAGATAATTAATATAGTTACATAAGTCATTTGGTGAGTAGAGAAAAATCAAATCTATGAAAGTATAATCCCCTTTAACTTAATATAGGACATTTTGGCTTCACCTCAGTTGGGAACATACAGAAGAACTTTACTTCCAAGTTCTTGTACTCTATATGCTTATTTTGGGGGGGGGGGGAGGCTAAACTGTGAAGATTTTCTCAGTTTCATAGAAGCTGAAAAATCTCCTGCCTAAGAGTTACCTCCTGAGAGCCTCCATGTTGCTCAAATGGGGCCAGTCTTGAAGCCACACTCAGCATGTAAATGTGTTGCCTTCCCCCCAGCATGGGACATGACTCCTGGGGAAGAGCTTCCCTGGCACTGAGGGATTACTACCAAGTATCAGCTGATGATGTAACTAGAAAATGACCTTGAATAAAAGGGTCAACTTGGACCAGCAGAATATCTCACTCTACATATAATATCAGGATTTAAAAATGCTTTCTGACCAGAAAAAAAGGGGGAAATGGAAAGGACAAATGAGTTTATATGGCTATGAGTCTCCAAAAAGAGCCAGGAGGTTTTTAGAGGGGTTGCCCTTATGCACACCTCAGCAGAGTCCCAGAGACAGATAAAGTATATACAACCCCAGGTATTGGTTCTCCTGGGTGCTACAGAGACCCATGGGTTCTATGGTCATGGCAGATGGAGTTCAGTGCCATCTCAGTCGGCCCTACTGTAGAGTTTGTGTTTCTGTGTGATGGAGCTGGACTTAGATGTGATCTTTGTCCACAAGTCTCTCTTTTTACTTTTACTGGAACTGTAGTTGGTACTGGGGTTTAATGTATACCCAGGGGACCTGAATCTCTGGACTGACCGTGTGATAGCCAGGCCTTGAGCCTCAACAGACTTGCAACTCCTACACTCTGGTTTATTGGACTTACCCCACTCAGCTAACATGGAGGTGAAGAAGGTCAACCACCACACCAGGGAGCCAAGACTGCCTGCAACTGAAAGCAGGAGAATAGCATCCAGCATCCATCTGGAATCTAAGCCCCATTTTGATATAGATGTGGAGTGGACACAACCATTCTAAGGCCCACAGGATGGAGGAATAGCGTATATATTAGAGTGGACTTACTGATATTCTATTCATGAACTATTGTGATTAGTAATCAAAGAAAATGTGGTATTGGTGTGGAGAAAATGGCATGGTGGCTGCTGGGGATAGGGAGTGGAGGAAGAGATGAGATGTGGGGGCATTTTCAGGACTTGGAGTTGTCCTGGGTGGTACTGCAGGGACAGTTACCAGACATTGAATGTCCTCCCATGGCCCACTGGGTGGACTGTGGGAGAGTGTGGGCTATGATGTGGACCATTGACCATGAAGTGCAGCAGTGCTCAGAGACATATTTACCAAATACAATGAATGTCTCATGATGATGGAGGAGATTGTTATGGGGGGAGGAGTGGGGTGAGGAGGGTGGAGGGTATATGGGGACCTCATATTTTTTAATGTACTATTAAATAAATAAATAAATAGATTTTAAAAATTAATTCATATCAGAGAAAAAAAATCTCCTGCTATGGCAAGAGTAATTCAGAGTTAATCAAAATTCATAGAGGTATTAAGCAAATTTGCATGTGTTGAGTGTAATGGAAAATGATGGCCAGGCATCTACTAGTACCATAGTATTATTATTTTTATAGAAATTTAGCACTCAATTGGTAGCACTCAATATGTACAAAAGTTCACTACCTGATATACCTTTAAATACTGCAGAACATATCTTAATTGAATTTACATAAATCATCTTTCAACATGGTTTGGGTTTCAAGAACAATTTACACTTTAAATAATTACTGAAAAACTCAAATAATATAATTCTAAATGTTATATTTATTGAAAATCACTATATTAGAAATAAACACTGATATAGCTATGAATAATTATTTAATTTATGAAAACTAATAAATCCTTTATTTTTACAGCAATAATGCATTAAAATATACATTATTTCACAAAACCAAAACAAAATTATTGAGGTGACTGAAATAGTTTTTGAAAATCTCTTCAAAAGGGTTAAGATAGCTGAATTCTCATAACTCCTTCTTGATATCTTCCATTGTTATATGTTTTTATTTGAAAAGTGTGACAAAATATGAAATGCAAATATATGATTAGAAAAAAGAAAGGATGTTTATCACTTTATATAATTGTTCACATTCTTTCATTAACATTAATATTCTATACCATAACTCAGTGAGTGGTGACTTCGTAAACAATAGTTCCAATTTGGAATCTGAAACCTTATTAAAGAAAATTTCCTATATTATTAGATTTAAATCTAGTAATCTATTTATTAATTTGAATGGATTCTAACCATGAAAAATTTTGTAACATCAAGTAGTATTCGACTGGAAAATATCATTCAATGTGGGAACAGATTCTCTTCAACAAATGATTCTGGGAAAACTGGAATGGAATCCACATGCAAGCAAATACAAGTGTATTCCTATCTCACACCATATCCAAAAATTAACTGAAAGTGGGCCAAAAGTAAATTATAAGAACTAAAGCTATAAAACTCCTAGGCAAGTATATGGGAAAACATTTCAGGAACATGTGTTAAGTAAAGATCTCTCAAAATTTAAACCAAAAGCATGAGCAATAAAATACACTTTATATATATGATTGTCTATAAATATGGTTGTTGAAATGCATCAAATATAGTAGAGGAAATTATTATGCAGAAAATTTACCAGAGAAAAGACAATAAATAAAGTGTGACTATTTGGAAAAAATGAAAACAGACATAGCAAAATGAACTGAATTAAAAGCCTGCCCAGGAATGGCACCACACACATGGAGAGCTGACACAACAAGATGAGGCAACAAAAAGAAACACAGATTCCCATGCTGCTGACAACAACAGAAGCAGACAAAGAACATGCAGCAAATAGACACAGAGAACAGACAACTGGGGCGGGGGGGGGGGAGAAGGGGTGAGAAATAAATCTTTAAAAAAAAGAATGCTAATATCCGTAAAGAATAAGAAAACAGCAAAAATGGAATGAAGAATATTACAGATAAATATTAATATTATATTGATAGGAAAGCCTGTTCTTTCGGTTGAAAGGAAATATGAATATTTAAAAAAGAAACCACTCAATCATAATAGTTCAGTCACAAAAGATAAAATGATGTTAAACAAAAGATATGAATCAGGAAAAATATGTCAGGTCTTATATGGCAAAATCCCAGCTCTTTAGTGCCCACTTGCGCTTTCTTAGAATATTCTAAGAATGAAGACACTACGTGATTTACATTTCATAACACTGAAGGGAGGAATTAATGTGGGAGATGTACAGAAGACATATCATGCTACAGCCTAAATTAAAAAAGGAAGATAGGAAGCTGTGGGTGGAAGATTCTTCAAAAAATGAAGCTTGATTAAAAAAGATATGTTCAATAGGTTTTCCAAAATAAATTAATGTAAAAATTGTATAAAATTATCATAATGAAGAATACAAAATACAAAACATCATGGTCAAGCTGTTTATCTCAGAAATGTACAGCACTTAAAGTTAGAAAATGAAATACTATAATTCATGCCAATCACAGAACTTAATGGTAAAATATCCAGTATGATTTGTTTGAAGAAAATATTTCTATTTCAATAAGATTCTTGTTTTTGATGAAATCAAGAATTTTTTGAAGGGAAAATCCTTACTTTGAGAAAATTATTAAAAGGGAAACTCTCCTAGGTAAAACATAATGGAACTTAAAATAGTCATGATGGAAGCATCATTTGATAGGAAATAAGACAAATCATATCCTTCTCACCACTGTTATTAGGCAGTATATTGAGGAATGAGAAAGAAAATAAATATATAATAACTGGAAAAGAAAAGAAGTCACTTCCATGAGCAGCTGATTAATTGTGTAGGTGAAAGATAAAAAAGTATCTGCACAAAGATTGTCAGAATATTAATTGAATAGGTTTGAATGGCAATGGTTGCTTAGAATCAACAAAGAAACATCAAAATTTATAAGCCATAACAAAAAAAAAATGAAATTTTAAATGAAACAATTGATGATAGCATGAAATATTTATATAAGAAATATGTACCAGAGTTATACAGGCCCTTGTGGAGAAAGTTAGAAATTTCATTGAGAGTTAATAAAGAAGAATTATATTAATTGAGAGATCAGCCACATTTATAGACTGGAAGACTCAATATTATGAAGATGTAAATTGTAATAACATATAAAATGATGCAAGAATAAAAATCTCACCAGGTCTTTACTGTTTCATAAATCAGTTTTATTGAAACATTCACAACCTATAAAATCCATATGAAATGTACAATCCATATCATTTGGTATAATCATAGACTTTTGAATACATCACTGCAATCAATATCAGACCATTTTTGTTGGAAACTGAGGCACAGTGGCCTCACAAGGAGAGGTGTGCTGTCTCCATGGCTATGCTTGCAACCTAAGGAATGCGGTAATTAAGAGTTCCCGGCAAATGGGATGAAGCTGTTAAAGGCTAAAAGAAAAGATAAGCTCATACCTTTTGTAGTGAATAGAACACTTAGGCTTTGTACCTTGAGATAAGATTTTTAAAAAATTCCTTAGACTATGGGTAATGCTGATAGTTAATACGTGTTGCAACTTAATGTCACATACGGTATGTTTGTGCTTATTGGCACATAGGCTACGTATGCCTGCTTCTTGGCACATACACTGGGGTATATAAAGAGTCCCTTGTAAACAATAAAGTTGTCTGAGGAGTTATTACTCACAGACCCCCTGATCCCAGCTCTCTCGTTCTTTTTCTCTCACTCTTTCTTTCTCTTTGTTTACTTCTCCCTTTTCTCTTTCTTTCATTCCTGATACTTTGGGTCCAAATCTCCAATACATTTTCGTTACTCAAGAAGGAAAAACAAAACTATCCCTTTGTAGCCACCTCTCAAAACCTCTATTCTTCCCTTGCCAAACATAACTGCTAATATATTTCACTCTTTATAAATTTATTTGTATTTATATTTTTTTGTAGATGTAGTCAAGCAATATGTAATACTTTGTCCCTGGTTTCTTTCACTTAGCATACCTCTTCCTTTTTTTTTTTTTTTACCATTGATGGAAGAATATTAATATATTACTATTTCCTACAGTCCATAGTTGTGGTTGTATTTTTACCCAAATATCACCCTATTATTAACACTTTGTAACATTAATACACATTTGTTCTAATTCAGAGAAAAACATTCTTGTGTATTCACTTTGAACTCTTCTCATTGTCCATCAGAAAGCTTGCTATGCTAAAGAGTCCCGTGTTTCATTTTTATCTTTCCTTCTAGCTATAAACATGACCTTAGAATTTCCCTTTCAGGCACTATCATACCCATATAGTAGCACTGCTATTTACAAACACTAGAATATGCTTTCATCATTTCTATCCATTTTTTTATATTTGTTATATTTGATGAACATATATTGAAACATTGCTACTAACCATGGATTACTGCTTACATTATACTTTACACTCTGTCCCATACAATCTTGCAGGTTATGACAAAATACACAATGGCCTGTATCTGTCACTGCAATGTCATGCAGAACAACTCCAATGTCCCAAAACTGCCCCATATTACACCTACTCTTCCCTGTTCATCCCTAGAACCACAGATGGCCACTGCCTTTATTTCAATGATAAGAGTTCTTCCATTGCTAGAATATTAATGTCTATAGTAGAATAATAAGTCTACTTGAGGCTATTATTCATTCCACAATCAAGGATTTTGGAATGGCAATGCCCATTCAGCTTCTAATTGAGAAGGAGCTTATATCCTATAGGGCAGATAGATGGAAATATCTTGCTTGCAGTTGCACTCACTGTCTGTTCCTTAGGATGGGCATTGCCCATTGTCATCTTATTAGATGTCCCAGGTGAGTCTAATGAATTGGAGAGTAGGTGTAGCAACTCTGCTGAGATTCAGAACTCAACCAGCACATGGACAGATCAAAGATTTAAGTCTCTGGGATATATATTTATCAAATATAGTGCTAATTATAGGTTCAAATTAAAGGGGGCAGAAGAGCCATGTGTAGAGAACCCCTAAATGTGTCCAACTCAAGTCAGGCTCACTGACAAGGTGCCAAATTCTTGAACTGTACAAACTTTTTAACAATTCTGCACAGATTAAGCCTCAGCTTTTCATTCTCTATGCTCATTCTATCTTCTGGTGACCTAATTCTAATTAACTCCATGGGTTTACACAATATATTTAGTCCATTATATCATACATCATACCATATCTGTCCCTTTTTGTCTGTCTTGCTTCACTCAACATTATGTCCTCAGGGTTCATCCATGTTACCATATGCTTCACAACTTCATTTCATTCTATTGTATGTGTATCTTTATGAGGAGGTCCTATTTATTTGTTTTGTTGTTGTTGCTCGTGCTTTGGGTGTGTGGTCTAAGAACGCATTTTCTCCCACCAAATCTTAAAGATGCTTTCCTACATTATCTTCTAGGATTTTTATGGTCCTGCCTTTTATGTTTAGGTTTTTGTTCCATTTTGAGTTTATTTTTGCATAGGTAGTGTGAGAGAGGTTCTCTTTTGTTCTCTTGGGTATAGAAATCCAGTTCCCCAATTGTCAAATAGACTATTCTATCCCAGTAATGAGAACATTATAAGCCTGTAAAAAATAAGTTGATCAAGTTGATCATTGGGGTAAAGGTGTATTCCTGAACTCTCAATTTTATTCCATTGATTGATCAATGTAGTATATCTATCTTTATGGCAATAGCATGCGATTTTGACCATGGAATATTTGTAATATTCTTTAAGGTATAGAAGAATGTGTTCTCTGATTTTGCTCTTCTGTTTTAGGATGTGTTTTGAGTCCTCTCTCCCAAATAAATTTGGCAATTGACTTTTCTATTTTTGTAAAGTAGGCTGTGGTAATATTTACTGGGATTGCATTGAACCTGTAAATTAATTTAGGTAGAATTGCTATCTTAAATATATTTAGTCTTCCAATCCATAGACATAGAATGCATTTCAATTTAGTTAGGTCTTTTTTGATTTCTTTTAGAAATGTTGCATAGTTTCTGACTACATGTCCTATACATCCTTACTTAGGCTTATTCATAGGTATTTTCTTCTTTTAGTTGCTAAGGTAAATGAATTTTTTCCTTTGATTTCCTCCTGAACTGCTCATTACCACTCTATATAAACACTATTGATATTTGAGTGTTGATCTCATATCCCAACACTTTTCTGAACTCTTTTATTAGTTCTGGTAGCTTTGTTGTAGATACATCAGAAGTTTCAAAGTATAGGATCATATCATATGTGAATAGTGAGAGTTGTACTTTTTGTTTTCCAATTTGGATGACTTTTATTTCTTTTTCTTGCCTAATTGCTCTAGCTAGTTCCTCACCACTGTGAAGTAACAATGGTGATAGTGGGAATCCTTGTCTTGTACCCAATCTTAGAGGGAAAGCCTTCAATTCTCTCCAGTTTTTTTCATATATGCCCCATATTATGTTGAGGAATTTTCCTTCTATTCCTTTCTTTTCTAAAAAGATTTATTTATTTATTTCTCTCCCCTTCCTCCCCCACCCCAGTTGTCTGTTCTCTGTGTCTATTTGCTGTGTCTTCTTTGTCCGCTTCTGTTGTCAGCGGCATGGGAATCTGTGTTTCTTTTTGTTGCGTCATCTTGTGTCAGTTCTCCGTGTGTGTGGCACCATTCCTGGGCAGGCTGCACTTTCTTTTGTGCTGGGCGGCTCCCCTTATGGGGCACACTCCTTGCACGTGGGGCTCCCCTACAGTGGGGGACACCCCTGCACGGCACGGCACTCCTTGCGTGCATCAGCACTCCTTGCGCACATCAGCACTGTGCATGGGCCAGCTCCACATGGGTCAAGGAGGCCCAGGGTTTGAACTGTGGACCTCCCATGTGGTAGATGGACGCCCTAACCACTGGGCCAAGTCTGCTGCCCAAATCCAGAGTTTGTTGAGCTATTATGTTTTTTCATCTGTAAGTCATGTCCTACAAAGTCACCCATTCAAAATGTACAATTAAGTGTTTTTTATTATATTCATCAGGGTTTAGAAACACTAACACTATCTTTTTCCAGATTATTTCATCATCCTAAAAAGAAAGCGCATACCAATTAGCAGTTACTCCCCAGTTCTCCCATACCAAGCCATAGCAATCATCAGTCTACTTTCTGCCTCTATGAATTTGCCTATGCTGGATATTTCAGTTAAATTGAGTCATACAATATCTGGGCTTCTTTGTTCAGTTTCTTCAATTTAATGTTTTCAAGGTTTTTTCATGTTTTAGAGATTGAAGCTGTCAAGATTCTGACAATTCAGCTGAGTTTCAAATCAGGCAGAAGGACTGTTGTCCTTGATACAACATTTATCTTAGTATCACTTATGGATTGACCATTTCATGCTGTCTTGAGCAACAAAGCCAAGGTCTCAGTCTCAAATTTTCCTGCTCCTCTCCTTTTCCATTCTTCTTCCACCAAGGAGGATGGCCTGTCAGTCCATACTGCCTCTATACACTGTATCCCTAATCCAAGTCAAGTCAAGATCTCTGAGTAATTCATGAGCAACATCCCCAAAGTACTGATAGTTACTCTGTGTCCTACTGGCTCTTGCTGTGGGCTGGCTGGAAAAGCTTCCAAGCAAGATGGTGGATGATGCAGTCTCTTCTAGTGCCATGGAAAGATTATCTTATTTGTTCAGGGTAAAAATTTTGCTTCCTTGGTTTCTTTTCAAAATATATAGATGTGGAAATCTGACTGTTCACACTATGGAGGATATATAGATTTCATTGGCTGGGTCACTGCCAAGTGAGGGTCTGTTCTTGACTGGTACCTGGTTCAAGAGGGTACTCATAATGGGCATCATGAACTCTATACAGCAAGTCTTCATTGAGCACCAAGGTTCCCTTCCTCTGAGAAGAGATTTTGTCACTGCCAACCAAAACATATGGGAGAGACATCATGCATGAAAAGCTCCTGTGTTTTCCAGGGTTGTCCTCTTTGCTTGTTTACTGCAGTCTTTGACTCAACCACTGTTTCCCATCTGATTGCAAAAAGGACCAAGAGAGCAAAAGAGCTGTGCAAACACTGCACAGCCTCAGCCTTCTGTTTTCTTTTCTGTAATTTGCAGGAAGCTCCAGGAACAAGCAGAAAGGGTACATATTTTGGAATCATGGACTTGTTGAGGGGAAATCTAGATGATTAGAATGCCAGGACTATATTCCTTTCTTTTGAAGTGTTTTTGTCATGAAAGGGTGCTTCATTTTGTCAAATGCCTTTTCTGCATTAATTGAGATGATTATGTGTTTTTTTAATTTGATATGTTAATATAGCATATTACATTGATTGATTTTCTTGTGGTGAATGACCTTTACATACCTGGGATAAAACCCAGTTGATTAAGATATATACTTTTAAAAAATATTTTGTTGGATATGAATTTCAAGTTTTTCATTGAGAGTTTTGCATCTATATTTCTAAGAGAGATTGATCTTTTTTTTTTAAATTTTTTTATTTTTTATTGACTTTGTAATAATATTACATTAAAAATATATATGTGAGGTCCCATTCAACCCCACCCCCCCACCCCCCCTCTCCCCCCCCCCCAACAACACTCGTTCCCATCATCATGACACATCCATTGGATTTGGTAAGTACATCTTTGGGCACCTCTGCACCTCATATACATTGGTTCTTAATATGCTATTCATGTACAATCTTTATCTGGTTTTGGTATTAGAGTGGTGTTGGCTCCATAAAATGAGTTAGGTAATGTTCCCTCCTCATAAACCTTTTGTAAATGTTTATGTAAAATTGTTATTAATTTCGCTTGAAATGACTGGTAGAATTCACTTTTGAAGTCATCTATTCCTGGGCTTTTCTGGGGGAGAGGGGAAATTTTTGATGACAGATTCAGTCACTTCACTGGTGATTTGTGTGTTGAGGTCTTGTATTTCTTCAAGAGTCAGTGCAAGTTGTTCATGCGTTTCTAGGAATTTGTCCCTTTCCTTGAGATTGTCTAGTTTTTTGGCATTCAACTTTTCATATCTTCTTATAATCCATTTTATTCTGTGGGGTCAGGAGTAAAGTCCCTCCTTTCATCCTCATTTTATTTATTGCATCTTTCTTCTTTCTTCCTTTTTTCTCTTTGTTAATCTAGCCAAGGGCTTCTTGACTTTATTGATCTTCTCAAAGAACCAGGTTCTGGTTTTGTTTATTCTATTTTTTGTTTGTTTGTTTAATTTATATCTGCTCTAATCTTCATTATTTATTTCTTTCTGCTTGATTTGGGGTTATTTATCTGTTCTTTTTCTAGTTCTTCTAGGTCTTCAGTAAGGTCTTTGATTTTAGCTCTTTATTCCTCTTTAATGTAACCATTTAGGCCTAGAAAATTCCCTCTTAGCACTGTCTTCCCTGAAATCTATCCATTTGGATAAAGTTGTGTTCTTGTTTTCATTTGTCTTGAGAAGTTTACTGATTTCTCTTGCAATTTCATTTTTGTCTCACTGATTGTTTGACTCTGCTGTTCCTATGATAACCTGGAAATGGTGGTTTGATAGTAAATGGTGATGGTGGTACAGATACGTGAGTGTCAGCGCTGGAGTGTGAAGATGGAAGGGTTAAGGGATGGGTTAGACTATCCATAGAACTGGGGGAAGAGCTGGAGGAAGGAACAGGTAAACTCTGGGGACAGTGGATGTCTGTGACTAAAATTGCAATTGTGGGATGTTCTTTTGGCAAATCTTTCAAGAGAGCATTACTATGTGGGGTGTCAGTGGTGGGGGATGTATGGGAAAAGTTACACCTGGAGCATGTTTTTATGGAATATGAATATGTTCTTCTTGTCATCAGATGTTACCTCAGTGGATGAAGATCCACACAATAAACAACAAATTATTAAACACCCATCCTGGGGAGTCCTGATACATTCTCAAATAGAGAGACAAAAATCTCTTGAGTACATAAACAGTGCCTAAATAAAAGAAAACAGACCAATATGTTAAGTCCTCCTTATTAATTCATGTAACTATGAACCTTATTTTTGTAAAATTGAAACTTAGCCTAATAATAACTATTTCCTAAGATTTACCTCCTTGCTACTCAAATGTGGCCTCTTTCTTTGCCAAGCTCAGCAAATAAATGTACTACCTTCCCCCTCCTCCAGCATGGAACATGCCCCAGGGTTGAGCCTCCCTAACACTAAGTGATTTACCAACCACCAACCAGTGATGCATTTGGAAGCAGACCTTGACCTAAAGGGGAGAACATCAAATACAAAAGACTTTTTATGACTAAGACATTTCAAAATCACTTGAGAGGTCATTCATTCTACAGGTTACACTTTTGTATGTCTCAGTCAGATCTCACTAACTGCCCCTGTGAGCAAAGCTCAATTAGGGGTACTACTGAGAGCTGTAGATCAATCTGGACACTATACACAAGGCACACAATTCCTTGAAATCAACACACTGTTGGTGGGTCCTACCTCAAAATATATACTAACGTATCTTTCCAGTGTAATGGCGTTAGACTCATTTATAATTTCCCTACACATGATTTTTCTACCCATTTTATTTGAGCTTATAGTCAGTACTATACCCATTAAATGTATGTCTCAGAATATTAAATCCTCATTCTTTTTATATGCCAGTTAAACCCTGAATATCAGAAGAGTTGCAGCCAACACTTACTCTCCAGATCATCAGACTCACCCAGGATAACTACCAAAATGTTGATATGGATTATCCCTATCCCCTAAAACATAGAGTATTTACAACTGCAAGCTAAACATTTCCTTCCTTCTGCTCCTTAAGATCTAAGCCCCATCTCAACCTGAGGCTGAACAAGCATCACCATCCTAAAATCTTCAAGGTTGAAGAATGAACAAATATAAGGCGAGGAGTGCAAACATGGGCAAATTAAACTTATTAATATGGTAGTAATGGAAAAACATGTAAGATTGTAAATATAGTGGCTACCAGAGTTTCTGAGAGGAAGGGAAGGAAATAATAGGTGGAACATAGGTTAATTTTAGGGCACTGAATTAAGTGTAAACCACAATGTAAACTGCAGACTTTGGTTAGCAGTAATGCTTTGAAATTTATTCAATTGTAATAAATGTACTAGACAATTGTAAAATGTTATTAATAGGAGAAGATTTGGGTTGGGGGAGCATGAGGTATATGGGAATCACTTATACTTTCAATCTAACTTTCTGTAATCTAAAATTTCTTTGAAATTAATATTAAAATATTTTGAAAAAGCCAGTGATTGTATACATTGAATGGATTGTAAAGTATGTGAATATATCTCAATAAATATATTTTTATCAATAAAAGAAGTACTGCCATAAAATAGAGTGTGTTCTTTAGCCTCCATATAGTTACAGTTTTTCTCTTTTCCTGACTATTCTTGATTTCCAGCTTCACTCCATTATGATCAGAGAAGATACTTGGTATAATTTCAAACTTTTAAATTTATTAGGATCTGTTTTGTGATGAAACATGTGGTCTATCCTGCAGAAATATCCATGAGCACTTGAGAAGAATGTATGTCCCACCGATTTGTGGTGCTATATTTATATTTCTGTTAGGTCCATGTTCTTTATCATTTTCTTTAATTTCTTTATTTCCTTGTTGATCCTCTGTCTAGTTGTTCTATCTATTTCTGTGAGTGGCATATTGAAGTCTCCAATGATTATTGTAGACATCTATTTCTTCCTTCAGGGTTTTCAGAGTTTGCCTCAGGTGTTTTGGAACACTCAATTTAGGTACACTGATATTTATGGTTATTTCTTGCTCATGGATTTTCCTTTTCATTAATATAGAAAGGTCTCCTGCATTTCAACATTTTCATACTTAAAGACTTTTTGTCCAATATTAGTATAGCTACACTAGCCTTTTTTTTTTCTTTTTCGTTATTTATGTGAAAAAATTTTCCAACCTCTCACATTCAGCCTATTTGTATCCTTGGGCCTAAAATTAGTCCATTGCAGACAACACACAGCAGGCTTATATTTTGTTATCCATTCTGTCAGACTGTGTCTGCCAGTCTGTATCTTCTGATTGGGAAGTTTAATACTTAACTTTCAATGCTATTACTATAAATTCATTACTTATTTGACCATTTTATCTATTAACTTTCATATGCCACATCTTAATTTTATCTGTCTTTTTATTCTTTTGGTTATGGTTTCTTATAATCTTTTTTTTTCTACACTTTTCTACAAGCCTCTCTGTCCTTTTTCTTTTAGGCTGTAAAATTCTCAGTAGTCTTTCTAGAGTCAGTCTCTTCTTTATGAATGCTTTTAGTTTCTGTTTATCTGTGAACATTTTAAATTCACTCTCATATTTGAAGACAATTTTGCCAGAGAAATAATTCTTGGCTGGCAGTTTTTCTCTTTCAGTATATTAAATATAGCATACAATTGCCTTCCCACCTTCATGGTTTATAGTTAGAATAAATGAGAAATTTATACTAAGTAATATTGGGCATCCTTTATATGTGTTGTTTCACTTATCTCTTGATGCTTTCAGAATTCTCTCTTTATCTTTCACATTTGACCTGCATAGTATGTGTCTTGGAGTAGGTCTATTCAGATTTATTCTGTTTGGAATATATTGCCCTTCTTGGAGATAGATGATAGATTGATTGATAGATAGATGATATAGATACAGATACAGTTATACATATAGATATAGATACAGATATAGGTTGATCTATCTATACATCTTTCAGAAGAGTTGGGAAAATTTCAGCCATTATTTTCTAAAATATTTTTCTGCCCCTTTTACCTTCTCTTCTCTTTAAGATACTCTCATGACATGTAGGTTATGCTTTGTTCTATCATTCAATTCTCTGACCCCCTACTCTACTTTTTCCATTCTTTTCTCTCCCTGTTATTTTGTCTTTTCAATTTCAGCTCTTCCACTATGAATTCATTAATTCTTTCTTCTGCCATTTCAATCTGTTATGGTATGCCTCTAATATATATTTTTATCTCATCCATTGAGCCTGTCTTTCCCATACATCCTGCTGGGTTTCTAACCAAGTCTTCCAATTTTCTTCATGTTCACCTAGTGTCTTCTTGATATACTTTATCTGCTTGCCCATATTTTACTTCAATCTTTGAACTGAGTTAGATTTGTTTGAACATCATTGATTAGTTTTGCTTCAAATCCTGTGTCTTATTTGGCATTTTGATTTATTCCTTTGACTGAGTCATATCTCCCTATTTCTTATTAAGGCTTATATTTTTTCCTGATATTAAGGCACCTGCTTAAGGTGAAAAATTTACAATGATGATCAATTTCTCTCTCTTGCCTGGGATTTCATTGTTGAGATGCTTTGTATTACAGCTTTTCTCTGATTATTGGTTTAACTTACCTAGGTATTTAAAACTGACCCTTTTTAACTGACCAAAAAGGGACCATGGGCGCACTAAGGGATTGTAGAATAGTTTGCAAGGGCTTTGGAGAGGGAAGTGTAAAGGCACCAAAAAGCTCTTTTATTTTTTCCTCTGGGATGCACTTTTCTGGCCTGCCAGCAGATGGGGTTCTTCTGTAAACCTCACAGTACAAACACTAGGGGACAATGTGTTCACTGGAAATATAACTGGGCAGGTGGTGCCAAAACTATGTCTGGGAAACTTCCTCTTCTGGGTGACTATACAGAGCCAAGTCCAGCGTTTCAATCCTGCTGATCAGAAGCCACTCTTCCCTCAGCTTCACCCCCCTTTTCCCAGGGATGGAACAAATTTCTGCTCCCTTTTGCACTGGTTGGGGCAGCCAGTCCTGGTCAGTAAGGAGGCTGTTTGAGAAAGCAGGTTCTCTAGCTCTCTGCTGGCTTCTTGGTGAAAACAATGGCACAGTCCTGCCCTGGTGGAAAGATGGAAACTACAGAAATCAGCCTACCAAATTTGCCAGCTAAAATCTGCATCATCAGTAGGCTGGGTCCTTCCCTCTTCTCTTTCCTGGAGGTCCACACCCCCTGCCAAGGCCTTGAAGCTGTCTGTCCAATAGTGGGGATTCAGCAGCAGCAACAGTAGTTGAGTTACTAACAGATGCACACCACAGAGTCTTTTCTTTGACCCTCTCTTGTCTAAGCACTGTCCAGCCCTCTCCTGCTCACAGGAGCCTTACAAAGTTATTCTGGACAATTTCTGTCTGTCCTCTAGCTATTTTTCTGGGAGAGAAGTGATCCCTGTAATTCTCTAATACTCTAGCTTTCCCAGAAGTTTCTGCCAAATCTTTTCTTTAACAAGTAAGCCCTACAAAATCATTTGAAAGCAAATAGTCTAAATAGCTCTAACAAATAAAGACAAAATTTTCTTTAACAATTATCAAGTCTTGCTATAAAATAATAGTAATTAAACATTATGCCATGGGGACAGAAGCAGACTAGTACACAGAATACAGTGAAAATATATGTAGACTCAATTATTTAAATAGTATGTATATTTCAGTAAGTGGTATCAGGAAACTGGATAAAAATACTTGAAAAATCAATTTGTATTCATATTTCCTGAACTATCAAAAATAACTCTAAGTGGATTAAATAATAAGATATAAAATATGATATAATATTTTGAAAACTTTAGACCACTAAATTGGAACAAATTATGTAGAGGAAGGTGAACAAGGAGAAGGAGGAGGAAGAAGGAAAATATATAAAAATGCATATAATGGAAAAGGGTTTGTAAATTTGACTGCATTAAGATTAAGAATTTCTTTCTAATCCATAAATATATTCCATTTATTTAGTTCTTCTCTCATTTCCTTTAGCAATGCTGTATAATTCTCTGTGTAAAAGTCTTTTACATCTTTAGTTAAATTTATTCCTAAAAATTTCATGATTTTAGTTGCTATTTTTTTCTTGATTTCCTCTTCAGATTGTTCATTATGAGTGTTCAGAAATGCTACTGATTTTTCCCAGTTATCTTATTTCCTGTCACTTTACTGAACTCATTTATCTGCTCCAGAAGCCTTGTAGATATTTCAGGGTTTTGTATGTACAGGATCATGTCATCAGCAAATAGTGAGATTTTTACTTCTTTCCAATTTGAATGCCTTTTATTTCTGTTTCTTCCATAAGTACTGGAGCAAGTACTTCTGACAAAATGTTAAATAAGATCTGTGACACTGGACATCCTTGTCTGGTTCCAGAACTTAGAGAGAAATCCTTTAGTATTTTGCCATTGAATAGGATGTCAAGCTGTGTGTTTTTCATATGTACCCTTTATCACATTGGAAATTTCCTTCTATTTCTAGGCTTTCAGATGTTTTTATCAAGAAAGGGTGCTGTATTTTGTTGAATGCTTTTTCTGCATTAATATAGATAACCATGTGATTTTTTTTTCTTTTCATCTGTTTATGTGGTGTATTACATTGATTGATTTTCTTATGTTGAACCATCTTGCATACCAGGCATGAAACACACTTGATCATGGTGCATAATTCATTTGATGTGTTTTTGGATACAATTAGCACATATTTTGTGTAGGATTTGAGTATCCAGGTTTATTAGAGAGATTGATCTGTAGTTTTCTTGGAGCTTCTTTTTGTGGCTTTGGTATTATGGTGATATTGGCATCATGGAATGAGTTGGGCAATGTTCCCTTGACTTCTATTTTTTGGAAGACTTTAAACAGGATTTGGTGTTAGTTCTTTCAAAAATGTTTGGTAGAATTCACCTGTGAAGCCATTCAGTCCTAGACTTTTCTTTGTTGGGAATTTTTTGATGACTAATTCAATCTCATTACTTGTGATGGATTCTAAATTTGATGTACACTACTTGTGGGTTTCTAGAAATTTTCCATTTTATCTAAAGTTATCCATCTTGTTGGCATATAATTTTTCTAAGTATCCTCTTATGATACTCTATTTCTATGAGATTAGTGGTGATATCCCCGCTCTAATTTTTTATTTTATGTATTTGTATCTTCTCTTTTTTCTTTGTTAGTCTAGCTAAAGATTTGTCAATGTTACTAATCTTCTTAAAGAACTATCCTTTTGTTTTTGTTAAGTTTTCTAATTTTTTTTAATTCTCAATTTCATTTAGTTCTGATCTAATCTTTGTTATTTCCTTCTTTCTGTTTGCTTTGGAATTGGTTTGTTGTTCTTTTCCTAGATCCTCCATGCTTGCAGATAGGTCTTTGATTTTAGCTTTGTCTTTATTTTTAATATAAGCATTAATGTCTATAAATTTCCCTCTCAGCATGGCTTTTGTGAAATCCCATAGGTAAACAGAAAGAATATTGAATTCCCATCCTGGGAAGTCCTCCTGCAGTCTCTAATAGAGTGAAGAATCCCTAGAGTACATGGACAGTACCAACTAAGGAGGACAGACCAATACACCAGGCCCTTGACACTGATGATTATACTTAATGAACCTTGTACATGTGAAATGGTTACTTAGCATGGTATTATATATCACTTAATAGTTGCCTGCTGAAAGCCTCCTTGTTGCTCAAATGTGGCCTCTCTATAAGCCAAACTCAGGAAATATACTCACTACCTTACCCATGACATGGGACATGACTCCCGGGATAGCTTTCCTGTCACTGAGGGATTATTACCAAGCACTTACTAGTGATGTTTTTGCAAAAAAAACCTAGACCAAAAGGGGGAAATATTAAATATAAATGAGTTTTTATGGCTAAGGGATTTCAAAGTGAGTTGGAAGGTCATTTCTGAGGTTCCACTTATGTACATCTCTAGAGGATATGATTGACTTCCACAGTAAACAGTGCCTCAAGAAGGGAGTACCTGAGAGCTCTAGAGACTTGTAGACACTATAGGCAGGGCGTACTGTCTCAGGAACTTGGCACCTTGTAAGTGGGCCTTACCTTGGAATATATGTTCCCCATGGTATCAGAGTTAGACTCATTTATAATTTCCCTTCTCATGGCTCTTCTGCCCATTTTATTTAAAGTGATAATTAGCACTATAATCACTAATAATATGTCCCAAAGACTTAAATCTTGAATCTGTTCATATGCTGGTTGATCCCTGAATCTCAGCAGAGTGGCAACACTTACTCTCCATTTCATCAGACTCTCTCAGGACAACTAACAAAAGGATGATTATCAACACTGCCCATCCCAAAAAACAGAGTATCTACAACTGCAAGCAAGTCAGTTAATCCATCTGCCCCATCTCAATCAGAAACAGAGGGGACATCACTATCCCAAATTCTCAAGAGTGAGGAATGAACAAACATAAGGGGGAAATGCAATTATGGACTAAAGTAGACTATTATTATCCTAGCAATGGAAGAAATTGTAGCATTGATATAAAGGTAGTGTTCACCAGAGATTCTGAGGGGAGGGAGAAGGAAGAATAAGTGTAACATGGGACATTTTCAGACATTGGAATTGTTCTGATTGACGTTGCAATGACTAATATTGACCATCGTATATTTTTCAAAATCTATAAAATTTACTATGCAAAATGTAAACTATAATGTAAACTATTGTCCATGGTTAGTAGCAATGCTTCAATATATTTTCATCAATTGTAACAAAAGTACCACATAATGAAAGATGCTGTTAGTGGAGAAAAGTGTGAGGCGGAAGGGGAAATATGTAAATTCCCCTATATATTCTGTGTATCATTTATGTAATCTAAAGCTTCTTTAAAAAATTTTTTAAAGAAATTTTTCTCTAGATTCAACACAAAAACATGGAAATTCACATCATAAATCAAGTGAAAATAAATGTCACTTATGGCGCAATAAAGGGATTTTGAAGAAGCAGCATAGATTTACATTTAATATGTTCTATACCTCTCATACTGAGGAGAAATAAAATGTACAACCCCATTGTTGTGTACAAGTTCACTAGATTGCATTAAAATATCTGGAATTACCAATTGTTGGTGAGGATGTGGAACAAAGAATGTGCTTATATATTACTACTGTATGTGTATTAGTTTGTATAAATTCTTTTGAAAATCATTTGGTACAATATTAGCTATGACCATGTTATGATTCAGTGATGAACAAATGTTGTCTCAATTCAGAGAGAAATGAAGATTTCTCTTTGACTTGGGACATATATCCCTTCTGGTTTGGCTAATCTTTTGCTAAACATTACCCATGTTTTATGCACAGGCTATGGAAGCATCTTGTATATGGGGTGTAACTGGTTTTAATGGCAAAATAAAAAGATATTATAAATATGTACACATAAGTTAGCTCTGAAACCCATGTTCCCTGCATTTGCTTATTTTTCATTGGCCAAAAAAACATGATGTGGCCTAGTATTGCAGTAATTAAATGGGACATTTTATTTTCTTACAAGTGCATTACAGAGAGGATCATCATGAAGGAGTATCCAATATTTTGAATAATTGTCTAATCTCTGCTTTATTTATTAAATTTAAGAAATACATTATATGATCTTCCATTTCCTGTTGGGAAAGTGGTTTCCTGGATGGCAGAAGAAAATATAATGAAAAGGCAAAAAATATGGTATATTTCTAGACTATTTTTATTATTATGTTTTTAACTCCAAAAGTGATTTGCAATATAATATATTGTCTTATTTCAATCACCAATATACAGCCAAAATACCTTGTTAAATATGGATTAAATTTAGAATTAAACTTTGTTCAACCAAGTAATCATATTGCCTTGAGTTTACTGTCAAAAATTTGAATTGTATTTGTTCCTGATTTCTGAAATATATTGATTCTAATTTCAATATTTGTTCCTCTTGAGGAGTTCAGCTCCTGATTAAAGCTTTTGTGTGTGTTTGTCTTTTTTTTTCAGGGTTGACTGTAGGCAATTAAAAAGCCTTTGCCTGACAGGTCATGTAGGGGAAATCTGCCCTCAGCATACCAGACTTGGTCCCCAGGCAGTGCACTGAAGTTTCTGAAGGGGTCATGGTCAAGGACTACGTTCCCCCATCCAGTCTTCTCTTGAACATAGCTGCATTCTTATCCAGGTGCCTCCATTAGAAAGTCGCCCTATCAGGAGGCCAAAGTGAAAGCCTTCCTTCAATGTCGCAGCTGAGGTCCCTTTATTTGAGATAGGTGGAGGATACCTTTTAGGATATATTCTTACTCTGTTTCAGCACTCACTATTTTAGTCTTCTAGCCCCTGAGTCCATAAAACTGCATGAAACAGAGCTTTTCATCCTGTGCTCCCTTAACAGTGAGTTGATCTCCATGTCTGTGTTCATTCATCTGTTCATCCCGTAGTGGCATCACTCCACAGCATAATGGAACAGGGTCATGCCCATGTCTTTCCTCAGTTTACCCTATTGCTTATATTATCACAGTAAATGACTAAATGTTCTACTGTTTACTTCCATTTTGGCTTTTTATAAATTGGCTACCTGGCATCTCAACTCAGCTCTTGACAAAGCTGGTGCATGGAGTAGGGTAGCCAACTGAGCATGATGCCATTCTGGAAAAGCAGAAGTACTGGAAATCCTGCAGGGAACCTATGGGATGAGCTAATGGAATAAATGTTGCTCTTGGAGGAATTCCAGTGGACCCTGGGGCATTTCTCTAGCCATGCCAGTGAGTTTAGGGAAATGCTGGTAGAAAACAAGGGATATGCTAGTGAATGTTCATGGACTGTAAATAAGTTTTGGGTTTTATGGGGAACATTGGTCCTAATCTTTAGCCATGATTCCTGGCAGAATTTGTGAATAGGTTAGATTATTCACCCAAGAGTAGGGATTTAGAGAGGCTGTTAAAGAAATTCTCCAGCCACTATTTAAGGCCTCCTAAGCATGAGACCATGGAAGGTTTGGGTAAATCCATAAGTTGAGCAACTCTAAGCAGGTCACTGGATGTGGTGGACCCCATATTGCCCAGTAAGTTGTTGAAACATCAGAAAAAAGGAATACAGAGCCTTTCAGGATAACTTTGTTCATGGCCACAAAGATTTAGTTCTCCACAATAATGGAGGTAATCCTGTTAAAGTTAGTAATGGAGAGTTTCACTTTTAAGGTAGAAGTTACATTCTCCACCAATTAAGAGATACAATCACCAAGACAGAAATGGTGGCTGTTATAGAGGTGGCAGCAGTGTGCCATCCCAAAGTTGTAATAGACTGAAGAAGACCCTTTCTGCACACCTTGAATAGTAGCCACATCAGAGATTCCTGCAGTGGTAGAGGTACCCCTGTGAAGCAGATGTCAGCCTTCAACTCCATGATTGAGAAAAGGTGTGGCTTATTGGGTGTGTGTGTCTGGGTGCCACAGTGGGGGCTTTCTAAGATATAACAGCAGAGAGAGAAAATGATAAAGTGACTACCAATCCCCCTTAGTCACATCAACACCACCATCACCACCATTGCCAAGTTGCTTCCATCTAGGAGCAATGGCATCATCAGGAGGACAGATGTCCAGGCTGCTTGGCCAAAATTTCCAGGTGTTGCCTCTGGAGCTACTACCCCTTTTCTACCCTGGGATTCCTGTCTGGAAAACAGCTGCACTCTGCTGTACTCTCCACTCCCTCTAACACCCGTCCCCTACAAATTATTCTGCCCTGCTGGGGTCCCACCAGACATCTGTGAATGACACCAAATCAGTACCCTGCCCACTTCCCTTCAAACCTTGGGGTTGGTCAAAGAGTCCCATAGTCTTTTTATAGGGACTTCTCTACTAAGACCCCATTGTCTCCAGGGGGAATGAAGGCCCACTGGTAAGGTTAGCATACAGTGGTGGAAGTGGTGAGGGTCTGGGTTGTATTTCATAGGCCTTTTAGATAACAAAACACTGGTGATGGTGATTGTATTAAAGCTGTCTAGGAGCCAGAACTGATAGGAGATATGTGTAAATAGTATGAGATTTTATAAAATTTTATAAAATTTTCTCACATGACTATGGGGATGCAGAAGTCCAAATTCTACAGGGCAGGCAGCAAACCAGGGTCTCCAATGAAGGTCCTTGATGATTTTCCAGGAGACACTGGCTGTCTGAAGTAGAAATGGGAATTATCTCTCTGAATTTTGAAATCACTTTTCCTTTTAAGGCCTTCAATTGATTGGATGAGATGTCAGTAATTACTGATGGCAATCTCCTCAGTTGTTTGTAGATGAAATCAGCTGTCTATACTATTAACTCACTGACACTTAAAGTCCATGAAATGCCTTTGTATTACAATTAGCCCAGTGCTTGCTTGAACAAATGACAAACAACTGGGCACCATTACTTGACTGAATTGACATATTTGCCTAACCAACAAAGTTCATCCCTTGTCAACTTGGCAGCCGTACACATCACCTTAAACCATACTTAACCTCTAAATAAAAGTCTAAACAATATTAAACTCTCCAGAATAGGGTTCAACTCCTTGGGTAATTGTAGCAGTTTGATATAATTGATGAATTCCAAAAAGAAATATTGGATTATACTTGTAATCTGATCTGTACCTAGGCATGATTGAGTTATGATTAGGGCCTTGCATCCCCACCCCTTGGTAGGTGGGGACTCACAGATAAAAGTCATGGCAAAAAACAGAGTTGGGGATTTCTGATGTTAGAGTTTGATGCTGAACACCCGGGAAGTCAGCACCCAGAGGAAAGAGAGGCCAGCACCAAGAAGGAAGCAACCTTGAACCCAGAGAAGAGCAAGCCCCAGAAACATAGGGACCCAGGAAGCCTGAACCCTCACAGATGTTGTGAGCCATCTTGCTCCAAATAGACTTTGGTGAGGGAAGTAACTTATGCTTTATGGCCTGGTATCTGTAAACTGCTACTTCAAATAAATACCTTTTATAAAAACCAACCAGTTTCTGGTATTTTGTATCAGCACCCCTTTGTCTAACTAATGCAGTAATATTCACTCTTACACTTGTTATCATTAACTAATAAAACATAAAACTAATGCAGCTTATGTCATATGATAAGGGAAAATGTTAGGGAAGAAAACCCCTTGATTAATGGACCCATGAAGCCTGGCTAGGTGAGAAACAGTAACATAAAGTAGAGGTTAATATAGAGGATACACAGCCTACTAGAAAACACTGCCCCAGTCTTGCAAGGTATTGCCACCTAGTTGGTACCATAGTTGACTCTTCAAGAGGCTGTTTCCCCATTCTATCTATATAGATGCTTCAGGATGATGGGAAACAATGTAAGACTTTTGAATTCCATGAATGTGTTTATTCCCGCACATCATTTGCTATCAAATTGGTTCCTTGATCAGAAGTAATACTGTGTGGAATGCCATGGCAGTGGAAAAGACATTAGGTAAGTCCACAGATTTTAGTTTTGAAAGAAACATTGCAGGCAGGAAAGGCAAACCCATATCTGTAGTATGTGTCTATTCATGTTATAACAAATCACTCACCTGTCCTTGATGGAAAAGATCCACTGTGATTAACCTGTCACTAGGTATCAGCCTGATCACCACAGGGAATGTTGACATATTATGGCCAGAGTGTGGGTCTTTGCTGCTGGAAGATTGGGAACTCAGCAGTGGCTGTGGGCAAGTCAGCGTTTGTGAGAGGAAGTCTGTGTTGCTGAGCATATGCATAACCTCCATTCCTACCTCCATGGCCACTTTGTTCATAAGCCCATTGGGCAATAACTGGAGTGGCTGTGTTAAGAGACTGAATGCTAGCCACAGAACAGCTCATGTCATCTACATTATTAAAATCTTCTTCTGCTGAAGTCACCCTCTTGTGAACATTCACATGGGACAAAATTGTATTTTCAAGTTTTTTGCTTACTCAGAAATTTTTATCCATATATCTCTTCCCCAGATCTCTTTGTCACCGATTTTCCAATCATGTTCCTTTCAATTCTCTAAGCATCAATCCATTGCTGCAGTCATGAATCAGTGTACAAATGCATCTCTGGCCATTTCCCCTTCCAAGCAAAATTAACAACCAAGTGCATTGCTATACGTTCTGCCCACTGGGAGGATTTTCTGTCATCATTATCCTTCAGCAATACCCACAAAGAAGCCACAGTGCTGCGACTGTTCACTTTCAGTTGGTACCTGCATATCATACAGAACTATTTGTAAACCAGGCCTGAGTTTTCTCTTCCTCAGTTAACTGATGATTGTAAGGAACTTCACAAGAGGCCACAGCTGTGGGCTGAGAAAGAGAAGGTACTGTGGCAACAGTGGTGACCATGGGCATTTGGGCCACTTGCTCATGCACCTTATTTATGTTTGGAGGACCCACTTAAGCCCTATCTCATATATACCACTACCACCTGATGGTAGAGTGCTGCTGTGCAGGCTGAAATTTATGGTTTGGTGAGTCAGAACAATACCCAGTTCATGATAGGTAACTCAGGTCTCATGGTAACTTGGAGGTCCATTGGTAAGCATTCAGACCAAAAGCTGTTTCTGAAAAGGAGAGTAGTTATCTGCAGATGATGTCAGGGTTTTGCCCAAGAACCTTAAGTGTCCACATTGTGATTCTCTTATAGGGTCCTGCCAGAGGCCCCAGGTGGCATCTCTTTTTGCTGTTGACCCTTCCAGCACCATAGGAATCTGCTGAATCCTATGACCCAAATGGCAGCACACCTTGCACAGCAGTCTAGACATGACAGAGAGCCTCCACTTGGTCTGGTCTCCACATAAACCTGGCAGGATTTCTGGTCACTCAGAAATGTGGCTGGAGTAGCGTACTCAAATGAAGAATATTATCTCCAAAATATGGGAAGCCCAATTAAGTGTTGTGCCTATTTTTTGGTTGTAATAGAGGCCAGATACAACAAGTTATCCTTTACTTTAGAAGGGATAGCTCAATATGCCCCACCCCACTGGACACCTAGAAATTTCACAGAGGTGAAAGGCCCCTGAATTTTGTTGGATTTTTCTCCCATCCTACCTCATCCAATAAGTCTAGAGTAGGTGCTACTTCTTTCTCACTAGGATCAATAAACATGATATCATCAATATATTGACCAGTTGTGATGTCTTGTGGAGTGGGAGAGCTGATCAAGGTCCTTGCAGATAATATTATGGACTGGAAAGTTGATGTACCCCTGAGGCAGGACTGTGAAGGTATACTGCTGGCCTTGCCAGCTGAAAGCAAACTTTCTCATGGCCCCTCATAATGGCAATTGATTAAAAAAACATTTGACAGGTCAATAGCTGCATACCAGGTACAATGGGATGTCTTGATTTGCTCATGCAAAGATACTATATGTGTGACAGCAGCTGCAATTGAAGTCACCATCTGGTTCAGTTTATGATTATTTATTGTCATCTTCCAAGATGCATATATTTTCTACACAGGTCAAACAGGACAGTTGAATTGGGATGCGGTAGGAATCTCTACCCCAGCATCCTGCAAAATCTTAGTAGAGGCATTGATTTCTGTAATTCCTACAGGAACCCAGCATTGCTTTTGATTTATTATTTTGCTAGCTAGGAGCAGTTCTAGTGGTTTCCACCTGGCCTTTCCTAGTGTAGTATCTCTCACTCCATGTGTCAATGATCCAATGAAGTGATTCTGACAGTTATTGAATATGTCTATTCCATGTATGCATTCTGTAATTGGGAAAATAGCCACAGAAAGTATCCAGGGACACACTGGATCCACAATGAGATGGATATGAGCTGGAATTTCATTGATCACCTGACCTACATAAGCCCTTACTCTGATTGGTGGACCACGGTGTTTTTGATTTCCTAGAATTAATGTCAATTCTGAGCCATTGCCTAATAATCCCTGAAATAATTGATCATTTCCTTTCCCACAATGTACAGTTACCCTTGTAAAAGCCCATAGGCCTCTTTGGAAAATCTGGGAGAAAGATTAACAGTATAAATTTTTGGCAGGGTAATAGGATGTTTCCCCAAGGGGACCTGGTCTTCCACTCATTCAAAGGGCTCTGTAAACTGTCTCGACCTGGGAAATAAGGAGCCATGGTTCTTTCTTTCTGTAATTCAAGTTAGGGTTTTGTTCATGCAAACTAGAGCCCTTCTGCTTATGGAGATCATGTAATAATTTAGTAGACTGCCCACATATTTTTACTTCTAGTTACACCATGACCTATAGCCAATGCTATAGATCTTTGTGAGTCATCATCTTTTGATTGCTGATTTGAGTCTGCCTTTCATTTTGGCAGTCACTCTCACATTATCTTTGGAGATTAAGTGTTTCTACTTGGCTTCTGCCAGCCTGGGGTCTGACCAACCCCATAATGTTTAAGGATTCTAGTTTCATGACAGCAGTTCTCACAGTAATATCTGAACTACAGAGGAGAACTACAGAGCTCTTCAGGAAAAGTGGAGTTAGTCTTACAAATTTATTCCTCACAGCCCTGTAAAAGGTGTGTCCTCTGGATATTCATGTGGTGGGTGGACAGGGCTTAAATGGTGAATCAATTCTAGCTTTCCAATCTCTCTAAGCCTTTGGATCCCCTCATCTACAGTGTACCAGGATAAATCAGAAATCTTGAATTCAGATATTCTAGGTCATCTTTTGGTCCAAAGTCCAACCAGCCACCAAAACAAACTGTTAGAGCCCTTTCTGACCCCTTGAGCAGCAGCACTGAATCCAGAATTTTTGCTTATTGGACCCATATCAATAAATTCTGTGTAGGAACTGAAGTGGCACAGTTGACAGGGAACCTGTCTCCACATCAGGAGTCTCCAGGATCAAATCCCCGTGAATCCTAGAGGAGAGAAAACAGGGTGGGAGGAGGGGAAGGAAAAATATATAAATAAATAAATCTTTAAAGGGAAACGGACTTTGGCCCAGTGGTTAGGGCATCCGTCTACCATATGGGAGGTCCGCGGTTCAAACCCCGGGCCTCCTTGACCCGTGTGGAGCTGGCCATGCGCAGTGCTGATGCGCGCAAGGAGTGCCATGCCACGCAAGGGTGTCCCCGACATGGGGGAGCCCCACGCGCAAGGAGTGCGCCCGGGAGGAAAGCCACCCAGCGTGAAAAGAAAGTGCAGCCTGCCCAGGAATGGCGTCACCCACACTTCCTGTGCCGCTGACGACAACAGAAGCAGACAAAGAAACAAAAGCAGACAAAGAAACAAGACGCAGCAAATAGACACCAAGAACAGACAACCAGGGGAGGGGGGGAAATTAAATAAATAAATAAATCTTTAAAAATAAATAAATAAATAAATTCAGTGTGATCCAACTTTATATTACTTCCACCATTATCCCATATCCCTACTATTTATTCATACACATATTCCCCTGATTTCTGTCAATATAAATTGGAAAATTCATGCAATTCTTTTAGATTATAGCGTACGTACTTCCTCATGGCTCAAACTTCACACTTCACCTTTGGGGGGCTGTTCTGATTTTGGCCTAGTTGTAGATTTGTAAAAGAAGAGGGGTGGTGAGAGTGGATAAGGATAATTAGAAATGTCTTGCAAGCTACTGACTTCAGAGCATTTTTTTGCAGTATACCTAGTAAGATAGGATTAATCTCTTCAGTCAGGGGTTGGATGGTAGATTCCTCAGTGCAGAGTGCAGGTTGGGGGATGGTATTTTCAGGGAAGGCAGGAGGCGGAGACTCCATACAACGGTCTAGAAATTGGGCAGTTCAGTCTTGAGGATGGGTGGTATCCAACTCAGGGCAGGGAGGAGGTTCAGACTCCTTGGTGCAAGATGGAGACTGGGTGATGTATGCTTGGCATTTGATGGTCTCCACAGGACAGAGAATTCCATGGTTATCTGGAAAGTCTCAGCAGAACTTTGGGTTTCAATGTTCCCATCAATATCATCATCAACATATATGTCTCCATCTCAATCCTCAGGGTTCCACTCCTTTCCAATCAATACCCTCATTTTATCAGCAGACACCTTCCAAGGTTGAAATTTTAGTTTCCATTGTAATTCTGATACTTGTACAATAAGACTCTGAGTCTGGTTTTCAGAAATCTCAAGTGTGTGGCTGCATGGAAGAAGATTTTCTTTCAGAGTACACAAAAAAAACTTTCTCATCATTCATGCAGTGCTTAGGTTACAAATTTGAAGACTTCAGCTCATCTTTATTTTTTGGTAACTGTGTCTAGCCTGTTTAGAAACAGCTAACCAACATTATACTAACTTTTAACTACACAAAACTCTGTTAAGGTGTTAAAAACACTCTCACCTAAAACCTTGCCTTTTATGAGCATGGAAATAGTTGTATCCAGTGATGATATTTTGCATATCTCTATTGCCAACTCAATCCATGAACTGTCAGTTGCCTCTTGATTATTGGAAAGAGTCATGACTTCCCTTGCATCTAATCAGAGTAGAAAGCCAATTGCAACAATCCTCAAACCAGAAATCCCATTTTTAAGATTCTCTTTCTGTAGAACCACTCTCAGTACCTAATTGCATTATTCAGAGCTCTCTAGGGAAAAAGAACTAAGAGGAGATATCTGTAATAGTATGAAATTTTATAAAATTGCCTCGTACATCTCTGATGATGCACAAGTCCAAATTCTGCAGGGCAGACTGCAAATCAGGGGTTCTGATGAAGGTTCTGGATGAGT
This sequence comes from Dasypus novemcinctus, assembly GCF_030445035.2. Taxonomy (NCBI): domain Eukaryota; kingdom Metazoa; phylum Chordata; class Mammalia; order Cingulata; family Dasypodidae; genus Dasypus; species Dasypus novemcinctus. Next base: position 10,094,468 of record NC_080703.1, read on the forward strand.
TCCCAGGAGATGCTGGCTGTGTCTGAGGTAGGAATTCTCTCTCTGAATGCTGAAATCACTTATCCTTTTATAGCATTCAACTTATGGAATGAGGCATCACTCAATGCTGATGGCAATCTCCTTAGTTGATTGTAAATGTAAACAGCTATCTATGCAATCAACCCACTGATTGTTAAAGTTCATGAAATGCCATTGTATTACAATTAACCCAGTGCTTTCTTGACCAACCAACTGGGCATCATTACATGGCTGAATTGGCACATTAGCCTAACCATCACATTGATACCTTCAAATCTTATTTAAAAAATGGGGACAGAACAAACGATGCTCTCTTGTTTTGATGCTTAGCCCATCACCACTGGGACTCTTGCCCCAACTCAACTATGGAAGAGTCCTTAGACCCCAGAAAACCTCCAAAATATGGCCATAATACTTAATGTATTAGTGATATTGATGTACTCCATTGTATGGCCATAATACTTAATGTACTAGTGATATTAATTTACTGTCTATGTGTACCCCTGTTACTCTTCACCTCCAAGCTTTAATGGGAATTGTTGTTATTAGGGCAAATTTAAAGGGTTATGTGACAGACTGTGAACCTATTTAGCTATGTTTTCACTGACTCATGGGCTGTGGGCTGTGTCTATAACTGCCCACTTATTCAGGCCACTGTCAAGCCTCTGGTCGGCATGTAAAACAAACCTTTCTGTGTGGATAAGACATGTTGATAAAAATAAATTCTACTCAATCTATTCATTACCCATGTGGATGCTCATCATAAAGCCCCTATGCTGACAAAAGGGTAACAAAACACACTACAGCTCATGTTTCTCAGCTAAATGTAGAGACTAGATTGTCCTCTGTCCCAGATCAAAGAAATGTCTAATCTAATGTCATCTATTAACATGGGAGGGTATTTCCATGGGATTCAGACATCATCCCCACCTGGGCTAGGATGCACAGATTGTCACTGTCATCAAAAGATGCCAGAACAGCTTGCAAAACTATACCACCTTAACAATATATGTTAAGGCTAAAAATAATACCCTGGAACAGATTCCAAAGCCATCAGGTCAAGACATCCTGATAGGACATCATATTGGGCATTTCCTCCCTTCCAGAATATCTTAACTGCAATTGGCAATTTCTCTGATTTGGCCATTCCCTTGAGTTCTACTGACTTGAGCCATCATATCCATGTCTTACAAGATCACATTTGTTTCCTGTGTGGGATTCCTGAACATAGTATGTCAGGATAATGGTCCTGGATTTCTGACCTGAGCTAAAATTGGTGGCTCAATTGTGGGACATCTGATTAACCATACATGCTCCATATCACCCTCAAGCCACAGAGGTAATCACACATTTTAATGAACAATTAAAGGACAAGCTTAAGTGACTGCTGGATGGGGACAAGTTGACCTCAGTCCAGATTACACATCTCCAATGATCAGCCAGGGGTTGCAGTGCAGCATTTCAATGAAAGCCCACTTCCTATCTGCAACATATATTTGAGCATGTTTGTCCCCTTCTTTCAATTATACACCCTTCTTTATAGTTATTGAAAATTAGGCCTCCATGGGGGTCCTGCAAGTGCATCCATTCCATCTAATACCTCACACCAAAACTGAAATAGATGGGATATTAAGGTAAATATTAAACTGAAAAGAATGAGAAGTTAGGAAAACCTATTACAGAGTTTTCTTTAAATTTCGTGGTTCTGTGCTGAACTATTCTTAAACATGATTTAACATTCTGGTTAAATTATATAGAAATGTTTTCCTATTAAAAATGTTCTGTTCCTTTTGCATAAAATACGCTGGACAAAAGATCTAAATGAGAATAAAGAATGATATGTATATATGTGTGTGTTTGTACATCAATTCAGATTTTGTATTACATGAACATATATTTCATAAAGCCATCCTGTAAAAATTATAACAAATCAGGGTCAGTGATTGCTTAGATTAAACTCTAATTTCTAAACAATGATGCCACACTACTTTTTTCCTTCCAGATGTATATTGGTAGAGAATACTGGGACAGATTCTTCAGATGCAGGAACAATCCAAATATTTATCAAACTTTTGAAATATGAGTACATTCTACAAACTCATTCCCAGAATATGAAAACAATAAGAACATTCAACTTTTCAGAGAGGGCTATTCCAAGTTATAACAAGTCTTTAAAAATACCAAAAGCTGGCAGCAGACTTGGCCCAGTGGTTAGGGCACCAGTCTACCACATGGGAGGTCCATGGTTCAAACTCCAGGCCTCCTTGACCTGTGTGGAGCTGGCCCATGTGCAGTGCTGATGCATGCAAGGAGTGCCATGCCGCGTAGGGGAGCCCCATGTGCAAGGAGTGCACCCATAAGGAGAGCCGCCCAGCGTGAAAGAAAGTGCAGCCTACCCAGGAATGGTGCTGCACACACAGAGAGCTGACACAACAAGATGATGCAACAAAAAGAAACACAGATTCCCATGCTGCTCACAACAACAGAAATGGACAAAGAAGATGTAGCAAATAGGCACAGAGAACAGACAACCAGGATGGGGAGGGGAAGGGGAGAGAAATAAATAAATAAATAAATCTTAAAAAAAAAAAACAAAAGCCATTTTCTTATGCATGAATAAAATTGGAATATGAAATATCTCAAGCCTTCAGATCATGTCCCCTCAAATGACTGAATATGAGCATTTGTTATTTCAGTTGATTGGATGGCAAATGATGCTAAAGGAAATAATAGCATTCAAAAGGACTCATTTTAGTGGTACCAAAGCCTATGGGGATTCTTAAGCATTAATCAATTAGGATCTCTTTTGGATTAAAAAGGAAGTTCAGAATTCAAGGAAACTATTTTCAAATCTAAGTACACACACATAGTATCAATTTCATCTATCACTACGCCTTATTCTTCCATTATGAATCTCAGAATTGTGACGTATTCTGTGTATATAAAATTTTAAATACAATTCTTTTAAAAATGCAAACACAATCAAATATGATAGACTGCTATTATGTATACATCCCATATTACTGAAATAAAATAATTAGACTTTCAGTACAAATAAAACTTCATCAAGGTCAAGTTAACCAAACTCACATTAACACACTGGGTCTTTGAGATCTCACCCAGCACCTCTATCTTTTTTTTCCAACCTTCTTTTTTTGTAGTTTATTGAATGCTTCTTTTTTTTTATATAATAATCTTAATAGAAAAATATTCACCTGCAAATGTAATGTAGAAATATTTTTTCACAGCTATAGACTGTAGCACTTTTTTCTCTAGATAATAGTGGAGAACAATATATGCATGACACTATTAATTCCAGATTCTAAGAAAAATATCCCCAGAACCTGTTGCCACAGCCATGCCATCACCAGGTCCATCTAAACAACAGACACAGTTGTCATGACCAGCAAGGAAGACAAGTGCACAATGTCCTTTTAGGGTGTCCTGTACATTACAATTAAAGTCATCATAACCAGCTAACAGCAGGCACCCAGTTTTTGAGAAGACTGCAGGAGTGATTCCACAGATAATATTGTCATGAGATGACAGCGATAACTCTTGGCCTTCGTGAAGGTTAAAAAACCTGCAAATTTCATCATCAGAGTCAGTAGCACAGGCATATCCATTTGGGAAAAAACTAACAGCACTAATATCCAACACATGTTATGGGAAAGACTGTTTACACATTCCATTGAGAATATTCCACAGCTTGGAAGAGGCATGACAAGCACCATAAATGAAAAGTCCTCATGTCAGGACTTTGAGAAAGACACATCACATCTCCAGGATGCACAGTGAGTGTGGTGATCTGCTGGGCAGTTTGTTGTTGTTGTTGTTTTTAAAGAAACTTAGATTACATAATGTGACGTAAAAAATATAGGGGATTCCCATATGCTCCACTCCCTCCCCCACTACACTTTCCCACATTAACAAAATCCTTAATTAATGTGGTACACTTGTTATAATTGATGAAAACATATTGAAGCTTTGACACTAACTATGGAATATAGCTTGCATTATAGTTTATACTCTGCACTGCACAAGTTTGTAAGTTATGACAAAATACATAATGCTGGCCTATATCCATCACTGCAATGTCATGAAAGACAATTCCAATGTCCCTAAAGTACCCCCGTATTACACCTATTCTTCCCTGCCCCATCCCTCAGAACCTTGGGTGGCCACTGCCTTTATTACAATGATAAGAGTTCTTCCATTGCTAGAATAATAATAACTCTAAAGTAGAATAATGTTAATCTAATATAGACCATTGTTCATTCCCAATCTTGAAGATTGGGGGATGGTAATGACCACTCTGCCTTTAATTGAGGAGGGGCTTAGATCCCCTGGGGCAGATGGATGGAATTCTCTTGCTTGCAGTTGCAGACACTCTTTGTTCCTTGGGCATCATCCATCATCAGCACCTTGTTAGTTGTCTTGGGTGAGTCCCCAAACTGAAGAGTAGGTGATGCAACTCTGCTGAGATTCAGGGCCCAACTGGCACATGCACTGACCAAATATTTAAGTCTCTTGGGCATATATCTATCAAATATTATACTAACTATTAGCTCAAATAGAATGGATGGAAGAGCTATGTGTAGGGAAAATTTTTTTCTCTATTTTTTAAAAATGTTGCATTAAAAAAATATATAAGAGGTCCCCAACCCCCTAACCCCACTCCTCCCACATCAACAACCTCTTTCATCATCATGTCACATTCATTGCATTTGGTGAATACATTTTGGAGCACTGCTGCACCACATGGATAATGGTTTACATTGTAGTTTACCCTCTCCCCCAGTCCAGCCAATGGGCCATGGCAAGACATACAATGTCCAGCATCTGTCCCTGCAGTACCATCCAGAAAAACTCCAAGTCCTGAAAATGCCCCCACATCATATCTCTTCTTCTCTCTCCCTACCCTCAGCAGCTACCATGGCCACTTTCTCCACATCAATGCTACAATTTCTTCCATTACTAATCACAATAGTTCCACAGTAGAATATCAGTAAGTTCACTCTAATCCATACTCTGTTCCTCCATCCTGTGGACCCTGGGATGATCATGTCCACTCCACCTCTATATCAAGAAAAGGCTTAGATTCCACATGGATGATGGATACAATTCTCCTACTTGGAGTTGTAGGCACTCTTGGTTCCCTGGTGTGGTGGTTGAACTTTTAAACCTCCCTGTTAGCTGGCCAGGGTAAATTCAATAAACCAGAGGGTTGGAGTTGTGAGTCTGCTGAGCCTCAGGGCCTGGCTGTTACAGACAGTCCAGAGATTCAGGTCTCCTGAGTATACACCAACCCCAGCACCAACCACAGGTCCAGTAAAAGTAACAGAAGAGGCATGTGTAGAAAGGTCACATCTGAGTCCAACTCCATCACACTCAGGAACCCAAACTCCAAAGAGTGCCAACGACATGACCCTGAACTCCAGAGCCATCTGCCATGACCACAGAACTTGTGGGTCTTTGTAGCCCTCAGGAGAACCAGAACCTGCAGTTGTATCTACTTTGGCTGTCTCTGGGTCCCTGCTGAGACATGAGTAAGCCTGACTCCTCTGATGACCTCCCGATTCTTTTTGGGAGACTCATAGCCATATAAACTCATTTGTCCTTTCAATTTCCCCCTTTTATTCAAGGTCAAAAAAGCAGTTTTTAACACCTGATTTTACAAGCAGGCTGAGATATTCTGCTGGGTCTGAGTTGACCCTTTTTCTAGTTACATCATCAGCAGGTGATTGGTAGTAATCCCTCAGTGCCAGGGAGGCTCATCCCTGGGAGTCCTGTCCCACACTGGGGGGAGGCAATGCATTTACATGTTGAGTTTGGCTTAGAGAGCGGTCACATTTGAGCAACATTAGGCTCTCAGGAGGTAACTCTTAGGCACCCTGCAGCTCTAGGCCTAGTTCTTATTTCAGGTGCACAGGCTCACAAGCAGTCATTAGTATCAAGGGCTCATTGTTGTACCATCCTTCTTTATTGGTCTTAGCCATTGCACTTGGGGAATTGTTGCTGTTCCATTGGGTAATGTGATAGAGCTCCCCTGGCCAGAACTCAGCATTCCCTCAGTTGTTGTTTTTAACTGTAACCACTATGAAAATATCCAAACATTTGTATCCTGTATACATGCCCTGGAGAACTCTCTCCCAACCATGTGCCCCCCATCAATAATACCCCACACCAGCGTTCCTCCCCTGCCATGGTTGAACCTCTCTGTGGTCCAAAACTTCTTAAAAAATGAAGCCTAATAAATAGCTAGGTTCCATTAATAGTAAAATGGAATATAGTGATGGGTTTAAAGGTTAGATATAGAATACATACTAATTTAGAAAAATTAAATAAAGTAAAAATAAATTGGGGTATCAAAAATGAAAAAATGAAAAAGCTTTGTTTTTGACATTTTCTCTTTATCACTGCAATAGATGTTGCCCTGTATGTACAGTGACAAGGCAATTTCTTTCATTTCTTCCCTAGGGTCTACATCCTTTTGTTTTTTTTCCTAATTATTAGTTTTGTCTTCAAAAAAGTTTTAGATCATAGTAATTCACATATATAATATAAGGTACTCCCACATATCCAAGATCAAACACTTTGTTCCTTCCCCAGCAATGATATTTTTACATGTTCATATTTTATTTGCTGCAGCTGATGTACAGATACTGAAACATAGCTTTCAACCAAGGATCCATTTTGGTTTACATTATGGTTTATATTTTAGACTATACAATTTTCTAAATTTTTAGTTATCTTATGTTTTACATTATGGTTTACATTTTAGCCTATAGACTTTTATACATTTTTGGTGTAATTTAACATGTCCTATATCCATCACTGCATGATCCTGTGGAACACTTCCATTGCCCCACAGTTAGCCTGATTCCATCTATTCAATACCTCTCTCCTCCTCCCCACAGCATCCACAGTGACAATCAATCTTCATTACATGAAGGACCATGTTCACAGATACATGCAACAATGTCGAGGGCTTGACATACTCGACTGCCCTAACCCATTAGAAGCCACCAATTCTCTCAAGAGACACAATTCCCTCTGTCTGAGAACATCAGTCCTCCCCAGGATGTGGGTTTACTTTCACATTCATTTTATGGGGCCCCACCCAATGATATAACACACTATGACAAAATGAGCACTCACACACACCCTAGAACTCTGCCCTGTGTCAGATATCCACTCTTAATCCCCTTAAACAGGTAAACTTCCTTATTATAGTTTCAAACACATACCTGACAATCTCCTATGCCCAAATGTTCCCCACCCTCCCCCCAATTTCTTGGGCCACCTGACCCATTCTCCCATACCTAGTCCCCCTCAAGCCCTCAAAGTTCCACCCAAAGGTATCTCTATGCCCCCATTTTATCCCTTCCCTGTACAAATACTTACCTCCAGCTTATCAGAGATTTCACCCACGTAGGTGTCAGCTTGCAAACTTCCTCTCCCCACAACTTGCTTTAAGCCTACCATCCAGTCTCTAGCTCTGTGAGACAGCTTGGTTTACTTATTTCACATCAGAGACATCATATAATATTTGTCCTTAAAGGCCTGGCTTGCTTCATTCAACATGATGTTCTCAAGATTCATCCATGTTATCACATGGGTTGGTAATGTATTCCTTCTTATAGCTGAGTAGTATTCCATTGTATGCATATACTACATTTTATTTATCCATTCATCTGTTCATGAGCATTTGGGTTGATTCTAACTTTTGGCAATAGTGAATAATGCTGCTATGAACATTGGTGTGCATGTATCTGTTTGTGTCCTTGTTTTCAGATCTACTGGGTATATACCCAGCAGTGGAACTGCTGTTTCATTTGGCAAATCTATAGTTAGTTTTTTGAGAAACTGCCAAGCTGTCCTCCAGAATGGCTGGGTCCTTCTGCATTTCCACCAGGAAAATTTACACCACTGTTTTTTAGGTTTTCTTCTTTTCTGTTATATAATATTTGGGTCTATATAATTTTCTCAGAGCAAGACTTTTGTTGCATCCTGGCATTTTTGATATGCTATAAGTATTAGTTTAAAATTTCTTCTAATTTTGATTCCAGTTTGTTTTTGGACATATTAGCTATTACAATGCAAATGCATAAACATCTAAGGCTTTTCTCCTTATCCTTTTAAAATTTCTAGCAGTTTGATATTATTGATGTATTCCACAAAGAAATATTGGATTATATTTGTAAACTGGTCTGTACCTGGGCATAATTAAATTATGATTAGAGCTCTGATTGGATCATGTCAGTAGGGCATTGATTCCACCCCTTGGTGTGTGGGGACTCATAGATAAAAAACATTGCAAATGAAGAGAGAGTTTTTGCTCTTGGAGTTTGATGCTGGTATCTTGAGCTGGAGCCCTGGGATGTAAGCACACAGAGGAGCTTGGTTGTGAGGAAAGAGAAGCAAGACTCAGGAAAAGAGGAAAACTGAGCATGGGGAGAAGCAAGCCCTGAAAAGAAAGGAACCCAGGGAGCCTGAACCCTGACAGACATCAGCAACCATCTTGCTCCAACACATCAAAAAATACTTTAGTGAGGGAAGTAACTTATGATTTATGGACTGGTAATTTTAAGCTCATACCCCAGATAAATATCCATTATAAAAACTGACAGATTTCTGGAATTTTGCATAAGCACCTCTTTGGCTGATTAATACAAAAACTTAACTCCATTGTGACCATAGAAGATACAATATAAGTTCTATGATAATTTATAGGGAAGTATAAAGTTGAATACAAACCTTCTCAACCAAGGCCCTATGGCCATTTTAGAACAGATCATTCTTTGTCGTGGGGGACAGTTCTGGATATTGTAAGATATAGTGGCTTAAAACTTTATACCACAGAAAAACATTTCATTAACTTATTTGATTCCTGTGGAGGAAAATTTGGTGAGATTACTTCAGTTAAAGTGTAGTCCAACAGAATGAGGAAGATTCTTAATCTTATTACTAGATTCTTTAATGAATGAAGGAAATTCCAAGACATAGCCATAGGAAGCTGGCAATAGCTGGAAATCAATGGAACCTAGAGAAGGCAGGGGAGACCTACACATGCTGTGCCATGTGGCAGAAAAACAAGGAGCAAGGATTTTCATAATCCAGCTCCAGAACACCACAGGCTTCTGCAAGAAAGCATTGTTTGGAGGATACCTTGATTTTGGACATCCTCTAACCTCAAAACTGTGAGTCAATGCATTCCAGTAGTTTAAACCAACAAATTGCATGGTATTTGTATTAGGAGACAGGAAATGATTGGTAGCAGCATCTTTTGCAACTATGCAAAGACATGAGTAGCATACCCCACCCCAATCATGACAATGAAAATTACCTCCAAAATTGACAAATATTCCCTAGAGTTCAACATTGCCTAGTGTTAACAAAAATTAGTTTAGCCCATGCTCATTTTTCTGTAAGTTCTCTGTGCATTTAAAGCTAATGTGAAATCTGGCATTGTTATATCTGATATTCTATATATGTCAATAGTTCGATTTTGTTATGCTTTTTAAATTTTTATATCATTTCTCTTATGAATTACTGATTAATTTTTAAATCATAATTATTTATTTTAGCATTTATTTTCATTAAATTCTGTTGCAAGTAATTTGATATGTTATTAGATTTACACAAATTTGGAATAGTAATGTCTTCATAATGGAGTGCCATTTAATCTTTCTCAATACACTTTACATTCTGATATGTTCTGGTTAATTTTAACTTCTCACCTTTATTTTTTAATCATCTCATCTATTCATTCCTCTCACTCCTTTCTTATAATCTTTTTTTAAATGAATGACTTCATTTAAGAAATGTTTATAAGAGAAAATACACATATAGTGTTGTTCAAAAATAACTAGAAAAGGATAAGTGGCAAATACTCCTCTCCATCACTCTGTGTTATGCTTTCAATGTCTAAATCACAATTTTCAGGATTCTCTCCTACTTTGAACTGAAGCCGCTAATGCATAAGCTACTGTTTTCTTAGTGATACTTTCTCCCTTATCTCCAATTCCATTTCAAAACCAAAAGCTAGTATAACTTGATAGCTTGAAATGAAAAGTTTGTGACTTCCAGAACAGATACAGAAAGAACATTTTAACAATAAATTTCACACTAAAATAAATATTGATCATGATCTATTATGGTAAGTCATCAAACAAAGCACCCAAAAGAATGGAGGACAAGGCAAATTCAAGTTTTAACACATTCAGATTTAATTACACTGCAAAGATAGAATTCACATGGCATAACCAATTTTCTCCATTAGTTTTGTAATAAAATTTCAGGTTGTGTTTCAAGTTTTGTGGTAACATTAAATGAAAAAATTTTCACTACTATATACTTTCTAGAGGGTATTCAAAGAAATATATGGTGTGTGTTTCATTAGACATCATTATATTTACAAACTTTTTTATGTTTTTAAATTTGGGTATCCATCCACTATGCTTACAACCTTTCATTAAAACAAGATGGAGACTGAAATCTAAGCTAGTGCTTCTGGGAAATTGTAACAAGACATGGCTCAACCCTCATAAAAACATGGAGGAAAGGCAAAAAGCTTTCCAAGGAAGCTGGTTTGGTGGCCTGCATAAAAGGAGAGTGATGTGCCTCATCCAGGAGGGATAGGGACAGAGAGACAAAGAGACAAATGAAAATAGGACAACTACACAGATATATATTCATGCTATAGTTGCTGCAGCTGATGTACAGATATTGAATCATAGCTACCAAACATGGTTCCATTTTGGTTTATGTTATGGTTTTACTTTTTAGCCTATAGACATTTATATAGTCTTGGTGAAATTTAGCATGTCCTATATCCATCCAACCTTGGGGAACACTTTCATTGCCCCCCATTTACCCTGCTTCCATTGATTCTACTCCTCCCTCTCTCCTCATTGCCCACAGTGAAAACCAAACTTCACTGCTTAAGGGACCAGATTCACAGATATTTGCAACAATACTGAGGGCTTGACACATTAGGCTGTCCTCCACCATTGGGAGCCACCAATTCTTTTGAGAGACACAATTCCTTATGTTTGAGAACTTCAGGCCTCCCCAGGATGGGGGTATAACTTTTCACTCATTGTATGGGTCCCCACCAAATGGTATAACACCGATTTACAAGGATAGCACTCACACACTCCATAGAAGACTGCTCCTGTGCCTGATGTCCCCCATTAAGCACCTTATTATATTTTCTAAAGAGTTTTCTCATCATTATAGTTTCAACCATATGGGACAATCTCCCATGTTCATCTGTTTCCCCAACCCTCCTTCTAATTCCTTGGGCCATCTGACCCATCCTCCCAACCCCAGTTCCCCCAAGCCTGCAAAGCCCCACCCAATAGTATCCCTATGCCCTGTCATCCCTTTCCTGTATGACTACTTACCTCCATATTATCATAGATTTTACCCATATAGGGGTCAACTCACAACCTTCCTCTCATCCCCTGCAATTTCCTGTAAGCCTATTATCCAATCTCTAGCTCTCTGAGACAATTTGGTTTGTATATTTCATATCAGAGAGGTCATGTAAAAAGATCATTGCTGGGGAAGGGTGAAAAGGATTTGATGTTGGATATATGGGAGCTCCTTATATTGTATAGTTGACTTTACTGTGATCTAAAACTTTTTTGAAGACCAAATTAAAAATTTTAAAAAAGGGTTTAGACACTGAGGAAGGAATGAAATAAATTGCCTTGCCACTATACATGCAGGGCAACATCTATTACAGTGATGACAGGTAAAATGTCAAAAACAAAGTTTTATGATGTTTTTAATTTTTAATACCCCAATTAATTTTTTACTTTATTTTAGTTTTTCTAAATTAGTGTGTATTCTATTTTTAATCTTTAAACCTATCACTACTATTTCATTTTCCTAGTAGTTGAATTTGGCAATATATGAGGCTTCATTTTTGAAGGAGTTTTGGACCACAGAGCATTCAACTATGGCAGGGGAGGAATACTGGTGTGGGGTGTTATTGATGGGAACACATGGTTGGGAGGGAGTTCTCCAGGGTATGCATATAGGGTACATAAAAAATGTTCGGGTATATGTTAGGTATTTTCATAGTAGTTACATTTACAAATGACAACTGAGGGAGTGCTGAGTTCCTAGCCAGGGGAGCTCTGTCACATTCCCCAATGTAACAGCAGCAATCCCCCAAGTGCAAGGAAGGGTGGTCCAATGATGAGCCATTGATACTGATGGCTATGCTTATGAGCCTGTGTGACTGAAATTGTTACTAGGTCTAGAGCTGCAGGGTGCCTAAGAGTTACCTCCTGAGAGTCTCCATGTTGCTCATACGTAGCCACTCTCTAAACCAGACTCAGCATGTAAATGCATTGCCTTCTTCCCAGCATAGGACAAGTTTCCTGGGGATGAGCCTCCCTGGCACAGAGGGATTACTACCAATCACTAACTGGTGATGCAACTAGAAAATGACCTTGAATAATAGGTGGATAATGGTAAAGGCAAATGAGTTTATATGGCTAAGAGTCTTGAAAAAAGAGTTGGGAGGTCATCAGAGGGGCCTCAGGAACCAAGAGACTGTCAAAGTAGATACAATCCCAGGTATTGCTGCTCCTGAAGGCTATGGAGACACACAGGTTCTATGGTCATGGCTGATGGCTCTGGAGTTCTGTGCCTTTTCAGCAGGCCCTACTTTGTAATTTGTGTTCCTGAGTGTGATGGAGTTGAATTTAGATGTGACCTTTCTATACATGCCTCTTCTGTCACTTTTACTGAACCTGTGGGTGACACTGGGGTTGGTGTATCCTCAAAAGACTTGAATCTCTGGACTGGCCATGTGCCAGCTGGGTACTGAGCCTCAGCAGAGTTGCAACTCCTACTCTCTGGTTTATTAGACTTACCCAGGTCACTAACAGGGAGGTGAAGATGGTCAACCACCACAACAGGGAACCAAGAGTGCCTACAACTGCATGCAGGAGAATCACATCCATCAACCATCTGAAATCTAAGTCCCCTCTTGATTTAGAGGTAGACTGGATATCACCATTCCAAGGTCCACAGGATGGAGGAATAAAATATGGAATAGAGTGGACTTACTGGCATTCTACTATAGAACTATTGTGACTCTAGCAATTGAAGAAACTATCATTGATATGGAGACAGTGGTCATGGTAATTGCTGAGGGCAGGGAGAGGGAAGAAGCAATGTGATGTGGGGGCATTTTTGGGACTTGGAGTTGTCCTAAATGATATTGCAGGGACAGTTGCTGGACATTATACATCCTGCCAAAACCCATGGAGTGTACTGGGGCAGAGTGTAAACTACAATGTAAACTATAATCTAGGTGGTGCAGCTGTGTTCCAAAATGTATTCACCACAGTGGTGGAAGAGGTTGTTGATGTGGGAGTAGGGGAGGGGGTGTCAGGTATATGGGAACCTCTTATATTTTTAATGTAATATTGTTTGTGATCTATGTATCTTAAACATGGGAATTAAATAAAAACTTTTAAAAAGAAAGGAAAAGAAAAGGGATATAAAATAAATGGAACCAAGTGTCAAAGATGAACCTTAACACAAAACAAAACAAAATAAAAGCCTAGAGTAGAAACAGAAGCTAACCACAGAAAAAATCCAAGATAAACAGATACCTAGAAACCAGCAAAAAAATTACAGGCCATATTAAGAAACAGGAAGACATGGTACAGTCTAAACAGGAGGAGATACAGAATATGGAAAACTAATAAAGGATGTCCAAATAAACAAATGAATCAACTTAATGACGTGAAGGAAGAGATAAAGGATATTAAGAAATTGGGTGAACATGCAGAATTAATTGTAAACAAACAGATAACAGAGGTGATGGTGATGAATGGCACAATGCAAGAAATTAAAAATATTCTGGAAGCACATGATAGCAGACTTGACAGGGAAAGAATTAGTGATGTCAAAGATCTGAAATTGTGCAGATAGTATAAAAGATAGATAAAAAATTATAAAAAATTCAGCAGCGACTTGGGTTTGAATGATAACATGAAACACACAACCATATGCATTATAAGCATCCCAGAGGGAGAAGAGAAGGAAAAGGAGCCAGAAGGAGTTTGGGAAGAAAGAATGACTGAAAATTTCCTAACTCTTTAGAGAGACATGGATGTACGGGTCCAGGAAGCACAGCATACTCAAACAGTATAAATCCAAAAACACCTACCACAAGACAAATACTTATAAAATTGTCAGACACTCAAGACACAAAGACAATTCTGAAGGGAGCAAGAGAAAAGAGACCCATCACATACAAGGGAAACCTGATAAGGTTAAGTGCTGATTTCTCATCTGATATAGATGTGAAAAGGCAGTCTTATGACATAGTTAAGTTGATAAAAGAAAAAAACCTGCCAACCATGAATCCTGTTCAGCAAAACTGGCATTGAAAAATGAGGAAGAGTTCAATATATGCAGAGATAAACAGAATTTAAGAGAGTTTGTTAGCAAGAAACCTGCCCTTCAAGAAATAATAAAGGGAATTCTGCAAGTTAAAAGGAATAAATAGGAGAAAGAGGGTTGGGGGAGAGTGTAAAAAAATATTAATAAGAATTAACAAAAAAGATAAACAGAAATAGAAACAAAATATGAAACATAAACTTAAAGAAAGAATGGCTAATGTAACAACTTCCCTGATAGTAATAACATTGAATGTCAACAGATTAAATTCTCCAAGCAAAAGAGGCAGATTGGTAGAATGGATAAAGAAATATTATGCAAATATACAGTCTACAAGAAACTCACCTTAAATCCAGAGACACAAGGAAGTTACAAGTGAATGGTTGGAAAATGATTTAACTAATTAACATAAAAGGGTTAGAGTAGCTATACAATATAAGATAAAACAGGCTTTAAAAGCAAAACTATTGTAGGAAACAAAGAAGGACAACTATATATTAATAAAAGGGGTATTCTATCAAGAAGAAAGAACAATTATAAAATTTATGTATTTAACCAGGGTGTCCCAAATACATGAGGCAAACACTGGACAAACTAAGTGGAGAAACAGATGTCTCTACAATTATAGCACACTATTTAATACACCATTATAACATTAGACAGAACATCTCAACAGAGCATCAATAAAGAAACAGACATTGAAAAATAAAATAAATATGTTGGTTTTTATAAAGGGTACTTATTTGGGGTAGGAGCTTATAGATACCAGGCCATAAAACATAAGTTACTTCCCTCATCAAAGTCTATTTTCACATGTTGGAGCAAGATGGCTGCCAATGTTTGCAAGGGTTCAGGCTTCCTGGGTTCCTCTGGGGTTCAGTTCCTCTGTTTTCTCCACAAGGTCAGCTGCAAACTCTCAGGTGAATGGCTTTGTCTCTCTCCCTGAGTCTCCAGCTTAAGACTTCAGCATCAAACTCCAACATCAAAACTCCAAGATTAAAAGCCCCCAACTCTGTCCTTTGCCATGTCTTTTATCTGTGAGTCTCCACATCCCAAAGGGTGAGGACTCAATGCCCTACTGGCACAAGAGATTTACATGACAACTTAATCAAGCAAACCTCTGAATCCAATATAATCTAATATGTCCAGAGAAAAAGATCAGTTTACAAACATAATCCATTATTTCTTTTTGGAATTCATCAATAATATCAAACTGCCACATACACCTAAAGACAAACACAGAACATTACTCCCAAATATGGCAGTATATACATTCTTCTCAAGAGCACATGGACATTTTTCCAGTATAGACCATATGCAAGGTCACAGAACTAGTGTTAATGATTTCAGAAAGATTAAAATTATACAAAGAAGTTTCTCAGACCACAATAGAATGAAGCTGGAAAATAACAAGGGGCAAATAACCAGAATAGGCACAAAAACATGGGTGTTAAACAACACACCTTTTGACAATTAGGGCATCAAGGAAGACATTGTAAAAGAAATCAGTAACTACTTTGAAACAAATGAAAATGAGAACAGAACATATAATAACCTATGAGAGACAACGTAAGCAGTGTTGAGAGGGAAATTAATAGCAATAAATTATTATATTAAAAAAGAAGAAAGAGCTAAATTGAAATCCTAACTGCACAGGTGGAGGAACTAGTGAAAGAACAGCAAACTAATCTCAAAGCAAGAAGGAAGATGGAAATAACGAAGATTAGAACAGAACTACATGACATTGGGATTAAAAACACAAGAAAATTTAACAAAATTAAAAGCCGTTTTTGAGAATTTTAATAAAATTAATAAATGCTTAGACAAATAAGAGAGAAAATGCAAATGCATAAAACAAAAAAGAGGGGACATCACCATTGATCCCACAGAAATAAAAACTACCATAAGAAAATACTTAGAAAAATTTTATGTCAACAAGATGGAAAACTTGGATGAAATAAACAAATTTCAAGAAACATACAAACAATCTACATTGATGAAAGAAGAAATTGATGAACTCAATAGGCCAATCACAAGTAACAAGATTGAATTAGTCATCAAAAATCTCCCAACTAAGAAAAGTCCAGGACTGGATGGCTTCACAGGTGCTAAATGTTTCAGAAAGAACTAACACCAATCCTGCTTAAAATCTTCCAGATATAGAAGTGGAGAGAACATTACCTAATTCATTCTATGATGTCAATATTACCCTAGTAATAAAGCCACATAAAGATACCACAAGAAAAGAAAACTACAGACCAATCTCTCTAATGAAGTTAGATGCTAAAATTCTCAACAAAATGCTTGCTAAACATATTCAACAATACTTGCTAAATGTGTTCAACAGCATATCAAAATAATTATACACCATGATCAAGTGGGTTTCATTGCTAGTATGCAAAGATGTTTCTATATAAGAAAATCAACTGAAGTAATACACCACATTAACAGATGAAAATAAAAAAAGTCAGTATATGTTCTCTGTTGATGTAGAAAAAGAATTTTCACAAAATACAACATCCTTTTTGATAAAAAAAAAAACAACACTTCAAAAGATAGGAATTGAAGGTAACTTCCTCAGCATGACAAAAAGTATATATGAAAAACCCACAGCTAACATCATATTCTAGGACAAATGCTAAAGGCTCTCCCTCTAAGATCTGGAAGAAGACAAGGATGCCCATGTTCACTACTCTTATTTAACATTATGTGGAATTACTTGCTCAGCCATCCAAATTGTAAAGGAAGAAGTAAAAATTTCACCATTTGCAGATGACATGATCCTACTCATAGACAAATCTACAACAAAGCTTCTCAAGCTGATAAATGTGCTCAGTAAAATGACAGGATATAAGATTAACAAGTACAAATAAGTAGCAATTCTGTACACCAATAATCAGCAGTCTGAGGAGGAAATTAAGAAAATAATTCCATTTTCTATAGCAACCAATAAAATAAAATATATAGGAAAAAATTAAAGATGTAAAGGACTTGCACACAGAAAAGTATACAACATTATTAAAGGAAATCAAGGAAGATTTAAATAAATTGAAGAATATTCCAAGATAATGGATTGGAAGACTAAACATCATTAAGATATCTATCTTCCCCAAGTTGATTTACAGTTTTAATGCAATCCCAATAAAAAATAAAACAACATTTTTTACTGAATTGAAAAAGCTAATTATGAAATTTATTTGGGAATGAAAGGGAGCCCAAATAGCAAAAACTGGCAATGGGGATAAGACTTCCTGGCACTGGGGATTATTACCTAGAGCCAACTTGTGATATATTTGGAAAGACCTTGATTATACTGGGGAAATATTAAATAAAAGTAAGTTTTTCTGGCTAAGTGCTTTCAAAGTGAGTTGGGATTTCATCCCAGAGGTTACACTTATGTATATCATTAGTATCCATTGACTGCCAAAGTAAATATTACCTCAAATAGCAGGGATCCTGATGGCTCTGGAGACATCCAAACATTATAAGCAGAGTAAACAGCTCAGGAGTTTGTCACCCTGCCAATGGGTCCTCCTTGGAATTCATGCTCCCCAGTGTGATAGAGTTGGACTCAGTCGTGGTTTCCCTAAACATGCCTCTTCTGCCCCTTCTATTTAAAACTATAATTAGTACTAGGGTTGATAGGTGTATGTCCAAGAGGCTTAAATCTTTTGGTTGTCCATTTACAATTTGGGACCAGAATTTCCACAGAGTTGCAACACCTACTCTCTAATTCATTGTACTCACCCAGGACAAATAACAAGGAGATGATGATGAACAATGACCATCTCAAGGAACAGAGAGAGTCTGCAACTGTAAACAAGATAGTCCCATTCCTCTGCCCCATGGGACATAAGCCCTCTCTTAACTGGAGGTGGGTTGGACATCACCATCCCAGAATCCTCAGGATTGAGGAGTGAATGATGGACTATATTAGACATACTGTTATTCTACTATAGACTTATTGTGATTCTAGTAATTGAAGAACTTTTGTCATTGATGTGGAGGCAATGGCTACTGGAAATTCTGGGAGAGAGAAAGGGAAAAATAGGTGCAATATGGGGTCATTTTTGGGACTTGGGAATCATCTTGAATGACATTGGAAAGACAGATACAGTCCATTGTATATCTTGTCATAATTTACAAAATTGTGTAGCAGAGAGTATAAACTACAAAGTAAACTATAATCCACACTTAGTGGCAATGCTCCAAAATGTGTTCATCAATTGTAACAAATGTACCACCCTAATGAAGGATGCTGTTATTGTGGGAAAGTGTGGAGAGGAGTAGGGAGCAGGGCATATGGGAATCCTCTATACTTTTTTTATGTAACATTTATGAATCTAAGTTTCTTTAGGAAAACTTTAAAAGTATATTAAAAAAATAAAAATGGTAAGGATATTTGAATAGACATTTTTCCAAAGAAGGAATAGAAATGGCTAAAATCATATGAAAAGATGCTCAAAATTACTAGCTATTGGGAAATGCAAATTAAAACTACAATGAGATATCTTCTGTATTAGTCAAAAAGGTTGCAGATGCAAAATAAGAGAAATCAGTTGGTTTTTATTTGTGTTAGAAGCTTACAGTTACCAGACCAGAAAGCATAAGTTACTTCCCACACCAAAGTCTGCTGCCAAATATTGGAGCAAGATGGCTGCCAATGTCTCCCAGGGTTCAGGCTTCTTGGGTTCCTCTCTTCCCAGGGTTCATTTCTCTCTGGGCTCAGCTCCTCTGCTTTCTCCACAAGGTCACTGTAGAGTATGAGGCTCTCTAGACTTTGCCTCTCTCCACAAGGCCAGCTGTAAACTTTCAGGTGACTGGCTCTGTCTTTCTCTCTGGGGTTTGTTTTTCCCTGGGCTCAGCTGCTCTGCTCCTCTGTATGCTTGTTTTGCAGGCTCCAGCTCAAAACCCCAGCATCAAAACTCCAACATCAAAACTCCACCACCTCCAACAACTCTTCCACTACAATGAGATATCTTCTGTATCAGTCAAAAAGGGTGCTGTTATATTCTCAATTAGAGGGGCAAGAATATCTGGACAACATCAGTAGTCCCTACTAAAAGGAAACAGACCACTGTGTAAAGCCCTCAATATTAATTATGGAACTATGAACCTTATTCTTCAAAAAAATGTAACAATCATTGCCATAGGTTCTGAGGGGAAGGGGAAGTAACAATAGATGGAACATAGGAATTTTTCTGCATGATCTTGTAATGATGGATACAGGCCATTATACATTATGTCTAAATGTATAAAAGTGTATTGGGAAAAAATTAAACCACAATGTAAACCACTGACCATTTTTATTAGCAATGCTTCAATATTTTTCATCAATTGTAACAAATGTACCATACTCATGTAAGATGTTACTAATAGGGGAAAATATGAGGGGAGAGGGAGGGGGGTAAATGGGACACATATAATTTCTATGTGACTTTTCTGTAACATAAAAATTTGCTGAAAATAAAGTGACACTGGGGGAACATACAAAGGAAATTGTCACTGTACACAAAATATAACACTTAAAGGTGATGAAAAACACAAGGCAATTTTTCAATATTTTATTTTTTTGTATTTGTTTTTTTTTTATTTCAAAAGTGTTGCAACTGTGACAGTAAGTTCACTGGTGTGGGTGTCAATTTTGGGGATTATATGAGGAGGGGTGCACCTGGGGCATGCCTCTATGGAAAATGAATGTATTCATGTGCTCATGGGGTGCTGTCTTGGTGGGTGTAAATCCACAAAATAATCAAAAGAATATTGAATTACTACCCTGGGAAGTGCTGCTACATTCTCTAATATAGTGGCAAGAATCTCTACAGTACATGGGCAGGACCTAGTGAAGGAGGACAGACCAATTCACCAGGCTCTAGATATTGATGCTTGTACTTATGACCTTGATCTTACGAAATTGAAACTTAGCCTACTATTGTATATTGCCTAAGGGTTACCTACTGAAAGTGTCCTTGTTTCTCAAATGTGACCTCTTTCAAAGCTGAACTTAGCATATAAATTTACCTTCCCTATGACATGGACCCAACTCCTAGGGATGAGTCTTCCTGGCACTGAGGGTTATTACTTAGAGCCAACTTTTGATACGTTTGGAAAAAGACTTTGACCAGAATGGAGAAATATTAAATAAAAGTAAGTTTTTCTGGCTAACTGCTTCAAAAGTGAGTTGGGAGTTCATTCCATAGGTTACACTTATGCATGACTCAGGAGGATCTCACTGACCACCACAGTAAATGGTGCCTTAATAATGGGTTTTCTTGAGGGCTCTAGGGACATCTAAACAGTATAGGCAGGTCAGAGAATCACAGTACCTTGGAATATATGATAATCAATGCATTGTACTTGGATTCATTTATAATTTCCCTACACATGTGATTTATGTCCCTTTTATTTGAAACTCTAATTAACACTATACCCATTAAATATGTGCCCCAGAGACTTAGATATTCTGGATGATCATATGACATTTGAGCCCTGAATTTCAGCAGAGATGCAGCCAACACCTATTCTCCAGTTCATTGGGCTCACCCAGGACAACTAATAAAAGGATGATGATGGACAATGCCCATCCCCCAAAACAGAGAGTATCTACAACTACAAACACGGAAGTTTCATCCATCTGCCACAAGTGATCCAGGCCTCCTCTCAACTGGAAGCAGAGTGAGCATCACCATCCTCAAATCCTCGAGACTGAGGAAAGAGCAAATATAAGGGGGGAATGCAACTATGGACTAAAGTAGACATTATTATTCTAGTAATGGAAGAACTTTTAACATCAATATAAAGGCAGTGGTCATAATTGGTCTTGAAGGGAGGAAGAGGGAAGAATAGATATAAAATGGGTCATTTTGGGGACATTGGAATTGTTCTGCCTGACATTGCAATGATGGACACAGGCCATTATACATTTCTCAAAACCTATGATATTGTGCAGTATAAAGTGTAAACCATAATGTAAATTATAGATCATGGCAGTAGCAATGCTTCAATATGTGTTCCTCATTTGTAAAAAATGTGCCACATTTGAAAGTTCTTGTTAGTGGGGAAAAAGTTGGGAAGGGGAGGGAGTGTGGTATATGGGAATCACCTATATTTTCAATGTAACATTTAAGACATGTAATGCTTCTTTAAGAATAAAATAATTTTTAAAAATCTGGAAATAGAAAAAGACCTTTAAGCACATCTTCAGCCAAATTCCACAAATTATGCTGTTTTATTTTTGCTTAAGTTTAGATTAAAATAATTCCTTTCAAACATACGGACTTTTTTTAGAAATTTGCTATTTAATTTTGAATTTTTAAGATAGTCTGTTATTTATACCTTTCTCTTATTGATTTAAGTTCAATTATTATCAAATAATATACATCATATTATTTCAGCTCTTAAATGTATTGTTTTTTTCACTAACTAGGACATGTTTTGTATTTGTGAATATTCTGTGTAAACTTGAGAGGAATGTGATTTCTGCTGTTGTTGGGTGGAATGGTTTAGTAATGCCACTTAGATACAGTTAGTCAATAGCATTGTTCAGATTTTTCTATACCCTGGTTGAGTCCCTATACTAACGATAACTGAGAGAGGAAAACTCTAACTGTAATTGCAGCCTTGTTTTTTTTACCCTTTCAATTCTGGTACTCTTTTCTGTTTTTCAGCTTTCATCCAAGATTATGACTTGTTTGTACATTGATCATCCTATCATTATCTCATGCATCCTTTATTCTTGGTAGTTTATTTGTGGTAGTAATAGAACCACTCCAGCATTTTAAAATTAGGGTTTGCCTAGTATTTTTCTCTTAATGTTACTTTTAGCTTACCTGTAGCATTATATTTGGAAAGAGATTTGCTTACATCACATGCTTGGGCCATTTTTAAAATCAATTCTGACAATTTCTGCCTTTTGATTGGTGATATTTGACCATTTTAATGCAATATAATCATAGTTATTATGGGGTTAAAGATTATACTTTAATTATGTTTTATATTTAACTTTTAAATCATTTTCATAGAGAATATTTTAATACAAATTTTTGATAGAATATAATTCTTTTTTAAATATAAATTTTAAGTATAAAAAGGAAAAAAAATAAAGGGTGACAATTAAAGCTCTTTGACATGTATAAATCACTGAATATGGGTCATACCGGTAACTGAACTTAGATCTTGGAAGAATGCCCATAACACGGCAGTAGCAATTTACTATCCAAGTAAGAAAAGCAACTGCATATGGTTCCTATTTATTTAATGTGATTGACTGGACACCATCACATAGTTACATTGACACACAATTTTAACCATCATAGCATGGGATTGAAAATCTGGGCTCCATTGCCTTCAAATACCAAGCTGTCCATGATCCAACAGGAAAACATGCCACTGGGTTCAAGTTTTGGCAAATTAAAACCCAGTTTAATTAGCCACTTGGGAACTCTAGAATATACGTACATCTTAATATCTTTTAGATCTAAACACTTAAGAGAGAAAATGCAATGTCATACTGACTTGATCTCAAATAATACAAACCTGTTCATCCAGATTGAATTCCCAAAAGAAGGGCTGCTTGGTGAGTACATAAATGTATAGTATTATACAAATCTCTACTTATAGATCTACTTTGCATAAAGAATACCTATAAGGGAGAAGTGGAATTGAGAGACTGCTGTTTTCTATATGGTGAGACAATTTCAGTCCATTATGAGTGATAGTTTCCTCACACTCGTTTGTCACTTGCTGTTAGCCCAAATGAAAGCAGAAGACTAGGAAAGGACATGCTACATTGAAAACGTATAGTTACAGGTTCTCTGCCCCCCCCCCCATCTGCTCCTTTCTTCTCAAAATAAAGAAGATGAGATACTAAGTGACTCCATGCTCAAACAGTTAGGACTATTTTAAAATCAATTCAGTTCAGTATATTTTGACAAGTCTGTATCTATCCTGATTTCTCTTTATTTTTACATTGACTACATAGATCATATTTTCCCAGTACAAACTATAAAAAAATTTGATCATGTTCTGATCTTCTCATTATGATATTTTCACTTGGTAATTGAAATACTAATTCCACCACTGTAGCTCCTACAAAATAAGCCTACTCTCCTTTTTGGGAAAGTAAAGAGAGGGATTGGACATGATATTTGGAAAGTTTTCCAATAGCGCTGTTAAATATAAGCACACACATGCACATATAATTCATTTAAAATTACCTATATCATATAGATATGTGCAAATACTTACATGTGCACACACATTTATACAACTCCACACACACTTATAGGGATTTTAAGAGTTGATTTACCTAGTGATATACCAATATATATTTTCTTTATTTGTCATCGAATTTCCCTTCAACATTTTACACAGCTCTAGAAAGTATATGGCATTTTTCTATTCTTAGGAAATTAAAATATTTTCTGCTGGAGGTCAAGAAAAGTGCACAAATATATAAGGATTTTTAAAATAAATAAAATAAATAAATAATAAATAAAATAAACTTTGTAGGTAAAGGAGAACATATTTTGTTGATCATGTTAGTAAACAAATTTAGCTCTAGTGTATTCAGAATATGCTCCAAAACTATTCTCTCTCCTTCCAGAATCTGAAGGCACAGTCAGTGATGTAGCCCTTCTGTGTTCATGCCCCACTCATAGGCAGATTTATTAATGTTTATATTATTATTATTCACTCTACATATTTTAAAAGGAAATCAATTTCACATATTAGAATTATCCCATAATAGACTTATAACTAAGCATACCACTCATAATAGAAAAGCATTTAAGGCACTAGCAGAAGAGATCGGGTGCAGAGCTCTGAATAAGCCTGCTGTGTTTTGTTTTTCTGTTTTCACTCTGAAGAATTAGCATGCCTGAGAAATTTATCAACATGACCATCATAATGGAATTCTTGTTCATGGGATTCCCTGATGACTGGATGCTACAGAGACTGTATGCCACACTCTTTCTCCTCATTTAACTGGCAGCAGTGATGGGGAACCTCCTCATTATCATCATCACCACCACTGACCAGCATCTCCAAGTGCCTATGTATTTCTTTCTTAAGAATTTGTCCTTCATTGACATCTGCTGTATCTCTGTCACTCTTCCTAAGCCCATCATGAACTCTTTGAACAACAGTCATTCCATCTCCTTCCTAGGATGTGCCATGCAAGTTTTTCTTTTTGTATTATCCTTTGGCACAGAGTATGCTCTCCTTATAGTGATGTCCTATGACCGCTATGCTGCCATCTGCCATCCTCCGCACTATGAGGGCATTATGCACAGAGGAGCCTGTGTGCAGATGGCAACAGCATCATGGCTCAGTGGATGTGTTTATGGTGCCATTCATGTAGCAGGTACATTCTCTATCAGTTTCTGTGGGTCCAACATAGTCCATCAATTCTTCTGTAATACTCCATCACTGCTTATGCTTTCCTGTTATGGAGAGCACATTTTAGAAGATACATTTATTATTCTTAGCTGTTGTTTGGTTTTTGTGTGTTTCTTTAATGGTTGTTTCATATGTTCACATTTTTACCACTGTTCTAAGAATCCCATCTGTAAAGATAAGACAAAAACCTCTTTCAACCTGTCTGTCCCACCTCACTCTGGTGATACTGTTCCTGTTTTCTGGGAGTATTACATATTTTGCAAAAAATATCAAATCTTCTTACCTGAAATTGTTGATATCTGTGCTTTACACGGTGTTATCCCCCACCCTGAATCCTCTCATCTACAGTCTGAGAAACAAGGACATGCAGACAGCATTAGGAAAAGTGATAGTGATAAAACTTGCAAAGTATTTCTTGATTTTAATATTGTTTTAATTAATATGAACAACTTTTAAAGATAGACATCTTTATTTTCCAATTTCTAATCAAGAGAATTTAACATTGTGCTGTGTTAAGAGTGTACCAGGTCAATATTTTATTAACTTATTTTCTGTGTAAAAATGAGAGTTTGTAAATGCTTGACTCAATATTTCTCTTTCCAGTATCAATTTCATATTATCATGTTCTATTTGGGAGCAAATTCTGGATGTTTTACACTCACAGTGAGTGTTTCCAAATACATTGCAATCTACCAAAATTTTAGGGTTGTCATGAAAATAGCATTTTAAAATTTTTATTTCTGGAAGTGACTTTATTTTTAGGGCATCTGTAGTTAAAATGGGAAGGCGTAAAAATTCATAACTTGTCTTTAAGAATTCTGTTGATCCAAGCTAATTAAATATTTACTTGTGGAGTTCAGTGCAGAAACATTATAGGATTTGTCAAATTGTGGTGATTTTTGGTCACTTAAGAGTTAAGAATGTATAAAAGTCATGATGATAATATTCTTATTATTATCCAGATCAGTATAGAAAATCATCAGGAATGGTTTGTTTTGTTATATGGAATCACAGTCTATGACAGTCCTGAAATAATTCTGAACATGTCTCATCTCCACATATTTATGACTCTAATTCACCTTTTCTGAATACAATATTCTACCACAAATTTCTGTGCCTTCCTTTTCCTTTCTTTCCATTTCCCCCCTTTTATTCTGTAATTCCTTCCTTCATCCCTACTTTCTATCCTGGACTTTATGGTTTCCCTTTCCTCTTTCTCTTGTTTATTCTCCTCTTCATCTTCTGTCTTTTTTTAATCTTCAACAATTTAAGAATAGATTCTTCAGGTCTCCACTTATTTATAAGCTCATTTCACTGTTACTTGTTATTCTATTTATATTCCAATTCAAATTATCCTAGGACCTACAGAAAACTCATATTACATCTATCTTCTTTTGGTTACCTTGGAGTATTCAATTAATTTATTATTACATGCAATTTTGTTTATATTGATGATGACTTTTAAAATCATACTTGAAAATACAACCTCCAGGCCAATAAATGTGATTTGTTAAATTGACTGTTATAGTAAAATGTTTAATCCCTAGAAAATAACATCAATTACCACTACTATCAGCAGAATATCAGAGTATCGTTCTCACTGTGTTTTAACCAGCTTTAATAAGTTTTTTTGAAATTATTTTTCTGCTCATATGGGAAAATTAGTGATATAACTTAATTTTTCAATTTTTATATTCCATGTGTAAGATTTAATTTGTAAATTTCAGTCCAATTTCTTTGTCCATTTTTCTCTTCGGATGAGATATTTATCTAGTAACATGTAAAATTCTCATTCGATTTTGTGAGATACTATTCCTTTGTAGTTTGTCAATTTTTGTACCTGATGCACACTAATACCTAAAAGGTTACACCTATTTCAAATATCCAAGAAGATCAATCCAAAGCTTCTACTTCATATAAATTAAATATCTGCCTCCAGGTAGATTTTACTCTAACACTGTGTTTTGATTCTATAAGAATATGGTTTATTTATACCAATCACACATTAGTCAAAATTTAGAAATAGCCCCAAAAGAAGATTTTCTGTTTACATGTTTGGCTAGCAGTTTAGTAATTATTTTAGGATATATAGAATAGAGTAATTACCATCTTTCCTCTATTGTTTTGTATTTTATTTTAATTATTTGAAAAGTACATGACCATGAGGGTAAATAACTGAATATAATTTCCATTTCATTGTGAACCTAACTACTTTTAAGCACCTAGGGCTATAGGCGGTGTTACTGGAATTATTAGTTGTCTATAAATTTTTCTCTTTACTTCAGTTTTCTGGTCTCCTTCATCAATTTGTTAATTATTATTTTTTGACTGGGTACAGTGTACTTTATTGATGGTACATGATAAGGTAGGGCCCTCTGAGCCCCTCCTCTCATTCAGGAGTCTGGTATGGAAGCTGTAGAGGATGGGTCATTCTCAGCTATGAGGGATCAAGTTGGACTAGGACTCCCCAGCAGTGACTACTTCTTTCCTCCTCTCATGCTGTTACTGGGGCTGGTGGTCCAGGGGCTCTTACTTTTTTGGAGGTCATGTGGACCATAAGGTCCACCACCCTCTTGCTGTAGCCTAAATCATTGCTGTACCAGGAACTGAGCTTGACAAGGTGTTTGCTGAGGGCAAAGTCAGCCTCAGCATGAAAACTGGAAGATTGTGTGTCACTGTTAAAGTCTCAGGAGACAACCTGGTCCTCAGTGTAGCCCAGGATGCCATTCAGGGAGCCATATGATGCCTGCTTCACCACCTTCTTGATGTCATCATATTTGTTCACTTTCTCCAAACCAAAGGTCAGATACTCATGGCAGCAGGGTTGATATTGAAGATAGAAACGCATTCACCAGTTATTTTATTATTTAAGATTATATGTTAATCACCATATTGAACCACAGTTTATTCTCTAGAAAGGTTTTCAGAATTTTAATATTATTCATAATATTTGGAAATGGCCAACTTTCCCAGCAATGAACCATAGCAGGCAATTTTACCTCAGAGGCTGATAGCCAGATAGCTATCAGTCGGGTATCACAAAATCTTTAGAAGCAGCTGTTGAAACTCATACTCCTGTCGAAGAAAGAAGGTATGTTTCCAGCATTCAAATTTTGTGCAATAGACTATTTATATGAAACTTAGAAAGAAGTTTTGCAGAGACTATTGCTTTGTTTCCCTTTATGTTTATATCAAGATGGAAATTTTCATTCAGGAGTTACTGATGATAAATTTTGGAAGCCATGGACCAGAGTCTCAGTTGTTTCAGTTTGGAGAATGACAGATATCTCAGCCTGGATCAATGGAGAGCAAGCCTGTTTGTGCAGGATTTCCTTGAAAAGAAAACAATTACTAGACTATGAAACAATTACTAGATTAACAATTACTAGATTAACTATGAATTTGCAGACATTCATAGTTCAAACTAAAATTCCAAAAACTGAATTAGAGGAAGCCAACTTATACAACCATACGGACAATAGTGAAGACTTTACACATATCTGCTGTTTAGAAAAGTGTCCAGCAATTCAAGCACAGAACAAATATTTGTCTATTGATGATGAAGAAATAATTTTTGTAAATAATTTTATGGTCTATAGAAGTCAACTACTACTTTGGATACTCTCTTGAGTAGACTAAAACTATATTTGGTAAAGGATCCCCTTTTAGATTTCAAAGGACAGATCTTCACAGAAGCTAATTTTTTCAGGTACTAAATTGTCTAATACTATAAATAGTTTCAAAAGGAAAAAATAATCTTGTATCCTCAAAAGTTTAGATGTTATCAATAGTAATAGTTTGCCATTGCTTTGCCTCAACAGCAATTTAATCATTATGCTTTTCAGTTGTCTAAAGTTCTGGACACATTTCCAAATCTTTGCCAATAAATACAGTAAAAATATTCCATAAATATGCTAATTGAAAATTATGTTAAATTTCAACACAGAAAAATGAGATGAAAGAAAGCCACTTCAGTTTTCTATTTTATTAAAAATTAAACCACTGAGTTGAGATAACGACAATTACTTGACACCATTATTTCTTTATTTTGTGATATTGAGTTTAAGCTGAACTTTGGTATCTTATAATAAAATATCAGGTAGTTTGGTATCAGACTATAACCCATTTTTTACTCACTACAAATAATCTAGATGCATAGGTTGCAGAGACAACAAAATAAAATGTAATAAAGATACATACCATTAGTAATTTTTAACTTTTTATACTAGAATTTTGATGACTATATTTTCAAAGCCAGAACTGGGGTATGTGGTGTAGTAAAGTCATTTTATTTTGTTTGCATTTCTGGGTGCACAAAGTAATATAAGAATGCAAAAAATAATGACTTTTTAAAATTAAAAAAAGAAGAAAAGACACTACCTAGCTTTGCTGTACAACATGGCAGAAGCTACTGACATCAATTTAAATTAATTAAAATTAAATACAATTAATAATTCAATTTTTCAATCAGACTAGCTATATTTCAAGTGCTCAATAATGAAAGTTGCCTAATAGCTATCATATTGGATAGTGCATGTAGGACATTTCTAACCTTGAAAGTTTTAATGGATAACTGTTTTTTGCTTTCTTTTATTTCTTTGTCTACTTTCCTGATCTTCTTAGTAATATTGAAAACCTCAGAGCAGTCTTCAGGGATTTAAGTACATTACTCCAATAAAACAACCCATATTTTCCCTTCAGAGTCCTCTTTGTTTTATCTAAACTTGATTCTGAATGACTTGAACAATTCCATAAATCTCTGGCAAGAGTTCCAAGGAGAATCCATACATCTCAAATGTTCATTAATCAGTAGTATTGAAATGAATGTGCAAATATGGCAAAATCATCCCCTTCCAGAGTAGAGGAAGAAAGTCAATGGAATTTCCACTTAAATAGAATTTGTAGGCTTACAATCAATTTTTCATTTTGCCTTGCTCTCATTTGTCTACAATTTACAGAGTTAAATTCATTTTAAGTCTAGAATTAGATAGTGAGGAAAGATGTGATATAAACATTGAAGCACAACATATTCCCCTTAGTTTTGATGATTCTACTATTACATTTTTGTTCTTCCAGACCTGAGGCTTGATAGTTGCTCCCTGAAGTTGATATTTCTTCAACTCTACATTATCATCTTGCTTCTGAAATGATTAGCCTGTTTTATATTTTCCTAAGTAATCCCTGTTTTATTCTGGGCTCTGAATTACATAGTACTCTTGTACTGAAACTTTAAATCCCTAAGTTTGGCATTCCCTTTCTGTCAGGCAGAAGCAGCTACAACAACTCACCATCTGATTACTCATCAACTTATCAGTCAACTGAGGCAGCCATAACTTCATCTCTTGGGCACTCTATGCAAGCAGGTCATTAAAAATCAACAATGAATCATTAGCTTCCATTTTCTCTTTAGCAAGAACTTAACATTGTATTTTGGGCCAAAGAAACAATTGAATCAGTCCTAGAGTCCTACATTTGAAGAACCATATTCATGGAACGCACATGATATCAAGTACAATGTAGGAAAATATTGATAAATTGGACTATACTAAAATTAAAATCTTGTAACCATCAAAAGACCACAATACAATAGCCAAAAGATAAGCCATATGGTAGGTGACAGTTTTTGATATATATATATATATATATTTGACAAAGAACTCTTATTCAGAATATTCAAATAAATCCCACCAATAAAAAGTGAATATTGTATAAAGAGATGCATAGATTTTGAAACAAATATAATATAAAAAAATGAGGTTATATTGAGATTTATACATACATACATATATATATATATAAATATTTGGAGATATTTCTATGTGGAAACCTGAATATTATATTTTTATTTTCTTATTTTACTTTAATAGGCTTTCTGTATGTGCATTTTTTCTTTATTACTATCATTTTAAGTTTTTTACTTTTTAAAGATACATAGATCACACAAAATGTTATATTAAAAATATGAGGCTCCCATATACCTTACTCCCCACCCCCCCCTACTCCTTCCACATCCTTTTTCATCAGTGTAGCAAATTCATTGCATCTGATGAATACATTTTAGAGCACTGCTACACCATATGGATTTTAGTTTACACTGTAGTTTACACTTCCCACCAGTCCATTCAGAGAATTATGTCAGGATACATAATGTCTTGCATCTGTCCCTGCAATATCATTCTGTACAACCCAAGTCTCAAAAATACCCCCATGTCACACTCTCTTTCACTCTTCCTGCCCTCAGCAACTCCATGTCTACTGTCACAACCTCAATGACACAAATTCTTCCATTGCTAGAGTCAAAATAGTTCTATAGTGGAATATCAGTAAATCCACTCTAATCCATATTTATTCCTCTATTCTGTGGACCCTGGGATGGCAATGTCCACTCCACCACTAAATCAAGAAGGAGCTTAGATCACACATGGCTGATGGATGTGATTCTCCTGCTTCCAGTTGTAGACTCTCTCAGTTCCCTGATGTGGTGGTCGACCTTCCTCACCACCCTGTTAGCTGACCTGGGTAAGTGCAATGAACTGGAGAGTAGTTGTTACAATTCTGCTGAGGCTCAGGGCCCAGCTGGCAAATGGACAATCCAGAGATTCAAGTGTCCTGAAGATACATGAACCCAGTGCCAACCACAGGTTCAGTAAAAGTGACAGAAGAGGCATGTATAGAGAGTCCACATCTGAGGCCAACTCTACCACACTCAAGAGCATAAATTCCAAAGAAGGAGAAGTTTTTTAAAAATTTTAAATACACTTAGATTACATAAATGTTACAAAAACAAGTAGGGTTTTCCCATATGCCCCACTCCCTACCCCTCCTACACTTTCCCATATTAACAGCATCCTTCATTAGTATAGTACATCTGTTGAAACTGATGAATACATATTGGAGCATTGCCACTATTTTGGGATTATAGTTTATATTATAATTTCAACTCTCTCCCACAAAATTTTGTAAGTTATGACAAGATATACAATGGCCTGTATCTGTCATTGCAACCTCATTCAGAACAATTCCAAATTCCCAAAAAACACTCCTATATTACACCTATTTTTCCCTCTCCCTCCCCTCAGAACCTCTAGTGGCCCCTGTCTCTATGTCAATGATAAAAGTTCTTCCATGGCTAGAATAAGTGTAAGTCTATAGTAGAATAACAATAAGTCTATTTTAGTCCATTGCTCATTTCCCACTCCTGACGATTATCAGATGGTGATGACCTCTAATTGAGATGGGGCTTAGATCCCATGGGACAAATGGATACTATCATGCTTGCATTATTACACTTTCTCTGTTCCTTGGGATGTTTGTTGTCTGTTATCATTTCCTCATTAGTTGTCTGGAGGAGCCCAATGAATTGGATAGTAGGAGTTGCAGCTCTATTGAGATTCAGGGGCCAAGTGGCACATGGAATGTCCAAAGACAAGTCTCTTGGACATAAACCTATCAACTCTAGTACTAAATATAAGTTCAAATAGAAGGGGCAGAAGAGCCATGTGTAGGGAAACCACAACTGAATCCAACTTTGTCACACTTGGGAGTAAAAACTCCAAAATAGGGCCCACTGTCAAGGCACAAAGCTCCTGAATGTTGGCTTTGACTATAGTGTCTAGATGTCTCCAGAGACCTCAGGAGCCCTGCTATTTGAGGCAGTATTTACTGGGGCAGTCAATGAGATCCTGCTGAGACAAGCAGAAGTGTAACCTCTGGAATGACCTCAGACTCATTTTGAAGTCTCTTAGCCATATAAACTCATTTGTCTTTACTCTTTCCCCCTTTTGATCAAGGCCCTTTTCAAGTTGCAGTGCTAGTTGTTTCTTAGTAGTAATCCCTTGGTGCCAAGGAGGTTCATCCCCGGGACTCATCTCTCACACACCAGGGGAAGGTAATGCATTTATATGTTGAGTTTGGCTTAGAGAGTGGCCACATTTGAGCAACAAGAAATCTCTCAGAAGGTAACTTTTAGGCAACCTACAATACTAGGCCAAGTTTCAGTTTCAAAAGAAAAGGTTCATAAGTACAGTCATCAATATCAAGGGCCTGTCAGTGCTACATTCTCCTTCACCAGTCACTGCCCCTGTATTCAGGGGATTCTTGCTATCCCATCAGAGAGTGTGGCAAAACTCCTCTGGATGGAAATTTTTGTGTTCTTTTGGTTATTTTGTGTATCTCCACCCCCATGACAATGACCCATGTACACTTGAACACATTCATATGCCTGATAGGTATGCCTCAGGTAAGCCTCCTCCCTATATGGTATTTTTAAAAGTGTGTATATTTTATATATGTTCTATTTTCTCCCTGATTAAGTCTTATATCATATAGTTATAGTTCATGATTTTTTTTTTGTTTTTTGGTACATTTTGGAAGGGAAGGGGCCTGATTTTAAAACACCACATCAGTTTCCTTTATGTGAGTTTTTGCCTGGAATGGCGTTTTCCATATTTTTCTCCCAACATACCCACTTCTTGCTTTAGTTGTATCTCTTAAAAACAGCATAAAACTAGCCTTGAAATTTATATTATATCTGAAAATGTAAGTCTAAGAAACATGTAGCTATCTTTCTTCCATTTTAACCATTATTTTAGTTTGTTCCATATTTAATGCTTGTTTTTAAACTTTTCTCATTTTTAAGATCTATATTTTCTCCTAATACAATAATTTTAACAAATTCATGTAACTTGGTCTTTATTCATAACACTAATCTATTGTTACTTGTTACTGTCAAGATTTTGATTTCTTGGCTAATTGACGTTTCTCCTCAAAAATAGTTTTTATTTGGTCTCAACTATTTTTAAAGACAGCTGTAAGTCTCATCAAGTTATCACTTATAATTCATCTATTTCTGGAAACACCATGTGATTCTTTTTCTTCCTCTTTAAGTATTTTCCCAAAATATTTGAGGTCTTGATCTTAGTGTGGCAATTCTTGAGAGAGTTTATATTTGAGAGTACATTTTGAGCCTTTAAATTTTTATAAATGACTGTTGAGATATAATTTGGACATCATAAAATTCATTCATTCAAAGTGCATAATTCAATGTATTTTGTTTTTTGGTTTGTTCACAGAGTTGCACAACCATCAACACAGTCTAAGTTTAGAATATTCAGAGAAATTTCTAACTGCTGGGAATTTGCAGGACTAAGCTCACCAATTACTTGCACATCTTATTAAGATGCAGATTTGCTTGTGTATTCTGGAGTGGGGACTCCAACTCTCCATTTTTAATAAGCTTCCTGGTGATGCTCATGATGACACTCACAGGCCATTCTGTGAGCAACAAGGATATCGTGACCAAGTAGAGTTGCTCTGTACCTGTTTAAATCCACGTTTTAGATGAGAGAAGCTCTGGTCTGAAAACATGCCCTAGTCTTTTGAGCCATTGCTAAGAATTTAAATGTAATGACCCAGTATTGTTTATTGCAATATGCTGGTGAAGGAGAAAGATTGTAAATTATGGAGTCTATCGTATGCCCTCTCCCACCTATTTGACTTTCCTCTTCTCCAAGCTACAGCCAACTGCACACACAGGCAATCCACAAACACAAATTTATCACACAGCCTTTACTCTGCCCAGGGGTTTTCATAGTTTTCATAGTTTTCACCATAGTTTCCAGATTAATAACGTCTTTCATTAGTGTCGTAATTTTGTTACAGCTGATGAACACATATTGAAGCATTGCTACCAAGTGTGAACTGTGGTTTACATTATAGTTTACACTGTACTCCACACAATTGTTGATAAAATATATAATGGCCTGTGTCCATCATTGCAATGCCAAGCAGGACAATTCAAACGTCCCAAAAATGTTCACATGTTACACCTATTCTTCCCTTTCTCTCTTCACAGAACCTCTGATGGCCAATGCCTTTATATCAGTGATACAAGTCCTTCCATTCTTGAATAATAATAAGCCTACTTTATTCCATAGTTGAATTCCCCCTATTTTGTTCCTTCCTCAATTTTGAGTGTTTGGGGATGGTTATGCCCACTCTGTTTCTGATTGAGAGGGGGTTTAAATATTTTTGATATTTCACTTTAAGATTTACTTTGGTGAAGGCTATGAGATATTTATGTACAAGTTGTTAAATTTAACACTGTCTATTTCATACACTTTTGACATTATAACTGATGTCATGCTTCTAAATTATACTTAATTTTTTTGAGGATGGATTTTCCATTTTCTTGAAAATATGCATTCAGGAGCTTGGAAATATCACATTTCATTTCTTAGCAAAACATTTTACAGGTTTATTTAAATATAATCATACAAACAAAACTCACCACCATATATACCACTGCACTTATATGTATTTCAAAGAACTGTTATGGGATTGAAATGAGAGAAGGTTCTGCACTAAAATTAAACATTAATGTGAAAACATACACAGAATGCAATTTAGTTTCTACTTTGAAGAGGAGTAACTGAAAACATTGTAACAAGTCTACAAATAAGAGGACAAACAAGTCTACATTAGAAAATAAAGAGAATCAATATATTTCTTCAAAAGAACAAAGGGAAAATGATGCTGACTATGGGAAATACCAGTTTTATTTTTCACATTTGTTTCTGGACTTTTGACATTCTATCATCTTTTTGTCCTGAGTCCTTAGAAAGGTTTTCAGCTGTGGGGCTTTTCTTAGGGGCTGTCGGTCACTAAGAGAAAGAATGAGTGCTACCATAAGAGGAAGGAAAATAAACTTCCCATGACACAGTCCCCCAGCTTCTGTACAGTGCTTTAATTGCACCACCACCTGGTCCATAATTAGTGACTTTTTAATTCATTATAAATACAAGAATCATCCTATTATTTATTATTTTAATTTTTAAAAAGCTTTTTTATTTTTTTATTTATTTCTCTTCCCTGTCCCCCCAGTTGTCTGTTCTCTGTGTCCATTTGCTGTGTGTTCTTTTTGTCCACTTCTGTTGTTGTCAGCAGCACAGGAATCTGTGTTTCTTTTTGTTGCATCATCTTGCTGTGTCGGCTCTCTGTGTGTGCGGTGCCATTCTTGGGCAGGCTGAACTTTGTTTCATGCTGGGCAGCTCTCATTACTGGGCACACTCCTTGTGCGCATCAGCATTGCACATGGGTCTGCTCCACATGGGTCAAGGAGGCCTGGGGTTTGAACCGCGGACCTCCCATGTGGTAGATGGATGCCCTAATTGCTGGGCCAAGTCCGCTTCCCTCATCCTATTATTTAAATTCATTTCTCGTAATATCACACATTTTATGTTTAACTCTAATATATTTTTAAGCCTACCCTTATATTAATATTTTTAAATTTGTCTTTTTATCTTTTCTAAACTGTTTGAACCCAACTCCTGAAGGACATGAGCTGGTGTGACTGCAAGACCAAACAATGTACCTGGCACAGTCAGACATAAACTTTATTGAGATGTATGAACAGAAGAGAGTCTCCAATTGTGGCCTTTGGAGAATGAAGATAACACTCTACAAAAGAAAATGAAAGGTGATATGAGGGTTTCAGAAGAAAAACATTCCATAGGGTATGAGAACAGAGTTTCTGCTAGGGTCCCATGAAAACACACATGAAGCCTGTTGATGTTATCCAGGAATGAAGTTTTACCACTCTGAGGAGATTCAGGTTATGGTACCATCTATACATTATCTCCCCTCTGGGGAGGGTTGCTAAACTTTAACTTATGTCAAGGTCATGCAGGTGGCAACATGCTGAGGATTTAGGAGGAATGCAGTCCTTGGATTCTCATATTCCACCCCCATGTAGTGACCTACATTGACCATAGGACAAGCATCACATCCACATTCCACAGCAATAGTATAAAAAACAACAGAAAAATAGAAGTCCTCCACCAAAAACTAGTAGACCTATAAAAACATGTCACCAGGACCAAGAAAGGAAAGTAAATCAATTAGATAAGGGGTCAGTAGCTAATTTATCAATGTGTTTCATGTTCTCTTACCTATGATTTAGAGTTTGTGAAATGTATTGTGAGTGACTGGGAAGATATATACATTAAACATTAATGAGGGCACAGGTCCCACCTCCAGTGAGAACATGTAATGTATCCTATTTTGTAAAACAACATTTTTAGTTGGGTAGTTTCTTAGCTTGATAAGTTAATGCTACTATGGAATCATTAAGAGCTTGAGCAGTGTGATTGGCTAAAGTCTATATGTTTTTCAGTGACAATTGCAAGACCACCTGGCACAAAAATGGTCAATGGGTAGAACCATCAGGATGCACACTTTTCTCTATATCTAGCTTGATCATTTTGCGATTACTTCAAGTATAGGGTAATGAGTCATATAGGGTGGCAGAGACTTAAGGCTCTCCCCACATGCATCAAGCAGTCCAATTATGGTCCAAATTCTGCCCCCATTTTGCCCACAATTCCATAGCCATCCTTTAGGGGGCTGGCAAGCCCCAGTTATTTAGTGGTAAGCCTACTATTGTAAAAGACTATCATTTTCTAGTTTGAGGGTAAAATTACACAACTCAGGGGGTAACCACCCCACATCATGGATTCTCTCCTATTGTTCCATGCAGACAGGGTGATGCAGTCTAGAGTGATAGATTCAGTGGTTAACCATCCTAAACAAACCACCATATGTAGCATATCCTAATAAAGGTCTGCACTTATTCACCTGTTCCCTTACAAGGTTTAACAATATACAAGCAACATTTCCATTAGTAGATAAAGTACCAGGTAGGGGAGTCCTATGAGGAGATTTCCAAAACCATACATTTTCCCCTTCTAAACTCTGAATTTTCTGTGGTGACATCAAAAACTATTTTAGGCATTAGGAGAGTCCATATAGACACACATAGGGTCCCAGCAGGAAAAAAACTGACACCTGATTACTAATAAAGATTTTTCTCTTTATTTTTTTTAAATGTTATATTAAAAAAATATGAGGTCCTCATATACCACCCACCCCCTTTGCCCCACTCCTCCCACATCAACAACCTCTTTCATTGATGTGGGACATTCATTGCATTTGGTGAATACATTTTGGAGCACTGCTGTACCACATGGATAATGGTTTGCATTGTAGTTTACACTCTCCCCCAGCTGTCACAGTGGGTCATGGCAGGATGTACAATGCTCAGCATCTGTCCCTGCAGTCCCACCCAGGACAAATCCAAGTCCTGAAAATGCCCCCACATCATATCTTATCTTCTCTCTCCCAACCATCAGCAGCTTCTGTGGCCACTTTCTCCACATCAATGCTACAATTTCTTCCATTAGTAATCACAATAATTCCATAGTAACCTGTGGATCCTGGGATGGTGATGTCCATTCCACCTCTATATCGAGAGGGGGCTTAGATTCCACATGAAGGATGGATG
Source organism: Dasypus novemcinctus (assembly GCF_030445035.2). Classification (NCBI taxonomy): domain Eukaryota; kingdom Metazoa; phylum Chordata; class Mammalia; order Cingulata; family Dasypodidae; genus Dasypus; species Dasypus novemcinctus. The sequence continues at coordinate 10,132,659 of NC_080703.1, forward strand.
TAATTCTGCTTGCAGTTGTAGGTACTCTTGCCTCCCTAGTGTGGTGGTTGGCTTTCTCCTCCTCCCTGTTAGCTGGCTGATGTAAGTCCAATAAACCAGAGGGTAGGAGTTGCAAGTCTATTGAGGCTCAGGGCCTGGCTGTCACATGGACAGTTCAGAGATTTAGGTCTCCTGAGTATACACCAACCCCAGTGCCAACCACAGGTCCAGTAAAAGTGACAGAAGAGGCATGTGTAGAAAGGTCACATCTGAGTCTAACACTATCACACTCAGTAGCACAAACTCCAAAGTAGGGCCAACTGACAAGGCACTGAACTCCAGAGCCATCTGCCATGACCATAGATCCTATGGGTCTCTGTAGCCCTCAGGAGAATCATCACCTGGGCTTGTATCTACTTTGGCTCTCTCTGGGACCCTGCTGAGGCGCGTATAAGCCCAACCCCTCTGATGACCTCCCAACTCTTTTTTGGAGACTCATAGCCATATAAACTAATTTGTCCTTTCCATTTCCCCCTTTTATTCAAGGTCAAAAAGCAGTTTTTAACACCTGATATTACATGTAGGCTGAGATATTCTGCTGGTCTGAGTTGAACCTTTTATTCAAGGTCTCTTTCTAGTTACATCATCAGCTGGTGTTTGGTAGTAAACACCAGGGAGCCTCATCCCCAAAGTCATGTGCAATGCTGGGGGAAAGGTAATGCATTTACATGCTGAGCTTGACTTAGAGAGTGGCCACATTTGAGCAATATGGAGGCTCTCAGGAGGTAACTCTTAGGCACCCTGCAGCTCTAGGCATAGTTCATATTTCAGGTGCACAGGCTCATAAGCATAGTCATCAGTATCAAGGGCTCATTGTTGGATCATCCTTCTTTATTGGTCTTTGCCATTTCACTTGGGGATTGTTGCTGTTCCATTGAGGAATGTGATAGAGTTCCCCTGGCTAGGAACTCAGCACTCCCTCAGTTGTTGTTTTTAACTGTAACTACTATGAAAATATCCAAACATTTTTATGTACCCTGTATACATGCCCTGGAGAACTCTCTCCCAACTATGTGTCCCCCATTTGAATAAATGGAATCAGTGTAACTGTGGGGCAATGGAAGTGTTATACAAGATCATGCAAAGATGGATATAGGACAATCTAAATTACACCAAAAATGTATAAAAGTCTATAGGCTAAAATGTAAACCATAATGTAAAACATTTATAACTAAAAATTTAGAAAATTATATAATCTAAAATAAAAATCATAATGTAAACTCAAATGGAATCATGTTTGAAAGCTATGTTTCAATATCTGTACATCAGCTGCAGCAAATATAATATGAACATGTAAAAAGATAATTGCTGGGGAAGGGACAAAGTGTTTGATGTTGGATATGTGGGAGTACACTATATTGTATATGTGAATTACTGTGATCTAAAACTTTTGTGAAGACAAACTTAATAATTAGAAGAAAAAAAAAGAGAAAGGATGTAAAGGATGTAGACACTGATGAAGAAATGAAAGAAATTGCCTTGCCACTGTACAGATAGGGCAACACCTATTGCAGTGATGACAGGTAAATCGTCAAAAACAAAGTTTTTTCATTTTTTCATTTTTTGATACTCCAATTTATGCATTCTAAAGCTGACCTTTAAACACTGATGTGTGGTGTTACTAATAAATACTTTAATGGCACGTAGTCTTATAACAATGCTTTGGGCAACTTCTATTCACAATGGGCTTCATATTCCTAACCAGGAAGCCTGCATAGGTAAGTACCATGGTCAAAGGACCTCATTTTCCTCAGTTTGTATAGTTTGAGGCACAGGCAACAACAGATTATTATTACTTCCTCTTTTGAGCTGTAGAGCTATTGGTCCTTTAACTTGTATTCTCAGCACTTGCATTGGTCCTGCTGTTAGCCATTCAACTGGAGCAGGGGCAGCAGCCCCAGCACCAAATTTAAATGGATACAGTCTCTTAGTCCATTGTTGTAAAGATCTCTGCCTTTTATTTGTTTCTTTAAAAAGTTATTCATCCTTTCTTTAGACCTGCTCTAGTGGGATTATAGGCTAAATGGAAAGTCCAAGCAATATTTTGTCCATCACCCAAAACTGTGTGAGGTGACTGGTTAATGGAGTTCCTCAGTCACGTACTTTGGGCAGACACACTTTGTACAGCACGTATCTTTTTGAAACAGTGAATAATGGCCCACTGTTTGGCCTTTCCTACTGGGAAGGCCAACAAGAATGCTGTGGCAGTGTCTGTGGCAATGAAAGCATACCCTGACCCATTCCAAGAGTGGGAGGGGAATGATGTAATCCACTTGCCTTCATGCTACTGGAGTTTGTGCTTGATCTGATATGTCCCATTCAAAGAGGTAATTATTGCAGTGATTATGTTGAAGTGAGCATGATGAACACTCATGTGAGATGTTCATGAGCTTCTGGGGAGTGACAGGAAGCTGGAACCACTGGGCTAAGCACCACAGGGTCTGATAATAGCCACAATGTCTTCTTCTGTGGAGCCATTCCACTAGTTCTAGGGTCTCAGTGGTATGGCTTTGCCTCAGCATTCCTGAGGAATATTAGAGGAATAGGCAGGGACACAGATGGCATCTCCCTCTATATTCCCAAGAAGGGTGTTAGAGGAGTGGACAGCAACATGGTAGACAGTTACTTGTCACCACTGGCAGACATCCCAGATGTCCTTCCATAGATCTATCCCCCACAGAGGGCAGCCCATGATAGTCCATTTTTTTGTTTCCAAGTTGCCATCCAGGTGGCAAGGCCTTTGTACACTGCCCAGTTATCAGTACAGATTGATAATGCATTTTTTTGGGCTCATGTACTCAGTCATACACACCATTCTTAATTCAGCCATTGACTGCTTTGAATGGTGCCTGTTTCTCACCAAATAGTGCCAGTGCTGGGTTGCACAGCCATGACTGTCCATGCAGGAGGTTGTCAGCTAGTCAAATTGTCCATGCACCATAAATTCTCTGGAACTGTTCCTATGCCTTCTTTATTGGACTCTTCAATGGGGAATTTAGGGGTTGTAATTTGGACTGAAGAATCTTCCACATAAGGCAGTGGGCCTAGGATTTTATGCATTTTGGTACTTAATGGGCTAGTGTTGAAGACACTCTGCTGCAGCTGATAAGATTTCCACTTTGTTAAGGTACTCAATTGTGCACTCTTGAGCAAGGTCTGTTCCTGGTATCTGTGATCTAACCCTGGATAGTGATGGCAATCTTCAGAATGACTGGACACTTTTGGGTTAAACTTTCTACCTGCAACAAGGCATTTTGCTGCACATAGCTGCTTCCCTAAGGGGTTATATCATAACCCAGGCCCTGTCCATAATTTTGACCAAAACCCAAGGTTACTCTCTTAAAATATTGCCTTTGCCACAAACCATACCCAAAGCCAATATCATTGTTGGCCACATATAATTCACAGAGTAAGTCAGCGTCCACCTCCCTGTAGTGCTTGTGTATGACTGTGTTATTGCCCTCTTTGCTTCTTTAAAAGCAGCCTTCTGGGGGTCATCCCACTCCCATGTACAACCTTTCTACATACGATGGTTTCAATATTTGAGTTAAGTGAGGAATGAACAGTCTCCAATACCCCAACAACTCAAGAAAAGCCATGAACTCTTTTGGGGTTTGTGGTATGGGAAAACATTGTACATTATTGATTCAACAGAGAATATAGCTTTTGTCTTACCTGACCAAAGAATGCCTGATAATTTGACAGAGCAGTTAGGGACTTGCAGTTTGTCCTGATTGATTTTTCATCCCTGACTCTCAAGAAGAGGTTCTATTGTCTCTGATGCTTCTTTTAATTCTGAAAGAAAATTACTAGTTAACATATTACCATTAATATAATAAAATAGGGCTAAAGCTACAGGTTTCTTCCATGCTGTCAGATCCTTTGTCATGAGGCCATGACAAATGGTTGTACTATGTATATAGCCTTGGGGAAGCACTGTACAATACATTGTTGTCCTTCCTAAATGAAGATGAATGCAGGTTGACTTGACTTGTCTAAGGAAATACTAAAGAAAGCAGTAACAAGATCTAAAACGAAGTTATAGTGACAAAATTGGGTACCAATTTCTTGCAATAAATCAACAGTGTTTGGGACTGCTGCATACGGTGCTGGTGTTACTTTATTTTACTCATGATAATATACTGTCAAGCACAAGCCTGTGGCAGCCCCCTGGTGACCACACTTTTTATGTAGCCATAGGGCTGCCTCTTCAGTGGAGGTGGGGCAAATTAGATGAGTACATACCAAAGCATTGCCTCTTGATTCCCAGTTGGGGAGGTTGTTTCTGTGACATACAGTATCATAAAAATAATAATAAATACACTGTTATATAGTGTAATTCAGGAAACATTGTTAAATCTCTAGGGATTTTACACAATCTTTAAATATTTATATGGATATTTTACCCATACAACTTTGATTAACAGAAGATTAGAAAATCCCTTCTAATGTTTGTACACTTTCTAAAACTTTCCATTCAACTTATAACATATTAAATGAACCTAACTACTTTTTTAAATATACATTTTTATTTTTTAAAAGAAACTTAGATTACATAAATGTTACTTAAAAAATATAGGGGATTTCCATATGTCCTGCTCCCTACCACTCCCACATTTTCCCACAATGACAACATCCTTCATAAGTGTGGTACATTTGCCACAATTGAGAAGCACATCTTGGGGCATTGCCACTAAGCGTAGATTATAGTTTACATTGTAGTTTATACTCTCTCATGTACATTTTTGCAAGTTATTACAAGATATACAATGGCCTGTATCTGTCATTGTAATGTCATTAAGGAAAATCCCAAGTTCCAAAGATACCCCCCAATTACACCTATTTTTCCTTCTCCTTCCACTCAGAACTTCCAATGGCCACTGCATCCACATCAATGATAAGCATTCTTCCATTGGTAGGACAACAGTAAGTTTGTAGTGGAATAACAGTAGGTCTACTCTAGCCCATTATTCATTTGCCATACTTGAGGATTCTGGGATGGTGATGTGCACTCCATCCCTAATTGAGAGGGGGCTTAGATCCCATGGGTCAGATAGATGAGATTATCTTGCTTACAGTTGCAGACTTTCTGTTCCTTGAGATGGTTGTTGTCAATCAAAATCTCCCTTTTAGTTGTCTGGGTTAGTCTGATGAATTGCACAGTAGGTGTCACAGCTCTGTTGAGGTTCAGGGCCCAAATTTTACATGGGAAGCCCAAAGATTTATGTCTCTTGGACATACACCTATCAACTCTAGTACTAACTATAGGTTCAAATAGAAGGGTCAGAAGAGTATGGGTAGGAAAACCACATCTGAATACAACTCTATCACACTGGGGAACATAAATTCCAAAACAAGGCCTGCTGGCGGGGCACCAAATCCTGAGCTGTCTGCCCTGCCTATAGTGTCTGGATGTCTCCAGAGCCCCAGGAACCCTGCTATTTGAGGGAATATTTTCTTGGGCAGTCAATGAGTTCCTGCTGAGACATGCATAAGTGTAACCTCTGGAATGACCCACTGACTCACTTTGAAGTCTCTTAGCCATATAAACTTATTTGTCTTTACCATTTCCCCCTTTTGATCAAGGTCTTTTTCCAGTTCCATTGCTAGTTGGTGCTAATCCCTCAGTGCCAGGAATACTCATCTCTGGGAGTCATGTCTCACACCTGGGGAAGGTAATGCATTTATATGCTGAGATTGGCTTGGAGAGAGGCCACCTTTGAGCAAAAATAAATCTCTCAGAAGGTAACTCTTAGGCAACGTACAATACTAGGCTAAGTTTCAGTTTAAAATAAATGGTTTATAAGTATAGGCATCACTATCAAGGGCCATCAATGATTCATTCTCCTTCACTAATCACTGCTGCTGTCCTCAGGGGATTCTTGTCCCATTAGAGAATGTGGTAGAATTCCCCAGGATGGGAATTTGATATTCCTTTGACTGTTGTGTGAATCTCCACCCATCTTGACCTGTGATCATACCCCATGAACATTTGAAAACATTCATATACCTTATAGGTATGCCCCAGGTGAAACACCTCCCATGCATCCATCCCCCATCTCTGACACTCCACACCAATTATCCTCCCTTGCCAGAACTGTAACCCTTCTGTGACCCAAAGCTTCTTCAAAATTGAAGCCAACAAAGTAATCAAATACAGCCATATAATTATATATATAAATGACATAATAATGATAGTTTTTAAAATAATGAATAAAAAAGAAAATTTTTAAAAGTTTGAAATAATAAAAAATGAAAAAATTGACATTATGTCTTTCCTCACTGTAAGATCTGTTGTATTGTATGTACAGTGACATTTTCTTCTGTTTATTCACCCAGTGTATTATTTTTTCATTTTGTATTCAATGAAGCTTTAGTTTACAGCAAATTCATGTACAGAATATAGGTGGTTCATATATACCCACCCTCTTCCCCATTTTCCTCTTTCACCTATTAATAATGTTTTACATGTGGGTGGTATATTTGTTACAATTGATGTATAAATATTGAAACATTGCTAATAACTATGGTCAATGACTCACACTATGGTGTACATTTTGGACCATACAATTTTATAGATTTTAATGAAGGTTGACATGGTCTGTATTCATCATTGCAAGATCATGTAGAACAATCTCATCACCCCCCAAATGTCCCACATTACATCTTCATTCCTCCCTCCCTCTACTTTCCATCAAGACTCATGGTAACCATCAAGATTAACTCATTGAAGGAAATGATTCTTAGTTACTTGCAACAACAATGAGGTCTTGACATAGTGGCTTGGCCTCTTGTATTAAGCACTGCCTATGCTCTGAATAGGTTCCTGCTGTTAAAGGTTCTCTCTCACTAGGTTTGCAATAATTAACAAGCTTTGACTCAGTTCCCCTTGATATGCATTAAGGAAAGACAAGTCCCTCCACCTTTTAAACCTACATGTCTGAAAACACATCACTTCCCCTAAGGTTGAACAAAGAAACCACATGGAAACTGGAGTAAAGGGAGATAAAGTCCTTCTCTCCCTGCAGATCAAAGCACCACCTGCTCCACCAGCATTCCAAGAAAACATAACTCCCTAACCCACTACCCTCTAGCAATACAAGGAAAAATTTTTCACCTCTAGGCCTTCCTATTGGCCCCTGCACCTCACTCAGACCCTCAACCGCCTCCCACTGAATATCATTTCCCCACTTAGGAATGTACTATATAAATTCAAATCCCCCCTTTCTAGAAGTGGGCTGAAGTCTCTCTTCAGACCCCTACAATGCTGGCAGGTAGGCCAAAGTCTATTCTTAAGATCCCCTCCACTGGGAGAGCTTCCTAATAAACTTTCTGTCTTTAATCAGTCTCCATATACCAGTGAGCTCCCCCTTTCTCTCCAACATTTGGTGCCAAAAACCAAGGACTGGGGTCATGTTGAGACTGGTTGATTGGTGAGGAATCTCCCCTCTGCCATGGCCAAATGACCATCCAGCACTGGACATCAAATCTCAGCTGGTTGAGTTAAGGATTTCTCTGCTGGAGAATCCTACTCTCTCTCTCTATGTCCTTTTCCATTGTCCAGCACATCCTATGGGAAAAATCCTAGCACTATATCAGTGATCTTCACTGTCCCCAAAGGCCACAGTGGGTGGAAGGCCTGCATCCTCATGGGAAGAAACCCCTAGGCTCCAGAGATATCTGGCTCCAATCATTGTTTCCTGTTTCCTTGGAGATATCTGACTGATTCAGGGATGCCTGTCTCACTCAGAATCTCCCCTGTCTTAGAGATCCTTAGTCTCACCCCAGCCACCTAAAATGGAAAATTCAATTTTGCCACCCCCCTCCAAACCATGCCTCTGAGCTGTCTCCTTCATAACCTTAAAACTCTGTACCTGGAAAGAGACATCAGACCTAAAAAGCTCATTTTCTATTTTTTTTGTAGTTACAGTGTATTTTTTAAAAATAACTTTATTTTGTACATTTAATCATTGAAAATATAAACAACTAAAAACTAAAATGAAAACAGTTGAATAAAAACATACATTTCTCAATTAAATATACTGGATACATGTACTTTAAAAAATCATACAGTATGTTACACAATATATTTGGTTCATAGTAACGCAATCATACAGTATTTGTCCTTTTGTGTCTGGCTTGCTTTGCTCAACATAATGCCCTCTAGGTTCATCTATGTTGTCATTTAAGACATAGGATTTTTTTTTTTCCCAACATTTATTGACAGGTGGCATTGTTTGTTAGCAGGCTCCTGTGTTTCATTGGGATGTTGGAACTTTCAAGATATGGCAGGAGGGTCTTGAAGTGTGATAAAATTCTCAGGCAGGAGTGGGTTGAATTTGCTATTTTGTGCATTTAGTATCATACACACTGCAGAGTATCTGCAGACGCACCTTCTCTGCCTCAGGCTGCATCGCCTCCTTCATCTGTGACATCCCCTTCATCTATGGCATTGGCACCTGCTCTGGCTGTAGGTGCAGCAACATTTATATCTGGCCATGGTGCTCAAAGAACTTGACCTGGAGGCTCAGAGCTGTGGGCTTCACTTGGGTTGAGCCAGCTAACCTGTGAGCTGGTGGAACTTTGTGGCTGTAAGATGTAGGATCTTAAAAGAGGTAGGATCCCATGGTACCATGGCTGGCTCCTTCCCTATCCCTTACTGGCTTCGCATGGAGTTAGCCTTCATTCCCAGTGTGAGCCCCTGATCCACCCTCATGCACATACTGTGAGCACACATGCTCTGCCCAATCTGACCGGTGAAGCCCTGAGGGACTGAACCAGGGCACTCATTGCAGGTTCATCACTCTAGAAGTTGCTCCACCTGTAGGAGGAAGCTGACAGAGCTCTCCTATAGAACACTGTCAGAGAGCAGCCAAGTTGTGGTTGCCCGGGGCAAGGGACTGCTGGCTGTAGGACATATAATCCAGTGCCCGGGACTGTGAGAAAATGGTTTCCTAAGGAAGAGTGGATGTTCATATCTCTGTAAAAGGTCCATCATTCACCACAGGGTTCACTGTGTTATACAGTCCCCTGCCTTGTCCAAGCCATCCGAAGTGTACTCACGGTGGCTCTCAGTTTCATCACAGATTTGTGCTGTCATCAGCTCAGTCCATTTCAAAACATTTTCATTATTCCAAAAGGAAAAATCCCATACCCCCTTTAACTCTCCCATTATTGACCTTTAACATTGACATAGTGCCTTCTTTGTCATTGCTGGAAAAAATTACAATATTACTGTTAACTAAAGTCTATACATTAGTTGCATTTTTCCCATGTATCCCTTTATTCTTAACACCTTATAATAAAGGAATAGCTTTGTATCTGTACTATTAGCCACAATTATCATCCACCACTGAAATCACTATGTTATACATTCTCTAGATTATTCTCTAGTTTTCTTTCAATTGCATTAACCTCCTTAGACTACTCCCTTCAGCCACATTCACTTTTAAAAATCATCAGTGTTAGTTATACTCAGTATAATGTATTACCATCAACTCTATCCATTTCCACATTTTTATAATCCACCTTGTAAAACATTCTACATGCATTCTGCATCAGTTCCCCTTTCTCAAGCCACATTCTGTCTCCTAGTAACCTATACTTTATAGTTTAACTCCATGAATTTATTAATCATATTTAGTTAATATAGGTGAGACCACACAATATTTGTATCTGGATTATTTCACTAAACATAATGTCCTTAAGGTTCACCCATGTTGTCACACTGACTTCATTTCTTCTTACATCTGAATAGCATTCCAGCATATGTATATATCACATTTTGTTTATCCATTCATTGGTTGATGGACATTTGGCTTGCATCATCTTTTAGCAACTTTGAATAATGCTGCTATGAACATCCATGAGCAAATATCTGTTCTCATCCTTATTTTCAGTTCTTCCAAATATATTCTTGGTAGTGGGATTGCCAGATCATATGACACTTCTATATTTAGCTTCCTGAAGAACTGCCAATATGTCTTCCACAGAGGCTGCACAATTTTACATTTCTACTAACAGTGAAAGAGTGCTCCTATTTCTCTGCATCCTCTTCAGCTTGTAGTTTTCTGGTTTTTTAAAAAATTTGTTTTTTATTTATAATAATGTCCATTCTGTAAGGTGTGAAATGATATCTCTTTATAGTTTGGCATTTTCTTTTTTATTTGTTAGCTCCTTTAAATCTGAACCATCAAGCAAGGTGAGCAAAGCAGGCAGGAATATGCAGATGATTTCCTTGTCTCTCCGGGACTCTAGGCTCAGGTTGGACTTCAAATCTGTTCCATGTGTCTTCATCCTGGGGCCCAAGCTAAAGGCCAGCTGCTTCCTGGGACATTGTCTTATGGAGGATCTAAGAAGTATGTCCTCATTTTCTATTCAACCTCTGTGTGACTGCAACACAAATTGGACAATGAAAGTCAATGGCCAGAAAATGGCACTTTCAAATTCCAAGAATTAGAGAACTTTATCCAGTGCAATGGCATATGGTCAGAGATCCCTTACATTCAGGCATTCCTTTTCCTTCTTTCCCTCCCTCTGCCAATCCTGCTCTCCCTGCCAAAATCTTCTTTTACATGAGAAACCTCAGAAATCTTCCTCCTCATCACTTCTATCCACTAGAACTTCTGAACACTCCAACTTTGATCCCTCAGATCACATCCCCCCATTACCTCCTCCATATAATCCTCCAGAATTATCTCTGGGATAACCCTGCACCCCTTCTTCCCCATCCTTCATCACCACTGCCTTCTACCCCTCCCTTCTCCCCTCCTCATATGCACTTGTGGAGACCACCTCACCCTCCTTCTGCACCACAGCACTCCAACTCTATCAGCATGCAGGCTCCTAACTCCACACAGATGCCAGTTGCTCTCTTACCCCTCCAGGAAGTAGCAGGAGCTGAAGGATTAGTTAGAGTACACATTCCTTTCTCACTCTCATATTTAAGCCAGATAAAGGACCAGTTAGGAACTTTCTCTGAAAGCCTGTGTATAATTCTTTCCACCTGTCTATCCCCAGAAGAAGAAGAACATATTTGTCTTGCAGCCCCAATGCTTGCAAATACTATAAATCAACAAAACACTGCCAACAGCCCTGTCAGAGCCACAGCAGCCCCCAAGGGAAAAAAAAAAAGCTGTATATTGTCCACCCTCCAGAGTTGCCAACAGTTGCCCCATCCCAGGCAAATACAAAAATCCACCAAGGCCATGCTTCAAATGCAGAAAGCCTGGGCACTGGGCCAAGCAGTGCCCAAACCTACAACCTCTTCTGAGGTTATGCCTGCTGTGCAAGCAAGGAATCCACTGGCAGTCTGTCGTCCTCAGGCCTATCAAGGCAAAAAGGCATCAGTTAACCAGTCAGACCCAACCCCCAGATTCAATCTCCCAGACCTTCTGGAACAGACAGCAGACAATTAAATGTACCCAAAACCATGCAGGCCCCCACACTTATCACCAAAGCAGAGTCTCAGGTAACTCTGATGGTAGCAGGTAAGCCAATTTCATTTCTTATTAATATGAAAGCCACTTACTCTGCCCTTCCCAAAGTCCCTAAACCCTTAACTCACTCCTCAATCTCAATCATGAAGGTCAATAATTTCACAACTGCTCTTTTACTGCACCCACAAAGAAGCCACTTGTTCATCTACTCACTCCTTCCTCTGCTCCCACTTTTTCCACCAAACTCTGTCAATCCTGAAATCTAAAATACTAAAGTTCTTGTCTTTTCTGCCCACCAAAAACCAGTCACAGTTCAACTAAAAAATCCTACCCTCATACCATTCAAACCCCAATATCCTGTCCTTCTTGATGTCCTGCAAAGTATCAAACCTACAATTATTCATCTCTTACAAGTAAACCTTTAGCTCACTCCTGAACTTTAAATCTAAGTGTACTCCAAAAAAGTAATAATCCAAAATATATGTGCTAAATATCTGTCTATATACACTGCAAAATTAAACTTAACTGCATTTATACTGTTCAAATATTCTTAACTGGTTGCTGATTACTAATAAAAATATTTCCAAGAACGAGCTTGCATATTACAGACAACACTGCTTCCAGAAAAATCTTAAAAGCAGTAAGATCAGAAATGTGAAATAATAAAAACGTAGAAAAAACCACACCAAAAGAGTAAGAACTGTAAGTAAAATTGGTGAGCTTTATGTTTCTGCAGGTGTGTCTAATTAAATCATTAGCATGACAAGTTCATTTAAATTTTTTCAGGAGGTCTGTGAGTAAAGACTCATCAGACAACTTTATTAACTACAGGTAGTATTATATATGCTCAAGCTGTCATGAGAACAAGCACTAACATATACCTACACATTAACACTACTCATATACAAAAAGGACTTACAGATCATATCTTAGAGTACAAAGTCTAAGTGTTCTTTTAAGCTACAAAGCATGTTTGCTCATTTTTCTTTTTGCCTGTGACAGCTTCATCCTGTTTACCTGGAATGCTTAACTGGTGCATTCCTTAGGTTACAAGCATCGTTATGGGAACAGCACATCTCTACTGGTGAAACCATTATGTTCTTTGTTTCCAACATTTCCCCCTTTTTGTTTTAGTCAAGTTGACTGTGCCTGTCTTAGGTTGCTCTTCTCTTAAGAGTCTTACCTGTCATTGACTACCAGCCAAGCTCTTTGACTTGGGGAAATTACTGAAGTGCTTTTGTCACCACCAGATTATTCACCTGTCCCATAGATGCCACACTTTGCAATCTTCTAAAACACTGTCCAATACAGGTGAAAATTATGAGCAAAATTATGAATGTTATCAACCCTATTCCTAATGCTGACAAGAAATGTTGTGATTTCCACCAATTAAGTGGATTAAATTTTGTAATGTGTGAAATCATATCTGAAAAAACATCTTTATCATTTGTCACATGTATTTGATTGTGAGACAACTTCAATATTTTCCTTTGTAATTCAATTATTTCTAGAGAATTGTTACTCCTATGGTCTATTAAATGATTTTTAACTTCTCCCACTCTATATCTGAAAAATTATATGCAAGTAGAGTTATACAGAAATTACTTATTCCAGTCATGCCTCAATCCCCTTAACAGATTTAAATTATACAATTGAACTCCAATATGCAGCACAACTGATTCCAAGTCATTTACTTGATTACTTAACTGTTCAGCTATATGCACTTAACTATGTCACAAATCACTAGCATTTTTATGCCAATCATGAACATACTGTGTTTGTACTGTTTCATGCAAAGCTATGGCAGCAGTAGCAGCAGCTATAATTATTCCATGATAAGAAATTCAATAAATCATTTCATCTGTTTCAAGAATTCTTGTGCCATATGCAGTAGTAATTGACTTTCAGGAGATGATTGCCAAGTTTGTGTCATTCTCATGGGTATCTAAATGCCTCTTCTTCTTGCCATTGTTATTGTTTCTCCATCCTGTAACACACTTTCTGATAGACAAGTAAACAGGGTACACTTTTCATAAAACAATGAGTCATTCTTAAAAGTTATTTTACCAGTTATGAAAACAAATGGATCTCTAACACAGGCTTTAAAATGATACATTTGGTTAATTGTCAAATACTGTCCTGTATTATTTTTATTTCTCAACTATTCAAATGTAGGGGTAATTCCAAGAAATATTTTCCACACATTCTTCTGTATATTATGACTAAAAGTGTCTATTAGCCCAAGGGACTTGTATCCATTTTCCTTTGAATTTCCACACAATAGATTTATTAGTAAATATAGTTTGTTCATTCGTAGACCATGAAAAAAGATGTTGCATATTACTGATAACCTTTTATTGTTTTTTGTTTATATGTTTTTTGTTTTATTTATTTATTTATTTAATGTTACATTAAAAAAAATGAGGTCCCCATATAGCTCCCACCCCCTCACCCCACTCCTATCACATCAACAACCACTTTCATCATTATGGCACATTCATTACATTTCATGAATACATTTTGGAGTACTGCTGCACCACATGGATAGTGGTTTACATTGTAGTTTACACTCTCACCCAGCCCACCCAGTGGGCCATGCAAGGACCTACAATGCCCAGTAACTGTTCCTGTGGTACCACCCAGGACAACTCCAAGTCCTGAAAATGCCCCCACATCATATCTCTTCTTCCTTCTCCCTGCCATCAGCAGCTACCATGACCACTTTCTCCACATTAATGCTACATTTTCTTCCACTAACCACAATAGATCCAGAATAGAATATCAGTAAGTCCACTCTAATCCATAATCTATTCCTCCATCCTGTGGACCCTAGGATGGTTATGTTCACTCCACCTCTATATCGAGAGGGGCTCAGATTCCACATGGAGGATGGATGCAATTCTGCTTGCAGTTGTAGGCACTCTTGGCCCCCTGGTGTGGTGGTTGACCTTCTTTATGTTCTGGCTGGAGTAAGTTCATTAAACCAGAGAGTAGGAGAAGCAGGTTTGTTGAGGTTCAGGGCCTGGCTATCACATGGACAGTCCAGAGATTCAGGTCCCCTGAGCATACACCAACCCCCAGTGCCAACCACAGGTCTGGTAAAATTAACAGGAGAGGCTTGTGAACAGAGATCACATCTAAGTTCAATTCCATCACACTCAGGAACACAAACTCCAAAGTAGGGCCAACTGACATGGAACTGAACTCCATCCCATTTATCTATTTGTTCTTTTGCTGCTCGTGCTTTTGGTGTGAAGTTCATGATTACAATGTCCTGTAGACGGTTCCCTACATTAGTTTCCAAAGTCTTTATGGTCTTGGCTCTTATATTTAGGTCTTTGATCCATCTTGAGTTTATTTTTGTATAAGGCATGAGTTATGGATATCCAGTTCTCCAGGCACTATTTGTTGAAGAGGCCATTCTCTCCCAGTTGAGTGGGTTTGGTGACCTTGTAAAATATTATATGGTTGTATATATGAGGATCTATATCAGGATTCTCAATTCAGTTCCATTGTTCTGTGTGTCTATCCTTGTGCCAATACCATGCTGTTTTCACTACTGTAGCTTTGTAGTATGCTTTGAAGTAAGGTAGTGTGATTCCTCCCATTTCATTTTTCTTTTTCAATATGTCTTTGGCTATTCAGGGCCTCTTTCCTTTCCAAATAAATTTCACAGCTAGTTTTTCTAGTTCCTTAAATAATGCTGTGTTGATTTTTACTGGGATTGCTTTAAATGTGTAGATCAGTTTCAGTAGAATAGACTTCTTAATATTATTTAGTCTTCCTGTCCATGAACAGGGAATATTCTTCCATTTATTTAAGCCTTTTTTGATTTCCTTGAACAGTGTTGTGTAGTTTTCTGTGTACATATATTTTTACATCTTCAGTTAAATTTATTCCTAGGTATTTTTTTATTTACTATTGTAAATGGTATTTGTTTCTTGATTTCCTCCTGAGATTGCTCATTATTGGTGTACAGAAATGCTACTGATTTTTGTGCATTGACCTTATAACCTGAGACTTTGGTGAGCACATTTACAAGTTCTAGAAGCTTTTTTGGAGACTTCTCAGGGTTTTCTATGTAGAGAATCATGTCATGTGCAAATAATGAAATTTTGACTTCTTCCTTTCCAATTTGGATGCCTTTTATGTCTGGGTCTTGCCTCAGTGCTTGAGCAAGTACTTCTAAGACAATGTTAAATAGAAGGGGTGATAGTGGGCATCCTTGTCTTGTTCCTGATCTTAGACAGAAAGATTTTAGGATTTCACCATTGTAAATGATGTTAGCTGTGGTTTTTTCATATATACCCTTTATCATCTTCAGAAAATTTCCTCCTATTCTGATCTTTTGCAGTGTTTTTACAAATAAAGGGTGCCTTATTTTGTCTTATGCTTTTACTCCATCTATAGATATGATCATGTGATTTTTTTCCTTCAATCTATTTATATGGTGTATTACATTAATTGATTTTCTTATGTTGAATCATTCTTGCATATCAGGAATGAATCCCACTTGGTCATGGTGTATAATTTGTTCAATGTGTTGTTGAACATGGTTAGCAAGTATTTTGTTGAGGATTTTCATGTCTAAGTTCCTTAGAGAGATTGGTCTGTAATTTTCCTTTCTTGTGGTGTCTTTGTTTGGACTTTAGCATTAGGGTAATGTTGGCATCATAGAATGAGTTAGGCAATGTTTCTTTTGTTTCAATTTTTTGGAAGACTTTCAGCAAGATTGGTGCTAGTTCTTTCCAGAATGTTTTGTAGAATTCACCTTTGAAGCCATCTGGCCCAGGACTCTTCTTAGTTGGGAGGTTTTTAATGACTGATTCTATCTCTTTACTTGTGATTGGTTTGTTGAGATTGTTAATTTCTTCTTTCATCAATGTAGGCTGCTTGTGTGTTTCTAGGATTTTGTCCATTTTCTCTAAATTGTCCTTCTTGTTGGAATATAGTTTTTCAAAGGTCCTCTTATGATAGTCTTTATTTCTGTGGGGTCAGAGGTGATATCTCATTTCTCATTTCTTATTTTGTGTGTTTGCATCTTCTCTCTCTCTCTTTTTTTAATCTAGCTAAGGTTTTGTCAATTTTATTGATCTCAAAGAAGCTGCTCTTGTTTTTTTTATTTTTTTCAAGTGCTTTCTTATTTTCTATTTCATTTAGTTCTGCTCTGATCTTTGTTAACTCTTTCTTTCTTTTTCCTTTGGGGTTAGTTTGTTGTTTTTTTCCCCCTAATTCCTCCAAATATGCGGTTAGCTCTTCAATTTTAGCTCTTTCTTCTTTTTTTGATGTATGAATTTACGGCTATAAATTTCCCTATTTATAGGGAAAAGTAATGCTTTTGTTGCATCCCATAACATTTGATATGTTGTGTTATCATTTTCATTAGTTTCAAGGTAGTTATTGATTTCTTTTGAAATTTCCTCTTGACCACTATTTTTCTAAGAATGTGTTGTTTAATTTCCATATCTTGGTGTGAAATCTGGGCCTCTGGCCCTTGCAGATTTCCAGCTTCACTCCACTGTGGTCAGAGAAATTATTTTGCATGATTTTGATCTTTGTGAATTCATTGAAACATTCTCTGTGGCCTAGCATATGGTCTATCTTGGAGAATGATCATATGCACTTGAGGAAAATGTATATCCTGCTGTATTTGGGTGTAATATTCTATATATGCCTATTAGGTCCAGCTCCTCTAATATACTGTTCAAAGTTTTTGTTTCTTTATTGATTCTGTTTTTAGCTGTTCTGTCCAAAGTTGATAGTGGTGTATTAAAGTCCCCCGCTATGATTGTAGAGATATCTATTCCTTCACTTAGTTTTTCCAGTGCTTGCCTCACATGTTCAGAGGCACCTTTGTTAGGAGCAGAAATGTTTATGATTGTTCATTCTTCTTGAAAGATTATCCCTTTCACTAATATGTAGTGTCCATCTTTGTCTCTCACAATTGTTTTTAATTTAAAGTCTGTTTTGTCTGATATTAATATAGCTACTCCTGCCCTTATTTGGTTGTTTGATTATAAGATTGTTTTCCAGCCATTCACTTTCAACCTCCTTGAATTCCTGGATATAAGATGTGTTTCTTGTAGACAGCATATAGATGGGTCATATTTCTTTATTCAGTCTTCCAGTCTGAGTCTTTTGACAGATGAGTTTAGTCCATTGACATTGTGTTATTACTTTCAATGAATTATTTGTATTAGCCATATTTTCTTTGGGGTTGTGCTTGTCGTATTTTGCTTGATTTTCCTTTTCTGTTTTTGTCTTTTTAGTTACTCTTACACTCTCCTCCAACTCTGCCTCTCCTGTTTTTTTCTTTCTTCCTGCAGAACTCCCTTTAGTACTTCTTTAAGGGCAGGATTTTTGTTGGCATACTCTCCTAGTTTCTGTTCATCTGTGAATATTTTGAACTCTCCATCATTTCTTAATGCTAACTTAGCTGGATAGGCTATTCTTGGTTGGAATTTTTTTTTCTTTTAGTACCTTGACTATGTAATACCACTGTCTTCTTGCCTCCATGGTTTCAGATGAGAAATCAGCACTTAATCTTATGGAGCCTCCTTTGTATGTGATGGTTCTCTTTTCTCTTGCTGTTTTTAGAATTTTCTCTTTGTCTTGAGCATTGAATAATTGACAAGTATATGTCTTGGGGTAGGCCTATAGGGATTTATGCTGTTTGGGGTGTGTTGTGCTTCCTGGACATGTACATCCATCTCCCTCAGTAGATTTGGGAAGTTTTCAGCCATTATTTTCTCCAACACCTGTTCTGTCCGCTTTCCCTTCTCTTCTCCTTCTGGGATGCTTATATTGTGTATGTTTGTGCATTTTGAATTGTCATTCAAGTCCCTAAGTCTTAGCTGGATTTTTTCTATCTTTTTATTGATCGGTTCTACTATCTGTTTGATTTTAGATGTACTGTCTTCCACATCAACAATTCTCTCCTCTGCCTCTTCTAATCTGCTGTTATTTCCTGAGAGTGTATTTTTTATTTCATCAGGCCATGTTTTCCTGATTACTGGTTTGGTTTGTAGTTTTTTGTTGCTGTCTGGTCATCATTTTATCTTGACAGGTTTAATCGCTTCCTTAGCTTCTTTGTCTAGTCTTGGGGTTTAATTGATTGTTGTTTTTGAGTACATATTATGTCTTCACTTTGTCACTTTCTTCTTCTTACTCTATTTTCTTGTTGCTGGCTAAATTCACTTTGAAGGAAAATATTAGGGTCAGGGAAAACAAAATGAGTAAGAAAAGAAAGTGTATAATAGTAGTATTGATAGTAAATGTTAACAGAGGAACCATGTGAGACCTAGAAGAATGGACATTAGACTCATGCAAGCCTTGTAGAATTATAACAGTAAGTAAAGTAGAGTACCTATAATGAGACAGTCAACTGTCTCATTGGGGGGGGGGCGGGAATATAGTATGAATTAAAAGGCCAGTGTTTTCAGGAGAGAGGGAAAGAAAAAGAAAGACAATAATATAAGGAGTGAATAAAAGAGAGAAAGCAGACAAAGGTATTAGAAATAAAATTTTGGGGGCCAAAGAGAGGTGGAATATAATGGAAACAATAAATGATAGAGGATAGAAAGATGTAGAGGAAAGGGGATAGTGCTGGTGGCCAAAATCAGTATACACAGAAAAGAGGAAATGGAGGACGAGGAAACACAGCAAATGTGAAGCACTCCCTGTAACACCAATATAAAAATAAATAAATAAATAATTAAGAAGAGAAAAGAAGGAAAAAAGGGGGGCAGACAAAAAAAGCAGGATGCAAGCAAGAAAAAGAAAAAGAAAAACAGAAAAGAAAAGAAAAAAAAGGTTTTGGGGCTAAAGAGGAAGGAAAAGCCAGAAGACAAACCAATGACAACAACAATAAAACCCAAAGTTTCAAGCTAGGAATCCTCTTTGCAGTTAAATAAAACACTTAGGAATCTGACATTCCTCCTTTCTCCATTCCTCACTTCCATCTTTCCCAGAACAGCAGGAAAGCTGCATGAGAGGTCTGATAGGAGATTCAAGTAGGTCCTTGGTGAACCAACTCAACACAGAAGGCTGAGCCTCTTTATTTCCAGTGAGAGAGCATCTACTGGAAGCTTGGAAAGCATGTGCTATGGTCCCTCTCCCTTAGGTATGCTAGGGGAGAGCTAACTGATATTCTGACTCCTCCTTCTCCTAGACCAAGTTTCCTATCCCAGGGTGTTTAGGTAATTGGGCTTTTCAGCAGATTCGCCTCTCCTTTCTTCCAAGGTTCTCCCCAAGCCAGCTGGTATGCTCCTCCATGCTCAAGAAAAAAAAAAAAAAAAAGGGAGGGGGAACCAGAAATTGAACTTACTCATCTAGCCTCTCTGTATCTCCCACCAAATTTCTCACACTCACAGAGACAGTCCAAAAGTGGAGGGCTAGGGCAATCATGGACCTCAGGGAGTGCTGGATTTGGGAATGGAAGTCCAGGATATTGCAGACTCAAGGTATGTGGATCTGTAGAGCATGGGTTATGGGGGTTTAGTGGATATGGACCCCAGAACCACGCATCCAGGAAACAAGGGGCTTGGGAATGCCACCAAACAACCAACAGTTTTCAGGGAATGCCACAGCCACTAGCCCTAGGGGGAAGGATCCCACCCACAACTTTGACCTCCATATCAGAAACCCAAAATTCTATCTCTAGCAAGAACCACTTCTGTCACTGTCCTCCAAATTGACATACAGACACCACCTGCCCTGCAAGCCCCTGAAACAGCCCACTCTGGCAGGCCTCCAACCCCACCCAGCCACTTCTTTGCAGAAGAGATAAAGAGGTGCACTCACTCAGATGCCATCTTGCCCCACCTGTCCATTTAATTTTAATGGTAATTGTATGCTATAAGAAGTTTGCTTTGAAACAATTTCCAAAGTTGTTTTGGTAACTCAAATATGGAAGGTACATAAAATGTGTTATTTTCTTCATATTAAGGGATAAAAAGTAATTTTGTCCTAAGATAAAAGGACTGGTTATTAAGAAAGAATAAAATGCAGGACAAAACCTGAATGAACACAGGCAGTGCAGAAGGTGCACAGAAAAGAAATTTTTGGTTAAAGTTGAATAAGATCGGGAAACGGACTTGGCCCAGTGGTTAGGGCATCCATCTACCACATGGGAGGTCCGCGGTTCAAACCCCGGGCCTCCTTGACCCATGTGGAGCTGGCCCATTGCGCAGTGCTGATGAACGCAAGGAGTGCTGCGCCATGCAGGGATTTCCCCTGCGTAGGGGAGCCCCACACGCAAGGAGTGCACCCATAAGGAGAACTGCCCAGCTTGAAATAAAGTGCAGCCTGCCCAGGAATGGCGCCGCCCACACTTCCCGTGCCACTGACAAGAAGCAGACAAAGAAACAAGACGCAACAAATAGACACAGAGAACAGGCAACTGGGGGAGGGGGGAATTAAATAAATAAATAAATCTTAAAAAAAAAAGTTGAATAAGATTAATGGGTTTATATCAAATAATATACCAATGCAAAGTCAAAATTTTGTTCTTTTTCTGTTAAAGTAACAAAGTTTCTTAAATTGTTGGTCTGTTTTAGCAAAAGTTTATGAAGAGTTTTTCTCCTGACCAATCAGTGTACAAAAAGTATCTTTTATCAAAATAACTTATTGTACTTTAACCATATCATGTCCTTAGCTGTTTAAGAAAAACAAGTCATCACTTTTAAAGAAACATAATGTTCAAACCTGCTTTCTTAAAATCAAATCCTGAAAAGTAACTTTTATTTCAAATTATTGCAAAAGATTTGTTGTTTCACCTTAAAAGGCAAAGTAATAAAATAGTTTATTTCATTCGATATGTTAGAAGTTAAATGAAAATTGCTTAGAAAGTGATGTAAAATTAATTGGGATTCTTTAACTCTCTGTTAATTAAAGTTGTATAAGTAAAAAGTTCATACAAATATTTTAAAAATGTATAAAATTTCCAAAAATTTAACAATGTCCCAGCATAATATTAGATAAAATATAATGTTGTTAATCATGGCTTTAAGTATTATTAAAAGTGGCATGTATCACAGAAACAACCTCTCCACCTGGAAATCAAAAAGCAAATACTTTTGGGCATACTCATCTGATTTACACTGAAAGCTGCTACAGGACAGATGCTCTAACTCATACTTGCCTAATTCACATTGAAAGCTGTCATGAGGTGATATATAACAGTAAGCTATCATAAATTAAAGTAACACCACTGCTGTATGCAGCAACCCTAAATATTGTCAGTTTATTACAAAGATTAATATCTAGTTATCTCACTATCACTTTGTTTTCAAACTTGCTAAAGCTTTCTCTAGTACCTCCTTAAGCAAATCAAGTCACCCTGCATTCACCCTAATGTGAAAAAGCCAACAGTGGATTTTGCAATGCTTTCCCAAGATTGGGTATATAAGCTAATCATCTACCTGGTCTGGTGACAAAAATCTGACTGTATAAAAACCTATAGCTATTACCCCATTTTGTTATATTAATAATATTATGTTAACCAATAATTCCTTTTACAAAATTCAAAGAAGTATCAGGAACAATAGCATCTTATCTTAAAAACCTGAAATGGGCAAACAATTGAAACAAGATATTAAGTCCAAGCTGCACTGCCAAATTCTTTAATGTTGTTTGGTAGGATAATACGAAAACTACTACCTTCTGCTGTAATTGCTAAAGTACAATGTTTTCTCAAATTAATAAGAATTTTAATATTTGTTAAGATATTGAACACCCTTCATCCCTCATTTAGCACAAATATTAAAGCCATTGTGTGTTAACCTAGAAAAGTTGTTCATGGAAATAAGAGAACCTCCAGCAAGCTGCTTTTTATTTTTAAAAAAGCAGAGAAGGCATTGGCACAAGCTTAAGCAGGAAGGGGTGAACACTAACTAACCTTGTAAATTAAATATAGCCAGCACCAACTTTAGCTTTAAGTAAAGTTTGCAGCAGAGGCAACATTCTAAAGAAACACACATTGGGTTGTAATCACAATTGTAATAGGAACCAAATTTATAGCCCCTTAATTAAAAAAAAAGACAAGAACAATGAACTGTTGTAAACCACCCTCCGTGAAGAAATCTGTGGAACAACATCTGAAAAAATACCTACTGGCAGTAATGGGACTGTCATATCTGTCATACATATCTGTTATACAGTCATATCTGTCTAACATTCCTCTCAGGACTGTTAAGGCAAATACCCTCACAAAGATCCAGAGCCATACCACTGAAACCCAAGCAGCACTGTAGTAGCAGTAATGTGGAGAAAGTGACCACAGTAGCTGCCGAGGGTAGGGAGAGGGAAGAAGAGATATGATGTGGGGGCATTTTCAAGACTTGGAGTTGTCCTGGGTGGGACTGCAGGGACAGATGCTGGGTATTGTCCATCCTGCCATAGTCCACTGGGTGGACTGGGGGAGAGTGTAAACTACAATGTAAACCATTGCCCATGTGGTGCAGCAGTGCTCTAAAATGTATTCACCAAATGAAATTAATGTCCCACAATGATGAAAGAGGTTGTTGATGTGAGAGGAGTGGGGTGAGGGGGATGGGGGTATATGAGGACCTCATATTTTTTAAATGTAACATTAAAAAAAAATAAAGAGAAAGAAAAAGGGGCATCATGACTACTGAACCCTGTAGCAGCACTTCTAGCTGTGTTGCTTGCCAAGAGCTCATGAACATCACCCACAAATATTCATTGTGCTCACTCAACAAATGAACATCAGTCCCCTCCTGCTCTCAGAAAGAACCAGGTATGCTTTTACTATTACAAGCACTGCAACAAAACTCTTGCAACAAGCCAACTACTGTTTGCTGCCTAAAAATTTAAGTACCCTATATAAAATGCCAGCCACTCTACAGCCCAAAATGAAAAGTAATAATAATGCATTGTTGCCTATGAGTCAAACTACATGAACAGAAAAAAAATCTTTTTAGTCATACTATGCAGCCTTACTGGA
Organism: Dasypus novemcinctus; assembly: GCF_030445035.2. Taxonomy (NCBI): domain Eukaryota; kingdom Metazoa; phylum Chordata; class Mammalia; order Cingulata; family Dasypodidae; genus Dasypus; species Dasypus novemcinctus. The sequence goes on from NC_080703.1 coordinate 10,156,101, forward strand.
TGGGAATCTTAAGTCCATAAAAAACAAGTCACCCAAACATTTTTATGAAACCACAGTTTTAATAATCTGAAACCTCCTGTTTCCACTAAAACTCTATGTATGTCTATGTAGACTCTTCTTATACCTTAACTAATTTTTAATATCACTCGAACCTCACAGCACATGGACCATCAAATAAGTTATCTTAATAATCTAGCTACTGACACTATGTCCGATTGGTTTTCCTCATTATCTTAGCCCTGAATCTCATAGTTACTTCCCATATTCACCTCACTAATAACACTCCTTTTAATATCAGCAAGACCATACATTCTCCAAGGTACAATGCAGTTAATTCAACCAACAGTCTAAAGCATCACCCAGAATCATGTGATCAAGCTTTTCCTAATGCATGAAATTCAATACCAGCCATTAACCCCTAAAGCATCATTGCAATAACTCAACACAACCCCACTCCACCTCTCAACAGCAGGAAAGAGCCTGAGATAATAACTATGTAAATAAAACATGACTATACTCATTCCTCTCTTATTTTTCTACACTCTTAAAATCAATCCTTTTACCTGTTATAACACCATTACTGATAGTATTGCTGTTTTTCTTTTTAGTCCTTGTCTCTTACAGCTTCTCTCCTTATTCATACACTGAATCATGCAATCAACAACCCAGAAATATGTAAATGGCATATTTCTGCTGCTTGAGTGATAATATCAACCTCTGCTGAACCTGAAGCCACAGTCCACTGGACAGAATGAAAGGGAACTTTCCCCTGTCCCTTGGCAGCAGGAAGTAGCCAGATTGAGCCAACACTCTGAATCCCCAGTACCTATATACCCCAATACCCAGGTCCCCCAACAATAACAAAGAGTTAGGAATGTTAGAGATTCCCTTTCACTAGGTTTGCAACAATTCACAAGCTGTGACTCAGTTTCTCCTGACATGCATTGAGAAAAGACAAGCCCCTCCCCCTTAGCCTATATGTCTGAACCCTGGCACTTCTCCAAAGGTTAAACAAAAACCACATGGAAATGGGAGTAAAGGGAGATAGAGATCTTCACTCCCTGCAGATCAAAACAACACCTGCTTCTTTAGCATTCCAAGAAAACATAACTCCCTAAGTCCACTACCCTCTATCTATACAAGGGAAAATTTTTACCTTTAGGACTTCCTATTGGCCCCGACACCTCATTTGAACCCTCAGCCTCCTCCCACTGACTATCATTTCCCTGCCTAGGAATGTACTATATAAATTCAAATCCCCCCTTTCCAGAAGTGGGCTGAAGTCTATTCTTCAGATCCCCTCTGTTGGAAGAACTTCTTAATAAATTCCCTACCTGCAGTCATATCAGTCTCTATGTCCCAGTGAGCACTGTTTTTCTCCAACAGAAAAGTAAAACTTCCACTATTCACTGATGATATGATCCTATATCTAGAATTTCCTGAAAAATTGACAACAAATTTACCAGAACTAATAGACAAGATCAGTAAAGTAATGCATACAAGATTAATATGCAAAAACGAATCATGTTTCTATAGTACTATGTGCAATCTGAGGAGGAAATCAGAAAAAAAAATCCATTTATGATAGCAACTAAAACAATCAAATATTTAGGAATAAACTTAGCCAAAGAAATAAAGGACTTGTATTCAGTATTTACAAAATATTGCTAAAAGGAATTGATGACATAAAGGGAATGATATTCCAGTTTATGGATTGGAAGACAAATATCACTAAGATGTCAATTCTACCCAAATTGATTTACAGATTCAGCACAATCCCAATAAAAATCCTAACAGCCCTTTTTACAGAAGTGAAAAAAACAATTATCAAATTTACCTGGAAGGATTAGAGTCCCTGAATAACCAAAAATATCTTAAAAAAGAACAAAGTTGGAGAAATCTCAGTTCCAGACTTTAGGAATTTAAAACATATTACCTAACTACAGTGGTAAAAACATCATGTTACTGGCATAAAGACAGACACATTGACCAATAGAAGTGATTTGAGAACTCTGAAATAGTCCCTCACATCTACAGTCAAATGACTTTTGACATAGCAGTCAAGACCTCCCAGCAGGGCCAAAATAGGCTATTCAGCAAATGGTGCTGGGAGAACTGTATATCAATATTCAAAAGAAAGAAAGAAGACCCCTATCTCAGATCATATACAAAAATTAACTCAAAATTGATCAAGGATCTAAATATAAAAATGACAACCAAAACTCATAGAAGAAAATATAGGAAAACATATTCAAGATCTTATGGTAAGTTGTAGTTTCTTAAACCTTTCACCCAAAACATGAACAACAAAAGAAAAAATAGATAAATAGGACCCTCTCAAAATTCAACATTTTTGCATCTCAAATGACTTTGTCAAAAGAGTGAAAATACAGCCAACACAATGTGAGAAAATATTTGGTAATCATATATCTGATAAGTGTTTAATATCTATAATATACAAATAGATCATAAAACTCAACAATAAAAAGACAAACTACCCAATTGAAAAATGGGCAAAAGATTTGAAAAGACAATTGTCCAAAGAAGAAATACAGATGGTGAAACACATGAAAAAATGTTCATCACTAGCAATTAGTGAAATGCAAATCAAAACTGCAAGGAGATATCAGTGCACACCTATTAGACTGGCCACCATCAAAAAGTCAGAAAATTGTAAATGTTTGAGACTATTTGGATAGATAGGAATGCTTATTCACTATTGGTGGGGATGTAGAATGGTGCAGGCACCGTGGAGGGCTTTTTGGCAGTTCCTAAGGAAGTTGAATGTAGAATTGCCATGTGACCGAGCAATACAATTATTTGATATATACACAGAAGAACTGAAAGCAGAGACACAAACAGACATCTGCACACCGATGTTCATAGCAGCATTATTCACAATAGCTAAAGGTTGGAAACGATCCAAGTGTCCATCAACTGATGAATGAAAAATTGTGATGTATGCACATGATGTAATATTATGCAGCAGTTATAAGAAATGAAGTTATGAAGCATATGACAACATGGATGAACCTGGAAGACATTATGCTGAGTGAAGCAATCCAGACACAAAGAGACAAATATTGTATGATTGTGCTATTATGAACTAAATATACTGTGTAAACTCATGGAGTTGACAATTAGAATATAGATCACCAGAAAATAAAAGGAAGATAGAGAATAGAAAGCTGAGGGTTATTGTGTACAGGGAATTCTTTAAAAGGTTGTCTGTAAATCTTTGGAAATGAATGGAAATGATTAAAGCAAATCATGGTGTTTGTAATTATCAGTGCTATTGTATGGGTATGACTGGTTGAACAGGAAAGTCTAAGGTCATGTATTTTACTAGAAGGAAAGCTAAAAACTATAACATGGAACACTATAAGATAGTGAAAAATTTGTGTACCTAATGGAATACACAAATATGGGTGATATTGCATATATAAGAAAATTTTTACAAAATATAAATACAAATGAACTAGAGAGAAGGAAAGGAATAGCAGCTATGTATGCCAGGTGGGGCATAGAGAGATTGAGTTGTAATGAGATTTATTGGTTTGTTTTTTTAATTATTATTACTGAAATAATGAAAGTGCTCTGGGAGTGACTGGGGTGATAAATGCACAAAGATGTGATAAAACTGAACATCATTAATTGTATTCTTTAGATAGATTTATGGTTTATTAATGTGTATCAATAAAATTGAAAAAAACTTGCTTAAGGAAAAGCATACAAATGTACAAAATCAATTAGAGACACATGAAATAGCAACTATGTATGGCAGGGGAAATTTCAAGATATTGAAAGGTGACTATTGAGGGGTATGGTTTTTTTGTTTTCTGTTTTTTTTTTATTATTGCTATTACTATTAGAATAATGAAAATACTTTAATAACAACTGAAATGATGAATACACAAATATGTGATTATACCAAATACAACTGTGGATAGATTGTATACTTTATTAATATATATCAGCAAAATGGATTAAAAATTTTTAAGTGAGATGATTCTTTTAAACAATAAGGGACATGATAAAGCCAACATAAAATACAGGAAAATATTGTAATAAGACACAGGCTATCTGCTTTCTAGGCAAATACTTAAAAAGTAAATATACCTATTTTTTTTGTTTTTTAATTTAATTTAATTTTAATTTAGTTTTATTGTCTTTTTTTACAGAAAAGTATATCACATAAAATGTGACATTATAAAACATAAGAGGTTTCCATATATCCAACTCCCCACCCCACCCCCACTCCTCCCATATCAACATCCCCTTTCATTAGTAAGGCAATTCATTGCATTTGGTGAATACATCCTGGAGCACTGCCACACCACATGGACAAGAGTTTACATTGTATTTCACACTCCGCCAGTCCATCCAGTGGATTATGGCAGGATATACAAAGTCCTGCCTCTGTCCCTTCAGTATCATTCAGGACAATTCCAAGTCCTGAAAATGCCCCATATTATACCTCTTCCTCCCTTTTCATGTCCTCAGCAACTCCCATGGCCACCATCTCCACATCAATGATACAATTTCTTCCATTGCTAGAGTCACAACATTTCTATAGTAGAATACCAGCAAGTCCACTCCAATCCATACTATATTCCTCCATCCTGTGGGCCCTGGGATGGCAATGTCCACTCCACCTCTAAATTAAGGGCCTTAGATCCCATGTGGCTGATGGATATGATTCTCCTGCTTGCAGTTGTAAGCACTTTCAATTCCCTGGTGTGGCGGTTGCCCATTCTTACCTCCCATCAGCCAACCTGGGTAAGTCCAATGACCCAGAGAGTAGGTGATGCAACTCTGGTGAGACTCTTGACCCAGCTGGCACATGAACAGTCCAGAGATTCAAGAATCCTGGGCATACATAAACCGCAGCAGCAATCACAGCTTCGGTAAAAGTGACAGAAGTATAGAGAGGTCGTAATCAGGAGCACAAATTCCAAAGTAAGCCCCACTCGCAAGGCACTGAGCTCCAGGGCCATCTGTCATAACCATAGAACCTGTGTGTCTAAGGAGCCCTCAGGAACACCAGTACCTGGGGTTGTATCTACTTTGGCTATCTTTGGGGTCCTGCTGAGATGTGCATAAGCATAAATGTATCTTTTTACAATCTCTTACTAAGAAAAGACCAATAATCCCAGTTAATATTGAAATCCTAGTTTAACATGACTATAAAACATTTTTTAAAAATCTTATAGGAAAACCTAATAAATCTTACCCAGATTTGACCATGAAAAATAAAATTCCTTTTCTGCAAATCATTGACAACTTTCCATATCCCTTTGGGTTTTACCAAACATTTTTCTCTTTCCCCTATCCTCCCCAAAATGGCTCCCTCTTCTCTCTGTTCCTTGTGTCTGCTTGTTGTCTGCTTGTCTTCTATTAGGAGGCAATGAGAACTGAACCTGGGAAGTCAGATGCCCAAATGCTTGAGCCACATCCACTCCCCCATTTTTTTATTTTTAATTCTGTAATAACTTTTTATCTTTAGTGCACAACTATTCATACAATGTTTTTCAAAATTCAACTTATCATGAATGCTCCACTTTTCTATATTCATCCCTGGACTATTTTTAATGTTTAAAACATACTTGTCTTTTTTGGAAAGGGGACTGGTATTGAAACCTCCTAATGTTTATGGGCATTTTTAGTAAAATATAAAAAATAAAATTCAAATAAGTAAATAATATTTGCAGACCACTTTCTATGTGTATGTAAAATTAGAAAGATCTAGATAGATGGACAAATATACACAGTAATTTTATAATTCAGAAATGGATATGATCATGATATCAATAAGTAAAAAATAGTCATTCACAAATATAATAATTTTGTTTTTATTTACTTAATAAATATTTATATATCTAAAATATGTGTTTTATTAAGTTGTAATTGTAGGTGAAATTTGAAAAAGAAGAGAATATAAAAATTTGAGTATCAAAATATTTTAAAATTTTTGGATTTTTTAGTATTCACATTAACAGAAAATAGAATTATTTTCTTATATTTTCCTTTATTTTTGTCTCATGTATTCAATATTTAATTATATTATTTAGCACTTCAGAACACTGTCAAAAAACAAGTTTGGCAGATAGTTATGGGTGTTTTGAAGAAATATTCTTTAAAGTCTTTCATTAGTTGCTACATTACCTACTGCATTCCTCTTGAACTTAATGCACACCTGTCATTTTAAAATAGTATTAATTTGAAATTTTTATTAACTTTTATTTTTTCCTTAAGATAATAACATATTTATTTTTGTTACATTTTTCTGAAAAATTCATATTATGTGTATTATTATATATGATTATTATTTTTATATTCAATGTGGTATATTATGAAAGTTTCTGTGCATCAGCTTGAAAATCAATAGGAATGGTCTTTTTTAAATGTTGCACTTCTTATCAAAAGAAAAAATTAAATGTAGAATAAAGATTTAAATATTTATAATGAGTATCTGCAATCCATTATTCTAGCTTACATTATAAAATGAAGATTTTGATATAAAAATTTTAAGTATTTATTTATTCCTTCTTTCCATTTATTCAATCATAATGGTTTCTTTACCTATATATATATTTAATTTTCTTTGTATTTAATATTAAGTTGTAAACATCATTATTTTTCACTCTTAAACACATCAGGGTGCCTGTCATTAATTGAAGTCAATTATTTGATTATGGTTCTTGTGGTTTAAGGCAAATTTTACAACCAAATGCATGCATTTTTAAATTCTTTTGTTTCATTTAAATGACAAAAAATCACTGGAACCCAAATCTCTATCAAATAGTGCATTTTACAAACATTTCAGTGAGTTTTTTCTCTCCATTCTGGGTAATCCTCAAAAAAAAAAATTCTTCCTTATACAGAAGCATGATTTAATCCATGATTTATTTATTTTACACTTGTTTAATTTTTCCTGCAGTAAAACTTTACATAAATTACATCATGCTACAGTCACTCTTTGGTGCAAGGTGCTTTTTTAAAAATCTAAATAGTTTTGAAATACATCCATAATATTGGGCATGTCAGTTATCTATCACTTTTTTTAAAATTTGTACTATTTTGTTGTAGAAGTAAACTACAAATTAGTTTTCAGTTTTTCTTAGATGCATACCTGTACCATTTCCATATTTTTGTTAATATGAATGAAGCTAATATAAAAATTCTTGTACAGTTTTTCTTTGGATTCATTCTTCCAGTAATCTTGAGTACATAATGAAAATTTGACTTACTGGTTCATCTTAGTTTTATGAGACACTGCACAATTTTTTTTGTGAATTATGGTAGGATCTTGAAAACCATCAAAATGCATGAGATGTTATGTTGAGCAATATCATCACCATCATTTTGTGTGTGATTATTTATTTTACAAATTCTGGAGTTTTAATTTGCATGACATTATGGTTTCATTACATTTCCAGTGAAAATATACCAGGATGGAACACATATTGAGCCATAAAACAAGTATGTATGATTTAAAAAAGATTTATGTTTGCATGTGTTCTCTGACCACAATAGAATTAAATTAGACATCAAAAACAACAAAATATTTGGAAATTTAATAACATAAATTTACCAAATTTGTGAGTAAAAGATAAATCAGAAGGAATATTTGAGAAATACCTAAACATTTTCATGGAATGATAGAAAAATAAAATATATCAAAAGAGGTGCAATAAAAACAAGAAAATCCCTAGAGATTTGCTTACATTTGTTAGTGGTTATTCTTAGGAGAAAAAGGAGAATGGACTAAAAGCAAAGACCTATAATTACCTCTGATAAATCCAGGAAAAGAAGAGCAAAGTGAACCTCCATTAAGTGTAAAAAAGAAGAAAATAATGAAGAAGTAATAATAAAGGAATGAGTACAAATCAATATTATCTAAAAGAAAGAAACAATAGAAAAAGTGACAAAAGCTAAAGATTTTCTTTGAAATGTTCAACCAAGCGTATTACTTTCTTCTTTGATCAATCAAGATTAGAGAATGGTCTCTAGTTTTCTTGTCTTTGGCATCTTCATGTGGTTTTGGTATTAGGTTGATTTTGGCATCCTAGAATGAGTTAGGTTATTTTCCCTCCACTTCATTTTTTGCAAGAGTTTAAGCAGGATTTGTATTAGTGGTTTTTAGAATAATGTAGAATTCACCCAAGAAGATGCCTGGTCCTGGACTTTTCTTATTTTGGAGGTTTTTGATGGCTAATGCAATTTCATTACTAGTGATTCATCTGAGTTTATCAATTTCTTCATTTATCAGTATATATTACTTTGCATTTCAAGAAGTGTGTCTATTCCATCTAAATTATTCATCTTATTGACATATATTTTTCAATGTATTCTATTATGATACCCATTATTTCTGTGGTGATATCCCTTCTCACATTTTATATTTTAATTATTTACATCTTGTTTCTTTTTTTTCTTTGTTATTCTAGCTAAGGGTTTTTCAATTTATTAATCTTTTCAAAGAAACAGCTTTTGTATTTGTAAATTTTTCTTGTGCTTTTTATTCTCATTTTAATTTAGATCTACTCTAATCTTTTCATATCCTTCTTTCTGCTTGTTTTGGGATTCATTTTTTGTTCTTTTTCTAGTTCCTTGAAATGTGCATTTAGGCTTTTGATTTCAGCTCTTCTTTTTAATAATGATATTCATGGCTATAAATTCCACTCAGTACTGCTTTACCTGCATCCCATGGGTTTTGATATGCTGTGTTCTCATTTTCATTCATTTGAAGGTAGTTTTATATTTATCTTGCAATTTCTCTTGACCCACTATAGTTTAAGATTGTGTGGTTTATCTTCCATATCTCTGTGCCTATTCTGGTTTGCTGTCCTTTACTAATTCCCAAGTTCATTCCAATATGGTCATGGAAAATACATTGTATTATTTCAATCTTTCTAAATTCACAGAATTGTTCTGTGACCTACCATGTGGTCTAACCTGGAGAATGATCCCTTTACATTCAAGAATAATGTATATCCCACTCTATTTTGGTGTATTATCTGTATTTATCTATTAGATCCTCTAACATATTATTCAGGCTCTCTTTCTTTTAATTGAGCCTCTGTTGAGATGTTCTGTCTAATAGTGATAATGGTGTCTTAAAGTTCCTCTCTATAATTATAGAGGCATCTATTTCTCTCATTAGTATTTCAATTGTTTGCCTTGTATATTTTGGGGCATGATGTTTAGGTGCATAAACATTTATGATTGCTATTTCTTCTGGATAGATTATCCCTTTTCCTAAAATACAGTGCCCTGCTTTGTCTTTCATAGTATTTTTGCATTTAAAGTCTATTTTTACAGTATTATTATAGTTCTTTCCACCCTTTTTTTGGTTATTGTTTTCCAACCTTTCACTTGCAACCTCCTTGCATCTCTGGATCTAAGATGATTGTCTTTTAGACAGCATATAGGTATGTCATATTTCCATTTCCATTCTGCCAGTCTGTTTCTTTTGATTGCAGATTTTAAGTCATTAAAATTCAATGTTATTATTGTCAAGGCAGTTCTTACATTAGCCTTTTTTATTTAGTTTACATATGTCATATCTGTTTTTCTTTCTGTTTTTATTATTTTAGTTGTTCTTACTAATAATTTTCCTTTCTACACTCTTCTCCAATCCTCTTTCTCCTGGCTTTTTCTTTCAACCTGCAGAACTCCTTCATGACTTAGATGTTAACATCCACAACAAAATATTTGATAATTGTATTCAACAACACATCATTGAATTATACACCATGATAATGAAGTGGGATTTAACCCTGGTATACAGGGATGCTACTACATAGGAAAATCCATCAATGTAATATGCCACATTAAGAAATCAAAAGAAAACAAAAATCACATGATGATGAATATTGATGCAGAAAAGGGATTAGACAAGATACAGCAATCTATTTTGATGAAAACACTTTAAAATATAGGAATAGAAGGAAACTTCTTCAACATGATGAAGGGTATATATACATAAAAACCCAACAGATAACATCGTATTCAATGGTGGAATGCTAAAGGCTCTTCCTCTAAGATCTGGAACAAAAGAAGGATGTCTGCAGTCACTGCTCTTATTTAGTATTGCATTAGAAGTATTTGCTTGAGCACTTAGGCAAGAATAAGAAATAAAAAGCATCCAAGTTGGAAAGAAAGAAGTAAAAATTTCACTACTTGCAAATGACATGATCCTTTACATAGTAAGTCCTTAAAAACCTACAACAAAACTTCTAGAGCTGATAATCAAATTCAGGAATGTGGCAGGATATATGGTTAAAAGAAGAAATCAAGAAAAAATTCCATTGACAATAGCAACTAAAATAATCAAATATCTAGGAAAAAAACTTAACTAAAGATGCAAAGGACTTGTACAGAGAAAACTACACAACGTCATCAAAGGAAGTCAGAGAAGACCTAAATAAATGGAAGAATATTCCATGTTCATGGTTTGGGAGACTAAACATCATTAAGATGACTGTCTTATCCAAATTGATTTACAGATTTAACACAATCCCCATAAAAATCACAACAGTATTTTTTACTGAATTGGAAAAGACAATTATGAAATTTATCTGGAAGAACAAGGGGCCCTGAAAAAATCATATTGAGAAAGAAAAAGGATATTGGAGGAATCATGTTACCTGACTTTAAAGCATACTCCAAAGCTATAGTGGTCAAAACTACGTGATATTTGCCAAATAATAGATATACTGATCATTCAAACTAAACTGAGAGTTCTGATATAGATCTTACATACACAGTTAACTGATATTTGAGAAGGCCAACAAGCCCTGTTAACTGTGCCAGAATAGTGTCTTCAACAAATCGTGATTGGAGAACTGGACATCCATATCCAAAGAATTAGAGAGGATCACCATCTCACTCCTTATATAAAAATTAACTCAAGATGGATTAAAGACCTAAATATATGAGCCAAGACCATAAAACTCCAAGAAGATAATGTAGGGAAGCATCTATAATTTTTGGTAGTAGGAAATGGTTCCATAAACTTGACATTCAGATTGCAAGCAATGAAAGAAAAAAAGATAAATACGACTTCCTCAAAATTAAAAACTTTTGTGCTACAAAGGGGTTTGTTGAAAGAGTGAAAAGGCAGCCTACTCAATGGGAAAATACTTAAGAACTACATATCTGATAAGGACCTAATATATAGCATATATAAAGAAAACCTACATTTGAAGAATAAAACGATGAGCATCCTATGTTAAAAACAGGCAAGAGATTTTAATAGTTTTCTCAAGAGGAAATACAGATGGCTGCAAAACACATGAAAAGATGCTCAACATCACCATAGGAAATGCAAATCAAAAATACAATGTGATATCATCTTACACCTATTAAAGTCAGCTATTAAAAACACAGAGAACCACAAGTGATGGGAGTATGTAAAGGAAAGTGAGCCTTCATCTACTGCTTTTGGGAATGCAGGAAGGTGCAGTCATTGTGGAAGACAGTTTGGTGGTTCCACAGAAGCTAACTATAAAATTACCATACAATCCAGCAATCATACTCCTGGGAATATACCCAGAAGAATTGAAGGCAGGGACATGACCAGATATATGCACAACAATGTTCATAGTGGCATCATTCATTACTGCCAAAACTTGGAAGCAATCTAAGGGTCTATCAACAGATGAATGGATAAGCAAAATGTGTTATATACATATAACAGAATATTAGTCAGCTGTAAGAAGGAATGTAATATTGACACATGTGACAACTTGAGGACTTATTTTGAGTGAAGTAAGTCAGTCACTAAAGGGCAAAATATTTCATGACCTCACTGATATGACCTAAGAAGATTCACAGTGATAGACTCTGGAAGATAGGTTATCAGGAGACCAGGAGTAGAGGGTGGTGAGCTGATGCTCATATAAGCAAAATGCATGATAAGTTGGAAGGGGGTGATTTGGCAGTGGATGGGGTGGTACAGGGATGTGAGTAGGGTTGACAGTGCATTTGTGGGTCGCAGGGTAGGGCTTTAGGTTAGACTATCCATGGAACTCAGGGGGAGGGCTAGAGGAAGGAAGAGGTAAACTTGGGATTTCTAGGTGTGTGGTTAAAACCACAATGGTGGCAATGTTCTTTTGGCAAATATGGAAAGGGATGGTCACTGATGATGTCAGTTGTAGGGGAAATGTGAGGAAAGCCATGCTTCTGTGGAATATGAATGTGTTCACCTTGTCCTAGAGTGTCATCTCAGAGGATGGAGACCCATACAATAAACAAGAAAACATTAAACTCCCTGCTTCTCCACAAAAAAGAGAATGGAACAAATTACTACTGCCGCTAATTAAATATAGGCTATTCTTAAAAGACAGACAACAGGAAAATATACTTTGCTACTTGGCAGGTCTTTTCTAGAAAAGGAATATATAGAAACAATTAACAAAAATAATTGCTAATGATAAAAGTTGAGTTTCAAATTAATTAAATGTGCCCCCCAGAACAAAAGAGGCAGTGATCTCTTTTATTATAGAATTAGACAAAGAGAGGAGGCACCAGGAATGCTATATGCAGTTCACCTGCAAACTGGGGTCTGCAAAGAGGGCATCAGAGGAGGGGGAGAAGGGTGATCTCATAGTTGCTGTTTATGCCACCATAACTGTGCTCCTTAAAAATGCCTCAGGCTTCTCCATCCAGCATAAGTTTTATTAGGTGGAGAAGAAAAACAGGAGCTTGTTAGGGAGCAAGAAACAGGAAATTGTTAGGGAGTGGAAAACAGGAACTTACTTTGCGACTAAAGACACTTTTCATGAAAAGGTAACAATGGACAGCTCCATGCAAAAAAATTATGGAAGTGAGAAATTATAGTTATAACTAAAATATCACTTGTTAGCTTTCTAAAAATTAAAGTTCTAGTGTAACATGTATCACATGACTGTTTTTTGTCTCTTTCAATTTTAATAAATGTGAATTACTTTGTTAATATATAATGAAATACATGTATTTGGAATGTCTGCATCACTCTGTGAACCAATATTTTCCAGTTGAAACTGCAAGATACCATGAAATCATGCATGAGTAAGAGATATACTCAAAATGTTTTAATGGATCATGAATTCAAATCTTACAGAGTATGAAAAGTTATTTCTCTGATGTGAGATTAAAAATTGCAAGACTTCTTAAAAAAACTACCAATTGTTGGCATTTGCTGTAGAATCAGAAGAATATGACAATTTTCTGAAAGTGATATGAGTTATTTTGTAACTATATATTTGTGTGAGATCATATTTTCTTCATACTCTTCAACCAAGATAGTATTGCAAAAGTTTGAATGAAAAAGCCAATATGAGACTCCAGTAAGGTTCTATTAATTCAGAAATTAAAGAGAGTGTGAAAATGTAAAGGGGGATTTCTGCTTCTATGGATTTGATTTCTAATCACTCAATCGCCAAACTTCAGCCTGACTTTTATAACTGTGGTGATAAACTGTAAAGGTACATAGAGGCATCTATTTTTGAACCTTCAACTCAAAGCTTTTCCAGAGTTTCTTAGCCTCTTATACTATACTTCTCTCCATATTGCCAGTCATCAGTAAAAAAATGCAGAGCAATGAGTTGATTCCTTCCTTAAGAAAGTCTTCTGAGGGGAAATAATTTAAATTCTGAAGGGAACCCAGCTTTAATGATCATATCCAAAGTGTGAAGATCTGTTCAAAACACATTTGGTGAATGAGTTCCATTCCATGCCACAACCACTTTTTAATTTTTGTTTTTTACATATTTTCCTTTTAAATTCAATTCTAGAGTATTTCATTTTCTTAAATTTAGTAGCTGGTTAAAATTGATTTTTTCAGTAATTTTTAATCTGCATGTGATTTTCCTTAATGCCATAATGTTAGTACTCAAACTTTAGAAAACATATGTTTTAGGTTTAACAAGATATTGTATATTTTCTATATAAAAAAAGACATTTATATTCTGATATAAAATTGAAAATATATTCATTTGTTGTGAATTGAGATACTTTAATGAGCAATTCATTTGTTAAGTTTAACAACAACAAAAAATTACTAATTTTATTTCAAAGAAACACCACTATCTCAAGGGTATAGAGAAGGAATTCTTACCAAGCACAATTTGAAGGAAAGCTTGTTCTCTTGAGATTGAGATTGACAGTTAGCCATGTCTCATGGGAGGTATGACCCATAAGTGTCCTTACAAAAGAAAAAAAAAACATGTATATAAAGAATCCAGAGCAGAATAGATGTTAAAAGTGCATCTACCTGATAAGGGAGTCTATGAATTGTATCAGTGAAGGAAGAGGCAGGATAATGGATATTATGGATCTTCTAAATACTACAAAGATATATTTATGTTATGGAAGATAATCTCTCACTTTTCAGGTATATTTGCATATTATATTTGAATTTCTTTTATATTATCAATGAATAATTCTCTGTCACAACATTGTTATGCCTCAAGAATTACTTCTTCGCATATGGCACAATTTTGCTTATAAGGTAGGCGGATTTTTCACATTCAATTGTTCACTTTGTCATTTTTTACTATAGTACCTTAAAATCTGTCTGTGATTACACAGTTTGACTCAAAATATTGGAATTATATTAATACCAAAATCCCCTGAAATTGAAGTATTAGAAGCAAAAAGAATTAGGTATTTTTAGAGCTAGATTCTAAATGAGAGCTAAGAAATTTACAGGCCAAAAAAAAAAAAACGTTATGATGGTATTTCATGTAAATCTATCAAAGTAAATAAAAATCAATATTAAAATATCAATGGATGTAAAGATTTCCAGTGTAGTTTTTACAAAGAGCAATTTCTGATATTTATATGCTGGATATTAGGAAGCAGCCATGCTCTATGTTGATCATTTTAATGCATTACTACATATCATCTTTTTAAAAATAGATAAGGAATTAACAATCCCACTCATTATGTTATTGTCCACATTTTTAAATTGTAAAGTAAATGCTTCCTAAAGATCCCTGAGATAATAAGGCACAGAGGAAAATCCTTAAACTGTCTGTGTGTCAATAACTATTCATTTGACCATTCATTTTGAAGGAGAAGATGTGCAGTAAATTTAGCATAATTAAACAAGAATTTCTATAGACTGAGGGAAAAGATACAATCTGAAGAGATGGAAGATAGGAAGGAGTGTTTAATGATCAAGGGCAAATGCATGATTCTGATAAAGCAAATATTTAAAAATAATTTAAGAAACAAGATGTACATATGGGTTAATTTGGTAACATGTAACATAGGCCATTTGCATTTACCATAACCACTGAGTGTTTTCATAGTTAATACGTTACCCTCTTAACATAATTTCCATATATTAGAAATTGAGAATATTAGAAGAAACCACATATTATAGAAATGATATTACAGAAAACAATTTGCTTAAAATACTTTTCAATAAACTAGGAATTCTTCTGGATAAAAACAATGTAAGAAATACATATTCAATACTATATATAAAAATAGCCGCAAAAATGGAAAAATATTTTTGTAAAGACAAGGGATTTTATATAAAGAAAATATTAATAAAACACAGATTCTAAACGCATATAATTCCTTAATTCCAGCTCTCTGACAAATGAAAATTAAATAGTATTAAAATTCTACTTCAACATAACTAGTTTTAGCAATCAAATATAATGTTGAAATAAGATTTCTTTATGATTTGAACTGCTTCAAGACAAGTCCAATTTAATACATTTATAGCTAGCATAATTATTTATGAATGAGGAGATTTCTGCAACCTAAAATAGCATATAGAAAAGAGATTTGGCCAGAATGTGAACCTTCACTAAATATTTGAATTCATGCTGGATGGTAAAAGGATGCTGTATGTAGGAGTATTGTCAGCTGGAATGCTTTTCTTAGATTCTGTGTGTAGGTGAGAAAGTTAACTAGAGTGAAAAAGAAGAAACTTGAGATGCACACTCCCATCTAAACCAAATATAATTTTATGCACATTGTCACAAAGAAGAGTTGAAAAAATCCATCTGCATTTCCTATAAAGCACCTAAAATTAAAGAATGTCCAAGAACGATCATTTGTTTTATTTGGAATAAAATCTCAGATGATCCTCAGAACTATTTATTATCTTTGTTATAGAAACAATTTCTAGGTCATATTGCCATTGCTGGGGAGATAAAGACATTTTTCCTGTTCCCTGATACATGAAGAGATTCAGTAACAGCTTGTAGTGGTAGAATCCTCTGGTCCATGTAGAATCTTTCTTACAGGTCATGTCTGCTTTAATATTTGATATTGTAGAAAATAAGAATATAATCACTGGGTTTTTCAGACTTAGTTTTAGGTATATTTTAAGAAATACTGTAAATGTGCCTCAATGATTGAAAGATTGTTCAACTTTAAATCTTATAGGAAATATTTATATTTGCTTAGATTCTATTATATCTTGATAGTCACAGTTACTATAACTCAGCAGATTTGGGGTTGAAAATGAAAAAAGAAATTTGTGCATTTATTGATTTTTAAAGACTGCCATTTCTTGATTTCCTGTATCTTGATTCCTAGAAGACTTACTGTGATGCCAGTATTTGCTTATTATTGCTGATACTGTGGATTGGCTTCATTTTGCTCTTTAGTGTTGTCTTATAATTTTATACTTTGCCTCCCAGGTTGACTGCAGCATATAAAGTGCACATGAGCAACCTCACCATCTTCACAGAATTCGTCCTCATGGATATCTCAAGCTCCCGGGAGCTACAAGTTGTACAAGGTCTGCTATTTTTAGTGATTTATCTGGGAGCATTGACTGTGAATCTTGTAACTGTTACTGTTATTGTGACTGACCCTCATCTACACTCTCAAATGTATTTCTTTATAGGAAATTTATCCCTCATAGATATTTGCTGCATTTCAGTTACTGTTCCCAAATTCATTGTGAATTCTCTGACAGGCAGTAAACTGATTTCTCTCCCAGCCTGCGCTGCTCAGATTTTCCTATTTCTTCTCTTTGGATCCACAGAGTTGGCCTTCCTGGTGGTGATGTCCTATGATCGCTATGTTGCCATTTGCCACCCTCTGCACTATGGACTCACCATCACCCCACGTCTGTGCACACAGGCATCTGGTGGTTCATGGGCAAGTGGGTTGGTGTATTCTTCTATCCACACAGGCACCATGTTCAGGCTTCCCTTCACAGAGACCAATGTGATCCATCAATATTTCTGTGATATACCTCAAATTTTGAGGATCTCATCCTCAGAAGTTCAGTTTTCTGAGTTTGTCATCCTAACTGTAGGTGTGGCTCTGGGCTTATTATGTTCTGCTTTATTGTTTATATCATACATTAATATATTTACAATGGTGCTTGGCATGCATTCCATGGAAGCCCGTAATAAAGCCTTATCCACCTGCACACCACAGTTGGCAGTTCTACTTATATTTACAATTTCTGGAATGGCTGCTGCCTTAGGTCCCATTTCAGAGAAAGCATCTCTTAGCAACCTGCTCACAGGCATGTTCTACACCATGGTGCCCCCAGTTATAAACCCCCTCACTTATAGTCTACGGAACAGAGAGATTAACATTGCTCTAGGCAGAATGTTCCACAGATATTTTGAGTTACGAAGGAGGGCTTTCTTTGGTTAAAAAAAAAAAAACTTAAAAATACAATTTCAAAGAAGTTTAATTTATATTTTATATATGTTTTTAAATGTGTATCTTTCCCTATAAAATTTTAAAGCTTTCTTGTCTGTACATATCTTGTTATTAGCATGAAACAGTAAGCTAGAAAACTGTCATAATTTTTCATTCTCCATTCTATATTTGTATGATTCATGTATTCTTCCTGAATAGACTTTCAAATTCTAAAAATGTTTTGGAAAATTATTATGATGGTTTAGAGCAAAAAACAACACACGGCATCATAAGAAAAAGCCATGCCTTCTATATCAGTGCCTGAACAGGTGCCTATGCTTTTTATGTATGTCTATGGCCACCCTGGAAGAATATATTGCGTCCTTTGGTTTAGAGAAACATCCTTTGTAAATTGCTCTCCTTGATTCACTCATATGCATGTGTCTGCTCAAAGTAATAAAGTGATTACATCTAAGAGACAACTATGGAATTGAGGAATCGACATGAGTATACATATAGCAATTGAGGAATCATCATGGATATAGCACAGAGACCAGTATTATTGTTGAAATACTTGAGATTTGTTTGTCTCATTCAAAAAGGGGCATATAAGAACCCTGTCCTTTAACACAATATAATTTGCAAGTTCTAGGTTTTATTTATCTCCGTGTAAATGATTTTTGCTATATTTATTTCATTCAGGCTTCTGCATGAGGTAAACCAGGATTCATTATTATAAAATGGAGTAGATATAGCAATAAATGATATTGGATTTGCCTACAGAACATCAGTCTTGCTAATACTATGTGATTTACTTTTCCCATAAGTAAGATATAAAAGTTAAAATCTCACGATTGAAAGAGTTTTATTTTTCAGATAACTAAAGGCTTAGCCAGCATTCTGATAGTCTAAGAATATATTAGCTTCTATATATCTAAGAATTTAATTTTTTGATGACTTCCTTTTTAACTCCAGGAGCCTATGTAGGAAATGTGTACTTTGTAGAAACTTAGGGTCATTTATATTCAGCTGTAAGTTGTACAATTTAGTCTCATTATGGCTCAGTATGAATTATTTGACATAGAATCAAGATTATGTTGAATTCAGCCCTCCTTTCATCAAAAATAATAATCCTAAGAAAAATCTAAAATTTGCTCCTATTCATCCAATGTCTGAAATATAAGCTTAAGCTTATATTTTCAATGTTTGAAAATTGAGGGAATCATCATATTTCTTCATAAAATTTAGTTGTTCTTACCTGAGTTTTCTTCCTAGCTTTTTCCTGGGTAAAGGCATCACTGATTGATTTGTGTGTGTGTGTGTGAAGTAATATTTATTGCAGCAGGTTATAAGGTAGTTGGAACAAGTAATCGGTCTTACAATTTGTTGGAAGTAAAACAGAGTTTCCTGACATTTTAAGAGATAAAAACAACAATGAAAGAATTAAACAAGACAGCATCTGGACAAAGGCACAGATTTCTACAAAGTGCTTCATACTCTTTTTATGGCAAATTCTCACCAAGAGAGGACAGAAGTTAAGCTACATAAGTCTTGCATTAAAAGCTGTAAAGGTGTTATAATACCCTTGACATTTTTCTGCCTTACAGCTAAAGGCTTTATAAAATCTCTCTGGGGAAAAAAAGTATGACAAATACCTGTATAACAAATGAAACAAAAATAGCAATTAAGACCCAACTATCCCTTTGAAATCTTTCATAGGAATACATGCAGTGCAAATTCAATATTTAAAACCCAATACAAAATTTTTACTTGATTTCACATTGAAGATATATTTTGCAGGAACACTTTCCCCAAAGCTTGAGAGCTAGAACAAAAAGAGAGCTGCAGCCAGGTCACTAGGGGATGAATTTTTCACGAGGCCACAGTAATTCCCTTCTGGAGAAAGCACTCCAGCTTTAAACTAACCATTCCACTTGTTAAATGGTTCAGGCTTTTAAATCAGTTGTTTCCAGCTTGCTTGATACAGAATTTTATAATGTCAGATAATGGTAGGCTATAAAAGATAACCCCAGTAGATTGATCATTTCAGCTGCTTTAATAGGAAGCATGTTGCTCAGCCACCTTCCAATCTTTTTACATTAACCAGGTAAAACTCAGTTTATTTGATCATGTATTATCCTTTCTCGAATAAAGTCATATTAGAGGAACTGTTTTTAAATGTCTTTTAAATTAGCCCTTCACGAATTTAAAAAAACTTCTTATAAAAGCTCATTTCTTTACTACAAAAGATGAAAGATTTTACCTTTTAAAAAAATCTCATTTTTAAGCCAAAATAAATTAAAATTTACTGAAATACATTTTTAAGTGTCTCAGTGCTTATTTTAGATCAAGAGAGCTATATTTTTGTGCATGTTCAGAAATTAGATATACTGAAACTGAGTAGTTAACTGTAAGATGATATAATAGAACCCTGCCTCAGGGAACAGATCAAGCTTTAAGTGTTCAGGAATAAAACAACTGATACTAATCATCCAATATATATAGTCCTATGTTATGTAAATATTAACAATGTATTCAATGGTAAAAAAGAAATTTCATGAAACTATTTCAAAACTTTAGAGCATAAACATGTAAAGAAACAAAACATTAAATGCACAATCTATTCTATTTGGCGATGCATAAATTATATTGAGAGATAAAAACTTATCTACAAATAGAATATAACATAACAAAAAGGAAATGTGATATAAAGGAGTGATCCCAGGTCCTTAGCTCCTCAGTTCTTCCAAATCTGCAGATCAAGTTTCTAAAAGAAAAGTGGATTTTGAGAAAACACTGCTAGTCCTGGATAAACATCAATATTTTGGGTAGCATAGGCACCAAAAAGAATCCACATGGAAACAATAAGTAACCCAAACATCAACAAGAAAACAATGAAAAACTGAACTGGAGCACCTGTTCTTCCTAAACAGCGGTTCTCACAGTCATCAGCTCACATCTGATCATTTGACACAGCATTTATCTTGAAGCAATGTGTGGAAAACACACCACATGTGTGAAAGGCATGGTTCATCTGTTCTGGCTTAGGCTACACCACCCTGTTAAAAGCAATATACCTGCCACCACAGAAATACCTGCATTTCTTCTCTTACTTCAGTCAATACTTTCACATTCTGGCCAATGGAAATTATCCAAGAAGCCTGTCATGTTTACCCCTTAAGCCAGGATTTTTCATTAAATGCTGTATGCCCACGTGCCCAACACCCACGTTGACCCCTATGCGTGGAAGAGGCAGATGTGGCCGCTGGGCAGGTGTCCTCCCGCACCACCTCAGCCCTGGAGCCGGGAGGTGACCACTGTCTGATTTTATATTCAAGGAACAAGCTTACAAAGATTAGCTATATCCTTTCTGAATCTTTGCATGTGTGAATATGTCTTTATATCCCATCACGTCTTATTTATATTTATGTTTATACTCACATATATAATTTCTGTCAATTTTAATTCCCTCCAGATATATGACTATCTAGAAGCATTGAATTATATTTCTCAGTGGCTCCTGATAAAAATCTAAGTCTTCAGATTCTCTTCTTTCATTTTCTTGATATTATGTTTTTTTATGCATTTCTTGATATTCAGTATTTCTAAGTGTGTGTTTTAATTAATGTGCCTGTCCTGTAGTATGCTATTATGCTATCTTAATCAGAAAACTTGTTTTATTCCTGAAAAGATTTTCTATGGATTTTATTTATGTAATATTTAACAATAAATTTCATTTTTATCACAGAAATTGTACGATAATTTTGTCCATATTTTCAACATTTTTATATACTTTTGTATTTCTTAAAAGATATTTAGATTACATAAATGTTACATCAAAAATTTATGGGGTTCCCATATGCCCAGCTCCCTACCCCTTCCATAATTTAAAAAAAAAATTATAAATACATATTATGAGAAATATCGTCAAGTTTTTTCCAAAATATGAAATGAACTTCTGATTAAAGACATTCTGTACACATATATAATATCCCCTTTTTCTCTCTTTAGATTCTTGTATTTCTCATAGCTCAATTCAGATGCAAAACTATGCTTTATCTCCTTGAATATATTAATTAGATGCTCCCATTTAGTGTCTCAACACACTTGTGGCCACTTAAAACACAAAGAAACAAGACGCAGCAAAAAGACACCAAGAACAGACAACCAGGGGAGGGGGGGAAATTAAATAAATAAAATAAAATAAAATAAAATGATTTCTTTATGTTTATTCTCATTCAAAATCTCAATTTTTGCCAGTGCTTTCTGCCAAGCATCCCTTCAGAGGACCCCATGGATTTCACCACCTCCTGGCATAGGTGCCTCCCTCACAGCATCTTCTGGTTTTCCAGAACACCATCCAGCTTAATTTGCTACCCTTCCCCCTGTGCCAATTTTATTAAGAGCTGAGTTCAGCTGCCAGGTATCAAAAGTAGCTGATTTAAATACTCAAAGCCAAGATGGTAGTAACAAGTGGGGCATTTAGTCACTTACTGTGATAATATAAAAGCAGGAGGGTAAACACTAAAGACATAGACTGAACCCTGTCTCACGATGCTGTGGAAAGCTGCCACTGGGGGAGGGACAGATGGATCTGTATAGACATGGAATCAACTCACTGCTGAGGGAGCACCTGAAAAAAGGTTTCTGCAGTTTTATGGGCCCTGGGCTAGGAGTTTAATATACTGAGTATTGAGGAGGAGGAGAAAGAAAGGCCTCAAAGTCTCCCTCTCCATCCAATAAAGAGTTCTCAGCTGAGACACCTGAGGAAAACCTGGGTTTGCAGCCGGAGATCAGAGGCTCCTAGTGGAGGCACCTTGGGGAGGAATGCAGCTGTGGTCAAGAGCAAGACTAGCCAGGGGTCCTGAGTCCCATAATTATCAAAATAATCCTAACGTAATCACCTCAGAATCCTAGAGATTTTCCATGTTTATCTCCTTTCCATCACCTTTTATTCCATCATAAAGGTAATCACTCTCCTTACTGAAAATGCAGGGTCATAGCATGTATATCTGAAATTTAATATATAAAGCTCAGTTGGGATCATTATTCAATATATCAATGTCTTTTGAGATGCCCCTCTCTGCAGTGCCCTTGTAAAAGTGAATTATAATGTCCTAATTCATTACTGCCAGACTAGGCCACAGATGTATGTGTTTAATAACTTCTCATTCTGCCAAAAGAATGAGTAACATCCCATACACAAGCTGCTCCAGTAGCCTGGACAAAGAATGTGAATGGTGTGTAGCAAAGCCAGAGCCAAAACTCATGAAACGTGTCATAAATTGCTCTCAGCATCACAAATTAAGACTTACTGGTGACAGCAACATAACATGGTCATAGCTGACTGTAACAATATTAACCAGCTTTCCAAAACTTCTCTTCCAACTTATATACACATATCAATAACTTTTGAGCAGGTCCTCTGCTCCACATTCTCAGCTATAACTGGTGTTTCCAGATATTTTTTGCAGTCTATTGAATTTGTTGTATTACCTCATTGTAATTATACTATTTATTTTCCTTCAGCATGAATATTGTAAGGTGTAAATGAGATATTTGTGCTTCTTCTTTGAAAACTTTATAAGTGACATTTATTTTCACTTGATATATGGTGTGGGATACTGTGCTTTCATGTTGTATTTAGGGAAAAAATTCTTCATATTAATGCAATCAAATTCACAAAAAATTTCTAGTTGTGTTTTTATATCATTTTTCCTCCTTCTCCTCCTTCTCCTACTATATAATTCTTTCCAACTTTAAGATTCTGAAGATTTCTTCCCAAATATAACACTTTATTATTCGACCCACTTAGAGTTGATTTGGGGCAGGTTGGGAAATATGAATACAATTTTATTTTTCAAATATTTTTTCCAATTGTCCTGGCACAATTTAGTGAAATCTACATAGTGTTCCTACATTTAACAGAGCTGCATCTTTAATTACTTGAGGTTTTTTTTTTTTGCTCATGATTTGTTGTAAAGTCTATGAAACAGTTGCCTAACACAAGGTCCTGAAATGTTTCCTCACATTTCATTTTCTTCTGGGAATTTTTTTTCCATTTTAATGCTTATATTTAGTTCTTTGATTCATTTTTTAGTTAATTTTTGTATAAGTTGTGAGGTAGGGATGCACTCATTTTCCCATGTAGACATTTTTTCCAGCTTAATTTGTTGAAGAGAATTTTCTCCCCTATTGAGTGAACTTGGTACCATTATCAAAAATCAATTGGCTATCCTACAGAAATGGAGAGAAGACAGGCAGTCTTCTTGTGCATTGGGGAAGTGTTGGGGCACAAGTTGAAAGGTATGCCATTAGCTGGCAAGTGGGGATTTGCTGGGCATGGAGGGAAATGGTGGAGCCACAGGGTGAGTGATGCATGGGCAACTAGTGAGGGCGGGCCTTGCTGGGCATGGGAAACTGGCACAGTCATGGCCAAGCAGCACACAGATGTCAGGAAGGGAATCATGTTGGGCACAAGGGTAACTAGTGGGGCCATGAGGTGAGTGGCACACAGGAGGCTGGCAAGAAGGGTGCAATTATCAGCCACCAGTGGAGGCAGCAGGGCTATGAGGTGAGCAACACACAGTGACCAATGAAGGGACCCTTGCCAGGAGTATGGGGAAGTGGCAGATGCTCAGGGCATGTGGCAAGGCCAGTCAGATGGGCCTTGCTGGGAGGAGGGGGAAGAGTCTGGAAGAGAAGTGTCACTGTCATAAGGCAGGTGCAGGCAGATGCAGGGAGAAAAGAGACAGCTATGCTCAGATTCTGAAACCAGAGGACCACTGTACAATGTCCAGGAAGATTCAAGGACATGGAGACTGAGAGAGGCCAATGTAGAGGAAATGACTTTTGGACATATCTATCCCAATTCCATTTGGCCATGGTCCAGTTTTTATTAGTTAAACACAGGACATTGTAAAAATTTAGAATAAGTTACACCAAGTATTAAAGAATAGCATTAACAAAGTTCTAACAACCAAAAAATAGTTGAGAGAAAATGACCAACAAAGTGAACTCATCAATATAAACAGATGGCTAGACATCTGCAAAAAATGGCAAGGCATACTAAGAAAAAGGATGATGTGGTAGAGTAAAAGTAACAAAGTAAAAAGAGTAAACACAGAATTTGGAACAACTAATTAAAGATGTTAATTAAAATCCCATAAATCAAGTCAAGGAAATGAAGGAAGAGATAAAGGATATTAAGGAGACACTGGGTGTGCATAAAGAAGAAAATGTAAACATATATAGAAAATTAAAAGATCTTATAGTATTGAAGGACACAAAGGAAAATAATTAAAGATACAATAGAATCACACAACAGCAGACTTGAACAGGCAGAGGGAATTATTAGTGAATTAGAAGACAAAACACCCCAAATCAGACAGACAGAAATAAAAAACAGAGAAAAACTGGAAATAATTGATTAGGGTTTCAGGGAATTGAATATCATGAAATGCATAAACATACACATTATGGATGTTCCAGAGTGAGAAGAGAGAGAAATGAAAAGGGGCAGAAAGAAAGTTTGAGAAAAAAAATGGCTGAAAAATTTCCCAACTCTTATGGGGTACAGAGATATATATTCCAGGAAGTACTTCAAACAATAAATTCTAGCAGGACTTCTCAGAGACACATACTAATCAGATTGTCAAATGCCAAAGATAAAGAATCTTGAAAGCAGGATGAGAAAAGCAACAGATCAGATACAAGGAATATGTGATAAGTTTAAGTGCTTATTTCTTATCTAAAATCACGGAGGGAAGAAGGCAATGGTTTGACATATTTAAGTACTGCAAGAGAAAAACTGTTAGCTCAGAATTCTTTACCCAACAAAATTGTCCTTCACTAATGAGGGAGAGATCAAAATATTCAGATATAAACAGAAATTGAGAGAATTTGTCAAAGGAGTCCTGCTTTTCAAGAAATCCTAAGGACAGTTAAGCAGGCTGTAAGGAAAAGACAGGAAAGAGTGGTTTGAAAGACAGCGTAGAAATGAAGATATTTTATAAGAGTAACTGAAAGGGTAAAAAGAGGGAAAAAAAAGATATGATGTATAAAACCCTAAAGATAAACTTCTTGAAGTAAATACTGCCTTCACAGTAATAACATTTCCTTTTATTTTGTTTTGTTTTGCTTGTTGTTTTCTTCTTTGCTTCCTTATTTTCATTCTTCCTTCTCCTGTTTGTTTGTTTTTACTTTTTATTCTTCTATTCCCATTTATTTTTTCACTTTTTAAATTTTTTCTTTTTTCCTACCTTTGTATCATTTATTATTATTATTTTCCTGTCTTTATTTTTCTCTTTCCTTACTCTTTTTATTTTTCTTTCATTTTCCCTCTTTTTCTTCCTTCCTTTCCACCTTTCTGTTTTATCTTTCTTTTTCCTCTTCTTAATTATCTGGCATTTTATTTTATTTTCTTCTCTTTTATTCCATTCTATTTTAAGTTTTCCCATTTTTCTCACCTTTTATAATTTTTCATTCCTGCTTAATATATATACGACCTATCTATATGCTGTCTATAAGAAACTCACCTTAGATACAGGGATAAAAACAAGTTGCAAGTAAAATGTTGGAAAACAATTTTACATGCAAACATTAACCACAAAAGGGCAGGAGATTCTATACTAATATTAGGAAAAAAATAGTCTTCAAATGCAAAACTGTTGTAAGAGACAGAAGGGCTCTGTATATGAATAATAGGGTTAATATGCCAATAAGAAAGAATAATATGAGAGGCAAATACTAACAAAACTAAGAGGAGAAAAAGATTCCTCATGGTTGGCTTGGGAATTCAGTGTCTTGTCTGTAGGCCCTACCAGGGAATTTGTGTTCCTGAGTGTGATGGAGCCGGACTCAGATGTGACCTTTCTACACATGCCTCTTCTATCACTTACTGAACCTGTGGTTGTTGCTGGGGTTTGTGTAGACCCAGGAGATTTCAGTCTCTGCACTGGCCATGTGCCAGATGGGCCCTAAGCCTCAGCAGAGTTGCAGCTCCTACTCTCCAGCTTGTTGGACTTGCACAGGTTAGTTAACAGGAAAGTGAGGATGGTCAACCACGATGCCAGGGAACTGAGAGTGACTACAACTCCAAGCAGGAGAATCCCATCCATTAACCATGTGGGATCTAAGCTGCCTCTCAATATAGAGGTGTAGCAGACATCACCAAACCAGCGTCCACAGGATGGAGGAATAAAATATGGATTAGAGTGAACTGACTGGTATTCTACTATAGAATTATTGTGACTAGTAATGGAAGAAACTTTAGCATTGATCTGGAGAAATTGGCCAAGGTATTTGCTAGGGCAGGGAAAGGGAAGTAGAGATGAGATGTGGGGGCATTTTCAGGACTTAGAGTTGTCCTAAGTGATATTTCAGGGACAGATGCCAGACATTATATATATTGCCATAACCCACTGAATGTACTGGGGGAGAGTGTAAACTATAATCCACGCAGTGCAGCAGTGCTCCAAAATGTATTCACCAAATGCACTGAATGTGTCACAATGATGAAAGAAGTTGTTGATGTGGGAAGAGTGGGGGATTGGGGTGTGGGGTATGTGGGAACCTCTTATATCTTTTAATGTGATATTTTCTGTGATTTTTGTACCTTTAAAAAAACAATTTAAGAAAAAAGTATATAAATTTTTTAAAAATATGCCTGAACAATCATAATGGGGAGACTTCAAATTACCATTATCACCATTTGATAGAACATCTCAACAGAGGCTCAAAAAGAGACCTTGAACATTACATTAGCAGAATTAGAAAAGATAGGCTTATACAGAACATTCTACTCAGAAAGAGCAGGGTATACATTCTTCTCAAGTGCTCTAGCATCATTCTCCAGGATAGGCCACATACTAGGTCATAGAAATTCTCAAAAAATTTAGAAAGATAGAAATTATACAGAATATTTTCTCTGATCACAACTAAATGAAACTACAAATCATTAAAGGAAGAAGTGCAGTAGGCACAAATATGTGGAAGTTCAACAATCTCTTTAACTATCAGTAGGTCAGGTAGGAAATTGCCAGAGAATTCAGTAACTACCTAGAAGCAAATGAAAATTAGAATGCAATATATCAAAATTTATGGGATGCAGCTATATCAGTGCTGAGAGGAAAATGTATAGCCCTAAAATACCTGCATTTAAAAAAGCAGAAATAACTAAAATCAAAGACCTAATTCCACACCTGGAGGAACCAGAAAAAGAACAATAAACCTATCCCAAAGCAAGCAGAAAGAAAGAAATAAAAAAGATTGGAGTAGAATGAAATGAAATAGAGATAAAAAGGAACATTAGAAAGAATTAACTAAACTCTAAGTTGATTCTTGGAGAAGATGAATAAAAATGGCAAACCTTAGCTAAACTAACAAAGGAAAAAATGAGAAAAGATGCACATAAATAAAATTAGAAATGAGAGAGAGAAGGTATCACTGACTGCCAAGAAGTAGAGTATCATAAGAGTGACTTTGTCCAGTAAAATGGACAATTTAGATGAAGTAATACATCTAAATACAAAATATAAATATACATAAGCAACCTATATTGATGAAAGAAGAAATAGAAAAACTTAAAAAAACAGTCACAAGTTATGAGATTGAACAAGTTTTCAAAAACCTCCCAACAAAGAAAAGTCCAGGACCAAGTGACTTCACAGGTGAATACTACTAATCATTCCAGAAAGAACTAACACCTGTCATGCTCAAACTCTTTCATAAAATAGAAATGGAGTGAATTTTACCTAACTCATTCGACAGTGCTAATATCACCCTAATACCAAAGCCACACAAAGATGCTACAAGAAAAGAAAATAACGGAACAATCTCTCTAATGAACTTAGATGCAAAATTCCTTAGCAAGGTGAAAACCATGGACCCCTTACTAAGTCCACGTGATTATTTAATAAATATGCCACACCCACACCAACACGCCCCTACAAGTATAATGTTTTTTTCTTTTTTATTTCAATTCAAGCTCATGGATTCTTTGTTAAGAACCCTTTCTTTAAAGTCAGGCAGTGTGATTCCATCAATTTCATTTTTTCTTTCAATGTTTTTGGCTATTTAGGTCCCCTTGCCATTCCAAAAAATTTCATAATCTGCTTTTCCAATTCAGTAAAAAATGCTATTGCTGGTTTTTATTGGGAGTGTATTAAATCTGTAAATCAATTTGTGTAGAAAGACATCTTGATGTTTAGTGTTTAAATCCATGAGCATGGAATATTTTTCAATTTATTTAGGTCTTCTTTGATTTCCTTTTACAATGTTGTGAAGTTTTACATGCACAAATCCTTTATATCTTAAGTTTATTCCCAAAGATTTGACTCTTTATTTGCTATTGTAAATTGAATTTTTTTCTGGACTTCTTCAGACTTCTCATTATTAGTATAGAGAAATGCTACTGACTTTGCATATTGATCTTATATTCTGCAACAATATTGAAATTATTTATCAACTCTAGAAACTTTGTTTTAGATTTTTCATGATTTTCTGTATATAAGGATCAAGCTATTTGAAAATATTTGTTTTTTTTTTACTTTTGCCTTTCCATTTCAATGACTTTTATTTCTTTTTCTTGCCTAAATGCTTGAGCAAGTACTTCTAGCACAATGTTAAATAAGAGCTGTGATAGCGGGCACCCTGGGTTTTTCATATATATCCTTTATCATGTTGAGGAAGTTTCCTTATATTCCTAGCATTTGAAGTGCTTTTATCTGAAAAGGATGCTGTATTTTGTCAAATGATTTTTCTGATTCAATAGACATGATCATGTGATCTTTTTTGTTGCTCTCTTAATGTGGTGTATTACATTGATTTTTATGTTGAACATCCTTGTGTACCAGGGATGACACCCACTTGACCATGGTGTATAAAAGCCATCTGATATTTCATTGAATAACAAGTATTTTGTTGAAGATGTTAGTATCTGGGTTCATTAGACAGATTGGTCTGTAGTTTTCTTTTCTTCTTTTTTTAATGTGGCTTTCATTTTATGTTGATGTTTGCATCATAGACTGAGTTAGGCAATGTTACATCTACTTCTATTTTCTGGAAGAGTTTAAGCAGGATTGGTATTGTTCTTTCCAGAATTATTGGTAGAATTTCCCATTGAAGCCATATGATTCTGGGTTCTTCTTCATTGTGGTGTTGATGACTAATTCAATCATCTTACTTCTGATTGGTCTGTTGAGTTCATCATTTCTTCTTTAGTCAATATAGACTGCTGGTGTTTTTCTACAAGTTTGTCCATTTCATATTAGCTATCCATCTTGTTGGCATGCAATTTTTCAAAGTGTCCTCATATGATACTCTATTTCTGTGAGATCAGTGGTGGTATGCCCTTCCTCATTTCTTATTATATGTATTTGCATCTTCCCTGTTTTTTTAATTAGTCTAGCTAATGATGTGTAAATTTTATTAATCTCAGAGAATTAACATTGGGTTTTGTTAATTTCTTCTAGTGCTTTCTTATGTTCAATTTCATTTAGTTCTGCTTTAACCTTTCTTATTTCCTTCTTTCTGCTTGATTTTGGATTAGATTGCTTTTCTAACTCCTCCAGATGTGCAATTAGGTCTTTGATCTTAGCTCTTTCTTCTTTTTAAATATAGGCATTTATGGCTATAAATTTCCCTCTCAACCTGCTTTTGCTATATCCTGGAATTTTTGATATGTTGGTTGTTATTTTTATTTGTTTCTAGGTAGTTTCTGATTTCTTTTGCCATTTCCTGATTGTCTAAGAGTATGTTTTTTAACTTCCATATCTTTGTGCCTACACTGGTTGAGAGGTATTTCTTTATGGTGAGTTCAGTTACCAGGGACCCACATGAATTTCAGAAGGGAACTCGAACTGACCAGGAGGCATGAGGGGGACCTAATCACACAGGCTATCATGTCCTGCTGCCCTTAGAGTAAAATCAATAAGAATAGAAAGTGGGCAGGGACAGTCAGTCCCTTAATCAGCAGGAATCCACCCAATTACAAAGAGTCAAACCTGCCTAGGGAAAATGACTGAATAGCTCTCTAGCTAATAAACCCAATGAGAAAATTTACCTCAGTAGAGGAGTCCCCAGTTTGAATATGCAAGGTCCCTGGCTTGATACCCAGCTTTCCTTAGAGTAGTGATCTGCTGGGTTATCAAACACCCAGGTGATATTTTATGACAGGGAACATATAGATAGTATTTTTAAAAATATATTTTTTACTTATTTTTAAAAGTTACTTAGATTACATAAAATATTGCATAAAAAAATATAAGGGATTCCCATATACCTCACTCCCCACAGCTTCTGCTTTTCCCCACATTAATAACTTCTTTCATCAGTGTGGTACATTCACTGGAATTGATAAACACATTTTAGAGCACTGGCATTAAGCATGGATTGTAGCTTACATTGTAGTTTATGCTCTTTTCTACTCAATTCTGTAGGTTATGGCAGGATATATAATACCCTATATCTGTCATTACAATATCATTCAGGTCACCTCCAAGTCCTGAACATGCCCCCATATTAAACCTCTTT
Organism: Dasypus novemcinctus; assembly: GCF_030445035.2. Taxonomy (NCBI): domain Eukaryota; kingdom Metazoa; phylum Chordata; class Mammalia; order Cingulata; family Dasypodidae; genus Dasypus; species Dasypus novemcinctus. The sequence continues at coordinate 10,187,250 of NC_080703.1, forward strand.
TTCCCTCTCACTGAATTCAGCACCTTCAGTGGCCACTGTCTCCATATCAATGATATCATTTCTTCCATTGCTAGAATCAAAATAAGTCTATAGGAGAATACCAATAAGTCCATCCACTCTAGTCCATATTTTATCCCCCAATCCTGAGCATTCTGAGATGGTGATGCCCACTGGACTTCTAATTGAGAGGGGGCTTCAGTCCCATATGGCTGATGCCTGGGACTTACAAGCTTGAAATTGTAGACTCCTGGTTCCTTGGTGTGGTGATTGTCCATCCTCACCTCCTTTTTGTTTATCCTGGGTGAGTCTAATGAACTGGAGAGTAGGTGTTGCAGCTGGCAGTCCAGAGGTTCAAGTATTCAAGTCTCCTGGATGTATACCTCCCAACTCCAGCACCAACTATAGGTTCAAATGAAAGGGACAGATGATGTATGTGCAGTGAAGTCACATCTGAGTCCACCTCTGTCATACTCAGGTGCACAAACTCCAAAGTAGGGTCCACTAGCAAGGCTCCAAATTCCAGAGCTATCTGCCATGACCATGGGATGTAGGTGTCTCTAGATCCTTCAGGAACCCCACTATTTGGGATAGTATCCATGTTGGCTGTCTATGAGATCCTGCTGAGACATGCATAAGCATTACCTCTCTGATGACCTCCTGACTCACTTTGAGGTCTCTTAGCCATATAAACTCATTTGTCTTTACCTTTTTTCCCCTTTATTCAAGGTCTTTCTCCAGTTGTGTCAACAATCAGTGCTTGGTAGTAATCTCTTGGTGCCAAGGAGGCTCATCCTTAGTCATCATGTCCCATGCTGGGAGTAAGGCAATGAATTTATATGCTGAGTTTGCCTCAGAGAGAGGCCATACTCGAGCAACATGGAGGCTCTCAGGAGGTAGCTCTCAGACACCCTACAATACTGGGCAAAATTGCAAATTCAAGAGCAAAGGCTCAGCATAGTTGTCAATATGAAGGGCCCATCAATGGACCATCCTTCTTCATTAGTCATTGTTCCTGTACTTGGGGGATTGTTGCTGTTCCATTAGAGAGTGTGGCAGAGCTCCCAAGGATGGGAATTCAGTATTCTTTCTGTTGTGTACATCTCTGCCCACTTTGGCAATGCCCTATGAACATTTGAACATATTTATATACCTTATATGTATACCCAGGTGAATTTCCTCACATGTATCCCCCATCACAGACATCCCACACCAGTGATCCTCCCCTGTCATAGTGACAAAACTCCAAAAATGAATTCAAGAATATTGCCAAATTTGATTAAAAGGAAAATGAAATAATAATGATAGATTTAAACATATTAAATAAAATACATAATATTTTAGAAAAACTAAAACTAAAATAAAGTTTTAAAAATTTGGGGTATTAAAAAATGAAAAAATACTTTAAAGAATCATTTTTGATATTTGCCTCTCATCATTGAAATATCTGTTGACCTGTATGTACAGTGGTGTTTTCTTCCATTTCTCGCCCAATGTCTTACATTTTTCCATTCTGTCTCCAAAGAAGTTTTAGGCCACAGTAAAGTCACATACAAAATATAGGAGGCTATCATATACCCAACATCCTCCCTCTTTACCCTCTTCCCTATTGATAACCTTTTTACATGTGAAAGATACATTTGTTACATTTGATGTACAAATATTGAAACACAGCTATTAACCATGGTCAATGGTTTACATTATGGTCTACACTCTAGATCATACATTTTATAAATTTTTGTTGAAATTCAACATGGCCTTTCAAGGGAACATAGACAACAGCAAGGAGATAGAATAAGAGGAAGAAAATGTCTAAGAGAAAACTCACCATACACAAAAAGTCAGCAACTAAATAAAACCCTAGAGTAGAAAGAGAAACTAATCAACTGAACCACCATCAAGATAAGGAGAGGTCTAAACACCAACAAAAAATTATAAACTGTAACAAGAAACAGGAAGACACAGCCCAGTCCAATGAACAAATTTAAAACCAGGAAGAAATGTAGAACATGGAAAAACTATTCAGAGCTGTCCAAACAAATATCATGAACTAATATAATGAAGTGAAGGAAGAGATTAAGGATATTAAGAAGACACTGGGAGAACATACTGAAGAAATTGTAAACATACATAAAAAGATAATGGATATGATTGGTAGTGAAAGGCACAATCCAAGAAATCAAAAACACACTGGAAGAAAACAAAAGCAGACTTGAACAGGCAGAGGAAAGTATTAGCAATGTAGAAGACAGTAGCTCTGAAATCAGATAGTAGAACAGATATATAACAGATATATATATATATATATATATATATATATGTTTATATATAACAGATATATACAAAGATAGAAAAAAATCCAGCATGGTCTTAGGGATCTGAGCAACAACACAAAATGCTCAAACATATGCATTATAGGCATCCAAGAGAGAGAGGAGTAGGGAAAAGGGACAGAAAGTGTATTGGAGGAAATAATAGCTGAAAACTTCCCAACCCTATTGAGACAGATGTACAAGTCCAGGAAGAGCAGCACACTCCAAAGAGTATAAAATCCAATAGGCCTACTCCAAGACATATGCTGGTCAAATTGTCCAATGCTCAAAGAGTAAATACTGAAAGCATTAAGAGAAAAAAGAACCATCACATAAAAAGGAAGCTCAAAAAGATTAAGGGCTTATCTCTCATCTGAAACCATGGAAGCAAGAAGGCAGTGGAATGACATAGTTAAGCTGCTAAAAAAGAAAATCTTCCAGCAAAGAATTCACTATCCATCAAAGCTGGCCTTAAAAAATTATGGAGAATTCAATATATTCACAAATACACAAAAATTAAGAGAATATGCCAATGAGAAACCTGCCTTTCAAGAAATACTAAAGGGAGTACTGCAGTTTGAAAGGGAAAATTGAGCAAGTGTTGAGAAGAGTGTAAGAAAAAATTTAAAAAAAGAAAAAGAAAAATAGAAACCGCATATGGCATACATAGAAAGTATTGCTAATGTAATTAATTCCTTGACTAATAACTCTGAATGTTAATGTATTAAGCTCACCAGTCAAGAGATATAGATTGGCAGAATGGATAAAGAAATATGACCCATCTATATGCTGTCTACAAGAAACCCACAATAAACCCAAAGATAAAAGGAGGTTGAAAGTGAATTACTGGAAAACAATTTTACAAGCAAACGACAACAACAACAGAAAGGGTGGGAATAGTATATTTAGGCACCTAACCAGGGTGTCTCAAAATGCATCAAGCAAACACTGGAAATCTACATGGAGAAATAGATGCTTCTACACTTATAGTGAGGGACTTTAATACAACATTATCACCATTAGATAGAACATCTCAACAGAGAATCAATAAAAAATGACTTTGAATAATATATTAGAGGATCTGGGCAAATACATATACAGAGCACTACACTCAAATACAGTGGGATATACTTTCTTATTGAGGCATATGGAACATTCTTCAAAGATAGACCACATTCTAGGTGACAGAACAACTCTCAATGAATTCAGAAAGATAGAAATTATACAAAGTAATTTCTCTGAACACAATGGAATGAAGCTTGAAATCAGTAAGGGCCAGAGAGTCAGATTTGGCACAAATATATGGAAATTAAAACAATCTTAAATAGACGGTAGGCTAAGGAGGAAAATATGAAAGAAATCAGCAACTACCATGAAACAGAAGAAAATGATAATACAACATATCAAAACCTATGGGGTGCAGCAAAAGCTGTATTGAGAGAGAAATTCATAGCCATAAATACATATATCAAAAAAAAAAGAAAGCTAAAATTGAAAACCTAACTGCACAACTAAAGGAATTAGAAAAAGAACAACAAACTAAACCCAAAAGGAAGTAGAAAAAGGAAATAACAAAGATTAGAGCAGAACTAAGTTACATAGAAAGTTAAAAAGCATGGGAAAAAAATAAACAAAACCCAAAGCTGGTTCTACAAGAAACCCAATAAAGTTGACAAACCATTAGCTAGATTAACAAAGTAAAAAAGAGAGAAGACACAATACACAAAATAAGAAAAGAGGAATGGGATACAGAAATAAAGAGTATCAAAAGAGGATACTTTGAAAAAGTATATGCCAACAAGAAAGATAATTTAGAGGAAATAGGTAAATTCCTGGAATCACACAAGCAGACTGCATTAATGGAAGAAGAAATTGATGAACTCAACAGAACAATCACAAGTAACAAGATTGAATTAGTCATCAAAAACCTCTTAACTAAGAAGAGGCCAGGCCCAGATGGCTTCACAGTTGAATTCTACCAAATATTCCAGAAAGAACTAACACCAATCCTACCTCAAAATCTTCCACAAAAAAAAACATCACCTAACTCAATCTATGATGCCAACATTACCCTAATACCAAAGCCAAACAAAGATACCACAAGAAAGGAAAATTACAGACCCATCTCTCTAATGACCCTAGATGCTAATATCCTCAAAAAAATACTTGTTAATCATATTCAGCAGCACATCAAATGAATCATACACCATGACCATGATCAAATGGGTTTCATTCCTGGCATGCAAGGATGGCTCAACATTAAAAAAGTCAATCAATGTAATACACCACATAAACAGATTTAAAAAAATTCATATCATCATCTCTATAGATAAAGAAACAGCACCCCTTCCTGATTAAAAATAAAACTGCAAAAGGTAGGAATAGAAGGAGACTTTCTCAACATGACAAAAGGGTATATATGAAAAAGCCACAGCTAACATCATACACAGTGGTGAAAACCTAAAAGCTTTCTCTCTGAGATGGGAGCAAGACAAGGATGCCTACTATCACTGCTTCTATTTAACATTATATTTGAAGTACTTGCTCAAGCACTGAGGCAAGAAAAAGATATAAAAGGCATCCAAATTGGAAAGGAAGGAGTAAAAATTTTACCATTTACAGATGATATGATCCTATACATAGAAAGCACTGAAAAATCTACAACAAAGCATCCAGAGTTTATAAATGAGTTCAGTAAAGTTGCCCCTCATAAGATCAATGCACAAAAATCAGTAGCATTTCTACACCCATAATGAGTAATCTGAGAAGGAAATCAAGAAAAAAATCCCATTTACAATAGAAGCTAATAGAACCAAATACCTAGGAATAAATTTAACTAAAGATGTAAATGAGTTATACACAGGAAACTACACAACACTGTTAAAGGTAATCAAAGAAAACTTAAATAGATGGAAGAATATTCCGTGTTCATGTATGGGAAGACAAAATATCATTGAGATGTCTATCCTACCCAAACTGATCTACTGATTTAATTCATCACAATAAAAATCAGCACAGCATTTTTTACTGAATTGGAAAAACTCTGAAATTTATATGGAAGCGCAAGGGGCCTCAAATAGCCAAAGAAATATTAAAAAAGAAAAATGAAACTGGAGGAATCACAGACCTGACTTTAAATATACTACAAAGCTACAGTGGTCAAACTGCATGATATTGGCACAAGCAATTTTTTTATTTTTTAATTGACTTTTTAAAAGATGCATAGATCACAAAAAAAGTTACATTAAAAAATATGAGGTTCCCATATACTCCACACTCGACCCCACCCCACCCACTCCTCCCACATCAAAAATCTCTTTCATCATTGTGGCACATTTCATTGCATTTGGTGAATACATTTTGGAGTACTGCTGCACTGCATGGATTATAGTTTACATTGTAGTTTACATTCTCCTACAGTCCATTCAATAGATTATGGCAGGACATATAATATCCTGCATCTGTCCCTGAAATATCATTTAGGACACCAAGTCCCAAAAATGCCCCCACATCACATCTCTTCTTCCCTCTCCCTGCCCTTAGCAACTATAATGGCCACTGTCTACACATCAATGATACAATTTCTTCCATTGCTAAAGTCACAACAGTTCTATAGTAAAATGCCAGTAAGTCCACTCTAATCCATATTTTATTCTTCCATTCTAGAGACCCCGGAATGGTGATGTCCACTCCACCTCTAAATCCAGAGTGGGCTTAGATCCCATATGGCTAATGGATGCAATTCTCCTGCTTGCAGTTGTAGGCATACTCAGTTCTGATATAGATCCTTGAATATACAGTCATCTTGTATTCAAGAAGGCCACCAAGCCAATTCAACTGAGAGAGAATGGCTTCTTCAACAAATGGTGCTTGGAGAACTGGATATCCATATCAAATGAATGAGAGAGGAACACCATTTCACACTTTATTACAAAATCAAGTCAAGATGGAAGAAAGATCTAAATATAAGGGCCAAGACCATAAAGACCTTGGAAGACAAAGTAGGGACGCATCTACAGGACCTTATAATAGAAATGCTTTCATGAACTTCAAACCCAATATACAAATAGTAAAATAAAAAACAGATAAATGGGAACTCCACAAAATTAAAGCCTTTTGCACCTCAAAGGAGTTTGTCAAGAAAATGAAAAGTCAGCCTACCTAAAGGGAGAAAATATTTGGTAACCATAGATCTGATTAGAGTCTAATATCCAGCATATATAAAGAAATCCTTCACCTCAAAATTTAAAAAACAACCATTTAAAAAATAGGCAAACATTTAAACAGATACTTGTCCAAAGAAGAAATAAAAATGGCTAAAACCACACTAAATGAGGATCAACATCACTAGCTAGAGGGGAAGTGCAAATCAAATCTACAATGAGATATCATCTTACACCCATTAGACTGGTGGTCATTAAAAAAACAGAGGGTTAAAAGTGTTGGAGATGATATGGAGGAATGGAAACTCTCATCCACTGCTGGTGGGAATGTAGAATGGTCCAGCCATTATGGAGGAAGTTTGGCAGTCCCTCCAAAACTAATGACAGATCTACCATATGATTCATCAATTCCACTGCTGGGTATATACCCCCAAAGAATTGAAAGCGAGGACACAAACAGATATATGCACACCAATGTTCATTGTGGCTTTATTCACTATTGCCAAAAGTTAGAATCAACCCAAACACCCATCAACAGGTGAATAACAAAATGTGTTATATGCGTACAATGGACTATTACTCAGCTGTAAGGAGGAATACAGTACTAACACATGGGATAGCATGGATGAATCTGGATGACCTTATGTTTAGTGAAGCAAGCCATGCATTGAATGACAAATATTACATGACCTCAATGGTATGTATTAAGCATATCAAGAAGACTCAGAGAGCTAGAGTCTGGAAGATAAGTTTACAGGAAATAGGAAAAAGAAGATTGTGAACCAGTGTCCATATGAGCAAAATCTATGATAAGGTCGAAATGAATAGTTGGGCAGTGAAGGGATATGATGAGGTGTAGTGATACTATTGGGTTTGGCGATGCAAGTTTGACAGGGGTGTAAGGTAGGGAGGGTGGGTTAGATGATCCATGGAAATGGGATAGGGGTTAGGGGAGGGAGCAGGTGAACACTGGGGATTGGCAGGTATGTCGATGAAACTACAATGTTGGGAAAGCTCTTAAAATTTATAAAAATGTATGGTCTACAGAGTAGACCATAATGTAAACCATTGACATGGTCAGTGACTGTTTCTATATTTGTACATTAGTTGTAACAAATGTACCATCCACATTTGAAAAGGTTATTGATATGGGAAGGGGGGAAAGAAGGAGGATGTTGGGTCCATGGGAGTCACCTGTGTTCTGTATATGAGTCTATGTGACCTAAAACTTCTTTGAAGACAAAATGAAAATAAGTAAGACAATGAGGGAATAAATAGAATAAAATGTTACTGTACATATAGCACAACAGACCTTACAATGATGAAAGACAAAACATCAAAAAAATTTAATACTTTTCATTAATTTTTAATGTCCCAATTTTTAAATTTTCTTCTACTTTTGATTTTTCTAAATTGTTATTATTTCATTTCTTATGTTTAAATCTTTTGGTATTATATCATTTTCCTTTTAATAGTATTTAGCGATATTCTTGGCTTCATTTTTCAAGAAATTTTGGACCACAGAAGGGTTACAACTGTGTCAGGGGAGGATCATTGATGTGGGGTATCAGTCATGGGGAATACATGGGAGGAAGTTCACCTGGGCATACATAAAAGGTACATAAATGTGTTCAAATGTCCATGGGGCATTGTCACAGTGGGTGTAGATTCATGCAAGAATTCAAGGAATATTGAATTCCATTCCTGGGGAGCTCTGCAACATTTTCTAACGGAACAGGAACAATCCCCCACGTACAGGCTTATTAGCCTTTGCTCTTCAAATTACAACTTAGCCTAGTACAGTAGGGTGCCTAAGAGTGACCACCTGAGTCTCCTTGTTGCTCAAATATGGCCTCTCTCTAAGCCAAACTTGGCATATAAATGCATTACCTTCTCCTCAGTGTAGGTCATGACTCCCAGGCAACTAGGAAATATTACCAAACACCATGGAGCAATGCAACTGGAAAAAGACCTTGAATAAAAGGGGGAAATAATAAAGACACATGAGTTTATATGCCTAAGAGAATTCAAAGTGAGTTAGGAGGTGATCTCACAGGTAATATTTATGTACATCTCAGCAGGATATAGACTGCCAAAGTAGATACTACACCAAATAGCAGGACTCCTGAGGGCTCTGGAGACACCCAGATTCTATGGTCATGGCAGATAACTCTGGAGTCTGGTGCCTTGCCAGTGGGCCTTACTTTGGATTTGTGCTCCCCAGTGTGACAGAGTTGGACTCAAATGTGACTTCTCTACAAGTGCCTCTTCTGTCCCTTTTATTTGAACCTATAGTTGGTGCTGGATTTGGTAGGTGTACATCCAAGAGACTTGAATGTTTGTGCACTTCATGTGTCAGCTGGGCCCTGAACCTCAGCGGATTTGCAACACCCACTCTCCAGCTCATTGGACTCACCCAGGAAAACTAAAAGGAAGTGAGGATGGACAACCACCATATCAAGGAACTGAGAGAGTCTATAACTGTGAACAAGAGAGTCCCAATAGTTAGCCATATGGGATCAAGGTCCCCTATCAATCAGAGGTAGAGTGGGCATTACCATCCCAAATCTTCAGAATTGGGAAACAAAATATGGAATCAAATGGCCTTGATTGTATTCTCCTATAGGCATATTATGACTCCAAAATGGAAGAAATTATGTAATTGATGTGAAGACAGTAGCCCCTGGAGATACTAAAGGCACCAATAGGGACAATGAGGTATAATATGGGGCATTTTCAGGACTTGGAACTGTCCTGAATGTCATTGTAATGACAGATATAGGTCATTATATATCCTGCCATAATCTACAGAATTGAGTGGGAGAGAGGGTAAACTACAATATAAACTATTATCTATGCTTAGTGGCAATACTCCAAATGTGTTCATCAATTGCAATTAATATACCACGCTAATGAAAGAAGTTGTTAATATAGGGCAGGTTGGGAGGTGTGGGGAGTGGAGTATATGGGAATCCCGTATATTTTTTTGTGCAACATTTTGTATAATCTAAGTAGCTTTTAAAAAATAAATATATTTAAAAAATAAAATGTACATGAAGAACAAGAAAACAAAAGCCAACAACAACAAAAAATAAATGCAAAGCTTTAGGCTTTGAGAAAATGTATAATGACCTGTATCCACCATTGCAATATCAAACAGAACAATCCCAATGCCCTAAAAATGCCCTGTATTGTAGCTATTATAGAGTTTGTCAAAACCTATAAAACTATACAGTGCAAAGTGTAAACCATAATGTAACTTAATTATACCATAATACAAATAGTCATGCAATAAATGTCAAGATAGAAAAAGAAAAGTAAAATAAAGTCTATTTTGTCTGATATTAGTATAGCTACTCCCACCCTTTTTTGTTTGTTGTTTACATATAAAATCATATTCCAACTATTCACTTGCAACCTCCTTGCATCCCTGGATTTAAGCTGAATTTCCTGTAGACAATATATAGGCAATGTGTCTTTTGATCAGAGAGTTTAATCCATTAACATTCAATTTTATTACTGTCAAGGTAGTACATACATTAGTCATTTTATCTTTAGGTTTGTATATGTCCTATTTTGTTTTTATTTCTCTTTTTAATCTTGTGAGAGCCTACAGTACTGATAGCATCTCCTATGAATGCCCTGTAAGATCCCTAAACCTTCTGCTTTCCAAGGGCATCGCTATGTTTAATTGACTACTCTGCTTTGGGTGCTAATTTGGTCAAATATGAGTTGAGCTACTGGGGGTCAATGGTAGTTAATTAAAATGTTAAGGCCAAAATAGAACTAGAGTCATTATTAATCACTTACCAAAAATGTATATGCGAGAGTTTGAGCTAAGTGGAGCTGTTATTTGTCCCTGTTCCATTTCCCAATGGAGTCGCGCCAGAAAGGAAGATTCAGATGGACCAACACAGACATGGGATCATCTCATTGTTGAGGGACCTTTGAACAAAAGGCTCCTGCAGGTTTATGGTCCCAGTGTCTAGAAGTGAAAAAATACTGAGAACTGAGTCATGGTGGAGAAACCATCTTCAAGTTCTCCCCGTCCTCCCTCTGAGGAGGACTTTTCAGCAGAGGTGCATTAGGAAGGCTCATTTCTGGATCCCTGATAGGGAAGTCTCCTGATGGATTAACTGGTCTAGGAATGCATATGTGCACAAGATCATGCTTTATAAAACCCATGATAGTAAAATCTCTTAATGTAAACACCCCAGAATCATAGAGTTTTACTGTGTTTTTCTCATTTTCCATGACCTTTTCTTCCACCTAGCAAGAGAGCACACTCTTGACTGGAAATGCAGGGTCATAGCATATGTGTTCTAATTTAATAAAGCCTAATTAGACCAGTATTCAAAAGGTCCAATCTCTCTATGATGACTCTCTCTGTGGTGCCCCTCTTAAGAGAGGATTATAACATCCCAATTCATGAAAAGCAGACTTGGTCACTTCGTTTCTTCAGGAAATAAATTTCAACAAATACAGGCCTCAGCATATTGATACATTTAAATATCTCTTCTTTCTCCACAGGACCATTACCTTCCCATATTGTGGCTGCTCTGTAGCCTGGACATAGTATGTGGATTCTGTGCAGCAATGCCAAGGACAACATACATGGGATATGTGTCACAAGTAGAAAATAATCTTAGCTGTTCTCATCATCAACACTTAAGCTTTATTGGTTACTGTGACATATGGTCTTAGTTGACTGGTACAATATCAAATGGTTTCCAACTTGTGTACACAAAACAGTTGTAGGTAAGTCTCTCTCTTGCTTCTAGTCCTCACCAGCATCTAGGAGTTTCAGATTATTTTTTTCCAGTCTATTGAATTTATGGCAGTAATTGATTCTGTAGACAACTACTACTCTATTAATTTAGTCATCTGTTATCATAGATTCAATGTTCCTGTTCTAAACATTTATATACATTACATCATGCAATGGTAAATTTTTGTGTAAGAGCCCTTTTTTTTTTCTCATTTTAAATTGTAATATTATATTTTTTAAACATATCACAGTTTGCTTACCACCTTTTCTTTGATGGATACCTGTGCCATACCATGTTTTCGTTATTAAGGTAAATCTGCTATACACACTTTTACACAACTTCCTTTGGAAATAATTTTCAGTTCTACTGTGCAAATAATGGAGACTGAAATTGTTGATTCATAGGATAGATGATAATTAGTTTTATAAGAAAGTTCTCACCATTTGCAAAATGTTTTAAATTGTCTTGCATTACCAACAAAATGCATGAGAATTTAGAGTGAGCAAAGTCCTCACAGCCTCAATCATGTCAATCATCTTACATTTCATCGTACTTATTTTTTCTTTTGTCAGGACTAATCTGCTATTGAAACCATCTGGGGATTTTTTTTCTTCTATTGTGTTTTTCAATTCCAGTGATTCTGTTTGGTTTCTTTCATTATATTAATTCATGGCTCCCTGATATGCCATATTTCTTGGTGCTTTTATCTGAACATTTTTAAAACCAATTTTACATTTTTTGTCTGTTATGTATTGTCTTAATTCTAAATTGTTTCTGATGTTTTATGCTTTTCCTTTGGATGGGACAGAATTTCATATTTTTGTCTTTTATTCTATCGCTCTTATTCAATAGAATATACATTTCTATATTTTATCTTGATATTTCTTGTGCCAAGTCCAGCTATCCCACAAAGATCAGCCATAAACAAAAATCTGTATTCCTCTCTATTTTCTGAGCCTGTGTCTTGTCTGTGGCATATGCTACTAGCCGTATGAAGTTCCCTGTTTACAGGAATCTGAATGTCCCTTCTATACATGATGGAATGGACACATGGTATAAGATCAATAATAACATTACATGCTTTGTGGGAGACACAGAAATAAAATAAAAAGTGACAGAAGGAATAGTCAAAGATACAATGGTAGAACACTTCTCAGATGTAATAAAATACATGTATATGCACAGTCAAGGAAGCCAAAGAACACCACACAGGATAAAGTCATAGAAAACCATGCCCAGATACATTGTGTTCACACGGTCAAATGCCAAGGACAAGGAGAGAGTTCTGAAAGTTGCAGGAGTAAAGCAATGTGCTTTGTTCAAGAGAGTCCCAATAAGATTAAACAACAATTTCTCAACAGAAATAATGAAGACACAACCAAGAAGGCAAAAACATAAGTTGAGGTGAAATATTTAGAGTGTTGACAGAAAATGATTCACTTCTAATATTATATGTGGTGAGACAGACTTTCAAAAATGAGGGGAAGAATAATATGGCATCCCCATATTAAAACAAACAAAATATCCTGAGGGAGTTTTCACCACTTGTGCTGCCCTTCAAATTTTAAGCAAGTTCTACAGACAGATATTAAAGAAAATTTAACAGTGGGTTGAACTGCATAAAAATTTAAGATCTCTGGTAACAGAAACCTTCTTTGTAATTATAAAAACAAGTAATAATGTATTGGGTTTTTGGTATGTAACTCCATATTTTACAATTTCTAAACTTCAAGTGCATAAATATTAAAGATAATCTATGTTTGGGGATATATAGAGTATGAAGATATAATAAGTAATAATTACAAAAAAAAGAGGGGTGACAGAAGGGAATGGGAACAGTATACATGTATATGGACTATATTTAACCCTATAATAATAATAATATTGGTTTATCAATTGTAAAAAGGTACCACACTAATGTAAAATATTAATGATAAGGAAAACTGTATGTGTGTGGTGGGGTTATATAGTTACTCTGTTTATTCTTAATGATTTTTCTGTAAATAAATAATAATAATGGTTTATCAACTGTAAAAAGGTACCACACTAATGTAAAATATTAATGATAAGGAAAACTGTATGTGTGTAGGGGGGGTTATATGGTTACTCTGTTTATTCTTTTTTTTTATTATTTCATTCTTAATTTTTTTTCTGCAAATAATAACAGTTATAATTAAAAATAACAGTGCTGCCTAGGACAAATAACACTATATGATGATAAAGGGATCAATTAAAGACAGATACAACAATTGCATATATAAGCCACTATATATATATATGCAGCAAAACTACAAAATATTTGAAGCAAATATTGATAAATTTGAAGGGAAAAATAGATAGTGGCACATTACTCATAGAAGAATTCAATACACCACATTCAATAATGGATCAACCCTTTAGACAGAAGATCAACGAAGAAATAAAGAAATAAAGAAATAAATATAAAATGTTAATAATAAGGAAAACAAGTGTGGGATATATGGAAACTCTCTATTTTCTCCAAGAATTTTTTGATAAGCCAACTGCTCCTAATAATAACATGACTATAATGAAAATAACTACTAAAATCATGGTGAAATTTGTTTCAAGAGAAAAATCAATTTTAGAAAAATTGTAACTTACACATGAGCTTGAGAACTTCCCAAAACTTAAAGATCTGTCTGACAGGATTGGTGATATTAATAAATGTGATTTATTTTAGAATTGCAAATCATTCTGTGAACAAATATTTTGCAGATGAACACTACTTGATGTTACAAATCTAATAAAATAAAAATTTATTCCAAATTGGAACTATTGTATAAGAAATTTTCTCACTGTTTTTTTTAGAGTATTATTTTTTTATAAAAGAATATTATAAGTCATGTTAAAGCTCAAAACAAATATTTCTTACTTCTCTAAACATTGAACTGTGTGACACAATCTTTTCTTCAGACTCTTCAACGAAATCAATATATTGCAAAAAAATTAATAGAGAAACAGATATATTTCACCTATTCCCCAGTAAACCAGAAATATACTGAATTTCAAAAGAAAAAAGAAAACTTCTCTCTTTCCTCAAAATGAATTTTAGTTTTGGAAAATAACTTTTTGATATACATTATTGCATTAAAATATAATACTTTTTTATTTCTATAATTAAAATGTTATACATGTATCAGCTTTAATTTCTAAGATGGTAATTTCCCTAGATATTAACAACAGAAATATAAGTTATTTAAGATTTTCAAATATTTTTACAGTGCAAAGAGACCCTGAAAGAGAAAAACACAAGAACCAATGATTTATGTAAATTATATTAAATTATGTACTTCCATATTTCTAGAAATCTCAGGTAATATATTTTTGCAAGTATTTTTCCTACCCTTACCCTCTTCCCAGTGCTAAATTTCATGAAAATATTAGTATGGCTTTATTGGATGTGTGGCCATCATTTTCACTCATAGTCATCTTCAGATGCCAAACTTGTCCAATTCTTCAATGTATTTTGTTTCTCTCTCAATATCCTTGCCATATTGGGGAATTTTTCTGCATCTAAGAAGCTGGGCAATCCTTCATATATTTACTTATTTTTGCCCTGAATATAAATATAAAGACCAGGAAGATGGAGTGATTATGAAAATTGGCAAAGATTTTCCTGGGCTTCGTGAGGTTACCTGGCTCTGGTTAAGCTAAAAATGTCTTATACTAAGTCAAGGAAGACATCTGTTTTCATAGATTTGACTTATCTCTACTCACCACACACTACCTGCCAACTAGTTGAGAACCTGTAAGGTTATTTGGATACTTTTAATTTTGAGTCTTCTTTTCCAAGACTTTCCTTAGAACTTCTTAGGGCTTCCCATGTTCTGATACTCTCCTGGTTGGCAGAAATTAATAAGCACATTTTAGAATGATGACAAATGGGTTACTTTCCTATAATTTGTTTGTGCGAACAGTAACTCATGATCTAATGTTTTTCCTAGCATTATTGTTATTGACAATATTCCTTGGACTCTTCCAATTGCAAGGAGGCACTTTTGGTAAGAGTCTAACTATATGTCACAAATTCTTTTACTTGATTTTTTTTAACAATTCATTTTAAAGTGATTCCCAATTTGGCTACTGGCCAAATTGGTTTGTTTTTCTTGTTGATATTTTTTAATTTTTAAAAATTTTATTGAAGTATATCATGCATACATGAACATACATAAACAATAAGTGTATAGTAAAAGTTATGAACTTACAAAGCAAACATCAATAATAGCAAACAACTTTCCTTCATGCAATATTTTTATAAACCCTTAAAATATAATTTTACTGTGGTTGTTTGACTTATGGATATATTGTTATATTAATGAGTTATATTTATGACCTAAAATAAAATTGAAAATGTACTGAATTACAAGTAACTATGAAACATTTTGGAATAGTTCTTGTTTGTTAAGTTTAACAACCAAAAACCTTTGTTAATTTTATTGCTAATAAGCACTATTACAAATTTAATCACAAGAGTATAGTGAAAAATTCCTCATCAATAAGGAGTTGAAAGAAAATTGGCTTCCCTAGATGGGGGAAATAACCAGTTTTCTAGGTCTCCTGAGAGATATGACCCATCATGTAATCATCCTTAATAATAGCCATGTTTATAAAGAATTTAGGAGCACAATTGTTTCTGTGATTATGGGTAAATGTGAATTTCTTGGAGCAATGACTCACTGAATTTTAATAAGGGAAGAATGAAACAAGATCACAGATTTTGTAAAGTCTCCACAATTGGTTTCTCTGGAAATTTATGAACTTTTTTCTCTACACAGCTTAGCAAAATAAGAAAATGCAAAGAAAACTTCACAAATTTTCCACAGCAGACATTATACTGGTTGCATGATGAAATAAACCTTTAAGCAGGATAATTTGCCTCAATGAAAAATAGCAGTTTCTGTAGGAACAAAAAGAACAAAAACTAATTATTACTTGTAAACTTAATTACTCAAAAAAGAAATCCTTTAGTCAAAGAAGAAACAGAAAACTGTAGTTATTTATTACTAATAAAGAAAATTACTATTTGCATACCAATTTCTTGATATGAGTGCTTTATTCAGATATCAAGTTTTGTATAATGTATATTGCCTAATGTTTCAAAGCACAAGCCAATGGAAAAATTAAGGAAGAAGTACAAACCAATTTATCTTAAAGCAGAAAAATCAAAAGTAAATCAAAATCCAAGAACATGATGCATGAAAAGATTGAGAACATTTTCCAACTTCTGACAAAACCCTTTCAGTAGATCAGGGAATAGTCAATGTGCATTTTAAGAGATTAAACTTGTATAAACAAATGGTGTTTTATGTATATACTGACAGGATGTGTAGGACTTTGACAGAGGCAAGGTTAAAAGTTCTTGGTCTGTAATGTGCTAGTTTGATACTAACTAAGCTTGTGACACACACATTCACAGGAATATTTCTGTTTAGTAGGTTTGGCTTCGTCTTTTTGGCATCATGAACACTTCCCACCTCTTACTCTCTTACTACCTAATATTTGTGGTCTGTGAAATTAGAATTCCCCTTATACCTCCACTAACTCTGAAGTTATATCCCACTGAAGGTATGCAAAATGTGGCAAGATTGGCAAACAAGATACAGGTCACTCAGGCTAGGTGGTGGAGAGGACATTATAGTGATTTTATTCTGTATAGTAAAAAATATGGGGAAAGCTGATGTGGCTCAACTGCCTACAATATAGAGCATTTGCCTACAATATAGGAGACCCAGAGTTCAAACCCAGGGCCTCCTGGCCCATGTGGTGAGCTGGCCCATGTTCTTTGCTGCCATGTGCAAGGAGTGCCATGCCACACAGGGGTGTACTCCATGAGGGAAACCCCATGCACAAAGAGTGCACCCCACAAGGAGAGTCACCCCACATGAAAAAAGCACAGCCCACCCAGGACTGGTGCTGCACACACAGAGAGCTGAAGCAGCAAGATGGCACAACAAAAAAAGACACAGATTCCCAGTGCCACTGAGAATGCAAGTGGACACAGAAAACAGAGTGAATGGACACAAGAGAGCAGACAATGGGGGGGAGGGGAAATAAATAAATAAAATAAATCTTAAAAAATAAGGAATTCAAGAAAATAATTTTAAACTGTGGTAATAGGATAAATTTTGTGTATTATGTGTCAGATGGATATAAGTACTGTTCATAAATGGAACTGGAGTATGGGATGAACATTTCTATGCCAGGGTGTACAAATTTAAAACACATATTCAGGGTGGGTCTATTTTCCACAATTTTGTCTTTGTTATCACTGAATAAAAAATATTTCATAGATAATTTTAATTATTTTGGATGTGTGTATTTGCTTGCCATGAGGGTACAAATTAGGTTAATTTGGGAAACATATAGAGTATATAGAATTGAAAAGAATGCAGATGCGACAAGCTGAAATCAGAAATCAAGCCAAACATATCAATCAATACTTTAAATGTGAATTATTTAACTATAAAAGAAAAAGATTAAAAATCAAAGATTGGGGGAGTAAATGTGACTCAAACAGTTGGTCATTCACTTCCCACATGGAATATCCTGGATTCAGTTCCTGGTACCTCCTATAGAAGACAAACTGATGCAATGAGCTGATGAACAAGCAAACACAACAAGGAGACACAATGAGCAGAGAACAGATGTGGCTCAAGTGGTTGAGCACCCACCTCCCACATGGGAGATCCCAGGTTTGGTTCCTGGTGCCTCCTAAAGTAAATGAGTAGACACATGAGCAGACACAATGAGCAGACAAGCAGAAACCATTAGCAAAGACAATAAGCAAACACAGCAAGCAGACAGATGAGGGAGTCATCTTGGGGGGGAAAGTCAAGTATTATCAGAGTGGAAAAAAAGTAATATATATATTGTTTACAAGAAATTCATTTTAAATATATATGTGCAGGCAGGTTAAAAGTTATGGAATGGGGAAGCTGACTTAGCCCAATGGATAGGGAATCTGCCTACCACATGGGAGGTCTGTGGTTCAAACCGTAGGCCTCTTTAACCCATGTAGAGCTGGCCCATGTGCAGTGCTGATGCACACAAGAAGTGCCATGCCACACAGGGGTGTCCCCTGCATAGGGAACCCCCATGTGCAAGGAGTTTGCCCCATAAGGAGAGAGCCACCCAGTGTGAAAGAAAGTGCAGCCTGCCCAAGAATGGCACCACACACATGGAGAGCTGACACAACAAGATGATGCAACAGAAAGAAACACAGATTCCCAGTGCACTGATAAGGATAGAAGTGGTCACAGAAGAACACACAGCAAATGGACACAGAGAGCAGACAACAGGGGGAAGGGGAGAAAAATAAATTAAAAATAAGTCTTTAAAAAAGTTATGGAATGGAGAAAGATATATCTTGCTATCACTAACAAGGATATATCTGGACTAGCTATATCAATTTCAGGCATCAAAACTGGACTATAAGGAAAAAAAATCAGGGATAAAAAGCTGTACTGCATAATGAAAAAGGAGACAGATCTCTGTACGTAAAAACAAAACATCAAAATATATGCACCAAAACTGATAAAATCAACAGGGGATCCAGGGAAGCCCTGCTACTGAGGAGACATAAATTGAGCCCTCTCCCAGCTGTCCTAAGCATAACCACTGCTGTGGAACCTGGGGTTGGCAGTTTATACAAAAACCCAAAGGTCTACCACAGTATCTCCTTAAAGTAAACCAACAGCATAAAATAACTCAAGGAAAAGGCTGTTTCCCATCAATTTTGTGAGGATATAGCCTCTGAAAGCATCTGACCTTTCTCACTCATGGTCCAGTATGTCATAGCTGGCCACCTTTGGAACCCACTTTCCACCATCTTCTTTATCCTCTTAGAGGGTCCATGCACCTTCAAAATTCTAATTATGTTTATTTCTTACAAAATCAATGCCTAATTAGTCACATGGGGATTTCATCCAGTTCCAACCAGTGTTGGACCCATCTATCTTTCCTTGACCTTAGTGGAATAGCCAGAACAGTGTACACCCTGTCATGCAGTGACTACTACCCTAACTAGCAGGAAGTAAATACAGAAGAATGCCCATTGCCCCTCAGCACACCCTTAAGAATAAGAGTATGAGCTCTCTGAGGGGGTTGTTGAAGCAAGTTATTACAAAGAAATGAGGAAAATATGAGCCATAACATCGCTGACAGAGAATATAACCAAGAGAAGATTTGTCCTTAGACCCTGTCTAGAACTTGTCTGACCTTGAGGTATGAGTTAACTCTGTCTGGGACCTCTCCTTGGCCTGAGATATTCCAAACAGTCCTCACCATTAGCAGACACCACTGGCGAGGCAGCCAATAACAGCTGGGGCCCCTCCCTTAGTGTTAACAAGGGGTGGAATAATGAATAGTTTAAAAGGTAACCACACAAGCCAGAACTTATTCTCATACCTAGAGGGCCCACACCAAATCTCAGTGAGGATTCCTGTCCTTCTGTCCCATTTCTCAGAAAACTCAGTTCTTCAACCCATTTCCCAATAAATTCTTTTTACTGGCCTAACTAAAAATATCAACAGGGGAAAGAGATAAAATCACTTAAAATTTGATAATATAATATGACTAATTAATATATCAAGTAGGCATTAAATCAGTAAGGATATAGGTAACCATTTTCGATCAGTTGTTCTAGTTGATCTTTATAGATTATTCTGCCCAGTAACAATACAATGTACACTCTCCACCTCACATGGAATATTCACCAAAAGACACATTTTGGGCCATTAAACACAATTTAACAAAAGTAAAATCGATTAAGATGGTGGCTGAGTGAGCTTACCTGATGGTCTCTCCTGCAAAGAAGTGGCTGGGCAGCTTTGGAGGTTCTCCAGGACCAGGCTGTTTTGGGATTTTTGCAGGGCAGGAGGAGTCTGGACATCAATTTGGTGGGAAGGTAATGGAGAGGATTAGTCTATAAGATATAATTGAAACTCTATTGCACGGAGGTGAGAGCTGCGCGTGGGATGCTCCCTCCTGGGGTGGGTGGAGCTGCAGAACCAGCACTGCAGCCGCGATTTTTGGAGGCTCTGCGGTACTGGGGAATTCGTGAGCCCTGGGTGGGCTGTTAAGGGGTTGACAGGACGGGACGCCTTTGCAGACCGATTTGGGGAGACAAACGGGGGTTTCGTTGCGAAGTGTGGAATTTTTGATTGCGGATACAAGTAATAGTGCTTCCACCTGGAACCCCGCCCCCCCAAGCCTGGCTGCCAATCTGCAGTGGACTTAGATTGCTGGCAATAAAAGGACATAACCGGGAGGGTGTTACAGGGTGTGGCGGGGGTGGGGGACACGTCTGGAAGCCGATTGGGGGAATATTTTGCGAATCTTGGGAATTTCGGTTTTGGACTCTGTTGTTGGCATATCTGGCTGGAACCCCACCCCCGGGCCTGGCTTCTGATCTGCATCATTAAATTGGCTGCAGTGTAGAGGCACCCTCAGCTGGCCATTCTGGGGGCTTACAGGGTGGGAGGTGCCCTGAAGCCGAATTGATGATACATCCACAGAATAGACCCCAGTGAGTGAGTGAATTGAGGGGTTCAGACACATAAGATAGAGTTTGCAGATCTGACTTCCCCCATAGGGCTGGCACCCAGCTGCGGGGATCCCTGAAGGCTGTGTTACACTGCAGTGCTCCCAGGCTCCCTGTTGACCAGATTTGAGGTTGCCAGGTCTGAGTCCACTAAACCCTGGTGGCCCACACCCCAGAGACTCACACCTCTTGAGTCTTCAATATCTCAGAATTTCCATCCCTGAATCCATCATGTCCTGAAGTCCATCTGAGGTCCTTGAATGTCCTAGCACTCAATGTTTGTGTTTTTTATTTTTTGTTTCATTTTATCTTTTTTTTTTAATGTCCTGATTGCTAACATTGCATTATCCCCTAGTCTTTTCTCCCAGCGTATCCCCCAAAGTCTTTTTTTTCAGTTATTTAGGGGTTTTTTTTTGTTGTTGTTGTTGCTGTTGTGGTTGGTGTATATGTTTTTTTTCTTTTCCCTACCTGTTCCCCGCCCTTTACCCACCCCCTTTTTCATTCTTCCTTTCTTCTCTTTTTTTTCTTCTGTTTTTTTCTCTCTCTCGTCCCTCATTTTCTTCTTATTTTATTTTGTCTTAATTATACAATAGGTGCTGCAGGGAACACCTCACATTTGCTGGGTTTCCTCATCCTCCACTGCCTTATTTCTGTGTGAATAGATTTTGGCTACCTACACTATCCCCTTTCCCCTACATCTTGATATCCTCCATCATCTACTGTCTCTCCTATATTTCACCTCCCTTTCTTTGACCCAAAAAGTGTCTAACTCTTAATTTCTAATACCTTTGTTTTGTTTTCTGTCTGTTAACTACTCTTGAAACTATTACCTTTCCTTTCTCTTTCCCTTTCTCACGAAAATACTAGCTTTTTAATTCATACCATATTCCTCCAAAATTCAGTCAACTACCTCATTATAGGTACTCTACCTACTGCTATAACTCTACATAACTTACATGAATCTAATATCCATCCTCCCAGATCTCATACTGTTGCTCTGTTAACATTTATCACCAATACTACTTTACACTTTTCCCTTGCTTACACAATTGCCTTTCCCTGGGCCTAATGCTTTCCTTTAAAGTGAACTCAACCAGCAATAAGAAATTAGAATAAGAAGAACAAAGTGACAAAGAGAAGATATAACACACAAAAACAACAGCTAATTAATCCCCAAGACTAGACAAAGAGCTAAGGAACTGATTAAACCTGTCAAGATAAAATGATGACCAGACAACAACAAAAATCTACAAACCAAACCAGTAATCAGGAAAATATGGCTGAATCCAATGAACAAACTAAAAATCAGGAAGGGGAGCAGAACTTCGCACAAGTAATAAAAGATCTCAGAACGTGTATCACCAAAAAAATTAATGAAGTAAAGGAAGAGGTTAACAACATGAAGACAACACTTGGAGGGGAAATTGCAGACATACGCAAAAAGATAACAGATATGATGGGAATGAACACCACAGTTCAAGAAATCAAAAATACACTCGCAGCAAATAGCAGCAGACTAGAAGAGGCAGAGGAGAGAAATAGTGATGTGGAAGACAGTACATCGGAAATCAAACAGATAGTAGAATTGATTGATAAAAAGATAGAAAAGATCCAGTTATGACTTAGGTATCTGAATGACAATGCAAAACACATGAACATATATATTATAGGCATCCCAGAAGTAGAAGAGAAGGGAAAGGGGACAGTAGGGGTGTTGCAGGCTGAAAACTTCCCAAATATACTGAAAGATACAGATGTACATGTCCAGGAAGAACAATGCACCCCTAACATCATAAACCCCAACAGGCCCACCCCAAGACATATACTTGTCAAATTATCTAATGCTCAAGACAAAGAGAAAATTCTAAAAGCAGCAAAAGAAAAGAAAATGAAAACATACAAGGGAGGCCCCATAAGATTAAGTGCTGATTTCTCATCTGAAACCATGGAGGCAAGAAGGCAGTGGTATGATATAGTCAAGGTACTAAAGGAAAAAATTTCCAACCAAGAATACTCTATCCAGCTAAACTAGAATTCAAAAATGATGGAGAGTTCAAAATATTCACAGATAAACAGAAACTGAACGAGTATTCCAACAAGAAACCTCCCCTTCAAGAAATTCTAAAGGGCGTTCTGCAGGAAGAAAGGAAAAAACAGGACAGGCAGAGTTGGAGGAGAGTGTAAGAGCAACAAAAAAGACAAAAAGAGAAGGGGAAAAAAAAGCAAACAAAATATGACAAACACAAGTCCAATCAAAATATGGCTATCACAAATAATTCCTTGAAAGTAATAACACTGAATGTCAACGGATTAAACTCACCTATCAAAAGATTCAGACTGAGACATTGGATAAGGAAACATGACCCATCTATATGCTGTCTACAAGAGACACATCTTAGACCCAGAGACTCATGGACGCTGAAAGTGAATGGTTGGAAAACAATCATACAAGCAAACAATAACCAAAAAAATGCAGGAGTAGCTATATTAATATCAGATATAATAGACTATAAATGCGAAACAATTGTGAGAGACAAAAAAGGATACTACATTTTAGTGAAAGGGACAATCTGGCAAGAAGATTGAACAATCATAAATATTTATGCTCCTAACAAGGGCGCCTCTAAATACGTGAGGCAAACGCTGGAAAAACTAAGTGAAAGAATAGATGCATCTACAATTATAGTGGGGGATTTTAATACACCACTATCAACTCTGGACAGAACATCTCAAAAGAGAATCACTAAAGAAACAAACCATTTGAACAGTATATTAGAGGAGCTGGATATAATAGATATATATAGATCATTACACCCAAACACAGCAGGATATACATTTTTCTCAAGTGCACATGGATCACTCTCCAAGATAGACCATATGCTAGGCCACAAAGAAAGGCTTAATGAATTCAGAAAGCTCAAAATCATACAAAACAATATCTCTGACCACAGTGGAGTGAAGCTGGAAATTTGCAAGGGTCAGAGGCCCAGATTTCACACCATGATTTGGAAATTAAACAGAACAATCTTAGAAAAACAGTGGGTCAAAGAGGAAATCTCAAAAGAAATCAACGACTACCTTGAAACAAATGATAATGATAACACAACATACCAAAATTTATGGGATGCAACAAAAGCAGTACTGAGGGGGAAATTTATAGCCATAAATTCATATATCAAAAAAGAAGAAGGAGCAAAAATTGAAGAACTAACTGCACATTTGGAGGAATTAGAAAAAAAACAAAGTAATCCAACAGGAAGAAGATGGAAGGAAATAATGAAGATAAGAGCAGAACTAAATGACATAGAAAATAAGAAAGCACTTGAAAAGATAAACAAGACCAAGAGCTGGTTTTTTGAGAAGATCACAAAATTGACAAACCATTAGCGAGACTAGCAAAGAAAAAAAGAAGATGCAACTACACAAAATAAGAAATGAGAAAGGAGATATCACCACTGACCCCAGAGAAATAAAGACTATCATAAGAGGATACTTTGAAAAACTATATTCCAACAAAAATGACAATTCAGAGGAAACGGACAAATTCCTAGAAACACATAAGCAGCCCATATTGATGAAAGAAGAAATTCATGATCTCAAAAAACCAATCACAAGTAAAGAGATAGAATCAGTCATTAAAAACCTCCCAACTAAGAAGAGCCCAGGGCCAGATGGCTTCACAGGTGAATTCTACAAAACATTCTGGAAAGAACTAACACGAATCCTGCTGAAACTATTCCAATGATCAAAACAGAAGGAACACTGCCTAACTCCTTCTATGATGCCAACATTACCCTAGTACCAAAGCCAAACAAAGACACCACAAGAAAGGAAAATTAAGGACCAATTTCTCTAATGAACCTAGACGCAAAAATACTTAACAAAATACTTGCTAATCGTATTCAACAACACATTAAATGAATTATACAGCATGACCAAGTGGGATTCATTCCAGGTATGCAAGGATGGTTCAACATAAGAAAATCAATCAATGTAATACACCGTATACACAGATTGAAGGAAAAAAATCACATGATTATACCTATAGATGCAGAAAAAGCATTTGACAAAATACAGCACCCTTTCTTGATAAAAACACTCCAAAAGATAAGAATACAAGGAAATTTTTTGAACATGATAAAGAGTATATATGAAAAACCCACAGCCAACATCATTTAAAATGGAGAAATCCTAAAATCCTTCCCTCTAAAGTCAGGAACAAGACAAGGATGCCCACTGTCTCCCCTTCTATTTAGCATTGTCTTAGAAGTACTTGCTCGAGCACTGAGGCAAGAACCAGATATAAAAGGCATTCAAATTGGAAAGGAAAAAGTCAAAATGTCATTATTTGCAGATGACATGATCCTATACATAGAAAACCCTTAGAGTTCTATAACAAAGCTTCTAGAACTCATAAATGAGTTTAGTAAAGTCAATGTGCAAAAATCAGTAGCATTTGTGTATACCAATAATGAGGTAGATCAGGAGGAAATCAAGAAACAAATACCATTCACAATAGTCAATAAAAAAATCAAATATTTAGGAATAAATTTAACTAAAGATGTAAAAAATTTATACACCAAGAACTATACAAGACTGTTCAAGGATATCAAAGAAGACCTAAATAAATGGAAGAATATTCCCTGTTCATGGATAGGAAGACTAAATATTATTAAAATGTCTAGCCTACCAAAACTGATCTTCACATTCAATGCAATCCCAATAAAAATCAACACAGCCTTCTTTAAGGAACTAGAAAAACTAACCATGAAATTTATTTGGAAAGGAAAGAGGCCCCGAATAGCCAAAGACATATTGAAAAAGAAAAACAAAATTGGAGAAATCACACTACCGGACTCAAAGCATACTACAAAGCTACAGTAGTGAAAACAGTATGGTATTGGCATAAGGAGAGACACACAGACCAATGGAATCGAATTGAAAGTCCTGATATAGAACCTCATATATATAACCATATAATATTTGATAAAGCCACCAAACCCTCTCAACTGGAAGAGAATGGCCTATTCAACAAATGGTGCCTGGAGAACTGGATATCCACATGTAGAAAAATGAAAGAGGATTACCATCTCACACCTTATAGAAAGATCAACTCAAGATCGATCAAAGACCTAAATATAAGAGCTAAGACCATAAAGACCTTGGAAAGCAGTGTAGGGAAACATCTACACGACCTTGTAATAGGAAATAGCTTCATGAATATCACACTAAAAGCATGAGCAGCAAGAGAACTAATAGATAAATGGGACTTCCTCAAAATTAAAGCCTTCTGCACCTCAAAGGAGTTTGTCAAGAAAGTAAAAAGGGAACCCACACAATGGGAGAAATTATTTGGCAACCATATATCTGATAAGAGACTTATAACTTGCATATATAAAGAACTCCTATATCTTGAAAATAAAAAGATAAACAACCCATTTAAAAAATGGGAAAAAGATTTAAACAGGCACTTCTCCAAAGAAGAAATACAAATGGCTAAAAAGCACATGAAAAAATGCTCCAAATCTCTAGCTATCAGGTAAATGCAAATCAAAACTACAATGAAATACCATCTTACTCCCATAAGATTGGCAGCTATGAAAAAAACAGAATACAAATGCTGGAGAGGATGTGAAGTAATGGGAACACTCATCCATTGCTGGTGGAAATGCAGAAGGATCCAACCATTCTGGAGGACAGTTTGGCGGTTTCTCAAAAAACTAACCATAGATTTGCCATATGACCCAGCAATACCACTGTTTGGTATATACCCAGCAGAACTGAAAGCAAAGACACAAACTGATATATGTACACCAATGTTCATAACAGCATTGTTCACTATCACAACAAGTTGGAATCAACTCAAATGCCCATCAACAGATGAGTGGATCAATAAAATATGGTATATACATACAATGGACTACTACTCGGCTGTAAGAACAAATACACTACAAGCACACGTGATAACATAGATGAATCTTGAGAACCTTTTGCTGAGTGAAGCAACCCAGGCATTGAAGGACAAATACTACATGACCTCAATTATATGAAATCAGCAAGCTGCCTCAGAGAGCTAGAGACTGGAAGATAGGCTTACAGGAAAACGGAGGGTGGAGGAAGGATGTGAGCCGACGTCTGCAGGGGTGGAATCTATGATGAGCTGGTGATAAGTATGAGCAGAAAGAAGAGAAAAAAGGGGGCAAGGGATTGTGTTTGGGTGGGGCTTTGTGGGTTTGAGGAGGACTGGGAATGGACGGATGGGAAATAGTGCCCAAAAAATTGGGAGGAGGGAGGGGCAACATGCAAACATAGGAGAGAGTCAGGTGTTGGTTGAGAGTAAAATGCTGAGAAAACCGTATCAAAATATAATTAAGAGGGTTATCTGTTTAGGATGCTCAGAGGGGATGGTCTGACACAGGGTGGACTCCTGGGGCATATCTGAATGCTCCTTTTGCCAGGGTGGGTTGTACCATTGGGTAGAGACCCAAGTAGTGAGAGTGGGGGTGGACCCACATCCTGGGGAGGACTAATGCCATCAAAAAAGAGGGAACTGTATCTCTCGAGAGAAAGGATGGCTCCCAAGGCATTAGGGCATTTGAGCAAGTCAGGCCCTGAACACTGTTGCAAGTATCTCTGGACGTGGCTCCTCGGGAAATGGAGATTGGCTTTCGCTGTGGGCCCCAAGGGGAGGGGAAAATGGATGTTGAATGGATGGAACCAAAGTAAATGTGGGGGTAAGAGAGGAGTTTCATGAGAGTACACAAGGATGGATATAAAACATGTAATATTACACCAAAAACATAGGGGATGACAGACTAATAATGTAAACCATAGTGTAAAACACAGGATAACTAAACATTCAGAAAACTGTATATCCTAAAGTATGGACCACAATGTAAGCACAGATGTCACCTTGTTTCAAAGCTATTGTCTCAGAGTCTGTACATCAGTTTAAGTAAATATATGAATAAGTTATAAGAATATCGCTGTGGAAGGGAAAAGGTTTTATGGTGGAGGTGTGGGAGTACTGTATATTGTATATATGAATTACTGTGGTCTAAGGCTCTTGTGAAGAGAAGCTCAATAATTAGGAAAAAAGAAAAGAAAAAGATAGGATGTAGATTTTTCCAATTCAATACATATTCTATATCTAACCTTTAAACCCATCGCTATATTCCATTTTACTCGTAAGGGAACCTGACATTATATTGGGCTTCACTTTTCAGGAAGTTTTGGATCACAGAGTGGTTCAACAATGGCAGCGGAGGAATACCTGTGTAGGATGTTATTGACAGGTGATATATGTTTGACAGGGAGTTATACAGGGTAAATGTCCAGGGTACATGGTAATGTTTGGATGTACTCATAGTGGAAACAATTAAAAACAACAGCTGGGGTGGTACTGGGTTCCTGGCTGGTGGTGCTCTGTTGGGGTCCCTAGGGGAGCAGCAGCAGTCCCCCAGGTGCAACAGTAAGGACCAGGAAGGAATGAGGGTCCAACAGTGAGCCCCTGATACTAATGACTATGCTTGTGAGCCTATATGCCTGAAATAAAAACAAGGCCTAGAGCAGCATTGTGCCTAGGAGTTTTCTCCTGACAGCCTTCATGTTACTCAAATGTGGCCAGTCTTGAAGCCAAACTCAGCATGTAAATGCAATGCCTTCCCCCCAGCGTGGGACATGACACCTGGGGATGAGCCTCCCTGGCATCGAGGGATCACTACCAAGTACCAGCTTATGATGCAACTAGAAAATGACCTTGAATTAAAGGTTCAATGCGGGCCAGCAGAATATCCCTGTCTACCTATAATAACAGGAGTTTAAAATGCTGTTTGACCTAACGTAAGGGGGAAATGGAAAGGAGAAATAAGTTTATATGGCTATGAGTCTCTAAAACAGAGTCTGGAGGTTGTCAGAAGGATTGCCCTTATGCACACCTGAGCAGAGTCTCAGAGACAGATAAAGTAGATACAACCCTAGGTATTGGTTCTTTTGAGGGCTAAAGAGACCCACAGGTTCTATGGTCATGGCAGATGGGGTTCACTGCCATGTCAGTTGGCCCTTCTTTGGAGCTGGTGTTTCTGCATGATCGAGCTGGACACAGATGGGATCTCTTCACTAGACTTTCATGCTACTTTACTGGAATTTTAGTTGGTGCTGGGGTTTAAGGTATATCTAGGGGATTTGACTCTCTGGACTGACAATATGATAGCCAGGCCCTGAGCCTCAACAGACTTCAACTCCTACACTCTGATTTATTGGACTTACCCCACTCAGCTAACATGGAGTTGAAGAATGTCAACCACCACACCATGGAGCCTAGAGTGCCTACAACTGAAAGCAGGAGGATTGCATCCAGTATCCATGTGGAATCTAAGCCTCTTCTTTTTTTTTTTTTTTTAAAGATTTATTTATTTATTTAATTTCCCCCCCTCCCCTGGTTGTCTGTTCTTGGTGTCTATTTGTTGCGTCTTGTTTCTTTGTCTGCTTTTGTTTCTTTGTCCGCTTCTGTTGTCGTCAGCGGCACAGGAAGTGTGGGCGGCGCCATTCCTGGGCAGGCTGCTCTTTCTTTTCACGCTGGGCGGCTTTCCTCACGGGCGCACTCCTTGCGCGTGGGGGCTCCCCCACGCGGGGGACACCCTTGTGTGGCACGGCACTCCTTGCGCGCATCAGCACTGCACATGGCCAGCTCCACACGGGTCGAGGAGGCCCGGGGTTTGAACCGCGGACCTCCCATATGGTAGACGGACGCCCTAACCACTGGGCCAAAGTCCGTTTCCCCTAAGCCTCTTCTTGACATAGATGTGCAATGGACACATCCAATCCAAGGTCCACAGAGAAAATGTGGCATTGGTGTAGGAAAAGTGGCCATGGTGGCTGCTCGGTGTGGGGAATGGGAGGAAGAGATGAGATGTGGAGGCATTTTTGGGACTTGGTGTTGTCCTGGGTGGTGCTTCAGGGACAATTACCAGACATTGTAGATCTTCCCAGGGCCCACTGGATGGAAAACGGGAGAGTATGGGCTATGATGTGGACCATTGACCATGAGGTGCAGCGATGTACAGAGATGTACTTACCAAATGCAATGGATGTGTCATAATGATGGGAGAGAGTGTTGCTGTGGGGGGAGTGGTGGGGTGGAGGCGGTGGGGTTGAATGAGACCTCATATTTTTTGAATGTAATATTTAAAAAATGAATAAAAAAATTTAAAAAAAAGAAAGAAAAATCATAGAAGCCTTATAAGGTGTACTCTCAAACTACAATGGGAATAAAATAGAAATAATTACAGAAAGATGGCTAAAAAATATTCATGTATTTGGAAATTATACACTCACTCCTAAATTAATCATGAGTAAAACAAAAAAAATCTCAAGAGGAGTTTGAAAATAGTGGTAAGTAAATAAAAGCAAGTTATTAAAATGCATAGATGCTGTGAAAGTAGTTCTTAGAGAACATAATTTATTTACACAATTACAAGCAATTCAGTGAGAAGTGAAAGATTTTTATCATAATCAAGAAACTTCCTTATTTCCAGAAAGAATGTTACTCTTTCTTATATGTGTGATACAAGATCATTTACTTTAACTGCCACAAGACATAATTGCATCTTGTAATCAGAACTCTCTTTTTGGAGAGACTATAAGTCTTTTTTACCATTTTAAATGCTGAATTCATTTTCCCTGGCTCTTCTTATTATAAAGTCAATAGTATGAATGAGTAAATGTCCAAGCCATAATGAGAGGCTTATGTGACCTGGGTCTTAGTTGAAACTGGCTCAATTCCTTCAATTGTTTGTCTCTTTGTCTGTTCATTTCATCAACTACTAATGGTCCAGAGTAGCCTATGGCAACTAAAAAATGCATTTGTAAATGGTTTAATAAGCCTTTTGCATTTCCTTAATGGAAATTGGCAAATATTTTTCAATCTTGGACATATCTCCTGATATCACTGGGTGGTAGGCCTATGTTATATAAAAGTCATAGATGTGCATTTATGCACTTCACTATCTTGTATGCATAGTTTACTTTCAGACCTGTGACCACAATATTAATGTTTTTTTCAACATGGGAAAAAATATATATACCTAGGGTTTATTTTAAAACTTTGAAGACAGAATCTTGGAATATGAGCTTCTTATTTTCATTCCAAATCTGTGAATGATCAATATGGGTCCAAGAGCCATGTGACAGTTTGAAATTTGTGAATCCCAAAAAGCAAAATATTATATTTTAAATTAATCCATTCCTGTGGGTGAGAGACCCATTTGACTGGATTATGTCAGTGGGGTACGATTCATGTTGAGTTTTTGCCCTCTTGCTGGGTCTGATATAAAGGGAGACACAAAGAGACAGACACAGAAAAAGGGAGCTGCCATGTTTGATTCTGTTATGTCAGAGAAAGGACTGCAGAGAAACAGAAGTCCTGAGAGGCTCAATGAGCTGAGACCCAGAAAGAGACAAGACCGTGCCTTATTGTTCACAATGGAGCTCCAAGAGATGGTAGATTCTGTAGGGGAAGACAAAGACTTCTTTGCAGATTGGCAACCATCTTGATTCACCATGTGGCAACACCACCAGGGTAAACAGTAGCTGATTTTGGTGATGAAGCATTTCTGCTGATGCCTTGATTTGGATTTTTCAAAGTCTTGGAACTGTAAGATTTTACCCCAGATAAATCCCCTTTATTAAAGACAACAACAGATTTATGGTACTTTACATTGGCAGTCTTTTGGCAAACTAAAACAAGCCATATGTAGATATTAATAAGTTTAAACAAATTAATATTAAATTAAAAGAGCAATTCCTCAACCTTATAAGCTACATTTATGTCATTGAAAAAAGTTATTATATATCGGACAATGTTGATGCATTTTATTTCACGCTGACAAAGGGATTTCTCTACATCATGGTCCTTGGAATACCTCACACCACACAACAGAATGAATTACATAACTTTAAATACAGGGAACTTGGAGTTCCTTGAGGAGAGTAATAGTAATATAGTTAGAAAAGTTTCTGCCCTCAGGGAGGAAAGTAGATGGAAATGCCACCTGGATTTCAGCCTCACCAGAATGATGTGTTTCTAGAGTTCATGACCTGTGAACCTACCTTCTCACATTGAAAAAATTGCCCTATACAAGCTGTTGCCAATGTCTAGGGGAAAATAGTCTATTATGAATATTTTTCACACTCTCTGGAGAGGATCACTTTATTATTCCTTTCTTGATCCTGGTTTCAAAAGTTTGCAAAAATGACCAATGCTCTGACCCAATTTTATTTATTATGCTTTATTATACCTTTCTGCATATTCATAATCTCTCACCCCTTTTTATGGATTTGCAAGATATAGTTTATCACCGATTTCTGAATTTTCCTAGCTTTGTGATTCACTTCCTTACACCCCAGTTCTTTCAGAAAGGATTTGTAGAATTTTTCAATTGGATTGCTTTTCTTCTCTAGTATATGGTATGTTAATTATGAGTATTTTAGTGATTACCATCACTTTCTGGCCCAGATATTTCTTTTTTCTTTATCTATGTTATACATTGATTGAGAAGTATAGAATCTATGAGGTCCATCTTTTGAACAGGAAAATCCAGACTCCCAGGAAACTCAGTGCAGGATAGTTTTAATTATACAAGCAAGGTATGGAAATCACTGAGGATACTCAGTATTTCTATGGCCTAGTATTCTAAATACCAAAAGTATTTAACAAGCTTCTAATTTTACCAATGGGTCCAATGAAGGGCATCAAGTCTATATCTTTCAAATGTATATTGCTTTGGTCTTTTGCTCTTGATGATATTTTATACTAAAAAAGATTCTCCCCAAATTATCTGACAGTGGAGGTGAGCAGAGGAAAAAAAAACATAAAATTAAAGACTCCAAGAGCCTATATGCACTCCACCCTCATCTCCATATGCATTCCCACCACATCCTGGAGCCCCCTTCTTGGTCTATTGCTTGCTGTTCTCAGGCCCATTGTGCTTCTTGTTGGAAATAAGATAATAGATTCAGATTTTTAGGGGCAAAATATCACTGCATAAAGGAAATAAGGAACTGCTTGGAAAAGAAGAGGGGCATGCTCACCTGGCAAAAGTTGAAGCTTAGCACACCTCAATAGTCTGCCATCAAAATTTTGTTAATGCTTTACCAAAAACCTTTTTTGTAAATCTTTGGAAATGAATAGAAATGGTGAAAGCACATCATAGTATTTGTAACTAGCAGAGCTATTATATGGGTAGGACAATGGTTGAAAGGGTAAGTCTAAGACCATATGTGTTACTAGGTGGAAAACTTAAAAATGTAACATGGAACTGTATAACAGAGTGAAACCTCAAGTAAAATACAAATATGGGTGATAATCTACATATAAGACCATTTAAAAAAAAAGAAAAAAAAAGACCAGTTTTACAAAATATAAATACAAATAAATAAGAGATGGAAACAGAATAGCAGCCAAGCACAGCAGAGGAAGCAGAGATTGTGAGATGAGCTTTTTGGTTTTGTTTAATATTTGATTTGAATAATGAAAATGCTCTAAAATGACTGAAGTGTGGAATGCACAACTCTGTGATTATACTGAATACCATTGATTGTACACTGATGGATTTATGATTTATTAATATGTATCAGTAAAATGGATTTGTTTAAAAATTTTGATAATGCTATTATATCCAGCTAAATGACTAAATTTGATCATTTTAAGTTATCTATAGATTAATAGAGTTATGATGTTTCCCTGGGAATTTTCTGATGATTTGACTGAAACACAATCAAACAATTGTGAGGACTAAGCAAAGTTGTGTATGACCTGAAGACAGGGACTACTGAGGGTATATCTAAATGGTCTAATGATCAGTTTAATCTATATTTCTAGAGTTATGAATCAGCAAGCCTGAGAAATTAACCAACATAACTATAATGGAATTCTTGTTCAAGTGATTCCCTAATTACCATTTGCTAATAGACTGTACACAACATTCTTCTCCACTTATCTGGCAACTCTTATGAGGAATCTTATGAGGAATCATCCTCACCACCATTGACTGGAATATCCAAACACTTACATATTTCTTTCTTAAGAATTGGTTCTTGTTATCTTCTGTATTTTTTGTCATTGTTCCTAAATCCATCATGAACTCCCTAACAAAAAGCCATTTCATGTCCTTCCAAGTATGTGTCTCACAAGGTTTTAATTTTAATTTTTTTTCTGGTACAGAGGTTGTCCTCCTTATACTCATGACTTATGACCACTTTTCTGCCATCAGCCACCCTTTGCACTATGAAACCGTTATGAATGGGGCACTTTTGTGTAGATAGTGAAAACACGAATGCTCATTGAGTATGTCTATGGTTCCCCTCATGTAGCAAGTACATTTTCTTTCAACATCTGTGGATGAAATATAGTTCTGTGATGTTCCATTGTGGAGAAGTAGGAGCCTGTGACCACCCCCACCCAAGAGGAAAATTCCACAGCCCCCTAACCACATATATCTCACTTCTGTAACAAGCTTGCTGGACTGTAAAAGCTTATCTCAAGGTTTCCTCCTGTAGAAAGTGTCATCAGCCCCTAAACCAACCTGACTCAGACCCTTATAAATAACAAAAACTCCCCAACCGCTTATCTCCCCTGATAGAATTCCCAGTGCTTGATTAACCGCAAACATTTGCTTCTGTACGTGCTTGCTTGCTGAGCTATTGCCCCCTGCCCTGAACCTAAAAGCCTATATAAGCAAACTCCCCCCATGACTTGGGGCTGCTCTTTCCTCTGCATAGGATGAGGCAGTTGCCACGTGGCTAATAAAGCTCTCAATTGGAACTTTATTCAGAGTCTGAGTCTGGTCGATATCGCTAGTCTAATACACCATCACTGCTTACATTTTCTTATTCTTGGGGAGCAAATTCTAGAATATGCATTTATTGTGGCTAGCTTTTCATCTGTCTTTGTTTTTACATTCATGATCTCTTCCAACGTTCACAGTTTCTTAAGGATTCCACATGTACAAGGCAGGTCAAAAACCTCCACCTGCATATCCCACTTCAGTGTGGTGACCTTGACTGTATTACTCTGGTATTGCTACATATTTAGGTATAGCCTATAAATGTACATCATCCTTCAACATGTTCATATCTGTATAATGCTCTGTTTTACCTCCCAACCTGATTCCTCTTCCTCTGCAACCTGAAAAATAGGTATATGAAGGCAGCCTTAGGCAAAACACTATATAGAAAAATGTCAACAAAAGCATAAATACTAACCTATATTTTAAATATATGAACCAGGACTTTAATAAAAGCAAATTAAATAATTTCTTTAAAATTATGTATGTGAGCTTTAGAATACTTCTGTTTCTCTAGTCACAAACATCAGACTGCACTCTTTAATTGAATTCAGAGCCACTGATTATAATTTTATATTCTTTTCTTGTATGGTTGAGGAGAATTTAGAAAAACACAATGCTGTGAATGAATTCCAGTCACAAATTTTGTATCAAAATATCTTCTTCTGTTTCACCTCCTATGCCACTGTTACTGTGCATTGTTTCTTTACAAGATGAATACATTTTCTCCAAAATTAATAAGATGTATTCCATTCCATAGCACTGTGTTTTACAAATTTACAATAGTGGTAAAATATTTAAGAGTAAGGGACATTGGAATTGTCCTGAATGACATTGCAATGAAGGATACATGCCATTATATATTTTGTCATAACTTACAAAATTGTATGAAATTGAGTGTAAACTATAATGTAAACTATAATCCACTCAGTGGCAATGCCCCAATATGTGTTCATCAATTGTAACAAATGTACATTAATGAAGGATGTTTTTAATGTGGAAAAGTGTG
The DNA here is from genome assembly GCF_030445035.2 of Dasypus novemcinctus. Taxonomy (NCBI): domain Eukaryota; kingdom Metazoa; phylum Chordata; class Mammalia; order Cingulata; family Dasypodidae; genus Dasypus; species Dasypus novemcinctus. The sequence goes on from NC_080703.1 coordinate 10,222,906, forward strand.
GGAGGGGTAGGGAATACAGCATATGGGAATCCTCTATATATTTTTTTCAAGTTGATAATAATCCATATTTATTATCCAAGATTCATTTACTTTCATTATAGACCAAAGAAGTGAGTTGAGTGGGAATGTGATAGGAACCCACCACCTCTGTGTTAATTAATGAGGTCTTTGATGTCACTATAATAATTCCTGCAATTTCCAATAGAATGCAGTGTTGTTTTGTATGACTATTCTGGTAGAGAAAGGAAAATAGAGGGGTTTCTTATTGACTCCTCCTACCATAATAATACCCACTTTATAATGTGGGGATCTGTATGGGGATTCCATCATTTCCTGAGTATGTCTATGCCAATTCAACATCAAATAATGTGGAAATTGCCACAGTGTCAATTTGTGGCTACACTGGACCTACTGTGGGATATTCTTAGGTAAACATCTGTTGATCATCTGATTTCCATAAGCCTTGATTTTTGAATGATGCACAAAATGTCATTTTTGGCCATAAGGAATTAGGCTCACTTTACAAGCAATATCTAGTAAACTTGATAAGTTCCACATATTTTCTTCTCAATGTATGGTAACCCTAATAAATGGCCACATATCTTTCTGGCTAATCCCCTATATTTTTTATGTAACATTTATGTAATCTAAAGTATTTTTAAAAACTACTGCCCAACTATTTGTCAAATGTATTATATCACTGTCATTTTCTTTCATTTTTTTAAAAAAATAAAGCATAATTCACAACTGAATGTCTAGGGCACAGTGTATTCCTCAGGATTCTCTAGGGAAACAGAGCAGGAGATATCTGTATATATTTTGAGATTTCATCAAGTTGTCTCCTGCAACTATGAGGACACACAAGTCCAAATTACCTAAGACAGACTGCAAGCTGAGAACTGCATTGAAAGATTATGATGAAATCTCTAGGAGAAGCTGGCAGGCTGAAGAACAGATGGAAATTCTCCCTTCTGAATGTTGAAATAATCACTTCTCTTCAAGTCTTCAACTGATTGGATGAGATGTTTCTCCTTTCTGGAAGCAATCTCATCAACTTATTGCAGATGTAATCATCCATCGATGTAATCTACTTACTAATGATTAAAGACCAAGAAATGTCCTCACAGTAATGAGATGAGTACTTGCTTGCCCAAACAACCAGGCACCATTATATGGCCAAATTGACACATGAGCCTAACCATCACACTCCATCCCTTGTCAACTTCATAGCCATACACATCATATTAAACCATACTTAATCTCTCTCTCTAAAAAAAGTCATATTAATCACCTAACAGTACTCTACTGTCCTGCAACGAGAAATGCACTAAATCTCTCCACAATAGGGTGTAAGTCCCTGGGTAATATTCCCTCTTAGGCTTGATATACTATAACTGAAATGTTTTTATATGAATCAAATACAGCTTATGTCATGTGATAAGTGGATAGTTTGGGGAAGAAAATATATATTCTTTATGCACATACGCAGTTATACCTATAACAAAACAAGTAAGAAATATGCATCACCATTACAGTCCTCATTTCTGTAACTGGACTCATGGTCATAGGTCACATTTATCATTATCTTCTTCCACTACCCATTCCATGTTATCTTTATCCTCAGCAAGTACCTAAGTTGTCCTGGTTCTTTGCCTAGTGAGGTGACCCAAACCTATACTCCTGGAGAATCTGGGTTGTTGTTAGTTCTGCATGAACTGGGTTATTGTAATTTTCACTGATTTTAATCACAGGGCATGGTAATATGAAGACACGTCCTAGGGCAACTCTTTTCTTTACCTCCTCTGTGTAGCTGCAGTCCTATTTTTCCTTGGTAGTCAGGACTAATCACCCCAGTCAGTACAGAAATTCCCTTATTTGCCTGTTGATTCAGAGGCATAAGGAACCCTAAATTCCCAGGTGGCAGTCTTAACTTTTAGTTAAATTAAAATGTCCTGTTTATGGGTGGAAGCATTCCTCCTTTTGGAATACTTTTGACCTCCAGAGTATAAGGTTTCAGGGACAGGAAGAAAATGTTTTCTAGTGTATCACTAGGGGTAATAGTGAGTAGTGCCACATTTATGTTTCCCCCTTAATTTCTGGACCCATGAATCCTGGATATAGGTGAAGTACCACTATAAAGTGGATGCTGATTTAGAGCATACACAGCCTCCCAGAGAAGAATGCTCCAGTCCTGTAAGGTATTGCCACCTAGTTGACATTGTCACTGTATCTTTAAAAGGCCAGTCCTCCATTCTCTCAATCCATCTACTCCAGGATAATAGGAAATGTGGTAAAACCAATGAATTCCAGGAGCATGTGCCCATTTTCCCAAATAATTTGCTGTAAGGTAGTTTATTTGATCAGAAATAATGCTGTGTGGAATAACATGATTGTGGATAAAGCATTCTTTAAGTACATGGAACGTAGCTTTGGAAGACACATTGCAAGCAGGGAAGGAAAACCCACATCTGCATTATGTATTTAATCATGTTAGAACAAATCGTTGCCTCTTCCATGATGGAAGTGGTCCAAGGAAAACAACTTGCATTCAAGAATGCAGCTGATCTCTTCCAGGAATTGTGCCATTTGGGGGACTAATGTTGGCTCTCTGTTGCTGGTAGGTTTGGCACGCAGCAGTGGCTATAACCAGATCAGCCTTAATGAGTATAAGTTTATGTTTCTGAGCACATGCATAACCTACATCCTTACCAACATGGCTACATTGTTTATGAACCCATTAGGTAAAAAGAGTGAAGAAAGAGGCTGACTGCTATCCATAGTACAGGTCATCTTTTCCATTTGATTATTAAAATTTTCCAATGCTGAGGTCACCCTCTAGTAAACATTCATGTGGGACACAAATATCCTCTGTTCATGTACACTCAGAAAGGTCTATCCATATACCTCTTTCCCACAATTCTTTGCAGCCAATTTTCCAATCATGTTCCTTCCAAATCCCTGACCATACAGCCAAACCATTGGTGACAATTGATGAGTCAGTTGACTAATGCACCTCTGGCCATTTCTCTTTCCAAGCAAAATGAATTACTAGGTGCTCTGCACAAAGTTCTACCCACTTGGAGGATTTCCCTTCACCACTTCCCTTCAGGGATGCTCCAGAAATGGGCTACAGTGCTCCAGATATCCATATTTATGTGGTGCCTGCATATCATGCAGATCCGTCTGTGAGCCAGGCCCAAGTTTTCTCCTCCTCAGTCAACTGATTGTATGGAACCCCCCAAGAGACCATATTTTTGGCTGGAAAAAGAAGGTAATGTGGCAGAATTGGAGGCCAAAGACATTTGAGACACATCCTAAGCTAACTTACTTGTGTCTTCAGGATCCACTCTAGCCCTATATTGTATATACTACTTCCATTTTATGATGGCATGCTGTTCATGCCGAGACTTATGGTTTGGGGGTTCGAACACCAAACTCATGATAGGCTACTCAGATCTCTGGGTAACTTGGTGGCCAGTTAGTTAAGGATTAGGTTTCTACTAAGATATGGTAGTATACCAAAAGCTATTTCTCAAAAAGAGGTTAGTCATCTGCAGAGGGTGGCAAGGCCCTGTTCCAAAATTCTAAAGATGTGTATTGTAATTCTCTTTTAGGGTCCTTTTAAGGGTTCCAGAAAGTAACTTTATTTGCCGCTGACATTTCCAGCATCCCTGCATCTGCTGGATCATATAACCCAAGTGGTAGAGCAATTTGCATAGAAGACTGAACCTGTTACAGAGTCCCTTTCTCTGGTCCCCCCTCAAAATTTGCAACCTTTCTAGTCACTCAGTAAATGGGCTGAAGTATCAAAACCAAATGAGGAATATGCTGTCTCCAAAATCCAAAGAGGTCAACTATGTATTGTGTGTCTTTTTTGATAATAGGAGGAGCCAGATGCAATAGCTTATCCTTCACTTCAGAAGGGATATGTTGGCATTTACCACATGACTGGACATCTAGAAATTTCACTTAGGTGGAAGGCCCCTGTATTTTTATTGAATTGATCTCCTATCCTCTGACACACAAAGCCTTACCAATAAGTCTAGAATAGAGGCTACTTTAGACCTAGATTGAATCAACATGATATTTAATGGACCAGTATAATGCCTTGTAGGAGGGACTGTTAAATATCAAGGTTCCTGCAGATAATATTATGACATAAGATTGGAGGTCATGTGTATGTTTCCTCGAGGCAAGCTGGAGGTTAAATGACTGTTTCCTCAATAAAGGATGGAGTTCAGATGACTGATTTCTCAGGGAAGTCCATTACTAGTTTATCTGGCAAAGACTCAGCAGAATTTAGGTTTCCAGTGTCCCCTCTGACGTCAGTACCAATCCATATGTCCCTATTTCAACTTTCAGGCTCCCATTTCTTCCAGTCAATGCTCTCACTTGAACTGTAGACACCCTACAAGATTTAGAATTTAGTTTCTGTTGTAACTGTGCTACTCACACAATGAGACTCTTGTTCTGATTTTAAGATATCTTAAGTCTGCAGCTGCAGGAAAAAAGATTTTATTTCTAGGCACACATAAACATTTTCACATCCTTCATGCAGCATTTTATTTGCAAATTTGAAGGCTTGAGCTCATCCCTTTCTTTTAAAAATGTGTCCAACTAATTTATAAACAACCAGTCAACATCATTTTATCTTTAACTCCACAAAATTCTGTTAAGGTGTTTAAAACACTCTCACCGAGTCTTGTCTCTTATAAGCATTGAGTAGCCATATCCAATGTTGATATTTTCATATCTCTATTGCCAACTCATATCATATATTACCTTTCACATCTTAATTATTGGAAATAGAGGAATTAGTACCTTTGAATCTAATCAGCATAGAAAGCAATTGCAAAAGAACACAAAACTAATTCTGAAATTCTATTTTTTAAGATTCTGTTTCTCACACTTCCAGTAACAAGCTGTAACAGGTCATAGTTCTCCAGGGAAATGTATCTGTAAATATGAAATTTATAAAATTTTCTCCTGTGACTGTTGGAATATAGAAGTCCAAACTCTGTAGGGTAGGCTGCAAACTGAGAACCCCAATGAAAGTTTTTAACAAATTCCCTAGGCTAATCTGTCTGAAGTAGAGATGGACATTCTTCCTTCTGACTGCTGAAATCATCATTTCTCCTTTCAAGGCCTTCAGCTGATTGGGTGATATGTCTCTCATTGTTGCAGGCCATTTCCTTAGTTGACTGTAAATATAATTTCCTTTCTTGATTGTAAAATGCAATCATACAAAGATTTAATCAACTTACTAATGACTAAAGTTCACACAGTGTAGTCACTGTAACAAGAAGGCCAGTGCTTACTTGACCAAACAACCAGACACCATTTTCTGGCCAAGTTGACACAAGAATCTAACCACTACCACAGATTTAAAAAATATGAAAAATTGTTACATAGCAGTAATCATCTGTGAATTATATCAAATTATACTTAAATAGTAACTTAAGTGTGTTTATAGCAAATGATAAACCTCACTACACAACCCTGGATAAAATAAAATTTACAAAATAATTTAGTGTACTACCACATGTCCCCAAATCTTCTCATCCAATGATAGTGTTTTACTTTACTCCTATAATCTCACATTTTGTGACTCTCAAAGATTTATTTTTTAATCTTCTAAATATCTTATTTCAAAATCTGTGTATCTCTTTAATTACTTTTATTTGTTATTTTGTTTCCCCTTTGCCTTCCTCTGTTCTTCTCTTCTTTCCTTACTTTTCTTTTGTTACTGTATATATATATTTTCAAATTAGAAGTGTTTTATTTTCTTTTTTTAAATATATATTTTTTATTAGAGAAGTTGTGAGCTTACAAAACAATAATACATAATGTGCAGAATTCTCATACATCACCATTCCACTAACACCTTACATTGCTGTGGATTATTTGTTACAGATTATGAAATAATATGATGATCCAATTAACAGTAACTATGGACCATAGCATACACTTGGTATATATTTTTCCATACACCCTCTATTATTAACACTGTGTATTAGTATTGTATATCTATTATATTTCATGACAGAACACTCTCATATTTGTATTGTTAACCACTGTTCATCTCCAATGATATGGTTCACTGTGTTACACAGTCCTATATTTATACAACATATCCAAAGTGTACACTCAGTCTCTCACTTTCAATGCAGAGTTGTGCAGTCATCACCTCAGTAAATTTTTGAGTGTTTTCCTTTAGTGGAAAATGAAAATTCCCATTACCTCTATTTTTGACGTTTATTATTGATAATAGAATTTAATTTGTAATTGAATTAAGAATTTTACTATATTGTTGTTAACTATAGTCCATAAGTTAAATGAATTGTATTTTTCCCATGTATCACCATATTCTTACCACCTTTTAATAGTGATGCATATTTGTTCTAGATTTTTTGTTCTAGATCATAGAAGAATAATTTATATTTGTATTATTAACAATCCTTATCAACCTCTGGGTTCACTATGTTTTTCAGTACCTCTATTATTCTCTAGCTTTCTTTCAATTAACATTTTCATTCCTAGATTACCCTTTTCAGCCACAGTTCCATTTATAAACCAGCCATTTTAGTTGTATTCACAATAATTTGTTACCATTTCCACACTTTTAAATTCAAGCTAATAAAAAATTCTACATACATTAACATCAGTACACCTTCTCAGCCCATCCTATCACCTAATAAAATTTACTCTAGGTTTTAATTCTATGTATTTGTTCTTTGTATTTAGCACATATAGTGAGACCATACAATATTTGTTCTTTTGTTTCTGGCTCATTTAACTCAGCATAATGTTCTCCGGTACATCTATGCTATCGTATGTGCACCAATTTCATTTCTTCTTACAGCAGCATAGTATTCCATCATATGTATATACAACATTTTGATTTTCCATTCATCTGTTGATGGACATGGGTTGTTTCCAGATTTTTGCAATTGTGAATAATGCTGCTATGAACATGAAATGGGCAAACGTCTGTTTGCATTACTGTGTTCAGTTCTTTGAGATCTCCTAGAACATGAATTGCTGAGTTACAGGGCAGTTCTATATTTAGCTTTCTGAGATACCACCAAACTGTCTTCCACAAAGGCTATACAATTTTACATTCCCACCAACAGGGAAGGAATGTTCCTATTTCTCCACATCCTCTCCAGCACTTCTTAAAAATTGTCTTTCTTTTTAAAAGATACATAGATCATAAAAAAAGTTACATTAAAAAAAATGAGAGGTTTGCATATACCCCACACCCCACCCCACCCCACTCCTCCCACATCAACATCCTCTTTCATCATTGTGGCACATTCATTGCATTTGGTGAATACATTTTGGAGCACTGCTGATCTGCCTGGATTATAGTTTACATTATAGTTTACACTCTCCCTCAGTCCATTCAGTGGGTTATGGCAGGATATATAATGTCCAGCATCCAGCATTTTTTTCTTTAATAAAGGCCATTCTATTAGGTGTGATATATCACATTGTAGTTTTGACTTGTATTTCCCTAATCGTTAGTGATGTTAAATACTTTTCATGAACATTTTTGCCATTTGTATTTCTTCTTTGGAGAAATTTCCAAGTCTTTGCCCATTTTTGAATTGTATTTCTTGCTCTTTTGTTATTGAATTATATGATCTCTTTGTATAGCATGGAAATCAAACCACTACTGAATGTGTTTTCCAAATATTTTCTCTCATTGAATGGGTTGTCTTTTCACCATACTGACAAAATCCTTTGAATCACAAAAGTTTTTACATTTCATGATGTCCTATTTATCCATCTTTTTCTTTTAGTAGTCATGCTTTTGTTGTAAGGTTTAAGAAACCCCCATCTATCACCAGGTCTTGAAGATGTATTCTTGCAGTTTCCTCTAGGAATTATATAGTAGTCACATTTCGATTTAGGTCTTTGATTCATTTTGTGCTAATTTTTGTATAAGATGTGAAATAATGATCCTCTTTCTTTCATTTGGATATGATATCTATTTCCACCAGCACAATTTGTTGAAGAGTCTATTCTGCCCAGCTGAGTGGCCTTGACACCCTTGTCAAAAAACACCTGACCATAGACGTGAGGGTTTCTTTCTGAATCATCAGTTCAGTTTCACTGGTCAATATGTCCATCTTTATGCCAATACCATGTTACTTTTTACCAATGTGGCTAGATAAACATGCTTTAAAGTCTGGAGGTGAGACTGCTTGAAATTTGTTCTACATTTTTAAGTTGTTTTTGGTTATTCAGGGCACCTTACCCCTTCCAAATAATTTCATAATTGTGTTTTCCATTTCTTAAAAAAAAAAAAGCTGTTGGAGTTTTTATCAGAATTGCATTGAATCAGTATAACAATTTGCATAGAATTGACATCATAACAATTTATTCCCCCAATCCTTTAATACAGAATGTTCTTCCATTTATTTAGGTCTTTGATTTCTTTTAGCAATGCATTAATTTTCTGAATACAATTGCTTTATTTCACTGGTTAAGTTTATTCCTAAATATTTGAGTCTTTTAGACATTCTTGTAAATGGAATTTTTCCCTGACTTCTTCCTCAAATTGTTATTTACTAGTGTACAGAAACACTACTGAATATTGAGTATTCACCTTGTATCCTGCCACTTTACTGAATGAATTTATTATGTCTAGTAGCTTTGTTGTAGATGTTTGGAACATTCTATTTATAGGATATCATCCACACATAGCATAAGTTTTACTTCTTGCTTTCAAATGTGTATGCCTTTTATTTCATTTTCTTCCCTTATTGTTCTAGATAGAATCTCTAGCACTATATTGAACAACAGTGGTGATAATGGGCATCCTTGTCTTGCTCCCCATCCTAAATATGAAAGCTTTCACTCTTTCACTATTGAGGACAATGTTAACTATGGGTTTTTCATATATATCTTTTTTCATTTTCAGGAAGTTTCCTTTAATTCATATGCTTCAGAGTATTTTTATCAAGAAAGGATGTTGTATATTTTCAAATGCCTTTTGTGTCAATCAAGGTGATCATGTGATTTTCCTTCTTTAGTTTATTAGTGTGAGTTATTCACACATCCATACTTGATATAAAATCCATTTAATTATGATGAACAATAATTTTAATGTGTTGTTCTATTCAATTAGCATGTGTTTTCTTCAGTTTTTTTTTTCCATTAGCACTCATTAGGAAATGAATCTCTAACTTTTTTCATAATATCTTAATCTGGCTTTGGTGTAAAGATGATGTCTTATGTTAAACATTCTTTTTATACTTCTAGTTACTTTCTCTGATAAAAATCTTCATTTGTAGACACTTCCAAGCTTCTCTCTACTGTCTTTTCTTTTCAGGATATAACAATTCCTTTATTATTTCCTGTAAAGATGGTCTCTTGGTAACAAACTCTCTCACTTTTTGTTCTGCTTTGGTTTTGGTTTAAAACAGCACATATTTATTCTCTTACAGTTCTGGAGTTAAGAGTCTGAAATCTGTTTCACTGGGCCAAATCAGGGTGACAGATGGGATGCCCTGTCACAATAGGCTCTAGGGGAGAATCTATTTCCTTTCTTTTCCAACTTCTCCAGCTCCACTACTGGTTTTCCTTGGCTGCTGTCCCCTTCCAACATCTTCAGAGCCAGCAGTGGAACTTCAGTTGTCACATTGTCTTCCTCTGTACTGAAATATGCTCTCTGCCTTCCAATTTTAAGGACTCTTGGGATTACATTCAGGGTCAACCAGGTTATTCACTTCTCAAAATCCTTAATTTAATCACATTGCAAAGACCTTTAGACATATGAAGTAACATTCATAGGCTCTGAGGATTAGGCCCTGAATAACTTTGGGAGCATACCACATCACCTTCTCTGTTATTCCTTATCTCCTGAGCAGTGTGGAGTGTGTACATGAATGTGTTTTTGAGTCTTTGTGTGTGCATATGTGAGTGTCTATATGTGTAGCTGGTGGAGGTCATCATCCAAAACGTCCACAGATTGCAGATTGAGTTGGTGTCAATGCTTTCCCTCCTGCTTCCAAAATTGACAGGTGGCTCCTTTCAAGTGTGCTCAATCCCCTTTTATTACTGTTCCCAGGTGGAGGCTGTCATTCACCTTCGATTCCTAGCAGAATTGCTTTCCCCAGGAGCACATGTAGACTTCTTGTCCCTAACAGAGGAGCTGCAGCAAGAGGAAGGACTCACCCAGGTAAACCAAGGGTGGGAGGGCCTCACAACATGTAATACACATGACCTTGTCTAACATACTTTGTCTTGAGTGGCATGGCTTCTGGAGAAAAATAGCAGAAGGTATGGGGGCAAATGGAGAACTAGTAGGGAGGAAATTATGGACAAGTACGGGGTAGGTGTGGTTAGGACTGAAAGTTTGGGAATCATGCATAAGAAGAAGGGCAGAATAAGCTATAATATATGTATACAAAACCTACCTGCCTTCTGCCCGAGTGCAGTCATCTTCACCACACATTCAGCCACCTCATGTGAGAAACATCTGCAGTCATTAACTGTCTATTTCCTTGACAACAGCTGGTTAAGAAGCGTCTGCTGTCCTTGAAAAATGTAGAGGGTATGGAAGCACCTCCAAATTATGATATACATGAATTGGACACAGTTCCTTCCACATGCAAGTCTAGCAATGGTGCAGAGAAAAGCTGACCATGGCCAACTTCTAGGGATTCAAGTCAGTACTGATGCCCTACACTGGGAGGGCAGAGCAGACAACAGCCTGGACTCCCTAAAGACATTGCTGTCTTTCCAAGGAGTCAAGATGATCCTCAAATCATAAAGAAACAAATCTCTTATCATCACCAACACCAAAGACACTCTTCCCTTACATTTGGAAGCAGAGATGAGGTGACTGTGCAAGAAACCTTTCCTATAAATACCAAATCTAAGCCCACAGATGGGTTCAGTGAAGAGAAGAATGAGGAGCTCCCCAGCCTTGCATTCCTCTTGAAACCGCCACATCAACTGCTGCCATGGGGACTTGTCAAGAGTCCCCTGGCTAACTCAGGCCATCACACCTCTGGAATCAAGAGAGCACATGGAGAATCCCTGTCTGTATCATCTCTGAAAAGAGGTCACAATCATACTCCTCATCCTGATGCCAGGTCTCCAAACACAGCTTTAGTTGAAGGTCCATCTTCGGCAGGAAGAAAATCCCACCTCATAGCTGACTTTGGGGCTTCTGGGAGGCAAATGTTGGTGCTGGGGGCAAGTCAATCCTCTCACTCTCAAAAAATAAGGTGTGACCAACTTTTGGATCCTAGAAAGAAGAAGCCCCAATGTGGAGAGTAGGGAACAGGAGGCCAAACTCTCCACATCACAGAACTTCCACTGTGGACGCCCACAATAGATTTCCTCTTGCTTTAACCAAATGACTCTACATGCTGCTTCCTGGTCCTACTGTTATTCCTTGGCATTTCTAGAGACTGTGGGGAGGACAGTGAGGGCCTTCAAAGACTTTCCAATATGACTATGATACCCTTGGTAGGGGATGAGGAGTGGTAGTTTTGGGAGTTTTATAGAAATTTTATATAAAGTTAGTTTTCATTTAAAATGCTCTCAGTTCTGCAATATTGTATATGTCCAACATTGCTGCTGCAGGGATCGTGGGATGTTGAAGGTGGAGGGATACGGATGGCTGCAGTCTTGGTGGATCCACAGGTGACTGACCTAGTTCTGCCCTCCTGCTTTAGTCTTTCAGCCTGTTCCTGGGAAAAGAGAAATTTCATGATCTTCCTGTTTAGTGACAAGTCTCCATTAGTCTTTCCTTATGCCTTCTCACAAGCCCTGGCTCCATTGTGGGTGGCCATCAGTGGATGGCCAACAGGATATTATCTGTATCTCTTAATACTTTCCTTGTGGAAAGTTGCTCTTCTACCTTTTTGGTTTCTGGAATATCAGCTAATTTTCTATAATTGATATGCGAGTCAACACCTTCCCCAAGCGTTCTTGGGCTCTCTTTACCTAAAGAATGTAGACATTGGAGCTTCCATGGTCCTCAGCACATGCAGGCCATGTGTTGTGTGGTTGGTTTGAGTAGACACCCCCAAGCCTGCTTCTGTGTATTTCCACCTCTATAGAGGAGATAGCACATTAAGACTCAGGATTACTAAATGTGTTATTAGAGTTGGCCTATTTCTTAATGCTAATAAGGACAGAAAAAGGATATGGGGTAAAAGAAGATTCACAAGTCCATCAAAATGTATTTGTATGCAATATGATATAGGGACGGAGGATATGAAGTCACTTTGTGTATTTCAGTGCAGGAATGAGTCTTGTCCAAGTAGCTGGGGAGGGATTCATTTTTGTGGCCAAGGGGACTTACATGAGGAAACTTTGGGCTCTTCTGAGGATCACTCAACAAGCATTGCTCCCTCTGCTCCCCAAATAATGACTGAAATTTTTATATGTAACACAGGTAGAAAATTATATTCATGTCTAAAATTGTTTCTTTCCAATGAATGTCAAACCAACTTCATTGTAAAAAAACAAACAGAAAAATAAATGGTTTGATTTGTTTAGCATGCCTTGGGCTGCCCTGCATGTGCAGGGTTTATTTAAGCTGGGAGGAAGGTGGGGAAGGGCTGAGGCACTCAATTACCCCCTACCTGGGCTCTTGTCCAGGCCCATGGTTAGAGCAGTTAGACAGCCTAGGGATGTGGGATTTAGTGACTAGGATTTGATCCTGGGGGATGTGGAGAGTTTAGTTGAGCACTGTGTGGACATGTTCTGGACCTGAATTAAGCGGTAAGTGTCCTATGAGGATACAATCAAGAAAAAAACCTGAGATCAAGGAGATACTGTGCACACCCTCTTTGTACTGAAAGGTTTTTTGTCACCCTTAAATCTCTAATTAACCTCTCAAATTGAGGTGTCCATAGTCCAGTCTCTCAACTCATCCTGTCAGCCTTAACAGACACTGAGATTCCCTGACACACACCCTTGTTCTTGGCCCATGCTGCCTTCTCTAAGTTCTAAGTTCTGATTCCTTCCCCATTGACTTTGCGGTTTCAGGCAATCCATGACTCCCAGCATGTGTCCTCTGGGACAGCTCAGCACACACAGCTGGGGTTGCATTGCAGGGTGGTGTCCCATCACATAGGCAAAATGGCGATAAGACTGCCCTTTTACCAAGGTTTCCTGGCACCCATGCTTGCTGCAGCAAAGAGCTTGGGATAGAAACTGTCACATATCAGGACCCTCTCCTCTTGTCATCTTCACATATTACCGACAGTTCTGTCCACAATTTCTCCTTCACCTCTACTTCTTTTTCCAAAGCGAGCAGCATCCAGGGGCTGTCTGCCCCCTACTGTTCTTTCTGTAATGGAATCTTATATTTGGCCGTGCTTTCCCCAGCTGATGCCCTCTCTCTGTTCCAAGCTGGACCTCACCAAAGTGATGTGGGACTCATAGGCTGTATGTCACAGAGGCAGTATGACAAGGGTTGGTCAACAAGCAACAAATGTTTAGAAGATTCCTAAGCACCATGTCATGCAGGCTCCACTTGGGTAGAGCATCCTCATCTTGTGTTCCCATACTGCTTCTTCCTGGTGTTTGAATCAGTGACCACATCAGTCATTAATTGATAATATTTTGAGGGAACAAAAGGGCCCTTGCTCCACCATTCACAGCTGTATGACTTTGGGAAAGTCACCAAGTCCTTTCCACTCCAAGTTCTTTATTGGAAAATGGATGTAACATAGTTCAGCTCACGATGTTTGAAATAGTAAATGAATCCTGCTTGTAAGAAACTAGTTCAACTCTCCTGTGGTCTCCCTTCTAAGTCAGGGACAGAATTCATCATCACATTTAGTCCAGGGCTTTTTGGCTTTACTCTCATGTTTTCACATACCTGGGTGTCATCTCCATCTCCCATCCTTGTTTTGGCTGAACAGTTGACAGCAGGTGGGAGATTCTGGTGTTGTCCAAACACTGTCCCATGCCCAATCCCTAAAATATGTCCATGACCTGCAGAGTGAGAACTGCCTGAAGGGCCATTCTGCCTGAACTTGCTCATTGACCACCATCTGACAACCATGTGCCAAAGCCCACCAGAAGAGTTGGCACATACTAGGCATTCATTCCACTGAATTGTTACTTCTTCTCCTGGTTTCTATCTCTTCTTTGGGAACATACAGAAGGGCAGAGTTTGTGATTGAGGTGTTGAATATTCTCCCAAGATGGTTAGGAATGGAGGAAGCCTTTGGAGGAGAAGTCCAATTTGCTGCCCTCATGTCTGCTTGATGTTTACAAATTCACACACACCCCAACCACACATCTTCATACACACACATTCCACCGTCCACAGCCACCTCACTGTATACTATCAATGTCCTCCCCAGGGTTTATATTTCATAGTAAACAACTCTTCCAATTCTTTACTCCAGAATTGTATGTAAATATACAGGTATGGAACTCAATTTTTTTTTCACTCAGGATAAAGCCCTTAAGTTACATCCAAACTATTCCATACATCAATAGTGTGCTCCTTTTTTTTTTTAAGAATCCAATTACATATGTTGAAAGATTAGGTACCAGCCATGGTTCCATTATGGTTTCCATTATGGTTTACATTTTAGGCTATAAACCTTTATAAATTTTTGGTGATATCTAACAAGGCCTGTATCCATCATTTCAGGATCATGCAGAACACTTCCCTTGCCCCCCAGTGATCCCCTTTCTCAATTATTCTATTCATCTCTCCCCCCACCTCAGGGCCCACACTGACACCCAAGTTTCACTTCTTGAAGGACAAGATTTATAGATACTTGCAAGAATGCTGAGGGCTTGACACACTACTCTGTCCTCTCCCACTGGGAGCCACCTATGCTCTTGAGAGACATCCTCCCCTCTGTGGGAGAATATCAGGCCTCCCCAGGATGGAGTCATAACACCTTCCCACTCATTGTATGGATCTACACTCACTTATATAACACACTATGACATGATGAGCACTTACAAACTCCCTAGAAGCCTGACCCAGGTGCACCCTGTGCCAGAAGATGCATCAAACACCTTAAACCAGTTACTCTTCATTATATTTTCTAAAGAGGTTTCTCATGATTACAGTTTCAACCACTACCTGACAATCTCTTCTGTTCTCCTTCTCCGCCCAACCCTCCCCCCAATTCCTTGGACCATCTGACCCATCCTCACCTCAAGCATGCAAAGCTGAACCCAGTAGTGTCCCTATGCCCCTGTTGTATCCCTTCACGCACAACTACTTCTAATTTATCATAGGTTTCCCCCATGTGAGTGTCAACTCACAACCTTTCACTCAAACTATTTCCTGTAAGCCTATCTTCCAGTTTCTAACTCTCTGAGACAGTTTGATTTGCTTAATTCATAACAGAGAGGTGTTCTACTATATTCTACTACAGAATTATTATGACTCTAGCAATGGAAATTATATCATTGATGAGGAGGCAGTGGCCATGGGAGTTGCTGAAGGCAGGGAGAGGGAAAAAGAGGTGTGACATTGGGGCATTTTGGGGACTTGGAGTTGTCCTTGATGATTTTGCAGGGACAGATGCACAAAATTATATATCGAGACTTCCGGCAAGATGGTGGCTGAGTGAGCTTGCCTTGCCGTCTCTCCTGGGAAGAGGCAGCTGGGCACCGCTGGAGGTTCTCCGGGACCAGGCTTTTTCAGGATTTTTTCAGGGCAGGAAGTGTCTGGACATCGATTTGGTGGGAAGGTCCTACAGGAAATACCTCACATTTGCTGGGCTTCCTCACCCTCCACTGCCTCATTTCTCTGTGAATAGATTTAGCCTATCTACACTATCCCCTTTCCCCTACAACTTGATATCCTCCACCATCTGCTATCTCCCCTATATTCCATCTCCCTTTCTTTGATCCACAAAGTGTCTAACTCTTAATTTCTAATACCTTTCTTTAGTTTTCCATCTGGTATTCGTCCCTGAAACTATTACCTTTCTTTTCTCTTTCCCTCTCTCACAAAAACAATAGCCTCTTAGTACGTACCACATTCCTCCCATATTCAGTCGTCTACCTCATTATAGGTACTTTCCTACTACTATAACTCTACACAATTTACATGATCTAACCTCCATCCTCCCAAAACTCATATTGTTGCTTTGTAAACATATATCACCAATACTACTTCACACTTTTTCCTTCCTTACACAATTGACTTTCCCCAGCACTAATACTTTCCTTTAAAGTGAGCTTAACTAGCAATAAGAAATTGGAATAAGAAGAACAAAGTGACAAAGAGAAGATATAACACTTACGCAAAAACAACAGCTAATTAATCTCCAAGACTAGACAAAGAAGCTAAGGAACTGATTAAACCCGTCAAGAAAAAATGTTGACAAGACAGCAACAAAAATCTACAAACCAAACCAGTAATCAGGAAAACATGGCTGAACCCAATCAACAAACTGAAAATCAGGAAGGGGGGCAGGACTTCGCACAAGCAATGAAAGATCTCAGAACATTTATCACCGACAAATTTGATGAAGTAATGAAAGAGGTTAACAGCGTGAAGACAACACTTGGAGGGGAAATTGCAGACATGCGCAAAAAAATAACAGATATGATGGAAATGAACACCACAATTCAAGAAATCAAAAATACACTTGCAGCAAATATCAGCAGACTAGAAGAGGCAGAGCAGAGAATTAGTGATGTGGAAGACAGTGCATTGGAAATCAAACAGATAGTAGAAGTGGTCAATAAAAAGGTAGAAAAAATCCAGATAGGACTTACGGACCTGAATGATAACGCAAAACGCTCAAACATACGTATTATAGGCATTCCAGAAGGAGAAGAGAAGGGAAAGGGGTCAGAAGGAGTGTTGCAGGAAATAATGGCTGAAAACTTCCCAAATCTACTGAAAGAGACAGATGTACATATCCAAGAAGCACAGCGCACTCCACTGGTCATAAACCCCAACAGGCCCACCCCAAGACATATACTTGTCAAATTATCCAATGCTCAAGACAAAGAAAAAATTCTAAAAGCAGCAAGAGAAAAGAAAACCATCACATACAAGGGAAACTCCATAAGATTAAGTGCTGATTTCTCATCTGAAACGATGGAGGCAAGAAGGCAGTGGTATGATATAGTCAAGGTACTAAAGGAAAAAAATCTCCAACCAAGAATACTCTATCCAGCTAAACTAGCATTCAGAAATGATGGAGAGTTCAAAATATTCACAGATAAACAGAAACTGAAAGGGTATATCAACAAGAAACCTCCCCTTCAAGAAATTCTTAAGGGAATTCTGCAGGAAGAAAGGAAAAAACAGGACAGTCAGAGATGGAGGAGAGTGTAAAAGCAACAAGAAAGACAAAAATAGAAGGGGAAAATAAAATAATACAAACAAAATATAACAAACACAAATCCAACCAAAATATGGCTACCATAAATGACTCTCTAAACGTAATAACACTGAATGTCAACGGATTAAACTCACCTATCAAAAGATTCAGACTGGGACACTGGATAAGGAAATATGACCCATCTATATGCTGCCTACAAGAGACACATCTTAGACCCAGAGACTCATGGAGGTTGAAAGTGAATGGCTGGAAAACAATCATACAAGCAAACAACAACCAAAAAAAGGCAGGAGTAGCTATATTAATATCAGACAAAATAGACTTTAAATGCGAAACAATTGTGAGAGACAAAGAAGGATACTATATTTTAGTGAAAGGGACAATTTGTCAAGAAGATCGAACAATCATAAATATTTATGCTCCTAACAAGGGCGCCTCTAAATATGTGAGGCAAACGCTGGAAAAACTAAGTGAAAGAATAGATGCATCTACAATTATAGTGGGGGATTTTAATACACCACTATCAACTCTGGACAGAACATCTCAAAAGAGAATCACTAAAGAAACAAAACATTTGAACAGTATATTAGAAGAGCTGGATCTAATAGACATATACAGATCATTACACCCAAACACAGCAGGATATACATTTTTCTCAAGCGCACATGGAACATTCTCCAAGATTGACCATATGCTAGGCCACAAAGAAAGGCTTAATGAATTCAGAAAGCTCGAAATCATACAAAACAATATCTCTGACCACAGTGGAGTCAAGCTGGAAATTTGCAAGGAACAGAGACCAAGACTTCACACGACAATTTGGAAATTAAACAGCACACTCTTAGAAAAACAGTGGGTCAAAGAGGAAATCTCAAAAGAAATCAATGACTACCTTGAAACAAATGATAATGATAACACAACATACCAAAATTTATGGGATGCAGCAAAAGCGGTACTGAGAGGGAAATTTATAGCCATAAATTCATATATCAAAAAAGAAGAAAGAGCAGAAATTGAAGAGTTAACTGCACATTTGAAGGAATTAGAAAAACAACAACAAAGTAACCCAACAGGAAGAAGAAGGAAGGAAATAACAAAGATAAGAGCAGAACTAAATGAAATAGAAAATAAGAAAGCACTTGAAAAAATAAACAAGACCAAGAGCTGGTTTTTTGAGAAGATCAACAAAATTGACAAACCTTTAGCGAGACTAACAAAGAAAAAAAGAGAAAAGATGCAAATACACAAAATAAGAAATGAGAAAGGTGATATCACCACTGACCCCACAGAAATAAAGACTATCATAAGAGGATACTTTCAAAAACTATATTCCAACAAAAATGACAATTTAGAGGAAATGGACAAATTCCTAGAAATACATAAGCAGCCCATACTGACGAAAGAAGAAATTGATGATCTTAACAAACCAATCACAAGCAAAGAGATAGAATCAGTCATTAAAAATCTCCCAACTAAGAAGAGCCCAGGGCCAGACGGCTTCACAGGTGAATTCTACAAAACATTCCGGAAAGAACTAACACCAATCCTGTTGAAACTATTCCAAAAAATCGAAACAGAAGGAACACTGCCTAATTCCTTCTATGATGCCAACATTACCCTAGTACCAAAGCCAAACAAAGACACCACAAGAAAGGAAAATTACAGACCAATTTCTCTAATGAACCTAGACGCAAAAATACTTAACAAAATACTTGCTAATCGTGTTCAACAACACATTAAACGAATTATACACCATGACCAAGTGGGATTTATCCCAGGTATGCAAGGATGGTTCAACATAAGAAAATCAATCAATGTAATACACCATATAAACAGATTGAGAGAAAAAAACCACAGGATTATATCTATAGATGCAGAAAAGGCATTTGACAAAATACAGCACCCCTTCCTGATAAAAACACTCCAAAAGATTGGAATACAAGGAAACTTTTTGAACATGATAAAGAGTATATATGAAAAACCTACAGCCAACATTGTTTACAATGGTGAAATCCTGAAATACTTCCCTCTAAAATCAGGAACAAGACAAGGATGCCCATTGTCTCCGCTCCTATTTAACATTGTCTTGGAAGTACTGGCTCGAGCACTGAGACAAGAACCAGATATAAAAGGCATTCAAATTGGAAGGGAAGAAGTCAAAATTTCATTATTTGCAGATGACATGATCCTATATATAGAAAACCCTGAGAGATCTTCAACAAAGCTCCTAGAACTCATAAATGAGTTTAGCAAAGTCGCAGGTTATAAGATCAATGCGCAAAAATCAGTAGCATTTCTATACACCAATAATGAGCAAGATCAGGAGGAAATCAAGAAACAAATACCATTCACAATAGTAAATAAAAAAATCAAATACTTAGGAATAAATTTAACTAAAGAGGTAAAAAACTTATACATCGAGAACTATACAAGATTGTTCAAGGAAATCAAAGAAGACCTAAATAAATGGAAGAATATTCCCTGTTCATGGATAGGAAGACTGAATATTATTAAGATGTCTATCCTACCAAAACTGATCTACACATTCAATGCATTCCCAATAAAAATCAACACAGCCTTCTTTAAGGAACTAGAAAAACTAACTATGAAATTTATTTGGAATAAAAAGAGGCCCCGAATAGCCAAAGACATATTGAAAAAGAAAAACGAAATAGGAGGAATCACACTTCCTGACTTCAAAACATACTACAAAGCTACAGTAGTGAAAACAGCATGGTACTGGCATAAGGAGAGACACACAGACCAATGGAATCGAATTGAAAGTTCAGATATAGAACCTCATGTATATAGCCATATAATATTCGATAAAGCCACCAAACCCTCTCAACTGGGAGAGAATGGCCTATTCAACAAATGGTGCCTGGAGAACTGGATAGCCATATGTAGAAGAATGAAAGAGGATTACCATCTCACACCTTATACAAAGATCAACTCAAGATGGATCAAAGACCTAAATATAAGAGCCAAGACCATAAAGACCTTAGAAAGCAGTGTAGGGAAACATCTACTGGACCTTGTAATAGGAAATGGCTTCATGAATATCACACCAAAAGCACGAGCAGCAGAAGAACAAATAGATAAATGGGACTACCTCAAAATTAAAGCCTTCTGCACCTCAAAGGAGTTTGTCAAGAAAGTAAAAAGGGAACCCACACAATGGGAGAAAATATTTGGCAACCATATATCTGATAAGAGACTTATAACTTGCATATATAAAGAACTCATATATCTCGAAAACAAAAAGATAAACAACCCATTTAAAAAATGGGAAAAAGATTTAAACAGACACTTCTCCAAAGAAGAAATACAAATGGCTAAAAAGCACATGAAAAAATGCTCCAAATCCCTAGCTATCAGGGAAATGCAAATCAAAACTACAATGAGATACCATCTTACTCCCATAAGATTGGCAGCCATGAAAAAAACAGTAGAATACAAATGCTGGAGAGGATGTGAAGAAAGGGGAACACTCATCCATTGCTGGTGGGAATGCAGAAGGATCCAACCATTCTGGAGGACAGTTTGGCAGTTTCTCAAAAAATTATCCATAGATTTGCCATATGACCCAGCAATACCACTGCTGGGTATATACCCATCAGATCTGAAAACAAGGACACAAACCGATATATGTACACCAATGTTCATAGCAGCATTGTTCACCATCGCCAAAAGTTGGAATCAATCCAAAAGTCCATCAACAGATGAGTGGATCAATAAAATGTGGTATATACACACAATGGAATACTACTCAGCTGTAAGAACCAATACACTACAATCGCACGTGATAACATGGATGAACCTTGAGAATCTTATGTTAAGTGAAGCAACCCAGGCATTGAAGGACAAATACTATATGACCTCAATGATATGAAATAAGTTAGCTGCCTCAGAGAGCTAGAGTCTGGAAAAGTGGCTTACTGGAAATCGGGGGGTGGAGGAAGGATGTGAGTTAATGTCTGTAGGGGTGGAATCTGTGATGAGCTGGGGGTAAGTATGAGCACAAAGAAGGGACAAAATGGGGGCAAGGGGTTACCTTCGGGTGGGGTTTTCTGGGTTTGAGGGGGGCTGGGGATGGGAAGAGGGGTAATATGGTCCAAGAAATAGGTGGGAGGGAGGGGCAACATAGAAACATGGGAGAGTGCCAGAAGTTCATTGAGAACTAAATGCTGAGTAAAACGTATCAAAGTATAAGTAGGAGGGTCACCTGGTTAGGACGCTCAGGGGGTATGGTCTGATGCGGGACGGACTCCGGAGGGAATAGCTGAAGGCTCATTTTGCCAAGGTGGGTTCTACCATTGGGTGGGGTGGACCCATATCCTGGGGAAGACTAATGCCGTTGAATAGAGAGAACTGTATCTCTTGTGAGAAAGGACGGCTCCCAGGGCATTAGATTGGCAGGCGTTGTGGGCCCTAAGGGGAGGGGAAAATGGACGTGCAATGGATAGAACAAAGGTAAATAAGGGGGCAAAAGAGGAGTTATGTGAGAGTACACGAGGATGAATATAAAACAGCTAATATTACACCAAAAACATATAGGGGACGACAGACTAATAATGAAAACCATAAGACAAAACATAGGATAACTAAAAAATTTAGAAAACTGTACAACCTAAAGTATGGACCACATAGTAAGCACAAATGTTACCTTGTTTGAAAACTATAGTTTCGGAATCTGTACATCAGTTTCAGGAAATATGATATGAATAAATTAAAAGATTATTGCTGTGGAAGGGAAAAGGTTTTATGGTGGATCTGGGGAAATACTGTATATTGTATATATGAATTTTGGTGATCTAAGACTCTTCTGAAGCTGACATTATGTTGGGATTCACTTTACGGGAAGTTTTGGACCACAGAGTGGTTCAACAATGGCAGCAGAGGAATACTGATATGGGATGTTATTGACAGGTTATATATGGTTGACAGGGAGTTATACAGGGCATATGCCCAGGGTATATGGTAATGTCTATATATACTCATAGTGGAAACAATTAAAAACAACAGCTGGGGGGGTACTGGGCTCCTGGCCGGGGGGTCACTGTTGTGGGCCCTGGGAGAGCAGCGGCAATCCTCCAGGTGCAACGGCAAGAACCAGGAAGGAAGGAGGGCCCAACAGTGGGCTCTTGATACTAATGGCTACACTTTTGAGCCTATGCACCTGCAATAAGAACAAGGCCTAGAGTAGCATTGTGCCTGGGGGTTTCCTCCTGACAGCCTTCATGTTAGTCAAATGTGGCCACTCTCACAGCCAAACTCAGCGTGTAGATGTGATGCATTCCCCCCAGCGTGGGACACGACACCTGGGGATGAGCCTCCCTGGCACCGAGGGATCACTACCACATACCAGCTGAAGAAGCAACTAGAAAATGACCTTGAATTAAAGATTCAATGCGGAACAGCAGAATATACCTGTCTACATATAATAACATGACTTCGGGAAGCGGTTTGACCTAATGTAAGGCGGAAATGGAAAGGAGAAATGAGATTATAAGGCTGTGAGTCTCTAAAAAAGAGTCTGGAGGTTGTCAGAAGGAATACCCCTATGTACAACTGAACAGAGTCTAAGAGACAGATAAGGTAGATACAACCCCAGGTATTGGTTCTTTTGAGGGATAAAGAGACCCACGGGTTCTATGGTCATGGCGGAAAGGGTTCACTGCCATGACAGATGGCCCTTCTTTGGAGCTGGTGTTTCTGCGTGATGGAAATGGACTCAGAGGGGATCTCTTTTCACAAGACTTGCATGCTACTTTATTGGAATTGTAGCTGGTGCTGAGTTTAAGATATATGTAGGGGATTTGAATCTCTGGACTGATAATATGACACCCAGGCCCAGAGCCTCAACAGACTTCAGCTCCTACACTTTGACTTATTGGACTTACTCCACTCAGCTAACATGGAGTTGAAGAAGGTCAACCACCACAACATGGAGCCTAGAGTGTCTACAACTAGAAGCGGGAAGAGTGCATCCAGTACCCATGTGGAATCTAAGCCCTCACTTGACATAGGTGTGCAATGGACACAACCAATCCAATGTCCACAGAGAAAATGTGGAATGGGTGTGGGAACGGTAGCCATGGGGGCTGCTGGGTGTGGGGAACGGGAGGAAGAGATGAGATGTGGAGGCGTTTTCGGGACGTGGAGTTGTCCTGGATAGTGCTTCACGGACAATTACGGGACACTGTAGATCCCCCCAGGGCCCACTGGATGGAACGTGAGAGAGTCTGGGCTATGATGTGGACCATTGACTATGGGGTGCAGTGATGCTCAGAGATGAACTTACCAGGTACAATGGATGTATCACGATGATGGGAGAGAGTGTTGCTGTGGGGGGGGGGCGGGGGGCGGGGGTGGTGGGGTTGAATGGGACCTCATATATTTTTTTAATGTAATTAAAAAATAATAATAATAAATAAATATTTAAAAAAAAATAAAAATAAAAAAAATTATATATCCTGTCAAAACCCAATGAATGGATTCGGAGAGAGTGTAAACTAAAATATAAACTATAATCCATGCTGTGTAGCAGTGCTCCAAAATGTACTCATCAACGGCAATGATTGTACCACATTAATGAAAGAAGTTGTCAATGTGGGAAGACTGGGGGTTGTGGGGAATGGGGTATATGGGAACCTATTTTTAATGTAACATTTTGTGTGATCTGTGTATCTTCAAAAAAACTTTAAAAAAATAAACAATATTTATTGAGTACATGCAGAGTAAATGAAGTAGAGAATGTTTAAACTTAAGATAAATGAGGAAGTTCAAATATTCTGAAGGCTGTCATACAAAAAAGTGCGAGTTTGGCTGTTCAGTATTTCTTCAAAAGCCAGAACTTAAACTAAGGAATAAATATTAGCAAACAACAGGAGGCAGGATAGTTGTACAAGCATATCACTGATTTAATAATTTCTTTTCCAATATCATGCACTTTGCACTTACTTTTCCCTTCTCCTGAAGGAAGGGGTAACTTAACACTTCTCCTAGACTTCTTAAATAATTTTCTTGGGAAGCGGACTTGGCACAGTGGATACGGTATACATCTACCACATGGGAGTTCCACGGTTCGAACTCTGGGCCTCCTTGACCCATGTGGAGCTGGCCCATGAAGACTGCTGATGCCAGCCAGGAGTGCCATGCCACGCACAAGGAGTGTGTCCCATTAGTAGAGCTGCCAAGTGCAAAAGAAAGTTCAGCTTGCCCAGAAATGGTGCCGCAGACACAGAGAGCTGATGCAGCAAGATGACACAACAACAACAAATAAGAAACAAAGATTCCTGTGCCGCTGACAACAACAAAAGTGGAGATAAAGAAGAACATGCAGCAAATGGACATAGAAAAGAGAGAACAGACGACTAGGGTGGGGGGGGGAAAGGGGAGAGAAATAAATAAAATAAATCTAAAATTTTTTTTCTTTTACATCCAAGTCATCCACTGCCAACAGAGAATGCATTCACAGCTTCAGAAAAAAAACTAAAGCTAACAAACTGTTTGTGGTCATTTGAGTCTGCATGTACCCCAGAAAACCATGTTCTTAAAACTGTCCATTCCTGTGGGTGTGAACTTAGAGAGGGTTGGCCCTTTTGATTAGGTTACTTCAGTTAAGGTGTGACCCAGGCTGTTTCTTAATCCTCTTAATGGAGTCCTTTATAAATGGGTTGAATACACTGAGAAAAATAAAGAGAAAGACCAAGAAGCTAAGAGAGAAAGCCAGAAGCAAGAAGCTGAAGCAATGAAAATCAGAGAAAAAGGAAAGCCCAGCAGATACCACCATTGCCTTGCTATGTGGCAAAGGAAGCAAACATCATTGGCAGCTGGTCTTTAGGGACAGTCTCTCAGCTGATGTCACCTTGATTTGGACATTTTTCTCAGGCTCAAATCTCTAAGCTTGTAAGATAATAAATTTTCATTGTAAGATCTAGTCCATTTCTGGTATGTTGCATTGTGGTAGCTTAGCAGACTAAAACACTGTTTCCTCAGCTATGTTTTAGTATTCAACATCAATAATTCTCAGGAGGTGGGAAGACATAGAGAGCATATTCTCCAAAGAGGATGAGTCAAATACCCAGAAATTGTGCATTTCCTTCTGTGGGAGGATGTCTTTAATTTCTAAATGAATCACTACAACTATCGATCAATGGTATAGATGGGATTGACATGTGTGTTTTGTGGAAAGAGCAAGGAAAGCACAGCTGACCACCAATGCTCTACATTAAACAGGAGAGCTATATTTTAAGTCAACAGGAAATACAAACTAACCACATAACATCAATGTGGCCCATCCAAATGAGTAAATAATACAAAGTGAGAATTGTTTCAAAAAATTCAGCATACTTTTTAAGGAATATATATATATATATATATATATATATATATATATATGGAATATATATATATTATACTTCATGTTATATATGTACTTTATCAC
Source organism: Dasypus novemcinctus (assembly GCF_030445035.2). Classification (NCBI taxonomy): domain Eukaryota; kingdom Metazoa; phylum Chordata; class Mammalia; order Cingulata; family Dasypodidae; genus Dasypus; species Dasypus novemcinctus. Next base: position 10,248,667 of record NC_080703.1, read on the forward strand.
ATATTTAGGAAGGAAGGCTGAAGTGCATAATGCACCCAGTAAATTGAAAATAAAAGTTTTACGTTTTTATATTTGTTTGTATAAAGGACTCTGAAGGTGGATCTTGAAGTCAGAATGCCCCATCAGTTTTCAAGGAAAGCCATGATGTTGGTCACTCTGACAACCTGCTGTGCATTGGGGATTGGTGGGACTGGGGCAGCTCTGGTAAGAGAATAAACCTATTAAAGGAAATATTCAAGGTCCCTGCCACTGGCTTTTTGAGTATAACTCTTTGGTGGTGGAGTCAGCTTGCAATCGGTGTTACAATATCCCTTTCAGAGCCTCTCACCATGAAGGCTGACCAAAGCTGCAAAGCCACTGGCAATCACAAAAGGATAGGCAAAATCATTGGCAATGACACAAGTGTCCTCGTTGGATCTCTTCATATTTCCATGATTAGCTGAACCATCTCAGAACACAGGTAGGTATTGATGGTCATAGGATCCCAGGAAAATACTTCCACAAGATTCCCTGTCCTACTGACCAAACTACCACAAGTTCAGAATGGGCAGATTTTATAGCAGGCGGCATTCTACCAAAGAGAGCTTGCATTATGCATGTCATTAAAGAGCAGATATAAAGCTACAAGCTGACCACATAGGGGTGTAGCAATTCTTCCAGAAGCCTTGAGTCCCTGGTTCTTGTCCTGATCTACTGCATAATCAAGGGAGTGAAGTTCATCTCATCCACAGAGCTTGGACTTATGCACACACTAGACACGAGAGAGTGGGAAGTCCTGGAGTATCCTAAAATTCTGCTTATCACAGGTTCCCATAGAATTCTTGTCCATATGGGATGGACATTTCCTTCTCAAGGAATGTATTGGGGAATGAATCATGTGTCCCACAAATGGCAACTTCAGGTCCAAACCCCTGGTCCCATAGGTGTGGACCCATTTGTAATTAAGATATTTGAAGATGGTATGAGTAAAGGTATGCCCAAATGGAATACAAAGTGAATGTGGGTGGGCCTTATTCCAAAATAGCTCAAGTCCTTATAAGCAAAGGAAAATGGACACAGAAGAAGTAGCCATAGTCAACAGCCAGAAGCTGCAAGTCAGTTGAACTCAAAAAATAAAAGGGAAGATGGTGTGCTTTGCATTGTCATGCAGCAGATAAGCCAATGCCCAAGGGTCCCTGGCAGCCAGCCTCAGAAGGCAAAGGTCTTCCTGGGAGAGCATCACCTTGCTAACACCTCAATTTTTGACTTCTAGCTTGAGATCCATGATCCAGTAAGTTTCCATTGTTGAAGCCATTCCACTGAATGATATTTTTTTAGTAGCTGGGAAACTAAAATTGCAGTATTTTTCAAATATGTAACCACAACTTGGATCTCCTCCCAAAACTATTTCAACCCTATTTAAATATCTTCTCTTCCTTCAGTTATTATGCCACTGAAAAGTCTTCCAAATTATACTTACTATAATTATACTTAAATTATACTTAGTATAATTTTACTTAGACCACACTCTTACATAATTTATTACATTTCACAATGCAATGTGTTTGTGATACATGACCTATGGGAGTCCTGTGTCATGTTATGTATATTTGTTTTTTAAGTCCACAAATTTACTATACACTTATTGTTTATGTATGTTCATGTACGAATGATATACTTCAATAAATTGTTTTAAAAATGGAAAAGTAAAGAGAGTTCCACAGTCCCATTCTCTTCTTTGGAAGCTCTATAGAGAATCAGGATCAATCAGGGGTCACCAGTGACAGAAACATATACAAAGGAAGAGGTTCCTTTTAAGGAATTGATTCATTTTATTGAAGGAAGGTGCAGAGCCTGGAAATTCCAGTGTGAGGATAGTTGAAATCTTCTGTCTGTATTCCTTATGCTGGAACTAGAGGAGGCAGTGGAAGGTGTAGTCTTGTGGAAGTACTCCTTACGATACCTGGAATACCCACTTCTCCCTTCTGAGACCTCTCACTGTTTGCATTAGTCCCAATCATATTGTTCGTTGTAACTTTCTTCGCTTAGAGTCAATTCATTTTAGGTACTAATTCCATCTATGAAGTAACTCTGCAGAAACAACTAGGACAGCTTTTGACAAACAACTGAACACATAAATTAGACATGTTGACATGTAAAACTAATCATAACAGTCTATCCATTGTCAATTGGACACCCACTGTCATCTCAGATAAACTATACTTTATCTCCAAATAAAGACAATAACAAAACCACATTTCCATCTGACATGATACAGCTATCCTGTGTACTACTAAAAGTTCACTAATGTTTCCTCAAAATAGGATATAAGCACTTGGGTGACCAATATTCACTCTTACCCTTCCTATCCTGTAACATAAATACTATGACACAAAGTTAATACAACTAATCTTATACGGGGATAGGAGAGGGATGAAAAGAAAGATGTTTGCTTTATATACAAACATATTCATATGCAAAAATGCTTCTAACAAAATAAATATTAATAGCAATTATAGTCCTTGTTGTAGCAAATGGTCGCATGATCATAACTGGTAATTACAACCACCTACTTCTATTACAGATGCATAATTCATTTCCCCTCAACAAACGAAGTAGCTGGCTATGGTTCTTTCCCTAATGCAGTAACTCATACCTTTTTAATGAATGGTATGGGCTATTAGTAGTCCTGTGCAAATTGATTGTTAGAGTTCTCCTTTGACTTTCATCACAGGGAATGGAAATACAAGTAAATACCCTAAGGAATATCCCATATTCTGGAATTCTCTCCTTACTACCATTCTGAAGTAGCAGTCTAATTTCCCCTAGGTAATGGGGATCAATAACCTCAGCTAGTACATTCAATCCTGTCTTTACATGTTGATTTAGAGGCATGAGGATACCAAAGTGTTCCACAGCAATTTTGACTCCCAGTTCTATGAAATCATTTTTTACTTTCCTGGAGGAAAAGCATAAGTTTTCATGATAAGAAGCAAAACACTTGGAGAGGATCACTAGTGAGTTATCTCCATTGCCATCCTTTGATTTCTGGACTCACAAATCATGGCTTTGGGAGAAGCAGAACCATGTATTATATTGTAATTGGGTGTACATACAGCTTCCTGGCGGACATTTATCGAGACCTGCAAAGTATGGCCACCCAGCTAACCCCATAATTGAATCTTCCAAAGGTCATTCCACTGATGTGTCAATTCAGCTGCTCCAGTATGAAAATGAAAGGTGAGGGAATTCCATTAGCATATGCCCAGTACTGCATTTCATTAACCATGAAGCGGGTTCCATGATCAGAAGCAAAGCTGTGTGGAATATCAAGATGATGGATAAGATGTTCTGTAAGTCCACAGATGGTAGTTTTGTCAGGTTGATGTTTTGAGGGAAGAAAAATTCATATTCAGAATAAATGAAGAACTGTGTCTATTTGAATAGGCATTGGTCTGATTGATACATTCGATAAAGCGGCCAGATCCTTAAAAGTGTAATCTGCAAAGGCATGCCTTATATTCAAAGGAAGAAATAGGTGGAAAGTAAAAGGATGAAAAAGGATTATCATGTGACAGCAATCATAAAAGAGGTGGAATGTCTATTGCTTTCTGATATACTAAGTGCAAAAGTTTAAATATTGTGAAGGCTAGGAAAGGTTATGTTCTTGAACTCATCCATTCCCATGAGTGTGGGGTCATTTGATAGGGCTACATCAGTGTAGCGTGACCCAGGTTGGGTCTCTACCCATTTGTTGGGTTTTATTTGAACTGAGAACTGAAAGAAGAGATACTCAGAAATAGAGCCACCACTTTGACCATGCCATCTGAGAGACAAGACTTCAGGAATGGCAGTGATTAGCTGCCATCTTGCCTTTTCACGTGGCGAGACACCAGGATCTGCCAGCAGATGACATTTGTTGAGAAAACATCTCTGCTGGTGCCTTGATTTGGACAATTCAAGTCCCTTTGTAAAAACTAACCCATTCCTGGTAACTTTGCATTGGCCGATTTAGGAAACTAAGACAGTATGCTTTAAGGCAATAAATGTTATAAAGACAAAGAGAAATATTTCATAATGATTAAAATGTTATTACATCTTAAAGACATGACAATTGTAAAATATGTCCATGCCTAAGAAGAGACACTTCAATTGCCTGAAGAAATAACCTGAGAGATTTGAAAGGAGATAGAGATCATTGAACAGTCATAGTCTAAGTTTTCCCTACCCACTCCCAATAATTGATAGAACTACTAGACATAAATTCAGCAAGGTATAGAAGATTTGTACAACATTATCAACCACTCTACCTAACTGACATGAACAAAACATTCCATCCTTTGGCAGCACTATACACACTCTTTTCAAGTTCACAGAAAATGTTCTCCAGAATAGAAACTCTGCTGTTCAAGTGGAAAAAACAACAAAGCAAAAACCTAAAGTCTGTATAACTTTAAAATTATGCAAAGTATTTTCTCCAATTGCAATGGAATGAAATTAGAATCAACAATTGAAAGGAGTCCGGAAAAACTCCCGATATTTGCAAGTTAATTAATGACCACTGGAATAACCCATGCATCAATGAAGACATTATAGGGAAATTGCTAAATAATTTAATCTGATCTAAAAAATAACACACCATATCACAACCTATGGGATGCATCAAAGAGCAAAGCTTACAGACTTTGGGGAAGATGGCATCAGAGTACACAAGCAGGGCTCAACTCTCACAAAAGAAATGGAGAAGGGCAAGGAGATGTCTGAGGGACTTGTGTTGGAGGTTAACTAACCCAGACAGTACTGCTCAAGGCCCAGGAGGGCAAGGGACAGAGAGCCGAAGAGCCCAAAATGTCAGCTGTGAGCCCAAAATGTCAGCCGGCAGGAGGAAAGGGCTCCCAGCGCCCATTCTCAAGGTATGAAGCCTGATAAAACCCATGGCTAAGTGCAGCTGACTGAGAGGGGAACAACCATCTCCCTCCCTGGGAAGAGGGAAGGTGTGGCAGAGGACAGAGTGGTTTCTTTTCTGTGAATTTGACCAGCAGAGCCAGACCAGAAGCAAGGCTAAGCTGGGGATGGTGGCACTTCCTTGGAAGTGTTTGCCAGTGAGTGCCATCTGCTAGCCAGTTGGGAAACAGCAATGAGAAAAACTGCTTTTAGGTCACTTTTTTTCCTAAAACCCTGGGGAAAAAATATCTGTAACCCATTAGTGAATCCCTTGCCTGGTTTTGGTTACATAAGGTTGGCGATTTAAAAGCCTCAGAATGAGGTGAACCAAAACTCAAAGAGGTATTGTGATAGAACAAGCAATCATTCAAAGATGATCTAATACCAATCTTCCTCAAGATGTTCCAAAAAATCAAACAGGAGAGAATACAAATAAACATGTTCTATGAAGCCAATGTCACTCTAATATCAAAACCTGATAAAGATGCTACAAAAAATAGAATTACAGACCAATACTTATAATGAATATATATGTAAAAATATTCCAAAAAAACACTTCCAAACAGAATCCAAAAGCACATTAAAAATTATACACACACACAAAATTATACACAGGCAGCCTATTCAATGGGAGAAAATATTGAAAAATATTGAAAATCCCATATCCAACAAGGGATTGATATCCATGTCATATAAGAGATCATACAACTCAACGATGTAAAAACAAGGAACCCAATTTTAAAAAGGGCCCAACTATGGCTCCCAGGTCCTGTAGTCATGACAGATGACTCTGATTTCAGTGCCTTGTCAGTCAGCCCTACTCTGGAGCTTGTGCTCCTGAATGTGATGGAGTTGGACTCAGATGTGACTTCTCTACGCATGCCTGTTATGTCAATTTTCCTGAACCTGACGTTGGTGCTGGGGTTGGTGTATGCTCAGGAGACTTGAATTTCGGGACTGTCCATGTGCCAGCTGGGACCTGAGCTTCAGCAGAGTTTCAACACCTACTCCCCAGTTTGTTGGACTTAAACCAGTCTGCTGACAGAGAGGTGAGGATGGTCAACCACCACATCATGGGAACGAGAGAGTCTACAATGGCAAGTGGGAGAATCCCATCTTTCAGCCCTGTGAGATCAAAACCCTTCTCGATTTTGAGGTGGAGTGGAAATTACCATCCCCGGATCTTTAGGATGGAGGAATAAATTATGGATTACAGTGGAATTACTAGTATTCTAGTATACAATTGTGGTGACCCTAGGAGTGGAAGAAACTGTATCACTGAACTGGAGACAGTGGCCACGGGAGTTGCTGAGGGAAGGGAGAGGGAAGAAGAGGAGTGCTATAGCGTTATTTTCTGAACTTGAAGTTGTCCTGAATGATATTACAAGGGCAGATGCAGGACATTAAATATCCTGCCATAATCCACTGAATGGACTGGAAGAGAGTGTAATCTACAATATAAACTATTATTCATGCTGTGTAGCAATGCTCCAAAATGTATTCATCAAATGCAATGAATGTGCCACACCGATGAAAGAGGTTTTTGATGTGGGAAGAATGGGAGGGGTGTGGTGAGTAGGGTAAATGGGAACCTTTTATATTTATTAAGGTAAAATTTTGTGTAATCTGTTTCTTTAAAAAAATTAATAATGAAAACAAACAAACAAAAAACATTGTACAATGTATGAAACTATAAATCACAATGAATCCTATGGTGGAAGGTGGACTGTGGGTAACAGAACACATAGAAGAACATTCTCTCATGATCTATGAAAAGTATATAATACTAATATAGGATGGAATTTACCAGATAGGTTGGAGAAAAATACACCAAATGTAAGATATTTGCTATAGTTACTAGCAATGTTTTGATGATGCTCTTTCAGAGTTTGTAATAACTGTTTTACAAAAATGCAAGGTGTTGTTAATGTATGGGAGCCCTCTATGATGATATGCATATTTTTTGTAGTTCACAATTTATACTATACACTTTTTGTTTATGGATTTTCATATATGAATGATGAACTTCAATACAAAAATTTAAAAAAAAAGAACTCTACACCACAATCAAGTGGGTTTTATCCCAGGGATAAAAGGGTGTGTGAACAAAGAAAATCAATTCGTGTTATACACCACATTGACAATTTGAAAAAGAAAAATCATGCGATCCTCTTGATTGCTGTAAAAAAATCATTGGACATAGAACAGCACCCTTTCTTGATTAAAAAAAAATCTTCAAAAGATAGGAATAGAAGGAAGTTTTCTCAATATGGTAAAGTTCCAACATGAGAAACTCAAAGCCAGCACTGTACTGAACAGGGAAATACTGAGACTTTCCCTGCTGAGATCAGGAGCAAGACTAGAATGCCCCTTGTCACCACTGTTATTCAATATTGTGCTAGAACACCTAGCTAATCTGGAAGGGTAAGAGGCCATGAATAGATCAAAAATAAATATTTAAAAAGAACATAAGATTTATGTGAACATTGCCAATGAGCTAGGCAGATAAATCTTAGCTCTCACTAGAACAACTGAGAGGGATTCAAGGTTACCTTGCTGACCTGCATTGGGGTACAGCAGACCAGGACAGTGCTTCACAAAGTAATCTCTCAGACCACAATGACATGAAGCTGGAAATCAGTAAGGACCAGAGAACCAGATTAGGCACAAAGATATGGAAGTTAAACAATGCGCTCTTAGACAAACAGTGGATTAGGGAGGGAATCTCAAAAGAAATCAGGAACTATCTTGGAATGAATGAAAATGATAACACTACATACCAAAACCTAGGGGATGCAGCAATAGCTGTGCTGAGAGGGAAATTCAGAGCCATAAAGGCATATTTCAAAAAACAAGAAAGAGCTAAAATTAAAGACCTACCTGAACACCAGAAGGAATTAGGAAAAGAACAACATACTAACCCCAAAGGAAATATAAAGAAGGAAATAAAGATTAGAGCAGCTCTAAAAAAAAATAAAAATTTAAAAAGCAGTAGAAAAAAACAAAATCAAAACAAAACAAAATCTGGTTCTTCAAGAAGACCAAGCCCTTAAATAGACTAGGAGAAATAAAAGGGAAAATGCACATATGCAAAACAAGAAATAAAGAAGGGGATATCACCACTGACCCCACAGACAAAGAGTACCATAAGAGGAAAATTTGAAAAATTATATGCCAACAAGATGGATAATTTGAGGAAATGCACAAATTCTTAGAAACACACAAGCAGCTTACATTGATAAATAAAGAAATTGATGAACTCAACAGACAAATCACAAGCAATGATAAAGCATCACTCGCCAAAAACTTACCAGCTAAGAAGAGCCCAGGAATAGATGGCTTCATAGGTGGATTCTACCAAACTTGCTGGAAATAACACTAATTCTACTTCCAAACAAAATAGAAGTGAAAGGAATATAGCCTAACTTATTCAGTGATGCCACCATCACCCGAACACCAAAGCCAAACAAAGATGCCACAAGAAAGGAAAACTACACACCAATCTCTCTAATGAACCTACATGCTAAAATCCTTAATAAAATACATGCTTATCATATTCAACAACACATCAAATGAATTAGACACCATAACCAGGTGAGCTTCATCCCTGGTATGCAAGAATGGTTCAACATAAGAAAATCAACCAATGTTTTACACCATATAAACAGATCAAAAGGAAAAAATAACATCATCACCTCTATAGATGCAAAAAGAACATTTGACAAGATACAGCACTATAAAAGATAAAAACACTATAAAAGAAATAGAAAGAAACTATCTCAACATGATAAAGGGTATACATGAAAAACCCACAACTAACCTTACATAAAATGGTGAAATTCTAAAAATTTTTCCTCTAAGATCAGGAACAAGATCAGGAACAAGATGCCCACAATCACTGTTCCTATATAAGACTGTTTTACAGGTACCTGCTCAAGCACTTGGTCAAGAAAACCTATAAAAGGCATCCACATTTGAAAGGAAGAAGTAAAAATTTCACTGTTTGCAGATGACACGATCCTATAGAGAGAAGGCCTTGAGAAAATGACAACAAAGCCTCTAGAGCTTATAAATGAGTTCAGTAATGCCACAGGTTATAAATCAATGTGCAAAAATCAGTAACATTTCTGCACACCAAAATGAGCAATCTGAGGAGAAAATCAAGAAAAAAATACCATTTAAAATACCAACTAAAAGAATCACCTAGGAACAAATTTAACTAAAGATGCAAATGACTTTTATGCAGAAAACTACACAACACTGTTAAGGAATTCAAAGAATGCTTAAATTAATGGAAGAATATTCCCAGTTCATGGATAGGAAGAATAAACATCATTAAGATGTCTATCCTACCCACACTGATCTCCAGAATTACGACAATCCCAATAAACATCACCACAGCATTTTATTGCTGAATTTGGAAAAACTACAAAAATTTATTTCAAAGTGCAAGAGGCCCTGAATAACCAACGATGCATGGAAAAGAGAACTGAAATAGGAACGCTCATACTACCTGGCTTTAAAACATACTACAAATCTACAGTGGCCAAAACTGCATGGTATTAGCACAAAGATACACTGATCAATGTAACCGTATTGAGAATTCTAATATAGATCCTTCCATTTACACACATCTGATATTCAACAAGGTCACCAAGCCCACTCAACTGGGAGAGAATGGCCTCTTCCACAAATGGTACTTGGAGAACTGGGTTTCCATATTCAAAAGAATGAGAAAGGAACACCATCTCACATATTATACAAAAATCAAGACAAGATCAATCAAAGATCCAAATATAAGAGCCATCACCATAAAGACCTTGGAACATAATGTAGGGAAGCCTCTAAAGGATCTTGTATTAGAAAATGGTTTTATGAACTTCACACCCAAAGCACAAGCAAGGAAGAAAAAATAGATAAATGGGACCTCTTCAAAATTAAAAATGTTTGCACCTCAAAGGAGTTTGTCAAGAAAGTGAAAAGGCAACCTACCTATTGGGAGAATAAAATTCAGAAACCATATATCTGATAGGAACCTAATATCCAGCATAGATCAAGAAATCCTACACTTTGAAAATGAAAAGGCAAAAAAACCCATTTCACAAATGGGCAAGTGCTTTGGATAGATACGTCTCCAAAAAACAAATACAAATGACTGAAAAGCACATGAAAAGATGCTCAACATCACTAGTTATTAGGGAAATAAAGATCAAAACTACAACAAGATGTCATCTTACACCCATTAGATTTGCTGCCATATAAAAAAACAGAAGACTACAAGTATTGGGGAGGATGTGGGGGAATGGGAACCCTCATCCACTACTGGTCGGAATGTAGAATGGTGCAGTCATTTGGATGATAGTTCAACAGTTTCTCAAAAAACTAACTAGAGGTCTGTCACATGATACAGCAAATCCACTGCTGAATACATACCCAGAAGAATTGAAAGCAAGGACACATCAGATACATACACACCAATGTTCATTGTGGCATTATTTACTATTGCCGAAAGTTGAAATCAACCGAAATGCCCATCAAGAGATAAATGGATAAAAACAATGTGGTACATACATATATTGAAATATTGCTCAGCTGGAAGAAAGAATATAGCACTAACACAATGGATAATACAACATGGATGAATCTTGAGGATCTTATGTTGAGTGAAGGAAGTCAGGCTTTGAAGGACAAATATTTCATGACCTTACTGATATAAATTAAGCAATTTGAGCTAACTCACGGAGCAAGCGTCTGGAAGATAGGTGTACAGGAAACAGAAATGGATAAGAAGATTGTCGGCCAAAACCTATATGGGTGAAATCTATGATGAGGTGGAAATGTGTAGCTGTGCAGTGAAATGACATGGCAGGGGTGTAGGGATACTATTGGGTTTGGTGCAGATCTGACAGGGGGTAGGATGGGGAGGGAGAGGTAGACAGTCCTTGGAACTGGGGCATGGCTGAAGAGGGGAGCAGGTAAACACTGGGGACTGGCAGGGATGTGATTAAAAGTACAATGTTGGGAATGCTCTTTTGTCAATTTTACAAGAAGAGTTACTAATTTAGTGTGTTGAATGGAAGGGCATTTGGGGAAGGGTATACCTGGGACAGGCTTTTTGGGAGTGTTCAAGAGATCATGTTGCCATAGTGTGTTCTATCAATGGGTAAAGATCCACAGGATGTTGTTGGATTCCCATCGCAGGGAGGCCTGCTATATTTTCAAACAGATGGGTGGGAGTCCCTTGAGAGTATCGGTGGTGCCATATAGAGAAGGACAGGCCAGTGTGTCAAACCCTCAAAGTTATTGCAAGTAACTGAATCTTGTCCTTCACGAAGTAAAGACTGGTGTTCACCATGGGCCTCAAGGGGAGGGGGAGAGAAGAATAGAAGAAACGGGGGGCAGTTTGGGAGCAATGGAAGTGTTCTACATTATATTGCAATGATGGATACAGGCCATGTTTAATTTCATCAAATATTTATAAAATGCATGGTCCAAAATGTAAACCATAATGTAAACCATGGACCACCCTTAGTAGCTATATTTCAATATTGGCACACCAGGTGTAAAAAATGTACCATCCACATATAAAAAAGTTATTAATATGTGAAGGGGTAAAGGGGGAAAGATGATGGTTATATGGGAGTCCCCTGTTTTAGTAGTTTGATATATTTGATGGATTCCAAAAAGAAATATTGCATTATGCTTGTAATCTGATCTGTACATGGGCATGATTGAATTATGATTAGGGCATTAGGGACTCAATGCCCACCCCTTGATGGGTGGGGACTCACAGATAAACAGCATGGTGAAGAACAGAGTTTGGGATTTCTGATGTAAGAGTTTGATGCTGAAGACCTGGGAAGTCAGCACCCAGAGGAAAGGGAAGCCAGCACCAGAAGGGAACCTTGAACCCAGAGAAAAGCAAGCCCCAGGAACATAGGAAACCCGGAAGCCAAAACCCTCACAGACATTGTGAGACATCTTGCTCCAATAGACTTTAGTGAGGGAAGTAACTTATGCTTTATGGTCTGGTATCTGTAGGCTCCTACCCCACATAAATACCCGCTATAATTCCCAGCAGATTTCCAGTATTTTGCATCAGCACTCCTTTCACTGACTAATACACCTGTATTCTGCATGTGACTTTACTGTGACCTAAAACTTCTTTGAAGACAAAATAAAAAAAGAAAGACACTGGAGGAATGGAAGAAAATAAGATCACTGTACATGCAGGATGATATATATTACAGTGATGGAAGGAAAAACATACACAAGTTTTTAAAAAAATATTTTTCATTATATTTTTAATATCCCAATTTTAAAATTTTAATTTTAGTTTCTCTAAATTATTATTTTATTTCTTACATTTAAACCTATCATTATTTCATTTTCCTGTTAATTATACTTGGTGATATCCTTGGCTTCATTTTTACTTCATTTTGGGTCACAGAAGGGTTTCAACTATGGTAGGGGAGGCACATTGGTGTGGGGTATTAGTGTGGGGGATATATGGGAGGAAGCTCACCTGGGCATACATATAAGGCATAAAATGTATTTTAGTGTTCATGGGACATTTTTACAGTGAGTGGAGACTCACACAATAACTAAGGAATATCAAATTCCCATTGTGGGGAGCTCTGCCACTTTTTCTAATGGAACAGCAAGAATCCCCCAAGTACAGAGGCAATGACTAGTGAAGGAGGACGGTCCATTGATGGGCCCTTGATATTGATGACTATGCTTGTGAGCCTTCACTCTTGAAATTGAAACAGCCTACTCTTGTAGGGTGCCTAAGAGTTAGATAGTGGGAACCACCCTGTGCTCAAAGGTGGCCTCTCTCTAAGCCAAACTCAGCATATAAATGCAATAACTTCCCCCCAGCATACTTTATGACTCCCGGAGATGAGTAAACTCATAGAAATAAACTCTGCAGTATGGGTTGCTAAGAAAAGGAATGAGGGTTGAGAATGGGAGCTGATGATTGATGTATGTAGTGATATAATTTGGTTAATTGTAATAGAGTGGAAATGAGTAGGATTGAGAGTAACACGTGTAACATATTATAGTAATGCTCAGAGTAAACATTATTTCTTAAATGCTCAAATCAGAAAATAAGGACCTCAAATCAGTAAGTTAAACTTCATCTTAAGATAGTAGAAAAAAGCAAACTAAGTCCAAAGCAAAGAGAAGAAAGGAAATAATAAACATCAGAAAGGAAACCAATGAAAGACCAGAAAACCAATAAAAAGCAATATTATGTTGAAAAGATCAATAAATTAGTTAAATCTTGAGCTCAACTGAAGTAAAAGAGGACTAAATTACCAAAACCAGGAGTAAGGATGGGAACATCACTACTAAGACTATGGAAGCAAAAAGATTATAAGCAAAAATTGTCCTAGTGGGTCACTAGGGGTAAGAGTGAGTGGTGCCACTCCCATTTCCACCTGTTCACTCCTGGACCCATGGATCTGGTTGTGGGAGAAAGAGCACCATAAAGTGGATGCTGATTTAAAGCATACACAGCCTCCTGGAGAACATTACCCCAGCCGAGCAAGGTATTGCCAGCTAGTTAGTTGGCACTGTTAATGAGTCTTTGACAGGCCATTCCACCATTCTATCAATCCAGCTGCTTCGGCTGATGGGGAACATGGTAAAACCAGGGAATTCCATAGGCATGTGCCCAATCCTGTACATCATTTGCTGGGAAATCGGTTCCTTGAACAGAAGCAATGCTGTGTGGAATGCCATGGTGGTAGATAAGACATTCGGTAAGTCCATGGGTGGTAGTTTTGAAAGAGGCATTGCATGCAGGAAATGTAAACTCATATACAGAGTATGTGTCTATTCCAGTTAAAACAAATCACTGCCCCTTGCATGGTGGAAGTAGTTCAAAATAGTCAACCTGCCACCAGGTGTCAGGCTGGTCACCTCAAGGAATGTTGCCATATTGGGGGCTGAGTGTGGGTCTCTGCTGCTGGCAGATTGGGCACTCAGCAGTGGATGTAGCCAAGTCAACCTTGGTAAGAGGAAGTGCATGTTGCTGAGCCCATGCATAACCTCCATCCCTACCTTCACGGCCACTTTTTTCATGAGCCCACTGGGCAATGACAGGAGTGGCTGGGGAAAGAGGCTGAGCATTAGCCACAGAGTGGGTCATCTTTTCCACTTGATTATTAAAATCTTCCTCTGCTGAAGTTACCCTCTGGTGAGCAGTCACATGGGACACAAAATTTCACGTGTTTTGCCCACTGAAAAAGGTCAATTCATTTAACTCTTCCCCAGACCTCCTTCTCACCAATTTTCCAATCATGTTTCTTCCAAGTCCCTGAGCATCCAACCAAGCCATTGGCAACAGTTCGTAAATCAGTGTACAAATGCACCTCTGGCCATTTCTCCTTCCAAGCAAAATGAACAACCAGGTGCACTGCTCAAAGTTCTGCCCACTGGGAGGATTTGCCTCACCACTGTCCTTCAGCGATGTCCCAGAAAGGGGCTGCAATGCTGCAGCTGTCCACTTTTGGGTGGTACCATCTATAAAACAGGCCTGAGTTTTCTCTTCCTCATTCAAATGATTGTAAGGGACTCTCCAAGAGGCCAAAGCTGTGGGCTGGGAAGGAGAAAGTAACATGGCAGCGGTGGTGAGCATGGCCATTTGGGCTACTTCCCCATGTAAATTTCTCATGCCTTCACGACCCTCTCAAGCCCTTCTCATATATACCACTTCCACTTTATTATGGAGTGTTATATGTCCTCCTGACTTTATGGATTGGTGGGTCAGACAATACCCAGCTCATGATAAGACAACTCAGGTCTCATGGTAACTTGATGGTCCATAGTTAAGCATTCATTCTCTACTAAGGCCCAGCAGCAGGTCAAAAGCTGTTTCTCAAAAGGGGAGTAGTTATCTGCAGAGGATGGCAGGGTTTTCCTCCAAAATCCTAAGGTTAGTGTTGTGATTCACCTATAGGGGTCTGCCAAAGACACCGGACAAAATAATGATTAAGGGCAACTGTCATCTGAAACAGAGTATCTACAACTGCAAGCAAAACAGCCCTTTACATCTGCCCCATAAGATCTAAACCCTCTCTGAATCTGAGACAGAGTGGGCATCAAAACCCCAAAAAATGTACGGTGTAGGAAAGAACCAATTAAAGTGGTCAGCAACCATGGACAAAGTAAACATTAATATTGTAACTATGGAAGCACATGTAACATTGATGCAAAGATAGTACTTAGCAGAGATTCTGAGGGGAGGGGCTAGGAATACTAGGTAGAAAATAGGGCATTTTTAAGGCATTGGAATTAAGTGTAAACTGCAGTGTAAACTATTGACCTTGGTTAGTAGTAATGGTTTAATGTTTTATTCATCAATTGTAACAAATATACCACACAATTGTAAGATGCTACTCAAAGGAAAACTTGTGGGAGTGGGAGGCGTGAGCTATATACAAATCCCTTATACTTCTGATGAAGTTTTTAAAAATATTATCCTTACAGAACACTTATCAAAAACAAAATGTTTATGAAAACATAAGCAGATGAAAATAGCATGTGGTAACATTTTCCACTTATTATCAATGGACCTTCCACAACCTAAAAAAAATACATCCAACAGAAATTAGAGCAAACATTACAAGTACCAGCAGCATGCTAGCATCACATCCCTAACATTAGGAAAAAGACAAAGAGGAGCAGTCATTACATTTCTATTCAACAGTGCAATACAGGTCTTTACAAGTGCAATTAAAAAGTTAAAAAAAGAAATGTGTTTTAAAGCTTGGAAATCATGTGCACAATCATCATATAGCCAAAGAAACCCTCCAGAATCTACCAGTGAATTATGAGAATCAATGAGGGGGTAATTCTGTCTGTTAAAACATCAATTAACCAAGATCCTTTGCATGCATAAAAAGTAATTTAGTATGAGGATATTTCAGTGTATGGAATATTTCTGTGATTTAGCCTCTGGGTTTTGGCAGATTTTGACCAAAACATACTCAAATTCATTAAATGTTCTTTGTATCATGAATCAAAATTCAAAACACAATAATAAACATTTTTCTGTTTTCTAAAGTCTTCTACTATCTAGTACCCTAAATTTCCAGAGTCTCCCATTATAAAAGATCAGGCAGAACAATTCTAATGCCCTAAAACTGTCCTGTGTTCCTTCTATTTATTCTTTCTTCCCCCACCCCCAGCACCTATGGTACCCACTGTTTCACTTTCTGAAGAGTATGACTCATAATTACTTGCAATAATATTGAGTACTTGGGAAACAGACTTGGCCCAGTGGTTAGGGCATCTGTCTACCACATGGGAGGTCCGTGGTTCAAACCCCGGGCCTACTTGATGCATGTGGAGCTGGCCCATGTGCAGTGCTGATGCACGCAAGGAGTGCCATGCCACGCAGGGGTGTCTCCACCCCTGCGTGTAGGGGAGCCCCACACACAAGCAGTGTGCCCCATAAGGAGAGCCGCCCAGCATGAAAGAAAGTGCAGCCTGCCCAGGAATGACACCACCCACACTTCCCGTGCCGCTGACAACAACAGAAGTGGACAAAAGAAACAAGACGCAGCAAATAGACACAGAGAACAGACAACTGAGGGGGGGGGGAATTAAATAAAAATAAATAAATCTTTAAAAAAATATTGAGTACTTGACATAATTGTCTCTTTTCTTTTATTAGACATTGCCTATGTTCTCGAGAGACCCTTGTCCCTCTATTGGAGAACATAGCATGACTCCCCCGGATTGGGATTTAATATTTTCTTGCTTATTGTGTGGGTCTCCACCCACTGAGATAACACATAATGACAAGATGAGCACTTACATATTCCAGACAAACCTGCCCCAGGTACAACCTCTCCTGTATGCCACTCCCATCCAATACCTACAGCAGTAATCTTCCCCTGCCATATTTGCTAAAAGAATATTCCCAACATTGTAGTTTTAAGCAAAATGAATTTCTGAAATGTACACTCAGCAATGAGATTTAGTGCTATAATCCTCTCTGCAGATAGAAATTGGGGAATGAAAGTAAGGTTGAGTGTTAACAAAAAACCCTTGATTGAAAATGTAAGAGAAAAATTGAATGCTCAAGGAGAGAGTCAATTTCCTCACATAAAAATATTTACCCTACACTGGAATCCTCTTCCTGGGATATCTGCATCTGGACACGGAGGTTCAAGATATTTTCCAGGTATACCACTTATCCATTGCCACAATAGTGCGGATAAACAAGCTACTGCAAAGCTCACTGATTACAGCCATAGTTGTAGATTTCCCTCAGGTGTCTGAGGGTGGGGGTTTGCAGCTTGGCTCTTTTGGAAGTTCTACTCTGATCTAGGCTCCTTCACATGTCAGGGTTGACTAAAGAAAAGCAGTCTGGTCCACATCTCACCCTCAGGAGGAGAGCATGAGCACATGTACCTGTCACTGACTGACATGCAAGGGGAAGTCCCAGAACCAGGTCCCAGAGGCAGAGTGGGAGGCACTGCAATGTGACAAGGGGAAGGGCAAGGAGGCCTGGAGGGAAGCACTCTGTCATTTTGCCTACTGCACAGGTAGCTGGGACTTCTAACTCACCAAGGTGTACACTTGGAGAAGACACTGTTACTGCATGTTACTGCACTCTTACCCTGGGAGGCAGCTAAAAACACATTCTCATGTCATCTAATCCTTATTCAGCAAACAATTCTTTGTGGCACCCTTTGTGCAAACACTGTGAAGGCTGCTGTGCAGAATTCAGAGCTGAATGGGTCAGGTCCCAGTGCTACAGGATCGAAATCACATAGAGGGTTTTGTAATTAATTTTGTTTGGAATCAGAGTGGAGTGCATTAGGGGACTTGGCAGTTGTGTTCTACCTAGTAAAAGTAAGAAGGAACATTTTTATAAGAACTCACAATATGCCAGTCACAGCTCCTATAAATCTAATGTACTAAATATAATATTTACAGCTCTACAGAGCTAGCAGTGTTATCCTCATTTCACAAATAAGTGAGAACTGGCTCAGAGGGGAGTGTGGGCTATGATGTGGACCATTTACCATGAGGTGCAGCAGTGCTCAGAGATGAATTCACCAAATGCAATGACTGTCTCATGATGATGGAAGAGATTGTTGTTATGAGGGGAAGAGTGGTGTGGGAGTGGTGGCGGGTATTTGGGGACCTCATATTTTTTAATGTAATATTAAAAAAATAAAGACAAAAAAGGGAAAAAAGTATATTTCTCATAATACATACTTCTAATAAAATTTCATTGAAAATATAGACAAAATAAATGATCATACTATTCCTGAGGTAAAAATGAAATTGGTGACTAAATGCTACACAAACAAAATACACAGAAATTTTTTTCAGGAATAGAAAACTTAAGTTTCCTGGTTAAGATAGCATACTACATGCCAAGCACATTAATTGAAACACAAACTTTAGAAATATTTATTAAGAAAAGTGTAAAATAAAATAATACATAATATCAAGAAAGTGAAAGAAATAGAATCTGAGGACTATTAAATTTTTATCAGAAGCCATTGAGAAGTAGAATTCAGTGGATCTAGATAGTCAAATACTGGAGGGAATTATCTTTGACAGATAATATACATGTGAAATATTAACATAAATATAAATAATATGTGATGAGCTATAAAGACATATTCAGGGAAGCAGACTTGACTTAGCGGTTAGGGCATCCATCTTCCACATGGGAGGTCCACGGTTCAAACCCCAGACCTCCTTGACCCATGTGGAGCTGGCGCATGTGCAGTGCTGATGTGTGCAAGGATTGCCGAGCCACACAGGGGTGTCCCCACACAGGGAAGCCCCACACAGGGGAGCCCCACATGCAAGGAGTGTGCCCCAAAAGGAGAGCCACCCAGTGCAAAAGAAAGTGCAGCCTAAGAATGGCACAACCCACATGGAGAGCTGACACAAGATGACTCAACAACAAAAACAACATAAACACAGATTCCCGTGCTGCTGACAACAGAAACTGACAAAGAAGATGATGCAGCAAATAGACACAGAGAACAGACAACTGGGGTCGGGGGGAAGAGGAGAGAAATAAATAAATCTTTAAAAAATAAAATAAAAAAATAAAGACATTCACACATGCAATGATTCAGAAAGTGTGTAGCTAATCTTTACAAGGTTGTTACTTGAATAGGAAATCAGTCAGTGAGGCCTTAACCAATGAAACAGCTAGGAAGAAAACTCAGGCAGGAAAAATTAAATTTTACAAAAAAAATAAGATGCTTCCTTTACTTGTCAAAACATTGACAATTTATGTATATATTTCAGACTTTGGATGAATATGAATAATGTTCAGATTTTTCCTAGGATTATTACTTGATGAAAGGAGGACTGAGTTTATCATCAACTTCTTGCTTCTATGTTGAATAGTCCATACTGAGCCAAAATGAAACTTGGTAAATAGTATAACTTGCAGCTGAATATAAATAAGCTTAAGTTCCTATGAAGTAAACATTTTCTACCTAGTATCCTGGAGTGCGACGGCTTGCTCAGTCGGTAGAGGTGGGGTCTGGCTGCGGACGAGGGGTCGGTCCAGCTCTGGACAAGGGGTTGGTCCCGCTTGGGACGAGGGGTCGGTCCCACTTGGGACGAGGGGTCGGTCCGGCAGCAGACGAGGGATCGGTCTCACAAGGGGTTGCGCGGTTTGGCTGATGGGGTTGCCCGGCGAAGCCGGTGACGAAGGGGTCGCCCGGGGAAGCCAGCGATGAAGGGGTCACCCGGGGAAGCCGGCGACGAAGGGGTCGCCTGGAGAAGCAGGCGACGAACTGGGGACAAGGGAGGCCAGGCCCTTGTCGGGGGCTCTCAGGACTGGAGGGCGCACGGCAGAAAAACTACCGTGGAGACAAGGTAAACACGCAAGTCCACTTTATTGAGGGAGAGGCAACAGTTTTATAGGGGCTGGGGAAGGCTGATTGGTTGAAGTCATGCCCTGTTCTGATTGGTTGCCGGTGAAAGGTCAGTGGGCGGTACCGGATGGGGGAGGGGTGGTGGTTAGGGATTGGCTGTCGCTGTTGCTGGGGGAAGGGGCAGGGTTTAGGGATTGGTGGCTGCTGTTGCTGGGGTGGAGGGCAGACTGGAGTTTCCCGCCCACGCCTGGCTGTTGCTGCTGTTGGGGGAGGGTAAAAGGGTAGACTGGATTTCTCCGCCCACGCCTGGCTGTTGCTGCTGTCGGGGGAGGGGAAAAGGGCAGACTGGAATTTTCTGCCCAGCCTGGCTGTTGCTGCTGTCGGGGGAGGGGAAAAGGGCAGACTGGAATTTTCTGCACTGCGCCTGCGCAGGGAGAAGGAAGAAGAAGGGTGCCACCCCACAAGGCATCGGGTGGTGCCATCTGGGAGGAGGGGCGGCCGTGGAAGCATGGCTGCCGAGAAGGGGAGACCCAAGGGCACTCTGCGCCCATGCCGAGCTTCCTTCAGGGGTGGCGGTGGGCCCGACCAACCACCCTATTATGGGGGCAGCGGAATTAGGCCTACCACGGCCGCTCCCCTGCCAGGCCAGCAAACCACACTTCAGCCCAAGGGGTGACCGCATTTCCCCCTTCTTTTCAAATAAGGGCCAGGATGGCAGCAGCAACAAGTAGCCGAGGCCCAAGAGGCAGTAAGCAATGAGGGAAGCGGGGCTGAAGAGGGAGGTGAGTATGACGGGGATACAAATGTACAATTTGGGGGGCGGTATCTTGCCGTTGCAAGCAAGGGTGGCCAATGTCCAATTCTCGTTGATCTCGGTGGCTATAAGGTCCATCTGCTTGTTAAAAGTCCAGGATGACAGCACGTTACAGGTAGTTGATCTCTTCTTGGCGGCGAAGAGCGGTAGAGGCAGACTGTGTGATGGTCTGGAGGATCGCAGCGGTGAGGACAAGTCGCGTCAGGGCACCAGCGACGGTGGTGGCGGCAGCGTCGGGAGTGGTGGAGATGTAGGCGAGGACAATAAGAAGGCCAAAGTCTTCACGGGTGCGAGAGAGGCCGATGTTAATGGGGTGGGCCGACATGGGGCGGCCCAATCTGCAACACAGTAGGGGTTCAAGTGAAAAAAGGAGGGGGGCGGGGGACGAGAAAGGACGCTTTGGATGGCTGAGAAGAGGAGTGAGGTCGAGAAAGGAGGAAGCTCCGCAAGCTGTGGGCCGGGGAAAGCGGGTTGCGGGCCGTTTAGCGGGGCTGGTGAGAGGGGTTAGCTTGGCCAGAGGTGGCGAGGGAGAGCATAAGGAGAAGGAGAGAGACTATGTTAATTGGCTCGGCAGCATGGCGAGGGTTGCGGCGTCTGCACTGATGGTAGAGTGCGAGCAGTGAACGGACTTCAGGGTTGGATGGTTGCCTCTCGGGGTGGAGGGTGAGCTGGCTCAGTTGGTGCTGGATCACTCGCATCTGGCACCGTGCCCTGTGGGATATCCACGGCTGAGGTGGCGGGTTTGACGTATCTCCCGGGGACCCAGATTGGCTGAGCGGCATCCTGCGGGAAGACACAAGCGAAACCTCGGCCCTGGGTAAGAAGGGGGCACAGGCCACGCCACTGACCTGTTTGAGGGTCCTTCCAAAGGACCAGGGGGGCCTGTGTGGGGCAATACGAGGGGCCCCAATGCCTATGGACTGCCAAGAGACCATCCTTATCAAAGGTCAAGAGATTTAGATGGATTAGGACAGCGGTGATGATGTCTCCGGGAGGAGCATGAGGGAGGATTTCCCTCTGTTTTTCAATTTGTTGTTTCAGACGGCGATGGGAGCTCTCCACAATGGCCTGTCCTTGCGGGTTATATGGGATACCAAAATGGTGGGCGATTTGGTAGAGCTGAAGGAACCTCGCAAAGGATTCACTGCGATAAGCAGGGCCGTTATCCATCTTTAGGTCCCAGGGGACCCCCATGAAGAGAATCCCTTGCCGAAGGGCCTTAATGCAGTGCTTAGCAGTCTCCCCAGGCAAGGGGACTGCATAGCACATGTGAGAGAAGGTGTCAATTATAACGTGCAAGAACTTAAGGCGTCCAAAGGACGGGACATGCGTGACATCCATCTGCCACCTGGAATTAGGCCTAAGGCCGTGGGGATTCACCCCCTGCGGTTGCAGAGGCCCCAGAGGCAGGAAGGGGGCACAGATTTTGCATGTCCACACTAGGTGCTTACAAGTCTCAATTGGCAACTCAGGCAAAAGGTGGTGGAGTGAGGCGGCAGAAAAGTGAAACCTCAAATGTAAGGACTTAGCCTGATCGATAGCATCTCCGACCGTATCAAGGGCAAGGGCGGAGACCGTCTGATCCGCGGTGTCGTTGCCTGCCGCTAGGGGGCCAGGCAACCCGGAGTGGCTCCGGATATGAGCAATATACCAGGGTGCCATGCGTTTTTCAAGAAGGGTCTTAAGGGCATCCAGTGCCTCATCAATAGGAGAGGAGGTCGGGAAGAATGTAGCTAATGCCAAGACCCTGCAGACTTGCAGAGAATAGAGGCTATCTGTAAAGATGTTAACAGGTTCACAGGGGAAGGCGCGAAGCGCTTCTACAATAGCCAAAAGCTCTCCCGTCTGGACGGAGTGTAGGTTAAGATGTGTAAAGACTTTTGGCTCTGCGACTCCGTCCAGGTACACAACCATGGAGTACTTAGTTCTAGACGCATCCGTGAAAATAGTGACGGACCTCGGAAAGGGGGAGGAAGACGGGAAGGGGAAAAAAGGACTTCGGAAGGGAAATTTGGACACGCCTTGGAGTAGGCGGTGACTAGGGAAATGGCAATTGAAATCGCCTGCAAATCCCTCACACAGCACCTGCATTTGCTCATTATCCCTAATGAGGGAGGTGGTTTCTTTCGCATTAAGCGGCCAAACAATTACAGCAGGCTGAGTTTCAAACGTATGGATGGACAGCTGCACTAAATCGGCTGCGAGAGCGATCCATAGTCTTACTGCGGGGCAGATCTTTTGCATCTTGCTTTTAGAAGGATGGAGCCAGAGGAGGGGCCCATCCTGCCAAAGAACTCTGGTGGGCGTTCCCTTGGTGGGGAGGATCAACGCCTGGAGAGGCCGCTGGGGATCAAACCGCTGGAGGCAGCAGTTATTAAGGGCCTTATCTACAGCGGCAATGGCGGCTCGAGCTTTGGGTGTGATGGCTATCTTTGCGGACACGGCAGAGGGGGGTTTATGACTGGTTTGTAAGAGAGCAAATAATGGCTGGAGCTGTGCCGTGGTAACAGACAGAGCCGGACGGACCCAATTGATATTCCCACAGAGCTGCTAGAGCTCTGTGAGGGTGACTCAGTCTGGCACATTTAGTCGCACAGCCATTGGGGTTACATGCTGGGAGATATGGAACCCCAGGAAGGTTAAGGGGGGTTCAAATTTGACCTTGTCATTCTGGATTGTTAAGCCAATGGCGGACAGATTATGCCGAAGTTGAGAGAGGACATACTGCAGCTTCTCATGGGTCTCACATGCGACCAGGACATCATCCATATAGTGAATGAGGTAGCCCAGATCTCGCAAGGGGGCGACTGCCGCGTTCACATACAGCTGGCAGATGGCCGGGCTATTGCGCATGCCTTGTGGAAGGACTTTCCACTGATACCTATCGGCTGCCCCTCGGTGGTTGGGGACAGGAACAGTAAAGGCAAAGCGCAGGCGGTCCTTTTGGTGAAGCGGAATGGAAAAAAAGCAGTCCTTAATATCTAGAGTGGCCACAAAAAAGTGTTTAGGAATGGCCACTGGGTGAGGGAGTCCCGGTTGGGGAGTTCCCATGGGGAGGATATGCTTATTAATCTCCCTCAAATCATGTAGGAGGCGGTATTTGCCAGTGGCCTTCTTTTTAATGATAAAAATGGGCGAATTGTAGGGACTTGTGGACGGTTCTATATGTCCAGCTTCAAGCTGCTCTCGAACCAACTCACGAAGAGCTTGGAGTTTGTGGGATGGCAAGGGCCACTGCTCCACCCAAATAGGCTCCTCTGTATCCCACCACAGAGGAGTGGGTGTGGGAGGTGTTAATTGAGCAGTGGCACAAACTATTGGGGGGGCTGAGTGGTTAACTGAACACCGCACTCCTCCAGGACATCTCGCCCCCAAAGTATAGTATCAAGGGTGCTAAGGAAGAGGGGCCAGAAAGTGCCCACACGTCCCTCACCATCCTCCCAGGCAATAGGGTGACTGGCGCGAAGGGAGGTAGAGGAGCCAGTGGCCCTTGGACGGAAGGGCCTTCTTGAACAGACCACTGGGTGGCGAAATGAGCGGGGAAACAAGAGACCTCTGCACCCGAGTCGAGAGTCCCAGAATACCAGCGGTGGTGAATCTTAAACCTCATGGTAGGCCTGGTGGACGTGATGGGGACTGTCCACATCAGGGCTTTGGAAGGTTGGGACGGGGAGCCTCTTTGGGGTGGGGCTGAGGCCTGCCTCTCCTGGAGTTTAAAGATGGCTGTTGCCGCTGCAGGGGAGGCTGCATACGGCAGTCGCGAGCCCAATGGTACCCCCAGCCGCAGCGGGGGCAGGGGGTAGAAGGGCCCCGTTGGGGCAGTGGGGGGGGAGGAACAGGAGGGCCCGGTGGTGCAGAGACTGCCGGGCATTCACGGGCGAAATGTCCTGGCTCGCCACATCTAAAACAAGAGGAGTTAAGTGCCATGGCTGTCGTGACAGCCTTGGCGAAAGAAGCAGCCTGTTGGTCAAGGCTGTTACAGGCAATTACCCAATCGTCTATCGACTTTTCTCTCACGGGAGCGATCGCCTGTCGACAAATGGGGCTGGCCCCTTCAAGGATAATTTCACGGGCGAGGGCGCACTGAGCCTGTTCATCGTGGACCCTGCGCTCACATGCCCGGAGGACTCTGGAAACATAGGTAGAAAAGTCCTCATCCTTGGTCTGTGTGAGCTTAGTGAACTTGTCAGCACTACTGGCAGTGCAGGCGTGAAAGGCCCGTAGGGGACCTCGTGAATCTGAAGCCAGAAGCCAGCCGGAGCACGGTAGTAGGCCGCAGCCTGGCTAAACTGACTGGTGCCAGTGAAGGCTTCTGGTGGGTGATTAACACCCCTTGCGACGTTGGCCGCAACCTGCTTTTCAGCCTCGGCATGAAAATGGGCATGCCAATTTATAAACTGGCCAGGCGTGAGGATGGCATGGGCCAGTTGGAGCCAATCGAGGGGGATGCACAGAAGGGTGGACATCTCCTCTAACAAATGCTGAGCATAAGGGCTGCCTAACCCGTCCTCCTTAACAGCCTTGCGGAGCTGTTTAACACTTTCTGCATCATGTGGGTACCATGGAAAGGGGCGCTGAGGGGTGGGAGTTACGTTAAGGGGAAAGCAGGTGGTAGGAGGCGGCAGGGAGGTAGGCGGAGGTGCCCCGACGGGGGAGGAATACGGGTCCAAAAATAGGCTAGAGGGGGCCGCGCATGCGGCAGCTTGCCACGGATCGGATGGAGGGGGAGGCGGAGTCGGGGGGGGCCGCTGGCACGGAGGGCGCGAGAGGAGCTGTTGCCCATGTGGTGTTACAAAATGGCTGTGGGCCGTCCCCAGCGGTGCTACAAAATGGCGGGGAGGGAGCTTCCGGCCCACCCAGGCAGGAAGTCGTCAGGGGGAGGGAGGGGCTAAGGGACCTCCCCTTTACGAGCGAGGAAGAAGGCAGAAGTTCGCTATCTTCACCGGCACTCGGCACTGCTAGATTACATTGTTTAGGGGGACAATTTTCGAGCGCGTTATTAAGGCGCTCAACAAGTGACTCAGAGGGCTAAAGAGACCATGGGAGTTATGGTCATGGCCGATGGGGTTAACTACCAGGGCAGATGGCCCCTCTTTGGAAATGGTGTTTATGTGTGATGAATCTGGACTCAGATGGGATCTCCCTTCATAAGACTTTCATGCTAATGTGCTGGAGGTGCAGTTAATGTTGGGGTTTAAGATATATTTAGGGGATTTGAATCTCTGGACTGACAATGTGATAGCCAGGTCCTGAGCCTCAACAGACTCCAGCACCTACAATATGATTTATTGGACTTACCACACTCAGCTAAGATGGAGTTGAAGAAGGACAACCACCACACCATGGAGCCTAGAGTGATTACAACTGAAAATGGGAGGATTGCATCCAGCATCCATGTGGAATCTGAGCCTCCTCTTGACATAGAGGTGCAATGGACACAACCAATCCAATGTCCACATAGAAGAGGTGGCATTGGATTGGGAAAAGTGGACATAATGGACAAAGGGTATGGGGAAAGGCAGGAAGAGATGAGAGGTGGAGGCGTCTTCGGGACATGGAGCTGCCCTGGATGGTGCTTCAGAGGTAATCACCGGACATTGTAAATCCTCACAGGGCCCACTTGATGGAATAGAGGAGAGTATGGGCCATGATGTGAACCAATGTATATGAGGTGCAGAGGTGCCCAAAGATGTACTTACCAAATCCAATGGATGTGTCATGATGATGGGAACGAGTGTTGTTGGGGGAGGGGGAGAGGGAGAGTGGGGGGGTGGGGTTGAATGGGACCTCACATATATATTTTTAATGTAATATTATTACAAAGTCAATAAAAAATAAAAAAATTAAAAAAAAAAAAAGAGTGACTCAGAGTCGGAATCGGAGTCGGTATCAGAATTCCAATCAGGGTCCCTGTTAAAGTCGCCGTCCTGACAATCACGGCGGCGGCGGTGGCTCGGCCGGGGGGAGTCGATGGTAGGGGCACCTTGAAGGCAGGAGTGGATGGTAAAAAGCGCCGGTAATAAGCCAGGAGGGAATCTTTTACCTTCCTGCTCCACAGCAGAAGTGACCCTATCTATAAGGCGAGTATAGGTGTCCGGGTCCCAAAGCTGACACATGGTAAGCCACGGATTAAAGGGGAGAAGAAGGTCCCAATACACTTGAAGCTGTTTCAAAGAGATCTTACACCGGTGAGTGTCTAGGAGACCGGCGAGGGCCCGAACTTGTGGGGCTTGCTTAGCAGATAGGATGTTACCCATTGCTAATGGCCTTTTGGAGCCGATAAGAAAAGGGGCCCTTACCTTGAGAGCGCAGCGATGGGAGATGAGGTGCACGGTGAGACGAGGGGTCGGAGCCGGTGGGGCTCCAACGGTGGTCGCGGGCCAAGAGAAGGCCCCGACGAGGGGAGGGCGGGACGACGAGCAGTGGAGCAAGGCAAAGGGGAGCAAGCGCAGAGGGAAGGAGGCAGAGGTGAAGGCAGAGGTGGAGGTGCTCAGGCACGCGCTCCTGAGAGTTTTATTGGCGCCTCTTAATCATAGCGGGTCGGTATAAGCCCCCGACATGGAAGGAGAAAGCCATCCAGCGATTCTCCCAGACCACCGTGGATCATATGAGGTCACCAAGGTTCAGGAGCAGCAATGCAGAGCGAAAAGATAGGGGTGAGAAGAGAGGAGAGTGTAGGGCTATGGTAGGGTTACTTCGTACGTGCAAGCGCGTGCTCCCGAGAAATCCAAGGCTCCTCTTAATCATAGCGGGTTGGTATAAGCCCCCGACATGGAAGGAGAAAGCCATCCAGCGATTCTCCCAGACCACCGTGGATCGTATGAGGTAGCCAAGGCTCAGGTAGCAGCAATGTTGCACGAGAGAAGTCTCAAGGTGAGAAGAGAGGAGGGCGTAGGGCTGTGGTAGGATTACTTCAGATGTGCAAGCGTGCGCTCCCGAGAAATCCAAGGCTCCTCTTAATCATAGCGGGTCGGTATAAGCCCCCAACATGGAAGGAGAAAGCCATCCAGCGATTCTCTCAGACCGCCGTGGATCATATGAGGTAGCCAAGGCTCAGGTAGCAGCAATGTTGCACGAGAGAAGTCCCACGGTGAGAAGAGAGGAGGGGGGGCCGCCAGGTTATGGAGTGAGTTTGTGGTGGGGTTGCCTTGCCCCACGTTGGGCGCCAACTGCGACGGCTTGCTCAGTCGGTAGAGGTGGGGTCTGGCTGTGGACGAGGGGTCGGTCCAGCTCTGGACGAGGGGTCGGTCACGCTTGGGACGAGGGGTCGGTCCCACTTGGGACGAGGGTTCGGTCCGGCAGCACACGAGGGATCGGTCTCACAAGGGGTTGCGTGGTTCGGCTGACGGGGTCGCCCGGCGAAGCCAGCGACGAAGGGGTCGCCCGCGGAAGCCGGCGACGATGGGGTCGCCCGGAGAAGCAGGCGACGAACTGGGGACAAGGGAGGCCAGGCCATTGTCGGGGGCTCTCAGGACTGGAGGGCGCACGGCAGAAAAACTACCACGGAGACAAGGTGAACACGCAAGTCCACTTTATTGAGGGAGAGGCAACAGTTTTATAGGGGCTGGGGAAGGCTGATTGGTTGAAGCCATGCCCTGTTCTGATTGGTTGCTCGCGAAAGGTCAGTGGGCGGTACCGGATGGGGGAGGGGTGGTGGTTAGGGATTGGCTGTCGCTGTTGCTGGGGGAAGGGGCAGGGTTTAGGGATTGGTGGCTGCTGTTGCTGGGGTGGAGGGCAGACTGGAGTTTCCCGCCCACGCCTGGCTGTTGCTGCTGTCGGGGGGAAGGAAAAGGGCAGACTGGATTTTTCCGCCCACACCTGGCTGTTGCTGCTGTTGGGGGAGGGAAAAAGGGTAGACTGGAATTTTCTGCCCACGCCTGGCTGTTGCTGCTGTCAGGGGAGGGGAAAAGGGCAGACTGGAATTTTCTGCCCACGCCTGGCTGTTGCTGCTGTCGGGGGAGGGGAAAAGGGCAGACTGGTATTTTCTGCCCTGTGCCTGCGCAGGGAGAAGGAAGAAGAAGGGTGCCGCCCCACAAGGCATCAGGTGGTGCCATCTGGGAGGAGGGGCGGCCGTGGAAGCATGGCTGCCGAGAAGGGGAGACCCGAGGGCACTCTGTGCCCATGCCGAGCTTCCTTCAGGGGTGGCGGTGGGCCCGACCAACCACCCTATTATGGGGGCAGCAGAATTAGGCCTACCACGGCCGCTCCCCTGCCAGGCCAGCAAACCACACTTCAGCCCGAGGGGTGACCGCACTGGAGTCAAAAAGGAATTTGTCAAATAATTAAATTCTTAGATATAAAGGCGCTAATATATTCTTAGGCTATCAGAATGCTGGCTAAGCATTTAAGAATCAGAAAAATAAAACTCATGCAAGCTGAGAGTCTAATGTTTATTTCTTACTTATGGGAGAGGTCAATCACACAGTATTAGCAAGATTGGTGTTCTTCAGGCAAATCCAATATCATTTATTGCTTTAACTACTCTTTTATAACTAATAAATCCTGCTGTTTTATTTTTAAGCAAAAGCTTGAATGAAATAAGTGTAGCATACATTTTTTACACAGAGATAAATGAAACCTGATACTTGCAAATTATATTGTTAAAGGGGAGAAATTTTATATGCTCCCTTTTGAATGAAGAAAACAAATCTCCAGTATTCAAATAATAAAGGTCTCTGTGCTATACCCAGGTTGATTCCTCAATCCCATAGTTGTCTCTTAGTTCTAATCATTTTATTACATTGAGCAGACACATGCAAAGGAGTAAATCAAGGAGCGTAATTTGCAAAGAATGTTTCTCTAAAGCAAAACACTCAGTGTTTTATTCCAGGGTGGCAGTGTCCAGGATCATGGAAATACATAAAAAGCATCGGCACCTGTTTAGGCACTGATATGGAAGACATGGTCTTTCCCTTAGTGTGCCACACATTGTTTTTTGCTCTAAATTATCATAAAATTTTCTAAAACATTCTTAGAATTTGAAAATCTATTCAAGAAGAATACATGAATTACACAAATATAGAACTGAGAATGAAAAATTATGGCAGAGATTTTTAGCTTATTGTTACATGTTAATAACAAGATATGTACAGACCAGAAAGCTTTAGCATTTTATAGGGAAAGATTCAAATTTAAAAACATACAAAATATAAATTAAGCTTCTTTGAAATTGTATTTTTAATTTTGGTGTTTTTACTCAAAGAAAACCCTATTTGGTAACTCAAAATATCTGTGGAACATTCTTCTCATAGCAGTATTAATCTCTCTGTTCTGGAGACTGTAGATGAGGGGCTTTATATCTGGGGGCACCATGGCTTGGAACATGTCTGTAAGCACACTGCTAAGAGATGCTTTATCTGCAATGAGACCTAAAATAGCAATAATTCCAGAAATTGTAAATATAAGTGGAACTGCCAGCTATGAAGGGCAGGTGGATAAGGCTTTATTATGGGTTCCCATGGAATGCATGCTAAGCACCATTGAAAATATATTACTATATGACACAAGCAATAATGCAGAACATAATAAGCCCACACCTATACTTATAGCTAGGATAATGAACTCAGAAAACCAAACATCTGAATATGAGAGCCTAAAAATTTGAGACACATCACAGAAATAGTGATGGATCACATTGGACCCTGTGAAGGGAAGTCTGAACATGGTGCCTGGTGAATAGTAGAATACAGCAACCCACTTGCCCATGAGTCATCAGCTGCCTGTTTACACAGACGTGGGGTGATGGTGAGTCCATGGTGCAGAGGGAAGCAAATGGCTACATAGCAATCATAGGATATCACCACAAGGAAAGCCAACTTTGTGAATGCAGAAAACATAAACAGGAAAACCTGAGTAGCTCAGGCTGGGAGAGAAATCAGTTTACTGCCTGTTGGAGAATTCACAATGAATTTGGGAGCAGTAACTGAAATGCAGCAAAGATCTATGAGGGATAAATTTCATATAAAGAAATACATTTGAGAGTGTAGATGAGGGTCAGTCACAATTACCATAACAATTACAAGATTCCCAGTCAATGCTCCCAGATAAATTACTAAAAAGAGCAGACCTTGCACAACTTGCAGCTCCTGGGAGCTTGAGATATCCATGAGGACATATTCTGTGAAGATGGTGAGGATGCTCATGTGTAATTATACCCTAAAGTCAACCCGGAATCACAGTATAAATTTATAAGATAACACTAAAGAGCAAAATGATGCCAATCCACAATATCAACAAATAATACAAACATTGGCATCAGGTTAAGGTTTCTAATCTAGAAATCAGGATGCTGGAAATCAAGAAATGGCAGTCTTTAAAAAATCAATAAATGCAAAAATTCCTTTTTTCATTTTTTACCCTGTGAGTGAAACAAAACTCAATCCTCAAAGATGGCGCTGAAGTGCTCAAGTAAACAACCACTGAGCCTGCCTAAACTGCCCCTGCCCTCAGTAACAAGACCTTTGGAGCCAATCAGCCTTATCAAATTAACATAACCAATCCAGTACTAACACACCACTCAACTTCCCCTCACTCACCCATATATACCACTGCACTTTTTCAATAAACTAGACCTGTGCCATGAGCCTATGTCCCTGGAGTTTTCACTGTGTGTGGTTCCTCGGCTCTGGTGCACTCATCCAGGCTGGGCACACTGAGGGGAGAAGCATGGAAATTACAACAATTGACACCCAATGTGGGGTGGCCTGATCACCCATTCCCCACTCCGTGCAGCTCTTCTTGACCCCAGCCAATGTTCTCAGTGAGGCCAGACCTCTTTTTGTAATCGGTGAGTGAGCTCCAGATGGGGAAACTTTCCTCATTGGAGAAAGCATCTCAAGCCTGCCCCCTACATGCCTTTTAGCCAGCAAACTCATTAAGATCACTGAAAAGGAATTAAGTCAGTACTGGGACATAGTTGTCCATTTTAACCCGAGGCTTTCCACCACTTGCAATATGGGATCCTGCCACTTGGACTAAATTGCTCAGATGAGTCAAATCTGCTGAGGCCCATGAAGGCAAAACCTGCCCTCTTGGTCTCATATCCACTCTTTTAGCTATTCATGGCTGCCTTACGGGTGTCCCACTAGACACTGGCTGAAACTGCCGGAGCCTAACTCTCTCACTGCCACACCTACTACACTTCCCCTTTCAGCTTTGCTTACTGACTCTTTCACTGCCATGCCTTCTACACCTCCTCTTTCAGCTCCGCTTACTGCAACTGTCCTTAACCACCACCCATTCACTCCTCCTCACTTCTTTCTGGTAAATTACCACAATGATGGTTTCCCTCCCTTTTGGGCTCCTTAGGATCATAAAACCATTACTAACCTTCGTAAAGCCATTCAAGAAGATGGTCTTAATAGCCCCTATGCTCAGATGTTATTAAACAGCATTTCTCATGCTTTAAAACGTGAGGGACAATGGACCCTTCTAAAGGTTCAGGCTGGTTGTACCACCCCCATACTTTGAACAACGGTTAACCATAACTAAACCAATAACAATGTTTCCAAGTACAAGCTTGCATATTACAGGCAACATGGATTCCAGAAGAAATCTTAAAAAGGGAACTCTAAAAATGTGATATAATGGAGAACTTGAAAACAGCTATACCAAGAAAGTAAGAATTACGGGTTAATTGTAAACTGTATGTTTCTGTTAATGTGTTGTAATTGTTTTGTGTCTGTCTTTTTGTTCAATGTCAGTGTATATTTTAATACCTCTGGATGGTAATATAAATTAATAAAAATTTATAAAAGAGTTCTATTCAAATGGCCAAAAATTAAATAAGTGTTTATATTAATACCTAAGTTTGAATGTTAATAGATATCTACAATGATAAAAATTGTAAGTCTTGATTAACAAAATTACTATAAGTCTTTTCATAAAAAGTTATTCCTGCCTAGATTAAAATGAATAGCTTATTTTTCTTCACAGGATAATATGAAGGATGTAAGACTTAAATGAATATTAAAAAGGTTAAAAGTTTGTGGGAATGCTAACTGAAATTTAATAAGTTTTTGCAAAAAGGTGTTTTTTGTCCTAAAGTAGGATGGCTAATTTTCATAAACTCTTGGAACTTAAATGCATGTAGCAAGTTGTAAAAGGTATTGTGGTAACTTTAAGTAAGGAAATGTGTTCTGTGAAAGTAAAATTTGTCTTAAAATAATATAATTATAGTCTATATGGTTATAAATAATTATAAAAAGTTTTATAAAGCATTGTTTAAATTAAAGTGTTTAAGTGGCTAATTCCAAAAGGTCATTATTAAACAAACTTGAATTAATAATAATAATAATAACAATAAAAGTAATTTTATAACAGAAAAGCTTGGCTGCAGCCAACCTCCATTGACAACTTGCTTCTAGGAAACTGTTTCTGATATTGCATGCTACTAAGTATTTAAAGTAAAGAAAAGTTTATTATTTTAACAAGCTTGTTTAGTGTTGATAGTATTATTTTATAAGAAGTTTGCTTGATAACTTCGAATGTGGGCTATATGGCATGTGTTTTTATTATTAAGGAAATAGAAGATGATTTTGTCCTAAGAAAAAATGATTGGTTATTAAGAAAGAGTAAAATATAAAACAAAACCTGAGTGAATACTGAAAGTGCAGAAGGTTCGTGGAAAAGGAATTTTTATGGTTAAAGTTGAAAAAGATTTGATGGGTCTATCTATAAAATTTTAAAGGCTTTAGTATCAAGTAGTATACTGATAGAAAGTTAAAAATTTTGTTCTTTCTCAAAGCCTCTCAAATTATTAATCAGTATACAAAGAAAGTCTGTTTTATCAAAATAGCTTCTTGTGCTTTAAAATAGCTTCTTGTGCTTCTTGTGCTTGTCATTTCCTCAGTGTTCCAAGAAAGAAAAGTTTATCTCTTTTAAAAGAACATAACAGTCAAAACTGCTTTCTCAAAACCAAATCCTAACAAATAGCCTTTTATTCCAAACTAATTATAAAAGATTTGTTCTTTTACCATGAAAGAAAAATTAAAGTAATAATTAAGTTCATTTAATATGTTATAAATTGAATAGAAGGTGTTTTAAAGTGTTATAAAATTAACAAGTTTTTTCTTTTCTTTAACCCTCTGTTAATTAAAGTTGTATGAGTAAAAGGTTT
Source organism: Dasypus novemcinctus (assembly GCF_030445035.2). Lineage (NCBI taxonomy): Eukaryota > Metazoa > Chordata > Mammalia > Cingulata > Dasypodidae > Dasypus > Dasypus novemcinctus. The sequence continues at coordinate 10,282,397 of NC_080703.1, forward strand.
CTATAAATGCTTAAAAGTGTATAAAGTTACCAATATTTCAGCATAATATTGAAGAGAAGTACAAAGTAGTTATTTATGGTTTTAATTATTATAAGAGTATGTGTCACAGAAACAACCTCTTATCATAGATTAAAGTAACAACACTGTAGTATGCAGCAATCCCAAACACTGCTAGTTTGTTGCAAAAAGTTAACATCCAGCTGTATTACTATCACTTTGCTTTAAAACTTGCTAAAACTTTCTTTAGTGTCTTCTTAGATAAATCAAACCAGCTACATTCCTCTATCTGTAAAAAACCCAACAATAAACTTTTGCAGTGCTTTTCAGGGCTATGTGCACAGTCCAATCATCTCGTACAGTATTTACTGATAGTAATAGTAATAAAAAAGCAGCATATGTTACTTCTCAAAAAGAACAGGTTTGGCAAACTCCTTATTCATCTGCTCAATGCACAGAGCTTTCAGCCATCATTGAAGTTTTACAAATGTTTTGAGAGCCCTTGAACATTGTCTCTGACTCTGAATATGTATGTCTTACTGTCAAGCATATTGAAACAGCTCATATCTTTGCTACTGATGAGTTATCTCAACTTTTCACTGACTTACAACATCTCATTAGGTTAAGACAGCATCCTATTTACATTACTCATATACACTCTCATACCTCTTTGCCTAGTCCTATGACAGCAAGAATGCTCTATTTTATAAAAGTGGGGCCTTGCATCCTAGTAGCCATTACCCCGCAACTAACATACTATGGAGAAGGCAAACTAGAAATTTTACTATCCCCATCTGTGTCAAAGAGAGCTGCCTTCCTCCCTATATTAGTAAGATTAAGCCTCACTGCCTCAGTTGCAGCCGCTGCAACCACTGGAAGCACCCTAGGCCATAACATTATCACCTCCCAAAACTTTGAAAGTCAGTTGCAATTGTTAATAGAACCCACAACATATTCTCTCTATTCCTTGCAACACCAGTTGACCTCTCTCACCCAAGTTACCCTACAGAATTGAAGAGCTTTAGATTTACTCACAGCTGAAAAAGGAGGAACCTGTCTTTTCCTCCGAGAGGAGTACTGCTATTATGTTAATGAATCTGGAATCATAGAACAAAATATTGATAAATTAAACTATGCAATGAATTAATCAAACAACAACGAAGTCAAAATACCTTCCTTGATTGAGTTTCCTCTCCTCTCATGGCATGAATTGCCCATGGTTGCCCCTGTACTCAGTCCTCTCATTCTAATCATGTTTCTTCTCATTATAGCACCCTGTATCATTAAATTCCTTCAAAAGAAGCTGCAAGACATCTCCAGACTAACCTTTTTTCAGTTACAGCTTGCTTCCAACCAACAACTCCCACAAGCAGACCCCAAACGCAAGACCACTATGCGAAGAGCGTCCCCTTCCACCACCAGCATTCATTCTACCCTGCACTCTCTCCCCTCATACACCCACTCCTCATTTCCCCTCACAAGTTGTGTACTTCTCAACCTTCATAACAGGCTGTAATATGTGCTCCACAACTTCACCGAAAACAATATAAGGCATATATAGTGAGCCTATCAACATGATTGGAGAACAGCATTAATATAATGATTAGCAGTCCATAACAGGTTGATCACCTGTGGGAAGAAGCAACCTAAGACAGGAGCGGCCATTTAACTTGTCCATTAGCCAATGATGGGTAAGGTTCTCCTTAAATGGTGACAACCTAAGTCTGGCATAGTCACCCTTGATATTCACGTCAGTGCACCTGGCTGGTAGTCAATGATGGGTAAGATCACCTACAGGAGAAATCAACCTAAGATTCTCTTTAGATGGTGACAACCTAAGACAGGCACAGTCACCCTGATGTCTACCTAATCACAAATTCCAATGCAGCTACCTTACGCCTTTTAAAAAACAAAAATGGGGGAATTGTGAGTGAAACAAAAGACTCACTCCTCAAAGATGGCGCTGAAGTGCTCAAGTAAACAACCACCGAGGCTGCCTAAATTGCCCCTGCCCTCAGTAACAAGACCTTTGGAGCCAATCAGCCTTATCAAATTAACATAGCCAATCCAGTACTAACACACCACCCAACTTCCCCTCACTCACCCATATATACCACTGCACTCTTTTAAATAAACTAGACATGTGCCACGAGTCTGTGTCCCTGGAGTGTTCACTGTGTGTGGTTCCTCGGCTCCAGCGCACTCATCCTGGCTGGGTACCCTGAGGGGAGAAGCACGGAAATGACGACCCTACCTCACCTCTGCTGAGCGATATCTCACAATATAATAGAATCTAAGCAATTATAAATATTTCCTGAGATTTAAAGTTGAACAATCTTCCAATCATTGAGCCCCTTTTACAGTATTTCTTAAAATATACCTAAAACCAAGCCAGAAAACATTCAGTGATTATGTTCTTATTTTCTACAACACCAAACATTAAAGCAGACATGCCCTGTGAGAAAGTTTATATGTAGACCAGAGGATTGTACCACTACACAGACGTTACTGAATCTCTTCATGTACCAGAGAACAAGGATGCTTTTATTCCCCCATTTACAGCAAAAATAACATAGAAATTGTTTCTCTAACAAAGTTAATGAATAGCTCTGAGGATCAGCTGAGATTTTATTCCAAATGAGACAAATGATTATTCCTCAACATTTTAAAATTGTAGATGCTTTATAGGAAACAGATGAATTCTTTCAGTTCTTCTTGGTGACACTGTCCTTAAAATTATATTTGATTTAAATGGGAGTGTATATCTTGAGCTCCCTTGTCTTCACTCTAGTTAACTTTCTCCTCTGTATATAGCATCTAAGAAACGTATTCCAACTAACAATACTCCTAAACACAGCATCCTTTCACCATCTGACACGAACTTCCAATATTTAGTGAAGGGTTCACATTTTGGCCAAGTCTCTTTCACATATGTTTTCTAGGTTGCAGAAATCTCCTATTCATAAATAATTATGCTAACTATAATGTATTAAAATGTGCTTGTCTCAAAGCAGTTCAAAGCATAAAGAAATCTTATTTCAACATATTTTATTGCTAAAACTAGTTATGCTGAAGTCGAATTTTAGTACTATTTAATTTTCATTTGTCAGAAACCTAGAATTAAGGAATTATAATTATACATGCTTAGAATTTGTATTTTATTGATATTTTCTTTATAGAAAATGCCTTGTCTTTACAAATGTATTTTTAAATTTTTGTAACCATTTTTACATATAGTAATAAACATGTCTTGCTTACATTGGTTTTGTTCAGATGAATTTCTAGTTTATTGCAAAATATTTTGTGCAAATTCTTTCCTATAATATCCTTTCAATTATATGTGATTTTTCTTTTAATATTTTCAATTCATAATCTAAAGAAATTATGTTAAACTAACTATGAAAACATTACTCCATGGTTAAGGTGAATGAAATTGATTGTTACTGAATTAATCCAGATGTACATCCTGCTTTTTTATATTTTTTAATGTTTGTTTTATCAGAGTCATGCATTAGCCCTTGATAATTAAAGTCTCCTTCCTATCTTCCATCTCTTCAGTTTGCATCTTTCTCCTTGGTCTTTAGAAATTCTCAAGTTTGATTATGCTAAGTTTACCATACAACTTCTCCTTTAAAATGTACTGCAATGGTCAAATGAACTTATGGCCACACTTGAAAGTTCAGGGTTCTTCCTCTATGCCTTAATACCTCAGGAGTCTTTAGAAAGCATTTACTTTACAATTTTAAAATGTGGACAATAGCATAATGAGTGGGATTGCTGATTTCTTGTCTATTTTTAAAAAGATGATATATAGTAATGTATTCAAATGATCAGCATAGAGCATAGAGCATGGTTGCTTCATAATATCCAGCAAATAAATATCAGAAATTGCTCAACTACACAGGAAATCTACATTTCCATTGATATTTTAATATTGATTTTTATTTACTTTGATAGATTTCCATGAAATGCCACCATTACTCTTTTTTTGCCTGTAAATTTCTTAGCTCTATTTTTAAATGTGCCTCAAGAAATATCTCATGCTTGGTTGCTTCCACTATTGCAATATCAAAGGAATTTTGGTATCAATATATTTCCACTATTTTGAGTCAAACTGTGTATTCACAGACAGATCTTCAGTTACCATATTAAAAATGACATAAAGTTAACAAATAAATCAGAAAAATCCAGCCTACCTTATGAGCAAAAATGTGTCAGAGGGGGAAGAAATAACTGAATGTGTAAATGATCTTGAGGAATAACAGTGTTATATCAGAGAATTATTCATTGGTAATATCAAAGAAATAAACCAAATATAATATACAAATATACTTGAAAAGCAAGAGAAGATTATCTTCCATTACATGAGTATATCTTGAAATATTTAAGATGGATAATATCTATGACTCTGCCTCTTTCTTCACCGAATAAAATTCATGGAATTCCTTATCAGGTAGATACACTTTTAACAACCATTCTGCTTCTGAATTCTTTATGTACATGTATCTTTTTTTCTTTTGTAAGGATACTTATGAGTTGTTTCTCCCATGAGACCTGATTAACTGTCAATCTCAATTTCAGGAGAACCAGCTTTCCTTCAACTCCTGCTTGGTAAGAATTCCTTCTCCATACCCTTGAGGTAAATTAAATTTGTAGTAGTGTTTCTTTGAAATAAAATCAATAACTTTCTTTGTTAGCTTTAACAAACTATTCATTATAGTTCCCAAACTTGCATGCATATCAATAGATTTTCAATTTTATATCAGAATATAAATGTCATTTTTTTCATATAGAAAATACATAAAATCTTGTTAACCATAAAAATGCATTTTCTAACAATTGAGTACCAACATTATGGCATTAAGGGAATCATATGCAGATTAAAATTACTGAAAAAATAAAAATTTATTTGAACAAGCTATTAAATTTAAGAAAAGGAAATACTCTATAATTGATTTTAAAAGGAATATAGGTAAAAAAATAAATTTAAAAAGTGGTTGAGGTACAGAGTGGAACTCACCAAATTTTTTTTAACAAGTCTTCACACATAGGATTTGAGCACTAAAGTTAAGCTTCCTTCACAATGTAAATCATTATCCCTAAGAAGACTTTCTTAAGGAAGGGGTCAATAGTCTTTGTTCTGAATTTTTTTATTAATGTTGGGCAATCTGGAGAGAAGTATGATGTGTGAAAGGCTAAGAAACTCTGTGGAAAATCTTGGAAATGAAGGCTCAAAAACAAATGTTTTTCTATGCTTTTACAGTTTATCACCAGAGTTATAAAAGGCAGGCTGAGATTTGGTGAGTAGTGATTAGAAATCAAATCTATAGAAGCAGAAATTGCCCTTAACATTTTCACACCCTCTTTAATTTCTGAGTTAATAGAACTGAACTAGATTCTCATATTGGCTTTTTCATTTAAACTATTGCAATATATTCTTGGTTGAAAAATATGAAGAAAATATGCTCTCACAAAAATATATGGGTACAAAATTAAGTACTATATTCATAGCACTTTCAGAAAATTGTCATATTCTTTTGATGTTTCTCCAAAAGTCAGCAAATGGTGGTTTCTTAAAGAAGGCTTGTAATTTTTTATCCAGAATCCAAAATCATGTTAACAACTTTTCATGCTCTGTAATATTTAACTTCATTGCTCTATTAAGGCATTTTGAGTATATCTTTTGCTCATGCATTCATGATATGATGAAAATTCAACTGGAAAATATTGGTTCACAGAGTGCTGCAGATATTCCAAATAACCATGTATTTCAGTATATATTACAAAAAATAAGTCATATTTATTAAAACTGAAAGGAACAAAAGCAGTCATATGATATAGGTTACACTGGAACTTTAATTTTTAGGTTGAGCTAACAAATGCAATTTTAGTTTTAAATTCATAATCTCACTCCTGTAATTTCTTGCATGGAGCTATGCATTTTTGCTTATTCATGAAAAGTGTCTTTAGTTACAAAACAGGTTCCTGTTTTCCACTTCCTAGCAATTTCCTGTTTCTTGCTCCCTAATAAGTTCCTGTTTTTCTTCTCCCCCTAATAAAACAAACATTGGATGGAGAAGCCTGAGACCAAAAGCACTTTAAAGGGCACAGTCAAGGTGGGCAAACAGAGGCTATGCACTTACCCTTCTTCCCCTCCTCTGATATCCATGTTGTAGACTTCACTTTGCAGGTGGACTCAGCCAGTAGCACCCATCCCCACCTCTGTTTAATTCTAACAAACACCGTTGCCTCTTTTCTTCAGGGAGGCAGATTTGAGACTTGCTCTCCTGACCTCCACTGGCTTCTGGATAAACTTCTTCCCTTCTGTGATCAGGTGTTGGCTGGACTTTAATTCTTTGTACTGGTCAAGGACCCAGAGAAGCCACAGGGATCCCCTTCAATATTAACATCAATCTTATCGTTAAGTTCCTCAAGTTTGGGGAAACTTGTATGCTCATATGGAGAACACAAGTTCTCTAAAATTCTAAAATCCTTTGAAACTCAAATTTTATCATTAGCAAATATTTTTTAATTGTTTCTATAACATTCCTTTTCTAGAAAAGGCCTGCCAAGCAGTAAATATATTTTCCTGTAGACTGTCTTTTACTAATAGCCCACATTTAATTAGTGGTATTTGTAATTTGTTCCATTCTCTTTTATTTTTCATAGATCAAGGAAAGAGGTAATCTACTTGGTTGATCATTTCAAAGAAAATCTTTTGTTTTTGTCACTTTTTCATGGTTTCTTTATCTTCTTTATATAGCATTGATTTGGATTCTTTCCTTTATTATTATTTTTTATTATTTTCATCTTTTTTATACTCATTTGAGTTTCACTTTGTTCTCCTCTTCCTGGATTTATGAGAGATAATTGTAGACCATTACTTTTAGACATTCTCCTTTTTAAGAATAACCACTAACAGATGTAAACTTCTCTCTAGGGATTGACTTATTATTATTTCAAGTCTTTTGCTATATTTAATTTTACTATCATTCCATGAAAATATATATACAAATATTTGAAATTTTCTTTCTGATTTATTTTTGACCCACACACTTGGTAAATATATGTTATTAAATTTCCAATTTTTTGTTGTTTTTAATGTCTAATTTAATTCCATTTTGGTTAGAGAACATATTATGCCAAATTAAGTCTTTTAAAATCATGGATACTTGTTTAATGGCTCAGTATGTGTTCTGTCTTTGCATATTTTCAAGGGAAATGCTGATGAAAACCATAATGGTATGTTAATACACAACTCCAGAACTTATAAAATTAAAAATCATGCCAAAACCAAGTGATTGTGATGATATTGCTCAACATAGCATCTCATACATTTGGTTGGTAGTCAAGATCTTACAATAATTTACAAAAGATTGGGAAGTTTCTCATAAAATTATATACTCAAGATTACTGGATGAATACATGCAAAGGAAAATTGTACAAGAATTTTTATAGTTACTTTGTTCATATTAACTAAAATGTGCAGGTGATACAGGTGTGCGTGTCAGAAAAACTGAAAGATAATGCTGGTTTATTTATGCAACAGAATAATACAAAAATTTAAAAAGTAATAGACAACTAACACAACCAAAACTATGCATGTATTTCAAAAATAAAGCACCTTGCATCAAAAAATGACTATACCATGATTTAATTTATGTAAAGTTTTATGGCAGAAAAATTAAATGGAGCCCACAGGTCAAGACCCAAGAAGATTGTGTTTGCAGATAAGCTGGCCACCAAGGCCCTCCTGGGCCAAGCCCTACTGAGCTCACTGCCCCCTCCCTGGAGCCAGAAGGAAGCCCAGGTGACAGCCTGTGTCTGGAGAGAGTTTGAGAAGTGGATGGACCCTGGCTTCTTGGACAAACAGGCTCTCTGCCACTACCTGAAGGGTAAACTAAGGCACATCAAGAGGCAGATACAGAAATTTGATGATCAAAGGGACAGCAAATCTCTCTGTACTTCTGAGCTCCCTGGCAGCCAGGTAGAGGGACATACCAGGGTTGCAGGGTGTCTCCATTCTGCTTCCTCCAGCCCCTAAAGTTTCCTAGCTCTGGCCTTGGCTCTTCCAGTTCCCTCTGCCTGGATTGGCTTCCCCAGATTGCAGATGCCTCATCCTTAAAGCCTCAGTGCTGATGGCTCTTTCTCCAGGAAGCCTTCCAGAACCTCCTCTAGGATCCCTGGTCTTGATCCTGGGGGCAGTGCAGAAGCAGGTTCTGTTCTTATTGCACTGGAATAAACATCCGGTAGGCAAATAAAAAAATAAATAAAATATAAAATAGGTAAATAAAATAAGTTAAATCATGGACTAATAGTTGTCCCTGAGTAATGGGGAATTTTTTTTTAGGATTAACTAGGAAGGAGAGAGGAAACACACTGGAATATTGGTTTAAAAAAATGCTTTATTTGATATGGGTTTAGGTTATAGTGTGTGTGTTTTTTGTCAAGCTTAAATGAAACATAAGAATTTATGATGCATGCATTTGGTTGTAGAATTTGCCTAAAACAATAAGAACCATACTCAAATAATTAACTTCAATTATTGATAAGCACTCCTATGTGTTTAGGAGTGAAAAATGATGTTTGCAGCTTAATACTAAATGCAAAGAAAAATTAAAAAAAATACACAAAGAAACAATGATGGTTTAATTAATGGAAAGAAGAGGATAAAATTACTTAAAAGTTGTATAGCAACTTCATTTTACAATATAAACTAAAATGATGGATTACAGATATTCTGTATAAATTTTTTAAATCATTATCCCATTTCCATGTGACAATAAGCTCTACACCATTCATAGTGAAGGAAAATAAAAAGCATAACCCTAATGAGGTACTGCCACAAATTGAGTAGGTTGCAAAAAAAAAAAAAAAGACATTAAAGTAAAAGCATATTTTTCTGGGTTTTATTGTATATTTGGAGATAAGTAAAAGCCACAACTGGAAGATGCAGAAAATGGGATTTGGTTCATTTGTAGACTCATCTTTATTTTTGTCTTTGTTCAGCTTTTTACAAAACAAGATTCCTGAAGTAAATTGGTATATTCCGTTCAAGACTGATACTGATCCATTTTGCTTACACTGTTGTATCACAAGGGACTCACCCAGGGACCATGACCTGTGGGAAGGTGTATATATTTACAAAAACAGAACAAACCACCCACCCATTGGCATATAAATTAGCAATCTCAAACTCAAGATTATGGCTTTTTGTTTAGGTGCAATATCCTGATTCCCAAAGTTAGTTACAGTGGATCTTATTGTTTTTATGGCAGAAGGATTTATTCAGACTGCTATACTCTTCATCTGATGTAACAAAATGTTATTAATCCAGAGGCAGTGGATGTGGTTCAAGGTGTTGGGCACCTGCCTCCCACATGGGTGGTCCTGGGATCAGTTCCCAGTGCCTCCTAAAGGATGATGAGCACACACAAAGAGCACACAATGAACAGACACAGAGAGTGCAAACAATAATGAGGGGATGAGGGGGTAGAAATAAATGAATCTTTTAAAAAATGCTATTAATTCGAATACTTGTAAATAAAGTACCTATATCTAGATAGAATTTTAAAAAATCAATAGGTTGCAAAAAAATCTGGAAACACCAATTGTTAGTGGGTAAGTAGAGCAAAGGAACTACATATATATTATTGGTGTGTGTAAACGTTGTTACAGGAGCTGTGGAGTACCATTTGATACTGTTTCAGCAGCTATGACCATGTTAGGTTGCAGTTGCCAATAACTTAATTTTTGATGATGAGAGCAAGAAAGATTATTTTCTACTTATTACACATGTTCCATGTGTGTTGGCTGTGAATTTACTACACACTAACCACATTCTTTGTCCAGGCAACTGGAATGGCTTGTATATGGAATGTCACTGGTTCTTGTTGCCAAATGAAAAGATATTATGAAGACATACACATCGGTTAGTGTTTTGGGAAACTGGCTTACCTGTTTGTTATTGTAAATGTTACACCTGTTAAATGTTGCAGTAGTTAGATGTAGTAGTTGTTCCCTGTTATTGTAAATGTTGTTGAAGTTCGGATAGCAAACAGCTGCTTAGGTGTTTCCCAATAAATGAAATGGGAAAACTAGGGTTGATGCTCTCAGTTCCAGAAGCTGAGTCCCCTGGTCCTGGGTTTGTCTCCCCTCTTGTGTCTCTACCTTTATTTCTGCATTGCCTTCCCTTTGAGCAAATCTATTGTGAGCTGAATGCAGCAAGTGGAACCCAATGTGGAGCTCAAGGGGAAGAAGAATTGCTTTGAGGAAAGCAAAGGTGTTCTTATGGTGCAGATTGCTGAGTGGTTTGGAAGGCCTTTACAAGTCCTAGGTGAGTAAGAACACTCTTAGGTATTTTAGCAGAGTTACAATGGGAAACGGAGACAGTTCAACAAAATATCACCCGTATGTCTGTCTCCTAAAAAAGCTCCTTAAAGCAGGAGAAGCCAAGGTCAGTGAGCCTTGTATTTCAGAACTTTTACAGATTATAGAAACCACTTTGACTATTGTTAAATCTATTTTGGAACCCTTACAAATGGAAGATGAGGAAGAGAAAAATGAAAAAAGGGAATGTGAGGAAGTTTCTCCTACTGAATTTTTTGATGATACTAAACCTGAAGCTGTTTTGCCTTCAGCTCCTACATTAACTGACTTTAGAAAGTCATTTTTCTCCCCACCAACACATCCTCCCCTCCTATATCCATAGATGCTCAGCCAAAGTTGTCAGCTTTACAACAAGGCATTTTACAGGCTAGAAGGGAGGGTGACTTGGAGGCACTTCAAATGGCCTTTCCGATTACCATACAAGAAAGAGTAGCTCCTGGAGTTGATCTCCAAAACCTGAATGGAGTTTGAGTTCACTCATGATCCCTTCCCATTTAAAATTTTGAAAGAGTTAAAAGCAGTAGTGCAACAATATGGTCCAAATTCTCCTTTTACCTATGATGCAGTGCAAGGTCTTACTGAAGGCTCTAGGTTGATTCCAGCTGACTGGACCACATTGGCATGCATCACCTAGGGTCTGGAGAGTTTTTACAGTTCAAAACTTGGTGGACAGATCATGCAGAGACTCGGGCTGCTCATAATAGAATCTATAATATCCCCATTTCCTTGGATCAGTTAGTTAATTGTTAATTGTTAGTGGGGGTGGGGAATTGGGTGGGAGTAGAACAGTAATTAACAATGGATGATCAAGCCATTGCACAGGTTTGCTTGCTGTTGCTTAAGGGCATGGGGAAAAATTGAGGCTAAAGGCAAGCCTCTGGTGTCATGTCAGAAAATACTACAAGGACCTAGAGAACCTTACCCTGACTTTATCACATGGTTACAAGAGGCTATCAAAAAACAGGTCAATAATTTAGAAGCTGCTGATAATATTTGGAGCTAATGGCTTACAAAAATGCCAATCAGGATTGTCAGAAAGTTATTGGGATTATGAAAGCTAAAGCAGATTTGACTGGATATATTAAATTGTGCCAGAATGTAGGGAGAGTGGGCCACTGTGCTACAATGATGACTCAGGCTATGGCAGGGATGAAAATCAATAACAGATTCTCTGGAAAATGTTTTAATTGTGGAAAATTTTGTCACATTGTTGTAGAGAAGTCAGGTGTATGTGGTATTGAAGGCCAGGACACGACAACTCTGAGAAGGAAGTTGATTATTTTGACTGGCCAGAATCGGCAGGCTCCTATCCTAATAAAAACTGAGACCCAGATAGAATTTTTCAGTCCTTTTTATACAAAGGAAATAAGAGTAGGGAGACAAATGGTGCTTGTATGCAAAAAGACTTTTTGTTAGTTTCTTCAAGTGTTTTATCTGAGTATTAGATAGGTTATTTCCTCCAGGTAAGTTTGATTTAACACATATTCTCCACGTTCCAAGCCAGTTTGAATTTAGCATATCCTCCACATTTCATCCAGATGCAACCTTGAATACACATTCAGTCTTACATCCTTTCTGAACATTCAAAGACTGTAGGGCCTATATTACTTATTTGGATTTCTAGATACTAGGTACACTAGGGAACTGTTACTGCCTCCCTCCACCCCTCCTCCCAGCCATTGTTATCTTCCCCCTCCAGCCATTGCTGCCCTTTCCGCCAGTCCTGCCCACTCCCACCTATTCACTACCACCCCGTAGCTAGCCCGCCCTAGCTCCATCCCCTCCCTCTACCCAACCCTATATAACCAAGTGTACTTCCGCAATAAAGCAGACCTGTTCTTGCGCTCAAGCAGTCTCCGTGGATTTTCCCCAACCGCGCATCCCCCATGCCTGGAGAACCAGTGCTCCCTCTTGGGACACTCCCCGCCGGTGGTTTGGCAGGAGCAAGCCCCCCCGACTCTTGGGCCTGAGCGAGGACGAAACCCTCTTGCTTAGCTACAGGGAACAATTTTGAATTTATGCACAGGCTATATTAACATGAGAAAAGATTGTCAGAAAAGGTTGGAGGGAAAGACAATACTGCTTGGACAGAATATTTCTGTTCAGAAACAACCTGAGCTGTGTCTACGCTGTGGTAGAGGAAATCATTGATCTAGCCTATGTCGGTCTAATTATCATAAGAATGGCACCCCATTGTCGGGAAACTTCCAACCAGCAGGCTCCCAGCCCCAGTCATAAAGGGGGCTTTCCTGGTTGCAGAGCAATCCTGGCACTCCCCGATTCTCCACAGTGCCCTGGATTTATACCCCACCACAACAGTAAGTGCAGCCATAGATACTATGGCAGAACCCATTGTACTCCTTCCAAGAGACACCCCCACCCATGTAAAAATGGGAATAAAGGGACCTTTAACAATTGGCATGGTTGGACTTCTCTAGAGAAGCAGTCTTAAGTCACAGGGAGTTAGAGTGCATACAGGAGTAATTGATTGTGACTATCAAGGAGAGATTGTTTTGTTTTCATGCTAGTTCTGATAGGGCCTATTTAGCAAAATTAATCAAATTAGTACAAAATTTTTATCAAGATGTTAAAAGGAATTTTCAGGTTTGAATCAATAGCTTACTCCTGAACTTCAAGTCTTAGTGTAGTCTTAAAGAGTAGTAATACAAAAAATATATATTAACTGTCTGTCTAAACTGTTAAATAAGAACTTAAGTGTATTTATGCTGCTCAGGTTATCCTAACTGGCTGCTGATTACTAATAAGTGTTTCCAAGAACAAGCTTGCATGTTACAGGCAACATGATTCCAGAAGAAATCCTAAAACCAGTAAAATCTAAGATGTGAAATGGAGAGCATAAAAAAAAAGCTATACCAGAAAAGTAAGAATTATGAGTCAAATTGTAAACTTTGTTTCTGTTTATGTGTTGTAATTATTTTTGTGTTTGTTTGTTCAATATCAATGTACATTTTAATACCTCGGGATGGTATAAATAAATAAAATCTTCTGAAAGAGCTCTATTCAAATGGCCAAAAAATTAAATAAACACATATTATTACCTCAGTTTGAAATGTTTATGAGATCTCTATAATTGTATAATAGAATATGTATATAGTTGATTAATAGAATTACTATAAGTCTCTTCATAAAAAAATAGTTCTTGCTTAAATTCAGATGAATAACTTATTTTTCTTCATAGGATAAAACGAAAGATGTAAATGTTAAGCAAATATTTGATGTGGGCTATGGGTGGGAGGTTCTTTGTCTCTTCAGAGATAACCTTAACCTAAGCTGTCTGTGCTGACTTGTGGGTGTGGGATGCTGACAGGCTGCAGCCCTGCCCTTGGGAAACATGGCAATGACTCCAGTCCCAGGAAACAGTTTATCAATGCAAACCAAATGTGATAAAAGCTTATTTAGAATGTATGAAGTCCATGCTAAAAGCTTACCTAGGATATGGAAGATATATATGCTAATTCAAACCTATTGAGCTCTGAAACAAAGAACGATTTAGCCCTTCCTCTGTATAAAAGGAACTCAAAATTCTTGTTCAGGGCTTGGGTTTGAACAGAAAGCTTCCGAGTCAAGCAGGCCATCAATAAACCATTTTTCTTTTATAAAATCATTCCTGGGTCCTGGCCTTTCTATACGCAAATAATTGAACCTCTCTTGCGGCGGCTTGCTCGGTCGGTAGAGGTGGGGTCTGGCTGCGGACGAGGGGTCGGTCCAGCTCTGGACGAGGGGTCAGTCCCGCTTGGGATGAGGGATCAGTCCCACTTGGGACGAGGGGTCGGTCCAGCAGCAGACGAGGGATCGGTCTCACAAGGGGTTGCGCGGTTCGGCTGACGGGGTCGCCCGGCGAAGCTGGCGATGAAGGGGTCGCCCGGAGAAGTAGGCAACGAAGGGGTCACCCGGAGAAGCAGGCGACAAACTGGGGACAAGGGAGGCCAGGCCCTTGTCCGGGGCTCTCAGGACTGGAGGGCGCACGGCAGAAGAACTACTGCGGAGACAAGGTAAACACGCAAGTCCCCTTTATTGAGGGAGAGGCAACAGTTTTATAGGGGCTGGGGAAGGCTGATTGGTCGAAGCCACGCCCTGTTCTGATTGGTTGCCAGCGAAAGGTCAGTGGGCGGTGCTGGATGGGGGAGGGGTGGTGGTTAGGGATTGGCTGTTGCTGTTGCTGGGGGAAGGGGCAGGGTTTAGGGATTGGTGGCGCTGTTGCTGGGGTGGAGGGCAGACTTGAGTTTCCCGCCCACGCCTGGCTGTTGCTGCTGTCGGGGGAAGGGAAAAGGGTGGGCTGGATTTTTCCGCCCACGCCTGGCTGTTGCTGCTGTCGGGGGAGGGGAAAAGGGCAGTCTGGAATTTTCCGCCCTGCGCCTGCGCAGGGAGAAAGAAGAAGAAGGGTGCCGCCCCACAGGCATCGTGTGGCGCCATCCGGGAGGAGGGGCAGCCGCGGAAGCATGGCTGCCGAGAAGGGGAGACCCGAGGGCACTCTGCGCCCATGCCGAGCTCCCTTCAGGGGTGGCCGTGAGTCTGACCAGCCACCATATTATGGGGGCAGCGGCTTGGCCTGCCGCGGCTGCTCCCCCGCCAGGCCAGCAAACCACACTTCAGCCCGAGGGGTTACCACATTTCCCCCTTCTTTTCAAATAAGGACCAGGATGGCAGCAGCAACAAGTAGCTGAGGCCCAAGAGGCAGTAAGCAATGAGAGAAGCGGGGCTGAAGAGGGAGGTCAGTATGACGGGGATATAAATGTACAATTTAGGGGGCGGTATCTTGCTGTTGCAAGCAAGGGTGGCCAATGTCCAATTCTTGTTGATCTCGGCGGCTATAAGATCCATCTGTTGTTAAAAGTCCAGGATGACAGCGCGTTGCAGGTAGTTGGTCTCTCCTTGGCAGCGAAGACATTGTAGGAGAGGATTACTTTTTCCTGCCAGAGGCTTACTGTCCAATTAAAAGGCTGATGGCTGGGGTTGGTGAGTGCAATGGGGAGTGTGAGGAAAAGAAGGGTGATGGTTTTGGACAAGAGGAGGCTTGGTGAAGTCATTATGGGAGGAAGATAAGGAGTAAAGCATAAAAGAGGATAATAAACAGAAAGGCGATGGAGAGTAGAATTCGTTGGCCGAGGTTCCAATCTTCTGGGGTGGTAGCGGCTAGACAGATGGTGGAAAATATTATCAAGAAAGCAAAGGTTGTGAGGAAGAAATAAAGTATTAAAGGCTGTGGGGGAAGTGAGAAGATCATTTAGAGGATAGGGTTGAGAATGGTATGTTTAAGACAGAAGCTTTGTGGTTTGTAGGAGACTGCTTTATAAATGAAGGAGAATGAGGGCAGTAAATATAGTAACGATAGATAGGAAGATGACAGTGAGGAGGAGTCTTTGTTTAAGGTTCCAATCGTCCGTTGCAACAGTGGCTAGGCCGATAGCGAGGGGTGTTGCTAAATAGACAATGGCTGCAAAGACAAAATCATCTTCTGTTTCCTTAAGAATAACTTTTCTTTAAATACTTAGTAGCATGCAATATTAGAAACCGTTTCCTAAAAGCAAGTTGGCAGGGGAGCTTGGTTGCTGTTAATCTTTCCTGTTATAAAATTACCTTTTATTATTATTATCATCAATTCAGTTTTATATATATATATTTAAGAATGACCTTTTGGAATTAGCCATTTAATACCTTAATGTAAACTATTGAAGATAAATTTTATCTTTACAGAACACATTCCCTTACGTAAAGTTATCACAATACCTTTTACACTTGCCGCATGCAAATTAAGTTTCAAGAGTTTATGAAAAATTAGCCATCTTACTTTAGGACAAAATACGTCTTTTTCCAAAACTTATTACATTTCCGTTAGCATTTTTACAAACTTTTAACCTTTTTAATATTCATATAAGTTTTACATTCTTCATATTATCCTGTGAAGAAAAATAAGTTATTCATTTTAATCTAGGCAAGAACAACTTTTTATGAAGATGTACAGTTAATTTTGTTAATTAAGACTTACAATTTTTTTAATTGTAGATATCTTATTAACATTTAAACTTATGTATTAATATAATAAACTTAAGTATTAATATAAGCGCTTATTTAATTTTTGGCCATTTGAATAGAGCTCTTTTAAAGATTTCTAGTAATTTATATTTACCATCCGGAGGTATCACAATATATGTTGACATTGAACGAACAGACAGACAAACACAGAACAATTACAACACATTAACAGAAATATATAATTTATTTACAGTTGACTCATAATTCTTACTTTCTTGGTATAGCTGCTTTTAAATCCTTTTTTATATAGCATATCATAGATTATACACTTCAAGATTTCTTCTGGACTTCATGTTGCCTGTAATAAGCCAGGAGGGAATCTTTTACCTTCCTGCTCCACAGCAAAAGTGACCCTATCTATAAGGCGAGTATAGGTGTCCGGGTCCCAAAGCTGACACGTGGTAAGCCACGGATTAAAGGGGAGAAGAAGGTCCCAATATACTTGAAGCTGTTTGAAAGAGATCTTACACCGGTGAGTGTCTAGGAGACCGGCGAGGGCCCGAACTTGTGGGGCTTGCTTAGCAGATAGGATGTTACCCATTGCTAATGGCCTTTTGGAGCCGATAAGAAAAGGGGCCCTTACCTTGAGAGCGCGGTGATGGGAGCCGAGGTGCGCGGTGAGACGAGGGGTCGGAGCCGAGGGGACTCCGACGGTGGTCGCGGGCCAAGAGAAGGCCCCGATGAGGGGAGGGCAGAACGATGAGCAGTGGAGCAAGGCAAAGGGTAGCAAGCAGGGAGGGGAGGAGGCAGAGGTCAAGGCAGGGGTGGAGGTGCTCAGGCACGCGCTCCTGAGAGTTTTATTGGCGCCTCTTAATCATAGCGGGTCGGTATAAGCTCCCAACATGGAAGGAGAAAGCCATCCAGCGATTCTCCCAGACCGCCGTGGATCGTATGAGGTCGCCAAGGTTCAGGAGCAGCAATGCAGAGTGAAAAGATAGGGGTGAGAAGAGAGGAGAGTGTAGGGCTATGGTAGGGTTACTTCAGACGTGCAAGCGCATGCTCCCGAGAAATCCAAGGCTCCTCTTAATCATAGCGGGTCGGTATAAGCCCCCGACATGGAAGGAGAAAGCCATCCAGCGATTCTCCCAGACCGCCGTGGATCGTATTGAACCTCTCTCAAATTCTACAACATTTTTGGGGGCTCTCCCAGGATTGCAAATGAAGGCCAGAGATGGTAACATTTTGCTACCCCTTCCAAATCACCAAGGAAGCCAGGAGGACTTGGGTGAACCCCAAGTCTGGGTGCCCCTGGATTAAATTTAATCCAGAAAAGATGTGGGCTCCACCAGAATCTTCCCAACAAAAATTGAGGGTAATGTAAGGTCTGAAGAGAAAGATTCTGGGAATGAAAAAGAACTCTGAACGTGGAAGAAGGTAAGACTCCCCGGGTGAGCACAGTCTGGGGAACCCTAGCTTTAATTGCTAGGGAGGGAGGCTGATCACCTCCTGAGAAAACCCTAGTAGCCCCAGAAAATTGGGGGAAATCTGATCTTTCTAGGTCTGGAAAAAGGAGAAAAAACAGGAAAAAGCCTCATGTTTTGGGTTTATCTAACAGCATGTTAGAATCTGGTACTGGTCTTCTATCCACCGAAGGAGTGGAGACTTGATTTTAATAGGAAGGGCTGTTTATAAGTTCGAGTCCTAATGTCCTGGAAATTGGTCTGGATTTTAAAATACTTGGTTACAGGAAAATGGATCAGCTTTTATAGTGAATCTTGGTCTGGGTGTAAAGTTAAACAGTGAAAAAGGTCTAGCTGGAATCTTTTGTTAAGGTGCTGAATTGTGAATGAATTCACTTTATACCAGATGTTAAAGTTAAGTGTTTTCTCTAAGGTTTATGATGGCTGTGGGGGCAGCCATGCTGGAAAAAAAACATATATATATAGAACTTGTGGGTCAGATTAGTGACATTTTGCTTCTGTCTGTGTCAGCTCAATGCTGGTGTTGGAGTTGTGTGCTTATGTAAAGTGGTGGAATTTAACTGAGCTGGAACCCTCCTTTGCCATCAGCAAGGGGGTAAATTGATTATGGGGTAAAACTGAGGAGTGTGGATATTTGTTGAGTCTGGATGTTTGCGGAGTCTGGATGTTTGTGCATGCTCTGCTGCCTCATCTCTGATCTGCCCCTTTGCTGGGCTTGAAGGCTGTCTGTGTCTGTGCCATGCACCCAGGTTTGCTGGGGCTGCCCCAGTCAGGGTGGCTGGGTCCCCAGGAGGGGTGCTGAATTTGAGTAGGCTCTGCCCACCCATCTCGGCAGAAAGCTGGAAAGGGGGGAGCAGCTTGCCCCTTTCCAGTGGGTCCACACCTTCTATTCATAAGCCTCATTCCTATTTGATTGTTGTGCACCTGAATGCCTGGAAGGGGGAAGGTGAAAGGGGTGAAAAGCAGAATCAAAATAAATGCAATAAAGTTCTCTCCCTAGGGTGTCAAGGCCAAAAATACATTTGCATTCTGCCCAGGTTCTTTACTTTTCCAAATCTCTCTCTCTGTAAAACAGTTGAAATACCTTGAAATGTTTTAGAACTGTAAACTTGTCTAAAGAAAGGAGGGTACCACTTGAAACAATAGACCTCTAATCACTTGATAGCCTTTTCAGTGGTCTGGCTGGGAAATTCGGGGTTATAAGACTACAGAGGGAAAAGAATAAAAGGAATGAAATGCCACTTTGAAATCTGTGTTTCACTTTTGTCAGTTGCTGATGCCTAAGAATTCATGGTAGAAAGGTAAAAACGTAGTTTAAAATGAATCTTTAAATGCCAATACTCTCTTGCTGGTGAATTAAATGCTTAACTCACAAATGAGAATTTGTTCAGGTACTAGGAAAACGCAGAACTTCACAAGATTTTACTAATAAAATTATTATAGCTTCATTAATAAAATTATTCACTTCACCTTAAGGTTAAAACTTAATAAAAACTGTAACTAAGAGTTAAGATCATTTATAGATGCATTTATATTATAAAACAGTGGAAAGATAACAAATTAAAACTGGATGAATTTAGCCTGAATCTGTTGTTATAAGTGTAAATTCTAAACTAATCTTACCTTAGTTTATGGTTACTTCAGGCCTAGCCTCACCCCTTCCCTTGCCTCTGCCTATGGTTATGTCATAACAGCTTCTGTCCCTATAGTCCAGGGAAAGATGGACTTGGGGACATCCCTGTCTCCTGTACTACTGCTATTAGTAATGCTGCTTTCTCTCATGAATCCAAGTGTAAACTAAACTGCTGCCTGATGGAATACTCAGTCCTTGGGTTTAAATGACCACTGGAGTTTTATTATCTCCCAAGGACTGGGGGGAAAAGGAAGTCTCCTGCCTTGACTGTCAGTGTTCCTAAAAGTGGCAATTCATGAGAGAAACCAATCTCCCTGAGGCTTCAAATAGCCTCAGTAAGTATACATATAATTAATCTTGTTGTTTATCAAAATTCTGCTAAATTCAAGGTAAAATATAACATTCTGAAACAAAAGAAAATGGTGCTAAAGCATTGGGAACATTTTGGTTACAAGCCATTAGTAAAGAGACAAAATTATTGTGCAAAATTGCACAGTCATAGTGCAAATTAAGAGAAGTTTCAGGAGTCTTTGAAATGTTTTGCAGTCACACTTATTTTGTAAAAAAATAGAAGGTTTAAGTAACTAAAGTTGTGTTCTTGTGTCAAACTATTCATGTCTGCCTATTTGCTCAAATTGTTGAGGTTAAATATGCAGTTATAAAGTAATATATATTTCTGGAATCCAAATTAAGCTAAAGAGTATATAAAATAATGCAAATTATAAGTAACATCAATGAGTTGTGTTTCTGTGTCTAACTGTATTTGTGTCTGCCCATTTGCTCAGTGTATGTCTTCATACATCAGGATGATATTATCAAATTAACAAGTGAGAATTCCTAAAAGATCTCTATTCAAGTTGTCAAAAATTAAATATGCAGTTATATATATGAATAAATATACTTGGGACCCAAATTAGACTAAGTAGGATGGAAAAGTCATATAAATATCTGATTATAGGAACTATTGGGAAAGGGCTTCCTCTTTGCAAGAGCTTTGAGGGCAGGACTATGTGTGGCAGATTAAACATATCTACTAGGCTGGGGAATTAAGAATCAGTTTGCCCTGTAATTTCACCATTTAAACTTTCTGACAGCCATAAAATAAGGGTAATTAGTGGCTCCGTTGAAAAATTTCAGTAAGTAAAAAAAGCCCATGAAACTATGGAGAAACCTTTCCTGGATTATGATTAAGCAAATTAAGTGATTGTGTATTGTGTTTTGAAGCCTGGTAGTCAGTATGTTTTTAAAAATTATTCATTTTCATAACTTAAGGAGAAGAAGTTTTAGCTTCCTGTAAAGAAAAAAGGAGAACATTCCTTGTATAAACTATAATGGATTCAATTTATTTAGCTTGAGTGTAATCTCCCATAGTTTATAAATTACCCATTAACTAAATTAACATTATATGTACAAAATCTTTAGAGTAATAAAAATTGTAAGTTCATGTTAATGAAATTAACCTAAAACAAAAGATTGTAGATATGCTCTCTTAAATAAATAAAGTAAATTTCTTTGGTTAGTGATTGTAATTTAATAAGTTTATTTAAACATAAGGTAACTAGTCAGTGAGGTTGTAGTCAATTATAAAGAGTTTGTAAAACATCTTTCAAACTGAAAATGTTTAAATAGTTCTTGTTCTAGAAGTCATTGTTAACTAAAACTTGGCTTGGTATTGGTGGCAAAGAATAACTTCATGTTAATAAAACCTGTCTGAAGATCACCACAAGGTGCCTATTTAAGTAAATGGTAATAAAAAGTTATCTTGAGTCTGTTGGGAATCTTCTGTTTTCATTTTAACAATAAAAAATAGTTTTTTCCCTCTATTACTAAAGTAAAATACCTACTATTAACTTAATGGTAAAATTATATAAGTAAACAGTCATTTAATATAAGATGTGTTGCATTAAATTTTTTAAAATATACATATATAAATAAGGAATAAACTTGAACATTGTCAAACTCTTCTGCGCATTCAAACCAGGCCTTGAATACATTGCAGGTTGCCTCTCCATGTGAGTTATTGGGTAGGCTGGTCACTGACCCCTCAATTAGAAATATTTGCTATATCAGCATCTGTTTCTGCTCCTGAAGTTAATGGAAACTACATTGCAGTTTCAAGCTCCTGCAACAACCAATGATGACTCAGTACAGCCAAGTGTACAGTGGATAGCACCTCCAGACTGGCACTGTTCTATAGTGCCAGAAAGCACTATGCACCAGGCTGGTAGAATACTAGAAACTCTCTCTAGGATCAACAATGCTGCAACTTGCTCACTGTGTGAAGAACATACTAAGTGGAGCCATGATACCAGGATACTGTAAGTAAAACTTAAACACAATTGGCATTATGGCCTGTTCCCATGAAGTGATAACATGGGAAGTATTACAAACCTGAAACTTAAAACTATTAATTGCAACTCAAAATCCTTATGCATTAAGTAATACATTAATTAATATTAAAGTGCTATACTTTTATCCTGTACTAAATATATGCCTAATAATTATAACATTATCGTTTCTATTCTGGATTAGGTACAAAAGTATATTAAACATGTTAAATTCCTGGTAACTTTATTTTCTAAACAGTTAATAAACATGTCTATAAAATAAGGCCATGGCCTTAGCCAGGCTCAGCCAACTTACTATTCTACTGTACTCTACTGTGTAGCAAAAATGAGGCTTGCTTGCTAATAATGGGTCACCTATTAAACAGTCAAAATTACCAGAAATTGTACTATTAAAACCAAAATGTGAAAAACTTTATTCTGTAGTTCTGATCCACTCCCACAGCTAAAATCTAAGAAAATTTCTATCTTAGAGCACTAATCCTGAATGAAACCAACTGTGCAAAAGGTGCAGTTCACCAGGATCATCTAACAGAACACATGAGTGCCAATTATTAAACAGCCTGAAATGCATCTTCAAATCAAAGCTAAGTATCTATTGCAATTTATCTCTAAAAATACCTTTATATATATATATATATATACACACTGTTCCCACCAGCTTTTAAAAAGGTGTGCCATCTTTATACGCACGTAACATTGTCTACCTCTGTAATACAATGTCCTCTTTTAAAAATGGGTATTCCAAAATTTTAAATAAGTTTGTTTCTTTCAGCATGAACATCTTATTAACCATATGAAAACTTCATACAACTTCATACAGAATGCCAGATCCATCTTCCTCCAGTTAAAATAAAATTAAAAGTTTCACACCTTGTTAGGTAATGACTACAGTCCATGGCCAGCAGGAAGCACTTACAGAAAAGAGATCATCTCCCTTCAGCACCCCTTTAAGATTAAAGGTGTAAACTCTTTAAGGGTAAAACGAAATTAATAGATGGATCTGAAGCTTAACTGGAAATCCACATGAGCACCAGTGGCCCCAGGATAACTGCAAGGGACCCCTGCCCCAGGATTCTGCTGTACAGAACAAAAACTTCTAAACTTCTAAAAACAAGGTCCTGGATGCTACACTAAAAATTGATAAGTAATCAATCAAAACAACAAACAGCCATCCACCTCATAGCTCCAATAATAATTATGCCAAAGTTTAGCAAGTTAAGCTTCAGGATAAGGGGGAAATGATGTGGGCTACAGGTGGAAGGCTCTTTGTTTCTTCAGAGATAATCTTAACCTAAGCTGTCTGTCCTGACTTGTGGGTGTGGGATGCTGAGAGGCTGCAGCCCTGCCTTTGGTAACCATGGCAATGACTCCAGTCCCAGGAAACAGTTTATCAATGCAATCCAAATGTGATAAAAGCTTATCTAGAATGTATGAAGTCCATGCTAAAAGCTTACCTAGGATATGGAAGATATATATGCTAATTCAAACCTATTGAGCTCTGAAACAAAGAATGATTTAGCCCTTCCTCTGTATAAAAGGAACTCAAAATTCTTGTTCGGGGCTTGAGTTTGAGACAGAAAGCTCCTGAGTCCAGCTGGCCATCAATAAACCCCTTTTCCTTCTCAAAATCATTCCTGAGACCTGGCCTTTCTGTGTGCAAATAATTGAACCTCTCAAATTCTACAACATATTGAAAAAGGTAAGAAGTTAGTGGAATTGCTATCTGAAATTTAGTAAGGTGTATTTTGTCCTAAAATAAAATGGTTAGTTTTATAAAATCAAAAAATGGAGATATGCAGAACAGAACTAGTATGCATATAGCAAGTTGTAAAAGTATTGTGGTAGCATTCAGTGAGATAATGTGTTTTGTGAAAGTAAAACAAACCTGAATGAATATAAAAAGTGCAAAAACTGTGAAAAGGTCAACAGTGGACTTTTGCAATTCTTTAAGACTTTCTGCCCTGGACTGATGGCAATGAATCCTGCTGCATAGAAGAAACCTGTGGCAGTGACTCTACTGAGAAACATCAGAGACAATGGTATTTTAAAAGCCTGGAAGAGGCAAACAATTGAGACAAGCTCTAAGGTCCCTGCTGCTCTATCAAATTCTTAAATGTTGTTTGGTTGGGTAAGACAAAACTATACTCTCTGCTGTAAGTGATAAAGTACAATATTTCCTCATGTTAAAATAATTTGTAATATTGTTGGAATACTAAAAGTCTTTTATCCCTCACTGAGATATGTTCATTGGGAAAGGTCCTTCATGGGAGTAGGAGGACCTCCAGCAGGCTTTTTTAAAAAAAAAAAAGGGGGGGGGATAACGTGGATATTGATGCAGCCTGTGAATTGGATGTGGCCAGTACCAATATTGGCTTTGGGTGGGGTTTATGGCAAAGGCAAGATTCTAATTGAGTACCCCTCCGATTTTAGTCACAATTGTGAGAACGGGCTATAAGTACAATATAAAAAAGTAATTGTGTGCAGCATAGGAAGCCCTGCTGAAAGTGAAAGGCTTAACCCAATAGTGTCTGGTTACTCTGAAGACTGCCATCCCTATCCAGGGGTGGATTACAAATGCCAAAAACCAGACAGAAACAAAGGACTGTTTTGAATCACTCTCCATGGGGGAGAGATCTGTGGAAGAACATCTGGGACACCTGCCAGCAGTGACAGGCAACTGTCTGTCATGTCCCTGCCCACTCCTCTAACATCCCTCTCAGGACTGTTGAGGCAGATGCCTCATGAAGATCCAGAACCATGAAATTGGGACCTGAAAGGAAGCAGAGTGACTCCACTGGAAAAGTGAACATCATGAGTACCAGAACTTGGGGTGCCTAGTGCAGCAGTTCCTGCTGCCTGCTATTCACCAACAGCTTGTGGCTTTAATGCTTCCATCAATGACTGACATCAGCACCCTCCTGCTCCTGGAAGGGGCAAAATATGCTTTCACTGCTACAGACCCTTCATCGGGACTCAGAACAAGGCAGCTATTGTTTTCTGCCTGAAAAATGAGCCCTCACAATGATGGACTAAGTTTATATTCAGCACTGAGTTGTGGTCCCAGGTCCAGTGAAGAGGCTAAGAGCAGGACCAAGGAAGGTATTGGGGTTATGTCATAAATTTCCAGCTGCCCCACAGCCCAAAATGGGGAAGTAAGAATTTGTCATTGCCTATGCCTCAAATTGGGGAACATTTGCCTATGCAAATTGGGGAAAATGAGGTCATTTTTGATCAAGTACTGACCTATATAGCCTTGCTGGTAGGAAATCTTAAGCCAATGAGCAATGAAAGTTTAGCCATTAAATGTCTGCTAGTTGGAAGTCTTATTGTTTGTGGCTGTATAATCTATGGTAGTTATGGGCTATGTATAAAATGCTTGACTACCACTCAGAACTTTAATAATGAAACATATAGTATACTTAAGTGATTTGATGAACTGTAAAATAATATATAAATGGGTCTTGATGTAAATCTCTTGTTTTAAGTTTGAACAATCCTGACACTGAATATATTTGGAAAAAGAAAAAGTATTGTTCAAACCTAAAAGTTAAAATATCATGCAAAAAGCTTTATTAATCAGTAAAGCATCATTTGCATAGACTTTGTAAAAAACAAAATGGGGAAATGTTGTGGGAAACTGCCTTACCTGTTTGTTATTGTAAATGTTACATCTGTTAAATGTTGCAGTTGTAGATGTAGCAGTTGTTCCCTGTTATTGTAAATGATGTTGCAGTTCAAATAGTGAACAGCTGCTTAGGTGTTTCCCAATAAATGTAATGGGAAAACTACAGTTGAGGCTCTGTTCCAGAAGATGAGTCCCCTGGTCCCAGTTTTGTCTCCCCTCTTGTGTCTCTACCTTTATTTCTGCATCACCTTCCCTTCAAGCCAACCTATTGTAAGCTGAATGAAGCAAGTTAGTTCTGAAATTCATGTTCCTTGCTTTTGCTTATATTTCACTGGCAAAGTACATCATGTGGCCCATTCTTTGAGTAGTGAATTGGGACACAATAATTCCTTCCTAAAAGTGAGGCAGGATAGTTTAGGGAAAAGGAAGATGGGTCACAGCTGAGGCCTGGCAGAGAGCCCCTGTCACAAAGTCCCATTTGGTTCAAGGGGAACCCTGGATGCCCTCAAAAGGCCTCAGTGTTGGCCCCCTGAGAACTGACTGGTGGAGTAACCAATCAGAACAGCAAACAGCTGGGACACTTACCCCAACATTAGGAAGGAGAAGAATGAATAATGGCTTAATAAGTGTAGCCCACAAACTCAAACACTCTCTCTTCCTGTGTAAGGAGCACATACCTACAACCGGAGGTGTGTAATTCTCTACTTTTCCCCATTTCTCAATAAACTCCTTTTCCTAGCCTACCCTATGGCATGTTCTTAATTTCTTTCATGTAACATAGCCAAGAACCTGAGGAATCTATCATCCTCCACTTTCCCCAACTTCACAAGGGCTCTAGAGAAAGGGACATTATAGAAGAGGTATCTGGTATTTTGAATAATGGCCCAAACTCAGCTTTATTAAATTTCAACTACACATGCTATGACCTTGCATTTCCAGTCAAGGTTGCAGTTAACTGTATGATGGAAGAAACAATCATGAGAAAGGAGGTAAACGTGGTAAATCTCCAGGATTCTGATGTGATTATATTTGGACTTTTTAAAAATTATAGGCTTAACTTTAAATGTGACTTGGAATATAATATATTCTTCCTTTACAAATCCCCTGCTAAATGTGGATTAAATTTAGTGTCAAATTTTATTCAACAGAGTCACCATGTGTCCATTAATATTAATTTCTTTGAGGTTAATATAAAAACAAATATTTGTTCATGATTCCTGAAATATATTCATTCCAATTTCATCAATATTTGATATCTCTGAGGACTCCAACTCCTGGTTAAACCTGTGAGTGTTCTGTTCTGGCCTGCCCATAGGCAATTACAAAGGCTTTACCTGACAGTCCACATAGCAAAGCTGCCCTACCTCATCAGACTTGATGTCCAGCCAGTGCACTGTAATCCTTAAAGGGGTTGCAGTTAAGGACTCAGGGCCCCCTGGCCCATCTTGCTTTTGAGCATTTCTGCATTCCAATTCCAGGTGCCTCTATTAGAAGCCTCTGATCCTGGGCCCAAAACCCAGGTCTTCCTCAGGTGCCTCAGCTGAGAACTTATCTGAGGGAACTGGAAACCTTGAGGGCACTTTCTTCTCTCCTCATTACCCAGTATTTTACAACCCTAGCCCAGGAGACCAAAACACTTCAGTAGTAGTTAAGTAAAATAGTCTGTCTAAAGATACTAATAGCCCTATAAGTAACTAAATGACTGGAAGTAAATACAAACTTAAAGTATAAAGACATGTTATGAATGCTCTTTACCAAATATTTCTGTAATTGTTAGAATCATGAGGTAGTCTGATATCCAGTATTTTGTTTTTATTATTAAGTAGTTAATGTCTCTTATTTGCTGTCAAAATATTTTCTCCCAATGATATCTGTAAATTCCTAGCAATTGTGTTATAAATGAAGTTAGGGATTTTCATAATTATAATAAATTATTGCTGGCTTTTCTCTGCAACAAATGTGTTTATATTTAAAAATTTAAAAACCTGCAGGAGCATTTTGTCAGGTGCTCCTTCAGCAAAAAGCTGATCCCTATGACTGCTGATCCATCTGCCCCACCCCACTGGCACCCTTCCATATCATATTGTAACAGCATCTGAGTCTTTCCTTGGACTGCCCTCTAGTTTGTACTATCACAGTAAGTGACTAAAGGTATGACTGCTTACTTCCATTTTGACTTTTTATAAATTGTCCGCCTTTGAAACCTGTTATCTCCATTCAGCTCTTGATAAAATTGGCTCATTGAGCAGGATCATCAATTGAGCATGATGTGGAAAAGCAGAAGGACTGGAGATCCTATAAGGGACCTATGGGAGAAATTAGCAGAATTCTTCCTGGAGCTCTCTGGATGGATGCCAGAGGATCCTAAGACATTTCTCCAGCCATGCGAGTGTGTCTGGGGAAATGATTGCAGAAACTGACTGACATTCTTGGAAATGCTGTAAAGTATGGATATAAGTTTGAGGTTCTCCTGGGGAATATTGAACCAGATCTTTAGCCTCGACATCCTGGCAGAACATGGAGATTGGTCTGGATATCCATCTAACAGAAGGGTTTGAGAAAGTCTGTTGAAGGAATTCTTCCCTCAGCTCATTATGATCCCCCAAACAGTGGAATCACAGAAAGTCAGCGGAGCCCATTAGCTGAGCAACACTAAGAATAAGAAGTCGATGGTTTTGGTAGATATCATGTTGCCAGGAAGGTGTTGAAACATCTTTAAAAAAGAATGTAAGGCCCTTCTGGATCACTTTCACAAGGCCCAAATAGAACTTATAGACTTAGTTTAACTCCACAATAAAAAATTTAATCCTGTTAAAATTAGTAAAGGAGAGTTTTATTTTGAGGGGGAAATTACAACCTCTATCACCATGAGAGTGCCCTGAAAGTGACAAGCTCCAACAGCAATGGTGGTTGCCACAGAGGTGGTAGGGTTTGTCCACCCACACATTGTCCCATACCCAGGGTGCCCCTTCCTGAACACAATTGAGTAACAGCCAAATCAAAGGTGACTACAGTGGTGGTGTTGTCCCTGTCAGACCGCTATCTGGTAGCCACAGGGTCATGTGGCCCATGCCATAAATGCTCAGCCTCATGGTGGGCAATGGTGTGGCCTCTTTTGCATGTGTGCCCAGGTGTCACAATGAGGCTTTCCAAGATAAAACAATAGAGATAGCAGCCAAAAGTGACAAAAAGCTCCCATGACCAGGTCAGTCATTCACTACCATGGCCAAGCTGCTTCTACCTCAAAAGCAATGTCATCACCAGAAGGAGAGATGCCCATGCTGCCTGCCATAGACTTCAAGGTGTTTTCTCTCATATGAAAGTCTGAAGTCTGGTGTGCCTGGCCCTGTGTTGCCTTAGGAGCTCTGGCTGGAAAATAGCAGCTCAACCATACTCTCTGCTCCCTCTGACCCCATCCTCTTGAAAGAAAAAAGATGGTGCCATTAGGATCCCCACTATGGTGTCCTCTGTGACTGACTCATGGGCTATTCCATCCTCTTTTCCCTTTGAAACTTGGCTGGAACAGAGTCCCACAGGATTTTCTTAGAATTTCTCCACTGAAAACCTATTTTCTCCAGGCTGTGTGTAAAGGTTAGAGATCAGCTGGGAAATGGGGGAGAGGGGTTTGCATTTCTTAGGCCTTTTAGATACAGGTTTACAATTGATAGTGATAACTACCACTCCTAAGCAGCAGGATGGGGAGAGAACAAATGGTACTCTCTTGTTTTGGGTCCAGTGCCACCATCAATGGGACTCATGCTCAAGTTCAGCTATGGGAGCATCCCTCCAGGAACCCACAAACCTCACTTGCATGGCCTCCACCACTAAATGTTCTATTGATACTGATGTATTGTCTATGTGCACCCCTGCTAGCTTGACCTCCCAGCACTGATGGGAATTGCTGTGATCAGGGCACACTTAAAGGGGTATATGAAAGACTGTAAACCTACTCAGCTATGTTTACACTGACTCATGGGCTGTCTTTGCCTGGCCATTTATTTAGGCCAATGGAAAACTGGCAGTTCCTTCCATGGTGATGTGGTATCTGGATAAATATAAATTTTACTTGTAAACAAGCATTTTGTTACCCAGGTATATGCTCACCACAAAGACCTCTCTGCTGATTAGGGGGAACATAACTGCCAACAGACCATACTTCTCAGTTAAATGGAGAGAGTGAAGAGTCTTCTGTTCCAGACTAAAGAAATTTATGACCTATTGCCATGTGAAACCATGATATGATGATCCATTGGATTCAGACACCATCCTGACTGGTCCAGTATGCATGGAGCACCACAGTCATCAGAACATGCTGGTACAACAGGAAAAAGCTGTCCCACCTGCCAGAATCTGACTAAGGCTAAAAGTGCTGCCCATAGACATATTTCCAAGCCATTATCCCAGGATGTTTTAAACAGAAACATCATATTGGACCTCTTCTCACTTCCAGTAGGACTTGCTAGATCCTTATTGCACTTGACTTTTCTTCCAGATTTGCTCTAGCCATTCCTGTGTATTCCACTTATGCAGGCCACACTACCCATGTGCTACATGGCCACATCTTTTTCCTGTTTGGGTTGATTGAATATATAGCAGATGATAATTGCCTGAAATCTGTGACCCAATGATATATCACTAGCCCTTGATGGGGCATCTGATGAACTCCCCATGCTCCATATCATCCTGAAGCCACAGAGATGATAGAGCAATTTAATGAACCATTAATTACAAGGCTAAGTGGTTGATGGATGGAGAAAAAAGATGAAAGTCTAGATTTCAAGACTCAGGTGGTCAGTGTGGGATCTCAATGTAGCATCTACCTGATAGGACAATTTCCCACCTGTTCTTTACATTTGATCAGGTTCTCTGTCTCCTTCCTTCATTTTCCAAACCTTCTTTATAGTTATTGACAACTTGGTCTCCATGAGGGCTTACAGTGCCATTGCTGTCCCTTCCAATACCTCAGTAAAGACTCAAAGAGTTGGAAGATTAAGATAATCAAGTGATGGGAAGTTAGGGAAACCTATTGTAAAATATTTTATAAAATTCATGATTTTATGCTGAATTATTCTTAAACATGATTTGAAATTCCAGGTAATTTATTTTCAATTTTATTTTTATTTTTAAAGAATATTTAGATTACACAAATATTACATTAAAAATATAGGGGATTCACATATACCCGACCCCTCCACCTCCCAAACTTTCCCACATTAACCCCATCTTTTATTAGTGTAGTACATTTGTTACAATTGATGAGCACATATTGAAGCATTTTACTAGCAAAGGACTGTAGTTTACATTATATTTTATAATTTGCCCCTCACAATTTTATAGGTTTTGACAAAATGTGTAATGTCCTTTATCCATGATTGCAATGTCATGCAGGACAAATCCAAAGTCCCAAAATATCCTCATGTTACACCTATTCTTCCTTCTCCCTTCCTTCACTAACTGGGGTGGCCACTACATTTATGTCAATGATGAAAGTTCTTCCACTGCTAGAATAATTGTAAGTCTACTAAGTCCATAGTTGCTTTCCACCCTTATGTTTATTCATTCCTCAATCTTGAAAATTTGGGGATGGTGATGCCCACCCTGTCTCTGATTGAGAGAATGATTAGATCCCTTGGAGCAGATGGATGTAACTGTTGTACTAGCAGTGGAAGACATTCTCTGCTTACTGGGATAGGTATTGTCTATCATCATCCCTTTTTTAGTTGTCTTGAGTGAGTCTAATGAACTGGAAAGTAGGTATTGCAACTCTGCTGAGATTCAGGGCTCAACTGGCATATGATTAGAGCAAAGATTTAAGTCTCTGGGGAATATAGTTAAGAAGTATATTGCTAATTATAGGTTCAAATAAAAGGGGCAGAAGAGCCATGTGTAGGGAAATTAAAATTATATGCTCCCTGTAACACTGGGGAGCATATATTCCAGAGTAAGACCCATTGACAAGGTGCTGAATTCCTGAGATTTTCTGCCCTGCCTATAGTGTCTAGGTGTCTCTAGACCCCTCATGAGCCCTACTGTTTGAAGAAATGTTTAGAGTGTCAGTCAATGAGATCCCACTGAGACATGCATAGGAGTAACCATTGGAATATCCTCTGAACTCAATTTGAAATTTCTTAGCTGTAAGAACTCATTTTTATTCAATATTTCACCCTTTTGGTCACAGTCTTTTTCCAGAAGCATCACTAGTCAGTGCTTGGTAATAATCCCTCATTGCCTCTTCCCTGGGAGTCATGCTCTAGGCCAAGGGGAAGGTAGTGAATTTACATATTGAGATTGGCTTAGAGAGTGGCCTAATTTGGGCAGTAAGGGGGCTTTCATGGGATAACTCTAAAGCAATATGTAATACTAGGCAAAGTTTCAATTTCACTAGAAATGTTTCATAAGTACAATCAGCAATATCAAGGGCCTGGCATAATGGTCAGTTTTCCCTCTCTAAGCACTGCCCAAATATGAATGGGATTCTTGCTGCTCTATTCAAGAATGGAGCAGGACTTCCCAGGATGGAAACTGAATATTCTTTTGGCATATAGTTAAGTTTTATAAAAATATTTTCCTGTTTTAGAAATGGCATTGGACTAGCTGGCAGAGCTCAATATTCTCACAAAAACAATGGAAAAAGAGCCAAAAGATGTCTCAAGGACCTGTGTTAGGGATCAGCAGACCAGTATAGTGGTACAGAAGTCCCATGACGGTGAGGGACTGAGAGACAAAAGCCTTAAAACAACAAATGTTAATTATCAAGCCCCCATGAAAGCCAGGAAAGGTTCTCCTGCCCCACTCCTAAGATATTAATCTGAAGTAAGACCCCTGGCTCAATGAAGCTGACTGAGGGGAACAGACATCCTTCTTTTTAGCTGTTTCAAGGGAGAATGGTGGGGGAATCAGGGATCTTTTGTTCAGTGAATTCAGCCTGCAAAGCCCACTTTGGATGTCTGCCCTGGAGATTCAACACAGGAATACAAGAAAATGGAGACTGAAACACCTCCATGGAAAGCTGCACTGATGAGTGCCATCTGCTGCCTGGTTTGGAAATTGCATGGACAAAAACTTTAGTTTTCTCTGTAATCCAACTAACATAAGTTGGGCAACTTTAAAGACTTAGAACAAGTTGAGCCAAATATCAAAGAAAAGCTATGAAAATTAAAGCATTGGCAAGAGAGAGAAATTGGCCATCAGAGTAAATTCACCAATATAGTCGGATGCCCAAACATCAGCAAAAAATTACAAGCCATATGAAGAAACAAGAAAAGATGGCCCAGCCAAAGGAACAATTTAAATATTCTGAAAAGATATATGATTTAAGACAATTAATCAATGATAATCACTCAGTGTCCTAAACCAATTCAAGGAATTTAAAGAAAATATGACTAAAGAAATGAAGGAAATTAAGAAGGCACTGAGTGAGCATAAAGAATAATTTTAAGGCCTACAGAGAAAAGTAACAGACCTTATGGGACCGAAAGACATCAAGAAGCAACTAAAAAGAAACACAGATTCCAGTGCCACTGATAAGGATAGAAGCAGTCACAGAAAAACACACAGCCAATGGACACAAAGAGCAGACAACTGGGGGAGTGGAAGGGGAGAGAAATTAAAAAAAAATACATTAGATTGAGAGAATCAGCAAGATGGAGGCAGAGTAAGGAGCTCCTAGAGTCAGTTCCTGCTACAGGGCAGTTAGCAAACACCCAGAGATGTCTGGAGCTAGCTGAAGCTAGCTGTTTGGAGGTTCCAGGAGACCAAGAGCATCCTGCAACATCCTTGAAAGAGTGAAAGGAGAAGACTGCCCATCTGCAGAGAAGACTCATAAATAGACTGTTCCACACCACAGAGGCCAGTGCCCATCTAAGGGAGGAAGACACGGTTTGGTACCAATTTCAGCTATGATGAGGAAATGCAGGGGCTTCAGTATAATCCTGAGAACAGCTAAAGTTTGAGCCTGTTCAAGTAAGAAAAATGTTCGGAGCTGTCATCTTAACTATGCACCTGGCACGAGGGGAAGCAGGGTGGAGTGAAAATCCCAGTGCTTTTGGGGAATGGCTTCTTCCTATCCAGATCATATTGCAGGTCAAGCCTAGGTCCCAATGCCACCTCCATCAGGGAGGAAGCTGCAGGGACCTGCACCAGCCTCTCTGGGAAATTACCAGCCAAGCTTCAGAGGTCAGGGATCATCCTGTTCTGGAAGCATGAGCCACCCCAGGAGCTGATCTGCAATGGGAATTGGAAGTTCCATTTCCCAGAAACAAGGGAAGAGGAGCTGGTTGGCTGCTGATTTTGGCTACTAAATGGGAGACCTGGCTGGCTAAGAGATAACCCTGGGAACAGCTGGGGTGAGAACCAACCCAAGTCAGAAAGAGGCCAGTAGTCACCATTCTGACTCTGCCCCCAGCCTGATGGGAAGCCAAGCTGACTGAAACTCTCAGTGTTGGCAGGAACCAGTTTCTTTCATGCAGATCAGCCTGCATCCCACCTAGGCTTCAGCCCCGCCTCTGGCAGGGAGGAGGCTGAGGAGTCCTGCACCAGCCTATATAGGTAACTGCAGGTAACTTTCGCTGGCATAGACTGAAAATCAGAAGTCTTCCAGGGCCACTGTGGTCATCTTGGACCTGCACAGTATAGATTGCTGCCCACACCTGCAGCTCCATTCCTGCCCCAGGTAGGGGAGAAAGGGATATGAAGCATCATCAGTCTCTCTGGGCAACTACAGTCTAGGCCTGCACTTGGATTATTCCACATAGCTATGACTCTGTCCCTAAGCCTGGAAAATATGAAAGTTGGAAGAAGCTTCATTGGTCCCTGGTGCAATGAGGACAGCTTGAGCTTCCACAGATTACAGCACCAACTACATGCTTGTCTCCTACTGCATAACAAGCAAGGGAGAAATGATAGGAAGCCCTAAACTACAAAGAAAAGCTGCACCAAGAAAAAAAACTCTAGTAACCCAGATGGAAAGACACACACAAAAAAATTACAATCCACACCAAGAAACAGGAAGCTTTGACCCAGTTAAAGGAACAAGATAAGCCTCCAGATGACATAAAGGGGTTGAAACAATTAATTATGGATGTTCAAACAAATTTCCTTAATAAATTCAATGCAATGGGTAAAGAGATTAAGGATATTAAGAAGACACCGAATTAGCACAAAGAAGTTGAAAGCATACATTAAAAAAACAGATCTTTTTGGAATGAAAGGAGCAATCAATGAAATTAAAAAGCATGGAATCATATAATAGCAGATTTGAGGAGACAGAAGAAAGGATTGGTGAGTTTGACAAAATGACCTCTGAAAGTGAACATACAAAAGAACAGATGAAGGAAAGAATGGAAAAAATTGAACAAGGTCTCAGGGAACTAAATGACAGTGAAAGATGTGCAAACATACATGTCATGGGTGTCCCAGAAGGAGAAGACAAGGGAAAAGGAGCAGAAGGAATATTTAAATAAGTAATGGTAGAAAATTTCCCAACCCTATTGAAGGACAAAGATATCCCTGTCCAAGAAGCACAAGGTACTTCCCCCCCAAAAAAAAATCCAAATAGACCAACTCCAAGACACATACTTATCAGAATGTCAAAGGCCAAGCAAAGAAAGAATTCTGAGAACAGCAAGAGGAAAGCAAAGCATAACATATAAGGGACATCCAATAACATTAAGTACTGATTTCTCACCAGAAACTATGAAGGCAAGAAGACAGTGATCTGATATATTTAAGGTACTACAAGAAAAGAACTTCCAGCTAAGAATCTCATATCCAGCAAGATAGTCTTTCAAATATGAAGGTGAAATTAGAATATTCACAGGTAAACAGAAACTGAGAGGATTTATAAGGAAGAGACCAGAATTTCAGGAAATACTAAAGGGTGTGCTAGAGCCTGAAAAGAAGACAGGAAAGAGGGACCTGGAAGATAGCCTAGAAGTGAAGTTTGTTTGAATAAAATTAACTGAAATTATCAAAAGAGTGGTGAAAATAAAATATGCCAGATAAAATAAAATAGGCAGGAATAAACTTAACCAATGATGTAAAGCACTTGTATTCAGAAAACTGCAACTCAATGGTAAAACAAATTAAAAAAGCCCTAAACAACTGGAAGAAACATTCCATGCTCATGGATTGGAAGACTAAATATCATTAAGATGTCAATTCTACTCGTATTTATATACAGATTTAATGCAATCCCAATAAAAATTCCACCAGCATTAAAGAAAAAATAGAAAACACGACCATTTAATTTATTCGGAAGGGTATGGAGTCCTGAATAGCCAGAAACATCATAAAAAGGAAAAATGAATCCTCATCTCCAGACTTCAAATCATAATTCCTACCTATAGTGGTAAAAACAGCATGGTACTAGCCTAGAGACAGAAACAATAGACCAATGGAATCAAATGTATGGTTCAGAATCAGATTCTCACAGATATGGTCAAGTGAGTTTTGAATAGCCTGCCAAACTCACACAGCTCAGGCAGAGCAATCCATTCAACAAATGGTGCTGAAAGAATTTGATTTCCATAGCTGAAAGAAGGAAAGAGGACCCCTATCTCACACCTTACCCAAAAACTAACTCAAAATGGATAAAAAACTAAAAATAAAAGCAAGAACCATAAAACTTCTAGAAGAAATTTTTGGAAAATATCTTCAAGACCTGGTGGTAAGTGGTGGATTTTTAAAGGAGATAAGAGAAGGTCTGAGTGGACTACTGATGTTTAACGTATGGAGAAGTTTTAATTAGCTTTACTGTAAAATTGTGGAAATGTATAGAGTGCATGTAACATACAGTGAGTAACAGCTAGTTTATAAATGGGGATGTGACTGAAAATGGTAGCCTAGTTATGTAAATGTCAATTGATAGAATGCTTGAGAATAATCTAGAAACTGGATGGCACGGTTGAACCAAGAGGTGAGTGAGAATTGTGGTTGATGGTATAGATGCAAGAGTATCATTTGTTAGCTAGAACAAATGTATATTACTACTGTAGGTGTTGGGAATGTGGAGAAGCATGGGATAAAATACAGCTGGAGTGACCTATGGAGTGTGGTTAGTAGTAATGATATAATATTCTTCCAGCTATGCAAAAGATGTACTGTGCTGATAATGAGGCAGTATGGAAAATGTGAGCCAAGTGTACACTATGGACATGGTAATAATCAGATATTGTTTATCTGTAGCAAATGACACACCACTTTGTGGTGTGTTGATGGAGGGGTGTTGTTTGGGAATTCTTTACATGTGCCTGGTTGGTTTATAAGTTTACAACTTCTGTCATAAAAATATATTTAAAAAATAATAATAGCGTGGGTTGGGGGAAAACACACCAAATACAAGAACTATGATTAGTAGTAAGATTTTGACAGTGTTCTTTCATAGTTTGTAACAGACGTCTCATGACAATGCAAGGTGATGGTGGAAGGTTGATGTATAGGAAGCCTGTATGATGTTATGCATGTTTGCTTTGTAATTTCACAGCTTTTAACATATACTTGTTTATGTATATTCATATACAAATTATATAAAGATAATAATCGGATTGGTTAGGGGAAAAAACGATTTGTTTTCTAGTAATATTTTGACAATGCTCTTTAATCATTAGTTAAAAAGGTTTAAAAACAGTTCAAGTTATTGGTGGTAGGGTGAAATGTTATATATGTTTGTTTGATGTTATGTATGTTTGTTCTGTAAGTTCACAACTATTATACACTTGTTTATGTGTATTTATGTATGAGTGATATATTTCAATAAATTTAAAAAATACAGTAGATCCCCTCACTTAATATGTTTTTTTTGTCTGATATTAACATTTTGTAGTGTTAGCCTACATTTTTCAGTGACATAGAAAAATGTTTTTACATACGCAATTTTATCCATATTCATATTTCACATAATATATTTATGTTTCAAATAATATATTTAGTTCATAATAGCACTGTCATACCATATGTGTCCTTTCATGTCTGGCTTGCTTCTCTCAAAATAATGTCCTCCAGGTTCATCCACATTGCCAGAGTACTAAATATTGTTTGATTCCATTTATATAAAATGTAAACATAAATCAATTTATAAAGATGAAATTGCATTAGTAGTTATTTAGTGCTGGAGAAGGAATGCTAAGGGGTGTGGAGTCTTTTTGGAGGAATGAAACTGGTCTAAAATTTTTGAGATAATGAATGTAGAACATTGTTGTTATTCTAAAAGCCACTGATTATACACTTTGGATAGATCATTTTGTATGTGAACATATCTCAGTAAAAAAGATTTATAAACAAATAATTGTTCAAGAATAACCAGAAATAGCAGCTATGTACAGCAGGAGAAAGAGAGTGATACTGACAGCTGAGGAATATTCTTGTTTATTTTTTGTCTGTTTTTTTGCTTATTATTATTAAAACAATGAAAATGCTGTAATAATGACTGAAGTAATGAACACATAACTATGTGATTATAACAAAAGCCACCAATTGTACACTTTGGATGATTGTATGTTTTATCAATATGTATTGGTTTAAAAAAAATAGAATCACATAAAAGCAGATTTGAATTGCTCAAAGGCAGAATTACAATTTCAAACACAGAACAACTGAACTGGAAAAGACAGGAGGAAGAAAGAGAAAATAATGCAAGAAATGGAAGAGTCTCAGGGAATTGAATGACAACACAAAAAGCACAAACTTTCACATTATTCTTAACCCAGAAGAAGAAGAGAATGGAAATTGGCTGAAAGAATATTTTAGGAAATAATGACCAAAACTTCTCAACCCTTATGAATAACATAAATATCAATGTGCAAGAAGGACAATGCACCCTAAACAGAATAAGTCTGAACAGAATTATCCCAACACCTACTATGCAGAATGATAAATATCAGAGATAAAGGGAGTATTCTGAAAGCAGCAGGAGAAAAGCAAAGCACCGCTTATAAGGGAAATCCAAGTACCAACCTCTTATCAGAAACCATGGAGACAAGAAGAAAGTGGTATGCCATATTTAAAGTACTGAAAGAGAAAAACTGACAGACAAGAATTCTGTATCCAACAAAAGTGTCCTTCAAAAATGTGGGAGAGTTCAAATCTTCACAGACAATCAAAAACAGATAGATTATGCTACCAAAACACCTGAAATACAAGAGATACTAAGGGGAGTGCTGCATTCTGAAGGAAAACAAGAACAAGAGCTAGAGAATAGTGTAGTCATGACAATTACAAGGAAGGGTAAACTAAAGAGTTAAGAAGACAGATGTAAGTACACAACCAGGTTAAAAAGGAAAGGTTAGAAAGTTATCCCTTAAATAGTAACCAAAAAAGTGCTGGAGAAATTATACTAATATCAGACAAAATATATTTCAAATGCAAAATTTATTAAGGAATGAAGAAGGTCATTATATATTAATAAAAGGTGTAATTAACTAAGAAGAAATAACTGCACTAAATATTTAGGCACCTAACCTGAGTGGCCAAGATACATGAGGCAAACACTGGAAAAGCTGAAGGAAGAAATAGATATCTTGACAATAATAGTTAGAGGCTTCAATACACCACTTTCAGTATTGGGTAGAAAATCTAGCCAGAGGACTTATAAAGAAACATACTGCCTGAATAATGTGATAAATGAACTAGACCCAACAGACATCTATAGAGCAATGCACACCAAAGCAGCAGGATAGATATGTTTTTCAAGCACTTATGGATCCTTCTCCAAGATAGGCCATATGTTGGGTAAAAAGAAAAGTCTCAATAAACTTAAAAAATAAATGAAGTTATACATAAAACTTTTTCTGATCATAGCATAATGATGCTGGAAATAAAAAATGGATGGAAAAAGGTAAATTCATACATATATGGAGATTAGACCACACATTGTTAAACAAACAGTGGGTTAAAGAGAAAAAAAAGCAGGACAATTAAGCAAATATCTTGAGAAGAATGAAAATGAGAACACAACATATCAAAACCTATGGGACACTGCAAAAGTAGTGCAGAGAGGGAAAACTATAACCTCGATGCTTACATTAGAAAAGAAGAAAGAGCTAAAATTGAAGATCTAACTGGAATGTCTAGAAAAAGGACAGGAAACTAAGCAAAAACCAAGCTGAAGGGGAAAAATGTTAAGATCAGAACTGAAATAAATGAAAGTGAGAACAAAAAAATGAATCAATTGAATCAATAAAACCAGAAGTTCGTTCTTTGAGATGATAAAAAAAAATTGCCTAAACCTTAACTAGACTGACCAAAAAAAAAGAGAGAGAATGCAAATAAATAAAATCAGAAATGAAAGGAGGAACATTACCATGGTGTCTGCAGAAATAGAGATCATAAGAGGATACAATGAACAACTGCATGACAAAAAACTAGACAATGTAGATGAGATGGACAAATTCCTAGAAACACAAGAACCACCCACATTGACCTTAAAGAAATTGAAGAACTCAACAAAGCAATCACAAGGAAGAGTTAGAAACAGTCATCAAAAACCCCCCAAAGATGAAAAGAACGGGAGAGATGGCTTCACAGGTGAATTCTACCAATCAGTGAAAGATGATTTAATACCAATCTTGCTCAAACTCTTCCAAAAAATTGAACAGGAATGAAAGCCACCAAACTCATTCTATGAAGCCCAAATACCCTAATACCACAATGAGATTAAGATAGTACAGAAAAAGGAAATTGCAGATCAATATCTCTTCTGAACATTGAAGCAGAATTCCTCAACAGAATACTTGCAAACAGATTTCAAAAGAAGAGAACTATTCACCAAGATTGAGTGGTTTTATCCCAGATATGAACGGACTTTTCAACACACACAAAAATCAATTAATGTAATAAGCCACATTGACAAATTGAAAAAGAAAAATCAGATGATTCTCTCAATTGATGCAGAAAAGGCATCAATTGATGCATCACGATTTCTTGATAAAACTCTCAAAAAGATGGGAATAGAAGGAAAATTTCTCAATATGCTAAAGTGTATATATGAAAAACCTACAGCTAGCATTGTATTTAACTGTGAAAAACTGAAAGCATTCCTGCCGAAATCAGAAATATGATATGGGTGCCCACTGTCATCATTGTTATGCAATATTGTGCTAGAAGTTCTAACTAGAGCTATTAGACTAGATAAGGAAAGTAAAGATACCCACATTGGAAAGGAAGAAATAAAACTTTCCCTATTTGCTGAGAATCTCCTGACAAGTTCACAACAAAGCTACTAGAATAGAGTTCAACAAAGTAGCAGACTATAAGATTAATACGCAAAAATCAATAGAGTTTCTATATACTACTGATGTGCAATTCAAGGAGGAAATCAGAAAAAAAAACCATTTATATAGTGGCTAAAATAATCAAGTATTTAGGAATAAACTTAACCAATGATACAAGGGACCTGTATTCAGAAAGCTACAAGACATTGCTAAAAGAAACCAAAGAAGACTTAAATAAATGGAAGGACTTTCCATGATCATGGGTTGGAAGACAAAATATTGTCAAAATGTCAATTCTACTCAAACTGATTTACAGATTCAACACAATCCCAATAAAAATCCCATTAGCCTTTTCTGCAGGAATGGAAAAATTATCAAATTTATTTGGAAGAGTTAGGGTATCCAAAGAGCTAAAAATGTTTTTAAAAAGAAGAATGAAGTTGGAGTAGTCTCACTTCCAGAGTTTAAAGAATATTACTTAGCTACAGATGTCTGTCAACCATCCACTTCATAGCTGGGTCCAGTGTCCATCATCAGAGTCTCACTCCCAAAGTACCTGCTCACAATTCTGAGTCTGTCCCAATGTTTTCTCACTTCACTGGTTTTCACAAGTACCTTTACATTACAAAATGTTCAGTTAATAATTACAATTAATATATTCTAATTATATAGCCCTTTGGTCAAACGTACTGGTTCCTTTCCAGTACTTTGAATCAAAAAGCACAAATTTGCAGAAAGGATAAAAAAATATGATCCATCTACATACTGTCTACAATAAACTCACCTTAAACACAAGGATGCAAGTAGTTTTCAGGTCACTGGTTGGAAAAACTATCTTACATGCAAACAGTAACCAAAAAGGGCAAGAGTAGCTATGCTAATAATGCACAAAATAAACTTTAAATGCAAAACTATAAAGAAGGACACTATATATTAATAAAAGGGGTAATTGATAAGAAAGAACCATCATAAATATTAAATCACCTATACAGGGATCCCAAAATACATGAGGCAAACACTGAAAAAATGAAGTAGAGAAATAAATGCCTCTAAAATTATAATGAGGACTTTAATACACCATTATCAACATTAGACATAACATCTTGACAGAGGGTCACCAAAGAAACACAGCCCTTGAATAGGACATTAGCGGCCCAAGGTCTAACAGATACATTCAGAACATTACACCCAAATAGTCCGTGATATACATTCTTCTTGAGGGCACTTGGATCACTTTCCACAATAGACCACATGCTAGGCACAAAACAAGTATGAATGAATTCAGAAAGATTGAAATTACACAAAGAAATTACTCAGAACAAAATAAAATGAAGCTGGAAACTAATAAGGGTCATAGAAACAGAATAGGCACAAATATATGAATGTTAAACAACACAATCTCAGATAATCAGGGGGTGAAGGAGGAAATTGCAATAGAAGACAGTAACTACCTTGAAACAAATGAAAATGAGAGCACAATTTATCAAAACCTATGTGAGGTAACAGAAGCAGTGCTGAAAGGGAAATGAATAATTTAAAAATGCTTATATCTATCTGCACACTTGGAGTAACTAGCAAAGGAACAACAAACCAATCCCAAAACAAGCTAAGCAAGCATATAGGGTATATATAAAAATCCACAGCTAACATCATATTCAATAGTGAAATGCCAAAGGCTATCTCTCTAATATCTGGACAAAAGACTAAGATGCCCACTGTCACCATTCTTATTTAGCATTGTGTTACAAAAACTTGACTGTGTACTTAGGCAAGAAAAAGAAATAGAAGTCATCCAAATTTGAAAGGGAGAAGTAAAAATCTCATTATTTGCAGATGCCATGATCCTGTAAGTAGAAAGCCCTGAAAAAAATCTGCAACAAAGCCACTAGAGCTGATAAACAAGT
This sequence comes from Dasypus novemcinctus, assembly GCF_030445035.2. Classification (NCBI taxonomy): domain Eukaryota; kingdom Metazoa; phylum Chordata; class Mammalia; order Cingulata; family Dasypodidae; genus Dasypus; species Dasypus novemcinctus. The sequence continues at coordinate 10,324,974 of NC_080703.1, forward strand.
TTAGTAAATTCGCAGGATATAAGATTAACATGCAAAAATCAATAGCATTTCTGTACACCAATAATGAGCAATCTGATAGTAAAATCAAGAAAAAATTTCAATTTCAATAGCAAATAAGTACTCAAATATCTGGGAATAAATTTAAATATGTAATGGATTTTATACAGAATATTACTATGATTGTTGAAGTAAATCAAAAGAGACATAAATAAATGGAAGAATATTCCATGTCCATGGATCAGAAGACTGAACATCATTAAGATGTTTGTCCTACCCAAATTGATTTTCAGATTTAACATAATTCCAATAAAATTACAATAGCATTTTTACTGACTTGGAAAAGCTAATTAAGAAATTTATTTGGAAAGGCAAAAGACACTGAATAGACAAAAATGTATCGAAAAAATGGAGGAATCACACTACATGGCTTTAAAGCATACTCTAAAGCAACAGTGGTAAAAACTGCTTGGTATTCACACAATGGGACTTGATTGAGAGTTCTGATATAGATAGTCACATATATGGTCAACCAGTTTTCAACAAGACCACCAAGCCCTCAAAACTGGGACAGAATGACCTTTTAAAAAAATAGTGCTTGAAGAACTGAATATCCAAAACAAAAGAATGAGGAAGAATTACCATCTTTTTCCCAATATGAAAAAGTAACTCAAGATGAATCAAAGGACTCAGTATAAGAGCCAAAACCATAAAGCTCCTAGAAGAAAATGTAGGGAAGCATCTCCAAGACATTGTAGTAGGAAATGGTTTCCTAAATTTTACATCCAGGGTGTGAGCAACAACAAAAAATAGATAAATAGAACCTCCTCAAAATGAAGAACTTTTCAGTTTCAAAGTAGCTTGTCAATAAAGTGAAAAGGTAGCCTACACAATGTGAGTAAATATTTGGTATCCATTTATCCAATAAGGGCCTAATATCCTGCATATGTAAAGAAACCCTACACCTTGAAAATAAAAAGACAAACAACCCATTTTAAAAATGGGCAAGAGATTTGAATAGACACTTTCCAAAGAAGAAATACGAATGGCTAAACATCACATGAAAATATGCTCAACATCACTAGCTGTTAGGGAAGTGTAAATCAAAACTATAGTTAGATATCAACTTACACTTATTAGACTGGTGGCTATTGAAAAAACAAAGAACTACAAATGTTGGAAAGAATGTGGAGGAGAGGCAAAACTCATTCCCTGCTCGTGATAATGTATAATGGTGCAGTCATTATGGAAGACAGTTTGGCAGTTCCTCAGAAGCTAACTATACAACTGCTATATGATCTGGCAATCCTACTTTTGGGTATGTACCCAGAAGTATTGAAAGCAGGAACATGAACAGGTGTATGCACACGAATGTTGAAAGCAGCATTGTTCACTATTGCCAAAAGTTGAAAACAACCAAGTGTCCATCAACAGAAGAATGGATAAGCAATTTATGGTATATGCATACAATGAAATATTACTCAGCTATAAGAAGGAATGCAGTATTAACACTTGAAAAAACATGGGTGAATCTTGAAGACCTTATGTTAAGTGACATAAGCCAGTCACTGAAGGACAAATATTACATGAACTCCCTGATATGACTTAAGCAAATTGAGCAGATTCATAGTGCTAGGGTCTGGAAAACAGGTTATCAGGAGAGAGAAAGGGAGAAGAATGTCATGAGCTGATGCTTAGTAAGGGAAAGGTATATGATTAAGTTGGAAGGGGTAGTTGGGCAGTGGATAAGGTGATTTGGGTACAGGGAATATGAGTGAGGTTGATGGAACTGGAATGTGAGGGGGAGCAGAGTGACAGGGTTGGATTGGCCAATCCATGGAACTGGGAAAAGGGCAAGTGGAAGGAACAGGGGAACTCTGTGAATTTGCAGGCATATTTTTAAAACTACAGTGACAGGATTGTTCTTTTTGCAAATATGGCAGGGGAGGGTTAAGTGGAGCAGGGTGTCAAGGGTGAGGGGATATGTTTGATAAGGCACACCTGGGGCAAGCTTCTGTGGAATATGAAAGTGTTCATCATGTCACAGTGTGTTTTTTCAGTGAGTGGAGACCCACAAAAGGGAAGAATAATATAGATGTAACCCAAGGTACTATTAGAGCAGTGGAATTGTTTTGCATTATCTGGCACATCATTATATTTGTTAAAACCTATTAAAGTGTAAGGTGCAAAATGTATTCATAATGTGAACCATTGACCATGGTTAAGAGCAATGCTCCAGTATTTGTTCATCAATTGTATCAAATGTACCATAATCATGCAAGATGTTATCAATAGGGGAAAATCTGAGAAAGGGAATGTGTGAGATATAAGGGCATCCCTTATATTTTCTATGTGACTTTTCTGTAGCCTAAACTTTCTTTGAAAAATAAGCACAAAATGACACTAGGGGGACAGAGAGAATAAATTATTACTGTACATATAAGATCATTTATTTTATGGTGATAAAAGATGCAATGAATTTTTATACATGTTATTTTTTTAATTCATTTTTTGGCTTTGTTTTTGGGGAGGTTTTGGATTATAGAAATGTTGCCTTTGTGGCAGGGGGGATCACTGGTGAAGGTGTTGGTGATGGATGATGTGTGGGGAGGGGTACACCTTGGGCATGGCTTCACGGAATATGTATAGGTTCAAGTGGTCAAGGAGGTGTATCTGTGAATGGAGACCCACAAAATAATTGAAAGTAAATTGAATTCCCACCCTGGGAATCCTGCTACATTCACTAATAGAGTGTGAAGAATCACTAGAGTAAAAGGCAGTTCGTAGTGGAGGAGGACAGCCTAATACACCAGGCCCTTGATATTGATGTTTGTACTTACAAGCCTTGCTTTTATGAAATTGAAACTTAGCTTAGTATTATATATTGCCTAAGAGCTACCTCCTGAAAGACTTCTTGTTGCTCAAATGTGGCCTTTCTCTAAGCCAAACTCAACATATAAACTCACCGCCTTCCCCCCAGCAAGGGTCATGACTCCTGGGGGTGAGCCTCTTTGACACCTTGGATTATTACCAAGTACTAACTAGCAATGCATCTGGAAAAAGACCTTAACCAAAAGACTTTTTATGGCTAAGAGATTTAAAAGTGAGTCAGAAGGTCATTTGAGAGATTACACTTAGGCATGTTTCAGGAAGATTTCATTGAATGCCACAGTAAAGTGTGTCAAGCAGAAGTACTCTTGTGGTCTCTTGAGACATCTATACTCTAAAAGCAGGACAATCTCAGGAATCCGTTACCCTGTAGTGAACCTTACCTTGGAATATATGTTCCCCAATGTAACATAGTCTCATTTATAATTTCCCTATACATCACACTTCTACCCTTTTTTATTTGAACCTATAAATAGAACTATACCATTAAATATATTTCCCAGTGTCTTAAATCTTCTGGCTGTTCATATGCCAGTCAATCCCTGAATCTCAGCAAAGCTGCAGTCAAAACCCAGTTTTGATATGGGAGGAGTGGGGTGAGGCAGGTGGGGGGTGTATGGGGACCTCATATTTTTTTAATGTAACATTTAAAAAATAAAGATTTTTTAATGTAACATTAAAAAAATAAAGACAAAAAAAAGCAAAAAAAAACCCAACAGTGTCTGGTTCATGAGACTCACCCAAGACAACTAACAAAATGATGAAGATGGAAAATGCCTATCCCCCAAAACAGAGAGGTTCTACAACTTCAAGTAAGATAGTTCCATCCATCTGCCCCATAGGACCTAGGCCCCATCTCAATCAGAAACAGAGTGGGCATGACCATCCTAAAATCCTCAAGATTGAGAATGAACAAACATATGGGGGGGGAATACAAATATGGACTAATGTAGACATAACTATTCTAAGAATGAAAGAACTTATAATGTTTGAAATAAAGGCAGTGGGTACCAGAGGTTCTGACGGGAAGAAGAAGGAAGAATAAGTGTAACATGGGGCATTTTTGGGGCATTGGAATTCTTCTGGGGCAATGATGGATACAGGTCATTATACATTTTGTCAAAATCTATAAAAGTGTGCAATGCAAAGTGTAAACTATAATATAAATTATTGACCATGGTTAGTAGCAATCTTCAATATGTATTCATCAATTGTAAATAATGTGCTACACTAATCAGAGGGAGAGTGTGTGGGATTATGGAAATCTCCCTATATCTTTGATGTATCATTTATATAATCTAAAGCTTCCTTCAAAATTTAAATTAAATAAAAAAAAATACCTTGTGGTAGGCAGTAGTTTCTTAAACCTTACATCCAAAACATAAGCAAAAAAGAAAAGATAAATATGACCTCATCAAAATTAAATAGTTTTGCACATCAAAGGACTTTGTCAAAAGGGTGAAAAGGCAGCTGACACAATGGACTTAAATATTTGTCAATCACATATCCAATAAGGGTTTAATATCTATGATATTATAAAGAAATAACACAAATCAACAATAAGATAAACTGTCTGATTAAAAAATGGGCAACAAACTTGAAAAGACAATAGTTCAAGGAAGAAATATGAATGGCAAAGAAACACATCAAAAATGTTCAACATCACTAGGGATTTGGGAAATGAAAATCAAAACTACAATGTGATATCATTTTGCACCTATTAGACTGGGGATCTTTAAATGTTCAAGAGGATGTGAGAGATATGACCACTAATTCATTGTGGGTGTGAATATAGAATTGTACAACCACTGAGAAGGACTTTTTGCATTTCCTAAGGAAATTAACTATAGACTTGCCAAGTGGTCTGGCAATACCATTGCTAAGTATATATCCAGAAGAAATGAGAGTAGTGACACAGACATCTGCACCCAATAGTCATACCAGCACTATTCACAATAGCCAAATGTATAAATTATTGATGAAGGGATAAACAAATTCTGGTGTATAAACACGATGAAAAATCATGCAGCAGTAAGAATAAATGAAGTCATGAAGCCTATGACATCATGGATGACACCAAAGGGCATTACGATGAGTGAAGCAAGCAAGACACAAAAGGACAAATACTGTATGAGTGTGATATTATGAACTAAATATATTATTTAAACTCATGGAAATAATAATTAGAATATAGATCACCAGAAATAGAATTATGGTAGAGAATGGAAAGATGATGCTTAATTTTCTGACTAATACATTGTATTAATTTCTAGGCATGTTAATTAAAAATACACTCATAAATATCAAAAAATGAATAAAATACATTATCAAATAATATCAATAAAATACATAGAAACAGGAAGTATTTGATTTTTATCAGGGTCCCATGACAATAAGAATAAAATTGATCTTGATGTTCAAATACCTGGAGGGAAATAATTTGGAAAGTAATTCTACATGTGAATATGAATTTAAATATGGATTAGAGATGACGAGATATAGATATTCATACATGCAAACATTCAGAATATTAATATCTAATCTGTGCAATGTTACTTGAGTATAAATTTAGTCAGTGATGTCTTTATCCAAGAAACAAAAATGAAGAAAACTCGGGTAGGAACAAATGACTTTTAAAAAGATGATGATGGGTTCCCTAATTGTCAAACCATTGAAAATATATTTATATATCTCAGACATTGGAAGAATATAAGCAAATTTAAATTTTTACTAGGATTGTTAGTTTTGATGACGGGAGAGTTGTATTCATCAGCTTCTTTCCTCTAATTCTAGTAAACTGATCTATAATGAAACTATTTTACATACTGCACAAGTTACAGCTGAATATAAATGAGCAAAAGTTCCTAAAAAGTAATGATTTACTGGAGTTAAACAGGAGCACTTCAAAGAATTCAATTCTGAGAGATAAAAATGCTATAAGGAAGGCTGACTAATCCTTTAGGAATCAGAAAAATAAAGCTCACTCTTTGGGGTATAACTTTTTTTTGGAAAAGGTGAATCACAGTATTAGCAAGAGTGTTGTTCTGCAGGCCAATGCTTCACTCCATTCTATAACAAAGGAATCTTGTTACTCTTCATGCAGAAGCTTGCATGAAACAAGAGTGGCACACATCTTTTCATACAGAGCTGAGGAAAGACCTATGACTTGCAAACTATATTCTATGTTAGTGTTCAGGGTTTTTATAGGCCCCCTTGAAATCACCACTAGAGTTCCAGCTTTAGTAGAGTTCTAACTGCTATATCCATATCAAATCATCAATTCCATAATTCTTTATTTTTTTGTAATCACTTTATTACTTAGACCAATCACCTGTACATAAGAGAATGCAAGAAGAAGAATTTGAAAAGAATGCTTACCTAACACAAACACTCAATATTTTCTTCCAGGGTAGAAGTATCCATCACCATGAAATTATATAAAAAGCACAGGGATCAGTTTAGCTACTGATGTATGAGGCATGGCCTTATATAATGCCATATATTGTTTTAACCTCTAAACCACCACAATTTTTCAAAACATTTTGACAATGTAGAAAGCCTTTTCAAGAAGAATACATGAGCTACACAAATAAAGAACAGAGTAAGAAAAACTTTGACAGAGATATATAGCTGACTGCCACATGTAGAAAACAAAATATAACTAAACAAGAGAACTCTCTATATTTTACAAGGGAAGATTCAAACTTTAAAACATATAATACTTATAAATCACACTCTTTGAAAGTCTGTCTTTAAGTATTTTTTAATCATGGAAAATCCTGGGTGGGAAATTTCAATGCCTGTTGAACATTCTACATAGAGCAGTGTTAATCTCTCTGCTCCACAGACTGTATATAAGGGGGTTTATGATTGGAGGCACCATAGTGTAGAACATGCCTGTGAGCAGATTGCTCAGAGATGCTTTATCTGCAATGGGACCTAAGGCAGCAATAATTCCAGAAGTTGTAAATATAAGTAGAATTGCCAACTGTGGAGTGCAGGTGGATAAGGCTTTATTACGGGCTTCCAAGGAATGCATGCTAAGCACCATTGAAAATATATTAATGTATGATAGAAACAGTAAAGCAGAACCTATTATGCTTATGCATACACTTATAGCTAGGACCACAAATTCAGAATACTGAACATCTGAGGATGCAGTCCTCAAAATTTGAGGTATATCACAGAAATATTGATGGATCACATTTGACCCTGTGAAGGGAAGTCTGAACATGGTGCTTGTGTGGATGGCAGAATAGACCAATCCACTTGCCCAGGAGCCACCAGCTGCTTGTGTGCACATACGTGGGGTAATGATGAGCCCATAGTGCAGAGGGTGGCAAATGGCAACATAGCGATCATAGGACATCACCACAAGGAAGAAGAAGTCTGTGGATCCAAAGAAGATGAACAGGAAAATTTGAGCAGCACATGCTGTGAGAGAAATTGATTTATTGCCCACCAGAGAATTCACAATTAATTTGGGAACAGTAATTGAAATGGAGCAAAGATCTATCAGGGATAAATTACCTATAAAGAAGTACATTGGAGAATGTAGTCGTGGGTTGGTCACAATGACAGCAATAGTTAGAAGATTCCCAGTCAATGCTCCCAGATAAATCACTAAGAACAGCAGACATTGCAAAACTTGTAGGTCCCAGGAGCTGGAGATATCCATGAGGATGAATTGTGTGATGATGGTGAAGTTGTTCATATCTTATTATATGCTGCCATTTCCCGGGGAGAAAAAGTATAAAACTTTAAGATAATGTTAAGAACAAAATGAAGTAAATCTATAATATCACCAAATAATATGCAAACTTTGGTCTCTAGGTAAGGCTTCTAAACTGGATATTAGTTTATAGGAAATTGACAAATGACAGTCTTTAAAAATCAATGAATGTACATATTTCCATATCCATTTGGACATAAATATTACTTCAGCATTCACAGAAAAATGGAATCTCGGCAAATAGCTGTTTTTAATGTGATCAAAGTCCAGCAAATTTTCAGTCATTCAGCCACTTTTACAATGTTTCTTTAAATGTATTTTAAAATTCTGCCTAAACACATCCAGTAATTATTTTCTCATTTTCTACAATATTAAATAGTAAACCAGACATGCTCTTGAAAAAAGTTTCTATATCCACCAGTGGGTTTGAACATATATACATCATGATTCTCTTCATGTACCAGGGAACTAGATGACTACTTATATCTCCCCATCTATGGTAGAGTTACCTAGAAATTTTTTTTCTGTACTAAAGTTAATGACTAGTTGAGTATCTACTGAGAATTGTTTTATTCCAAATAATACCACATACAATTCCTAATTTTTCTTTAATTTTACTTGCTTAATAAGAAATGCAGATGAGTCCTTTCTTTCCTTTCTAAAAATTTCTGTAGCAATTATATTTGATTCAGAATCTAAACATTGCATTTTATTCATGGCAGTGTGAATCCAGAGTTCCTTTACTGTCATTCTAATTAATCTACTCACTTATACACATTCTCTAAGAAAAGCATTCCACCTAACATTACTCCTCCAAAAGCATCCTTTCACCATCAGGCAAGAATTCTAATATTTAATGAAGGGTTAATACACTACATGGTTCTCTCACATATATGATTTTCTAGGTTGCCGTAGTATGTTTATTCATAAATAATTGTGCTAACTTGGACTTATTTTATTGTGTTTTCCTGAAGCATTTCAGAGCATAAACATATCTCATCTCAATGTTACTGTCTTAGTGCTAAAATTAGTTTTGTCAAAGTGGATTTTTATTAGTACAGTTTAATTTTCATGTGTGGAAAATCTAGAATAAAAAACTATAATTATAATAATTTAGAATTTGTATTTTATTAAAATTTTATTTCTATATACATAACCCTTTGTCTTTACAAATATATTTTACAATTTTAACAACTTAAGTAAATCATAATAATAATAATTTGACCTGCTTATGTTGATTATATCCAGAGGAATTTCTATTGTATTACAAAATATTTTGTGCAAATTGTTTTCTATAATATCCTTTCTATCATATGTATTTTCTTGTAATGTTCTCATTTTTCAAAGAAGAGAAATTATATTAGGTGGATAATTGTATTATCTACAAAAACATTACTTTGTGATTAAGCTGATAAAATTGACCTATGGTCCCTGTTATTAATTGAACCAGATTTAAATCTGTTGTGTTTGTTTTTAATATTTGTTTTATCAGAATCATACATTAACTCAATTATTAGAGTCTCCTTCCTGCCTTCCAGTCTTCAGATTGCATCTCTCTACTCAGTATATAGAAAATCTCAAGTTTCACTCTGCTAAATTTACCGCACATCTTCAAAATGTATTAAATGAATATAAAATGATGATTAATGAATATTAAGTGATGATTAAATGAATATAAAATGAATATTTTTGACTACAAGATGGAGTTCAGGATTTTCCCCCTGTTTTTTAAATAACCTCCTGGATATCACAATTTTAAAATATGGACAATAACAGAGTGAGTAGGGTTCCTAATTCCTTGTCTATTGTTAAAAACATGATATATAGCATTATATTAAAATGATTAGCACTAAGTAGTGCTCTATGATAAAATCAAGCAAATAAATATCAGAAATTGTTCATTGTAAAAAGTACACTGGAACTCTTTATGTTTATTTGATGCAATGATTATTTTCATTTTTGTTGACAGATTTTCACAGAATTCTCTCAAAACTCTTGTTTGCCTATAAATTTCTTAATACTGCTTTAGAATCAATCTAAAGAACTATCTGAATTTTATTGCTATCAATACAATCAAAGTTAAGGGAATTTTGGTATCAGTATATTCCTTATCTTTTCTGTCAAACTCAATATTCACAGGCAGATATTCAGGTACCACCTTAAAACATGAATACCATTTGAGTTAGAAAAATCCAACCTATCTTTTTTTTTTATTAAAATTATTTATTTATTTTTAAAAATTACATTCAAAAAATATGAGGTCCCAATCAACCCCACTGCCCCCACCCCCCACTCCCCCCACAGCAACACTCTCTCCCATCATCGTGACACATCCATTGCACCCGGTAAGTACATCTCTGAACATCACTGCACCCCGTAGTCAATGGTCCACATCATAGCCCACACTCTCCCACGTTCCATCCATTGGGCCCTGGGGGGATCTACAATGTCCCGTAATTGTCCGTGAAGCACCACACAGGACAACTCCAAGTCCCGAAAACGCCTCCACATCTCATCTCTTCCTCCCATTCCCCAAACCCAGCAGCCACCATGGCTACGCGTCCCACACCCAACCTACCTTATAAGCTAAAATTTTCCATATGGGGAAGATATAAATAAGTATGCAAGTGATCCTGAGGCATATTGGTGCTGTTTCAGAGAATGATTCATTGGTAATAACAAAGAAACAAATTAAATAAAATATACAAATATACCTGAAAAGTGAGATAATCTTTGCCAATATGGATATATCTTTTGAAATATTTAAAGAGAGTGACAAAATCTGTGATCCTGCCACTACCATCACTGAATAAAATTCATGGAGTCTCTTAGGTATGCGGTCAACCCTCAGGCTGAAGTGTGGTTTGCTGGCCTGGCGGGGGAGCGGCCACGGCAGGCCAAGCTGCTGCCCCCATAATAGGGTGGCTGGTCGGACTCACTGCCACCCCTGAAGGGAGCTCGGCATGGGCGCAGAGTGCCCTTGGGGCTCCCCTTCTTGGCAGCCATGCTTCCGTGGCTGGCCTCCTCCCAGGTGGAGCCACACGATGCCTGTGGAACAGTACCCTTCTTCTTCTTTCTCCCTGCCCAGGCACAGGGCGGAAAATTCCAGTCTGCCCTTTTCCCCTCCCCCGACAGCAGCAACAGCCAGGCGTGGGCGGAAAAATCCAGTCTGCCCTTTTCCCTTCCCCCGACAGCAGCAAAGCCAGGCGTGGGTGGGAAACTCAAGTCTGCCCTCCACCCCAGCAACAGCAGTCACCAATCCCTAAACCCTGCCCCTTCCCCCAGCAACAGCAACAGCCAATCCCTAACCACCACCCCTCCCCCATCCAATACCACCCACTGACCTTTTGCCGGCAACCAATCAGAACAGGGCGTGGCTTCGACCAATCAGCCTTCCCCAGCCCCTATAAAACTGTTGCCTCTCCCTCAATAAAGTGGACTTGCGTGTTTACCTTGTCTATGCGGTAGTTCTTCTGCCGTGCACCCTCCAGTCCTGAGAGCCCCCGACAAGGGCCTGGCCTCCCTTGTCCCCAGTTTGTCGCCTGCTTCTCCGGGTGACCCCTTCGTTGCCGGCTTCGCCGGGCGACCCCGTCAGACGAACCGCGCAACCCCTTGTGAGACCGATCCCTCATCTGCTGCCGGACCGACCCCTCATCCCAAGTGGGACCGACCCCTCGTCCCAAGCGGGACCGACCCCTCGTCCAGAGCTGGACCGACCCCTCATCCGCAGCCAGACCCCACCTGTACCGACCGAGCAAGCCGCCACAGCTGGCGCCCAACGTGGGGCAAGGCAACTCCACCACAGCCTCACTCCATAACCTGGCGGCCCCCCCCTCCTCTCTTCTCTCCATGGGGCTTCTCTCATGCAACATTGCTGCTACCTGAGCCTTGGCTACCTCATACAATCCACGGCGGTCTGGGAGAATCGCTGGATGGCTTTCTCCTTCCATGTCGGGGGCTTATACTGACCCGCTATGATTAAGAGGAGCCTTGGATTTCTCGGGAGTGCGCACTTGCACGTCTGAAGTAATCCTACCACAGCCCTACGCCCTCCTCTCTTCTCACTTTGGGACTTCTCTCATGCAACATTGCTGCTACCTGAGCCTTGGCTACCTCATATGATCCACGGCGGTCTGGGAGAATCGCTGGATGGCTTTCTCCTTCCATGTCGGGGACTTATACCGACCCGCTATGATTAAGAGGAGCCTTGGATTTCTCGGGAGCACACGCTTACACGTCTGAAGTAATCCTACCACAGCCCTATGCCCTCCTCTCTTCTTACCTTGGGACTTCTCTCGTGCAACATTGCTGCTACCTGAGCCTTAGCTATCTCATATGATCCACGGCGGTCTGGGAGAATCGCTGGATGGCTTTCTCCTTCCATGTCGGGGGCTTATACCGACCCGCTATGATTAAGAGGAGCCTTGGATTTCTCGGGAGCACGAGCTTGCACGTCTGAAGTAACCCTACCATTGCCCTACGCTCTCCTCTCTTCTCACCCCTATCTTTTCGCTCTGCATTGCTGCTCCTGAACCTTGGTGACCTCCTATGATCCACCGCGGTCCGGGAGAATCGCTGGATGGCTTTCTCCTTCCATGTCGGGGGCTTATACCAACCCGCTATGATTAAGAGGCACCAATAAAACTCTCAGGAGCGCGTGCCTGAGCACCTCCACCCCTGCCTTCACCTCTGCCTCCTCCCCTCCGCGCTTGCTCCCCTTTGCCTTGCTCCACTGCTCGTCGTTCCGCCCTCCCCTCATCGGGGCCTTCTCTTGGCCCGCGACCACCGTCGGAGCCCCACCGGCTCCGACCCCTTGTCTCACCATGCACCTCGGCTCCCATCGCCGCGCTCTCAAGGTAAGGGCCCCTTTTCTTATCGGCTCCAAAAGGCCATTAGCAATGGGTAACATCCTATCTGCTAAGCAAGCCCCGCAAGTTTGGGCTCTTGCCGGTCTCCTAGACACTCACTGGTGTAAGATCTCTTTCAAATAGCTTCAAGTATATTGGGACCTTCTTCTCCCCTTTAATCCGTGGCTTACCACGTGTCAGCTTTGGGACCCGGACACCTATATTCGCCTTATAGATAGGGTCTCTTTTACTGTGGAGCAGGAAGGTAAAAGATTCCCTCCTGGCTTATTACAGGCAACATGAAGTCCAGAAGAAATCTTGAAGGGTATAATCTATGATATGCTATATAAAAAAGGATTTAAAAGCAGCTATACCAAGAAAGTAAGAATTATGAGTCAACTGGTAATAAATTATATATTTCTGTTAATGTGTTGTAATTGTTCTGTGTTTGTCTGTCTGTTCGTTCAATGTCAACGTATATTGTGATACCTCCGGATGGTAAATATAAATTACTAGAAATCTTTAAAAGAGCTCTATTCAAATGGCCAAAAATTAAATAAGCGCTTATATTAATACTTAAGTTTATTATATTAATACATAAGTTTAAGTGTTAATAAGATATCTACAATTTAAAAAATAATTGTAAGTCTTAATTAACAAAATTAACTGTACGTCTTCATAAAAAGTTGTTCTTGCCTAGATTAAAATGAATAACTTATTTTTCTTCAAAGGACAATATAAAGAATGTAAAACTTATATGAATATTAAAAAGGTTAAAAGTTTGTAAAAATGCTAACGGAAATGTAATAAGTTTTGCAAAAAGACGTATTTTGTCCTAAAGTAGGATGGCTAATTTTTCATAAACTCTTGAAACTTAATTTGCATGCGGCAAGTGTAAAAGGTATTGTGATAACTTTACATAAGGGAATGTGTTCTGTAAAGATAAAATTTATCTTCAATAGCTTACATTAAGGTATTAAATGGCTAATTCCAAAAGGTCATTCTTAAATATATGTATATAAAACTGAATTGATGATAATAATAATAAAAGGTAATTTTATAACAGGAAAGATTAACAGCAACCTAGCTCCCCTGCCAACTTGCTTTTAGGAAACGGTTTCTAATATTGCATGTTACTAAGTATTTTTAAAAAAGTTATTCTTAAGGAAACAGAAGACGATTTTGTCTTTGCAGCCATTGTCTATTTAGCAACACCCCTCGCTATCGGCCTAGCCACTGTTGCGCCGGACGATTGGAACCTTAAACAAAGAGTCCTCCTCACTGTCATCTTCCTATCTATCATTACTATATTTACTGCCCTCATTCTCCTTCGTTTATAAAGCAGTCTCCTACAAACCACAAAGCTTCTGTCTTAAACATACCATTCTCAACCCTATCCTCTAAATGATCTTCTCACATCCCCCACAGCCTTTAATACTTTATTTCTTCCTCACAACCTTTGCTTTCTTGATAATATTTTCCACCATCTGTCTAGCCGCTACCGCCCCAGAAGATTGGAACCTCGGCCAACGAATTCTACTCTCCATCGCCTTTCTGTTTATTATCCTCTTTTATGCTTTACTCCTTATCTTCCTCCCATAATGACTTCGCCAAGCCTCCTCTTGTCCAAAACCATCACTCTTCTTTTCCTCACACTCCCCATTGCACTCACCAACCCCAGCCATCAGCCTTTTAATTGGACAGTAAGCCTCTGGCAGGAAAAAGTAATCCTCTCCTACAATGTCTTCGCTGCCAAGGAGAGATCAACTACCTGCAACGCGCTGTCATCCTGGACTTTTAACAACAGATGGATCTTATAGCCGCTGAGATCAACAAGAATTGGACATTGGCCACCCTTGCTTGCAACGGCAAGATACCGCCCCCTAAATTGTACATTTATATCCCCGTCATACTCACCTCCCTCTTCAGCCCCGCTTCCCTCATTGCTTACTGCCTCTTGGGCCTTGGCTACTTGTTACTGCTGCCATCTTGGCCCTTATTTGAAAAGAAGGGGGAAATGCGGTCACCCCTCGGGCTGAAGTGTGGTTTGCTGGCCTGGCGGGGGAGCGGCCATGGCAGGCCAAGCCGCTGCCCCCATAATAGGGTGGCTGGTTGGACTCACCACCACCCCTGAAGGGAGCTCGGCATGGGCGCAGAGTGCCCTCGGGTCTCCCCTTCTCGGCAGCCATGCTTCCGCGGCCGCCCCTCCTCCCAGGTGGCGCCACACGATGCCTGTGGGGCAGTACCCTTCTTCTTCTTTCTCCCTGCGCAGGGCGGAAAATTCCAGTCTGCCCTTTTCCCCTCCCCCGACAGCAGCAACAGCCAGGCGTGGGTGGGAAACTCAAGTCTGCCCTCCACCCCAGCAACAGCAGTCACCAATCCCTAAACCCTGCCCCTTCCCCCAGCAACAGCAACAGCCAATCCCTAACCACCACCCCTCCCCCATCCAGTACCGCCCACTGACCTTTCACCGGCAACCAATCAGAACAGGGCATGGCTTCGACCAATCAGCCTTCCCCAGCCCCTATAAAACTGTTGCCTCTCCCTCAATAAAGTGGACTTGCGTGTTTACCTTGTCTCCGCGGTAGTTCTTCTGCCGTGCGCCCTCCAGTCCTGAGAGCCCCCGACAAGGGCCTGGCCTCCCTTGTCTCCAGTTCGTTGCCTGCTTCTCCGGGCGACCCCTTCGTCGCCGGCTTCGCCGGGCGACCCCGTCAGCCGAACCGTGCAACCCCTTGTGAGTCCGATCCCTCGTCTGCTGCCGGACCAACCCCTCGTCCCAAGTGGGACCGACCCCTCATCCCAAGTGGGACCGACCCCTCGTCCAGAGCTGGACCGACCCCTCGTCCGCAGCAGACCCCACCTCTACCGACTGAGCAAGCCACCGCATAGGTAGATACAATTTTAATAAGCTTCTGGTTCTAGATTCTTTACAAATTTTGTTTCTTTCTTTCAGATGGACAAGAATGGATCACACCTCTCATGAGCCCTGGTTAACTGTCAAGAGGCCAGCTTTCCTGCAACTACTGCTGGGCAAGGATCCTTGAGATTAATTAAATTTGTACGGTTGTTTCTTTGAAAAAAATCTTGTTTGTTAAACTTAAGAAAAGTTGTATTCAATAATGTTTCTCAATTTACAGTAAATTTCATGATTTTAATTTTATATCAGTTTGTAAATTTAAATTATTTACATATAGAAAATCCATAAAAGTGTGTTACCCCTAGTAAAAACACATTTTCTTAAGATTTTGAACTAAAATCATGGCATTGAGAATATTCATATGCAGATTAAAATTAACTGAAAAATTAAAAACCAATAATTGACCAGCAGCTACTAAACTAAAAATAAATGAGTAAGTACAGGCAATATTCAAGAACTGATTTTAAAAGGTAAAGGCATTTCTTTAAAAAACGAGGTTTGGCATAGAGTAAGACTTATTTGCCAAAAGTGGTTTGAACCAATTCTCCCACTTGTGATGTGAACAATAAAGTTAGGTTGCATTCAGAAAGTCAATTTTTACATTTCAAAAAAATTCTTAGAAAAGGACACAATTTTTAATTGTTCTTAAACTTTTCATTGAAGACTGCCAGTCTGGAAAGAAACATAACATGGGAGAGGCTAGGAAGCTCCAAGGAAATGAACACTAAAATATAGAAGACTCTACTTACCCCTAAAACATATCAACATAATTATAAAATTCAGCTCGGAGATTTGGAGAGTGGAGATAAGTAGTCAAATATTAGGAAATAGAAATCCCCTTCCACATTTTGAAAACCTCTTTAATGTCTGGATTAATAGAACAGAGCTGGATTCACAAATCTTTTTTATTTCTTTTGAACTTTGCAACATGATTTTTTGGTTGAAGCGTTAGAATAAAATATGGCTTCACAAAAAGGGAATTGTGGTTATAATAGGAAAGGAGTGTATTAATAGCACTTTCAGATAACCATCATTATTCTTCTATGATCCTACACCAAATTTCAACAAATAGTGGTTTCTTAAAGACTTGCAAATTGTAATCTGCCACCATATTAATGAACTTTCCATACTCTGTTACATTTAAATTTACTGATATAATTAGACATTTGAGCAGATGTTTACATATGCATGATTTCATACACAAAATTTCTTCTGGAAATTATGGATTCACAAAGTGTTTTCATATCATCCAAATATGATATAATCAATTACATAATACCAAAATAATTCACGTTTGTTAGTATCACCAACAATCCTATCAGAAAAGACTGTGTTTTGGGAAACTTTCATGCTCATGTTGAGGACCTTAGTTCTCTAAAATACCAAAACATGTGAAATTCAATTTTTTTTAATTAGTAAATGATTTTGTTAGGATATTTTACTGCTTTTTTTCTCTTTTTCCTCTTTGTTTCCCTTTTTTAGAGAAGTTGTGTGCTTACAGAACAATTATGCATAAATTACAAGATTGCCATATACCACTCTGGTTTTAATGCCTTGTAATAATGCAGAAAATTTTTTATAATTGATCATAGCACATTTTTATAATTGTACTATTAACTATAGTTTATGGTTTAAATTATGGTTTACTGTGTAATGTAGCACTTTGGATATTTTTTTTTTTTTAATTTTTACTCTGTTATCATACATAAAAACAACATTTCCTCTTTTAATCAAAATCATATATGTAGATTCCACATGGATGATGGATGCAATTTCCTGCTTGCAGTTATAGGCACTCTCAGTTGCCTGGCGTGGTGGTGGACCATTTTCACCTCCTTGTTAGCTGACCTGGGTAAGTCCAATGAACCAGAAGGTAGGATTTGCAACTCTGCTGAGGCTCAGGGTCCAGTTGGCACATGGACAGTCCAGAGATTCAAGTCTCCTAAGTATACACCAGCCCTAGTGCCAACCACACTTTCAGTAAAAATGACAGAAGAGGTATGTGTAGAGAGGTCATATCTGAGTCCAAGTCCATCACACTCAGGAACACAAGTTCCAAAGTAGGGCCCACTGACATGACACTGAACTCCAGAGCCATCTGCCATAACCATAGAACCTGTGGGTCTCCATAGCCTTCAGGAGAACCAGTACCTGGGGTTGTATCTACTTTAGCTCTCTGGGGCTCTGTTGAACTGTGTGTAAGCACAATGCCTGTGAGGACCTCCTGACTCTTTTTTGAAGACTCTTAGGCATATAAACTCTTTTGTCTTTGCCATTTACCCCTTTTATTCAAGGTCAAAAAGCACTTTTTCACACATCATCCTACATGCAGGCTGAGGTATTCTGCTGTTGTGAGTTGATCCTTTTATTAAAGCTCTTTATCTAGTTCCATCACCAGTTGGTGCTTGTTAATAGTCCTTCAGCACCAGGGAGGCTCATCCCCAGGAGTCATGTTCCAGGCTGGGGGAAGGTAATGCATTTACACTACCTCTAAATATAGAGGTGGAGTGTACATCACCTTCCCAGGGTCCACAGGATGGAGGAATAAAATATGGATTAGAATGGATTTAGCGATATTCTACTATCTACTATTGTGACTAGTAATGGAAGAAATTGTAGCATTGATGTGTTGAAAGTGTCCACAGTAGTTGCTGAGGGCAAGGAGAGGAAAGAAGTGATGTGAAGTGGGGGCATTTTCTAGACTTGGAGTTGTCCTAAATGATATTGCAGGGACAGATACTGGACATTATATATCCTGCCATAAGCCACTGAATGGGCTGGGGGAAAGTGTAAACTATAATGTAAACTATCATCCATGTGGTGCAGTAGTGTTACAAAATGTATTCACCAAGTGCAATGAATATACCACAATGATGAAAGAGGTTGTTGATGGAGGAGTGGGGTGAGGTGGGGTGGGGGGTATATGGGAACCTCTTATTTTTTATTGAATATAACATTTTTTGTGATTTATTTATCTTCAAAAAATATACTTAAAATTAAAATAAAAAACATATATTTATGATATATATATTTATCAGTGCTGGTAATTAGTTTTACAAAATTGTGCTACTGTCACCACCATCCTTTACCAAATCATTTTCATCATTCCAAAGAGGAACCCTGTACATTTTAAGCTTTAACATCACATTCCATATCCTTACTTCATCTCCTAATAACCTATATTTTAGATTATGTCTCTACAAATGTGCTTATTCTAATTGTTTAAAAGCAACGAGATAATATATTTTGTGTCTCGCTTATTTCTTTCGACCTGTCTTCCAGTTTCATCCCTGTTGTCTCATATATAAGGACTTCATTCTTCTTACAGCTGAATAATATTCCATTGCATGTAAAGATCACATTTTGTTTTATCCATTTCACAGTTGATAGACACTTGGGTTGCTTTATTTTTTATTTTTTGGAATTTGTGAATAATGCCAATATGAACATCAAAAATCAAATATATGATCATATGTGACCCTGCTTTCAATTCTTTTGAGTACATACCAAGTAGTAGGATTGCTGGGTCATAGGGTAATTCTCTGCTAAGTTTTCTGAGGACCTACAAAATTGTGTCCCACAGTGGCTGTACCATTTTACATTTCCACTAGCAGTGTTTGAGTATTTCAATTTCTCAACTTCCTCTCCAATACCTGCTATTTTCCTTTATTTTTTTTTAAATACCACACATTCTAATGGGCATGAAATAGTACCTCATTGTGGTTTTGATTTGCATTTACCTGATGTGTAATGCTGTTGTGCATCTTTTCATGTGCTTTCTGGACATTTGTATATTTTCTTTAGAGTTATGTTTGTTCAAGGCTTTTGCCCTTTTTTGATTGGGTTGTTTTTCTCTTTTTAAGTTATAAGTCATCTTTATTGATTCTGGAATATTATTCTTTATCAGATATGTGGATTCCAAATATATTTTCCCATTCTGTAGGTTGTCATTTTACTTTCATGAAAATTCCTTTGAGGCACAAAAGGACTTTTTTAATGAGGTCCGATTTATGTAGGTTTTCCTTTTAATTACTTGTGCTTCCTTGTCAAAAATCAATTGGCCATAAAACTGAGGTTGGATTTCTAAGGTCTCAATTCAACTACATTGGCCTGTATTTCTGTCATACCAGTGACATTCTGTTTTGCTTAACAGGCTTTATAATAACTTTATTATTCATATGACTTTTAATTAGAAAAGCAGTGAGCTTAAAAAGCATTGATGCAAAACATACAGGACTCGTATACATCACTGCACCAACAGCAGATTGCTTTTGTGGAACACTTGTTACAAATGATGAAAGAATATCCTCCAAATATTATTGTTCCTATATTCCATAGCTTACATTTTTTTCCATAGACTACCCTACTATTAACACTATGCATTGGAAATTTGTTATTATTCATGAGGGAATATTCTCATATTTGTACTGTAAGCCATAGTCCATTAGCTACCCCAGGGTTCACTGTGTTATATATCCCCATGCATTGAATATTCCATTCAAATTGTATAGTCAGTGCAGTTTCATCACAGAGTTGTGTTATCATTTATTGAATGCTTTCATAATTCCAAAAGGAAAAATCTACTACATCACTATACTCCCCGATTGTTAAATCTTAGCTTTGATATAGTACCTGCTTTGCAATTGATGCAAGAATATTAAAATTTACCATTACCTATAGTCCATAAGTTATATTAGGTGTATTTTCCCGTGTACCACCATAGTCTTAACATCTTATAATAGTGATGTATATTTGTTCTAGTTCATAAAAGAACATTTCTGTGTTTGTACTATTAACTACAATCATCCACCACTGGTTCAATATATTATAAGACCCAAGTTCACACTCTAGCAATCTTTCAATAGCCATTTATGTTCCTAACCTACTGTTTTGTCCAGAATTATATTTATAAAAAAATCAATATTTGTTATATTCACAATAATGTGCTACCATCTACTCTATTCATTTGTACACATTTACAGTCAACCCTATTGAATATTCTACATACATTGAATATCAGCTCCCCTTTTCAACCCTCATTCTATCTCCTAGTAACCTATATTCTATATTTTAACTCCTTGAGCTTACTCATTATAATTATTTGTCTTTTTGTGTTTGGCTTATTTCACTTAACATAACTTCCTCAAGTTTCATACATGTTGTCATTTGCATCACAATTTTGTTTAATCTTACAGCTGAACAGTATTCCTTCTTATGAATATACCACATTCTGTTTATTCATTCATTTATTGATGGTCACTTGTTTTTTTCCATCTTTTAGAAATTATGAATAATGATGTCATTAACATCAGTGTGCAAATATCTCTTTGCATCCTTGACTTCAGTTCATTTGAATATATGACTAGTAGCAGGATTGTTGGATCATACATTAGTTCTATATTTGGCTCCCTGAGGAACCACCAAACTGTGTCCAAAAAGGTTGCATCATTCTACTTTCCCACCAGCAGTGAATGAATGTCCTAATTCTTCCACACTCTCTCCAACACTTGTAGTTTTCTGATTTTGGGTTTTTCTTTTTTTTCAATAATGGCCATTCTATAAGAGTGAAATGATATTTAGTTGTAGTTTTAGCTGCATTTCCCTAATAGCTAATGATGTTGAACATTTTCTAATGAGTTTTTGACTATTTGTATTTCCACTTTTAAAAGATTGCTTGTCTTTTTATTTTTAATTTATATGACTTTTTAATATAATATGGGCATCAAACTCTTGTCAGAAATGTGGCTTCCAAATATTTTCTTCCATGAAGTAAGTTGCCTTTTTACCTTTATGAAAGCCTTTGAAGCAAAAAAAAGTGTTTCATATTGAGGATGTCCCAATTATGTATTTTTTTTTCTCATGCTCTAAGCATAAGGTTTAAGAAACCACCACATACAACAAATTCTTAAAGGTGTTTTCCTACATTTCTGTCTAAGAGCTTTGTTTCTAGCTTTTACATATTATGTCATTTATCTATTCTGAATTCATTTTTGTGTAAGGTGTGTGATAGAAGTCCTCTTTCTTTCTTTAGTATATGTATATACAGTTCTTCCAGCACCATTTCCTGAATAGATTTTTCTGGCCTGTCTGAGTGGGCATGACAGCCTTGTCAAAAATCATCTGACTAAAATATGAGACTCCATATCTGACTCTAAGTTAAATTTCATTCATCAATGTGTATCTTTATGCCTATGCCAGTGTCATGATGTTTTTACTTTTATAGCTAAGTAATGTGCTTTAAGTCAGGAAGTGAGAGTCCTCCAAATTTGATTTTCTTTTTAAGATATTTTTGACTATTCAGAGCACTTTATCATTTCAAATAAAGTTGAAATTGGAAGTTTAATTGGAATTGTCTTGAATCTGAAAATCTATTTGTGTAGAATTGATATCTTCGTATTTGGTCTTTCAATCCATGAACACTGAATGATTATTTAGGTCTTATTTAGTTTCTTTTAGTAAAGTTTTATAGTTTTCTAAATAGAATTCCTTTTATGTCCTAGGGTAAATTTATTTCTATATACTTGATTTTTAGTCACTATTATAAATGGAATTTTCCCCCTGATTTCCTGCTCAGAATGCTCATAGCAGCATATACAAACACTATTGATTTTTGCATATTAAACTTGTTTCCTGCTAATATGCTCAACTTGTTTATTAGCTCTAGTAATATTGTTGTGAATTTTTGGTATTTTCCAGATAGTAGATCTTGTCATCAACAAATAGTAAATATTCTACTCGTTCTTTTCCTGATTGGATGATTTTTATTTATTTTAGCTAGGAAATCTAGCACAATATTGAAGACCATTGAAGAGAGTAGGCATCTTTATCTTGTTCCTGATATCAGGGGGAAGCTTTCAATTATTCGCTGTTGAAAAAAAAGTTGTGACTTATTATATATGAACTTTATCATATTAAGAAGGTTTCCTTCTATTCCTAATTTTCCAAGTGTTTTTTATCAAGAAATGATGCTGGATTGTGTCAAATGCCTTTTCTGCAATTGAGACTACCATGTGATTTTTCTTTTGCAATTTATTACCATTAATTTTCTTGTGTTGAACCACACTTGTATACCTGGTTTAAAACCCACTTGATCATAATCCATAATTTTCTAAATGTGCTGTTGGATTCAGTTAGCAAGCATTTTGTAAAAGATTAATGCATTTGAATTCATTGGAGAAATTGGTCAGAAATTTTCTTTTTTCCTAGCAAATTTGTCTGGATTTGGCCTTAGGGTGATATTCGCTTCATAGAATGTTTTTGGTAGCATTCCCTCTTGTTGAAAATTTTGGAAGTTTCTCAGCAAGATTGGTATTAAATCTTTGAATGAATGTTAGAATTAACATTTGAAGCCATCTGGTCCTGGGTGTTTCATCCTGGGGCAAGAGGATATTTGATCACTATTTCTATCTTATTACTTGTGATTGATTTGGTGAGGTGTATTTCTTCTAGGGCCTGTGTACATTTTTCATGTGATTCTAAGGAGTTTGTGCATTTCATCTATGTTGTCTAATATGGTACAGTTATCTCTTAAGATTTCTTATGGTATCTCTTATTTTTGTAGGGTCAGTAGTTACAGTCTTCCCCTCATTTCTGATTTTATTTGCAGCTTCACTCTGTTTTTTGTTTCTTAGTCAAGCAAAGGGTTTTTATCAATTTTGATTTTATTGAAGAAATAATTGTTTTTTAATTGTATTTTTCTCAATTTTATTCAGTTCCCCTTACTATCTGTTATTTCTTTATTTCTGTTTATTTTTTTATTAATTTGCTGTTCTTATAGTTCCTCCATGGATTCAGTTAGGTCTTTTATTTTATCTCTTTCTTCTTTTTAAATGTAAACATTTAGGATTCTCTCAGCCCTGCCTTCCATGCATCCCATAGGTTTTAATATATTGTGTTTCTTTTTCACTTGCCTAGGGATAATTACTGATCACTTTTGTAATTTCTATTTGAATGCTGATTAAGCATGTATTATTTAATGTCCATGTATTTGTGAGTTTTCCCTTTCTCTATTATTGATTTCAACCTCTATTCTATTATGTTCAAAGAAAGTTTCATGTATAAATTCAATTTTTTAAAACTTGTTGAGACTTGTTCTGTGACCCAACATATAGTCTCTCCAGGAAAAGGATCTATGAGCACTTGAAAATAATGTATATCTTGCTGCTCTAGGGTGCAATATCCTATATATGTCTTTTAGGTCAAGTACATTTATAATATTATTAAAGCTCTCTTTTGTCCTATTGATCCTCTATCCTGATCAATCCCATGATGGGAGTCATGTATTCAAATTTCCAGCTATTCTTGTAGAGACATCTATTTCTCCTTTCAGATTTGCCAGTGTTTGCCTCTATATATTTGGGCACACTGGTTAGCTGTATAAATGTGTACTATTATTTCTTCTTGGTGAATTGCACATATTATTAATATATAACATGCCCTTCATCTTTTTTAGCAGTTTTTAATTTAAATTCTATTTTGTCCTATGTTAGACTAGCAACTCTAACTCTTATATGGTTACTGTTGTGTGGAATTTTTTTTTTACGAGCTTTCACTTTCATCATATTTGTATCCATTCTTCTAGGATGAGTCTCATGCAGACAACACATATATGGATGATTTTTTAAATCCTTTCTGTCAGTCTTTGTCTTTTGATTGGTGAGTTCATTCAAGTAACATTCAATGTTTTTACTGTAAAGGCATTATTTAATTCATCCAATTCATACCTAGACTTTTCAATTGTCATAACACATTATTGTCTGTCTGTTTACCTTTTTAGTTATCCTATCTAATAATCATTTCTAATTCTCTCTCCCATCTTTTCATTTCTGGTTGTAACATTCCCATTTTGTATTTCTTTTAAGTTTCATCTCTTGGTGACACTCTCAGTTTCTGTTTATATATTAAGACTTTAAACTTACCTTCATTTTTGAAGTACAGTTTTGTTGGGTATAGAATTCTTGCCTGAAAAATTTTCTTTTTCAGAATCTTTATTATATCATATGACTGCCATCTTAAATCCATGGTGTCTGATGAGAAATTGAATCAGTCTTATTAAATGTCTCTTGTATGTGATGAATTTCTTTTCTCTTGCTGCTTTCATATTTTTCTCTCTGTTGTTGGCATTTGACATTTTTAAAAGTATGTGTCTTGGAGTAGTTTTATTCTGAATTATTCTGTATGTAGTATGTTACCCTTCATGGATATTGATATATTTGTCTTTCATATGGATAGGGAAATTTTCTGCCTTTATTTCCTGAAATATTCTTTTTGCACCCTTTCCCTTCTCTTCTCCTTCCAGACATTGTAATGTGTATGTCTGCATGTTCCACATTGTTATTCAATTTCTTGAGAACCTGTTCAATGTTTTATATTCTTTTCTCTCTCTTGTCTTCTGTCCTTTCAAGTTAAGGTGCTCTGTCTTCTAATTCACTTATTCATTCCTCAGTTATTTCAAATCTGCTGTTATATAATTCTGATGTATTTTCATTCTCAGTCATGTCTTTCATTAGCACAAGATCTATTATTTTTCTTTGAAAACATTCAAGTTCTTTCTGTTCACCCAGTGTCTTCTTAATATCCTTAAACTCTTTAGCCATCTCATTGAATTTATTAAGGAGATTTGATAAGATATCAGTGATTAGTTGTCTAATATTCTATGTTTTGTCTGTAGTTTTTATTTGTTCCTTTGGCTGGTCCACATTTTCCTGCTTGTATGTCGTATAAGTTTTTTGGTGTCTTGGCATCTGATCTTTTTGATATGTTTATTCTGTGCTCAGTTACCCTCTTAAGCCTATGGCTTTCTTATTTGATTGGCTTAGCTAAAACTCCTTTTTGGCAAATGGTTCAAGTTATATTGGCACTTTATAATAGCACATTCTTAGAAAATCATATTATCTCAGCTCTTGTTCATCTGATATTTACTTTTAATGATAGTGCAATTTTTGAGATTACACTAAATGTCCACTTATTACATCTCCAAGAACAAGCTTTCATTCCCCTGTTTCTTCTCTAGGAATATAAAAATATTTTTGTTTTTGTTTTGCCTTTGTTTGTTTTCAATCCTCCTTTGGTTGTCTCTAGGTGCTGGTACCTGGAGAACTAAATTTGGTAGGAGTGTCCTCTTTGTTTCAACCCTTCTGTATCAGATTTCTCAATCAAATCAGGCCCAGCAACTCATGGAGGTGGTGTAGATTGAATCCAGTGGGAGGAAATTCTAATAACTTTCTCTTTGACATTTTCCCAACACACAGTGCCCTTCATCTCATTTTTCCCTGCTGTCTTATGGTGTGGCTGTGATTTTAATTCTCAGATGACATAACCCCTGATGGTGATGTGGTTGGGACTGAGGCTGCCAGCCTTGCTGAGAGGAAACTTTTACACAGTTCCCAGGCCCCGAGATTGAGTTCTTCAATCAACTACAACAACCTGTGCTGATGCCTCCTCCAGGTGGTAAGGTTGAATCTGCCTGTGCTGTTTTGAGACGAAATGTTCAGGATATGCAGGTCCTTCTCTTCTTCCTGGGGCACATTGGAACCTGAAGTACCATAGCCCTTTAAAGCAGGTGGGGTGAATCTGTACTTGATACCCCCAGAGAGTGCTCAGACTGAGCCTTGCTTCCTTCCCTCCTGGGGCAACTTGAGATCAAGACTGTCATAACATTATTTTTTTTGACAAGTTTAAAACTTGTATTTAAAATACAATTTGTAAAAGACTTAATCTGCTGACTCAGAAGCCCATGGTGCAGGGAGGGGTGGGAGTGGGCAGTTGCCTGCTACACCAGTAGAACAGGACTGCAGGGGGTGTGGCCCTCCCACCCATGCCCTTCTGTTCAGACCCCCCAGGGACTTTTGTGCACAGTTAGGATCATATGATCAGAAAACATGACCCCAGAGGTCTCTTGAGTCCTGCTTACCTGGGAAGCTGGTCTGCCCCTGAGCTGTGCATCCCCAGATGAGCAGGGCAGGGTGGGGCAGGTAGGCTCTGGAAGGGGTTGATGGTAGCAGAATAGGGTGTTGCCCCTTGCCTGCAGGTGGGGAGCATCATGATTGAGTGGGCTAAGGGTTCATCACTTGACTTGGACCCCAAGCTCCTTTGGTTATAGGCTGACAGAGTAGCGGCTCATGGACAGCAGTTAGCTGAAAGTTCTGAGGGCTGACTCATCAGGTCAGGGAGGAGCTGGGGGAAGGAGGCAGTATTATGAAGGCAGATTAAGGGACAGCAG
The DNA here is from genome assembly GCF_030445035.2 of Dasypus novemcinctus. Taxonomy (NCBI): domain Eukaryota; kingdom Metazoa; phylum Chordata; class Mammalia; order Cingulata; family Dasypodidae; genus Dasypus; species Dasypus novemcinctus. Next base: position 10,351,577 of record NC_080703.1, read on the forward strand.
CCTCAGGTTTTTGCCAGTTGCCCCATCCTCCTGGGGTTTTCCAAACCAAAGCTTACTAAAAGAGTCTACCTGCTGTGCACCAAGAAAGTGATCAAAGTGCAGCCAACTTCCAATCCTGCTGGGTGCCTAGGCCCAAGCCAAGGCTGCTCTTGGCTTTCCAACCTGGTGCACTGAACCCAATCCCTATCATCACAGAATTCTGGTGTGTTTTTCAATCACCCTTGCTTCTACTCCTTCCAGGGCAGACATTGAACACAGGCTGCTGGTTTCTTTGTATAATAACTTTTAAGATTAGGAAGTGGGAGTTCTCCAACTTCATTACTCTTTTTATCATTGAATTTGGCTATTTGAGACTCCTTACACTTCCATATAAATTTGATTGGCTTTTCCATTGGTGTAAAGAAGGGTGTTGGAATTTTTACTGAGATTGTGTTGAATTGACAAATTCTTTTGGGTAGGATTGACTGAACAATACTATTCTATTCCATGAGTTCAGAATGTCCTTCCATTGAGGTACATCTTCTTTGATTTCTTTCAGCTACGTTTGGTAGTTTTCCATGTACAAGCTCTTTATCTCATTTATGAGATTTATTCATTGATATTTGATTTTTGTTGCTATTTTGTTTGGTATACCACTGCTGTGATGGATTCATTTATTAACTCTAAAAGCTTCCTTGCATATTTGTTGAGAATTTTCTGTGTATACAACCACATCATCTGTAGTTTGAGAAAATATTCATCATTTCCAATTTAGATGTCTTTATTTTTCTTGCCTACTCACTTTGGGAAGAATTTCCAAGATGACGTTGAATAACATTGATGACAGTAGGTATCCTTTTTTTTTTTTCTGATCTTAGGATATTTCAATCATTCATCATTGAGTGGGATGCTAGCTGTGGGTTTTCTTAACTGCTATTTATTGTGTTGAGGAAGTTTCCTTATCTTCCTATTTTTCTAAGAGTTTTTATCAAGAAAGGTTGCTGGATTTTGTCAAATACTTTTGTATGTCAATTGAGATGAAATGGGTTCTGTTTATGTTTTGTCTTTCACTGTGTTAATATGATTTAATTTATTAGTTGATATTCTTTTTTTTTATGGTATCAGGGCTGGGGATTAAACTCAGGACCTAGTATATGAAAAGCTGTTCAACCATTGAGCTGACATCAGCTCCCACAAGTTGGTTTATTTGCTTGTTGTTGTTGTAGTTTTTAATTTTTAGGGGGCACCAGGGGCTGAATCCAGGACATCCCATGTTGGAATCAGTCACTCAATTTCTTGAACCAAATTCACTCCCCTAATTGATATTGTTATGTTGAACAACTTTGCATCTCAGGGATAAATTTCACTTGATGCTGCATTCAGCTCGCAACAGTTTGGCTCAAAGGGAAGGCAATGCAGAAATAAAGGTAGAGACACAAGAGAGGAGATACACCTGGGACCAGAGGACTCACAGCTTCTGGAACTGAGAGCCCCAACATTAATTTTCCCATCACATTAATATGGAAACTACCAAGCATCTGTTTGCTATTAGAACTGCAATATCATTTACAACAACAGGGAACAACTGCAACATCTACAATAGAACAGGTATAACATTTACAATAAGTAACAGGTAAGTCAGTTTCCCACAACAACTTGATCATGCTATATAATTATTTTAAAATGCTGTTAGATTCTATTCACTAGGATTTTGTTAAGGATTTTGCATCCTTATTTAGAAAAGATATTGGTCTGCAGTTTTATTTTCTTTTATTAAGTTCTTCTGATTTTGGTTTGAGGGTGATCTTGGCATCATAGAATTAATTAGTAACTTTTCCCTTCTATTCACTTTTTGCAAGATTTTGAGAAGAATTAGAGTTAAACCTTCTTTGAAAGATTGATGAATGATTGATAGGACTCCCCTGAGAAATCATCAGGTCCTGGAATTTTCTTTCTTGGGAATTTTTTACTCTTCATTTCTTGGATTAATGTGAGGGAAATATTGGTCATTTGTACTTTCTCCTTTTCCAGAATAAGCACTAACAGATGTAAACTTCTGTCTATGTACTGCTATATTTTTATTCATTTATCTAAGGCATATATAACAATAAATATGAATTTATTTAATAAAATATTTATTTTTATATAATCTATTTTTATTTTCCCTTCTAATTTATTTTGTCTCACATATTTGGTAAACATATGATGTTAAATTTTCAAATATGTGTTTGTTGTTGACAACTGATTTAATTCCATTTTTCTTAGAGAACATCTTATGTAAAAATAAGTCTCTTTAAAATCATGGATATCTGTTTAATGGCCCTTATGTGTTCATCTTTGTATATTCTCAAGGAAAATGCTAATGAAAACCACAATAATCTGCTACTACACAACTCCAGAACTTCTAGAATAAAGAATTCCAGCAACATTCAATTATTGTGATGATATGGCTAAACAAAACTCTCCTGCATATTATTGGTATTTAAGATGCTATGATAATTTGCAAAAAAAATTGAGTGGTTTCTTTTAAAACTTTAACCAGCAACTCAACTCTTCATCATGTACTCCAGAGAACTGCATTACTAGTTCCAAAATTGATTTGTAGAAGTATGTTAATAGTAGCTTTGTACAATTTAACCAAGAAGTAGAGACAGTGTAGGTGTCCATCAAAGAAAAAATGATAAATAATATGCAATGCATTTATAAAATGATTAGTACAAAATTTTAAAACCAACAGACTCCTTATATACACACAAATATGATGTATTTCAAAAACATTATTTTGAGGTTTTTCAAAGATGCTGTGAATGAAAGTTTGCTTATTGCATGAAGCAAATTACATAAAGTTCTAGAGTATGAAACATTAACCAATGAGAAAAAAAATAATTGCCTAGTAGTTACTTCTGTATGAATGGAGAATGTTCTTAGAATTATCTAGGAAGGAGAGAGAGAAATCACTGTTATGGTAGTAATGTGCCCTATTTGATAAGGCACATTTTGTTTAAATGGTACTTTTGGACAAATGTAAGTGCAACACAGGAATTTAAGATGAATGTGTTTAGCTGTAAAATTTTCCTTAAAAAAAGGGTCATAGTCAAATAATCAACTGTTATGTGTAGAAATGAAGAGTAATGATTTGTGCAATTTAAGTTGAAAACCAAATATATATTTAAAAATACAGATACAAAATGGATTGAATGGATAGAAAGATGAATGATTAAAAATACAGCAAATGTTCATTATATAATGCTAGTAAAATATCTGCACACATGCAATCAAGTGGGGAAAGGAGGGGAATAAACAAGTGATGGGCAATGGTTGCTGAGTGTTTTCTCTAGAAGAGCTCAGCAGATTTATTGTTGGATTTTTTTTCTTTCTGTTCCCAATGCCTAGTTTGTAAGTTCCTAGTTATGTCTCTTGGGGTTGGAAAGACATGGTACAGAAGGTTTAACACACCTTAATTCAGGTGCTTTTCAGTTTGGGGGACCTGTGATGTTTAGCCTAGTGTTTCAACCCAGCCTGTGATGGTGTCCTTGTTTGGTCAAGGAAATACTGGGCTTATTGTAATACAAGGGCATTTCATGGACTTTAATCATCAGTGAGTTATTGCCTAGATGGCTGTTTACATCTACAATCAAATTTGGAGGTTGACGTCAACACTGAGTGATGTCTCATCCAATGAATTGAAGGTCTTAAAAGGGGAAGCGATTTCAGCATTCAGATAAAGTATTCCCACCTTTGATTTAGGCACAGCCAGCATCTCCTGGGAACTTACCAAAGACCTTCATTGGAGCCCCTGGTTTGCTGCCTACCCTGTGTAATCTGTACTTGTGCATCCCCATTGTCATGTGAGACAATTTTACAAAACCTCATGCAATTTACAGATATCTTCTGTTGGTTCTGTTTCCCTAGAGAAACCTCATACATTTTAATACAAACCTAAATAATTTTCATTTCTGGAACCTTTATTTGAACATGGGGACATCATAGTCTAAATCTCCTCTCCTGAAAAAGTTCTAATTGCCTCTCATCACTATGATACCAGTTCATATTTGTTTTTGAATAAATGGGTGAATCTTACCAAGGATGATTTGAGTTTGCACTGGCTACCTGGAGGAATATTTGAATTAACTAAGGATGACCATTTGAGCTTGAAAAAGAAGCCCCTGGTCTCCACTAAATTGTGGAATGCATTCTTTGATTGATATTAAGAGGTTCTAAAAGCTGTAATGGTTCTAATATAACTTTTTTAAAAGATTCCTTATAGCATGCTCCTAGATGTTTAGGGTAGAAAAAGTTGTTTTAACAACAAAATTCAGTCAATTCTGACAAAATTGATTCAATGGTAATTGAGTTTTGTGTAAGTTGTCAAATTAAGGATAGAGTCCAAGATCTGTTGATATCTTAAAACCTTAGGTTTATACTAAATTGAGCTTGTATGGTATGCAGGATATGATTTGCTGAGAGGATAAGAGATAATAGTTCTTTCCTAAAGAAAAATCATTGGTTATTGCAAAATTTTAGAAAGAGAAAAATATAGGATAAAACCTGAAAGAATAGTAAAGTTGCAAATGGTTTGCAGAAAAATAATTTTGTTTTTTATGGTCATTGCTGGATAAGATATAATGGGGTTTTTAATAAGATTTTATGAAGAGTATATACATGCAAATTTGAAATTTGGTTTCCCCCCTGTTAAAATGACAACATATTCTAGGATTATTGGTCTGCTTTAGTAAGAGTTTGTAAGAAGTTTTAATGATCTTCTAAGTAATTGGAATAGAAAACATTTATTCTGTGTCTTATCACAATGATACATTGTCCCACATGTGATCTTTAATACAAATGCAATTCTTAAGGGAATTAATACATATCCCTTTAAAATAACTATTTTTGTAAGAATCATCCTACCTCCAGAATACTGTTTTAATCTTTCATTGTCACTTTGGCTACATAAGAAGCCAAATCTTGTTCACAGTGATCAATAACCTTATTTGACATACATTACATTTTACATTCCCTCAATCAAACCCTAAGTATGTCTCCTTGATCAGAGATTTCTGCAGGGGTCCTAGAAAATTTTTTAAAAATTTATTTTTTAATCCTATAAGCAGAGAAATGATATAAGGTGCTAGGTTTATTTGATATGTTAAACCTTAGGCTTATACATGGGGCTTGCTTGGAATGTACCATCAAATTAAAAGGAATTTTCTAACCTTCTGTTGGTTAAATTTGAGTGGCTAAAAATGTTATAAATATAAATATTTAAGAAATTATATGAAGTTCCTAGAGAGTTGTCAAGATCTTTGCTGTCCATGATATGCTCTGGTATGGATTTGCAAGATATTAAACAATAGTTTAGTGTTATTTTTAATAACTTAAGTTATCCTTTATAAAATGCTACACACCACAAAATAAACAAGTTTCCTGGTCATTTACATCATATTCTTCTGGTGCTTTCCTGAGGGAGCTTGCAATCAGTTACAGATCAGGGCTTTGTTTACAGAAAGAAAAAAAAACTTTAAATGGGAAGTAACGTTAGTATATAAACTTTGCTCCATCTGTCAATTTCACAACATCTGTAAAACTGAAAACTCAAGCCAAATACCTTGACAAAAGGGCCGTTTAAACATCTTTAAATGGACTTTATACAATCTCCACCACCTCCAACTTTAATCTTTTACCCAATTACAATTAAACTTATCATTGAAAGTTTTTGAAAATCAAGATAAAACTATTAGAGTTCTCACTGGAGACATGGAGAGAAGCTCATAGAATATTCCAATCTGCATTTGGATGCTGTGGCTAGAGCATACCCATCTGTGCAAGGGTAGGAGCTGCTGTTGCAAAATCATATGAGGTGTCAGCTGACTTGGTCAGGGGGCATACATTGTAATTAATGGAACTCACCATTTGCCAGTTTCAAATCTCAATAAAAACCCAGAATATATAGGCTCACAGGCTGACTGTTTTTAAAAATATTTATATATATATTTAAATATATAATATATATTATATATATATATTTTATACATAGATTACATAAACTTTACACAAAAATATAGGAATTACCATATGACCCACTTCCCATAGCTCCCATCCCATCCCACATAAACAACATCTTCATTAGTGTGGCACATTCATTGCTATTGATAAACTCATCTTATGACATTGCCACTGTGAATGGGCCATAGTTCACATTGTAGATTACACTCTCTTCCACACAATTCTGCAAGTTATGGGAAGATATAAAATGGCCTATATCTGTGGTTGCAGTGTCATTCAGAATGATTCCCAAGTCCCAAAAGAACCCCATGTTATACCTGCTTTTCCCTTTCCTGACCCCAGAACCTCTAGTGGTCATTGCCCCACATAAATATTGTAATTTCTACCATTACTAGAATCACAATAAGTTTATAGTAGAATACCAGTAAGTCCACTCTAGACCATAGTTCATTCTCCAATCCTGAGGATTCTGGATGGTGATGTTCATTCTATCTCTAATTGAGAGAGGGCTTTGACCCAATATAGCCAGTGGATGGGACTCTCTTATTTAGAGTTGTAGGCTTTCTTATTTCCTTGGTTTGGTGGTTGTCCCTCCTCACCTCCTTATTAGTTGTCCTGGGTGAGTCCAATAAACTGGAGAGTAGGTGCCAACTCTGCTGAGGCTCAAGGCCCTGGTGGCACATGGATAGCCCAGAGTTTCCAGTCTCTTGGATGTACTAATACAAGCTCTAGCACCAAGTATAGGTTCAAATAAAAGGGACAGAAGAGGCATGTGTACAGAAGTAACATCTGAGTCCAACTCCATCACAATCAGGAGCACAAACTCCAAAGTAGGGCTCACTAGCAAGGCACCAAACTCTGGAGCTATCTGCCTTGAACATAAGACCTGGGAGCCTCCAGAGCCTTCAGGATTCCCACTATTTGGGGTAGTATCCACTTTTGTGGTCTATGAGATCCTGCTGAGATGTACATAAGCATTATCTCTGGGATGACCTCCCAACTCACTTTGAAATTTCTTAGACATATAAACTTATTTGCCTTTACTTTCCCCTTGTATTTTAGGTCTTTTTCCAGTAGCATTGCTATTTTGTGCTTGGTAGTAATCCCTCAGTGCCAGGAAAGTTCATCGTCAAGAGTCATGTTCCTTGCCACAGAGAAGGGAATGTATTTATATGCTGAGTTTTGCTTAGAGAGAGGCCACATTTGAGCAACAAGGAGGCTTTCAGGAGGCAATTCTTAAACAACCCACAAAAGTAAGCTAAGTTTCAATTTCAAGAACAAAGACTCACAAGCATTGTCATCAATATCAAGGGCTTATCAATGGACCATCTTCTTGCACCAGTCATTGCCCCTGCACTTGGGAGACTGTTGCTGCTCCATTAGAGAACATAGCAGAGCTCTCCAGGATGGGCATTCAATATTCTCTTGGTTATTGCGTGAGTCTCCATTCACTGTGACAATGCCTTGTGAAAATCTAAACACATTTATATACCGTATCTGTATGCCCAGGTGAAATTCCTCCTATGTATGCCCCATCACTTACACCCCAAACTAAAGATCCTCCCCTGCCCCAGTTGTAACCCTTCTGTAATCAAGTTTGACAGGTCAGTAGATTGGGGATGCTGGATTGGAAGGCCCATGGAACAGGGGGAAGGGTTGGGAGAGGGACAAGGTGAACACTGAGGATTGGTGGATATATAGTTGAAAATACAAATTTGAGGATGTTCTTAGAGCAATATGACAAGGAAGAGTTACTGGTTTAAGGTGTTTGATGGGGAGGCATTTGGGACAGGGTGCAACTGGAGCAGGTTTTCTAATGAGTGTGTGAGTGATCATTTTGTTACAATGTGTTGTATCCATGGGTGGAGACCCACATAATGAGTGGGAAGGAGTTGGACTCCCATCCTGGGGAGGACCAATATGCTCACAAACAGAGGGGTGGGAGTCTTTCAAGAGCATAGGTGATTCTTAATAGGGGAGGACAAACCAGTGCATCACAACCTCAGTGTTGCTGCAGTAACCATGAATCTTGCCATCTAAGGAGTGAATCTTGGGAGGTCGCCATGGGTACAAAGGGAGAGAAAGGGAGAAATAGAATATATGGAACAGGGGCTATTTAGTGGGCAGTGGAAGTGTTCTATATGATCTTGAAATGATGGACAAACGCCATGTTAAATGTGACCAAAATTTATAAAAGTGTACAGCCTAACATTTAAACCATAATGTAAACAATTGACCATGATTAGTAGCTATGTTTCACTATTTGTATATGTGTATGGTAACAAAGGAACCATCCATATATAAAAAGTTTTTAATATGAGAAGGGGGAAAAGAAGGAGAATGTTGGGCATAGGGGAGTCCCCTATTTTCTGTATATGACTTTACTGTGACCTAAAACTTCTTCAAAAACAAAATGAAAATAAATAAGACACTGGGGAATAAATGGAAGAAAATTTCACTCTACAAAAGGACAATAGATATTAGTGATGAAAGGCAAAATGTCAAAAAAAATTTTTTTTTAAATATTTTCATTATTTTAATACCCCAATCTTTTAATTTCATTGTATTTTTAGGTTTTCATTACATTTTATGTATTTTATTTCTTATATTTAAACCTATCATTATTATTTCATTCTCCTATTAATTGCATTTGACTATTTTTTTGGCTGACCTTTCTTGAAATCATGCTGCTCTCTTCCTAAAATATCCAAATCCTCCATTGTAATACTTTAAATGCAGTACTCTGTTGTCCATACCTGAAGAAGATGAGAATCAAGATTCTGAGGATCTTGTTTCTCAGTTATTATCCCCAGGACCAGACTTATGAAAAGAAAAAAAAAAAGCATGCACAAATAAAAGCAAACCAAAACAAACAATAATAACAAGAACAAAAATCCTTGGTAAACCTGGCTTATTTTTAGGCGTGCCTTACCCTTAAAACAGAAACAGATAATTATGAGGCAGACTATGAAGTAACCATTACAGTAGAAGCAATTAAAGGTCGATAAGCCCATGACCTCACCATCATCTAGCAAGCTGAGGCAGTCATTTCATTATAAGAAAATCATTTAATATTTATACAGACAATAGATACATATTTGGAGTAATTCATGATTTTGGAAATTTATGAAAAAAATAGGGCATTCTGAAGTCATTAGGAATGAAATTTTAAAAATGATAAATAAGTATCTGAACTAGCAGATGTGTTTCTATTACCTAAGAAAAAGATAAAACAAAGAAAAATTGCTGTGATACAAATGAAAGCTCATACTCACAATACTGAATGAGAGGATAAGAAAAATGCCAATCTAGCATCTCAAAACAAATTGTGGAGACAACATTTTTTCCTTGTGTAATGTCCCTCATAAGACCTCTCCAAACAAGTTGGCTCACAGTTAGCAAAATGTTTCTGAATTTGAAAAAGAGAAATAGTGTCAGCTGGGTTACCAATTAAATTCTGGGAATGAAATCAGGGAAGTTCTGGATAGTGTCTTTTTTTGCCGTAGAGTCCCCACATGTGAGCACTCCATGAAATTACAGATTATGGAATGAAAAACAATGAAAGAGGACAAGGGAATATATTGTTGGGCATTCTTTGATAAGGTAGTTTAAAGATGCAACTAGAAAAAGACCTTGAATAAAAGGGGGAATGGTAAAGACAAATGAATTTATATGGCTAAGAGACTTCAAAATGAGTCAGGAGGTCATCAGATGAGTCATGCTTACTCATGTCACAACAGGATCTCAAACAGCAGAAGTAGATACAACTCCAGGTACTGGTACTCTGGAGTACTGTGGAGACACACAGGTTCTATGGTCATGGCAGATGGCTCTGGAGTTCAGTGGCTTGCCAGTGGGTCTTACTTTGGAATATGTGCTGCTGAATGTGATTGAGTTGGAATCAGATGTGACCTCTCTACACAAGCCTCTTCTATCACTTTTACTGAACCTGTGGTTAGCACTGGGTTTGGTATATACTCAGGAGACTTGAATCTCTGGACTGGTCATGTGCCAGCTGGGCCCTGAGTCTCAACAGAGTTGCAACTTCTACTATCTGGTTCATTGGACCTACCCAGATAAGCTAACAGGGACTTGAGGATGGTCAACCACCACACCAGGAACCGAGAGTGTCTACAACTGCAAGCAGGAGAATCCCATCCATCAGCCATGTGGGATCTAAGTGCTCTCTCAATTTAGAGTTAGCGTGAACATCACCATTACAGGGTCTACAAGATGGAGTTGACTTACTGGTATTCTATTAGAGAAATATTGTGACCCTAGTAATGGAAGAAATTGTAGCATTGATTGTGGAGACAGTGGCACCGGGAGTTGCTGAGGGCAGGGAGAGTGAAGAAGAGGTGTGATGTGGGGGGGCATTTTGGGGACTTGGAGTTGCCCTAAGTGATATTACAGGGTCAGATACAGGACATTATATATCCTGCTGTAACCCACTGAATGGGCTGGGAAAGAGTGTAAACTATAATGTAAACTATAATCCATGCAGTACAGCAGTACTCCAAGAAGGATTCAGCAAATGCAATGAATGTGCCACAATGATGAAAGAGGTTTTTGATATGAGTGGAGTGGGGGTGTGGGATATACAGAACCTCATATATATATGTGATAAGATTTTATTTTATTTTTTACACTTTTAAAAATTAAAGTTAATAAATCACTAAGAATTTTACATTAAAATACATTTTAAAAAAACAAAAAACATGAGGTTCCCATATACCCCACTCCCCCCTCACCCCATCATTCTTGTAAATTGTATTTTTTGAAGATATATACATCAAAAAATGTTACATTAAGAAATATAAAAGGTTCCCGTATACCCCAAAACCCCCATCCCACTACTCCCACACCAACAACCTCCTCCACTGTAGTTACAACCCTAGGTGCTGGTTCTCCTGAAGGCTATGGAGATCCTCAGGGTATATGGTCATGGCAGATGGATTTGGAGTTCTGTGCCATGTCAGAGGGTCCTACTTTGGAATTTGTGCTCCTGAGTGTGATGGAGCTGGACTCAGATGTGACCTTCCTACACATGCCTCTTCTGTCACTTTTATTTACCTGTGGTTGGTGCTAGGGATGGTGCATACTCAGGGGAATTGAATCTTGGGACTGCCCATTTGCCTCTTACATTTTTAATGTAATATTTTTTGTGATTTATTTATCTTTTTAAAAAATAAAATTTTCTAATTTAAAATTCTGAGGGCGGGGCAAGATGGTGTCTGAGTGAGTGCACCTTATAGTCTCTCCTGCAAAGAAGCGGCCGGGCAGTGTTGGAAATTCTTCAGGACCAGGCTGTTTCGGGATTTTGCAAGGCAGGAGGTGTCTGGACATCGATTTGGTCGGACGGTGACAGAGAAGATTTGTGTAAAATGTAGAATTGAGGATCTCTTTCATGGAGATAGGGGTTGCTCCCCCCTGGGGTGGGCAGCATGGCAGTGGCAATTCCTGGAGGCTCTGCAGTGCTGGGGAATTTATAAGCCCTGAGTGGGCTATTCAGGGGCTTGCAGGGCAGGAGGTCTTTGGAAACTGATTTGGTGAGACAGAGACAGAGTTTTTTGCGAGGCATGGAATTTTGGGTTTCTGACACGGAGATAAGCACTTCTGGCTAGAGCCCCGCCCCCCAGGCCTGGCTGCTGATCTGCAGCGGTCCTTAAATCAGTCACGGTAAAGAGGCATCATAAACAGGCTGTTTTGGGGTCTTGCAGGATGGGAGGTGTCTGGAAGCCGATTAGGTGAAACAGAGATGGAGGAGTCTTTTGAGAGGCGTGGAATTTTGGGTTTCTGACATGGCGATCAGTGGTTCTGACTAGAGCTCCACCCCCTAGGCCTGACTGCCAATCTGCAGCATCCTTAAATTGGTTGCAATATAAAGGCACCCCCAACAGGCTGTTTCGGGGGCTGAAGTCGAATTGGTGAGGTAGCAACAGAAGAGACTCTTGTGAGAGGGGGAATTTTGGGTTTCTGACACAGAGGTCAGAGTTTGCGGATGTGACCCCCCTCATAGGGCTGGTACCCAGCTGCGGGGATCCCTGAAGGCTATGTTGCACTGTGGTGCTCCCAGGGTCCCTGTTAACCAGATTTGAGGTTGCCAGGTGTGTGTCCCCTAAACCCTGGTGGCCCACACCACAGAGACTCACACCTCTTGAGTCGGCAATATCACAGAATTCCCATCCCTGAATCCACCACGCCCTGAGGTACATCTGAGGTCCTTGATTGTCCTAGCCCTCAACATTTGCATCCCCCCCTTTTATTCTCTATTTCCTTTTTCTCTCTCTTTTTTTTAAATTGCCCTGGTTGCTAGTCTTTTCTCCCATTGTATCCCCCAAGGTCTTTTTTCATTTATTTAGGGTTTTTTGTTTGTTTGTTTTTCTCTTAATTCTTTTCTTTTTCTTGCTTGTTTCCCTCCCTTTTCTTTGCCCACCTCCCCTTTTTTTCTTCTCTTTTTTTTCTTTTCCCTCGTTTTCTTCTTATTTTATTTTATCTTAATTATACAATAGGTGCTGCAGGGAACACCTCACATTTGCTGGGTTTCTTCATTCACCATTTCCTCGTTCCTGTGTGAATTGATTTTGGCCACCTACACTATCCCCTTTCCCCCACATCTTGATATCCTCCATCATCTACTGTCTCTCCTATATTCCACCTCCCTTTCTTTGGTCCCCAAGTTGTCTAACTTTTAATTTCTAATACCTTTGTTTTGTTTTCTGTCTTTTATCCACTCTTGATACTATTGCCTTTCTTTTCTCTTTCCCTCTCTCATGAAAACACTGGTTTTTAAATTCATACCATATTCCTCCCATATTCAGTCAACTACCTCATTATAGGCACTCTACTTACTGCTATAACTCTACACAACTTACATGAATCTAATATCCATCCTCCCAGATCTCATATTGTTGCTCTGTTAACATATATTACCAATACTACTTTACACTTTTTCCTTTTTTACACAATTGCCTTTCCCTGGCCCTAATATTATCCTTCAAAGTGAACTCAGCCAGCAACAAGAAATTAGAATAAGAAGAAAAAAGTGGAGGAGACAAGATGGTTGCTGAGTGAACTTGCCTTTGTGGTCTGTCCCGGGAAGAGACGGCTGGGCGCGGCGGCAGGTTCTCCAAGGCGAGGCTTTTTCGGGATTTTTGCAGGGCAGAAGTGTCGGGACATCGATTGGGTGGAAAGGTAACGGAGAGGAATTGTCTAGTAGATATAATTTGGGTTCTATTGCCTGCAGGTGAGACCCGTGCATGGGCTCCTCCCTGTTGGGGGTGGGGGGAACTGCGGTCCTGTCCTGGGGTTCTGCTTTTGGATGGCTCTGAAGGGCTAAGGAGTTCGGGAGCTCTGGGTGAGCTGTTGACAGGTTGATGTGACAGATCGCCTTTGTGGATCAATTTCAGAAGATAGACGGTGTTTTGTTGTGAAGTGGGAGAAACTTTTGAGTGCGAATATAAACAATAACGCTTCCACCTGAAGCCCCGCCCCCAAAAGCCCGGCAACCGTTCTCCAACCCAAATAGGCTGTAGGCAATAAAGAGAAGTAATTGGAAAATTGTTCTAGGCTGCGGCAAGGGGGGGGGGCATGTCTGGAAGCCGATTAGGGAATATTCTGCGAAGCTTGAGAATTCTGGTATTGGAATCTGTTTTCCGCGTCACTGGCCGGGCTTCGGATCTGTACTAGCAAAGTGGCTGTGGTGTAGAGGCGCCCTCTAGTGGCAGAGGTTTGGAATCACAGGACGGGAGCTGTCCAAAAGCTGAACTGAAGGATAACGTACTAATGAGCCCAGCAAAGTGAATTGCAGGGTTCAGTCACAATATAGAGTTTGCGCATCTGACTTCCCCCATAGGGTTGGCACCCAGCTGTGGGGATCCCTGAGGGCTGTGTTACACTGCGGGGCTCCCAGGCTTCCTGATGACCAGATTGGAGGCTGCCAGGTCTGAATTCCCTAAATTCTGGTGGCCCACACTACAGAGACTCACATCTCTTGAGTCCTCAATATCTCAGACTTTCCATCCCTGAATCCATCATGCACTGAGGTCCATCTGAGGTCCTTAAATGCCCTAGCCTTCAACATTGGTGTTTTTTCTTTATTGTTTCATTTTGTTTTGTTTTTATTTTCATTTTGACTTATTCTTTACTTTTTTCAATTTTATGATTGCTAACACCGCATTATCCCCTAGTCTTCTCTCACAGCGTATCCCCCAAAGTCTTTTTTTTACTCAGTTATTTAAGGGTTTTTTTTTTTTTGGTAGGTGCTGTGTAGTGGGTGTTTTAATTCTGGTTCGTGTATATCTGTTTTTTTTTCTCTTTCCCCTACCTGTTCCCCACCCCTTGCCCACCCTCTTTTCCTTTCTTCCTCTCGTCCCTTCCTCCCCCCCCTTTTTTTCCCCCTTTTTTTTCTGCTGTCTCTCTCCCTCTTGTCCCTCATATTCTACTTAGTTTATTTTAACTCAATTATACAATAGGTGTGGCAGGAAACACCTCACATTCGATGGGTTTTCTCATCCTTCACTGCCTCATTTCTGTGTGAACTGATTTAGGCTACCTACACTATCCTCTTTCCCCTACATCTTGATATCCGCCACCATCTACTGGCTCTCCTATATTCCACCTCCCACCTCCCTTTCTTCGATCCACGAAGGGTCTATGTCTTAATTTCTAATACCTATGTTTTGTTTTCTGTCTCTTATCCACTCTTGAAACTATTACCTTTCTTTTCTCTTTCCCTCTCTCACGAAATCAATAGCTTTTTAGCTCATACCATATTCCTCCCATATTCAATCATCTACTTCATAATAGGGACTCTACCTACTGCTATAACTCTACACAATTTACATGAATCTAACCTCCATCGTCCCAGATCTCATATTCTTGCTTTGTTAACATATATCATCAATACTACTTTACACTTTTCCCTTGCTTACACAATTGGCTTTCCCCAACACTAATACTTTCCTTAAAAGTGAACTTAACCAACAACAAGTAACTAAAATAAGAAGAAAGAAGTGACAAAGAGAAGATATAACACCTATGCAAAAATAACAGCTAATTAACCTCCAAGAGCAGACAAAGAAGCTAAGGAACTGATTAAATCCGTCAAGATAAAGAGATGACCAGAAAGCAAAAAAAATCTACAAACCAAACCAGTAATCAGGAAAACATGGCTGAATCCAATCAACAAACCAATAATCATGAAGGGGAGCAAAACTTGGCACAAGCAAAGAAAGATCTCAGAACATTTATCACCGACAAATTTGATGAAGTAATGAAAGAGGTTAACAACATGAAGACATCACTTGGAGGGGAAATTGCAGACATACGCAAAAACATAACAGATATGATGGGAATGAACACCACAGTTCAAGAAATCAAAAATACACTTGCAGCAAATATCAGCAGACTAGAAGAGACAGAGCAGAGAATTAGTGATGTGGAAGACAGTACATCAGAAATCAAACAGATAGTAGAAGGGGTCAATAAGAAGATAGAAAAAATCCAATTAGGATTTAGGGACCTGAATGACAATGCAAAACGCTCAAACATACGTATTATAGGCATTCCAGAAGGTGAAGAGAAGGGAAAGGGGTCAGAAGGAGTGTTGCAGGAAATAATGGCTGAAAACTTCCCAAATCTACTAAAGGAGACAGATGTACATATCCAAGAAGCACAGCGCACTCCACAAGTCATAAACCCCAACAGGCCCACCCCAAGACATATACATGTCAAATTATCCAATGCTCAAGACAAAGAGAAAATCCTAAAAGCAGCAAGAGAAAAGAAAACCATCACATACAAGGGAAGCTCAATTAGATTAAGTGCTGATTTCTCTTCTGAAACCATGGAGGCAAGAAGGCAGTGGTATGATATAGTCAAGGGACTAAAGGAAAAAAATTTCCAACCAAGAATACTCTATCCAGCTAAACTAGCATTCAAACATTATGGAGAGTTCAAAATATTCGCAGACAAACAGAAACTGAAAGAGTATTCCAATAAGAAACCTCCCCTTCAAGAAATTCTAAAGGGAGTTCTGCAGGAAGAAAGGAAAAAACAGGAAAGGCAGAGTTGGAGGAGAGTATAAGACCAACAACAACAACAAAAAAGACCAAAAAATATATACAAACAAAATATGACAAACACAAATCCAATCAAAATATGGCTAACACAAATAATTCCTTGATAGTAATAACACTGAATGCCAATGGATTAAACTCACCTATCAAAAGATTCAGACTGGGACATTGGATAAGGAAATATGACCCATCCATATGCTGTCTACAAGAGACACATCTTAGACCCAGAGACGCATGGAGATTGAAAGTGAATGGCTGGAAAACAATCATACAAGCTAACAATAACCAAAAAAAGGCAGGAGTAGCTATATTAATATCAGACAAAATAGACTTTAAATGTGAAACAATTGTGAGAGACAAAGAAGGATACTACATTTTAGTGAAAGGGAAAATCTGTCAAGAAGATCGAACAATCATAAATATCTATGCCCCTAACAAGGGTGCCTCTAAATACGTCAGGCAAAAGCTGGAAAAACTAAGTGAAAGAATAGATACATCTACAATTATAGTGGGGGATTTTAATACACCACTATCAACTCTGGACAGAACATCTCAAAAGAGAATCACCAAAGAAACAAAACATCTGAATAGTATATTAGAGGAGCTCGATCTAATAGACATATATAGATCACTACACCCAAACACAGCAGGATATACATTTTTCTCAAGCGCACATGGATCATTCTCCAAGATAGATCATATGCTAGGCCACAAAGAAAGGCTGAACGAATTCAGAAAGATTGAAATCATACAAAACATTATCTCTGACCACAGTGGAGTCAAGCTGGAGATTTGCAAGGGACAGAAGCCCAGATTTCACACCACGATTTGGAAATTAAACAGCACACTCTTAGAAAAACAGTGGGTCAAAGAGGAAATCTCAAAAGAAATCAATGACTACCTTGAAACAAATGATAATGATAACAGAACATACCAAAATTTATGGGATGCAGCAAAAGCAGTACTGAGAGGGAAGTTTATAGCCATAAATTCATATATCAAAAAAGAAGAAAGAGCAAAAATTGAAGAAGTAACTGCACATTTGAAGGAATTAGAAAAACAACAACAAAGTAACCCAACAGGAAGAAGAAGGAAGGAAATAACAAAGATAAGAGCAGAACTAAATGAAATAGAAAATAAGAAAGCACTTGAACAGATAAACAAGACCAAGAGCTGGTTTTTTGAGAAGATTAACAAAATTGACAAACCTTTAGCAACACTAACAAAGAAAAAAAGAGAGAAGATGCAAATACACAAAATAAGAAATGAGAAAGGCGATATCACCACTGACCCCACAGAAATAAAGACTATCATAAGAGCATATTTTGAAAAACTATATTCCAACAAAAATGACAATCTAGAGGAAATGGACAAATTCCTAGAAACACATAAGCAGCCCATATTGACAAAAGAAGAAATTGATGATCTGAACAAACCAATCACAAGCAGAGAGATAGAATCAGTTATTAAAAATCTCCCAACTAAGAAGAGCCCAGGGCCAGATGGCTTCACACGTGAATTCTACAAAACATTCCAGAAAGAACTGACACGAATCCTGCTGAAACTATTCCAAAAAATCAAAACAGAAAGAACATTACCCAACTCCTGCTATGATGCCAACATTACCCTAGTACCAAAGCCAAACATAGACATCACAAGAAAAGAAAATTACAGACCAATTTCTCTAATGAACCTAGACGCAAAAATACTTAACAAAATACTTGCTAATAACATTCAACAACACAATAAACATATTATACACCACGACCAAGTGGGATTCATCCCAGGTATGCAAGGATGGTTCAACATAAGAAAATTAATCAACGTAATACACCATATAAACAGATTGAAGGACAAAAAATCACTTGATTATATCTATTGATGCAGAAAAAGCATTTGACAAAATACAGCACCCTTTCTTGATAAAAACACTCCAAAAGATTGGAGTACAAGGAAATTTTTTGAACATGATAAAGAGTATATATGAAAAACCTAAAGCCAAAATTGTTTACAATGGAGAAAATCTAGACTCCTTCCTTCTAAACTCAGGAACAAGACAAGGATCCCCACTGTCTCCGCTCCTATTTAACATTATCTTAGAAGTACTTGCTCGAGCACTGAGGCAAGAACCAGAAATAAAAGGCATTCAAATTGGAAAGGAAGAAGTCAAAATTTCATTATTTGCAGATGACATGATCCTATACATAGAAAACCCTGAGAGATCTACAACGAAGATTCTAGAACTCATAAATGAGTTTAGTAAAGTCGCAGGTTATAAGATCAATGCGCAAAAATCAGTAGCATTTCTGTACACCAATAATGAGCAAGATCAGGAGGAAATCAAGAAACAAATACCATTCACAATAGTAAATAAAAAAATCAAATACTTAGGAATAAATTTAACTAAAGAGGTAAAGAACTTATACAACGAAAACTATACAAGATTGTTCAAGGAAATCAAAGAAGACCTGAATAAATGGAAGACTATGCCTTGTTCATGGACAGGAAGACTGAACATTATTAAGATGTCTATCCTACCAAAACTGATCTACACATTCAATGCAATCCCAATAAATTCAACGCAGACTTCTTTAAGGAACTAGAAAAACTATGAAATTTATTTGGAAAGGAAAGAAACCCCGAATAGCCAAAGACATACTGAAAAAGAAAAAGGAAATTGGAGGAATCAGACTCCCTGACTTCAAAACATACTACAAAGCTACGGTGGTGAAAACAGCATGGTATTGGCATAAGGAGAGACACATAGACCAATGGAATCGAATTGAAAGCTCTGATATAGAACCTCACATATACAGCCACATAATATTCGATAAAGCCACCAAACCCTCTCAACTGGGACAGAGTGGCCTATTCAACAAATGGTGTCTGGAGAACTGGATAGCCATATGTAGAAGAATGAAAGAGGATTACCATCTCACACCTTATACAAAGATCAACTCAAGATGGATCAAAGACCTAAATATAAGAGCCAAGACCATAAAAACCTTAGAAAGCAGTGTAGGGAAACATCTACAGGACCTTGTAATAGGAAATGGATTTATGAATATCTCACCAAAAGCACGAGCAGCAAAAGAACTAATAGATAAAAGGGACTTCCTCAAAATTAAAGCCTTCTGCACCTCAGAAGAGTTTGTCAAGAAAGTAAAAAGGGAGCCCACACAGTGGGAGAAAATATTTGGCAATCATATATCTGATAAGAAACTTATAACTTGCATATATAAAGAACTCCTATATCTTGAAAATAAAAAGATAAACAACCCATTTAAAAAATGGGAAAAAGACTTAAACAGACACTTCTCCGAAGAAGAAATACAAATGGCAAGAAAGCACATGAAAAAATGTTCCAAATCTCTAGCTATCAGGGAAATGCAAATCAAAACTACAATGAGATACCATCTTACACCCATAAGATTGGCAGCTATGAAAAAAACAGAAGAATACAAGTGCTGGAGAGGATGTGAAGGAAGGGGAACACTCATCCACTGCTGGTGGGAATGCAGAAGGATCCAACCATTCTGGAGGACAGTATGGCGGTTTCTCAAAAAACTAGCCATAGATTTGCCATATGACCCAGCAATACCACTGCTGGGTATATACCCAGCAGAACTGAAGACAAGGACACAAACCGATATATGTACACCAATGTTCATAGCAGCATTGTTCACTATTGCCAAAAGTTGGAATCAACCCAAATGCCCATCAACAGATGAGTGGATCAATAAAATGTGGTATATACACACAATGGAATACTACTCGGCTGTAAGAACAAACACACTACAAACACATGTGATAACATGGATGAATCTTGAGAACCTTATGTTGAGTGAAGCAACCCAGACATTGAAGGACAAATACTACATGACCTCAATGATATGAAATAAACAAGCTGCCCTAGATAGCAAGAGACTGAACGATAGGCTTACAGGAAATCGGAGGGTGGAGGAAGGATATGAGCCGATGTCTGCAGGGGTGGAATTTAAGACGAGATGGTGGTAAGTATGAACACATAGAAGAGATAAAAGGGGGGCAAGGGGTTGCCTTTGGTTGGTTCTTTGCGGGTTTGAGGGTGGCTGGGGGGGGATGGATGGGTAACATTGCCCAAAAGTGGGGGGAGGGAGGGGTAGCATATGAACACAGGAGAGGGTCAGGTGTTGGTGGAGGGTAAAATGCCGAGAAAATCATATCAAAATATAATAAAGAGGGTTACCTGTTTAGAATGCTCGGAGGAGAGGGTCTGATGCAGAACGGGCTCCTGGGGAATGTCTAAATGCTCATTCTGCCAGAGTGGGTGACACCATGGGGTAGAAACCCAAGTAGTGAGAGTGGGGGTGGACCCACATCCTGGGGAGGACTAATGCCATCAAATAGAGGGAACTGTATCCCTCGAGAGAAAGAGTGGCTCCCAGGGCATTGGGGCAGTTGAGCAAGTTAGGCCCTGAACACTATTCCATCTATCTCTGGAAGTGGCTCCTCAGGAAACGGAGGTTGGCTGTCACTGTGGGCACCAAGGTGGAAGGGAAAATGGACGTTAAATGTGTGGAACCAAGGTAAATGGGGGGTAAGAGAGGAGTTTCTTGAGAGTACACAAGGATGGATATAAAACATGTAATATTACACCATAACATATAGGAGATGACAGACTGATAATGTAAACCATAATGTAAAACATAGGATAACTAAGAATGTAAAGAACTGTGTATCTTAAAGTATGCACCATAATGTAAGCACAGATGTCACCTTGTTAGAAAGCTAATGTCTCAGACTCTGTACATCACGTTAAGTAAATATGATGTGAATAGGGTATAAGAGTATCACTGTGGAAGGAAAAAGGTTTTGTGGTGGATGTATGGGAGTGCTGTATATTATAAATATGTATTGCTTTGGTCTAGGACTCCTGTGAAGAGAAGCTGAATAATTAGGGAAAAAAAAAAAAGAAAAAGATAGGATGTAGAATTTTTTCAAGTCAACATTCTTCATCTAAGTTCTTTATCTAACTTTATCCAAGTTCTTTATCGAACCTTTAAACCCATCGCTATATGCCAATCCCTAGTAAGGGACCATGACATTATATTGGACTTCAAATTTCAGGGAGTTCTGGATCACAGAGTGTTTCAACAATGACAATGGAGGGATACTGGTATGGGATACCAATGACAGGTGATATATGGCTGACAGGGAGCTTTACAGAACATATGTCCAGGGTGCATGGTAATGTTTGGATATACTCATAGTGGCAACAATTAAAAACCACAGCAGGAGGGGTACTGGGTTCCTGGCCAGTGGTGCTCTGTTGTGGTCCCTAGGGGAGCAGCGACAGTCTCCCAGGTACAGCGGCGGGGACCGGGAGGGAGTGAGGGTTCAACAGTGAGCCCCTGACGCTAATGACTATGCTTGTGAGCTGATAAGCCTAAAATAAGAACAAGGCCTAGAGCAACATTGTGCCTGGGAATTTCCTCCTGTCAGCCTTCATGTTACTCAAATGTGGCCGGTCTCGAAGCCAAACTCAGCATGTAAATGCAATGCCTTCCCCCCAGCGTGGGACATGACACCCGGGCATGAGCCTCCCTGGCACCGAGGGACCACTATCAACTACCAACTGATGATGCAACTGGAAAATGACCTTATACGGAAGGTTCAATGCGGATCAGCAGAATATCCCTGTCTACATAAAATAACATGACTTTAAAATGCTGTTTGACCGAAAGTAAGGGGGAAATGGAAAGGAGAAATGAGTTTATATGGCTACGAGTTTCTAAAAAAGAGTCTGGAGGCTGGCAGAAGGATTGCCCTCATGCACAACTGAGCAGAGTCAGAGAGACAGATAAAGCAGATACAACCCCCAGATATTGGTTCCTTTGAGGGCTAAAGAGACCCATGGGAGTTATGGTCATGGCCGATGGGGTTAACTACCAGGTCAGATGGCCCCTCTTTGGAAATGTTGTTTATGTGTGATGAATCTAGACTCAGATGGGATCTTCCTTCATAAGACTTTCATGCTAATATGCTGGAGGTGCAGGTAATGTTGGGGTTTAAGATATATTTAGGGGATTTGAATCTCTGGACTGACAATGTGATAGCCAGGTCCTGAGCCTCATCAGACTCCAGCACCTACAATCTGATTTATTGGACTTACCACACTCAGCTAAGATGGAGTTGAAGAAGGACAACCACCACACCATGGAGCCTAGAGTGATTACAACTGAAAGTGGGAGGATTGCATCCAGCATCCATGTCGAGTCTGAGCCTCCTCTTGACATAGAGGTGCAATGGACACAACCAATCCAATGTCCACATAGAAGAGGTGGCATTGGATTGGGAAAAGTGGACATGGTGGCTGATGGGTATGGGGTAAGGCCGGAAGAGATGAGAGGTGGAGGCGTCTTTGGGACATGGAGCTGCCCTGGATGGTGCTTCAGAGGCAATCACCAGACACTGTAAATCCTCACAGGGCCCACTGGATGGAATGGAGGATAGTATGGGCCATGATGTGGACCATTGACTATGAGGTGCAGAGGTGCCCAAAGATGTACTTACCAAATCCAATGGATGTGTCATGATGATGGGAACGAGTGTTGCTGGCGGGGGGAGAGGTGGGGTGGGGGGGTGGGGTTGAATGGGACCTCACATATATATTTTTAATGTAATATTATTACAAAGTCAATAAAAAAAATAAAATTAAAAAAAAAGATAAAGATAAAAAAAAAAAGATGGCAAGGAAGCCAATTAGATAGAACCATGAAGAGCCCTGTATGATGTTAGGCACAATGGTTTTGTAAGTTCACAACTTTTACTGTGCACTTATTGCTTATGTGAGTTTATGTATGAGTGATATACTTCAATAAAATTTTATTAAAAAAAAAAAAGAAGAAAAAAGTGTCCGAGGGAAGATATAACATTTACACAAGAACAACAGCTAACTAATCCCCAAGACTAGACAAAGAAGCTAAAGAAGTGATTAAACCTGTCAAGATAAAATAATGATCAGACAGCAAGAAAAAACTATAAACCAAACCAGTAATCAGGAAAACATGGCTGAATCCAATGAACAAACTAAAAACCAGGAAGGGGAGCAGAACTTCAGACAAGTAATTAAAGATCTCAGAACATATATCAGAGACAAACTTAATGAAGTAAAGGAAGCGTTTAACAATATGAAGAAAACACTTGGAGAGGAAATTGCAGACATATGCAAAAAGATAACAGATATGATGGGAATGAACACAGTTCAAGAAGTCAAAAATACACTCACAGCAAATAGCAGATTAGAAGAGGCAGAGGAGAGAATTAGTGATGTGGAAGACAGTACATTGGAAATCAAAGAGATAGTAGAATTGATTGATAAAACTAAAAACAAAATATTTGAACAGTATATTAGAGGAGGTGGATTGAATAGACATATACAGATCATTACACCCGAATACAACAGGATATAAATTTTTATCAAGTGCACATGGATCATTCTCCAAGATAGACCATATGCTAGGCCACAAAGAAAGGCTTAATGAATTCAGAAAGATGGAAATCATACAAAATAATATCTTTGCCCACAGTGGAGTGAAGCGGGAAATCTGCAAGGGCCAGAGGCCCAGATTTCACACCAAGATATGGAAATTAAACAGCTGAAATAGTCTGGGGTTAGATTTTAAAATGGATGAAATTCCCAAATGCCATACATGTCTTTTCCTCCAAACAAAAATGTAATGACTGAAAAAAAGGCAAGATAAGTGACCACATCCAGTGAGTTTGAGGAATTATAATTTCTCTGCGGTTTCATCAAGTAAATACAGCATTTTTAAAAGATAAAAAACTCAAGGTTTTAGGCAGGGCAAGATGGCATTGGAGTAAGTGCACCTTCATCATTTCTTCTACAAAATAAAAAAGTTGAGGGGGGACAAAATCCTGCCTGAGTGAGCAGTTTTGGGAACCCACAAAGCAGGAGGCTTCTGGACATTGATCTGGAAAGAGTGCAACAAAAAAAGTAATTGCTCAAGTTAAAACCACGGGTTTCTGGTGCTTGTGCCCAAAGCTGTGAGACGGCTAAGCCCTTCCCTTAGTGATGGAAGCTGCTGCATTCCCTGAACCCTGTGTTCCCAAAAATGGCATTCCATGAACCTTTGTTCCCTGAACCACGCATTCCCTGAATCCATGCTCCCCAAACCCATGTTCCCTGAAATTCCCAGAATTTCCTTAGCCCACCAGTTTCAAACAAATTCTGAGAGTGGGAGCATTCTGGTGAAGCATGAAGAGGGTCCCAAGGAGTGTGGGTTCAATTGCCTGGCCCCTCCTTTTTGAGATTTGAGGAGCATACCAGTTGGCTTAAAAAGAAACTAGGAAGAGGTGAGAAGCGAATCTGCTGAGGCAGCCTGATTTACTTAAATGCCTTGGGATAGGGAAAATTGGTCTGAGGGAAGGTGGAGTCAGGCAATTAACTAGTACTGTGCAACACCCCTAAGGGAAGGGACAGTGGAACGTGCTTGGTAGGCTTCCAATAGCATATTTAGGGGTCCCAGCAAGATGTGGGTACTCTCTCTCAAAGAGACTGAGGGTCATTATTTTCTCTGGTGAGTTGGTTCACCAGGGACCCATTTGAATCTTGGAAGGGAACTCTCACACTTACTTCCTGCTGCCTTGGAAGAGAGGAAAGTGAGGAAGGGAGACAGGACAGACAGATTTCTAATCAGTTTATAAAAGTGCAAAGAGGTCTCCTTGCTTCAGGGACTGTCTGGTTTTATGATAGTTTGTTTTCTTGTTTCTCCTTCCCCGTTATCCCCCCAACCCCCCCCCCTTTTCATTTCTGTTATTAGATGCTGCTGGCAGTTTTCTTGTTTGCTGTGCTTACTCAACCACAATTTCCTCTTTTCTCTGTGGGCTTCCAATTTTGGCTACCAATGCTCTCTCCTTTCATTTCCATCTTTCCATCTTCCATCTTCAGTTTTTGCTCTTACATTCCACCTCTCTTTGTTTAACCCCCAATTTTTCTGGCTTTTTATTTCTAACACCTCTATTCTGTTTTCTATCTTTTATTCACTCTTAATGTTATTGTCCTGTATTTTTCTTTCTCTCCTGATCACACTGGCCTTTTATTTCATACTATAGTCTTCTCCATATTCAAATTTCCCATCTATTTGAAGGTGTTCCTCTTTTTTATTCCTATAACTCCACACAGATTACATGAGTTTAATGTTCATTCTTCTAGGTCATATATGGTTCTTCTGCTAAAATTTACTACCAATACTACCATTATACTTTTTCTTTTCTTACCTCTTTTGCTTTTCCTGGGCCTAATGATTTTCCTTCAAGGAAACTTAGACAACAAGAAAGAAATAAAATAAGAACAAAGTGTCAAAGACAAGATTTAACACGCAAAAAAACAACACCCAAATAAAAACTGAGACTAGATGGAGAAGATAATCAACTGAAAAAAACCATCAAGATAAAATGATAACCAGACAGCAACAAAAAATTACAAACCATACGAATAATCAGGAAGAAATGGCCCAATTGAATGAACAAAATAATAACCATGAAGAAAAGCATAACTTCAAACAACTAATCAAATTCCCCAGACAAATATCATGGGCCAACTTAATGAAGTGAAGGAAGTAATTAAGGATGTTAAAAAACACTTGGAGAGCATACAGAAGAAATTGTAAACATATGCAAAAATATAATGAATATGATGATGATGAATGGCACAACCCAAGAAATAAAAAATACACTCTCAGCAAATAACAGCAGATTTGGAGAGGCAGAGGAAAGAATTAGTGATGTGGGAGACAGTACATCTGAAATCAAACAGATAGTAGAATTGATAGATAAAAAGATTAAAAAAAAAACCAGCAAGTGTTTAGGGATTTGAATGATAATACAAAATGAAAAAGCATGCCATTTATAAGCATCTCTGAGCAGAAGAGAAGGGAAAAGGGAGAGAAAGGTTGTTGGAGGAAATAATGGCTGAAAACTTCCCAAGCCTATTGAGGGTGATGGATGTACATGTCCAGGAAGCACAATGCACCCCAATTGCATAAATCCCAACAGACCTACACCAAGACATATACTAGTCAAATTATCCAATGCTCAAGACAAAGAGAAAATACTGAAGACAGCAAGAGAAAACAGAACCATCATATACAAGGAAAGCTTAATAAGATTAAGTGCTGATTTCTCATCTGAAACCATGGAGGCAAGAAGGCAGTGGTATGACATAGAGTACTAAAAGAAAAAAAAATTGCAGCCAAGAATACTCTATCCAGCAAAGCTGGCATTCAAAAATGATCGAGAGTTCAAAATATTCACAAATTAGCATAAACTAAGAGTGTATGCAAATAAGAAACTTCCCCTTCAAGAAAAACTAAAGAGAGTTCTGCAGGAGGAAAGAAGAAAACAGGAGACACAGAGTTGGAGGAGAGTGTAAGAACAACTAAAAAGGGGGGGGATAAAAACAAATGACATACACAAATCCAAATAAAATATGGCAAATGTAAGTAATTTCATGAGAGTAATAATACTGAACATAAATGAATTAAACTCACCAGTCAAGATACAAAGATTGGCAGAATGGATAAGGAAATATGACCCATCTATATGTTATCTACAAGAAATCCACCTTAGACCAAGTGATTCAAGGAGGTTGAAAGTGCATGACTGGAAAATAATCTTACAAGCAAACAATAAACCAAAAAAGGACTGGAGTAGCTATACTAATATTGAACAAAAAAGACTTTAAACATAAAACTATTGTGAGAGACAAAGATGGACACTACATATTAATAAAATGTATAAGAAGAATGAGCAATCATAAACATTTATGCACCTAATCAGGGTGCCTCCAAGTATATGATGCAAACACTGGAAAAACTAAGTGGAGGAATAGATGCCTCAATGAATATAGTGGGAGAATTTAATACACCATCACCACCATTAAACAGAGCATCTCAACAGGGAATCAATAAATAAAGACTTTGGATAATGTATTAGATGATCTGGACCTATACATATAATAGACATATACAGACATATACAGAACATTACACCCAAATACAACAGGATAAACATTATTCCCAAGTGGACATGGATCAATCTCCAAGATAGACCACATTCTAAGCCACAGAGAAAGTCTCAATGAATTCAGAAAGACTGAAATCATACAAAATAATTTCTCTGACCACAGTGGAGTGAAGCTGGAAATCTGCTAAGACCAGAGACACAGATTAGGCACAAAGATATGAATGTTTAACAACATACTCTCAGGCAAACTGTGGGTCAAGGAGGAAATCTCATAAGAAATCATTAAATACCTTGAAATGAATGGAAATATAACACTACATATCAAAACATATGGGAAACAGCAAAGCTGTAATGAAAGGGAAATTCATAGCCATAAATTCATATATCAGAAAAGAAGTAAGAGCTAAAATTGAAGACCTAACTGTACACCTGGAGGAATTAAAAAATGAACCACCAACTAACCCCAAAAGAAGTAGAAAGTTGAAGATAAGTAAGATTAGAGCAGAACTAAATGAAATAAAAAATAAGAAAGCACTAGGAAAAAACAAAGAAAACCAAAAGCTGGTTCTTTGTGAAGATCCATAAAACTGACAAACCCTTAGCTAGATTAACAAAGAAAAAAAGAAAGAAGATGCAAATACACAAAATAAGAATCAAAGAAGGGTATGTCACCACTGACCCTATAGAAATAAAGTGTATCATGAGGATACTTTGAAAAAATTAAATGCCAACAAGATGGATAATTTAAAGGAAATGGACAATTTCCTAGAAACACACAAGGAACCTAAATTGATGAGAGAAGAAATTGATGAACTCAACAGACCCATCACAAGTTATGAGGTAGAATCAGTAATCAAAATCCTCCCAACTAAGAAGAGCTCAGGACCAGAGGCTTCACACGTGAATTGCACCAAATATTCCAGAAAGAACTAATTGCAATCTGCCTTAAACTCTTCCAGAAAGTAGAAGTAGAAGAAACATTGCTTAACTCATTCTATGATGTCAACATTACCCCAGTAACAAAGCAAAAAGACATCAAAAAAGGAAATATATAGACAAATCTCTCTAATGAACCTAGATGCCAAAATCCTCAACAAAATACTTGCTAACCATATTCAACAATACAACAAATGAATTATATACCATGACCAAGCGGATTTCATCACTGTTATGTAAGGATGTCTCTACCTAAGGAAATCAATGTAATACACTTCATAAACAGATAAAAAAATCACATGATCTCTATAAATGCAGAAAAAGCATTTGACAAAATGCAGCACCCTTTCTTGAATAAAAACAATTCAAAAGATAGTGATAGATGGAAACTTCCTCAACATGATTATAGGTATATATGAAAACTGAACAGAGCATAAGGAACCTGTGGAGCAAGAAGGAAGAAGCATACCAATATGGAGGTCTCAGAAGAAGAACAGTAACATTATAAACAATCAAACATAGGAGGCAGGGCAAGTTGGCATCTGAGTCCATCCTCATCATCTCTCCTGCAAAAAAAAAAACTGGCTGAGTGGGGACAGAATGCTGTCCAAGCAGGCAGTTTTGTGAACCTACAAAGCAGGAGGTGTCTCAACATCAATTTGGAGAGACTGTAACAAAGGTAGTGCTTGCTCAAGGTAAAACTGCAGGTTTCTGACACTGAAGCTGTAAGCGGTGGGAATGCAAAACCCTTTCCCTAGGGCTGAGAGCCACAGCATTTCATGAACATGGCCGTTTGTGTAGGGACATTCCTGAGCCCCATGTTCACCAAATGCATGTTCCCCGAATCCATGTTCTGTGAATCTCACTTTTCCCAAATGCCACATTCCTGTTAACACACATTCTCCAAACCTGCATACCCCTAGCCCATGTTCTACCAGGCCGATGTTCCCTGAACTCAGCACTCCCTGAACTCTGGCATTTCCCTAGCCCTCTGGCCTCAAACAAACTCCAGGAGTGGGAGGGTTTTGTTAGTGGTGCAGGTTCAATTTTCTTTTTTCTTTTTTTGAGCTTGGAGGAGCATACCAACTTAGGAAGAGGCTAGGAAGAGTGAGAAGTGAATCTGCTGAGAGAGTCTGAATAACCTAAAGTTCCTGGGATAGTGAAACTTGGTCTGGGAGAAGGAGGAGTCAGAAAATTAACTAGCCCCCTGTAGCACACCTAAGGGAGAGGGACAGTAGAACATGCTTTGTAGGCTTCCAATAGCATATTTAGGGGTCCTGGCAAGATAATGCTCTCTTTCAAGAAACTAAGAGTCTTTATTTTTCTGTGGTGAGCTGGTTCACCAGAGTCCTATTTCAGTCTTTGAGGGGAGCCTTCCCTCAGCCTCCCTGCAGCCCTGGGAGAGAAGGAAGTGAGGAAGGGAGAAAGGGGTAAGCTCAGATTCCTAGACAGTTTATTTAATTGCAAAGAGGATCCCTTGTTTGAGGCCTTGTCTAGTCTTTTTTTTTTTTTTTGGTTTCTTTTCTTGTTTTTCCTTCCTCCTTATAATGCCATGCCCCCCTTTTTAAATATCTTTTGTCTTTATTTAATTTTTAATGTTACATTAAAAAAATATGAGGTCCCCATATACCCCCACTCCCCTCCCACCAATCCTCCCCCCATAACAACAACCTCCTCAATCATAATGAGACATTCATTGCACTTGGTGAATACATCTTTGAGCACCACTGCACCTCATGGTCAATGGTCCACACCATTGCCCACACTCTCCCACAGTCCACCCAGTGGGCCATGGGAGGACATACAAGGTCTGGTAACTGTCCCTGCAGCACACCCAAGACAACTCCAACCTCCGAAAATGCCCCCACATCATATCTCTTCTTCCCACTCTCTACCCCCAGCAGCCACCATGGCCACTTTCTCCACAGCAATGCCACATTTTCTTCAATTACTAATCACAATAGTTCATGAATAGAATATCAGTAAGTCCACTCTAATCCATACTCTATTCCTCCATCCTGTGGACCTTAGAATGGTTGTGTCCACTCCACATCTATATCAAGAGGGGGCTTAGATTCCACATAGATGCTGGATGCAATTCTTCTGCTTTCATTTGTAGGCACTCTTGGCTCCCTGGTGTGGTGGTTGACCTTCTTCACCTCCATGTTAGCTGAGTGGAATAAGTCCAATAAACCATAATGTAGGAGCTGAAGTCTGTTAAGGCTCAGGGCCTGGCTATCACATGGTCAGTCCAGAGATTCAGGTTCCCTGGGTATACATTAAACTCCAGCACCAAATACAGTTCTGGTAAAAGTAACAGGAGAGGCTTGTGAGCAAAGGTCACATCTGAGTCCAGCTCCATCACACAGAAACAAAAACTCCAAAGTAGGGCCAACTGGCATAGAACTGAACTCCATCTGCCATGACCATAGAAACTGTGGGTCTCTGTAGCCCCCAGGAGAACCAGTACCTGGGGTTGTATCTACTTTAACTGTCTCTGGGACTCTGCTCAGGTGTGCATAAGGGCAACTCCTCTGATAACATCCCAGCTCTTTTTGGAGACTCATAGCCATATAAACTCATTTGTCCTTTCCATTTCCCCCTTGATTCAGGTCAAAAAGCATTTTTAACTCCTGGTATTATATATAGATTGAGATATTCTTCTGGTCCGAGTTGACCCTTTTACTCAAGGTCATTTTCTAGTTACATCATCAGCTGGTACTCGGTAGTAATCCCTCGGTGCCAGGGAGGCTCATCCCCGGGAGTCATGTCCGACACTGGGGGGAAGGCAACACATTTACACACTGAGTTTGGCTTCAAGACTAGCCACATTTGAGCAACACGGAGGCTCTCAGGAGGTAACTCTTAGGCACAATGCTGCTCTAGGCCTTGTTCTTATTTCAGGTGCACAGCATGCCCCCCCTTTTCTTGCTTGCTTTTTATTTTTCTTCTTTTTTCCTTTTTTTCTATTAATGCTGCAGGCAGTGGTTCCTATTTGCTGTGCTTCCGCATCCTTGATTTCCTTTTTTCTGTGTGTACTGATTTTGGCTACCAATGCTATCCCCTTTTCTTTACATCTTTCTATCCTCCATCATCTATTGTTTCTCTTCCATTCCACCTCTCTTTGTTTAGCCCCCAATTTTTCTGACCTTTTATTTCCAACACCTCTATTCTATTTTCTTTTATTCACTCTTCATGTTATTGCCCTTTCTCTTCTCTTTCCATTTCTCCTGACCACACTGGTCTTTTAATTCATACTATATTCTTCCCCATAATCAGTTTACCATCTAATTTCAGGTACTCCACTCTTTTACTATTATAACTCTACACAGCTTACATGAGGCTAATATCCATTCTCCTAGATCTCACATGGCACTTCTGCTAACATTTATTGTCAATATTACTATTATACCATTTCTTTTCTTACCCTTATGGTTTTCCTGGCTCTAATATTTTCCTTCAAGGGAACTTAGACAACAAGGAAATAGAATAATAAGAACAAAGTGTCAAAGAGAAGACTTAACATGCACACAAAAACAAAACCTAAATAGTCCCTGAGACTAGAGAGAGAAGGTAATAAACTGAATAAACTCATCAAGATTAAATGATGAACAGAAAGCAACAAAAAATTACAAACCATACCAATAATCAGGAGAAAATATGGCCCAGTTCAATGAACAAACTAAAAACAAGGAAGGGACAAGAACAATGAACAAATAATGAAAGTTCTCAAAACATATCTCATTGACCAATTTAATGAAGTGAAGGAAGAGATTAGGATATTAAGAAAACACTGGGAGAGCATACAGAAGGAATTGTAAACATACACAAAAAATAACAGATATGATGTTGAAGAACAGCACAATCCAAGAAGCCAAAATACACTCTCAGCAAATAACAGCAGATTAGAAGAGGCAGAGGAAAGAATTAGTAATGTGGAAGACAGTACATCTGATTTAAAACAGATACTAGAATTGATTGATGAAAAGAAAAAATCCAGCAGGGACTTAAGGACCGGAATGACAATGCAAAATGCACAAACATACACATTATAGGAATCCCAGAAAGAAAAGAGAAAGAAAAGGAGACAGAAGGGGTATTGAAGGAAATAATGGCTGAAAACTTCCCAAACCTATTGAGGGACATGGATTTACAGGTCCAGGAAGCACAACACACATGAAACACCATAAATCCCAAAGAACCTACCCCAAGATACATACTTGGCAAACTATCCAATGCTCAAAAAAAGAGAGAGAATACTGAAAGCAGCAAGAGAAAAGAGAACCATCACATACAAGGGAGGTACCATAAGATTAAGTGCTGATTTCTCATCTGAAACCATAGAGGCAAGAAGACAGTGGTATGAAATAGTCAAGGTAGTAAAAGAAAAAAAAATCCTACTGAAAATACTCTATCCAGCAAAGATAACATTTCAAAATGATGAAAAGTTCAAAATATACACAGATAAACAGAAACTAAGAGAGTAGCCAACAAGAATCCTGCCCTTCAAGAGCTACTAAAGTGAGTAGTTCCTGCAGAGGAGGAATTAAAAAAAAAAACCCAAAAAACAGGAGACACAGAGTTGGAGGAGAGTATAAGAACAACTAAAAAGACAAAAAGAGAAAATAAAATGACAAGCAGAAATCCAAAGGAAATATGGCAAATACAAGTAATTCCTTGAAAGTAATAACATTGAATATCAATGGATTATACTCACCTGTTAAGAGACACAGATTGGAAGATTGGATATGGAAATATGACTGATCTATATGCTGTCTACAGGAAACACATCTTTCACCCAGGGATTCAAGGAGGTTGAAAGTGAATGGCTGGAAAACAATTTTATATGCAAATAATTACCACAAAAGGGCAGGAGTAGCTACATTAATATCAGGCAGAATAAACTTTAAATTAAAAAATATTGTGAGAGACAAAGATGAGAGGGGTAATCTTTCAAGAAGAAAGTAAAATTATAAACATTTATACTCCTCATCAGGGCACCTCAAAATACACAAGGCAAACACTGGAAAAACTAAGTGAAAGAATAGATGCCTCTGTAATTATAGTGGGGAACTTCAATACACCACTATCACCAAGAGACAGAACATCTCAACAGAGAATCCATAAAGAAACAAAGACTTTGAACAATATATTAGAGGAGCTGGACCTAAAAGAAATATACAGAACATTACACCCAAATACAGCAGGATATACATTCTTCTCAAGCACAGAATGATCACTCTCCAAGATAGACCACATGTTAGGCCACAGTGACAGACTCAATGAATTTAGAAAGATTGAAATCATACAATATAATTTATCTGACCATAGTGGAATGAAGCTGGAAATCTGCAAGGGCCAGAGACCCAGATTTGGCACCAAAATATGGAAGTTAAACAGCACACTCCTAGACCCACTGTTTAATGGATCAAGGAGGAAATCTAAAAATAAGTCAACTAATGAAAATGATAATGCAACATATCAAAGCATATGGGATGCAGCAAAAGCTGTACTGAGATGGAAACTCATAGCCATAAATCCAAACATCAAAAAAGAAGAAAGCTAAAATTCAAGACCTAACTGCACACTTGGAGGAATTAGTAATAAAAAACAACCAACTAACCATAAAGGAAAATGAAAGAAAGAAATAAAAAAGGTCAGAGCAGAACTAAATGAAACAGAAGATAAGAAATGTCTAGAAAAAATAAACAAAAGAGTTGCTTTTTTGAGAACATCAATAAAATCGATGAACTTTTAGCTAGACTAACAAAGAAAAAGGAGAGAAGATGCAAATACACAAAATAAGAAATGGGAAAGGGAATATCATCACTGATCCCACAGAAATAAACACTGTCATGAGAGGATACTTTGAAAAAGTATATTCCAACAAGAAAAAAAATTTGGAGGAAATGGACAAATTCCTAGAAACACATAAGCAGCCTACATTGACAAAATAATGAATTAATGATCTCAACAAAACAGTCACAAGGGATAGAATTGGTCATTACAAACCTCCCAGCTAAGAATAACCTTGGGCCAGATGGCTTCATAGGTGAATTTTACCAAACATTCCAGAAAGAACTAACACTAATGTTGCTTAAACTCTTCCAAAAAATCTAAATAGAAGGAACATTCCTAACTCATTCCATGATGACAAAATTACCCTAATACCAAACCCAAATAAAGACAGCACAAGAAAGGAAAGTTACAGACCATTCTCTGTAATGAACCTAGAAGCAAAAATCCTCAATAAAATACTTGCCAATTATACTCAACAACGCATTAAATTAATTATACTCCATGACCAAGTGGGTTTCATTCCTGCTATGCAATACAGCAACATTTCTTGATAAAAACACTGCAAAATAAAGGAACAGAACACTTTCTGAACATGATAAAGGATATATATGAAAAACCCACAGGTAACATCATTTACCATGGTGAAATCCTGAAATCTTTCCAAGATCAAGAACAAGGCAAGAATGTCCACTATCACACCTTCTACTTAACATTGTGTTACAAGTACTTGCTCGAGCACTGAGGCAAGAACCAGATATAAAAGGCATCCAATATGACAGGAAGTAGACAAAATTACACTATTTGCAAATGACATGATACTATACATAGAAAGCCCTGAGAAGTCTACAACAAAGCTTCTAGAACTTATAAATGAGTTCGGAAAAGCCACAGGTTATAAGATCAATGCACAAAATCAGTAGCATTTCTGTACAACAATAATGAGCAATCTGAGGAGGAAATCAAGAAACAAATAACACGGGTGGCAGACTTGGCCCAGTGGTTAAGTCTACCACATGGGAGGTCCGTGGTTCAAACCCCAGGCCTCCTTGACCCGTGTGAAGCTGCCCCATGTGCAATGCTGATGCATGCAAGGAGTGCTGTGCCATGCAGGGTGTCCCCCGCATAGGGGAGCCCCATGTGCAAGGAGTGTGCCCCATAAGGAGAGCCACCCAGTGCGAAAAAAAGTGCAGCCTGCCCAGGAATGGTGCCACCCACACTGAGAGCTGACACAACAAGATGACACAGCAAAAAGAAACACAGATTCCTGTGCCGCTGATGACAACAGAAGTGGACAAAGAAGATGCAGCAAATAGACACAGAGAACAGACAACTGGGGTGGGGGGTGGAAGGGGAGAGAAATAAATAAATAAAACTTAAAAAAAAGAAACAAATAACATTTACAATAGTTAATAAAAAATCAAATCCTAGGAATAAATTTAACTAAAGATGCCAAGACTTATACACAGAAAACAACACAATACTGTTCAAGAAAATCAAAGAATACTTAAATAAATGGAAGCATATTCCCTGTTCATGGGTAGGAAGATTAAATATCATTAAGATATCTATCCTGCCCAAACTGATCTACAGATTCAATGCAATCCCAATAAAATTCCACACAGCATTTTTTAATGAACTAGACAAACTATGAAATTTATTTTTAAAGGAAAGAAGCCCCAAATAGCCAAAGACATATTGAAAAAGAAAAGTTAAATTGGAACAATCATCCTAGCTAACTTCAAAACATACTACAAAGCTACAGTGTTGGAAACTGAGGCACAGTGGCCTCACAAGGAGAGACGTGTTGTCTCCATGCTAGTGCTGTCTCCATGGCTACACTTGCACCCTAAGGAGTGCGGTAATTAAGAGTTCCCTGCAAATGGGATGAAGCTGTTAAAGGCTGAAAGAAAAGATGAGCATATACCTTTTGTAGTGAATAGAGCACTTAGATTTTGTACCTCAAGATAGATTTTTTAAAATTCCTTAGACTATGGGTAATGCTGATAGTTTACACTTGTTGCTGCTTGATGACATGTAGGCTACGTGTTCCTGCTTATTGGCATGTAGGCTACGTATTCCTGCTTATTGTCACATACACTGGGGTATATAGAGAGTCCCTTGTAAACAATAAAGTTGTCTGAGGACTTATTACTCGCAGACCCCCTGATCCCAGTTCTCTCACTCGTTCCCTCCCGCTTTTCCCTTTCTTTCATTCCTGATACCCTTTGGGTCCAAATCTCCAATACTACAGTAGTGAAAATAGTATGATACTGGCATAAGGATAGACACCTGACCAATGGAACCAAATTGGGAGTTCTGATATAGATCTTCATCTGATATTTGACAAGGCAACCAAGCCCTCTCAATTGGGAAAGAATGGCCACTTCAACAAATGGTGCCTGGAGAATCCGATATCCATATGCAAAAGAATGAAAGAAAATTGCCTTCTCACATCTTATACAAAAATCAACTCAAGTTGGATCAGTGAGCTAAATATAAGAGTCAAGACCATAAGGACCTTGGAAAACAAGGTAAGGAAGCATCCACAGGACCTCATAATAGGAAATGTCTTCATGAACTTCACACCCAAAGCATAAGCAGCAAAAGAAAAATAGAGAAATGTGACCTCTTCAAAATTGAGGGCTTTTGTACCTCTAAGCAGTTTTTCAAGAAAGTGAAAAGCCAACTTACTCAATGAAGGAAAATACTTGTTAACCATATATCTGATAGGAGACTAATATCCTGCATATATAAAGAACTCCTATATCTCAAAATAAAAAGACGAACAATCCATTTTAAAAATGGGCAAGGGATTTGAACAAATGCTTCTCCAAAGAAGAAATACAAATGGCTAAAAAGCACATGAAAAAATGCTCCAAATCACTGGTATTAGGGAAATGCGAGTCAAAACTACAATGAGATACCATCTTACTCCCATAATACTTGTGGGTATCAAGAAAACAATACTATAAGTGTTGGAAAGGATGTGGAGGAATGGGAACACTCATCCACTGCTGGTGAGACTCCAGAAGGATCCCACCATTCTACAGGAAAGTTTGGCAGTTTCTCAAAAAACTAGCTATAGATTTGCCATATGACCCAGCAATTCCATCAATGGGTATATACCCAGAAGAACTGAAAAAAAGGACACAGACATATGCACACCAATGTTAATAGTGGCATTGTTCACTATTGCCAAAAGTTGGAATCAGCCCAAATATCCATCAACAGATGAATGGATAAACAAAATGTTGTATAACTACTCAGCATGGTATACCATGGATGAATCTTGAGGACCTTATGTTGAGTGAAGCAAGCCAGGTACTGAAGGATAAATACTACATGACTTCTCTGATAGGAAATAAGCAAACCAAGCTGTCTCAGAGAGCTAGAGACTGGATGATAGGCTTACAGGAAATTGGGGTGGGTAGAGAAATGTTGTGAGCTGACACCTACATGGGTGAAATATATGATAAAGTGGAGGCAAGTACTTTAGATGGAAGGGATAAGATGGGGGCATAGGGATAACTTTGGCTGGGGCTTTGCTGGCTTCAAGGGTGCTAAGGTTGGTAGGATGGGTCAGATGGCCCAAGAAATTGGGGGTAACTGATGAACATAGGAGAATGTTGGGTATGTGGTTGAAGCTATCATGTGAGAAAACTCTTTTGGAAATATTATAAGGAAGTATTACCTGTTTAACATGATTAAGGGATGGTATCTGCCATGGGGCAGACTTCTAGGGAATGTATGAGTGCTCATCTTGTCATAGTGTGTTATATCATTGGGTAGACAAGGAGTGGGAAGGTGTACACACATCCCAGGGAGGCCCAATCTGAAATAGAGGGAATTGTGTGTCTTGAGAGAATTGGAGGCACCCAATGGGGGTGGACAGTCTAATAACTCCTGCCCTCAACATTTGTTGGCAGTTTCTGTGATTCTGGTCCTTGAAGCAATGAAGATTGATTGTCACTGTGGGTCCTGAAGGGAGGGGGAGAGAGGAATATACTAGATGGAAGCAGATTAACTAGGGAGCAATGGAAGTATTCCACAAGATCATGCAGTGTTGTTTATAAGACATGTTAAATTACACCAAAAATGTATAAAAGTCTAAAGGTTAAAATGTAAACCATAATGTAAAACAGAAGGTAACTAAAAATTTAGAAAATTGTACAGTCTGAAATATAAACCATAATGTAAACCCAAATAGAACCATGTTTGATAGCTATATTTCAATATCTGTACATCAGCTTCAGCAAATATAACATGAACATGTTAAAAGATGATTGCTGGGGAAGGGGAAGAGTTTGGTGTTGGATATGTGGGAGTGCCCTATATTGTATATGTGACTTTCCTGTGATCTAAAACTTTTTGAAGACAAAATAAAAAATTAGAAAGAAAAAAAAGTTGTAGACATTGAGGAAGAAATGAAAGAAATTGCTTTGCCTCTACACACAGGGCAACTATTACAATGATGAAAAGCAAAATGTAAAACAGTTTTATGATATTTTTCATTTTTTAATATACCAATTTATTTTTACTTTAAGTTTTCTAAATTAGTATGTATTCTATTTCTAATTTTAAGCCTATCACTATTATTTCACTTTCCTATTAATTGAATTTGGCAATATATTAGGTTTCATTTTTGAAGAAGTTTGGGCCACAGAGGGATTCAACTATGGCTGTGGAGGATCACTGGTGTGGGGTGTTTTTGAGGGGGAACACATTGTTGGGAGGGAGTTCTCCAGGGCATGTATATAGGGTATATAAAAATGTTCAGATATATGTTGGGTATTTTCATAATAGTTACAGTTACAAATGACAACTAAGGGAGTGCTGAGTTTCTTGCCAGGGGAGCTCTGTCACATTACCCAATGGAATAGCAACAATCCCCCATTTGACAGTCCAACGACCAGTGAAGAAGTAGGCCTCAATAATGAGCCCTTGATACTGATGACTATACTTATGAACCTGTGTGTCTGAAATTTGAAGAGGGCCTAGAGCTTCAGGGTGCCTAAGATTTCACACCTGAGAGCCTCCATGTGGCTCAAATGTGGCCACTCTCTAAGCCAAACTCGGTATGTAAATGCATTACCTTCTCCCCATCATGGGACATGACTCCCAAAGATGAGCTTCCATGGTGCTAAGGGATTACTACCCATCAGTAACTGGTGATGAAATTAGAAAAAGGCCTTGAATGAAGAGGGGAAATAATAAAGAGAAAAGACTTTATATGGTTAAGAGTCTTCAAAAAGGACTCAGGAGGTCATCAAGAGGAGTCACACTTATGCATATCTCAGCAGGATCCCAGAGACAGTAAAAATAGATACAACCCCAGATAGTGGTGTTCTTGAGGGCTACAGAGACACACAGATTCTACAATTATGGCAGTTGGCTCTGGAATTCAGTCCCTTGTCAGTGGGCGCTACTTTGGAATTTGTGTTCCTCAGTGTGGTGGAGTTGGACTCAGATGTGAACTTTCTACATAAGCTTCTTCTGTCAATTTTACTGAACCTGTGGTTGGTGCTGGGGTTTATATACTCAGGAGACTTCAATCTCTGTGTGGCCATGTGGCAGCTGGATCCTGAGCCTCAGCAGTTGCAGCTCCTAATCTGTTTTTTTGTGCTTGCACAGGTCGGCTAACAGGGAGATGAAGATGGTCAACCACCACACCAGGGAACCGAGAGGGCCTACAACTCCAAGCAGGAGAATACATCCATCAATCATGCGGGATCTAAGCCCCATATCTATATAGAGGTGGAGTGGACATCACCAACCCAGGGTCCACAGAATGGAGGAATAAAATATGAATTAGAGTGAACTTACTGGTATTCTGCTGTAGAAATATTGTGCCTAGTAATGGAAGAAACTGTAGCATGGAGAATGTGGCCACAGTAGCTGCTGAGGGGAGGGAGAGGAAATAAAAGATGAGATATGGGGGCATTTTCAGGACTTGGAGTTGTTTTAAATGATATTGCTGGGACAGATGATGGAAATTATATATCCTGCCATAACCCACTGATTGTACTGGGGGAGAGTGTAAACTATAATCCATACAGTGCTCCAAAATTTATTGACCAAATGCAATGAATGTGTCACAATAGTGAAAGAGGTTGTTGATGTGGGAGGAATGGGGAGGTGGGTGGTGGGGTATGTGGAAATCTCATATTTTTTAATGTAACATTTTTTTGTGATCTATGGGTCTTTAAATAAAAAATTTAATAAAAAATAAACAATCATAAACAAGGATTGTGGCAAAGAGAAAAAGTGGGACAAAAAGTGGAATATAAAAGAAAAAGAAAAAAAAATGACTTAAGTTAATCTTACCCTATCCATAATTATGAAGTTGACCTTACCTTATTAATAATTACACTGAACGTAAATGGATACTTGAAAAATAAACTCTGTCAAACAGACATGCACAAAAAAGCTCCCAAGAGTATCCCAGGACCAAATGGCTTCAGTGGTGAATTATCCATTTAAAGATTTAACACCAATACTGCTTGAAATCTTCCAAACTTTAAATAGAAAAGAACTGATTCTATGCAGCCAGCATTGTTCAAATCAAACAGAAGGAAAATTGTGTCAATATCTCTCGTAAGTATAGCTGCAAAATCCTGAAAACAAGCAAGCAAACATAATCCAACAACACATTAAAAGAATTGTACACTATTGTCAAGTGAGATTTTTCCTAGTTTTCCAAGTGTGATGTATCTTACTAGAATGAAAGTTGGAAGAGAAAACATAGGACTGCATAAAATGATGGCCCCTGCTGTGGATGATGGACTGTGGTAAATATTACAAGTATATGAATGTTTACTCATCAATTATAACAAAACAGATGGCAGTAATACAAGGTATTAATAAGAGGGTGGTTTATGAGAAAATTCACCTAATGTAAATTATGGACTATAGTTAATAGTATTTTTTAAAATATTCTTTCATCAATCATGACAAAGGTTTCACACGAACGCAAAGTGCCAACAGGGGGATATATAGGAACGTTATATTTTGACGTGATTTTTGTAAACCTACTTCTCTAATAAAAAATTAAAATATACATCATGTTAAATGAAAAAAATAAGGGAAATGGCACTATATATTGTATGATTTCATTTACATAAAATGTAAATCTAGGGAAACGGACTTTGGCCCAGTGGTTAGGGCGTCCGTCTACCATATGGGAGGTCCGTGGTTCAAACCCCGGGCCTCCTTGACCCGTGTGGAGCTGGCCAGGTGCAGTGCTGATGCGCGCAAGGAGTGCCGTGCCACGCAAGGGTGTCCCCCGTGTGGGGGAGCCCCGCGCAAGGAGTGCACCCGTGAGGAAACCAGCCCAGCGTGAAAAAGAAAGAGCAGCCTGCCCAGAAATGGCGCCGCCCACACTTCCCATGCCGCTGACAACAACGGAAGCGGACAAACGGAAGCGGACAAAGAAACAAGACGCAGCAAATAGACACCAAGAACAGACAACCAGGGGAGGGGTGTAAATTAAATAAATAAATAAATCTTTAAAAAAAAAAGTAAATCTAGACTCTGAGGAAAGAGCCCCGCGCGGCCGGAGCCTGAGTCCGAGGACTGCGGCCCCTGGAGTGCAGCTGCCTGGGCAGGGGAGAAGGGCGGGCCAGAGCCTGCGGAGGCGCGAGGCGGCTTCTGTGGCTCCTGTAGCTGGCCCTCGAAGTGCCACAGCTTTCTTGCCTCTGGCCACACTGTGCCCCCAGAACCCGCTCCCCTAAAGCTCCGGGAGACCCATGCACCCCAGTGCGCGTTTACCACAAAGTCAGCACACACGGAATTGCCCCCTGTCTCCTGAAGCCCCACTGGAGGCCGGGGCTTTTCTTCCGGGATTCTGCGGTGTTTCTCCTCCTCTCCTCCTCCCCAGATCTTCTCTGGGTAAGGGGAGTGGCGGCAGCACGGAGACTCCATCCCTAAGGCGTTCTTTTGGAAGCAGCTCCTCTGTCCCTCCTGCTCATTTAAGCTGCTCTGCCTGATTTTAACTTCAGGGAAAGGGGGAGTCCTCTTCTCCTTTCTAAGTGCAAGGCCCTACCTTGATAGAAGGTTGTGACGGAAGGGACATCGTGTGCACTGTTTCTGAGTATGTTTCCTGAACCTTAGAGGTAGGAGAAGTCCTGTCGGTAAACTAGTTAGTTGTTTGCCCTGGGATTGCAATTTGCAGTTTCTGAGCATTTCTTTCCTGAGAAACCACGAATGGGCATTTGAGGCTGTGAGGTTTTTTTTGGATGTATGGTCTCAATCGAAATTATTATATTCTGGAATAATGTAGATCATTTTGATAGGGTGAGACGAAGGAAACAAGTCCCATCTACTAAAAATTCCTAAGTAAAAAGGATTATAGTTTTCGATACTTCCGAATACAAATAGCCAAGAAAGCCAACTAGGAAGTTTGTTGCTTTTCTCTAGAATGAAGATATAGGTTGGTTAGTAATTTGTTTACCCTTTTTTCATATTAGATTATAAATATACGATTTGTTGTAAGATCTAACTGGTTAGCGTTTGGGGTTTTGTTTTGTTTTGTTTATGAATTATAATTTGAAAAAGCAGCATTTCTTCCTGAGATACCCACATGAGGGTTTTCCTTGCTCATCCTTGCTATTTCTGTTTTTAAAATGGAATCTACTTTTTTTAAAAATAAATATTGCTGGATTTTATTCATAAATTGAAGCAAACAATTGGTTTTGTTACAATGCAACTAAAATTTTAATATTGATAAAACATCACCAAACTGAATTATATCAAAAATCGTATATTGTCTGCAAGTTGATTTATTGCCTTTTAGTGCAAATTTGAATTTTTGCCAGAAAAAAATAAATGTAGCAACACAAACAAAACAGGGGTGGAGATTGAGTTGTGGAAAAAATGAAAAGGATTTTAATGAGCTACTTTACCCGTGAGCTGTTAGAGGTAGAAAAAGATAAGGGAAGGATTCTGATGTAGGAAAGTTTAATCTTGAGAGGTTGACTAGAAAACTCCCCTTTCATTTTCATTACAGAGTAATGGTCCCACCATGAGGAAACTATGTGCCATGTGTGTCTCCTCTTCCCACTGACACTGCTCTTCAAAATGATAGGGGCACAGACAGCCCTGCCAGCCCTGCAGGAGGCAGACAGGACTGAGGTTCATGGCAGATTAGGAGTAGGCTGCTCACCACCTTCTCTCATAGGTCTGCATGAAATGGTGTTTGGGCGTCTTGGGGCTGTGATGGGGTTGTGGTGAGGAAGGGCTGTCTCAGAGACTGACAATGAGTCCCTAGGTTTCTCTACAGCCAGTGCCACAGGACCCCGCCCCGTCTTTCTTTGACTCCTTTCCAACTGGAGGGGGAAGCCCTCTGGCTCAGCCCTCCAGCGGGCTCACAGGATGAGTGGAGCCCAGTGTTTTGTCTAATCCTTCCCTGCCACCTACCACCCAACTCCCACACTGGTCTCAGGTGAGGAGAGCCCCTGACCTTCTCCCAAGGTACACTCACTTTTTCATTTCAAGGTATAAGTTATATCCACCACTGCCATGGCATTTACATCCATATCTAGGAGAGACTGTGAATATGTCACAGCTAACTAACTGAGTGTACCCCCTGCTTAAGATGACTCAGTTACTGCCTGTATCCCCAAGTCAAATGGAACCCAGAAGAGCAGGGAAATTTATCTGCTTTATTCACTGCATGCAGCTACATGCTTCAGAAAGTGTCTGCACCTAGTAGACACTTGGTTAAGGAATGAGTCCTAAGCAATACCTTCTCAGACCTAGGGTGAGTCCGGACCTCTCTGACAGCCTACAGTGATCCCTGCTCTGACCACACCAAGGTAGGAGGCCCTGGAAAGGATCTCAAAACTCCTTTAGAAATGAGAAAACTAGGGTCATTAAGGGGATGAAGCTGAGAGCTTCTTCACTGGGAAGAAGAAAATCCTGCCTAGGAAACACTCTGCCCCTCCAACCACCCTGTCCACTGAACCAGGATTGGGGAAGCACTTTCCATGGATTCTC
Organism: Dasypus novemcinctus; assembly: GCF_030445035.2. Classification (NCBI taxonomy): domain Eukaryota; kingdom Metazoa; phylum Chordata; class Mammalia; order Cingulata; family Dasypodidae; genus Dasypus; species Dasypus novemcinctus. The sequence goes on from NC_080703.1 coordinate 10,395,394, forward strand.
CCAGTTAGACCTTATAATCAGTCTTGGACATTTTCCTTTTAACTGCTCCCCTTCCCGAGGAGGAAACTGAGGCCAGTGGATGAAATGACATTTCTGAGGTGCAAGCAAGTTGGGAGCAGAGCACTTAAGTGGCAAGGGATGAGGCTGGCTCTTACCTGTTGAAACAACCAGTCCAGGACCTGCTCAGTGGTGGTGAAGACCCGGTATGTTCCAAAGAAGATGTAGTGATACATGATGTCACCCTCCTGGAAGGCGGGCACAAGGTGCTTCACCAGCTTCTCCTAGTTGCCTGCCTTGAACATCCACACTGTGCTGCTCTCCTCCCTCATGAGGGTCAAGTTTTTCTTCCTGTAGGGTGTGACAGAGGAAGCACATGTTGTCGGAGGAAGAACTGTGGACCCCTAGGTGAGGCTGGGGCTGTGGACAGACCTGCTGCACCCAGGCCCTCAGTGACTTGAGGCCAAGGGTGACATGTGTGCCTCTAACAGAGAAAGGTCCTTGCCTTAAGATTGAATTTGAGGTGAGGAAATAATTGAAAGATGAGATCCTAAATCCAGAAAAGGACAGATGCCAGGAGAGTCCCTGGGGGTGGGGTGCAGAGAAAGTCCCTGGCAAGCCTGAGGATCTCAACAAATGCCTCATGGAACAGCAGACGCACCTGGTCAGTAAACAACTTTCAGTACTCCACTGCTCATGGGACCAGAACCACTAGGCTATGCCACTTCCCACCCTGACCCCATATCAGGAAAGTGAAGGAAAATGAAAAGAGCCAGTTCCAGGCAGGGTGAAGGGGTTATCCTGTCCACACAGGCAGCAGGTGGTAACTGAACTGCTCCAGTCTTATGTACCTGTCCCTCACTCTTGAAAGTGATGTCTGCATGTCCTCTGTTCAGCGATCCCTTTCCTGGGGCCTCTACCAGGGTCAGAAGGGATCAGTGCCTTGGGGCTTGTGGGAGGTGTTCAGGGCGGCAGTGCTGACAGGGCCACAGGGAAGGACCATTCAAGATCCAGCAGTACTGAAGGCCAAATCACTGTTCTAAGCTGCTTCTCTTATTGAATATTGGGCAGCCAAGTAATGCCTCAGCTCCTGACCTGGAAAAGTGAAGGGGAAGGTTATGGGAGATGAGAAGAACCCTCCTAAGTGAGAGGAGCTGTATGGCTTGCAGCAGGTTTTGAAGGACAGTCATGAAGACTGCTGCTGGGGACATGGGGCCAGGGAGTGGAAACAGAAATACAGCAAAATCCGCACATACCTGAAGTGAGCCCACCCTTTAGCATACCCTGAAGGGAAACCCATGGAAAAGACTCCTCTCTGCTGTTCCTTTAACCATATGAAGTGACCTGCTCCAGGGCCTATGGAATGGCAGTGTGGTTGGTGATTGTTGGGGACCCAGGTTCCCCAGGAAATGGAATATTAGGCCACTCAGGGGTGAAAGCCCTGGGAGAGGGAGCAAGGGACTGGCCAGGGTGGGATATAGGCCCTGGGGTTCTCCCCCACTCTTGCAGGACCCCAATTGGCACCTGCTCCCACCTGAAAGCAGTGCTGGCTCTGGCTGGGGCCATGATGGACCTGCACCTTCTGCAGAGTGATGGCATAGATGAGGACATCCTCCAGCTCCTCACCTTCTACCTGCTTGGAGCTCTGTGTACACAGTGCCCAGCAGCTGGGCCAAGTGGCATCAGAGGGTGGACTGCCCTACTTCACAAGGGAAGCTACTCCTTATTTGGGCTGGGACCCAGATCAGACCCAGATGGATGCCTGCCTTCCTCTCCAGCCCCTCCTGAGAGGAGGTGACAACTGAGAGCTCAGGGTTAATACTGGTACACGTGGGTGCCACCACCAAGATTAGCCTTCCCACCCTTCCAACCATGACCTGGCAGGTGATAGGGAAGGACCTACTGGGGTCCCATCCTTGACACCTGCTCCTTCCCAGGGTTGTCCCACTTCTCATGCCTCCTACTCACTGGGAGGTGGATGGACATGGGGCTGCCCAGGCAGGAGCACAGTAGTAGCATGTACTGAATTGGCTGTCCCTGGGCCACCCCCCCCCCATTACCTTTGGGTACTTCCTGGATGGTGGCCAAGGGCTTTGTGGCTGAGGCCTGAGCAAATGTTGGAAACAATGGAAAAGAGACTCATTTCTGGTTTGATTGATGCTGGAGCTTCATGAACTAGGAACAAAGCAGGAGAACAACATGGTTCTCTCTCAGGTGTCTCCTGCCAAGTGAGCTGAGAATGGGTTGCCTTTGGAATCTGGGTGCCTGGTTACCAGAGTTCCAAGTTCTGTTGGGGCCTCTCACCAAGGAATTGAGGTCACCTCCTTAGGTCCACTTACCTGGGTCCCTCAACTGTAAGAACTCCATGAAAGTCCATCTGTACATCTGTCTATCCTCCTTACCTAGATCACCTTATAACTGGACACAGTTCTGCCAGCATGTCCCTCCCCACAGCTATCTGGGAAGGCCTGTGTGCAGTTCAGGCCCCAGCTATGAGGAGACTCAGCTGGATTCAGAACCAGCTATTCCCTCTTTTCAGTTTTGTGACCCCAGACTAGTCACCAAGGCCTCCTTAGTCTCCTCACTGACACAGTGGGAATCATTCTAGCACCTGGTTCCTGGGGAAATCATCAAGCCTAAGTGGGGAGAACACTGTAAATCCCATAGTCTTGTTTCTCATGTAGGTAATACACAGGCAGACATATAAAAAAAGTTAGGAATGAGTGTAATACCCAATAAAATTCAAAACAGGGCTGGGTAGGACTGTATGAGTCTAGGAAATTCACTTTCACTCCTGATTGCTGTCTCATTCCATACTGTGATGAGGTTGAAATGATATGAAGTTCAGCCATTGTTGCTGAGTCAGAATCCTTCCAGAGTCTTCCCACTGTAGTTAGATTCAGATGCAAATGCCTCCTCTCAACCTCTGTGGTAGGCTGCCTTTTCCCTGGGTCCCTGCCATCTCTGCTTCCAGGTACAAGCAGCCTCAGATAATCCCCCTTCGACTGAGTCCTGACCTAGTCATTTGCTGCTAAACAAAATAATATGGCTAAATGTCAGGCCACCCTCCTAAGACTTACACTAAATGTTTTTCTGTCTTCACCACTCTCTTGGAGTGAACTCTCTCTTTCAGTCTGTCTCCCATTTAGCATGAATCCTGCAGATCAACACAACAGGGCTAGGAAGCAGCTCTCCCCCAGTTGAGCCTTAGTTGAGGCACTGTGCTTAATATATGCCTTCCTATCCTCCTCTCTGGTCAGACTCCCTCTGGCTCTGACTCTTCCCCTGCTGTGCTTTTCCCAGGCTCCCTCTTTCCACATCGTGGGTAGGGTTTCTCCCTCTTGTCATTCTGGTCCCAATGTGTCACCTCAATGTGTCATTCCAGGTCCTCCCACCTGATGGCCCCATAACCCTCCTCGCAGCACTCTGCTTAGCTTTCTCTATAGCTTTCTTGGGATGTTGGGGTAAGGTGAGTATGCTTTGCTTTTGGCAACATGTTGTTTAGGAAACTAGAGGCAGACAGTTGTGATTGAATCATATCTCACATGAAGACACATTCAAGTCTTCATCTGTTTTCCTGGAGTAGTGAACCTATTTGGAAATAGGGCTTTTGAAGGCATTGTCATTATTTAAGATATGAACTCATTTATGAATAGGATCTTTGAAGATCACATTTAGAATAGGCAAATCAGTCATGGTGAGACTTAATCGATATCACCGGATACTTATAAGAAAAAAAAGCCAGTCAAAGTCAAGAGAAGGCAGAATTCAGTGGAAAGTCAAAGAGCATACACAAGAGGGAGAAGTCACCATGTGATAGGAGCAGAGATACAAGCCAAGGATCTCCAAAGTTTGTAGATGTTCAAAGTTTGAACTCTGTAGAAGTCAGTCTTCAATCTTCCAAAATTTGAGGTAACAAATTTGGGTTGTAAGCCAAACAACATGGAGAGATTGTCACAGCAGTCGTGGAAAATGGGGATGCTATCAAAACAATTTAAGTGCTTAAAAATTAAAAACGAAATATAAAGAAATGGTAATCTAAACCAGTAATTCATGGAAAGTGAGAAAGAAAAAATAAATATGTTCACAAAAATGAGAATAGTGTAAGCCTACTTATTTCCATGGTGAGGGAATTTTCTATTCATTGAGAGGAACCATCTTGTAACTCCATTGACTGAGCTTGTCATTATATTTTAAATGACAGGTTGAATGATCCATTTTCAGAAACTGAAGTCTTGTTGCTGGTTACAGCTATATGTCTCAATGTTTCCTTCTCAAAAATGTTATTTCTCACACATTTTTTAGAAATAAATGGTTATGTATGACATGAAGATCTGGCCGTTTGATTATGAGCCTAAATATCAATCCATGCCAATATTTAATTTAACTTTAATTTAGTATAAGTTACATCTGTATGTGTGACCTAAAGACTGTGTAAATATTTCCCTGCATTGGGTGGAAAAGATAGAACTCCATAAAATTTTAGTTTTCCGACCTGAATACATTTTTACCTAATTAATTCATAACTTTGATAAAGATATGCTCGAGATCCAGTTACCTATGAAATTCTCATATCACAAAATGAGAAAGAAACCAGCTTATATAAAGTAATAAGTTCATAAGAAACACTAGTTTAAAGAAAGAAATTTTGTCACTCAATGAAACAAATATCTTTAAAAAATAGGAAAAATCAATAAACTTAATATTTAGGAATAATTAAAAGATAACTTAAATAAAAGGAAAATAAATATATTTTGAGACTTCTTAGGCAAGAAAATATTTTCCAGTGGAGAAATTTACTGAGTGGTGCCCAATGGGAGAAAAAATTCTGAGATATTTGAGTCAACAAACTTTCCTTGATAAAATGGATTAATTCCAGAGATTCAGTCACTGTGAGATAAAACAAGTCCTATTGTTTTTGTTCAACAAGGATGACTTCATTTGGGTCTTTTGATGGTTTTGGACCTGGGGATCACACAAATTGCATAATTCTATTTGCTTCTGTTGGTTAGAACTTTTGATAAAAGTAATGATCATTTCTGTGGCCTGTGGAACTATTGTGATTAGTAATGGAAGAGATTGTAACATTGATGTGGAGAAAGTGGCCATGGTAGCTGCTGAGGGTAGGGAGAGGGAAGAAGAGATGATGTGGGGGCATTTTCAGGACTTGGAGTTGTCCTGGGTGGTACTGCAGGGACAGATGCTAGACATTGTATGTCTTGCCATGGCCCACTGGGTAGACTGGGGGAGAATGTAAACTACAATGTAAACCATTATCCATGTGGTGCAGCAGTGCTCCTAAATGTATTCACCAAATGCAGTGAATGTCCCATGATGACAAAAGAGGTTGTTGATGTGGGAGGAGTGGGGTGAGAGGTGGGGGGTATATGGGGACCTCATATTTTTTTAATGTAACATTAAAAAATAGAAAAAAGGAAGAAACAAAAAAACTAAATGAGGATTTTAAGGGGTTGGATATAGGGATGGAAAGTGAAGCCACTCTTTTAATGGAGGAATTTTGAAAATAAAGGAATGTAATTTGTAATAGAGAAAAAAGTAATGATCAGATTTTACATCTTTAAGGAAAGTGCTTAAGTATATGGATTTCTTTTCTTTTGTGTGTGTGTTTTTATTTATTTATTTATTTATTTTTATTGACTTTGTAATAATATTTCATTAAAAAATATATATATGAGGTCCCATTCAACCCCACCACTCCCACCCCACCTCTCCCCCCCCCCCCCCAGCAACACTCATTCCCATCATCATGACACATCCATTGCATTTGGTTAGTACATCTTTGGGCGCCTCTGCACCTCATGGTCAATGGTCCACATCATGACCCATACTCTCCCCCATTCCATCCAGTGGGCCTTGTGAGGATTTACAATGTCAGGTGATTGCCCCTGAAGCACCATTTTCTTTATAAATATTCTCTTGATTTTCTGTTTTCAGGAGTTGCAGGATAATCTCACAAAGAAATGTAAATTTTTAGATATTCAGGTCTATACTACCATGTTGGTTTCAAGTGGCATTTTCAAGGAATTCCATTATGCTCTTTTCAAGACTTAGTCTACTTCTGATGTTGTAGAGAAGTGGGATGTGCATGGTACTGAAGGCCAGGACACGAGAACTCTGAGAAGGAAGTTTATTAATTTCAACTGACCAGACTCAGTGGACTCTTGTCCTAATAATAACGGAACCCCAAATAGAATTTTTCAGACTCTTTTATACAGAGGTTTAAGATTAGGGAGACAAAGGATGATGGTATGCAAACAGACATTTGGTTAGTTTCTTCAGTGTTTGATCTGAATATCAGATAGGTTATTTCCTCCAGGTGAGTTGCATATTCCCCACATTCCAAGCCAGCTTGGATTTAGCATATCTTCCACATTCCATCTGGATGCAACCTTGAATACACCTTCAGTATTACATCTTTTCTGAACATTCAAAGACTGTAGGGCCTATATTACTTTTTTGGACTTTTAGGGACTAGGTACACTTGGAAACAATTTTGAATTTATGCATAGGCTATATCATATTCCCCTTTTGAGGCCAAGCTTAAGTTATTAAGCTTTGGCATCACTATTGTCTGAGTCCCTCTGGACTGACTGGAATGTATATAGAGCCATGAGATGGGCAGCTGTTTGCCTTCTTACTATACCATTTATTAGGGTGTGCATTCTGTTTATGATGAAAGGGAGGAGGCATGGAAGGATGGTGCATGCTCCTATGAAGAAGGCAATTATTCCCAGTAGAAGCTTAAAATTGTTTACTATTGACTGCTGGCTTCCAAAGGGATTATTTAAATTCCAGGTTTGCACTGGGACATGAGCAATTTTTACTATTTTGCTTGTAATTTCATCAATAACCTTTCCAGTGTTATCTAATTCAAAGCAGCAGTTAGAGAGATTGAAATTTCCACAAACTCCCCCTTCAGCTGCCAAGAAATAGTCTAGGGCAAGACGGTTTTGATAGATAGCATTTCTGAATTTAGTTTGCTGTTGGGCTAGTAAGTTTAGTGCATGGGCAGTTTTATTAGTTATTATCTCTACCACAGCTTGTAGGTGGATGATTTGGTTTAGCATATAGATAAGGGTTTGATAACCCCACATGCCATCCTCTTCCCAAGTTGCTGGCCCATAGTATTGGATTATATGCTCAGGGGGCCATTCTTCACCTCCCCAGGTAGTGACAGCCCTTTTTCCTTTTATGTTTTGATATACTGGCTGGCTTAGCTCTTTCCCTTCTGTTAAGGGAATGAGGAAGAGGGAGGGTTTTATTGTACCAAGCATACAAGTTCCACATCAGTTTTGCAGAAGTTCTTGGAATGCAACCTTCCCACAAATCCAGTACAAACCATTTGGGGAGTAAAGGGGCCCTTTGTGGTGAAGTTCCACACTGTGATTAATTTGGGAAAAGTATGATTTATGAGAACGAGGTCAGAGTCATTCCATGTTCCCCAAGACTCTGTTGTATTTTTGGTATAATTCTGGAATTTTCCTCCTGTACATGTTAAGTTTCCAACAGCTATAGGGGAGCTTAGGCAGGCCCTTGAAGCACAATATTTTCCTATGACAGAAGTTTGCAAGGGCCACATACTATCTTGGGGGACAGCCGGGAGGTCAGTTGCATTATATAGTTGGCTGTAATTGTATTCCTTGGTTTCCCAGGGCCATTGGTCTCCCATATTAGTACCTCCACATACATAGCATGAGGAGACATTTAAGGCTGCCCCAACCACTTCAGCCAGGCTTATAAAGAGGTTTCTTGCTGCTTGTGGGATGGAAAAGGGTTTTTCCATTTCTTCATAGAAGGAGTGGAACACAGAATGGGCTTTATTTGTGAGTGGGTATTCCTGATACCCAACCCAGACGTAGACTTCTGGGTCTATTCCTTTACCATCAATGCAGAGGCCCATTTGGACTCCCTGCATCTGTCAGGATTCAGGTTTAAGGATGGTGAGGTTTAAGGGGTTATATTGACCACATGGACAGTTAGCTGGGGCCATACCCTTGGTGAGGATAGCTGTTTGTTTAGCTGTGTCTGTGTTCCAGGTGGCCCAGGTGACACAAGACCAGTAGGGGCAGTAGTATGCACCTATGCATTTGCACCAAAAGTCCCCCCCCTTGGGCTGCACTTCCCATTTCTGAAGCACACATATACTTATTGTTATGAGTATATGTCTGCTCCCAACTGAGTCCTCCACAATCTCTGTTCCATGGTATCCTGGAATCTATAACTTGACAAGCGTCAAATAGGAGGGACTCTTATTGGTTCTGGCTAGTGACTGGGGTGGAGGAAAGTAGCTCCCCATTTTGATCAAGCACTCTTTTTTCCCATTTATGGGAGACTGTTGGGGGTCTAGAGTCATAGCAGGTTATTTGGCCAGATGTGTTACAGACACTATAGGAGATTCCCTGAAACTGACAGGTGGTTATCTGGCCCTTGCAGGTGTAATGACTATGATATATTAATGTGGTGTTGACATGGGCCCCTGTACGCACCTTTTGAATACATGTGGTGTCGACCTGGGACCAGGGGAGGGTTAGGGCTAGAAGTAGGAAAAATAGCCAATGGGGAATTGTAACAGATTAAACCAGATTCCTAATTTTTTACTGTGCATAGACCAATCAGTTCCAGGGTGTGATTGGAGAGAGCTCGGTATTCCATCCTCAATCTTCAGTCGTGCATGGACCAGTCAGCTTCCAGGGTGTGACTGGAGCAGGGGTTGGTGTTCCCCTTTTTCACAAGTTGAGTTTGGTTGAGCTATGGGTATCTGGAATACAGGTCCAGGACTCTGGAGCAGCTCGCTTGACTCAGCTATGGTGTATCCATGGGGTGATTTCAGCTACTTTAACTGCAGTGGGGGTGGATAAAATGACAAGATAGGGTCCTCCACCATCGAGGGGTTAGTGGATCTGACTTCCAGTCCTTGACCCAAACTGCATCTCCTGGCTTGTACGGGTGTACAGAGCTGCTTAAGCTAATGGGGGCCCTTTCTTGGACCCAGCGATGCAAGTTATGTAGGGTTTTTCCTCAGCTGATCATCTGCTGAGATATTGATAAGTTTCCTCTTTCTCTGAGATCCCTTTCTATATTTCTGATTAGGGAGGAGGCCTCCCAAAGAGGATTTCATAAGGGGTTAGGCTTAGTTTTTGGCTTGGGCTGGCTCAAACTTGTAGGAGAGCACTTGGAAGTACTTGCACTTATGTCAGCCCAGTTTCTTGGCAAATCTTGGCAATATAAGTCTTTATTGTATGGTTCATTCGCTCTACCTTTCCTGAGCTCTGAGGATGGTAAGCAGTGTGCAGTTTCCATTGGATGTGCAGTGCCTTTGCAATCTTTTGAGTGATTTCGGAGACGAAGGCAGGTCCATTGTCAGAGCCAATCGAGAGCGGTAGCCCATAGTGAGGAATGATTTCCTTGAGGAGAACCTTAGCTACTTCTTCAGCTTTTTCTGTTCAAGTGGGAAAGCCTTCCACCCAGCCAGAAAACGTGCAAACAAGGACTAGGAGATATTTATAGTCTCTGGATCATGGCATTTCAGTGAAATCAACTACTAGGTCTTCAAGAGGCATACTACCAATTCTCTGAGCTCCTGGGGCTCCTGTGGGCCCCTGGCAAGGGTTATTCTTTGCACATGTCACACACCATTGGCATACAGCGTGGGTGATAGCAACTAGTCTTCAGATGTAGAAGAATCTTTCTAACACTTCTTTAAGATGGGTTTTTCCCAAGTGTGTGTTCTCATGTTAGTCGTGAACTACAGTTGCTGCTAATATTTGTGGCACAACTATTCTGTGATCAGGCAATGTCCACCATCCATTTTCTCCTTGTGTCCCACCCTCAGAGAGTATCCATTCTCTCTCAGCTTGAGTATATTGTGGCTCTTGGTGACTCTGAGGCTGTGGGATGAGAGCAGGATGTGTATATTGGAGGCTCTCATAGTTAAGAGGTTGAGAAATGAGAGCAGTGGCCAGGTTTTCAGATAGGGATCTTTCCGATGCCACTCTTTTTGCTTCAGTGTCTGCCCTCCGATTTCCCTGGGCAATGGGGCTGTGGCTTGTCTGGTGTCCCTTACAGGGTTTTACAGCCACTTTGACAGGCTCCCAAACTGCTTCTAGTAGCTCCAGAATCTGTGTGCCATATTTAATGTTCTTGCCTCCCAAGTTAATGAGTCCCTTTTGTTTGTATAAGGCTCCATGCACATGCAGGGTAAGAAAGGTGTATTTGGAGTCTGTGTAGATGTTAACTTTGACTCCAGCTGCAAGTTGCAGGGCCTGGGTGAGGGCAATGAGTTCAGCTTTCTGTGCTGATGTGTTATCTGGGAGGTGTTGGGCCTCTACTGTGGTTTCAGATGTTACTACAGAATATCCTGCTCACTGATTGCTGCCCTGCATAAGACTACTCCTATCTGTGAATAACTCCATGTCAGGATTTGCCAGTGGCTGGTCTTGGAGGTCTGGCCGGCTGGAATATACTTCTTGCAATGTTTCCAGGCAGTTATGGGCTGGAACCCCTGGCTCCATGGGTAGAAGGGTGGTGGGATTTAGGGTTTTTACAAGTTCCAGCTTGGTGGATGGATTTTCACATAATAGGGTTTGATATTTAACCAGGTGGCTTTTAGTAAGTCAATGTGTTCCTTTGGCTTCTAAGATTGTAATTACTTTATGTGGATCCTGGACAATTATAGGCTGCCCAAGAGTTAATTTTGTAGCTTCTACTGTAAGCATGGCTGCAGCTGCTATGGCTTGCAAACATGAGGGCCATCCCTGGGCTACAGTGTCCAGTTTTTTGGATAGCTACGCTACAGATCTTTGCCAGGAACCGAGGTATTGAGTGAGTACTCCTACTGTGATGCTTTGGCAGTTGTGGTCATAGAGGTAGAACGGCTTAGTGAGGTCTGGAAGTCCGAGGCTCGGTGCTTCCATTAGGGCTTGTATGAGAACAGTGAAAGCATTTTTCTGTGGGCTTTGCCAGAGCAGAGGATCACACTCTCCCTCCTTTGTGGCTTCATATAAAGGGCACGTGAGGACCCCAAAATTGGGGATCCAATTGCAGCAGAATCCAGCTGCCCCAAGGAACTCTCACAGCTTCTGGTGGGATATTAGGCTCAGGGAGACTACAGATCACTTTCTTTCTTTCAAGTCCCAATTCACAGCGCCCCTGCATTATTTTATAACCCAGATATTTGACTTGAGGTAGAAAGATTTGGGCCTTTTGCTTAGACACCCAATAGCCTTTTTGCTGTAGATGTTTTAAAAGAGCATGGGTTCCACCAGCACAGTTTTGATAGGTGGGACTTCCAAGAATGAGGTCATCTACATAGTGAAGGAGAAAACAGTTATGGCTTTCTGCTTTAAAGGATTTGAGATCACTGGCCAGGGCTTGTCCAAAAATAGTGGGTGCATTTTTAAATCCCTGAGGCAATCGTGTCCATGTCAGCTGCTGCTTTTCACCTGAGTTTGGATTTTCCAATATAAAGGCAAAAATTGGTTGGCTCTGGGGTACTACCTGAATGCAGAAGAAGGCATCCTTTAGATCTAGGCATGAAAAGTATATTACCGATGAGGGTATTAAACTGAGAAGATTAAATGGATTAGAAACTGCAGAATGAAGGGTTATTACTGCCGAATTAACTGCTCATAAGTCCTGGACTGGGCAGTAATCTCCATCAGGCTTTTAACTGGGAAGAGTGGGGTGTTCCACGGAGACTGGCATGGCCTCAATATGCCCTCATTCAGTAATCTCTGAATATGTAGCTGGACCTTTTCTTGCACTTCGTGTGGAACTGGATATTGCCTTATGCTTACTGGACAGGCTGTAAGCTTTATTTCAGTAATAATTGGAGGAATGTCAAGTGCCATCCCCATTGGGTTACCTTCTGCCCATACTTCAGAAGGGGCATACATCTTTAAAGGGGAGCTGCCTGGCCATGGATTGGCCAGTCTCACTGAGGCAAAACAGTCTCCATTCCTCCTGCAGAGGAAGGGTTAGCACTATTTTTGGAGGGTCTTATGGCCCCAGTGTCAGTGTGGATTGTACTGTGGCATCAAAGATAATTTGAGCCTGCAGTTTAGACAGTAGGTCTCGACCCGGGAGGGGGACTGGGCACTCTGGAAGATAAAGGAATTTGTGAGTGACCTCCTTTCCCCCAATGTTGCAGGTCCTGGCTTGAAGGAAGGGTCGTTGGGCACTTTTGCCAGTTGCCCCTACGATAGTGGCTTGTCTTTTAGATAGAGGCCCAACTGGCTTGGTCATTACAGAATGTTGAGCCCCAGTGTCAACCATCATATGTATAGCATGGCCCCCAATTTGGAGCTAAGAGAATAGGAGCATGGTCTGTCCTAATAATCTCTATCAGAGTCCTTCATTCCTGCCAGCCCAATGATCTGATCTACAGGTTTTCTTTCTGAACCTCTTTGGACCCAGCGTTTGGGTTGTGATGCCCCACTGGCTTTTCTGGCTAAGGTTTTGGCTGCAGAGGCCAGATCAAATGGCCAACTGGGACACTCACTTCCAATGCCCATCTTCTTTGCTGTATGCACACTGATTTCACCCTAGACATGGGCCTTTCCCTCTCCTTGGGGCTGGGGCTTGCCAGGTTACTTTCCTTGACACAGGAATGGATTTTTCCACAATTGCCTCTGCCAGAAGATCTGCCTTTTTTTTTCATTTTTCTATTTTCTTCCCTTCTTGTTTCTACATCACAGTTGACATAGACCCTAGTAGCTACTTCTATGAGCTGAGAGATATTCATTCCAGCAAACCCATCCAACTTCTGCAGCTTTCTTTGGATGTCTGTTTGTGATTGGGCAACAAATGCTGCATTGACCATTGTTTGGCTCTCAGGAGCATCTGGGTTAAAGGGCATATATACACAAAATACTTCACACAGTCTCTCATAGAATTGAGCAGGACTCTCATCCAGAGCCTGTAGAATTTGACTGGTCTTTGCCACATTCACTGTCTTGTGTATCCCCACCTTGAATCCTTCAGCTAAGGCCCTATGGAATGTTTCTAATCAGTTGAACCTGACAGGGCTATTTGGATCCACAGGGGGTCCTCCTCTGGGAACTGCAAGTGGGCATATTGATCACTGTCCAAAGTTCCCTCCGGTGAGTGCTCTCTAAGCCAGGTTAGAGCTCCCTGCATGACACGCATTCTCTCTTCAAAGTTCAATAAAGTCATTATAAGTTGTTTACAATCAGCCCAGGTGGGTTTGTGGGTCTGTATGATGGACTGGAAAAGGTCTGTCATGGTCTGAGGCTTCTCTGAGAATGGTGTGGTGTGGCTTTTCCAGTTAAAGAGATCCGTTCTTGTAAAGGGCTGATAGATGAATGTCCAGTTTCCCCCTAGAATCTGGCCATCTGCATTGTAAAAGATTGGGGTCTGGGCCTCACGGAGAGGTAGCTAGAAGGCAGCCCTTCTCTCTGCTCTCTCTGCCCCTGGGGCTCCCTGTGGTTTGAGTTGCCGCTTCTCAGCATCTCCTTCCTGACTGATGGGCAGTGCTGCAGTGGTGTTGCCAGGGGCAAACTGGCTGTAAAAGCAGCTGGTCTGCATCCTCCCTTGCAGAAGGTACCAAAGACCACTGCAGAGACGGTAAAAGCTGCTGTGGAGATGGTGTAGGGCTCTCAGGTGCAGATGGCAATAAAGGCAACTGTGGGGATGGTATAGGTGCCCTCTCTGATGGTGATAAAAACAGCAGAGGGGATGGTGTGGGCATCATACTTCCCCACGTGGATAACGACAATGGGGCACTGCATAGGGAGACTAGCTCATTTTCATTCCTCAGGACTGCCGGAGCGGGAGTCATCACATAAGGCGGTGGAAATTCATGTTCATATGGCTCTTCTAAAATGGGTGGATTAGCACTGGACTTGGGATGCACTTTCTCTGGGCCCTTTGCACGTTGATTGTTTGGTCTGGTCCCTGGGACGGCACTCCTCAGTTTCTATATTAAGCAAATTCTAGCTTCCTTAGTCACACACTTCCCTAACCAAGGTGCGTTTTGGCTCACAGCAATTTCCCAAGCATTGATGTAGGGAAATTGGTGTGGATGCCCTGGATTTCCAGTTACTGCATCATGGACTTTACAGATGATCTGGGGCTCCAAAGTGCCCTCCTGGGGCCAGCCCATGCGGAAAGTTGGCCATTCTAATTCACAAAGCATCCTAAGTGTTCCTGGCTGAAACATTATGCCATACACATCTTCATGGAATGCACAGGGGAAGTTTTTCAGCATACAACCTAATGGGGTTTTACTGTGTGTGTTTCCTATTTCCACCCTGTGCTGATGGTGCACAACAGTCACTCAAGCCTTACGCTTTGTCCGTCTCTGTCTGTGTCCCTTGTGGGAACTTTCAGTGTCTCTTGACCTTAGTGGATGGGTATAAGCCCCCAATATGGAAAAGGGTCCCTTTGCAGGGACCCACCAGACTGCCCTTGATCATATGAGGTCACCACAGATCCACGGATCAGGACTCCGCACTCGCCCCACAGAAGTGATTTTCTGCATCTCACTTGGTCGCCACAAGCACATGCACACAATCACCCCCCTTTCCCTTCCTCAGACCTGTAGAGGAAATGACTTCCTCCTGTATTCTCAGGAGTACTAGGGCCTCCCCTTTGAGAGTTGATCAGGCTCCTTCCTAATTTTAGAATTAGGCTTTTCCTGCACTATGCCCCCAGGGGTCTTACCAGTCTGACATTCGGAGCTCCTTGCTTCATTTTCAGGGTCTCTCAAACCTTCTGGTGCCTCTGGTTCATCTGGGAAGACTCCAGCGAAGACTGCAACCTCTTTCTGTACTCAAATGGGGTGTCTAGGGGTGCCCAGGGCTGGGTTTCACCTGGACCCTCCCAGCCTCCTCGGAGATGTCCAGGAGGGACAAACAACTGTTGCCACCTCTGACCCTCTCAGGGAAATCCCAGATGAGCCCCCAAAATGTTGTAGAGAAATGGGGTGTGCATGGTATTGAAGGCTAGAACACAAGAACTCTGAGAAGGAAGTTGGTTTATTTCCACTGGCTGGACTCGGCGGACTCTTGTCCTAATAATAACCAAGCCCCAAATAGCATTTTTTGGTCTCTTTTATACAGAGGTTTAAGACTAAAGAGACAAAAGGTGATGGTATGCAAACAGACCTTTGGTTAGTTTCTTCAGTGTTTGATCTGAATATCAGATAGGTTATTTCCTCCAGGTGAGTTGTATATTCCCCACATTCCAAGCCAGCTTGGATTTAGCATATCTTCCACTTTCCATCTGGAAGCAACCTTGAATACACCTTCAGTCTTACATCCTTTCTGAACATTCAAAGACTGTAGGGCCTATATTACTTTTTTGGACTTTTAGGGACTAGGTACACTTGGAAACAATTTTGAATTCATGCACAGGCTATATCACTGACACATGAACTGCCATGCTGGTGGTTGTGCAGAAGCTTTCAAGGCTCTATGAACAGTAAATCTGACAAGAGCAATGATTACAAGCAACATAACTAACATGTGTGGGTGATCCCTTACCCCTTCAAACTCAATTTACTTGAAAGATTCTAAGTGCTATTTTCACAAAATGGGCAACCAGTTAACATTCTTTTTAGACAATTATATAGGTAGCATAACTAAAAAGAGATGTTACTAGCATACTTGCTGTGCCTTATTTTGTTCATGAATGAGTTAAATTATATATACAGAGGATTTTCAAAGTAGTGACTTGTTTTGTTTGTATAATATTGACAGCATAATTTGTTAATATGGGAGGACAAAAGAGTCAAATATCTTGAGATTAGCCCTTAAAACCAGTACCCTGAGAATAGGAAGTCTTCATGAAGTCTTTTCTTCATAAAAATGTCTGTTTGCTCAGATGAACCTGATGTATGTACAGATATACTGAGTCATAAGAACTTCCTAAAGCAAACAATGAAGTTATTTATGCTTTGCAGTCTTAAATTCCTGATCAAGATTTGCATGAGCACATTGTTATGTTTATGCAGAAAATTCAGTTTTCAGTGTAGACAGCATGAACTTAAATAAAGATAATCTCAGTCTAGGAAAGTGATCAATTCAGATCTGCACTACTGTTTTTTATGTCTTAATTGAACATCAGGTTTTCCATTGTGACTTAAACCACTCTACATATCAGGTTTTCATTTATTTGTTGGATAATTGATTGAATGAAACAGTGTCTATGCAATGACATTTAAAAATTGAATATTACACTTTGGACTACACAGTAAAATTAAGGGACTAGTATTAAGCATTAGTATTATAATTCCATATAATCCATGAGTCAAGCATGCTCATAGCAGATTAGGAGGGGGACAGATCCCACTTCCAGTGCAACAAAAGAGGAGAATTAGATGTATTGTCGTTACATAAATTATCTATTTTTTGTTCTAAAATATTATTTTTAGGTCACTTAGCAATAAAGAAGGAACCAAAGAAATTCTGCAGTGATGTAAGTAGATTTCCCCCTTAAAATTGTACATGTTCCAGGTTATATCTAGAGTTTTGATATTTCAAACCAGCATCTGTCTAATTTCATGTACTTATTGAAAGAGAATTTTATGGTGTTAGTGGCATTATCTAGAACACCTGTCAAATCAAAACAACAACCTGTAGGATTTTTTCCACTTATCATGACTTTCGTAATGTTTGAACTGAAGATGATTTAAGATTTAAAAAAAAAAGTTCCAAGATTCCTTTGGCTAAATTATTGATTAGTAAATTGAAGTTCAGTTTTTCTTCTTCTTCTTTTTTTTTTATACTTGCATTATTTAATAAGTATATCACATCCACACTAACACATCCCCTTTAAACATTAAACATTAAGTATATTAAAAAGAATGTTTTTAAATGCATAAAATAAAATTACAAAGGAAATCAGTTACATATATTGAAATAAAGTTAATAAAATAAAAAGCATATGATATATTATACCTATGTGCTTCTTTCTTTCTTTTTATTGACTTTGTAATAATATTACATTAAAAATATATATGTGAGGTCCCATTCAACCCCACCCCCCCACCCTCCTCTCCCCCCCCCCAACAACACTCGTTCCAATCATCATGACACATCCATTGGATTTGGTAAGTACATCTTTGGGCACCTCTGCACCTCATAGACAATGGTCCACATCATGGCCCATACTCTCCTCCATTCCATCCAGTGGGCCCTGTGAGGATTTACAATGTCCAGTGATTACCTCTGAGGCACCATCCAGGGCAGCTCCATGTCCCAAAGACGCCTCCACCTCTCATCTCTTCCTGCCTTTCCCCATACCCATCGTCCACCATGTCCACTTTTCCCAATCCAATGCCACCTCTTCTATGTGGACATTGGATTGGTTGTGTCCATTGCACTTCTTTGTCAAGAGGAGGCTCAGATTCCACATGGATGCTGGATGCAATCCTCCCATTTTCAGTTGTAATCACTCTAGGCTCCATGGTGTGGTGATTGTCCTTCTTCAACTCCATCTTAGCTGAGTGTGGTAAGTCCAGTAAATCAGATTGTAGGTGCTGGAGTCTGTTGAGGCTCAGGACCTGGCTATCACATTGTCAGTCCAGAGATTCAAATCCCATAAATATATCTTAAACCCCAACATTAACTGCACCTCCAGCACATTAGCATGAAAGTCTTATGAAGGGAGATCCCATCTGAGTCCAGATTCATCACACATAAACACCATTTCCAAAGAGGGGCCATCTGTCCTGGTAGTTAACCCCATCGGCCATGACCATAACTCTCATGGGTCTCTTTAGCCTTCAAAGGAACCAATATCTGGGGGTTGTATCTGCTTTATCTGTCTCTCTGACTCTGCTCAGTTGTGCATGAGGGCAATCCTTCTGCCAGCCTCCAGACTCTTTTTTAGAAACTCGTAGCCATATAAACTCATTTCTCCTTTCCATTTCCCCCTTACTTTAGGTCAAACAGCATTTTAAAGTCATGTTATTTTATGTAGACATGGATATTCTGCTGATCCGCATTGAACCTTCCGTATATGGTCATTTTCCAGTTGCATCATCAGTTGGTAGTTGATAGAGGTCCCTCGTTGCCAGGGAGGCTCATCCCCGGGTGTCATGTCCCACGCTGGAGGGAAGGCATTGCATTTACATGCTGAGTTTGGCTTCGAGACTGGCCACATTTGAGTAAAATGAAGGCTGACAGGAGGAAATTCCCAGGCACAATGTTGCTCTAGGCCTTGTTCTTATTTTAGGTTTATCAGCTCACAAGCATCGTCATTAGCATCAGGGGCTCACTGTTGAACCCTCACTCCCTCCCGGTCCCCACCGCTGTACCTGGGAGACTGTCGCTGCTCCCCTAGCGACCACGACAGAGCACCACTGGCCAGGAACCCAGTACCCCTCCTGCTGTGGTTTTTAATTGTTGCCACTATGAGTATATCCAAACATTACCATGCACCCTGGACATATGTTCTGTACAGCTCCCTGTCAGCCATATATCACCTGTCATTGGTATCCCATACCAGTATCCCTCCATTGCCATTGTTGAAACACTCTGTGATCCAGAACTCCCTGAAATTTGAAGCCCAATATAATGTCATGGTCCCTTACTAGGGAATGGCATATAGTGATGGGTTTAAAGGATAGATAAAGAACTTGGATAAAGTTAGATAAAGAACTTAGATAAAGAATGTTGACTTGAAAAAATTCCACATCCTATCTTTTTTTTTCCCCCCCCCCCTAATTATTCAGCATTTCTTCACAGGAGTCCTAGACCACAGCAATGTATATATATAATATACAGCACTCCCACACATCCACCAGAAAACCTTTTCCCTTCCACAGTGATACTCTTACGCCCTATTCATATCATATTTACTTAAGGTGATGTACAGAGTCTGAGATATTAGCTTTCTAACAAGGTAACATCTGTGCTTACATTATGGTGCATACTTTAGGATACACAGCTCTTTACACTTTTAGTTATCCTATGTTTTACATTATGGTTTACATTATCAGTCTGTCATCTCCTATATGTTATGGTGTAATATTACATGTTTTATATCCATCCTTGTGTACTCTCAAGAAACTCCTCTCTTGCCCCCCCTTTACTTTGGTTCCACACATTTAACGTCCATTTTCCCTTCCACCTTGGTGCCCACAGTGACAGCCAACCTCCGTTTCCTGAGGAGCCACTTCCAGAGATTGATGGAATAGTGTTCAGGGCCTAACTTGCTCAACTGCCCCAATGCCCTGGGAGCCACCCTTTCTCTCGAGGGATACAGTTCGCTCTATTTGATGGCATTAGTCATCCCCAAGATGTGGGTCCACCCCCACTCTCACTACTCGGGATTCTACCACATGGTGTCACCCACTCTGGCAGAATGAGCATTTAGACATTCCCCAGGATCCCGTCCTGCATCAGACCCTCCCCTCCGAGCATTCTAAACAGGTAACCCTCTTTATTATATTTTGATATGATTTTCTCGGCATTTTACTCTCCACCACCTCCTGACCCTCTCCTGTGTTCGTATGCTACCCCTCCCTCCCCCCACTTTTGGGCAACGTTACCCATCCGTCCCTCCCCAGCCACCCTCAAACCCGTAAAGCCCCAACCAAAGGCAACCCCTTGCCCCCCTTTTATCTCTTCTTTGTGTTCATACTTACCACCATCTCGTCTTAAATTCCACCCCTGCAGACATCGGCTCATATCCTTCCTCCACCCTCCGATTTCCTGTAAGCCTATCTTTCAGTCTCTTGCTATCTAGGGCAGCTTGTTTATTTCATATCATTGAGGTCATGTAGTATTTGTCCTTCAATGTCTGGGTTGCTTCACTCAACATAAGGTTCTCAAGATTCATCCATGTTATCACATGTGTTTGTAGTGTGTTTGTTCTTACAGCCGAGTAGTATTCCATTGTGTGTATATACCACATTTTATTGATCCACTCATCTGTTGATGGGCATTTGGGTTGATTCCAACTTTTGGCAATAGTGAACAATGCTGCTATGAACATTGGTGTACATATATTGGTTTGTGTCCTTGTTTTCAGTTCTGCTGGGTATATACCCAGCAGTGGTATTGCTGGGTCATATGGCAAATCTATGGCTAGTTTTTTGAGAAACCGCCATACTGTCCTCCAGAATGGTTGGATCCTTCTGCATTCCCACCTGCAGTGGATGAGTGTTCCCCTTCCTTCACATCCTCTCCAGCACTTGTATTCTTCTGTTTTTTTCATAGCTGCCAATCTTATGCGTGTAAGATGGTATCTCATTGTAGTTTTGATTTGCATTTCCCTGATAGCTAGAGATTTGGAACATTTTTTCATGTGCTTTCTTGCCATTTGTATTTCTCCTTCGGAGAAGTGTCTGTTTAAGTCTTTTTCCCATTTTTTAAATGGGTTGTTTATCTTTTTATTTTCAAGATATAGGAGTTCTTTATATATGCAAGTTATAAGTTTCTTATCAGATATATGATTGCCAAATGTTTTCTCCCACTGTGTGGGCTCCCTTTTTACTTTCTTGACAAACTCCTTTGAGGTGCAGAAGGCTTTAATTTTGAGGAAGTCCCATTTATCTATTAGTTCTTTTGCTGCTCGTGCTTTTGGTGAGATATTCATAAATCCATTTCCTATTACAAGTTCCTGTAGATGTTTCCCTACACTGCTTTCTAAGGTTTTTATGATCTTGGCTCTTATATTTAGGTCTTTGATCCATCTTGAGTTGATCTTTGTATAAGGTGTGAGATGGTAATCCTCTTTCATTCTTCTACGTATGGCTATCCACTTCTCCAGACACCATTTGTTGAATAGGCCACTCTCTCCCAGTTGAGAGGGTTTGGTGGCTTTATCGAATATTATGTGGCTGTATATGTGAGGTTCTATATCAGAGCTTTCAATTAGATTCCATTGGTCTATGTTTCTCTCCTTATGCCAATACCATGCCGTTTTCACCACCGTAGCTTTATAGTATGTTTTGAAGTCAGGTAGTGTGATTCCTCCAATTTCGTTTTTCTTTTTCAGTATGTCTTTGGCTATTCGGGGTCTCTTTCCTTTCCAAATAAATTTCATAGTTAGTTTTTCTAGTTCCTTAAAGAAGGTTGCGTTGATTTTTATTGGGATTGCATTGAATGTGTAGATCAGTTTTGGTAGGATAGACATCTTAATAATGTTCAGTCTTCCTATCCATGAACAAGGAATAGTCTTCCATTTATTTAGGTCTTCTTTGATTTCCTTGAACAAACTTGTATAGTTCTCATTGTATAAGTTCTTTACCTCTTTAGTTAAATTTATTCCTAAGTATTTGATTTTTTTATTTACTATTGTGAATGGTATTTGTTTCTTGATTTCCTCCTGATCTTGCTCATTATTGGTGTACAGAAATGCTACTGATTTTTGCGCATTGATCTTATACCCTGCGACTCTACTAAACTCATTTATGAGTTCTAGAATCTTCGTTGTAGATCTCTCAGGGTTTTCTATGTATAGGATCATGTCATCTGCAAATAATGAAATTTTGACTTCTCCTTTCCAATTTGAATGCCTTTTATTTCTGGTTATTGCCTCAGTGCTTGTGCAAGTACTTCTAAGACAATGTTAAATAGGAGCGGAGACAGTGGGCATCCTTGTCTTGTTCCTGAGTTTAGAGGGAAGGAGTCTAGGATTTCTCCATTGTAAACAATATTGGCTTTAGGTTTTTCATATATACTCTTTATCATGTTCAAAAAATTCCCTTGTATTCCAATCTTTTGGAGTGTTTTTATCAAGAAAGGGTGCTGTATTTTGTCAAATGCTTTTTCTGCATCAATAGATATAATCATGTGATTTTTTTTCCTTCAATCTGTTTATATGGTGTATTACGTTGATTGATTTTCTTATGTTGAACCATCCTTGCATACCTGGGATGAATCCCACTTGGTCGTGGTGTATAATACGTTTAACGTGTTGTTGAATACGATTAGCAAGTATTTTGTTAAGTATTTTTGCGTCTAGGTTCATTAGAGAAATTGGTCTGTAATTTTCCTTTATTGTGATGTCTTTGTTTGGCTTTGGTACTAGGGTAATGTTGGCATCATAGAAGGAGTTGGGTAATGTTCTTTCCGTTTCGATGTTTTGGAATAGTTTCAGCAGGATTGGTGTCAGTTCTTTCCGGAATGTTTTGTAGAATTCACCTGTGAAGCCATCTGGCCCTGGGCTCTTCTTAGTTGGGAGATTTTTGATAACTGATTCTATCTCTCTGCTTGTCATTGGTTTGTTAAGATCATCAATTTCTTCTTTCGTCAATATGGGCTGCTTATGTGTTTCTAGGAATTTGTCCATTTCCTCTAGATTGTCATTTTTGTTGGAATATAGTTTTTCAAAATATGCTCTTATGATAGTCTTTATTTCTGTGGGGTCAGTGGTGATATCGCCTTTCTCATTTCTTATTTTGTGTATTTGCATCTTCTCTCTTTTTTTCTTTGTTAGTGTTGCTAAAGGTTTGTCAATTTTGTTAATCTCAAAAAACCAGCTCTTGGTCTTGTTTATCTGTTCAAGTGCTTTCTTATTTTCTATTTCATTTAGTTCTGCTCTTATCTTTGTTATTTCCTTCCTTCTTCTTCCTGTTGGGTTACTTTGTTGTTGTTTTTCTAATTCCTTCAAATGTGCAGTTAGTTCTTCAATTTTTGCTCTTTCTTCTTTTTTGATATATGAATTTATGGCTATAAACTTCCCTCTCAGTACTGCTTTTGCTGCATCCCATAAATTTTGGTATGTTCTGTTATCATTATCATTTGTTTCAAGGTAGTCATTGATTTCTTTTGAGATTTCCTCTTTGACCCACTGTTTTTCTAAGAGTGTGCTGTTTAATTTCCAAATCGTGGTGTGAAATCTGGGCTTCTGTCCCTTGCAAATCTCCAGCTTGACTCCACTGTGGTCAGAGATAATGTTCTGTATGATTTCAATCTTTCTGAATTCGTTCAGCCTTTCTTTGTGGCCTAGCATATGATCTATCTTGGAGAATGATCCATGTGCCCTTGAGAAAAATGTATATCCTGCTGTGTTTGGGTGTAGCGATCTATATATGTCTATTAGATCAAGCTCCTCTAATATACTGTTCAGATGTTTTGTTTCTTTGGTGCTTCTCTTTTGAGATGTTCTGTCCAGAGTTGATAGTGGTGTATTAAAATCCCCCACTATAATTGTAGATGTATCTATTCTTTCACTTAGTTTTTCCAGCTTTTGCCTGACGTATTTAGAGGCACCCTTGTTAGGGGCATAGATATTTATGATTGTTCGATCTTCTTGACAGATTTTCCCTTTCACTAAAATGTAGTATCCTTCTTTGTCTCTCACAATTGTTTCACATTTAAAGTCTATTTTGTCTGATATTAATATAGCTACTCCTGCCTTTTTTTGGTTATTGTTAGCTTGTATGATTGTTTTCCAGCCATTCACTTTCAATCTCCATGCGTCTCTGGGTCTAAGATGTGTCTCTTGTAGACAGCATATGGATGGGTCATATTTCCTTATCCAATGTCCCAGTCTGAATCTTTTGATAGGTGAGTTTAATCCGTTGACATTCAGTGTTATTACTATCAAGGAATTATTTGTGTTAGCCATATTTTGATTGGATTTGTGTTTGTCATATTTTGTTTGTATATTTTTTTTGGTCTTTTTTGTTGTTGTTGTTGGTCTTATACTCTCCTCCAACTTTGCCTTTCCTGGTTTTTCCTGTCTTCCTGCAGAACTCCCTTTAGAATTTTTTGAAGGGGAGGTTTCTTGTTGGTATACTCTTTAAGTTTCTGTTTGTCTGTGAATATTTTGAACTCTCCATCATGTTTGAATGCTAGTTTAGCTGGATAGAGTATTCTTGGTTGGAAGTTTTTTTCCTTTATTACCTTGACTATATCCTACCCCTGTCTTCTTGCGTCCATGGTTTCAGAAGAGAAATCAGCACTTAATCTAATTGAGCTTCCCTTGTATGTGATGGTTTTCTTTTCTCTTGCTGCTTTTAGGATTTTCTCTTTGTCTTGAGCCTTGGATAATTTGATAAGTATATGTCTTTTGGTGGGCCTGTTGGGGTTTATGACTTGTGGAGTGCGCTGTGCTTCTTGGATATGTACATCTGTCTCTTTCAGTAGATTTGGGAAGTTTTCAGCCATTATTTCCTGCAACACTCCTTCTGAACCCTTTCCCTTCTCTTCACCTCCTGGGATGCCTATAATACGTATGTTTGAGCGTTTTGCATTGTCATTCAGGTCCCTAAATCCTAATTGGATTTTTTCTATCTTCTTATTGACCCCTTCTACTATCTGTTTGATTTCTGATGTATTGTTTTCCACATCACTAATTCTCTGCTCTGTCTCTTCTAGTCTGCTGATATTTGCTGCAAGTGTATTTTTGATTTCTTGAACTGTGGTGTTCATTCCCATCATATCTGTTATGTTTTTGCATATGTCTGCAATTTCCCCTCCAAGTGATGTCTTCATGTTGTTAACCTCTTTCATTACTGCATCAAATTTGTCGGTGATAAATGTTCTGAGTTCTTTCATTGCTTGTGCCAAGTTTTGCTCCCCTTCATGATTATTGGTTTGTTGATTGGATTCAGTCATGTTTTCCTGATTATTGGTTTGGTTTGTAGATTTTTGTTGCTTTCTGGTCATCTCTTTATTTTGACGAATTTAATCAGTTCCTTAGCTTCTTTGTCTGCTTTTGGAGGTTAATTAGTTGTTATTTTTGCATAGGTGTTATATCTTCTCTTTGTCACTTTTTTCTTCTTATTCTAGTTACTTGTTGTTGGTTAAGTTAACTTTAGAAGAAAGTATTAGTGTTAGGGAAAGGCAATTGTGTAAGCAAGGGAAAAGTGTAAAGTAGTATTGGTAATGTATGTTAACAAAGCAAGAATATGAGATCTGGGAGGATGGAGGTTAGATTCATGTAGATTGTATAGAGTTATAGCTGTAGGTAGGGTACCTTTTATGAAGTAGATGACTGAATATGGGCGGAATATGGTATGAACTACAAAGCTATTGTTTTCATGAGAGAGGGAAAAAGAAAAGAAAGGTAATAGTTTCAAGAGTGGATAACAGACAGAAAACAGAACAAAGGTATTAGAAATTAAGAGTTAGACACTTTGTGGATCAAAGAACGGGAGGTGTGGGGTGGAATATAGGAGAGACAGTAGATGATAGTGGATATCAAGATGCAGGGGAAGGGGGATAGTGTAGGTAGCCTAAATCAGTTCACACAGAAATGAGGCAGTGGAGGATGGGAAAACCCAGCAAATGTGAGGTGTTCCCTGTAGCACCTATTGTGTACTTGAATTAAAATAAAATAAGTGGAAAATGAGGGACAAGAGGGAAAGAGAAAACCGGAAAAAAAAAACTAATTATAATAAAGAAAAAAAGAAAGATAAGAAGAAAGGAAGAAAGAAAAAGAGGATAGGCAAACGGTGGGGAACAGATTTGGGGAAGAGAGATACAGGTATACACGTGTCACAATTGCAACACTATCTAAAACAACAACCAAAAAAAACCCCTAAATAACTGTATTAAAAAAAAGGACTTTGAGGGACACACTAGGAGAAAAGACTAGGGGATAATGCAGTATTAGCAATCAGGGCGTCAAAAAGAGTAAAAAATAAGATAAAGTGAAAATAAAAACAAAACAATATGAACCAATAAAGATAAAATGCAAACGTTAAGTCCAGGGCACTCAAGGACCCCAGGTAGACCCCAGGGCGTGATGGATTCAGGGGTGGAAAGTCTGAGACACTGAAGACTCAAGAGGTGTGAGTCTGGGGTGTGGACCACCAGAGTCCAGGGGACCCAGACCTGGCAACCTCAAATCTGGTCCACAGAAAGCTTAGGAGCCCCGCAGTGCAACACAGCCCTCAGGGATCCCCGTAGCTGGGTGCCAGCCCCGTGGGGGAAGCCAGATCCGTGAATTCTATATTGAATGTCTGATCCCTGAAATTCACCTACTCCTCAGGGTTTCAGCCTTTGGACAGCTCCCTCCCTGTGCTCCCACGCAACGGCCACTTGAGGGCGCCTCTACACCACGGCCAGTTCAGTGACCAGATCCCAAGCCCCGCCGGGTGGGATGGGCTTCAGCTGGAAACGCCGAAAACAGACTCTAAGATCCGAAATCCCACACTTCGCAAAATATTCCCCAGTCAGCTTCCAGACGTGTCCTCCTCCCTCACTGCACCCTACAACAGTCTCCCAATTGTGTCCCCTTATTGCCCAAAATCCAATTCCATTGCAGATCGGCAGCCGGACCTGTGGGGATGGGGCTCCAGGCAGAAGCGCTACCCGCCCTGTCCGGCGAACAAAACGTCCCCCGCTTCACAACAAAACACCGTCTGTCTCCCCAAATCGATCTGCAAAGGAGTCTTGTCCCAACAATCCCTCACCAGCCAGCCCAGTATCCGCGAATTTCTCAGCACCGCAAAGCCTCCAGAAAAAGGAAAAAAAAAACAAAAACCCTGGCTGCTGCGGCTCCGGAGCTGCAGGAGCGCCCGCTACCACGGCTCCGCCCACCCAAGGAGGGAATTTCCCGTTCCCAGCTGGGACCTCCGTTTATATATTATAGACGTATCCTCTCTGTTACCTTCCCACCGAATTGACGTCCAGACACCTTCCAATCAGCAAAAATCCCCGAAACAGCGCGGTCCCAAAGAGCCTTCAACGCGGCCCAGCCGCCCCCTGCAGAGACATTACCAGGCAAGCTCACGCAGCCACCATCTTGCCTCTATCCAGTTTTTCTTCTTCTTGAATAATATATCTGAATTTTTCTTTTGCTGTTTGGGCAAATGGATGATTCTAGTACAGTTTGGATTTTTCTCATGGATATTATGCATGCAGGCATCAATTTACTGATAAAGAAATAAAATATCCTATTTGTAAATAGCAGCATATAGACTTTTTATGCAGTAAAATGTCAGTTGGAGGAAACCTAATTTGTTTATGGACAAATTACCTGTGATTGTTAAGCTAATGTGCCAACTTGACCTGGTAATTGTGCCCAGGTATTTGTTCAAGCAAGCACTGGGCTAATTATAATACAAGGACATTTATGGACTTTAGTCACCAGTGACTTTACTGCATAGATAGTTGATTATATGTACATCAATCAGGGAGATTGCCATCAGCAATGAGTGATGCTTTATCCAATCAATTGAATGCCTTAAAAGGGGAAGTGATTTCAGCTTTCAGAGAGAATTTCCCAGCTTGTTTTTGAGGAGCCAATGTCTCCTTGAAAGTCATCAAGGACCTTCATTGGACTTTCATCAGAACACCTGGTTTGCAGCCTGCCTGCAGAACGTGGACTTGGACATCTCCATGGTTATGTGAGAGACTCTTTTAAAATCTCTTACTATTGACATATATCTCCTTTTGATTCTGTTTCCCTAGAGAACCCTGACTAATACAGCTTAGTACTGGGAGTTGTTCTTGAGGAACAGAGTCTTAAACATGGTATGTCTGATGTTGTTCTGGGAGTTTTACAATTGGCTCTCTGCTCTAATTGGACTGAAGAATACTAATGACTCCCTTTCCAATAATGAAAAGGCCACTAACTGTCCATGTTGGTAATGGAGATATTTAAAATATCATCACTGGGTTCCCCTACTTTCACACTTGTAAGAAGTAAGGATCTAGGTGAGAATGTTTTCAACAACTTAACAGAGGTTTGTGGAGTCAAAAGGTATAATGATGTTAGCTGGTTCCTCCTAGACACTCTGGATACTGTTCCAAAAGAAAGAAATGAGTTAAGTCTTCAAATTTGAAACTTAAACATTCCAAAAATGATGCAAAAGTTTCTATGTGTGCTCTTAAAGAAAATCTTGTCTCTTGTAGCCATGGGCTTGAAATATATGATTATCAAACACAGACTCTCATTATATGAGGAGTGGAGCTAAAAATGAACCTAAAATCACAACTCTGCAGGGTTTCTACAGTTAAAGTGAAGACATTGATTGGAAAGGAGTAGAACAAAGAGGATTGGGATGCAGACATATGGGATAATGATAATACTGGTGGGGTTATTGGAACCTTAAATTCTGCTCAGACTTTACCAGACAGGACTGTGATGGCCTGCCTTGTGGAGACCACATCTTGTCAACACTGAATCACCTAGCCTTCAGCCTGCTCCAGGGAAACCACACCTCCTCCAGCCCTGAGGTGGGTACCAAACAAACTGAAACCTGCACAGTTCAGCTTCTGGTCTGCCCCAGGGAGTCTGGGCCTCCTCCCAGCCCTGAGGCAGTTACCAGATAAGCTTTGGCATGCACTGCTTAGCCTCCAGTCTGCACTGAGGAATCATGATCCAACCCCTTCCTGAAAGATTAATCCTGTCTCACCAAAAGAAAAGCAAAGGACTGACCTGAGGTCAGTAGCTTACATGGAATTTCTAATTCTTATTCTTACCCACCCTCACCTCCACTCTTGTCTTTGAGATTACTAGACTAAAATCACAACAAGATCCCAAAGGTGAAATACAAAGTGTGACCCTTGAGAAAATATGGTATATACTCTGAAAGAACTGCTTGTGTTTTCCAACATATATAGACAGAAATTAGGGAAATATGCATGGGAATGAATACTAATTGTATGGCATAATGGTGGAAGGAATATAAAACTTGATCTGGTTGAATTTATTGATATAGGCCTATTAAGCAGAAAGTCTGGATTCAACTCTGTAGCTTGAGGGGTTAGAAAAAAATCTAACAGTTCTTTTGGGTGGTTGACTGAAACATGGACCAAAAGATGGCATAGCATATATAAGGATGAGGTGCCCAATTGGCCCTGGTTTTCAGTAAAAAAGGGAATTCAAAGACTTAGAGAATTGGAATGTCAGAATGGATTTACCATTTGAGACTTGCACACCCACCACCGGAATGTCCAGAGGACATACCTTTAACCAGGATTGTGAGGAATAAATTTTTAAGACTAACTCCATCTTCCCTGAAGAGCTCTATGGTTGCTCTCCTCTGTAGTTCAGATATTACTGCACGGGGCACTGTAATGGAATTAGAATCCTTAGACATCATGGGGATGATCAGATCTCAGGTAAAAGTCAAGTATCTGCAGTTAATTGCCACAGACAAGGTGGGTGTGGCTACTGCAGTGAAAGACAGATTCAAAGCAGCACTCAAAATAGTCTGAGTCTCAAGAGTTATGGCATTAGCTAATATATCATGGGGTACCTAGAAGTGAAATAGATAGGCAATCTACTAAATTTCTTCTGGATCTGTATAAACAGAAGAGTTCTATGTTGAGTGAACAAAACCTAACTCAAATTACAGATGCAAAGAATCACCTTGACCCCTTAGTCAATTCCCAGACTTGAGACACTTTATAGATCCAGAGCTCCTTGAATGAGGAGAAGGCAGGTCCCCATGGTGAAGGATTCTGTTAAACTGCCAAAAATTTATATGGGTAATCTTCCTCACACTTTTCCCCAAGGAGACCTACAGCCTTTTACCTGACTAACTGTGCATTGGGGAAAAGGAAATGATTAGACATTTCAGGGATTATTAGGCACTGCCTCAAAAGCAAAATTAATTCCAGAATACCCAAGCATCACTGTGTTACTAGATTTTGTCTAGATTCTTGACTTAGCTGCAGAAATGATTTTCAAGAGCATATTGGATGAATTAAACCCATAATTTATTCAGGCAGGGAGGGATGAGAAATGGGAGAAAATAACAGACCATGGTTCCCAGGTGAAGAGGAAGGGACTGAAAAGCGTTAAAGATGGCTGATTTACAATACCCCATTATACATGATAAATGCACAGGTTGTACTTATGTGGCCACATGGCAGAGGAAAAACAGTGAGTGCAGGGTGCAGAAGGTAGGAACAGTAGTCCAAAGGTGAGCAAGATCATGTTCAGGCTTCACACTCAAATACATACCGCAGAGGTTTTAATTGCATTCACAGTGTTGTGCTAGCATCACTAACATCAATTACCAAAAACCGTCACCCCAAACAAAATCTCCACACTAATTAGGCATTTATGTCCCTCTTTCCACCCCAGTATTTTAATCTATACTTTTATGAATTTGTGTATTCTAATATTTCATATATAAGTTAGATCATGTTATTGGAGCTAGTGTCTTGGTTCTTTGTCACAAGAAAGAATTCAGTGATGAACCACAAATTAATTAGACAAGCAGAAATTTTATTGGGAGGAGGTAACACAAGAGAACAGAAATATGCCTTTAGAGTGTAAGGGGGACATTCTCAAAAGAGTGAAGTGCAAATTCCTACCCTGGGCTCTTCTATTTTATTGGGGAGTACAGAACTCCAGAGTGTAGGATGATTGGCATATTTGAGACAAAAGCAGAGAAGTTTCATTAAGTGATTTGATTCTCTTAGGGGATAAGGGGTTGGTGTCCAGTGGTGATTGGTTCCTGGCTACTGCCCCCATGATTGACTTATGAAAATAAGTGGGTAGGGTAGAAAATCCTGTTTTTCTCCTACTTCTGCTGGGTGGGCACCTCCTTGTCTGTGCAGTCAGTGGGCACATGCTGCCATTGTTTCCTTAGTGCATCTTGTGAGACTTGTAAGCAGCTTTCTCATAACTTTTTTTGTGCACATCAGCAGGTACCAGCTGCCTATTGACAATCTGCCTGTGTGAGTCCAGCAGGATTTTGCTTCAATATTTTTGTTGGGCAGTATTTGTGTGGAAAATTTTTAAGTCTTCTGCCTCTTCTCCTTAGTTCCCTATCCTATCCTGCCTCAATCATACAATATTTGTCATTTTGAGTCTGGCTTATTTTACTAAATATGATGTCTTCAAGGTTCAACCATATTAAAGAGTGTATTAGAACTTCATTCCTTTTTATGGATGGAAATTATTCCATTGTACATAAATACCACATTGTGTTTATCCA
Source organism: Dasypus novemcinctus (assembly GCF_030445035.2). Lineage (NCBI taxonomy): Eukaryota > Metazoa > Chordata > Mammalia > Cingulata > Dasypodidae > Dasypus > Dasypus novemcinctus. The sequence continues at coordinate 10,426,235 of NC_080703.1, forward strand.
AACATCTGTAGATGGACTGTTTATGTTCTCAAACAGAGTTATGGCCACTTAAGAAACTTCACATTGGAAAAATTCATGGAGATGTACACTTATGATTTATGTATTTTAAATTCCATAAAACTTTACTTAATCTCAAAGTATAAATTAAATAACAGATTACAGTAAGCCAAAAAATGACCATTAACTGAATTATAGGTATTCCCCTTGTAACATCTCTTTGCCCTCATGAACTCTTATTCTGGCATTGTCTAAATGCTCTGTATTGTTTTCCTCTCTTGTAAATATGATTTGCATTTACTTGCACTAAATTGAACTTGCTTGTTGCCTAAGAATCTGTTCTTCACCAATTCTCCCAAAAACGAATAAAAAGGTGGCTAGAATGTCTTAGATAATGGTTTCTGGAAATAACACTCTATAATTAGAGGTAGGAAAAATAGGTAGCAAAGATTTTCCCCTAATGGGGTCTCCAGAGAGCTCATATAATCATATCTCATGGTCCCAGATGGGCGGCAGGGTTCCACCCTGCACAATACTTAATGCACATGCACACAGAGGCAGCTAGCTGCATCCACCTCTCCAGCACTATCTTAACCAGACACCATACTTACTTTGGTGACCCAGGAGTCTCTGTTTTATACTGACCATCTGGATATGCTTGGAACCCAAGTGAGCCTTGATGTGGCCCCTTCAATGAAAATAATACATCATCCATACCTGATTGTTGTTATAATTATTATCCCCAGACCTCTACTTCTTTAATGGATATTGCAGTGCAAGAAATTATAGACCTTGATAAAATAGGTTGAGTATTTCTACATCACAATAATTATATGCTTATTCTGCTAGTTCCTCTCTGTATATAGTCAGTTATATAGAATAACAAAATTACTACATCATGCTTAACAAACTTATTTATATAAAATATTAAAAATCATTGCTAATTCCCAGTTCTACAGATGTTAATATATCTCCAAGGTCATTCTCAGAATATTGACAGCATGGAATGTTTCATTCAACTGGAATCCATTTTATTTTCTCCAGTATGAAGAATCAGATATATGACAAAAATATAACATTACCATTTACTTTCTTGAAAATTGTACAGTTGATTTTTTTTTTTTTTTACTTTCTGGATTTCAAGGCATTTCAAGTTAATGCATATTTTGTTTGGTAATTATGCCCCAGAAACAGAGGACCTAACATTCTTAATGGACAGCTCTAACTGCTATTGAGTAGAGTCAGTTGGTGGCAGTGACAGCAAAATGTGTCTATCTTCAATAAAAATGAAATGGGTAAAGAAAAGAGAAGACTACTTCTCTCTTATTGAGCTTCTGTCATATGTTAGCCACTTTGGAAAAATTATCCATTAAATGCCCGGAGAATTCTCTAAGACTCAGGACTTAATAATAACCATGTTAGACATTAGAGAGATGGGGACTAGAGTGGACAAAGAAATAGTAATTGTCCATGCAGCAAGATCTGTGTGGGGGATATACAAAAAGAAAGAATGACACAGGAAAACTGACTATGCTGCCATTGGAATCTTAGCCTAAAATGAAACAGAGGGACAGAACAAAACCTGAGAAATCCAGAGAGTAGGAAACAGTTTATCAAAGGTTCATGTTATTTTCCCAGGAAGAATTCAGGAAATTCAGTGGTAGCTGGAATATCAAGAGCCACTCTGGGCAGCAGTCTGGGCCCAGTGGTTAGGGCATCTGTCTACTCCATGAGGGGTCCATGGTTCAAACCCCGGGCCTCCTTGACCCATGCGGAGCTGGCCAATGTGCAGCTGGCCCATGTGCAGTGCTCATGCACACAAGGAGTGCTCTTCCATGCAGGGGTGTCCCCTGCATAGGGGAGCCCCACACGCAAGGAGTGCACCCCATAAGGAGAGCTACCCAGTGCAAAATAAAGTGCAGCCTGCCCAGGAATGGTGCTGCACACACGGAGAGCTGACACAAGATGATGCAATGAAAAGAAACACAGATTCCCGTGCCACTGATGACAACAGAAGCAGACAAAGAAGACTCAGCAAATAGAACAGACAACCGGGGTGGGGGTGGGGGGGTGGGGAGAAGGGGAGAGAAATAAATCTTTAAAAAAAAAGAGCCACTCTGAACAGTGTCCCCATGTGAGTTCCTAGACTCACATTTGGTCTTCCTCAATCCATAAAAATACCCTAAAGGAAGGTGCACAAAGATGCTCAAGTCTACAAACCTGTGAGCTCTCTGCTTTAGGTTTTCCCCTACACTTTTAAAAATCCAATGTGTTTTTAATATATGAATTTTATTTCTTTATATAGTTATGGAAGCAACTCAATCTCTTTTTGAAATAACATTCATTCCCAAATGCAAATACAAATAAAAAAAACTATTAACCATTTGGAATGTATGTGTCCATGTACACTTTAATTCTACAAAATGTTATGTTATGAGATTTCTATTTCTCTTTAGAATCCTATGTAAAAGTAAATTTGGAAACTGGGGTGAGTCAGTAAGATATGATCCAATTTCCCTTCAAATGTTAAACCGAAGATCTGGACTCTCTTTTTGGATGGAGGCTTTCTTGACCCCAGATTAGTGTTTGTGTACCTTGTCCTGTACTGGTGGTGTCTTTTGCTACTTCTCTCTGCACACTAACCAACTTAACTAATAGTCTCAACCTGAAAGATGGTTTACCAAACTCCACAGTGACGTTCAAAGGGCACAGTCATTTCTTTATTCTTTGGCAACTCTAATCCTTAGCACAATGTCAGATGTATCAGTAGACACTCAATATGAGCTTCCTGATAAATTGTTACAGTAGTTAATGCAGCCCAAACAATTTAGAATGAGAAGTAAAATTCAGATCAAAGGCAAAAGCATGTCAAAATAGTGTGGACTGAGATCTTCACATTCATTACACTCCCACATTCATTACCCTTGAGCACAAATAACTCTCAGACAGCATTAGCCTTCTGGAGATCTCTCACTCTGATGTTAACCTTAGGTATAGTATGTCTCCAATCATGTACTGCTGAAGCATCCACAATGCCACTTCTCTGGCCACCACCAAATGAATATAAAAACGGTGTATAACAAGAAAATACTACAATAAGTGAAGCATTGTAAATATCTGTAGAACTCACAGAAGGGAGTCAAAATTGCTATTGCAAAGAATGGGAGGGTTCAAAATTTAGTGTGTGAGCTGGTTTAAGGGAATTTGGAGCCTAGGAACCCTAAGAACAGTAAATCTAATGTCTTTTTGTAAGTGGCAGTGGGTCTTTTAAATAAAAGTTTTATTTCACTTTTTTTTCCTACCTCTCTTCTCATTGAGCCTCCATGAGCAAAATTTCATACTCATATGTGATACAAATAAAATAATCAAAATCTGCCCTCTTAGAAACCATGTTCTGGAGATGCATGTAATAAGGGAAAGGAGTACCTTCACCCAATGGAGAACAGGGTAAATCAAGTATTGCAAAATATGGAATTGAAATGACCAACCAGTCAGGAAATGAACCAAGTGCCCCAGAATTCCTGAGCTAAGGAAGAAGGAAGAAAATTCTTAATGTCCAAGTCTTGGGGCTCCAGGTCTGTTTCTTGGCCAGTTATTTTTCTCCATTCCTTTTTGGGGATGGTTGGAATTTCAGAGTCTGCAAAAACATACTCCCAACTTTCCAGCAGAAACTTCAGATAATCTTGCCTGGCAATACATTAAAATGCCTTATTTACTAAATAAATAAATAAATAAATAACTGGAGTGTTCCTTTCTTCATTTTAATTTTAATTTTCAAATTTGTGATTGGGAGTGATATTGAACTTTTTCCCTCTAATATGTCCATTAGCCATTTTAAATTATTCTACCTAATTGCCTCTCTTGTTGTTTATTCTATTGAATAAATGTTTTTAACTTGTAAATCTTGCCACATATTAATGCTTTTTTTGTGTGAGTTATTTATCGTGAAAACAGTTTTCCCATTAGGGCCTTATTTATAATAATTTTTGATGTTATTATTCCGAAGATTTAAATATTGTTTAGTAAAATTTTTACTCTAAATGTAAATATAATTCTTTATGTTTGGATTGCATTTCCCCATTATAAAATAAATTAAATATTTTCCTATATGATTTATGGATATTTTGTTTATACATTTTTATACAGAAAATAAGGAAGGATCTAACTTGATCTTCTACAAATTAAAATTTTAAAATTAAATTTTATAATAGCTTATCTACTGGTTTAAATATTTTAATGCATATAAAATTTCCTTATATAATAAGAATTGTTTGTGACTATTTATTTATTTGTTTATGTATGTGTTAGCACCAGTTGTTTCAATTTTGATACAAGCTAGTTTTCACATATACATTCTTCCAGAGGAGCTTAAGAATAATTTTTTCCACTACATAATTTTTGAAATGCTTGTTTTGATGGTATTAAAATTATAAAGTAATTAGAGAAGAGGTAATACTTTGAAAATAATTTTCTCTTTGTAGGGACAGTTGATATGAGCCTCCTTTTATCCACATCTTCTTTAAGACAATCCTGTAAACTCTTCAGTGAAGGCTTGTAGTTTCATGTTCTTTTCTTATTAGACTATTTCAAAGATATTTTAATGTTCTTTTTATATATATATATATATTTGGAGGAGAGCAATTTATATTTTTGTGTATTTTACAGGTATAATTTTGGGAGGGCTATTTGACAGTTTTCAGCATAAACTCCAAACTATATAAATGTGTTTAACCAAAAAAAAAAATTTACCCTTGGCCCTTTTGATACAGACACAGTGTCATACTGCATCACAAATGATAGAGGGTCTTGAGCCTCAGCAGAACTGCAACTCCTACCCTCTGGTTTATTGGATTTACCCAGATCAGCTAACAGGGAGGTGAAGATGGTCAACCACCACACCAGGGATTGGAGAGTGCCTACAACTCCAAGCAGGAGAATCACCCATCAACCATGTGGAATCTAAGTCCCCTCTTGATATCGAGGTGGAATGGACATCACCATCCCAGGGTGCACAGAATGGAGGAATAAAATATGGATTAGAGTGAACTTATTTATATTCTATTATAGAACTATTGTAACTAGTAATAAAGAAATTGTAACATTGATGTGGAGAAAGTGGCCATGGTAGTTGCTGAGGGCAGGGAGAGGGAAGATGAGATATGATGTGAGGTATTTTTAGTGTACTTTGGTGAGTTTTCTTCATGAACTTTATGCTTGATGTTTGTTGAAGTTCCTTGTATATGTTACATTAGAGTTTTTCCTAGAAAATGAAAATATGTCTGCCATTATAACCTCATATATGTTTACTTCCCCTAAAAACTTTTCTATTTCACATTCATCAATTACATATTCACTTTCAGCTGAAGATTTCCCCAAGTTATTGATATATTCTCATATTTGAAATTCGTTTTATTTTCCAATTTTATTTTCTAGTGTTATATCCTCAAGTTCATTAATTTATTCTAAAATGTCTATCTCATCATTAATACCAAGCTAAATAACTTTCAACTCACATAATTTTAATTTTAATTTCTAAGAGTTTCATATGAATTTTTATAACCTCCACATGTCTATTTAACTTTTCAAAACATATAACAAATATAATAACTCTTATTTTAAAGATTTATTTTTATTTCTCTCCCCTTCCCCTGCCAGTTGTCTCCTCTCTGTGTCCATTCACTGTGTGTTCTTCTGTGACTGCTTCTATCCTTATCAGCGGCACCAGGAATCTGTGTTTCTTTTTGTTGCATCATCTTGCTGTGTCAGCTCTCCATGTGTGTGGTGCCATTCTTGGGCAGGTTGCACTTTCTCTCATGCCAGGTGGCTGTCCTTATGGAGTACACTCCTTGTATGCTCCCCTACATGGGGGACACCCCTGTGTGGCAAGGCACTCCTGGCATGCATCAGCACTGTGCATGGGGCAGCTCCAACTGGGTCAAGGAGGTCTGGGGTTTGAACTGTGGACCTCCTATGTGGTAGGTGGATGCCCTATCCATTGGGCCAAGTCTGCTTCCCTGTAATAACTCTTTTTATTTAGTTTCCTCCTACTTGTACCATTTGCTTCAATTTCTGGTCAGTTTTAATTGTTTAAGATATCTTCTCATCTGTTGTAATTTGATCCTTTTTAAGTTGCCTAGTAATCATTGCTTGGTAAAATAATGTGAATTTTACTTTTTTTGTTATCAGTATTTTTTATTTCTTTTAATATGCTTAATATTTGTTCAAATACATAGTTCAATTATGTGGCAATGCTTTGATATTTTCATGTCTTCTTTTAGATTTGAATAAAACAATAAGCCACATCACTGTTTATTCCAAGATTAATTTTTCCCAACTTGTGATTACCGAGTTTTTCTCAATTATGAGATGTTCCTTTTGACTGTGGAGAAAATACACTATTCCTGGCCAATATTTAACAACTACTATTTTCCTTCAGTAGGGCAGTTTCCTCATATGTGTTTGCAAAACAGTATCTGTTGAAAACATAAGAGACCTTTGAGATCTCCAAGCTTATTTTTCTCTGCAGCTGACTCCTCTGTTTTTCTCTACACTCTATACTCTAGTCACTTTTGTCTGACCAGAATCTCAACTCCATCTTCTCAATTCCTATAGCTCCTCAATTACAACTGTGATCCCATTCCCTGTGCAGCAGCCCGCGAATTTTCTCAAGTCAGTGACTTGGTGCTACTTTATTTATTTTATGTCTCTCAGAGTTGTCTTACTTCCATTGTCTGATACATTTTGCATATGCTAATGTGAATATACATAAATATATATATAAACAAATATAAATTAAATATATAAAGACTGAGTTATTTTCTTTGTTTCAGGATGGAGGTGTGGCAGGTGGCTCTAAGGAGACCCTAATGGGCCCCATTTTTCCTATTCAAATGGCATCCCTCAACAGGGGGCTGGATTGAGTTACTTATGATAAACAGAGTAAAGCACAATGATGTCATTTCTGATACTAGATAATACAAAGACAATGGATTCTTTCTTGATTAACCTGTCAAGCATCTTCTCTACCCTTTCATTTCCTTGCCCTGAGAGAAATCTGTTTCTATGCTGTAAGGCAGTCCTAGATATAATAACAATGTAAAGGTCATTAATACCTGAGATCAATCATTTAAATTAGCTCAGAAGCAGATTCCATGGTGTGCCCCATTTGTGACTTCAAATGAGATTGCAATCACTCATGACAGCTTGACTGCAACCTCATGATACATGATAAGAAAGAGGCACCAAGCTAAATTGCTTTTGACTCCAAATCCGCAGAAACCATGAGATATACCTGATGTCTAGAAACAATGAAATATTACAGGTTTGTTGTTTAAAACTTCTAAGTTTTTAAAAAGATTTTAGGCAACAACTGAAAATGGGAGGATTGCATCCAGCATCCAGGTGGAATCTGAGCCTCCTCTTGACATAAAGGTGCAATGGACACAACCAATCCAATGTCCACATAGAAGAGGTGGCATTGGATCGGGAAAAGTGGACATAATGGTCAAAGGGTATGGGGAAAGGCAGGAAGAGATGAGAGGTGGAGGCGTCTTCGGGACATGGAGCTGCCCTGGATGGTGCTTCAGAGGTAATCACCGGACATTGTAAATCCTCACAGGGCCTACTTGATGGAATAGAGGAGAGTATGGGCCATGATGTGAACCAATGTATATGAGGTGCAGAGGTGCCCAAAGATGTACTTACCAAATCCAATGGATATGTCATGATGATGGGAATGAGTGTTGTTGGGGGGGGGGGGAGAGGGGGGGTGGGGGGGTGGGGTTGAATGGGACCTCACATATATATTTTTAATGTAATATTATTACAAAGTCAATAAAAAAAAAAAACAATTTACATTTAGGAAAGATTTTTGTACCTGGAAGTGTGGTGATGAGAACAACAAGGACCAAATTTATGACAGTGGCTTGAAATCAGACCATGGGTTCTGAGAAGAGTAAGAGTGTAACGTGCCTTGTTAAAATTGATAACAGGAGTGTATTAGTTAGAGTTCTGTAGGGAAACAGAATCAACATGGAATATCTGTCAATAGTAAGGGATTTATCAAGTCTCATGCAGTTGTGGGGATGCAAAAGTCCAGGTTCTGCAGGCAAGCTGCATGAGGAGCTCTGATGAGAGTCCAATGAATATTCTTGACAAGTTCTGGGGGATGTTGACTGTCCAAAGACAAGCTGGGAAATTCTCTCTCAAGGCTGGAATCACTTCCCCTTTTAAGGCATTCAACTGACTGGGTTAAGCATCACTCATTGCTGATAGCAATCTCCCTAATTGATGTAATTATAACCAGCTATCTATGATTTATCACTGCAGTAAAGTCAATGGTGACAAAAGTCCCTAAATACCCTTCTATTACAGTTAGCCCAGTGCTTGCTTGACCAAACAACTGGGGAAAATTTTCTGACCAAACTGACACAATGGCGGAACCATCACATTCCACCCCTTGTCAACTCTGCAACCATACACATTATCTTAAACCATACCTAGTCTGTAAGTAAAATCAATAACAGACATATATATATATATATATATATATATATATATATATATATATATATATATATTTCCACCTAATGATGTTCATCTCTGCTATGTACAATCGGAAATGCATTAATTCCATAAAGAAGAGGGTGTAAGTTCTTGTGTAATATTGACTCTCAAACTTGACATCCTCAAATATTATGACATTAAATGGACACAACTTCTTATATGCTAAGGGGAAAGTTTGGGGAAGAAGACAAATAAATTCATTTTGTGTACATATACAGTCATCATCAAAATGAAACAGGGAAGAAAGACTCATGACCATTATAATCCTCATTTCTGTAACTGGTCATGTGTTCAAAGTTCATATTTATCACTACCTTCTTCCACTACTCATTCCATGTTTTCATTACCCTCAGCAAACACTTCAGCTGTCTGTGGTTCACTGCCTAGTGGGGTGACCAAAACTTTCATTCCTGAACATTCTGGGTCAATGTTAGCCTTGCTTGGATTGGGTCATTGCAATTTTCCTTTGACTTTAATCATAGGACAAGGCAGTACTAGGAGATTCTATAGAGGATCTCCTGTACTCCATGCAACTCTTCTTTACCCTCATCATGTAGATGCTGTCCTATTTCCCCTTGATAGTCAGGGTCAATCACCCCAACCAATACAGTAATTCCCTTTTTCTAAAAAAAATTATTGAAAGATATCACTCATACACAAACATACATAAATAATAAGTGAATAATAGATGTGAACTTACAAAACAAACATTCATAACATCAAACAAATATATATAACATCTCACCCTACCACCAATAACTTGCTTTGTTTTTAAACTTTTTAAACTAAGGATTAAAGAGCATTGTCAAAATATTACTACTAAGCAAAATATTTTCCCCTAATCAATATGATTATTATTATCTTTATGTAATTTATATATGAACATGCATAAGTGTGTAGTAAAAGTTGTGAACTTACAAAATAAACATGCATAATATCATACAGTGGCCTCATACATCGACCCTCCACCAACACCTTGCATTGTCATGAGATGTTTGATACAAACTATGAAAGAACACTGTCAAAATCTTACTACTAATCATAGTTCTTATCTTACATTTATGTATTTCCCCCAACCCACCCTATTATTATTTTTAAATACATTTTTTATGATGGAAGTTGTAAACTTAAAAAACAATCATGTACATGAGCAGAATTCCCAAACAACATCCTTCAATCAACACAACACAATGTGGTGTGTCATTTGCTACAGATAAAATAATATCTTCTGATTATTACCATGTCCATAGTGTACATTGGCTCACATTCTCCATAGTATCTCAGTATCAACACAGCACATCTTTTGCATAGATGCAAGAATATTATATTATTACTACTAACCACAGTTCATATGTCACTCCAGCGCTATTTTTCCCATGCTTCTCCACATTCCCAACACCCTGCAGTAGTGATATACATTTGTTCTAGCTAATAAAGGACACTCTTGCATCTGTGCCATCAACCACAATTCTCACCCACCTCTTAGTTTACTGTGCTATCCAGTTCCTAGATTATTCTCAAACATTCTGTCAATTGGCACTTACATAACTAGACTACCGTTTTCAGTCACATCCCCATTTATAAACTAGTTGTTACTCTCTGTATGTTACCATCCACTCTAAACATTTCCACAATTTTACAGTAAAGCTAATTAAAACTTTTACATACATTAAACATCAGTAGTCCCCTCAGCCCTTCTCTTATCTGTTTTAAGAATCCACCACCTACCACCAAGTCTTGAAGATATTTTCCAATAATTTCTTCTAGAAGTTTTATGGTTAATTCACTTTGAGTTAATTTTTGGATAAGTTGTGAGATAAGGGTCCTCTTTCCTTCTTTCAGCTATGGATGTCCAAATCTTTCAGCACCCTTTGTTGAATGGATTGTTCTGCCCGAAATGTGTGAGTTTGAAAGGCAAGTCAAAACTCACTTGACCATACCTGTGAGGGTCTGTTTCTGAGCCATAAATTTGGTTCCATTATTCTATTGTGTCTGTCTCTAGGCTAGTATCATGCTGTTTTTACCACTATAGGTAGGTATTATGATTTAAAGTCTGGAGATTTAGTCTATGATTTAAAGTCTTTTTATGATATTTCTAGCTATTCAGGACTCCTTATACTTCCAAATAAATTTAATGATCATGTTTTCAATTTTTTCTTTAATGCTGGTGGAATTTTTATCAGGATTGCATTAAATGTGTATATCAATTTGAAAAAAATTGACATCTTAATGATATTTGGACTTCCAATACATGAGCATGGAATGTTCCTCCAGTTATTTAAGGCTTTTTAAAATTTGTTTTAACATTGAGTCACAGTTTTCTAAATAAAAGTGCTTTCCATCATTGGTTAAGTTTATTCCTGACCCTTTCAGTTTTTCACTCATATTTTATTTTCATCCCTCTTCTGACACTTTTACTTACTTTTATTGATATAATCTTCACTTCTATACTCTCTTCCAGGCCCCTCTCTCCTGACTTTTCTTTTCAGGCTCTAGCACACCCTTTAGTATTTCCTGAAATTCTGGTCTCTTGTGTAGAAATTCTCTGTTTCTGTATATCTCTGAATAATCTCATTTTACCCTCATTTTTGAAAGACAGTCTTGCTGGATACAAGATTCTTGGCTGGAAGTTTTTCTCTTGTAGTGTCTTAAATATACCTGACCACTGTCTTCATGACTCCATGGTTTCTGGTGAGAAATCAGCACTTAATCTCATTGGATATCCCTTATTTGTTATGCATTGCTTTTCTCTTGCTGCTCTCAGAATACTCTCTTTATCATTTGGTCTTTGACATTCTGATGAGTATGTGTCTTGGAGTTGGTCCATTTGGATTTTTTCAGTTTGGAGTATATTGTGTTTCTTGCACAGGGATATCTATATCTTTCGATAGGTTTGGAAAATTTTCTACCATTATTTCTCTACATGTTCCTTCTGCCCCTTTTCCCATCTCTTCTCCTTTTGGGACACCCATGACACGTATGTTTGCATGCCTCTTACTGTCATTTGATTCCCTGAGACCTTGTTCAAATTTTTCCATTCTTTTCTTCATCTCTTCTTTTGTATGTTCATTTTCAGAGGCCATTTCTTCAAGTTCACCAATCTTTCATTCTGCCTCCTCAAATCTATTATATGATTCCAATGTTTTTTTAAAATTTCATTGATTGCACTTTCATTCACATAAGATCTGCTATTTTTCTACATATGCTTTCAAATTCTTCTTTGTTCTTATCCAATGTCATCTATTTTTGTCTTTATTTATTTTTTAATGTTACATTAAAAAATATGAGTTCCCCATATACCCCCCACCCCCTTCCCCCATTCCTCCCCCCATAACAACAACCTCCTCCATCATAATGAGACATTCATTGCACTTGGTGAATAAATCTCTGAGCACCGCTGCACCTCAGGGTCAATGGTCCACACCATAGTACACACTCTCCCACAGTCCACCCAGTGGGCCATGGAAGGACATCCAATGTCCAGCAACTGTCCATGCAGCACCACCCAGGACAATTCCAACCCCCAAAAAGGCCCCCACATCACATCTCTTCCTCCCACTCCTTACCCCCAGCAGACACCATGGCCACTTTCTCCACACCAATGCCACATTTTCTTTGATTACTACTCATAATAGTTCATGAATAGAATATCAATAAGTCCACTCTAATCCATACTCTATTCCTCCATCCTGTGGACCTTAGAATGGCTGTATCCACTCCACACCTATATCAAGAGGGGGCTTAGATTCCACATGGATGCTGGATGCAATTCTCCTGCTTTCATTTGTAGGCACTCTTGGCTCCCTGGTGTGGTGGTTGACCTTCTTCACCTCCATGTTAGCTGAGTGGGGTAAGCCCAATAAGCCAGAGTGTAGGAGCAACAAGTCTGTTGAGGCGAAGGACCTGGCTATCACATGGTCAGTCCAGAGATTCAGGTCCCCTGGCTATACATTAAACACCAGTACCAACCATAGTTTGGGTAAAAGTAACAGGAGAGGCTTGTGAACAAAGATCACATCTGAGTCAAGCTCCATCACACAGAAACACAATCTCCAAAGAAGGGCCAACTGAGATGGCACTGAACTCCATCTGCCATGACCATAGAACCTATGGGTCTCTGCAGCCCTCAGAAAAACCAATACCTGGGGTTGCATCTACTTTTATCTGTCTCTGCGACTCTGCTCAGCTGTGCATAAGGGCAACCTCTCTGATAACCTCCCAGCTCTTTTTGGAGACTCGCAGCCATATAAAATCATTTGTCCTTTCCATTTCCCCCTTTCATCCAGGGCAAAAAGCATTTTTAACTCCTGGTATTATATGTAGACTGAGATATTCTGCTGGAATGAGTTGACCCTTTTATTCAAGGTCATTTTCTAGTTATGTCATCAGCTGGTACTTGGTAGTAATCCCTCGGCACCAGGGAGGCTCATCCCTGGGAGTCATGTCCCACTCTGGAGGGAAGGCAACACATTTACATGCTGAGTTTGGCTTTGAGACTGGCCACATTTGAACAACATGGAGGCTCTCAGGATGTAACTCGTAGGGACCCTGCAGCTCTAGGCCTTGTTCTTATCTCAGGTGCACATGCTCACAAGCATAGTCATTAGAATCAAGGGCTCATTGTTGGACCTTCCTTCTTTTTTGTCTTTGCCGTTGCACTTGGGGGATTGTTGCTGTTCCTTTAGGGACTGTGATAGAGCTCCCCTGGCTAGGAACTCAGCATTCCCTCAGTTGTTGTTTTTAATTGTATTCACTATGAAAATATACAAACATTTTTATGTACTCTGGATATATTCACTGGAGAACTCCCTACCAACCATGTGTCCCCTGTCAATAACATCCCACACCAGTATTCCTCCCCTGCCATTGTTTAACCTCTCTATGACCCAAAACTTCTTCAAAAATGAAGCACAATATATTGCCAGATTCCATTAATACTAAAATGGGATATAGTGATGGGATATAGTGATGGGATATAGTGAATACATATTAATTTAGAAAAATTAAGGTAAAAATAAATTGGGGTATTAAAAAATAGAAATTCTTTGTTTTTGATGTTTTGTCTTCCACCACTGCAATAAGTGCTGCCCTGTATGCAAATTGGCAAGGCAACTTCTTCCTTCTTTTCCTCAGTGTCTATGTTCTTTCTTTTTCTTTTTTTCCCCTAATTATTATGCTTATATTCACAGAAGTTTTTGATCACAGTAATTCATATATATAATATACAGTACTCCCACATATCCAACATAAAACCCTTTTCCCTTATAGAGCAATAATCTTTTTACATGTTCATACTATATTTACTGAAACTGATGTACAGGTATTGAGACAATAGCTTTCAAACAAGGTAACATTTGGGTTTACATTGTGGTTTGTATTTTAGACTATACAATTTTCTAAAGTTTTAGTTATCTTATAGTTTATATTATGATTTACATTTTAGCCTATCAGCCCCTATACATTTTTGGTGTAATTTAACATGTCTTATATCCAACCTTGCGTAATCTTGTGGAAAACTTCTATTGTTCACACAGTAACATTGATTCTATCTATTCAATACCTCGTTCCCCCTACCCTAAAGGGCCATAGTAGGACAGTCAATCTTCACTGCTGGAAGGGCCATGTTCAGAGATACTTGCAACAGTGTTGAGGGCTTGACATGCTCAACTGCCCTAATGCATTGGGAACCACCATTTCTCTCGAGAGATACAATGCCATCTATTTGAGATCATCAGTCCTCCCCAGGATGTGGGTATCCCTTCACTCTCATAATATGGGTCTCTATCCAATTATATAATCCTCTATGGAAAAATGAGCACTCACACACTCCCTAGGGCCCTGTCCTATGTCAGATTATCCTCTTTAAGCATGTAAAACAGGTAACCTTCCTTATTATATTTTGAAAAAGTTTTCTCAGCATTATACTCTCAACCAAATACCTGACAATCTCATATGTTTGTATTTCCCCCTTCTCTCCCCCCAATTTCTTGGGCAATATATACCCATCCTCCTATTCCTAGCCCCTCTCAAGCCCACAAAGCCCTACCCAACAGTAATCCTATGCCCACATTTTATCCCTTTGTTGTACAAATACTTACCTCCACCTTATCATAGATTTCACCGTAGGTGTCAGTTTGCATCCTTCCTCTCCCCCTCAATTTATTTTAAGCCTATCATCCAGTCTCTAGCTCTGAGGCAGCTTGGTTTACTTATTTCATATCATTGAGGTCACGTAGCATTTCTCCTTCAATGTCTCAGTTGCTTCACTAAACATAAGGTTCTCAAGATTCATCAATGTTATCACATGTGTTTGTAGTGTATTCATTCTTAAAGCTGAGTAGTATTCCATTGTGTATATATACAAATTTTTTTAAATCCATTCATTTGTTGATGAGCATTTGGGTTGATTCCAACTTTTGGCAATTCTGAACAATGCTGCTATGAACTCTGGTGTGCATACATCAGTTTGTGTCCATGTATTCAGTTCTACTGGCTATATACCCAGCAGTGGAATTGCTGGGTCATATGGCAAATCTATACCAATTTTTTTGAGAAACCACCAAACTGTCCTCCAGAATGGCTGGATCCTTCTGCTTTCCTACCAGCAGTGGATGAGTATTCCCATTCCTCCACTTCCTCTCCATCATTTGTAGTCTTCTGTTTTTTTCATAGCTGCCAATCTTATGGGAGTAAAATGGTATCTCATTGTAGTTTTGAATTGCATTTCCCTGGTAGCTAGAGATTTGGAGCATTTTTTCATGGGCTTTTTAGCCATTTGTATTTCTTCTTTGGAAAAGTGTCTCTTTAAATCTTTTTCCCATTTTTAAAATGTGTTGTTTGTCTTTTTATTTTCGAGACATAGGAGTTCTTTGTATGTACAGGTTATTAGTCTCCTATCAGATATATGGTTACCAAATATTTTCTCCCATTTGTAGGCTCTCTTTTCACTTTGTTGAAAAGTCCTTTGAGGTGCAGAAGGCTTTAATTTTGAGGAAGTCCCATTTATCTATTTGTTCCTTTGCTGCTCATGCATTTTGTGGCAAGTTTATGAGGCCATTTCCTACTACAAGGTCCTGTAGATGCTTCCCTACACTGCTTTCCAAAGTCTTTATGGTCTTGGCTCTTATATTTAGGTCTTTGATACATCTTGAGTTGATTTTTGTATAAGGTGTGAGTTGGTAATCCCCTTTCATTATTTTACAAATGGATATCCAGTTCTTCAGGCACCATTTCTTAATAGGCCATTCTCTTCCAGTTGAGAGAGTTTGGTGGCTTTATCGAATATTATATGACCATATATAGGAGGATCTATATCAGAGCTCGCAACTTCAGTTCAATTGGTCAGCATGTCTCTCCTCGTGCCAATACCATGCTGTTTTCACTACTGTAGCTTTGTAGCATGTTTTGAAGTCAGGTAGTGTGATTCCTCTAATTTTGTTTTTCTTTTTCAATATGTCTATGACTATTCAGTCTCTCCTTTCCAAATAAATTTCATAGTTAGTTTTTCTAGTTCCTTAAAGAAGACTGTGTTGAATTTTATTGGGATTGTATTGAATGTGTAGATCAGGTTTGGTAGGATAGACATAATAATATTTAGTCTTCCTATCCATGAACAGGGAATATTCTTCCATTTATTTAGGTCTTCTTCAATTTCCTTGAACAGTGTTGTGTAGTTCTCTGTGTATAAGTTTTTTACATCTTTAGTTAAATTTACTCCTAGGTATTTGATTTTTTACTTACTTTTATAAATGGTATTTGTTCCTTGATTTCCTCCTGAGCTTGCTCATTATTGGTGTACAGAAATGCTACTGATTTTTGCGCATTGATCTTATAACCTGCAAATTTACTCAGTTCATTTATGAGTTCTAGAAGCTTTGTTGTAGACCTCTCAGGGTTTTCTATTTAAAGGATCATGTCATCTGCAAATAACAAAATTTTGACTTCTTCTTTTCCAATTTGAATGCCTTTTATATCTGGTTCTCGCTTCAGTGCTAAGCAAGTACTTCTAAGACAATGTTAAATAGAAGAGGTGAGAGTGGGCATCCTTGTCTTGTTCCTGATCTTAGAGGGAAAGATTTTAGGGTTTTACCATTGAAAACAATGTTTGCTGTGGGTTTTTCATATATATTCTTTATCATGTTCAGAAAATTTCCTTGTATTCCAGTCTTTTGCAGTGTTTTTATCAAGAAAGTGTGCTGTATTTTGTCAAATGCTTTTTCTGCTTCTATAGATATAATCATGTGATTTTTTTTCTTCAATCTGCTTATATGGTGTATTACATTGATTGATTTTCTTATATTGAACCATCCTTGCATACCCGGAATGAATCCCACTTGGCATGGTATATAATACATTGAATGTGTTGTTGAATATGATTAGCAAGTATTTTGTTTAGGATTTTTGCATCTAGGTTCATTAGAGAAATTGGTCTGTAATTTTCCTTTCTTGTGGTGTCTTTGGCTTTGGTAAAAGGGTAATGTTGGCATCATAGAATGAGTTAGGTAATGTTCCTTCTGTTTCAATTTTTTGGAAGAGTTTTACAAGGATTGGTGTTAGTTCTTTCTGGAATGTGTTGTAGAATTCACCTGTGAAGCCGTCTGGCCATAGGCTCTTTTTAGTTGGGGAGGTTTTTAATGACTAATTCTATCTCTTTACTTGTCATTGGTTTGTTGAGATCAATTTCTTCTTTCATCAATAGAGGCTGCTTATGTGTTTCTAAAAATGTGTCTATTTCCTCTGAGTTGTCATTTTTGTTGGAGTATAGTTTTTCAAAGTATCCTCTGATGATAGTCTTTATTTCTCTGGGGTCAGTGGTGATATCTCCTTTCTCATTTCTTATTTTGTGTATTTGCATCTTCTCTCTTTTTTCATTTTTTTGTCTAGCTAAGGATTTGTCAATTTTATTTATCTTCTCAAAGAACCAGCTCTTGGATTTTTTTTTTCATCTTTTCAAGTGCTTTCTTATTTTCTATTTCATTTAGTTCTGCTCTTATCTTTGTTATTTCTTTCTTTTTACTGTGGGGTTACTTTGTTGTTTTTTACTTATTCCTCCAAATGTGCAGTTAGTACTTCAATTTTTGCTTTCTTCTTTTTTTTGATGTATGAATTTATGGCTATAAATTTCCCTCTCAATACTGTTTTTGGTGCATACCATAAGTTTTGGTATGTTGTGTTATCATTTTCATTAGTTTCAAGGTAGTTAATTTCTTTTGAGATTTTTTTCATTGGGCCTTTCTTTGTGGCCTATCATATGGCCTATCTTGGAGAATAATCCTTGTGCACTTGAGAAAAATGTGTATCCTCCTTTATTCGGGTTTAATGATCTGTAATTTCTATTAGGTTCAACTCCTGTAATCTACTGTTCAAAGTTTTTGTTTCTTTATTGATTCTCTTTTGAGATGTTCTGTCCAAAGATGATAGTGGTGTATTAAAGTCTTGCACTATAATTGTAGAGGTATCTATTCTTTCACTTAGTTTTTCCAGTGTTTGCCTCACATATTTGGAGGCACCCTTGTTAGGAGCATAAATATTTATGATTTTTCATTCTTCTTGAAAGATTATCCCTTCACTAATATGTATTATCCATCTTTTTCTCTCACAATTGTTTCACACTTAAAGTCTATTTTCTGTAATATTAATATAGCTACTCCTGCCTTTTTTTGGTTGTTTGCTTGTAAGATTGTTTTCCAGCCATTCTCTTTTAACCTCCTTGAATCCCTTGGGCTAAGATTTGTTTCTTGTAGACAGCATATAGATGAGTCATATTTCTTTTTCAAACTTCCAGTCTGAATCTTTTTTTCCACAGGTGAGTTTAATCCACTGATATTCAGTGTTATTATTTAAAGGAATTATTTATGTTAGCCATATTTTGTTTAGACTTGTGTTTATCATATTTTGGCTTTTTTCCTTCTCTTTTTGTCTTTATTTTGCTCTTACACTCTCCTCCAACTATGCCTCTCCTGTTTTTTTTCTTTCTTCCTGAAGAACTTCCTTTAGTATTTCTTGAAGGGCAGGGTTCTTGTTGGCATATTCTTTTAATTTCTGTTTATCTGTGAATATTTTGAACTCTCCATCATTTTTGAATGCTAGCTTAGCTGGGTAGAATATTTTAGGTTGGAATTTTTTTCTTTTTGTTCCTTGACTATATCATACCACTTCCTTCTTGTCTCCATGGTTTCAGATGAGAAATCAGCACTTAATCTTATGGAGCCTCCTTTGTATGTGATGGTTCTCTTTTCTCTTGCTCCTTTTAGAATTTTCTCTTGTTGAGCATTGGATAATTTGACAAGTATATGTCTTGATGTGGGCCTGTTGGGATTTATGGTGTTTGGGGTGTGTTGTGCTTCCTGGACTTGTACATCCATCTCTCTCAGTAGATTTGGGAAGTTTCAGCCATTATTTCCTCTAAGACCTTTTCTGTCCCCTTTCCCTTCTCTTCTCCTTCTGGATGCCTATAATATGTATGTTTGTGCATTTTGCATTCTCTTTCAGGTCCCTAAGTCCCTGTTGAATTTTTTTCTTTTTATCTATCAGTTCTACTATCTGTTTGATTTCAAATGTAGTGTCTTCCATGTCACTAATTCTCTCCTCTGCCTCTTCTAATCTGCTGCTATTTGCTGAGAGTGTATTTTTGATTTCTTGAACTGTGGTGGTCATTCCCATCATATCTGTTATCTTTTTGCGTATGTCTGCAATTTCCTCTCCAAGTCTTTACTTCATATTGTTAATCTCTTCTTTTACTTCATTAAGTTGGTCTCTAATATATATTTTGAGATCTTTAATTTCTTGTCTGATGTTCTGCTCTCCTTCCTGGTTTTTAGTTTTTTCATTGGATTCAGCCATGTTTCCCTATTATTGGTTTGGGTTGTAGTTTTTTGTTGCTATCTGGTCATCATTTTATCCTGATGGGTTCAATCAGTTCCTTAGCTTCTTTGTCTAGTCTTGGGGATTAATTAGTTGTTGTTCATGCATAAGTGTTATGTCTTCTCTTTGTCACTTTGTTCTTCTTACTCTATTTTCTTGTTACTGGCTAAGTTCACTTTGAAGGAAAATATTAGGCCCAGGGAAAGCAAAATGAGTAAGAAAAGAAAATGTATAAAGTAGTATAGGTAATAAATGTTAACAGAGCAACAATGTGAGGTCTAGGAGAATGGATATTAGACTCATGTAAGTTATGTAGAGTTTTAGCAGTAAGTAGAGTACCTATAATGAGACAGTGAACTGAATATGGGGAGGATTATTATATGAATTATAAGGCCAGTGTTTTCATGAGAGAGGGAAAGAGAAAAGAAAGATATTATCAACAGTGGATAAGAGAAAACACAACAAAGGTATTAGAAATAAAAATCAGATAATTTGGGGGCCAAAGAAAGGGAGGTGGAATGTAAGAGAAACAGTAGATTATGGAGGATAGAAAGATGTAGGGGAAAGGGTATAGTGTAGGTGGCCAAAATCAATACACAGAGAAAAGAGGAAATGAAGGATGAAGAAACACAACAAATGTAAAGCGCTCCCTGCAGCACCTATTGTATAAAGTAAATAAAATAAAAAAGAAGAAAAAGAGAAAAGAAAAAAGAGAAGAGAAAAAGTGGGGGCAAAGAAAAGGGGGGAAATATGCAAGAAAAAGAAAAAGAGGGGGAAAAAAACCTAAATGTATGATAAAGAACCTTGCAGGATAAAACGGGAAAAAAACCAGGAGACAGGAGGAGGGGGCAAGATGGTGGCTGAGTGAACTTCCCTGATAGTATCTCCTGCAGGGAGCCAGCTGGGGGGCATTGGAGGCTCTTTGGGACCGGGCTGTTCTGGGATTTTTGCTGGTAGGGAGGTGTCTGGACATCGATTTGGAGGGAAGGTAACAGAGAGGCTGCGTCTGTGAAATATACACGGAGCTCCCAACTGCACGGGGAAGATTCCCTCCTTAGGTGGGCAGAGCCACGGCATCAGACACCGGAGGAGCCGCAGCATCGGATGCCGCCACAGCACAGCTCGGGGAGCCACCGGCGCAGTGCAGGGTTTTTTTTTTTTCTTTTTTTGGAGGCTCTTCAGTACTGGAGAGTTCGGGGGTCCTGGATGGCCAATTGGGGGGTTGGTGGGACGGGAGGCACTTGCAGACCGATTTGGGCAGACAGACGGGAGTTTTAAGGCAAAGTGGGGGAATTTTTGATTGCAGACACAATAGCATTTCTGCCTAGAGCCACGCCCCCCCAAGACCAGCTGCTGATCTATACTGGTCTTAAAGTGATAGCAACAAAGAGACGCTACCAGGGTCTCCTGGGTGGGAGACATTTGGAAGCTGATTAGGGGAATATTTTGTGAAGCATGAGAATTTCGGGTTTGGACTCTGTAATTAGCATTTTGGGCTGGAGCCCCTCCCCCGGACCTGGCTATTGATCTGAGTCATTAAATTGGCTGCAGCCTAGAGGCACCCCCAGTTGGCCGTTCCTGGGGACCAAAGGGTGGGAGGGTTCCTGAAGTCAATTGGTGATGTATCCACACAATAGACCCTAGTGAGTGAGTGAATTGTAGGGTACAGAACACAGGATAAAGCTTGTGGATGTGACCTCACCCATAGGGCTAGCACCCAGCTGCAGGGATCCCAGAAGGCTGTGATGCACTGTGGTGCTCCCAGGCTTCCTGTTAACTGGAATTGAGGTTACCAGGTCTGAGTCCCCTGGACTCTGGTGGCCCACACCCCAGAGACTCACACCTCTTGAGTCCTCAATATCTCAGACGTTCCATCCCTGAATCCACCATGCCCTGAGGCCAATCTGAGGTTCTTGAATGTCCTAACCCTTAACGTTTGCGGTTTTCCTTCATTGTTTTGTTTTGTTTTTATTTTTATTCATTTTTTTATTATATTATTTTAATGTTCTGATTCCTGGCATTGCATTATCCCCTAGTCTTTTCTCCCAGCGTATCCCCCAAAGTCTTTTTTTTTCCCTCTCTCTCTTGTCTCCCATCTTCTTCTTATTCTATTTTATCTTAACAATATAATAGGTGCTGCAGGAAACACCTCACATTTGCTGGGTTTCCTCATCCTCCACTGCCTCATTTCTGTGTGAACAGAGTTTGGCTATCTACACTATCCCCTTTCCCCTACATCTTGATATCCTCCATCATTTACTATCTTTCCTATATTCCACCTCCCTTTCTTTGATCCACAAAGTGTCTAACTCTTAATTTCTAATACCTTTGTTTTGTTTTAGTCTGTTATCCACTCTTGAAACTATTACCTTTCTTTTCTCTTTCCCTCTCTCATGAAAACAATAGCTTTGTAGTTCATACCATATTCCGCCCATTTTCAGTCATCTACCTCATAAAAGGTACTCTACCTACAGCTATAACTCTATACAATCTACATGAATCTAACCTCCATCGTCCCAGATCTCATATTCTTGCTTTGTTAACATACATTACCAATACTACTTTACACTTTTCCCTTGCTTACACAATTGCCTTTCCCCGCCACTAATACTTTCCTTTAAAGCGAACTTAACCAGCAACAAGAAATTAGAATAAGAAGAACAAAGTGACAAAGATAAGATATAACACTAACGCAAAAACAACAGCTAATTAATCTCCAAGAGTAGACAAAGAAGCTAAGGAACTGATTAAACCCATCAAGATAATATGATGACCAGACAGCAACAAAAATCTACAAACCAAACCAGTAATCAGGGAAACATGGCTGAATCCAATCAACAAACCAAAAATCAGGAAGGGGAACAGAACTTCGCACAAGCAATGAAAGATCTCAGAACATTTATCACTGACAAATTCGATGAAGTAATGAAAGAGGTCAACAACATGAAGACAGCACTTGGAGGGGAAATTGCAGACATGCACAAAAAGATAACAGATATGATGGGAATGAACACCACAGTTCAAGAAATCAAAAATACACTTGCAGCAAATATCAGCAGACTAGAAGAGGCAGAGAAGAGAATTAATGATGTGGAAGACAGTACATCAGAAATCAAACAGATAGTAGAAGGGGTCGATAAAAAGATAGAAAAAATCCAGTTAGGACTTAGGAACCTGAATGACAATGCAAAACGCTCAAACATATGTATTATAGGCATTCCAGAAGGAGAAGAGAAGGGAAAGGGGTCAGAAGGAGTGTTGCAGGAAATAATGGCTGAAAACTTCCCAAATCTACTGAAAGAGACAGATGTGCATATCCAAGAAGCACAGTGTACTCCACTGGTCATAAACCCCAACAGGCCCACCCCAAGACATATACTTGTCAAATTATCCAAGGCTCAAGACAAAGAGAAAATCCTAAAAGCAGCAAGAGAAAAGAAAACCATCACATACATAAGATTAAGTGCTGATTTCTCATCTGAAACCGTGGAGGCAAGAAGGCAGTGGTATGATATAGTCAAGGTACTAAAGGAAAAAAATTTCCAATCAAGAATACTCTATCCTGCTAAACTAGCATTCAAACATGAAGGAGAGTTCAAAATATTCACAGACAAACAGAAACTGAAAGAGTATACCAACAAGAAACCTCACCTTCAAGAAATTCTAAAGGAATTTCTGCAGGAAGAGAGGAAAAAACAGGACAGGCAGAGTTGGAGGAGAGTATAAGAACAACAACAAAAAAAGAAAAAAATAGAAGGAAAAAAATACAAACAAAATATGACAAACACAAATCCAATCAAAATATGGCTAACAAAAATAATTCCTTGGAAGTAATAACACTGAATGTCAACGGATTATACTCACCTATCAAAAGATTCATACTGGGACATTGGATAAGGAAATATGACCTATCCGTATGCTGTCTACAAGAGACTCATCTCAGACCCAGAGATGCATGGAGATTGAAAGTGAATGGCTGGAAAACAACCATACAAACAAGCAATAACCAAAAAAAGGCAGGAGTAGCTATATTACTATCAGACAAAATAGACTTTAAATGTGAAACAATTGTGAGAGACAAAGAAGGATACTACATTTTAGTGAAAGGGAAAATCTGTCAGGAAGATCGAAGAATCATAAATATCTATGCTTCTAACAAGGGTGTCTCTAAATACGTGAGGCAAACGCTGGAAAAACTAAGTGAAACAATAGATTCATCTACAATTATAGTGGGGGATTTTAATACAACACTCTCTACCTTGGACAGAACATCTCAAAAGAGAATCACTAAAGAAACAAAACATTTGAATATTATATTAGAGGAGCTGGATCTAATAGACATATATAGATCATTACACCCAAACACAGCAGGATATACATTTTTCTCAAGTGCACATGGATCATTCCCCAAGATAGACCATATGCTAGGCCACAAAGAAAGGTTTAATGAATATAGAAATATCAAAATCATACAAAATAATATCTCTGACCACAGTGGAATGAAGCTGGAAATTTGCAAGGGCCAGAGGCCCAGATTTCACACCATGATTTGGAAATTAAACAGCACACTTCTAGAAAAACAGTGGTTCAAAGAGGAAATCTCAAAAGAAATCAATGACTACCTTGAAACAAATGATAATGATAACACAACATACCAAAATTTATGGGATGCAGCAAAAGCAGTACTGAGAGCAAAATTTATAGCCATAAATTCATATATCAAAAAAGAAGAAAGAGGGAAAATTGAAGAACTAACTGTACATTTGAAGGAATTAGAAAAACAACAACAAAGTAGCCCAACAGGAAGAAGAAGGAACAAATAACAAAGATAAGAGCAGAACTAAATGAAATAGAAAATAAGAAAGCACTTGAAAAGATAAACAAGACCAAGAGCTGGTTTTTTGAGAAGATGGACAAAATTGACAAACCTTTAGCAAGACTAACAAAGAAAAAAAGAGAGAAGATGCAAATACACAAAATAAGAAATGAGAAAGGCAATATCACCACTGACCCCACAGAAATAAAGACTATCATAAGAGGATACTTTGAAAAACTATATTCCAACAAAAATGACAATTTAGAGGAAATGGACAAATTCCTAGAAACACATAAACAACCCATATTGATGAAAGAAGAAATTGATGATCTTAACAAACCAATCACAAGCAGAGAGATAGAATCAGTCATTAAAAATTTCCCAACTAAGAAGTGTCCAGGGCCAGACGGTTTCACAGGTGAATTCTACAAAACATTCCGGAAAGAACTAACACCAATCCTGCTGAAAATATTCCAAAAAATCGAATCAGAAGGATATTTGCTGAACTTCTTCTATGATGCCAAAATTGCCCTAGTACTAAAGCCAAACAAAGACACCACAAGAAAGGAAAATTACAGACCAATTTCTCTAATGAACCTAGACGCAAAAATACTTAACAAAATACTTGCTAATCATATTCAACAACACATTAAACGTATTATACACCACGACCAAGTGGGATTTATTTCAGGTATGCAAGGATGGTTCAACATAAGATAATCAATCAATGCAATACACCATATAAACAGATTGAAGGAAAAAAAATCACATGATTATATCTATTGATGCAGAAAAAGCATTTGACAAAATACAGCACCCTTTCTTGATAAAAACACTCCAAAAGATTGGAATACAAGGGAATTTTTTGAACATGATAAAGAGTATATATGAAAAACCTAAAGCCAATATTGTTTACAATGGAGAAATCCTAGACTCCTTCCCTCTAAACTCAGGAACAAGACAAGGATGCCCACTGTCTCCGCTCCTATTTAACATTGTCTTAGAAGTACTTGCTCGAGCACTGAGGCAAGAACCAGATATAAAAGGTATTGAAATTGGAAAGGAACAAGTCAAAATTTCATTATTTGCAGATGACATGCTCCTATACACAGAAAACCCTGAGAGATCTACAACAAAGATTCTAGAACTCATAAATGAGTTTAGTAAAGTCGCAGGTTATAAGATCATTGCGCAAAAATCAGTAGCATTTCTGTACACCAATAATGAGCAAGACCAGGAGGAAATCAAGAAACAAATACCATTCACAATAGTAAATAAAATAATCAAATACTTAGGAATAAATTTAACTAAAGAGGTAAAAACCTTATACACCTAGAACTATACAAGACTGTTCAAGGAAATCAAAGAAGACCTAAATAAATAGGAGAATATTCCTTGTTCATGGATAGGAAGACTGAACATTATTAAGATGTCTTTCCTACCAAAACTGATCTACACATTCAATGCAATCCCAATAAAAATCAACACAGCCTTCTTTAAGGAACTAGAAAAACTAACTATGAAATTTAATTGGAAAGGAAAGAAGCCCCGGATAGCTGAAGACATATTGAAAAAGAAAAACGAAATTGAAGGAATCACACTACCTGACTTCAAAACATACTACAAAGCTACAGAAGTGAAAAGAGCATGATATTGGCATAAGGAGAGACACACAGACCAATGGAATCGAATTGAAAGCTCTGATATAGAACCTCACATATATAGCCATATAATATTCGATAAAGCCACCAAACCCTCTCAACTGGGAGAGAGTGGCCTATACAACAAATGGTGTCTGGAGAACTGGATAGCCATATGTAGAAGAATGAAAGAGGATTACCATCTCACACCTTATACAAAGATCAACTCAAGATGGATCAAAGACCTAAATATAAGAGTCAAGACCATAAAAACCTTGGAAAGCAGTGTAAGGAAACATCTACAGGACCTTGTAATAGGAAATGGATTCATGAATATCACACCAAAAGCACAAGCAGCAAAAGAACTAATAGATAAATGGGACTTCCTCAAAATTAAAGCCTTCTGCACCTCAAAGGAGTTTGTCAAGAAAGTAAAAAGGGAGCCCAAACAATGGGAGAAAATATTTGGCAACCATATATCTGATAAGAAACTTATAACTTGGATATATAAAGAACTCATAAATCTTGAAAATAAAAAGATAAACAACCCACTTAAAAAATGGGAAAAAGATTTAAACAGACACTTCTCCAAAGAAGAAATACAAATGGCTAAAAAACACATGAAAAAATGTTCCAAATCTCTAGCTATCAGGGAAATGCAAATCAAAACTACAATGAGATACTATCTTACTCCCATAAGATTGGCAGCTATGAAAAAAACAGAAGAATACAAATGTTGGAGAGGATGTGAACAAAGGGGAACACTCATCCACTGCTGGTGGGAATGCAGAAGGATCCAACCATTCTGGAGGACAGTTTGGCGGTTTCTCAAAAAACTAACCATACATTTGCCATATGACCCAGCAATACCACTGCTGGGTATATACCCAGCAGAACTGAAAACAAGGACACAAACTGATATATGTACACCAATGTCCATAGCAACATTGTTCACTGATGCCAAAAGTTGGAATCAACCCAAATGCCCATCAACAAATGAGTGGATCAATAAAATGTGGTATATACACACAATGGAATACTACTCGGCTGTAAGAACAAATACACTACAAACACAATTGATAACATGGATGAATCTTGAGAACCTATGTTGAGTGAAGCAACCCAGGCATTGAAGGACAAACACTACATGAACTCAATGATATGAAATAAGCAAGCTGCCTCAGAGAGCTAGAGACTGAATGATAGGTTTACAGGAAATTGGGGGGTGGAGGAAGGATGTGAGCTGATGTCTGCAGGGGTGTAATTTATGATGAGCTGTCGGTAAGTATGAACACAAAGAAGAGATAAAATGGGGGCAAGGGGCTGCCTTTGGGTTGGGCTTTGCGGGTTTGAGGGGGGCTGGGGGTGGGCGGATGGGTAATATTGCCCAAAAAGGGGGGGGAGGGAGGGGTAGCATACGAACATAGGAGAGTGTCAGTTGTTGGTTGAGAGTAAAATGCTGAGAAAATCATATCAAAATATAAATAAGAGGGTTATCTGTTTAGGATGCTTGGAGGGGATGGTCTGATGCGGGACGGGCTCCTGGGGAATGTCTGAATGCTCATTTTGCCAGAGTGAGTGGTACCATTGGGTAGAGACCCAAGTAGTGAGAGTGGGGGTGGACCCACATCCTGGGGAGGACAAATGCCATCAAATAGAGGGAACTGTATCTCTCAAGAGAAAGGGTGGCTCCCAGGGCCGTGGGGCAGTTGAGCAAGTTAGGCCCTGAACACTGTTGCAAGTATCTCTGGACGTGGCTCCTCAGGAAACAGAGGTTGGCTGTCACTGTGGGCACCAAAGGGAGGGGAAAATGGATGTTAAATGTGTGAAACCAAGGTAAATGTGGGGTAAGAGAGGAGTTTCGCGAGAGTACACGAGGATGAATATAAAACATGTAATATTACACCATAAACATATAGGGGACGACAGACAGATAATGTAAACCATAATGTAAAACATAAGATAACTAAAAATTTAGAAAACTGTGTGTCCTAAAGTATGCACCACAATGTAAGCACAGATGTCGCCTTGTTTGAAAGCTATTGTCTCAGACTCTGTACATCACTTTAAGTAAATATGATGTGAATAGGTTGTAAGAGTATCGCTGTGGAAGGGAAAAGGTTTTGTGGTGGATGTGTGGGAGTGCTGTATATTGTATATATGAATTGCTGTGGTCTAGGGCTCTTGTGAAGAGAAGTTCAATAATTAAGGAAAAAAAAAAAAGAAAAGGATACGATGTAGAAATTTTTCCAAGTCAACACGTATTCTATATCTAACCTTTAAACCCATCACTATATGCCATTTTCCTAGTAAGGGATCCTGACATTATATTGGGCTTCAATTTTCAGGAAGTTCTGGATCACAGAGTGGTTCAACAATGGCAGCAGAGGAATACTGGTATAGGATACTATTGACAGGTGATATATGACTGACAGGGAGCTATACAGGACATATGTCCAGGGTGCATGGTAATGTTTGGATATACTCATAGTGGCAACAATTAAAAACTACAGCTGGGGGGCTACTGGGTGCCTGGCTGGGGGTACTCTGTTGTGGTCCCTAGGGGAGCAGCGGCAGTCCCTCAAGTGCAGCAGCAAGGACCGGGAAGGAATGAAGGTCCAACAGTGAGCCCCTGATACTAATGACTATGCTTGTGAGCCTATATGCCTGAAATAAGAACAAGGCCTAGAGCAGCACTGTGCCTGGGAATTTCCTCCTGACAGCCTTCATGTTACTCAAATGTGGCCAGTGTCGAAGCCAAACTCAGCATGTAAATGCAATGCCTTCCCCCCAGTGTGGGACATTACACCCGGGGATGAGCCTCCCTGGCACCAAGGGATCACTATCAACTACCAACTGATGATGCAACTGGAAATGACCTTGAAATGAAGGTTCGATGCGGATCAGCAGAATATCCCTGTCTACATATAATAACATGACTTTAAAATGCTGTTTGACCTAATGTAAGGGGGAAATGGAAAGGAGAAATGAGTTTATATGGCTACAAGTCTCTAAAAAAGAGTCTGGAGGCTGTCAGAAGGATTGCCCTTATGCACAACTGAGCAGAGTCTAAGAGACAGAAAAAATAGATACAATCCCCAGGTACTGGTTCCTTGGAGGGCTAAAGAGACCCACGGGTTCTATGGTCATGGCAGATGGGGTTCACTGCCATGTCAGATGGCCCTTCTTTGGAGCTGGTGTTTCTGTGTGATAAAACTGGACTCAGATGGGATCTCTTTTCATAAGACTCTCATGCTACTTTACTGGAATTGCAGTTGGTGTTGGGGTTTAAGATATATTTAAGGAATTTGAATCTCTGGACTGACAGTGTGATGGCTGGGCCCTGAGCCTCGGCAGACTCCAGCTCCTACAATCTGATTTATTGGACTCACCTCACTCAGCTAAGATGGAGTTGAAGAAGGACGGCTGCCACACCATGGAGCCTAGAGTGCCTACAACTGAGAGCAGGGGAATTGCATCCAGTATCCAAGTGGAATCTGAGCCTCCTCTTGACAGGGAGGTGCAACGGACACAGCCAATCCAAGGTCCACAGAGAAAAGGTGGCTTTGGAGTGGGAAAAGTGGACATGGTGGCTGAGGTGTGTGGGGAGTGGCAGGAGGAGATGAGATGTGGGGGCACCTTTGGGACTTGGGGTGCCCTGGATGGTGCTTCAGGGGCAATCACCAGACGTTGTGAGTCCTCCCAGGGCCCACTGGATGGAGTGGGGGAGAGTGTGGGACTTGATGTGGACCATTGACCATGGGGTGCAGAGATGCCCAGAGATGTACTTACCAGGTGCAATGGATATGTCATGATGATGGGAGTGAGTGTTGCTGGGGGGGGAGGGGTGCGGTGGGTGTGGTGGGGTCGAATGGGACCTCATATTTTTTTAATGTAATATTTTTACAAAATCAATTAATAAAATAAAAAATAAAAAAAAGACCAGGAGACAGTACAATATTAGCAACAATGACAAAAACAAACAAATAAACAAAAAGAACCAAGGTTTCAAGCTAGGTTCCTTTTTGTAGTTAGAAAATACACTTAGGGATCTGACCTTCCCCCTTTCTCCCTTTCCATCTTGCCCTGCCTCCTCCCAATATCTTCTTAATATCCTTAACCTCTTTAGCCATCTCATTGAATTTATTAAGGAAATTTGTTTGAACATCTATGATTAGTTGTCTCAACTGCTTTATGTCATTTGGAGACTTATCTTGTTCCTTTAACTGGGCCATAGTTTCCTGCTTCTTGATGTGGATTGTAACTTTTTGTTGGTGTCTTTGCATCTGGCTTACTAGAGTATTTTTTCTTGGTGCAGTTTTTCTCTTTAGTTTAGGACTTCCTATCATTTCTCCCTTGCTGGTTGCATAGTAGGAGCCAAGCATGCACTTGGTGCTGTAAGCTGTGGAAGCTCAAGCTGCCTTCATTGCACCAGGGACCAATGAATCTTCTTCCAACTTTTGCCTTTGCCAGGGGTAGGGACAGAGTCTTAGCTATGTAGAACAGTCCAAGTGCAGGCCTAGACTGTAGTTGCCCAGAGAGACTGGTGAAGCTTCATATACCCTTCTCTCCTGCCTGGGGCAGGGATGGAGCCACAGGTGGACAGCAATCTATGCAGTGTGGGTCCAAGATGACCACAGTTGCCCTGGTAGACTTCTGATTTTCAGTCTATGTCAGCCAAAGTTACCTGTAGGTACCTATATTGGCTGGTGCAGAGCTCCTTAGCCTCCACCCCGCCAGAGGCAGAGCTGAAGCCTAGGCTTGCTGTCAGCTGATCTGCATGAAAAAAAACTGGTTCCTGCTGACACTGAGAGTTTCAGTCAGCCTGGCTTCCCCTCAGGCTGGGGGTAGAGTCAGAATGGCTGATACTGGACTCTTTCTGACTTGGGCTGGTTCTCACCCCAGCTGTTCCAAGGGTTATCTCTTAGGCAACCACGTCTCCCATTCAGTAGCTGAAATCAGCTGCCAACTCGCTCTTCCCCTTTTTCTGGGAAATGGAGCTTCCAATTCCAGTCACAGAATAGCTTCTGGGGTGGCTTGTGCCACAAGAATAGGATGATCACCAGCCTCTGTGGCTTGGTCAGTAATTTCCAGAGAGGCTGGTGCAGGTTCCCACAGCTTTCTCCCTGCTGAAGTTGGCACTGGGTCCTAGGCTAGACCTGCAATGTGATCTGGATGGGAAGAAGCTGGTGCCTACCAACACTGGGATTTTCAGTCCATCCCTCTTCTCCTCATGCCAGGTGCAGAGTTAAATTGGTGGCTTCTGGTCTCTTTTTGACTTGGACAGGCTCAAACTTTAGCTGTTCTTAAGATTATACTTTAGTCCATTGAATTTCTTTATCACAGCTGAAATTGGTGCCCAACCGTCTCTTCCTCCCCCATTTTGGGTAAGTGGAGGTTTCAAATACAGCTGCAGGAACAGCTCCTGAGAAGGATGGGCTCTACCTCCCCAGCATGGAGCCTCTACTTATGAATCTTTTCTGCAGATGGGCAGTCTCCTCCTTCCACTCCTTCAAAGACATTGCAGTGTGCTCTTTTGGTCTCCTCTAGCCCCCAAACTGGTGCTTCAGCTAGCTCCAGAAAGCTCTGGATGTTTGCTAACTGCCCTATAGCATGAGCTGACTCTAGGAGAGCCTTCCTCTGCTGTCATCTTGTTGGTTCTTCAGTAATTTCCTTTTTTACTGTTCATTTAAAGGTAAGAGGAGCCCAAAGTGGCCAGGTGGCAGTTTTAAATTCCAGTTCAAAGAAAGCATTGCCATGTTCCCTGGTGACAGCACTCTTCTTTTGGGGACTAAAACCTGTAGACCAGCAGAGTTTGAGGTTACAGGGACAGGAGGCAAAATTTTTCCTAGTGGGTCACTAAGGGTAACAGTGAGTGGTGCCAATCCCATTCCCACCCCTTGATTCCTGGACCCATGGATCCTGGTTATGGGAGAAACAGCACCATAGACTGGATGCTGATTTATAGCATACACAGCCTCTTGGAAAACATTGCCCCAGCCCTGCAAGATATTGCTACCTAGTAGGGCTGTAATTGAGCCTTCAAAAGGCCATTCCACTGTTCTATCAATTCAGCTGCTTTGGGGTGATGGGGAACATGGTAAGATCAGTCTATTCCATGGACATGTGCCCCTTACCACATATCATTTGCTGTGAAATGGCTTCCTTGATCAGAAGCAATGCTGTGTGGAATGCCATGGTGGTAGATAAGACATTAAGTAAGTCACAGATGGTAGTTTTGGAAGAAGCTTTGCATACAGGAAATGCAAACCCATATCCAGAGTATGTGTCTATTTCATTTAAAACAAATCATTGCCACTTCCATGGTGGAAATGGTCCAATGTAGCCAACATGCCACCAGATAGCAGGCTGGTCACCTCAAGGAATGCTGCCATATCCAGGACTGAGTATGTGTCTCTGCTGCTGTCAGATTGGGCATTCAGCAGTGGCTGTAGCTAAGTTAGCCTTGGAAAGGGGAAGTCTGTGTTGCTGAGAACATGCATAACCTCCATCGTTACCTGCATGGCCATTTTGTTCAGAAGTCCACTGGGCAATGACAGGAGTGCCTGGGGAAAGAGTCTAAGTATGAGCCACAGAGGGGATCATCTTATTCACTTGAATATTAAAATATTCCTCTGCTAAAGTTACCCTCTGGTGAACATTCACATGGGACACAAAATTTTTCATGTTTTTTGCCTACTCAGAAAAGTCAATCCCCATACCACTTCCCCAGACCTCTTTGTCACCAATTTTCAAATTGTGTTCCTTCCAAGACCCTGACTATCCAGCCAAACTATTGGCAAGAGCCCATGAATCAGTGTACTAACCTCCCTCTAGTCATTTCCTCTTCAAGAAATATGAAGAACCATGAGAACTGCTTGAAGTTCTGCCCACTGGGAGGGTTTGCTCTCTCCACTCACCTTCAGGGATGTCCCAGAAAGGAGCTGCAGTGCTGCAGTCATCCATTTTTGGATGGTACCTGCATATCATGCAGAAACATCGTAAACCAGGCCCGAGTTTTCTCTTCCTCAGTCAGTTGATTGTAAGGGACTTCCCAAGAGGCCAAAACTGTGGGCTGGGATAGAGTAGGTAACATGGAAGGGGTGGTGACCGTGGGAAATTGGGTTACTTCTTCATGTAACTTACTCATACCTTCAGGTTCGAGCCCTATCTTGCATATACCACTTCCACTTTATTATGGAGTGCTGCTGTGCATGTCCAACTTTATGATTTTGTGGGTCAACAACATCCAGTTCATGCTAACCAACTCAGGTCTCATGGTAACTTGATAGTCCATTGTTAAGCATGCAGTCTCTACTAAGGCCAAATAACAGGCCAAAAGCTGTTTCTCAAAAGGGCAGTAGTTATCTGCAGAAGATGTCAGGGATTTACTCCAAATTCCTAAGGGTTTACATTGTGATTTTCTTATAGCAGTCTGCCAAATGCACCAGACAGCATCTCTATTTGCCACAGAAACTTCCAGCACCATTGGATTTGCTGTATCATATGGCCCAAGTGGTAATGCAGCTTGCACAGCAGCCTGGACCTGATGCAGAGCCTCTTCTTGTTCTGATCCCCAATCAAATCTAGCAGCTTTTCTGTTCACCAGGTAAATGACCAAAGTAGCACATCCAAATGAGGAAGGTGTTGTCTCCAAATTCCAAAGAGACCAACTAAGTGTTGTGCCTCTTTTTTAGTCATAGGAGGAGCCAGATGCAACAGCTTATCCTTCACTTTAGAAGGAATATCTCAATATGACCACACCACTGGACACCTAGAGATTTCACTGAAGTCGAAGGACCTTGTATTTTAGTTGGATTTATCTCCCTTCCACTCTCACACAAATACCTTACTAATAAGGCTAGAGTCTTTGCTACTTCTTGCTCACTAGATCCTATCACCATGATATCATCAATATAATGGGAGAGTGTGATGTCTAGTAGGAAGGAGAGATGATCAAGATCCCTGCAGACAATGTTAGGACATAGGGCTGAAGAGTTGATATACCACTGAGGTAGGGCAATGAAGGTATACTGCTGGCCTTGCCAGCTGAAAGTAAATTGTTTCTGGTGGTCCTTACTAATAGTAATGGAGAAAAAAGCATTTGCCAAATCAACTGCTGCATACCAGATACCAGGGAGTGCTGATTTGCATAAGCAATGATACCGTATCTGGGACAGCAGCTTTAATTGGCATCACCACCTGGCTAAGTTTATGATAATGTACTGTCATCCTCCAAGATCCATCTGTTTTCTGTACAGTCCAAAGAGGAGAGTTGAATGGGGATGTGGTGGGAATCACCACCCCTGCATCCTTCAAATCCTTGATGGTGGCACTAATCTCTGCAATCCCTCCAGGAATCCAGTATTGCTTCTGGTTTACTAGTTTGCTAGGTAGGTGAAGTTTGGTGGCTTCCATTTGGCCTTTCCAACCATATAGTCCTCACTCCACAAGTCAGGAATCCAACAACGGAATTCTGACAGTTACTGAGTATGTCTACTCTAATTATGCATTCTGAAACTGGGAAAATAACCACAGAATGGGACTGGGGACCCACTGGATCAACTATGAGATGGATCTGAGCTAAAACTCCATTTATCACCTGACCTCTGATTTTAATACTTATTATAAAGTTATATTAACCATGTTATTGGCAAATGGAATGACGTGTGGAAGAAAAGAAGAAATATACCCCAAAATATAGAAATCTGTTTTTTTGATAATGATTCCCAGGTAATTTAACAGTGACAGGGGAGATTAACGAGGGAAAAAAGCTGCTGGTGAAAGTTTGCAATGCAGATGGGAACAGGTGATTTCCAATCTTGCAGTATTCCTGATAAAACAGAACACCACCATAATACTTCCAAACATAATGTTTGAGGGTCAGAGTCAGTGTAGGTTATCACTGAGGCACTACTGCTGAAAAC
Organism: Dasypus novemcinctus; assembly: GCF_030445035.2. Taxonomy (NCBI): domain Eukaryota; kingdom Metazoa; phylum Chordata; class Mammalia; order Cingulata; family Dasypodidae; genus Dasypus; species Dasypus novemcinctus. Next base: position 10,461,043 of record NC_080703.1, read on the forward strand.
AAACTCAGCTTTAGCCCTCAGGAAGTGGCAGATTCTAACCTCCTACCAGCATACACCTGGAATAAAAGAGTTAGTGCATCTCCTTCATTTTTTTCTTTACCTCTGTGTGTGGGTGTTTCCTGGTCTGACAGAACACAGAGATCCAGGAAAAATATTGATTGTCCTTAGAGTCAACCCATTCAAGAGAAACTGATGTTCTCTTCAAACACATATCTTCTGAGATTTAAAGACACAGCACACTGTTTTGCTCTTTTGATTTCTTTCTTGTTTTGTTTAGACTGGCAGATTCCTGAGGACCCAGTGGGGACCCCAAACTAGGTTTTTCAGGTCAGTGTAACATTTTTTTCTCTTTCTTTTTTTAAAATTTTGATTTGCTTGTGTAGATATTATCTGTTCTGTGGTTTTGGATCTGGTGGTTCCTCTGGGACAAGAAGGCCTATGTTTCAGCTTTGATGGCAGCAATTTTGGCCTTCCACTGACACATAACCAGGGACTCAGAGAAACAGTCAACTCCTTTTTCCTTTCTTGTTTAATTCATTTTGTTTTGTGATTGTGGTTGTTTCATCTGTCAGTAATTCTTTTATTTCTTTCTCTTTCCTTCATTCCTGTTTTTCTCTTTTTTCCTTTCTTTTTTCTCTTTCATTTTTTCCTTCCTTCCTTCCTTCCTTCCTTCCTTCCTTCCTTCCTTCCTTCCTTCCTTCCTTCCTTCCTTCCTTCCTTCCTTCCTTCCTTCCTTCTTTCCTTCCTTCCTTCCTTCCTTCCTCCTTTTTCTTTCTTTCTTGGTCTGTAGGAATAAAGAAAGAATACTAGATTTCTACGTGACCACAGCATAACTCATAAAGTCAAGTTTTACATGCCAAAAAATTTACAAAAATTATAAGGAGACAGCAAACATGCCACAAGTCATAATAAAATAGGAACTCAATGAAAAATATTCCAGAGGAAGCTCATTTTGTGGAATTTCTAATAAAATGTATTAGAACAACTCTCATATAAATGTTCAAAAAACTGAAGAAAAACATGCACAAACAGCAAAAGATCAGAAAAAATATTTGAATGAAATGAGAATTTCAATAATGAGAGAGACATCATAAAAAAGAACCAAATGTAAATTCAGGCATTCAAAAGTACAACTGAATTCTCTGTTCCCTAGTTTTCCAAGTTTTGGGAAATTTAGATAGTGATTTTGCCATGTATGTTAAGGAAATGGAATTAACATATATTCCTGGAAAGTGTATAGAAGAGTAGATTCTCTTTGGAAAATCAATTGTCAGGATTTACCATGAAAATCACACATCTATTTTTGATCTAGGAATTCCTCTTCTCTATACCCAAAAATAATTAGTGTTTATATTTACTTAAACATGTACAGCAATCTTATGGGAAATTTATTCATCCTGATAACCAAAATCTGGTAACAACCAAAATATCATTATTGGGTGAAAATTAAAAATATATATATATATATATGGGCTATTCCTATGATGGAATATTCCCTGAAAAGAAAATAAAAGCTCCTGATACAATACAGGGAACAAACTGATAGAATTTATGATGGGTAAAAAATTCAGTTACAAAAAAAATAATGTTCTATTTTTATGAAGTTTGAGTGGTAGTACTGCTCAATGTCAGAAGTCAAAATATTTGATACTTCTCACAGAACTGAAGCAAAGGTAAAAATAAAAATACATATATTTTTTCAGAATTATAGAAGGAAAGAAAACTCAGTGTCATCAGTCCAATTGTACAAGAAATGTTAGAAGTTTTTCATGCTGAGGGAGTAGTATACCAAATGGACATACTAGATATAAAAAGGAATAGAGATTACTGAGGAGTTAAATATGTGGGTGCAGAATGTTGTAAAAGTCTACTTAACCCAAATATACAATAATTCCAACTTGTAAACACCTATCATTATAACATCTAAACATGTATTGTATACAGTGACATTAGACAAAGAATAATTTTAAACTGTCCAAAAGCATAATTGGAGATGTAAAAACAATTTAATCACTATGTAAAACATGAGATAAACATCAGTAAAGATAAAAAGAATCTGAAGTGCATATTTGACTAAATTTTTCTAATAAGCACATAGATTAATACTCCCTGGATAGAGAATAAACCTTCAAGTTCATTTTTTTTAAAGATTTATTTATTATTTATTTATCTCCCCTTCCCCACCCCCCCCACCCCGGTTGTCTGTTCTCTTTGTCTATTTGCTGCGTCTTCTTTGTCCACCTCTGTTGTTGTCAGTGGCACAGGAATCTCTGTTTCTTTTTGTTGCATCATCTTGTTGTGTCAGCTCTCCGTGTGTGTGGCATCATTCCTGGGCAGGCTGCACTTTGTTTTGCACTGGGCAGCTCTTCTTACAGGGTGCACTTCTTGCATGTGGGACTCCCCTATGCAAGGGACACCCCTGCATGGCAGGGCACTCCTGCATGGTAGGGCACTCCTGCATGGCAGGGCACTCCTTTTGCACATCAGCACTGCACATGGGCCAGCTCCACACAGGTCAAGGAGGCCCGGGATTTGAACCGTGAACCTCCCATGTGGTAGACAGACATCCTAACCACTGGGCCAAGTCCACCGCCTCAAGTTCATTTTGAGCATTTTTTAAAATATACCATATATTGGTCCAAAAATCAATATCTTTTAGTGGTTTAAAATTATGAGTGTGTTGCCAGAGCTTTCTTGATTTAAACCAGAAATCAATGACTGAAAGGTAATTATACTGTGAAAGTTTTCTCCTTTCCTGGCAAGATCTGATGGACTCACTCATACAATTATAATGAAAACTAAGATTTTGTAGCACTTCTTAATATGCCTCAGGTGCCAGATACTAGTCCAAGGGCTTCTAGTGCCATGTGTCACACACTCAAGAGGTTCCTGCCTTCCCAGGTCAGTGTGCTGGATATTGGTTCCAGGCTGGTAAAGGACATTTTATCCTTTAATGCCAACATTTGGACAACTTTATGCAGGCTACTTGTCCACTAAAATATCCTAGGAGTTTGACCTCAATAGTGTCACCATCCTAGGGTCCACAGGGATACTATTATTATTGGAGATGGTATCAGGTGTCCAGGTTCTTGACTTCATCATGGGAAAGAATTCAAGAATGAGCCATAAATTAATTAAACAAGCAGATAATTTATTGGGGAGTAAGACAAGAGAACAGAAGTACATCTTCAGAGAGATGAAGGTGGGCATTTTCAAGACAGAACACAAAGTTCTGCCCTGGGGTCCCTTGTTTTATGGGAGTTACAGGACTCCAGGCTCTGTACTGATAAGAACAGGCTTAGGTTGTGGGGACCCAGGGGGTATGGGTGGGTGCTGTACAGTGGCAAATGTCTTCTGATTTCTGTCCATGGCCTCTGCAGTGTGTGTTGACCATCAGTGAATAGTATCTGGTCACTGTCCATGAGGCATAATGTCACTGTCCATGAGTTGTGGGATAACCTGAAAACCAGATGGGTGGGTGGTGGTGATGCCCCTCTAGCACCTTCCCTTTTTGCTCACTGCCTTCTGATAATGCAGTTTTGAGCATACACACTGCAAGCTGAATATTGTGTGTGCTTGTAATCTTCCCCTTCCTAACTTGTGTGTGTGACTCAGCAGGCTAATACAAATAAGCAGGGCAATGCCCGAGTTTCTCTAATAAGGCTTATTAGGTTTTCTGCCCCCTTCATCCTCAGGTCCCTATTCTATCCTGCCTCAAATCTCCCCTGAGAGAATCTGTACTCAATTTTAAGGAAGAATTAAAAGGGTGAAGGTCATTTTCCTGTATCTGCTCCCTGCTGATTAGGGATTGTAGTTTCTGGCTGATAGGGTGCAAAATCTCTCTTGCTTTGCTACTGGGGCTAGAAGGAGGGGTACTTGCTTTAATGGCTCATGATATTAATTCATGAGTAGAAGTTTTCTGTGTTGGAACACATAATTCTGGAAGAGAAAAATAGAGTTAGGAGCTTAAATATATAGCGGCTTGCTAATAGTGTAAGAAGGATAGTTGAGGGTAGGTCTAAGAGGATTATAAAGCAAGAGGAGTTAGAGTTATGAGGAGAGAATGGAGTGCTGTTGGCCTCATTTTTGGTTTTGTTACAGTTTCAAAGGACTACAGCTGCTTATAGACTTGAGCTGAGTTTGAACAATTTCCACGCTATAACACCAATAAGGGATGTCACAAGGTTCTGGCTGCAAGGGTATTATTACTAGGTAATTAGCTTTTGCTTTCTGAAAAGATGTTTTAGACCATCTGAAGAATAGCCCTCAAATTATTTGGCAAATATTTCTGGTATGTTGACAATTCCTTGGACAGTAGGCTTTACTTGGGATAAATGTACTCAGTTACCAGTTCATTTTGTTCTAAGCATCTGCCCCAATGGAAAGTTAATTGAAGAAGATATTGGATGAGCTTATTTGAAATAGGAAGATTAGCCTAAAGATGGAAATATAAGTGTTTAGTGGGTACCCAGAGAGGGAGACTTTCTCTAGTAAGCAAAGTGACAGAAGTCTCTTCCATAGGTACTAAGACATAAGCCACCAATATACACGCTCCAAGTTTGCAATACCATGCATGTTCTCTCCTCATTAAAGAGTAGGCTTTAATGCAAATTGTGTAAGTTCTGTTTACATTGCTTTGGCAAATATTGCTCCACTTGGTATATCCTTCACATAGCCAGTATGTTGAAGTACTTTTGGCCACTGGAGGGAAGCTCCAGTGTCTTACTGGCTTCATGTATAGTGTTCTTTGGTGCTATGAAACAGAGCCAATCTAGAAGCAATGTTGAGCTTTTGCTGGCTAGTAGGGCCACAGAAGTTAGAAGCAGCAATGGAGTTCCATTTAATTCAGGCAGATAACCATAGGTGGCAGATTCTTTTATTGCTTTAGGGGTTTTAGTAACCCTCTTAGCCATGGTATTATAGGCCTAGTTTAATTGCTCAAGAGAGTCTGACAAAACTGCAGTTTGTCTCCTTATTGTGTGGTCTTATGGATATGTTACTGCTGTAAGGCACCATTTATGGCTAGACTTGAGAACAAGCCTTATGATTTTGTATGATGTTAACTAGGCTAGAGTTCTTTAGAAAAGGGGTTCTTACTAAAATGTCTGTAGGTATGAATTGTAATTTAAAAAAATTATTCTTGTCAGATGTGTTGGTGTGGGTATGATGTCTTTTTTAAATGATACACAGTGTAGTGTGTACTTAGTAAAGGGTCTGTTGTTTTCTACTTACTTTTCAAGAGGTCTGTGAGACAAAAAAAGGTTACTATTGACAGGTGATATATGGCTGACAGGGAGCTATACAGGACATATGTCCAGGGTGCATGGTAATGTTTGGATATACTCATAGTGGCAACAATTAAAAACTACAGCTGGGGGGGGGGTACTGGGTTCCTGGCTGGTGGTGCTCTGTCATGGTCCCTAGGGGAGCAGCGACAGTCTCCCAGGTGCAGCAGCAAGGACCGGGAAGGAATGAGGGTCCAACAGTGAGCCCCTGATGCTAATGACTATGCTTGTGAGCTGATATGCCTGAAATAAGAACAAGGCCTAGAGCAGCACTGTGCCTGGGAATTTCCTCCTGACAGCCTTCATGTTACTCAAATGTGGCCAGTCTTGAAGCCAAACTCAGCATGTAAATGCAATGCCTTCCCCCCCAGTGTGGGACATGACACCCGGAGATGAGCCTCCCTGGCACCGAGGGATCACTATCAACTACCAACTGATGATGCAACTGGAGAATGACCTTGAATGGAAGGTTCAATGCGGATCAGCAGAATATCCCTGTCTACATAAAATAACATGACTTTAAAATGCTGTTTGACCTAATGTAACGGGGAAATGGAAAGGAGAAATGAGTTTATATGGCTATGAGTCTCTAAAAAAGAGTCTGGAGGCTGTCAGAAGGATTGCCCTTATGCACAACTGAGCAGAGTCTAAGAGACAGATAAAGTAGATACAACCCCCAGGTATTGGTTCCTTTGAGGGCTAAAGAGGCCCATGGATGCTATGGTCATGGGAGATGGTGTTAACTGCCATGTCAGATGGCTCTTCTTTGGAGCTGGTGTTTATGCATGATGAATCTGGACTCAGATGGGATTTCTCTTCATAAGATTTTCATGCTACTGTGCTGGAGTTGTAGTTGGTGTCGGGATTTAAGATATATTTAGGGGATCTGAATCTCTGGACTGACAATGTGATAGCCAGGCCCTGGGCCTCAACAGACTCCAGCACCTACAATCTGATTTATTGGACTCACCTCACTCAGCTAAGATGGAGTTGAAGAAGGACAACCACCACACCATGGAGCCTAGAGTGCCTACAACTGAAAGCAGGAGGATTGCATCCAGTATCCATGTGGAATCTGAGCCTCCTCTTGACATAGAGGTGCAATGGACACAACCAATCCAATGTCCACAGAGAAAAGGTGGCATTGGAGTGGGAAAAGTGGACATGGTGGCTAATGGTTATGGGGAATGGCAGGAAGAGACAAGATGTGGAGGCATCTTAGGGACTTGGAGCTTCCCTGGATGGTGCTTCAGGGGCAATCACCGGACATTGTAAATCCTCACAGGGCCCACCGGATGGAATGGGGGAGAGTATGGGCCATGATGTGTACCATTGACCATGAGGTGCAGAGGTGCCCAGAGATGTACTTACCAAATGCAATGGATGTGTCATGATGATGGGAATGAGTGTTGCTGGGGGGGAGTGGTGGGGTGGGGGTGGTGGGGTTGAAGGGGTCCTCATATATATATAATTTTTTAATGTAATATTTTTACAAAATCAATTAAGAAATAAATAAAAATAATTTTTAAAAAAGGTTAAGAACCCCTGATTTAAAGGCATAGCCAATGGTCTACAATACACCAACCCAGGAAGACATCATATATATATATGATTTTTAAAGAAGCTTTAGCTTTATAAATGTTACATCACAAATATAGGAGATTCCCATACACTCCATTCCCTTCCCCTCCCACACTTTCTCACATTAACAACATCTTTCATTAGTGTGGTACATTTGTTACTATTGATGAACATATATTGAAGCATTGTATTAATCAAGGATAATAGTTTACATTATAGTTTACAGTTTACCTGCGCAATTTTATATTTTGACAAGTTGTACAGTGCCTTACACCTAGAATTACAGTGTCATGCAGATAATTCCAATGTCCCCAAAATGCCCCATGTTGCACATTTTCTTCCCTCTCCCTCCTCTCAAAACTTTTGGTGGCCACTACCTTTATGTCAGTGATATGTTATTACATTGTTAAAATATTAAAATCTATTTTAGTCCATAAATAGACTTTGCACTTTCATGTATTTTCATTCTCCAAATTTGAGGATTTTTGAACGGTGATGCTCACCCTGTCTCTGAATGATAGTGGCCTTAGATTCCATGGGGCAGATGGATGGAACTGTATAGCTTGCTGTTGCAAACACTTTCTGTTTCCTGGGATGGGTATTTTACACTATCTTCCTTTTGTTAGTGGTCCTAGGTGGTTCCAATGAACTTGTGAGTAGGTAGTATAGCTCTGCTGAGATTCAGAGCTCAAATGGCATATGAACAGACAGAATATTTAAGTCTCTGGGACATATATTTAACAAGCCTAGTGCTAAATGTAGATTTAAATAAATTGGTAGAAGAACCATGTATGGGGAAATTATTAGTCAGTTTAATATGAGACTAACTCTGTCATATTGGGGAACATACATACCAAAGAAAAGCTCATTGACAGAGTGTTGAATTCCTGAAATTGTTTTTCCTGTCAATGGTATCTTTGTCTTAGAGCCCACAGGGTCTGCAATTTGAGGCAGTGCTTACTGTGGCAGTCATTGAGATCCTGCTGAGACATGCATAAGCCTGACCTCTGGAATAATCTCCTGACTCAGTTTAAAGTCTCTTAGCCATATAAAGTCAATTTGATTAAGTGTTTCCCACTTTGGATCAAACTCTTTTTCCAGATTCATCACTAGTCAGTGCTTGGTAATCATCATTAGGTGCCAGGGAATCTCAACCCTGGGAGTAATGTTTGACACTAGTTGGGGGGAGGTAGTGCATTTGTATGCTAAGTTTGACTTATAGAGAGGTCACATTTGCTCATCAAGGAGGCTTTAAATAGGTAACTTTTTTATTTTTTATTTTTATTTTTGTCTTTATTTTTTTAATGTTACATTAAAAAAATATGAGGTCCCTATATACCCCAACCCCTCTCACCCACTCCTCCTCCCATAACAACAACCTCCTCAATCATCATGAAACATTCACTGCATTTGGTGAATACATCTCTGAGCACCACTGCACCTCATGGTCAATGGTCCATATCACAGCCCACACTCTCCAACAGTCCACCCAGTGGGTCATGGGAGGACATAAAATGTCTGGTAACTGTCTCTGCAGCACCACCCAGGACAACTCTAAGTCCCAAAAATTCCCCCACATCACATCTCTTCCTCCCACTCCCTACCCCCAGCAGCCACTGTGGCCACTCTCTCCACACCAATGCCACATTTTCTTCGATTACTAATCACAGTAGTTCATGAATAGAATACCAGTAAGTCCACTCTAATCCACACTTAAATAGGTAACTCTTAATCAATATGTATACTAAGTTACATTTCAACTTCACAAGTAAATGTTCAGAGGTATAACCACCAAAAGCCTGTCCTAATGGCGTGTTCTCCTTCACTAAGCACTGTCCATGTACTCAGGGGATTCTTGCTGCTCTATTAGAGGATGTAGCAGGATTTCCCAGGATGGAAATTCAATATTCATTTGTTTCTTGTGTAGGTCTATACCCATTGAGACAACACCCCATGACCACTTGAACATATTCATATGCCACAGAGGCAAGCCCAGGTACAACCCTCCCTACACATCCCTCCATCACTGACTCCCTGCATCAGTGATCCTCACCTGCCACAGTTGTGACCCTTCTACAATCCAAAAACTCCCACAAAACAAAACAAAACAAAATAATAAGCAAATGAAAATAATAAGGAAAAATATATAATAATTAAAAATAAATAAAATACAAGATTAAAAAATAAAAATAATATTTTTTCAATCACTCTAAAGTCTGTTATCTTTTATTTACAGGGAGAATTTCTTCTATATCTTCCCCCAGTATTTTTTTTTTGCTTTACTTTCAAAGAAGCTTTAGGTTACAGAAAAGTCACAGAAAATTTAGGGGCTTCCTATATACCCAAAGCCCTCTCACTCTCCCACTCTCCCCTACTAATAACATTTTACATGTGTATGGTACATTTGTTAAAATTGATGTACTAATATTACAACATTGTTACTAACCATGGTCCATGGTTAACATTATGGTTTATATTTTGCCTGTACACTTTTATAAGTTTTGACAAAACTTAAAATGGCCTGTATATATCATTGTAAGATCATGTAAAACAATTCCAATGCCCTTCAAATGGTCTGTTTTCCATCCTTTCTACCCTTCCTTCTCTCTCCCCTTGAAAACTGTGGTAACCACTAAGTTTCAGTTTTTGAAGAATAAGGTTCATAATTACATGCAATAATATGGAGTGCTTGACAAATGTTTCTTTTCCTCTATTAGACACTTCCTGTGTTCCAAGCATGGAAGCCTCTTGATGACTACTAGTTTCATGCGGCCCATGAGCCTGCTTCTTTTATGAGGGTGGGGTAGATTATTTAGACATGGACTAGAGCTTTTGCTTCTTGATTCCCAAGTGGAGAGGTTGTTTCTGTGATATATAACATCTTTAAAATAATTAAAACCATGATTAAATACACTCCATTTCCATCTTACATCATGTGGAAAATATAGCCAAATTTCTAGGAAATCTATACAATCTTTAAATATCTATATGACCACCTTACCTATACAACTCTAATTTACATAAGGTTAGACTGCAGTGGTTTCTCAACCTAAAACCACAGTGGCCAGAGGTCTTTCCCCTGAAACTTCAACCCTGACATAAGAGCTAATTGCCCTTAACTAAAGTTTAAAACCAACAGCTGTGAAATGGATTAATATTTACAGACTCTAAGTATGCTTTCCTTATCCTTCACACTCACTCTGCTGTGTAAGAAGAAAAAGGATTGCTTGCTAACAGTGGGTCAACTATTAAACACAGTCAAAAATCCTAGATTTGCTTAGAAGCTGTACTATTACCTCAGGAAATAGCAGTTATGCATCATCCAGGGCATCAGAAAACAAACACTGCTATAGCAAAAAGAAATGAGCAAGCTAACACAGCTGCTAAAGCAGCAGCACAAGCCCAGGTTTCCCTCCTACCCCTTATTCCAGAACCTGTATAAGTACTTAAAGTTCCACAGTATATCCAGGATGAACAAACCAGGGCAGCTTGCTTGGGGTTTACTCTGGAAACCTATGGGTGGCTTGTTAAAAATACTGAAGTTTACCTGCCAGGAGAAGTGCCCTGGAAAGTCCTCCATGAACTTCACCAAGGCATTCATCTGGGGAGTGATGCCCTAACCAGCTTAGCCAAACAGGTTTTCAAAAGACTGGTAAAAACAGTGAAAGAAATTACCAGGAGTTGCTCACTTAAAGCCAAAATATAAAACCTTTATTCTGTAGTTCTGATCGCTCCCACAGTTATTAAAGCCAAAGGAATGTCCAGCTTGGTGCACTAATCCTGAATAAAATCAGCTGCCCATAAGTGTCAGTTCACCAGAAGCACTTGACAGAGCACACAAGTGGCAGTCATTGGACAGCCTGAGATACCTCTTCAGAAGACAAATCTAAGTAGTGTCAAGGTCAAAATCAACTGTTTCCTCTAACTTTAGCCCAAATACCTATAGCTAGGGTGGAAAAAAGGTAAACAAGGCTTCCCTTTAAAAACCTTGCCTCTTTTCATCTCTTTTAGCTTAACTGAAAAGAGAAATGCCTCTTCTCATTCCTCTCCTCTACCATACGAACCGGGATTGACAATGTATACTTAACCCCATTGCCTATTGCAATTTCTCTCTGAAGTTAACAACAGCATAAAATAACTCAAATTATTTATAATTTCTCTCACCAACTTTAGGAAAATGCAGCCTTTGCAGCACCTGACATTTTCTACTTCTATGATCCAATGTTCTCTTAGTGGGACCACATATTCTCAAAATTCTTATTAAGTTTATTTCTTCCAGAATAAATATTTTGTTAGCCACAAGAAAACTTCATCCAGATTCACCCAGGATGCCAGATCTTTCTTCCTCCAACTGAGATAAAATAGAGAGTTTCACACCATGTCAGGTGGGGCTGACTGCCCCTGATCAGCAGGAAGTTGCTACAGAAAAAAGGATCATCTCCCTTCCACACCTCCTTTAAGATTAAAGGTGTAAATTCTCTAAAGGAAAAAAATTAAGCAGGCTAGTAAGATAGGAAATCAGTAGATGGATCTGGAACCTAGCCAAAAATCTCCTCAAGATTCCAACACTCGGAAGAAAACTTCCTCCAAAAGCCAAGAGAAACACCAGATGTTCCCAGAGACTTTATCATTAAGCCCTCCTGAGAAAAACATAATGGGAAAAATAAGCAGTCAAGATGGTGAAGAGTTGAAACTTCTCCCATGCTCTCATCATACTTCCCTGCTTCTTCCCTTTAGTAATAGCCAGAGTACGTACTTTAATAAATAATGGGGTAAGAACACAGACAGTGGCCCACCTCATAACTCTGAAAATGTTGATGATAAAGCTTAACAAACTTAAACAAGCATAGGGGGGATATAATATAGCCTGTGCATGAATTCAAACTTATCTAATTCTGTATCCAAGTGTGCCTAGTTTCTAGAAAGCCAATTAAGTGATATATGCCATATAGGTTTTGAGTATTCAGAAAGGATATAGACTGAATGTGTATTCAAAGTTACATCCAGATGGAATGTGGGTGATATGTTAATTCAAGCTTACCTGGAATATGGGTAATATGGCAATTCAAGCTTAGCTGGTAGTCAAATAAATGGCTAAACCTTAAAAAAAAAAAAAGCTAAAAAGAAAGTCTTTTGGACCCCCAAACCTCTCCTGGCCCCACCACATGTGTCTCTTGTATAAAAATAACCTAAAACCCATACTTGGGGTCAGCTTTTTGGACAGGAGGTCCCCAGGCCCAGCCAGTCATAATAAATCTTCCTTCTCAGAAATTCCTGAGTCCTAACCTAAATATGTGATCACTGAACCCTTTCTGCTTCCACGATAAGACAATCCCTTTTAATTTTTGTAACACTTTCTAAACTTTTTTCAGTTAGCTTTTAACATATTAAATAAACTTAATTATTTTTTTACTTTACTTTTTATAAGGAAAGTAAATCTTTTTCAATAGTTTAAAATAAATATATATTTTAGATTTGGGCTTTGAGAAATAAAGTGTTAAAAATTGTTAGGTTTAAATACTTTTTTTAAAAGAGGGAAATCTTGTTTTTTCACTCAACTAAGGACACAAGGGATGCATTATAAACTTTAAGAAGCCATATTAATAAAAATAGACTCTGCTTTGTATACTGATTATTCAGGAGAATATTTGTTATGACTTTCTATTGAAACAGATGAAGTCTTCAAGAAATTTTCTCACTTAAACAGAGAAAATCCAAACTTTAGATTTGCATACAGATATTAATACTATTTGATCCTAATGCTTTTAAAAATTTATAGATAGACCTATTATATGCTACCCAAATTTTACAAGAAGATAACTCTTCTGTGAAATTTCTGCACTTTTTGTATTCTTTTAGGCTTTGTTCTACATTTTCCTTTTTCTTAATAGCCAGTTGTTTTATTTTAGGATAAAATTACTTTTGTTTTTCTTAATAAAAATAAAAACACATCTTTTATACCTTGCATACTTAAGTTAGCAAAATTGTTTTAGAAACTGCCTCCAAGCAAACCACTTACAATATGCAATTACTATTAAAATTAAACTTGTCAGAGTAAAGACTTAATTTAATTATAAGCAAACTCAAATTAATCCATTTTGAAAACCTAGTAACATTTAATATTGGAACCCTGATATTTCACAGGGAGTGGTTTTCAGAAATATCTGCTTTCCTTAGTTTTCTATATTATCAGTACTTCAGTGAGGTATATTATGAAAATTCCAAAATTGTGAATAACCTATAAAGCACACTGACTGCCATGTTCTAGAACACACTAATTGCTTGGTTTAATCATAATTTAAAAAAATAGTTTTATAGTGTTAAGGATATTTTCTGTGAAATTTGACAATTTGGATATTAATTACTCTCATTTTAAGTCTGTTAAAGATAAATAGGGAAATTGCAGGATGAAGTATGACTCAAATTTCTGGCCTACTACATAAGTCACATCCTGCTCTTCCCTAGTTTCTACATAGAGGAACAGGCTCTGGAGGGTCTGTGTAAATTAAGGAGCTTAGGAAAAACATTTTTCCTTTCTCAGTACTTTTTATCTTCAGATTTCTATATGAACTTTTTATCCTGCCTAGATTTTCTAATATAGGTTCCAGGAATATTCATTTAATATAAGGAGTTATTTAACTTTTAGAAATTTGATTAGAACTCTTCTAATGATTTTTAAGTGTTAATTTGATATTATCATCCTGAGGTGTGAAACGTGCATTAAGTAAATAAGCAGATACAAAGAGAGAGTTAGATGCACAAAGACGCAACTCACTTATGTTATCCATAATTCTTTTTCTCTTTCAAAGTAAGTTTAATTATAAATTAACATTATATTTAAAAGATCTTTTGAAGGTTATTTTTTGTTATTTTAACTTTTACTGTGATCATACAGATTTGCACAATTTTTTTTAATTAATTGATTTATAACTAAATTTTTCCCAATCCAGGGCTTTAAAATACAATGTAAAACATTTTCTTTTACTTTTAGAGCTTTGCTTATCTCCCTCTTTGATTTGACAGACCTTGGCTTAGTAACACAAGTAGCAGTATATATTCTTTAAAGTCATTTAAATCTTAGAGAATAATGATTTCCCCCATGAACTGCAGCTTTTAGGATTCCCTCTGCTTGACATGGGAGTTCCCACACTTTCCAGTCCTCAGAGATAAGAGGACTCCAGCAGCTGCTGGACTGAGAAGTGGATGTCCAACCCTGAGTGCCAAGGATTTCACTAGGAAGCATTTTCCTCAAAGGTGGTGGGTCCACTCTGGGCTTTTGCCCAGAGAAGGTAAATTGGAATTTAGAGGTAGTCATGAGAGAAATCAGGGCTGTTAATACCAGTGGAAGGATGGGAGCCAGGGGTAGGTACCATACCAAAGGTGGAACCATTTTCCGAAATACCCGCAAAGGCAAACTCAGTTCAGAATTACCATCACAATAGCAAGTCTAGGCTAAATTCAGCCAGTTATAGCAATTTTAGATGTTATCCTTCTGCTGTTTTCTAATAGAAAGTCTTCTATGTAATGATTTTTTTTTCAATTCTTGGTTACAGTTTTTAGTAAATTTTCCCTTGAAAACAAACTGGACAGTTTTGTTTATTAACTAAGCAACCAAATTTATTTTATTGGTAAAGAGTAAATTTACTAAGATTCCCACTTTTCCAACACACGCACTAATTCTGTGTGGTTTCTTTTATACATTAAATCTAATTGCAAGATAAAATTGAAATTTAAAAACTAATTTTAGGTTAATTTTGCTGTTTATTTTTTAACAGGCAAACCCCAAATCTAATTATGAGCTTTTAGGCATGAGCAGACTGACAAAGTTAAAGTCAGCACAGATTAGAACAGGAGAAAACATTTTACACAATTACTTAGCATGGAGAAAGACCCCACCTTAGAATCATCTTCATACGAAGCTCTGAGTGTTTGCCCCAGGAAGAGGCCTCATCCTGAAGCCCTAAACTCTGTTTTCAAGGAACATCCCTGAGCAGCTACTAGGGAAAGAGCTGGAGGGCCCAGGAAAAACTTGACCCTGAGCAGAAAAGAATTGGGGTTGCATTTGCATTAGCTACCTCTCACAAGGGTTAAACCAATGTTGGGGATCTTTAACAGTTTCTTCCCTGGGACAACAGTACAAATGCTGTAGAATTTGAGAGAGGTTCAATTATTTGTATGTAGAAAGGCCAGGACTCAGGAATGATTTTGAGAAGGTAAATATGGTTTATTGACAGCCGGCCAGACTCGGGAGCTTCCTGTTGCAAATCCGAGCCCCAAACAAGATTTTTGAGTTTCTTTTATACAGAGAGGAAAGGTTAAATGGTCCTTTTGTTTCAGTTCTCAAAAGGCTTGAATTAGCATATATATCTTCCACATCTTAGGTATGCTTTCAGCATGGACTTCATACAATCTAGATAAGCTTTAGCTTATCTTGGTTTGCATTTCCCCTGAATATTCAAAGTCTATAGACTTCACATTGATAAACTGTTTCCTGGGACTAGAGTCATTGCCATGGTCACCAAGGGCTCTTATAACCCCACACCAACAAGTCACAGACAGGATAGTTTATCTCTGAAGAGACAAAGAGCATCCCATCCATAGCCCACATCATTTCCTCCCTTTGCCAAAGTTTAACTTGTTAAGCTTTGGCATAATTATTGTTAGATCTATGAGGTGGATGGCTGTTTGTTGTTTTGATTAATTATTTATCAATCTTTAGTATAGCATCCAGGACTTTGTTTTTAGAAGTTTAGAAGCTTTTATTCTGGACAGCAGAATCCTGGGGCAAGGGTCCCCCTGCTGTCATCCTGGGGCCACTGGTGTTCACGTGGATTTCCAGTCAGTTCCAGATCCATCTATTAATTTTGTTTTACCTTTAAAGAGCTTACACCTTTAATCTAAAAGGGGTGCTGAAGGGAGATAATCTCTTTTCTATAACTGCGTCCTGCTGGTCATGGGCTGTAGTCATTGCCTAACAAAGTGTAAAACTCTTATTTTATTTTAACTGGAGAAAGATGGATCTGGCCTTCTGTATGAAGTTGGATGAAGTTTTCATATGGTTAATAAGATGTTTACTCTGAAAGAAACAAACTTAATTAAAAATTTGGAATACCCATTTTTTAAAAGAGGGCATTGGATTGCAGAGGTAGACAAGGTTAGGTGCTTATAAAGATGGCACTCCTTTTTAAAAGCTGGTGGGAACAGTATATACTTTTTTAAAGTTATTTATTTTTAGAGAGAAATTGCAATAGATACTTAGGTTTGTTTGAAAATGCATTTCAAGCTGTTTAATGTTTGGCACTCATGTGCTCTGTCAGATGCTCCTGGTGAACTGGCACCCTTTGGGCAATTGGTTTCATTCAGGATTAGTACACCAGGTTGGAAATTTTCTTAGTTTTTAGCTGTGGTAGTGATCAGAACTACAGAATAAAGGTTTTTTTACATTTTGGTTTTAATTGTACAATTTTTAGTAATTTTGACTTGTTCAATAGGTGACTCATTATTAGCAAGTAAGCCTCATTTTTGCTACAGTTGAGTACAGTAGAGTACAGTTGAGTACAGTAGAATACAGTAAGTTGACTGAGCCTGGCTGAGACTGCCACCTTATTCTATAAACATGTTTATTAACTGTTTAGAAAATGAATTTACTAGGAATTTAGCATGTCTAATATACTTCTACACTTGATCCAAAATAGAAAAGATAACATTATAATTATTAGGCATATATTTAGTACAGGATAAAAATACAGCACTTAATATTAACTAATGTGTTACTTAATGCATAAGGATTCAGAGTTGCAATTATTAGTTTTAAGTTTCAGGTTTGAAATAATTCACATGTTATCTCTCCATGAGAGCAGGTCATACTGCCAATTGTGTTTAAGTTTTATTTACAGTATCCTGGTATCAGGGCTCCACTTAGCATGTTCTTCATGTAGTGAGCAGGTCACAGCATCATTGATCCTAGAGAGATTTTCCATTGTTCTACTAGCCTGGTGCATACTGCTCTTTGGCACTATGGAACAGTGCCAGTCTGGAGGCAATATCCATTGTACACTTGGCTGTACCGAGTCATTATTGGCTGCGGCAGGAGCTTGAAACTGCGACATGGTTTCCATCAACTTCAGGAGCAGAACCAGAGACTGATATAACAAATATTTTTAATTAAGGGGTCAGTGACCAGCCTAGCCAATAACACACATGGAGAGGCAACCTGTAATATATTCAAGGCCTGGTTTGAATGCACAAAAGAGTTTGACAATGTTACAGTTTATTCCTTGTTTTTATATATATTTTAAACAATTTAATGCAACACATCATATATCAAATGACTGTTTACTTATATAATTTTACCAGGAAGATAATAGTAGGTATTTTACTTTAGGAATAGAGGGGAAAAAAAACTCTTTTCCATTGTTAAAATGAAAACAGAAGATTCCCAATAGAATTAAGATACCTTTTTATTACCATTTACTTAAATATGCACCTTGCAGTGGCCTTCAGACAGGTTTTATTACCACCAAGTTATTTTTTGCAACCAATACCAATCCAAGTTTTTAGTTAACAATGACTTCTAGAACTAGAATTATTTAAATGTTTTCAGTTTGGAAGATGTTTTACAAACTTTTTATAATTCACTACAACCATTAACTAATTACCTTACATTTAAATAAACTTATTAAATTATAATTATGAATCAAAGAAATTTACTTTATTTCTTTAAGAGAGCACATCTACAATCTTTTTCTTTAGCTTAATTTTATTAACCGAACTTAAATTTTCACTACTCTAATGATTTTGTACATAATGTTAATTTAGTTTATAAGTTAACTATGGGAGATTACACTCAAGCTAAATAAAATTGAAACCATTATATTTTATGCAAGGAATGTTTTCTTTTTATCTTTACAGGAAGGTAAAACCTTTTTTTGTTTAAGTTATGAAAATGAGTAATTTTTAAAAGCATACTGACTACCAGGTTTCAAAACACATTACACAATTATTTAATTTGTTTAATCATAATCTAGGAAAGATTTCTCCATAGTTTTTATGGACTTTTCTTTACTTATTGAAATTTGTCAACAGAGCCATTAATTACCTTTATTTTGTTGGAAAGAAATCTTCTTTTGGAAGAAAATAATGCTCATCCGATTGTGGAGAAGAAAAGAATTTATTCTAAATCTTGCAAGAAGCGGCGCAGAACCAGAAAATATGGTTGGCACCCTGAACAAAGAAAAATGACACTATTTATACCCCTAAGCCTAGCATGCAAGCTCTTCCTCTGTTTCTCCATAGATTGGATACTTCAGAAGTTACAGCTTATCCAAGAGGATCTAACTTTCCCACGCAAAAGTTTGTGATTTAACTGCTTCCTCTATTACATTCCAACCATTTTAGTTTTTATTTGCTCCCCTTTGTCAAATAAGGGATGGAATTTAGTGCTGAATTGGTATTGACTTAGCTCTTTCTTGGGCATCTTTTATTGCCTATAGGACTGGCTTAAGATGGTTTCTTTTGTTGCTGTTTAACCCTGGAGTGGGAGACGGAGGCAGTAAGCAGCCAGGTTACATTAATCAATACTTCCTTCCTTTATGTGAAAACTAAACTAATCTTTGTTTTTTTACATTTTATGGCTGACAAAAAGGTTTAAACTGGAAAATTACAGGGCAAACTGATTCTTAATTCCCTAGCCTAGTAGATAAATTTAATCTGCCACACTTAGTCTTGTCTTCAAAGTTCTTGCAAAGAGGAGGCCCTTTCCCAATAGTTTTTATAATCAGATTTTTATATGACTTTTTCACCCTGCTTAGTTTAATTTGGGCTCCAAGAATATTTATTCATATATATAACTGCATATTTAATCTCAAGAATTTGAGTAAATATGCAGACATGAATAGTTTGACACAAAAACATAACTTTAGTTACTTAAAACTTCCATTTTTTACAAAATAATTGTGATTGCAAAACATTTCAAAGACTCCTGAAACTTTTCTTAATTTGCACTATGACTGTGCAGTTTTACACAAGAATTTTGTTTCTTAACTAATGGCTTGTAACCAAAATGTTCCCAGTATTTTAACATAATTCTCATTTGTTTCAGAACTTTATATTTTACCTTGAATTTAGCAGGATTTTGATAAGCAAAAAGATTAACTTTATGTATATTTACTGAGGCTATTGGAAGCCTCAGGGAGACTGGTTTCTCTCATGAATTGCCATTCCTAGGGACACTGAAAGTCAAGGCAGGAGACTCCCTTTATTCCCCCCAGTCTTTGGAGATAATAAAACCCCAGGGGTCATTTAGCCCCAAGGACCAAAAATTCCACTAGGCAGCAATTCAGTTTACATTTAGATTCATGAGAGAAAGCAGGGTTACCAATACCAGGACAGGAGACAGGGATGTCCCAGCTCTTCTCTGGACTGTAGGGGCAGAAGCTATCATGATATAACCACAGGCAAGCACAAGGGGTGAAGTTAGGCTTGAAGTAACTATAAATGAAGGTAAGGTTAGTTTAGAATTTACACTTAAAATAATAGTTTCAGGCTAAATTCACTCAGTTATAATTTCATTTATTATTTTTCCACTGTTTTATAATATAAATGCATCTATAAATGATCTTAACTCTTCGTTATGGTTTTTATTAAGTTTTTAAACTTGTTAATTTTATAACACTTTTAAACACCTTTCATTTGACTTATAACATATTAAATGAACTTAACTATTACTTTAATTTTTCTTTTAAGGTAAAAGAACAAATCTCTTGCAGTTAGTTTGAAATAAAAAGCTATTTTTCAGGATTTGATTTTTAGAACATAATGTTCTTTTAAAAGAGATAAGGTTCTTCTTTAAACAATGAGGAAATGATGAGGTTAAAGCACAAGAAGCTATTTTGATAAAACAGATTTTCTTTGTATATTGATTATTCAGGAAACTTTTACTAAAAGAGACTAATGACTTGAGAGACTTTGAGAAAGAAAAAATTTTTAACTTTGCACCAGTATATTACTTGATATTAAACCCTTTAAAACTTTATATAGACTTATTCAATCTTATTCAATTTTAATCATAAAAATTTTCCTTCTACAAACTTTTTACACTTTCAATATTCATTCAGGTTTTGTCTCACACTCTACTCTTTCCAATAATCAATCATTTTATCTTAGGACAAAATCATTTCTTGTGTCTTTAACAATAAAAACACATTCCATATATTCCACATACTAAGTTACCAGGCAAACTTCTTACAACATATAATTGCCATTAACACTAAACAAGCTTGTTAAAATAATGAACTTTTCTTCACTTTAAATACTTAGTAGCGTGTAATACCAGAAACAGTTTTTTTAGAAGCAAGTTGGCAGGGGAGGCTGGCCACCAACAAGTTTTCCTGTTATAAAATTACATTTTATTAGTAGTATTATCAATTCAGGTTTTGTTTAATAAAGACATTTTGGAATTAGCCATTTAAATACCGTAATTTAAACAATGCTTCATTAAACTTATTATAATTATTTATACTTCTAAGACAAATTTTACCTTCACAGAACACATTCCCTTACTTACAGTGACTACAATACCTTTTAAGAACCTGGGCAGAATGCAAACGTATTTTGACTTTGACACCCTAGGGAGGGAAATTTGCTGCATTTATTTTGCTTCTGCTTTTCAGCCCCTTCACTTCCCCTCCTTCCAGGCAGTTGGGTGCACAACAATCAAATAGGAATGTGGCTTATGAATAGAAGGTGTGGATTCACTGGAAAGGGGCAAGCTGCTCCCCCCTTTCCAGCTTTCTGCTAAAATGGGCAGACATAATTTACTTAAATTCAGCACCTCTCCCAGGGACCCAACCACCCTGACTGCAGAAGCCCCAACAAACCCGGTTGCATGGCACAGATACAGATGGCCTCCAAGCCCCGGCAAAGGGGTGGACTAGAGACAAGGCAGCAGAGCATGCACAACAGCCAGACTCTGCAAACATCCAGGATCCTCAGTTTTGCCCCATAATCAATTCATCCCCTTGCCAATGAGGGTTCCAGCTTAATTAAATTCTACTTTACATAACCACACAACTCCAACACTAGCATTGAGCTGACACAGACAGAAGCCTACGGTTATTAATCTGACTCACAATTTATATATATATTCAGCAATATATATATATATTCAGCATGGCTGCCCCCACAGCCATCACAAACTCTAGAGAGAACACTTAACATTAACATCTGGTATGAAGCAAATTCATTCACAATTCAGCACTATAACAAAAGATTCCAGCTGACCTTTTCATTGTTTAACTTTACACCCAGACCAAGCTTCACTAGAAAAACTGATCTGTAACCAAGTTTTAAAAAAAAAAATCAAGACCAATTTCCAGGATGTTAGGACTCGAATTTATAAAAGCCCTTCCTGTTATAATCAAGCCTCCACTCCTTCAGTGGATATAAGACCAGTACCAGATTCCAACATGCAGTTACACAAACCTAAAACACCAGGCTTTTTCCCACTTTTTTTTTCCTTTTCCCAGACCTAGAGAGAATGGCTTCCCCCCAATTTTATGGGGCTTCTAGGGTTCTCTCAGGAGGTGATCAGCCTCCCCCTCATAGCAATTAAAGCTAGGGCTTTCCAGACTGTGCTCACCTGGGGAGTCTTACCTTCTTCCATGTTCTGAGTTCCTTTTCATTCCCAGAATCCTTCTTTTCAGATCTTCCATTGCTCTAGATTTTTATTGGGAAAATTCTGGTGGAGCCCACATCTTTTCTTGATTAAATTTATTCCAGAGGCACCCAGGTTTGGGGTTCACCCAAGTTCTCCCAGCTGCTCGGGGGATTGGCTAGGACAGCAAAATGCTATCACTCTAGCCTTCATTTGCAATCCCGGGAGAGCCCCCCAAAATATTGTAGAATTTGAGAGAGGTTCAATTATTTGCATATAGAAAGGCCAGGACTCAGGAATGATTTTAAAAAGGAAAAATGGTTTACTGATGGCCTTCAAGACTTGGGAGCTTCCTGTTGCAAACCCGAGCCCTGAGCCCTGAACAAGATTTTTGAGTTTCTTTTATACAGAGAGGAAAAGTTAAATGGTCCTTTTGTTTCAGTTCTCAATAGGCTTGAATGAGCATATATATCTTCCACATCTTAGGTAAGCTTTTAGCATGGACTTTATACATTCTAGATAAGCTTTTAGCTTATCTTGGTTTACATTTCCCCTGAATTTTCAAAGTCTATAGAGTTCGCATTGATAAACTGTTTCCTGGGACTGGAGTCATTGCCATGGTCACCAAGGGCAGGACTGCAGCCTCTTATCATCTCACACCCACAAGTCACAAACAGCTTAGGTTATCTCTTAAAAGACAAAGAACCTCCCACCCACATCACAAAGGACCTAGATTTAGATTCCCCATTCACTCCCCTTATCAAGCACAACCAAAGTGAGAGAGGTTTGGGATGGCAGCCACCAGGCAAGTGGCTTCTATGTTAGCTAAGAAATTAATGCTTTTACCTTCCACATCAAGGTTCATCCAAGGCTTCTTGAGGTTGATGGTTTGCAGTATTATCTAGGGAACCATGCCTGACCCATGCCCCTGCCATCCCCCAAGGGTCAAATCCCTATGAGTCATGGTGGCAAGGCTGTCTGCCCACTTCTCCAAACTTGAAGAAGATTCCTACTGACATGGAAGCCTGAATTTTGAATGGCTCTGAGGTGACAAATGACTTCAATGGAAAGAGCTAAAAGGTTAATTTGTTTCTGGGCTTTATGCTTTCTCCTTCTTACCTGCTTCCTTTTTGTGGTGCAGTTTTGTTTTGTTTTGTTTTGTTTTCTTCTCTTACACAAGTTTTATTGTTTTGCAAAATAACTTACTTTAATTTGGCAAGGATTATTGATTCTTAATAGCATAAATATATATATTACCATGTATAAGTTTGATTTTCTAATGCATTCATTTAAATATATATGGGGGGCAGGGCAAGATGGTGTCTGAGTGAGTGCACCTTATAGTTTCTCCTGCAAGGAAGCAGCTGAGCAACTTGGAAATTTTTCTGGAACAGGCTGTTTCAGGGTTTTGCAGGGCAGGAGGTATCTGGACATCGATTTGGTGGGACAGTGACAGAGAAGATTTGTGTAAAAGGTAGAATTTAAGGTCTCTTTCACGGAAATCATGGTGCATGTGGGATGCTTCCCCCTGGGGAAAGCAGCATGGCAGGGGCGGTTCCTGGAGGCTCTGCTGTGCTGGGGAATTCCTAAACCCTGAGTGGGCTATTTGGGGGGTTGCATGGCAGGAGGTGTCTGGAAGCCAATTTGGTGAGACAGAGACGGAGGAGATTTTTGTGAGATGTGGAATTTTGGGTTTCTGACATGGAGATCAGAGCTTCTGGCAAAAGCCATGCCCACTAGGGCTGGCTGCTGATCTGTGGTTGTTCTTAAATTATTTGCAATACAGAGGCATCACCAGCAGGCTGTTTCAGGGGATTGCAGGGTGGGAGGTGTCTGGAAGCCAATTTGGTGAAACAGAGACGGAGGAGTTTTGTGCAAGATGTGGAATTTTATTATTCTGACACAGAGATCAGAGCTTCCAGCTAGAGTCCTGCCCCCTAGGGCTGATGGCCAATCTGTGGTGGTCCTTGAATTGTTTGCAATACAGAGGCATCACAAGCAGGCTGTTTCGGGGGCTTGCAGGACAGGAGGTGTCTGGAAACTGATTTGGTGAGACAGAGATGGAGGAGATTTTTGAGAGACATGGAATTTTGGGTTTCTGACATGAAGATAAGAGCTTCTGGCTAAAGCCCTTCCCCCTATTGCTGGCGGCCAATCTGCAGCAGTCCTTGAATTGTTTGTAGTACAAAGGCGCACCCAACAGGCTGTTTCAGGGGTTTGCAGGGTGGGAAGTGTACTGAAGTCGACTTGGTGAGACAGCAACAGAAGAGACTCTTGTGAGAGGGGGAATTTTGGGTTTCTGACACAGAGGTCAGAGTTTGTGGATGTGACCCCCCCCATAGGGCTGGTGCCCAGCTGCAGGGATCCCTGAAGGCTGTGTTGCACTGCGGTGCTCCCAGGCTCCCTGTTAACTAGATTTGTGGTTCCCAGGTCTGTGTCCCCTAAAGCCTGGTGGCCCACACCCCAGATACTCACACCTCTTGAGTCTGCAATATCACAGACTTCCCATCACTGAATCCACCATGCCCTGAAGGCCACCTGAGGTCCTTGATTGTCCTAGCCCTCGGCCTTTGCATTTTTCTTTTCTTTTCTTTCCTTTTTCTCTTTTTTTCTTTCTTTTTTTATTGTCTTGGTTCTTAATTGCATTATCTCTTAGTCTATTCTCCCATTGTATCCCCCAAGATCTTTTTTCAGTTATTTGTTTTTTTCTTTCTTCTTTTATTTTTCTTGCTTGTTTCCCTCCCTTTTCTTTGCCCACCCACCTTTGTTTCTTCTCTTTTTTTTCTTTTCTATCTTTTTCTTCTTATTTTATTTTATCTTAACTATATAATAGGTACTGCAGGGAACACATCACATTTGCTGGGTTTCCTCATCCTCCGTTTCCTTGTTTCTGTGTGAATTGATTTTGGCTACCTACACTATCCCCTTTTGACCACATCTTGATATCCTCCATCATCTACTGTCTCTCCTACATTCTGCCTCCCTTTCTTTGGTTCTCAAATTTTCTAACTTTTAATTTCTAATACCTTTGTTTTGTTATCTATCTTTTATCCACTCTTGACACAATTGTCTTTCTTTTCTCTTTCCCTCTCAAGGAAACACTGGCTTTTTAATTCATACTATATTCCTCCCCATATTCAGTTGACTATCTCATTATAGGTGCTCTAATACTGCTATAATTCTACACAACTTACATGAATCTAATATCCATTCTCCCAGATCTCATATTTTTACTCGGTTAACATTTATTACCAATACTACTTTACACATTTTCCTTTTTTACACAATTGCCTTTCCCTGGCCCTAATATTTTCCTTCAAAGTGAACTCAGCCAGCAACAAGAAATTAGAATAAGAAGAACAAAGTGACAGAGAGAAGATATAACACTTATGCAAGAACAACAACTAATTAATCCCCAAGACTAGACAAAGAAGCTAAGGAACTGATTAAACCCATCAAGATAAAATGATGACCAGAAAGCAACAAAAAACTACAAACCAAACCAGTAATCAGGAAAACATGGCTGAATCCAATGAAAAAACTAAAAACCAGGAAGGGGAGCAGAACTTTGGACAAGCAATTAAAGATCTCAGAATATATATCAGAGAAAAACTTAATGAAGTAAAGGAAGAGTTTAACAATATGAAGAAAACACTCGGAAAGGAAATTGCAGACATATGCAAAAACATAACAGATATGATGGGAATGAACACCACAGTTCAAGAAATCAAAAATACACTCACAGCAAATAGCGGCAGATTAGAAGAGGCAGAGGAAAGAATTAGTGATGTGGAAGACAGTACATCAGAAATCAAACAGATAGTAGAATTGATTGATAAAATGATAGAAAAAATCCAGCTAGGACTTAGGGACCTGAATGACAATACAAAATGCACAAACATACGTATTATAGGCATCACAGAAGGAGAAGAGAAGGGAGGGTCAGAAAGGATGTTGCAGGAAATAATGCATGAAAACTTCCCAAATCTACTGAGAGAGACAGATGTACATATCCAGGAAGCACAAAGCACCCCAAACATCATAAGCCCCAAAGGGCCACCTGAGACATATACTTGTCAAATTATCCAATGCTCAAGACAAAGAGAAAATTCTAAAAGCAGCAAGAGAAAAGAAAACCATCACATACAAGGGAGGCTCCATTAGATTAAGGGCTGATTTCTCATCTGAAACCATGGAGGCAAGAAGGAAGTGGTATGATATAGTCAGGGTAATAAAAGAAAAAATTTCCAACCAAAAATACTTTACTCAGGTAAGCTAGCATTCAAAAATGATGGGGAGTTCAAAATATTCACAGATAAACAGAAATTGAAAGAGTATGCCAACAAGAAACCTCCCCTTCAAAAAATACTAAAGGGAGTTCTGCAGGAAGAAAGGAGAAAACAGGAGAGGCAGAGCTGGAGGAGAGTGTAAAAGAAACAAAAATGACAAAAAGAGAAGGAAAAAAACAAAATATGGCAAATACAAGTCCAATCAAAATATGGCTAACATAAATAATTCCTTGATAGTAATAGCACGGAATGTCAATGGATTAAACTCACCTATCAAAAGATTCAGATTGGGACACTGGATAAGAAAATATGACCCATCTATATGCTGTCAACAAGAAACACATCTTAGAACCAGAGATTCATGGAGGCTGAAAGCAAATGGCTGGAAAACAATCTTACATGCAAACAATAACCACAAAATTGACAGATGATATAGAATTTAAATGCAAAACAATTGTGAGAGACAAAGAAGGATACTACATATTAGTGAAAGGGACAATCTCTCAAGAAGAATGAACAATCATAAACATTTATTCTTTTAACAAGGGCGCCTCAAAATATGTGAGGCAAACACTGGAAAAACTAAGTGAAAGAATAGATGCCTCTACAATTATAGTGGGAGATTTTAATACACCACTATCAACTCTGGACAGAACATCTCAAAAGAGAATCACTAAAGAAACAAGATAATTGAACAGTATATTAGAGGACATGGATCTAATAGACATATACAGATCATTACACCCAAACACAGCAGGATATACATTTTTCTCAAGTGCACATGGATCATTCTCCAAGATAGACCATATGCTGGGCCACAAAGAAAAGCTTAATGAATTCAGAAACATTAAAATCACACAAAATAATATCTCTGACCACAGTGGAGTGAAGCCGGAAATCTGCAAGGGCCAGAGGCCCAGATTTCACACCAAGATATGGAAATTAAACAGCACACTCTAAGAAAAAAAGTGGTTCAAAGAGGAAATCTCAAAAGAAATCAATAACTACCTTGAAACAAATGATAATGATAACACAACATACCAAAACTTATGGGATGCAGCAAAAGCAGTACTGAGAGGGAAATTTATAGCCATGAATTCATACATCAAAAAAGAGGAAAGAGCAAATTTGAAGAACTAACTGCACATTTGGAGGAATTAGTAAAAAAAACAACAACAAAGTAGCTCCACAGGAAGAAGAAATAAAGAAAGAACAAAGATAAGAACAGAACTAAATGAAATAGAAAATAAGAAAGCACTTGAAAAGATAAACAAGACTAAGAGCTGGTTTTTTGAGAAGATCAATAAAATTGACAAACCCTTACTGAGACTAACAAAGAAAAACAGAGGGAAGATGCAAATACACAAAATAAGAAATGAGAAAGGCGATATCACCACTGACCCCACAGAAATAAAGACTATCCTAAAAGGATACTTTGAAAAACTATATTCCAACAAAAAGGACAATTCAGAGGAAATGGACAATTTCCTAGAAACACATAAGCAGCCTATATTGATGAAAGAAGAAATTGAGGATCTCAACAAACCAATCACAAGTAAAGAGACAGAATCAGTCATTAAAAACCTCCCAACTAAGAAGAGCCCAGGGCCAGACAGCTTCACCAGTGAATTCTACATAACATTCCAGAAAGAACTAACACCAATCCTGCTGAAACTCTTCCAAAAATCGAAACAGAAAGAACATTGCTGAACTCATTCAATGATGCCAACATCACCCTAGTACCAAAGCCAAACAAAGACACCACAAGAAAGGAAAATTTCAGGCCAATTTCTCTAATGAACCTAGACACAAAAATACTTAACAAAATACTTGCTAATCGTATTGAACAACACATTAAACGAATTATACACCATGACCAAGTGGGATTCATTCCAGTTATGCAAGGACGGTTCAACATAAGAAAATCTATCAATGTTATACACCATATAATCAGATTGAAGGAAAAAAATCACATGATTATATCTATAGATGCAGAAAAACCATTTGACAAAATATAGCAATCTTTCTTGATAAAAACACACCAAAAGATCAGAATACAAGGAAATTTTTTGAACATGATAAAGCATATATATAAAAAACCCATAGCCAACATCGTTTACAATGAAGAAATTCTAAAATCCTTCCCTCTAAATCCAGGAACAAGACTAAGGTGCCCACTGTGTCCCCTTCTATTTAGCATTGTCCTAGAAGTACTTGCTCAAGCACTGAGGCAAGAACCAGATATAAAAGGCATTCAAATTGGAAATGAAGAAGTCAAAATTTCATTATTTACAGATGACATGATCCTATATATAGAAAACCCTGAGAGGTCTACAACAAAGCTTCTAGAAATCATAAATGAGTTTCATAAAGTCACAGGTTATAAGATCAGTGCACAAAAATCAGTAGCATTTCTGTACAACAATAATGAGCAAGATCAGGAAGAAATCAAGAAACAAATGCCATTTACAATAGTAAATTTAAAAATCCAATATTAAGGAATAAATTTAACTAAAGAGCTAAAGAAGTTATACACAGAGAACTATACTGGACTGTTCAAGGAAATCAAAGAAGACCTAAATAAATGGAAGAATATTCCCTGCTCATGGATAGGAAGACTTAATATTATTAAGATGTCTATGCTACCAAAACTGATCTACACATTCAATGCAATCCCAATGAAAATCAACACAGCATTTTTTAAGGAACTAGAAAAACTAACTATGAAATTTATTTGGAAAGGAATGAGGCCCTGAATAGCCAAAGACATGTTGAAAAAGAAAAATGAAATTGGAGGAATCACATTACCTGACTTCAAAACATACTACAAAGCTACAGTAGTGAAAACAGCATGGTATTTGCATAAGGAGAGATACACAGACCAATGGAATTGAATTGAAAGTTCTGATATAGAACCTCATATATATAGCCATATAATATTCGATAAAGCCACCAAACCCTCTCAACTGAGAAAATGGCCTATTCGACAAATGGTGTCTGGAGAACTGGATAGCCATATGTAGAAGAATGAAAGAGGATTACCATCTCACACCTTATACAAAGATCAACTCAAGGTGGATCAAAGACCTAAATATAAGAGCCAAGACCATAAAGACTTTGGAAAGCAGTGTAGGGAAACATCCACAAGACCTTGTAATGGGAAATGGCTTCATGAACTTCACACCAAAAGCACGAGCACCAAAAGAACAAATAGATAAGTGGGACTTCCTCAAAATTAAAGCCTTCTGCACATCAAAGGAGTTTTTCAAGAAAGTAAAAAGGGAGCCTACACAATGGGAGAAAATATTTGGTAACCATATATCCGATAAGAGACTTATAACTTGCATATATAAAGGACTCCTTTATCTTGAAAATAAAAAGATAAACAACCCATTTAAAAAATGGGAAAAAGATTTAAACAGACACTTCTCCAAAGAAGAAATACAAATGGCTAAAAAGCACATTAAAAAATGCTCTAAATCTTTAGCTATCAGGGAAATGCAAATCAAAACTACAATGAGATACCATCTTACTCCCATAAGATTGGCAGCTATGTAAAAAACAGAAGACTACCAGTGCTGGAGAGGATGTGGAGAAATGGGAACACTCATCAACTGTTGGTGGGAATGCAGAAAAATCCAACCACTCTGGAGGACATTTTGGCATTTTCTCAAAAAACTAACCATATATTTGCCATATGACACATCAATTCCACTGCTGGGTATATACCCAGCAGAACTGAAAACAAGGACACAAACCAATATATGTACACCAATGTCCATAGCAGCATTGTTCACTGTTGCCAAAAGTTGGAATCAACCCAAATGCCCATCAACAGATGAGTGGATCTGTAAAATGTGGTATAGACATACAATGGAACACTACTCAGCTCTAAGAACAAATACAGTACAAACACACGTGAAAATATGGATGAATCTTGAGAACCTTATGTTGAGTGAAGCAACCCAGGCATTGAAGTACAAATACTACATTATCTCAATGATATGAAATAAGGAAACCAATCTGCCTCAGAGAGCTAGAGATTGGATGATAGGCTTACAGGAAATCAGGGGTAGAGGAAGGATGTAAGCTGACATCTACATGGGTGAAATCTATGACAAGATGGAGGTAAGTATGTGTACAAGGAAGGGATAAAATGGGGGCATAGAACCTTTGGTTCTGGTTTTGTGGGCTTGAGGGGGGCTAGGGATTGGCAAATTGGTAATATTGGCCAAGAAATTGGGGGGAGGGTGGGGAACATACGAACATAGGTGTTCGTTGAGAGTATAATGCTGAGAAAACCTTTTCAAAATATAATAAGGAAAGTTACTTGTTTAAGATACTTAAAGGGGATAATCTGATGTAGGACAACTCCTAGGGAATATGTGCACACTCATTTTGCCAGAGTGGGTTATATCATTGAGTAGAGACCCATATAATGAGAGTGAAGGTAGACCCACATCCTGGGGAAGCTGATGCCATCAAATAGAGGGAACTGTATCTCTCAAGAAAAATGGTGGCTCCCAGGGCATTAGGGCAGTTGAGCATGTCAAGCCCTCAACACTGTTGCAAGTATCTCTGAACATGGCTCTTCAAGAAATGAAGATTTACTGTCACTGTGGGCCCAAGGGGAGGGGAAAATAGATCTTGAATAGATGGAACCAATGTAACTGTGAGGGCAATAGAAGTGTTTCACAAGAGTATGCAAGAATGGATATAAAACATGTAATATTACACCAAAAACATATAGGGGCCAAAAGACTAATAATGTAAAGCATTATGTGAAACATAAGATAAATAAAAATTTAGAAAATTGTATAGCCTGAAGTATAAACCACAATATAAACACAAATGTTACCTTGTTTGAAAGCTTTTGTCTCCATACCTGTACATCAGTTTCAGTAAATATGGTATGAATATGTTAAAAGATTATTGCTGTGGAAGGGAAAACGTTTTATATTGGGTATTTGGGAATACTGTATATTGTATATATGAATTACTGTGATCTATAACTCTTCTGAAGAGAAGCTTAATAATTAGGAAAAAAGAAAAGAAAAAGATAGGATGTAGAATTTTTCCAAATTAATATGTATTCTATATCTAACCTTTAAACTCATTGCTATATTCCATTTTACTATTAAGGGAACCTGGCATTATATTGGGCTTCACTTTTCAGGAAGTTTTGGATCACGGAGTGGTTCAACAATGGTGGCAGAGGAATACTGGTATGGGTTGTTATTGACAGGGGACATATGGTTGACAGGGAGTTATACAGGGCATGTGTCTGGGGTGCATGGAAATGTTTGGATATATTCACAGTGTAAAAAATTAAAAACAACAGCTGGGGGGTGCTGTGTTCCTGGCCGGAGGGGCTCTGTCATGGTCCCTAGGGGAGCAGTGGCAGTCCCCCGGGTGCAATGGCAAGGACCAGGAAGGAATAAGGGTCCAACAGTGAGCCCCTGATACTAATGACTATGTTTGTGACCCTGTGCACCTGAAATAAGAACAAGGTGAGAGTTGGGGTGGACCCACATCCTGGGGAGGACTAATGCCATCAAATAGAGGGAACTGTATCTCTCGAGAGAAAGGGTGGCACCCGGGGCATTAGGGCAGTTGAGTAAGTCTGGCCCTGAACACTATTGCAAGTATCTCTGGACATGGCTCCTCAGGAAATGGAGATTGGCTGTCACTGTGGGCCCCAAGGGGAGGGGAAAATGGATGTTGAATGGATGGAACCAAGGTAAATGTAGGTGCAAGAGAGGAGTTTCACGAGAGTACACAAGGATGAATATAAAACATGTAATATTACACCAAAAACATATAGGGGATGACAGACTAATAATGTAAACCGAAATGTAAAACATAGGATAACTAAAAAATTTAGAAAACTGTATATCCTAAAGTATGGACCATACTGTAAGCACAGATGTCACCTTGTTTGAAAGCTATTGTTTCGGAGTCTGTACATCAGTTTCAGTAAATATGATATGAATAAGTTAAAAGATTATCGCTGTGGAAGGGAAAAAGTTTTATGGTGGATGTGTGGGAGTACTGTATATTGTATATATGAATTACTGTGATCTAAGGCTCTTGTGAAGAGGAGCTCAATAATTAGGAAAAAAGAAAAGAAAAAGACAGGATGTAGAAATTTTTCCAAATCAATTTGTACTCTAGATATAACCTTTAATCTCATTGCTATATTCCATTTTACTAGTAAGGGAACCTGACATTATATTGGGATTCACTTTACAGGAAGTTTTGGATCACAGAGTGGTTCAACAATGGCGGCAGAGGAATACTGGTATGGGAGGTTATTGACAGGCTATATATGGTTGACATGGAGTTATACAGGGCATATGTCCAGGGTGCATGGTTATGTTTAGATATACTCATAGTTGAAACAATTAAAAACAACAGCTGGGGGGGTACTGGGTTCCTGTCTGGGGGGACTCTGTCGTGGTCCCTAGGGGAGCAGCGGCAGTTCCCCAGGTGCAACGGTAAGAACCAGGAAGGAATGAGGGTCCAACAGTGGGCTCCTGGTACTAATGAATATGCTTGTGAGCCTATATGCCTGCAAAAAGAACAAGGCCTAGAGCACCATTGTGCCTGGGAGTTTCCTCCTGACAGCCTTCATGTTACTCAAATGTGGCCAGTCTCGAAGCCGAACTCAGCATGTAAATGCAATGCATTCCCCCCAGCGTGGGACATGACTCCTGGGGATGAGCCTCCCTGGCACCGAGGGATCACTACCAAATACCAGCTGAAGATACAACTAGAAAATGACCTTGAATTAAAGGTTCAATGTGAATCAGCAGAATATCCCTGTCTACATATAATAACATGACTTAAAAATGCTGTTTGACCTAATGTAAGGGGGAAATGGAAAGGAGGAATGAGTTTATATGGCTACGAGTCTCTAAAAAAGAGTCTGGAGTTTGTCAGAAGGATTGCCCTTATGCACACCTGAGCAGAGTCTCAGAGACAGATAAAGTAGATACAATGCCAGGTATTGGTTCTTTTGAGGGATAAAGAGACCCACGGGTTCTATGGTCATGGCAGATGGGGTTCACTGCCATGTCAGATGGCCCTTCTTTGGAGCTGGTGTTTCTGCGTGATGGAACTGGACTCAGATGGGATTTCTTTTCACAAGACTTTCATGCTACTTTACTGGAATTGTAGTTGGTGTTGGGGTTTAAGATATATTTAGGTGATTTAAATCTCTGGACTGACAATATGATAGCCAGGCCCTGAGCCTCAACAGACTTTAGCTCCTACACTTTGATTTATTGGACTTACCCCACTCAGCTAACATGGAGTTGAAGAATGTCAACCACCACACCATGGAGCCTAGAGTGCTTACAACTGAAAGCAGGAGGATTGCATCCAGTATCACTGTGGAATCTAAGCCCCCACTTGACATAGATGTGCAATGGGCACAATTAATCCAATGTCCACAGAGAAAATGTGGCATTGGTGTGGGAAGGGTGGCCATGGTGGCTGCTGGGTGCGGGGAATGGGAGGAAGAGATGAGATGTGGAGGCATTTTCAGGACTTGGAGTTGTCCTGGGTGATGCTTCATGGACAACTATGGGACATTGTAGATTCCCCCAGGGCCCACTGGATGGAACATGGGAGAGTGTGGGCTATGATGTGGACCATTGACTATAGGGTGCAGTGATGCCCAGAGATGTACTTACCAGGTGCAATGGATGTGTCATCATGATGGGAGAGAGTGTTGCTGGGGAGGGAGTGGGGGTGTGGGGGGGTGGGGTTGAATGGGACTTCATATTTTTTTAATGTAATATTTTTTTAAAAAATGATTTAAAAAAAAAAGATATATCTAGTGGATTTGAATCTCTGGACTGACAATATGATAGCCAGGCCCTGAGCCTCAACAGACTTCAGCTCCTACACTCTGATTTATTGGACTTACCCGACTCAGCTAACATGGAGTTGAAGAATGTCAACCACCACACCATGGAGTCTAGAGTGTCTACAACTCAAAGCAGGAGGATTGCATCCAATATCCATGTGGAATCTAAACCCCATCTTGACATAGATGTAGAATGGACACAACCAAGCCAAGGTCCACAGGAAGGATGAATACAGTAAGGATTAGAGTGGACTTAATGATATACTATTCATGAACTATTGTGGTTAATAATTGAGAAAATGTGGCATTGGTGTGGAAAAAGTGGCTATGGTGGCTGCTGGGTAAGGGGAATGGGAGGAAGAGATGAGATGTGCAGGCATTTTCAGGACTTGGAGTTGTCCTGAGTGGTGCTACAGGGACAGTTTCCAGACATTGTATGCCCTCCCATGGCCCACTGGATGGAACGTGGGAGAGTGTGGGCTATGGTGTGTACCACAGGCCATGGGGTGCAATGATGCCCAGAGATGTACTCACCAGATGCAATGGATGTGTCACAATGATGGGGGAGTGTTACTGTGGGGAGAGTGGTGGTGTGGGGGCAGTGGGGCTGAATGGGGACCTCATATTTTTTGAATGTAAAATTTTTTTAAAAAATGAATAAAAAATTTAAAAAAAGAAAAAATAAATAAAAAGAACAAGGCTTAGAGCACCAGTGTGCCCAAGAGTTCCCTCCTGAGAGCCTCCATGTTACTCAAATGTGGCCAGTCTCGAAGCCAAACTCAGCATGTAAATGCACTACCTTACCCCCAGCATGGGACATTACTCCCGGGATGAGCCTCCCTGGTGCCGAGGGATCACTACCAAGTACCAGCTGATGATGTAACTAAAAAATGACTTTGAATAAAAGGTTCAACTCGGACTGGCAGAATATCCCTGTCTACATATAATAACATGAGTTAAAAATGCTTTTTGACCTAAATCAAGGGGAAAATGGAAAGGACAAATGAGGTTATATGGCTATGAGTCTCCAAAAAGAGCCAGTAGGTTATCAGAGTGGTTGCCCTTATGCACACCTGAGCAGAGTCCCAGAGACAGATAAAGTAGATACAACCCCAGGTATTGGTTCTTCTGAGGGCTAAAGAGACCCACAGGTTTTATGGTCATGGCAGATGGAGTTCACTGCCATGTCAGTTGGTCCTTCTTCGGAGTTGATGTTTCTGCATGATGGAGCTGGACTCAGATGTGATCTCTTTTCACAAGCTTTTCCTGTTACTTTACAAGAATTGTAGTTGGTGCTTGGGTTTAAGATATATCTAGGGGATCTGAATCTCTGGACTGACAATATGATAGCCAGGCCCTGAGCCTCAACAGACTTCAGCTCCTACACTCTGGTATATTGGACTTACACCACTCAGCTAACATGGAGTTGAAGAATGTCAAACACCACTCCATGGAGCCAAGAGTGCCTACACCTGAAAGCAGGAGGATTGCATCCAGTATCCATGTGGATTCTAAGCCCCCTCTTGACATAGATATGGAATGGACACAACCAATCCAAGGTCCACAGGATGGAGGAATACAGTAAGGATTATAGTGAACTTACTGATATTCTATTCATGAACTATTTTGGTTAGTAATTGAAGAAAATGTGGCATTGGTGTGGAAAAAGTGGCTATGGTGACTGCTGGATGTGGGGAATGGGAGGAAGAGATGAGATGTGGAGGCATTTTCAAGATTTGGAATTGTCCTGGGTTGTGCTGCAGGGACGATTACCAGACATTGTAGATCCTCCTATGGCCCACTGGATGGAAAGTGGGAGAGTGTGGCCTATTATGTGACCATTGACCATGAGGTGCGGCAATGCCCAGAGATGTATTCACCAAATGCAATGGATGTGTCATGATGATGGGGGAGAGTGTTGCTATGTGGGGAGTGGTGGGCTCCGGGAGGTGGGGGGTGAGTGGGGACCTCATATTTTTTTAATGTAATATTTTAGAAAAATGAATTAAAAAATAATAAACAAACAAACAAACAAGAAAAGCAAATAGAAGAGGCAGAAGAACCACAAGTAGGGAAATTATAATGATGTGGACCATTGACTATGAGGTGCAGAGGTGCCCAAAGATGTACTTACCAAATCCAATGGATGTGTCATGATGATGGGAACGAGTGTTGCTGGGGGGGGGGAGAGGTGGGGTGGGGGGGTGGGGTTGAATGGGACCTCACATATATATTTTTAATGTAATATTATTACAAAATCAATTAAAAAAATAGAAAAAAAATAAATGAGTCTAACTCTTTTTTATTAGCGAGCATAAATTCCAAAATAAGGCCCACTGACAGGGTGCTAAATTCCTGAGATTGTCTGTCCTGCCTCTATTCTCTAGATGACTCCACAGCTCTCAGGGGCCCCACTGTTCTAGGCACTGTTTACTGTGGCAGCCAATGAGATCCTGCTGAAATGTGCATAAACAGGGAATGCAAATATGGACTAAAGTAGACTTGTTATTATTTTAGCAATGGAAGAACTTGTATCATCAATATAAAGGCAGTGACCACTAGAGGTTCTAAGAGAAGGAGAGGGAAGAATAGGTGTAACATTAGGCATTTTTGGGACATTGGAATTGCCCTGCATGACATTTCAATGATGGATACAGGCCAATATACATTTTGTCAAAACCTATAAAATTGTGTGGTATGAAGTGTAAACTATAGAGCATAGTAGCAATGCTTCAATATGTGTTCATTAATTAACAAATGTACCACACTAAAGAAAGAGGTTAATAGGGGAAAATTTCGGAGGGGGAGGGAGTGGGGTGTATGGGAATCCCCTATATTTTTGTCATAACATTTAAGTAATCTAAAACTTCTTTTAAAAAAAATACACATAAAAAATTAAATATATATGTAGGAACATTAATGTAATTTCTTTAGGGTCTTCAATAATTTTTAAATGAAGAGTCCCAAAATTCCAAAATTGAGAACAGATGGGATTTTTTTGTGTTTGTGTGCATGCGTTTGTTGGTTTTTAATATATTTTTATTTACT
The DNA here is from genome assembly GCF_030445035.2 of Dasypus novemcinctus. NCBI lineage: Eukaryota > Metazoa > Chordata > Mammalia > Cingulata > Dasypodidae > Dasypus > Dasypus novemcinctus. Next base: position 10,497,772 of record NC_080703.1, read on the forward strand.
ATTAAAATAGAGATCACACAACTTTTTTCATTAGTCTGGTACATTCACTGCATTTGATAAATACATTTTGGAGCACTGCTGCACAGCATGGATTATAGTGTACATTGTAGTTTCCATTCCCTCCCAGGCCATTCAGTGGATTATGGCAGGATATAAAATGCCCTGCATCTGTCCCTGCAGTATCATTCAGGACAACTCCAAATCCCCAAAAATGCCCCCATATCACACCTCCTTTTCACTCTCCCTGCCTTCAGCAACTCCCATGGCCAGTGTCCCCATATCAATGATATAATTTCTTCCACTGCTAGAGTCACAATAATTCTATAGTAGAATATTGGTAAGTCCACTGTAAGCCATGTTTTATCCCTCCATCATGGGGATCCTGGGTTGGTGATGTCCATGCCACCTCTATATTGAGAGGGCACTTCAATTCCACATGGCTGGTTGATGAGACTCTCATGCTCACAGCAGTAGTCTTTCTTGGTTCCTTGGTGTGGATAGTTGTCCATCCTTACCTCCCTGTCAGCTGAAATGAATAAGTTCTATGAATTGGAGAGGAGTGCTGCAACACTGCTGAGGCTCAGTGCAGCTGGCACATGGAAAGCTCAGAGATTCAAGTCTCCTGGGCATACACCAGCCCAGCACCAACCACTGGTTCATTAACAGGGACAGAAGAGGCATGTGTAGATAAGTCACAACTGAGTCCAACTCCATTGCACTCAGGAGCACAAATTCCAAAGGTGGGCCCACTGGCAAGGCACTGAACTCTGGAGTCATCTGCAGTGACCATAGGACCTGGGTGTTTCTGTAGCCCTCAGGAACACCACCATCTTGTGTTGTATCAACTTTGGCTGTTTCTGAGATTCTGCTGAGATGTGCATAAGTGCAACCCCTCTGAGGACCTCTCAACTCATTTTGAAGTTGACAGTGAAGTTTTGATTGTTGAAAACTATGGAGGCTGTTTTTAAAAGATAGTTAATGGGAGTTAGGGGACACAGGGAAAGTTTCATTGCAGCTTTTTTATGTATAAATGAGGCTGACTGTCTAATAAAGTGAATTTTTAGGAGAATCTGTTCATTTCTAGATTTAGGATCTTTTTGCTATGCCTCTGAGTAATTTCCCTGAGCTTATTATAATTGACCAGTTTGGCAGTGCATTTTCTCATCCCTTTTAGGGGACATGTGACCATGCTGCTTCTGGCCCTTAGATCTGCTTTTTCTCTTCTTCCCTCTTATGTAGGTTTAACTGGAATTCAGGGTCCCTTTCAAAGGTTATATTTGACCGTCCTCTAATTTGTACTGCAGCCATGTGGTGTGGCAGGAAAGGATCAGATTTTTTTTCTTCTTAGACTATTAGTAAGTAGGTTGCACTAATCCCTGAGAAGATACCCCAAGGGGCAGTCTGCTGGAATGCTGGCAGCTACACCCATTGTTCTAGGAGAAATATGGGAGGAAGTTTGTCAACCAACCTGGCATTCCAGACCCAGGATGACTGAATTTTAGCATCCAAATCAAAGGGCCCAGACTGTTTCAATAGCTGGGGAAAATTCAGAATGAGTATCCAAACCAAAGCATACAAGTCTCCTATGTCCTGGGGGACATTTGGAGTGAGTTTCAAAACCGAGGCACCCAAGGAATTTAAGTCTTGGGGGACATTTGGACTGAGTGTCCAAACTGAAGTACCCAAGTCACTTAAGTCTTGGGTGACATTTGGGACCCTTTAAACCAAAATGTTCAAGCCCCTTAAGTCTTAGGGGACATTCCGAATTGCTGCTCTGGTTGCTGGTATCCCAAGAATCACAGAGGCCATGCCACCAGTGTTCCAGGGTGATTAAGGCTAGGGAAATACCAAATCTAGGTCCTGGACTGAAGTTTTCCAGGTCAAATTTTCTCCTTACCAGGAGTGTGAACTCCCTCAACTTGATTAATTCCAATCGACTAGAGATTGAAGGTCAGGGAAATGATTTGTAAGGGATCACAGCTTTTCTGCAGACTGTTTCCCCATTACACTAGGTTTTTAAGGTAATGAGGACATAATTATACTTTAACAGTTGTAATCCAAAAATGGAGGGGCAGTTAAAGAAGTGACCTAAGATTGATTGCATGATCTCTTGGGGGGTGGGTGAGAATTAAACCTGGAGGTAGGCTGAACCCATTTATTTTGTAAGCCTAATTAAGATTTCTTCAGAGAGACTTATCAAAATAAGACCAAGAAATTTGGCATTGTAATTGATGAGGGTCTTGAAGGCTTATAATTAAGAGACAATTGAAGTTAGAGAGGGGGATTAGAGTGGGGGCAGATCTACTGGGTTCCCATGTTCCCATTGGACTCCTATTTTTCTCAGGGAGTGTCCCCAGTCAAGTTCCATGGACAGTGTCACCTGTCATCCAGAATCTCCTTGATCTACATGGCATGGGGTCTAGACCCTACCACCTCTGATGAGGGAACCAGAGGACTCAGGTAAACTGAGGCTATGTTTTTTGGCAGTAGGGCTAGAGGCCTGTTTGGAAATGGAGACAGACATATATATGAACAGACACATATGCCCAATTCACCCACCTGACAAACACACATAGACATCATTTGGTTAGAAGCTAAAAAACTCACAAGCCTCATCTGATGGAGGAGGAGGTTTACAAGACATGATTGTTTCTTCTTCCTGCCTCACCATATGTTATCAGAAGCAGTGTCCAGGTGCCTAGGTTCTTGGCTTCTTTGTGAGAAAGAATTCAAGTATAAGCCACAAACTAATCAGGCAGGTAGAGAATTTATTGGGGTAGAGCAAGAGAATAAAAATATGCCTCTCAGACATGGAGGCAGGCATTCTCAAGGGAGAAGAATGTGAAGTTGTGCCCTGGGGTCCCCTGACTTAGGGAGTATAGGACAAAGGTTTTAATAGCCTGGTCCTGTAAATATGAGTGATTTTGCTAGCTTGATTGTAAGACATCATGATACTTAGAATCCCTAACAAATTTAGGCACTGATAGGATGACAATATCTCTTGGATCATGAACATATCAGAGTTTATGCTGGAAGAGTCAGCAATCAATTAGATACCCCTTTTTTTCAGTGCCCTGGGAAAATGATAATATTGTCTTCCCAGGCCTTTGCAAAGAGGAAGGAAGAGGCAGACAGGACCAGTTTAAACATCTTTGGTGGTGACAGTAAGCAAAATGGAAAAGTTGTACAAAAGTGTATGAAAACCATGAAAGTAATAATATATTAAGGAATATTACAGAAATGTAGGAATTCATGGGATCTTGTTTGTGTTCATGGACAGAAGCTGCCCACCTCATGAAGTCATATACTTCTCATCTTGGTAATTTTTAGTTGTAGTTTCCCAATTTGGTCACAGTTCCAATCATTGAAAGGGGTAGAGTTTTTAAGTTATAAGTTATGAGCTCAAGGACTAATCACTTCTAGTTTCCCTGCAGCATCATAAGTTAAGAGTACCTGGTAAACTCCATTCCATCAGGGTTCAAGGATGTTTTATGTTGTGTTGCTTCCAATATACCCAGTCATTGGAAGTGAGGTTGTGAAGGGTCTGAGGGAGATTTGTATCTGGAAATGTGTCTCTCACATATCATAGCTAATCTTTTGTATAAGTCATTAGGGATTTGCAGTATTGAGTGAACTCCTGCTAGGGTAGTGTGGATTAATGTTTAGATGAAAGCCAATTGCCAAAGGTCTTCCAGTGATAATTCCATAGGAAGAAAGTTTGTTTCCCAAAAGGTGTGCTTCAAGTAGCCAAAGTAACCTGATTTCCTGAGTTAATTTTGTCATTTAAATTTTAATGTAACATTTGGTCTCTTCCCCTTTCCAGAGGATTTTGTGTGGTAGGGACAATGATAATGCCTGTTTGTAGAATATCAGATTTTTAGTGACCTAGAATTGAGTGAATGTATTCCCTATTTTCTAAGCATTTTTGTTTGTTTGGTTTTTTTGTTTTGTGTGGGTTTTTTGTTTGTTTGTTTTTACAATAGTGATAGCACCTGCCTTATGAAAAGGAAGTTAGCTTTTCACCTATAGGGAACTTTTCTTGTTTTAACCTCAAGATCTCTGAGGATATTTTATTAAATTTAGGGAATGCCATGTCTAAGACAGAAAATTGAGTGAGTACACCTGAAGGTGGTTTAGTTGCAGGTGTCTTTGCATGGATACTTGCTAGATCATTTGCTTATAATCTGATGCTGTTCTTTTGATATGAACCTCAATTTTAATAATAGTGGTATATTGGGGATGTAAGATGGCAGTTAATATGTCACTGAGGAGTTGTTCCTTATAGGTATCAAGTAAGGAAAGGATAAGAAAACCCCTCTGCCTCCATAACATTTTAAAATCATGGACAACTCCAAAAGAATATCAACCATCAGTATAAATGTTAACTGTTTTTTTTTCTCTATTTTTTAAAATGTTACATTAAAAATATGAGGCCCCCTATATGAGCATTGCCTGCCACCCCCTCACCCCACTCCTCCCATATCAACAACCTCTTTCATTATCATGGGCCATTTATTGCATTTGGGGAATACATTTTGGAGCACTGCTGCACCACATGGATAGTGGTTTACATTTACACTCTCCCCATTCCACTCAGTGGGCCATGGCAGGACATATAATGTTCAGCATCTGTCCCTGCAGTCCCTCCCAGGACAATTCCAAGTCCTGAAAATGTCCCCACATCATATCTCTTCTTCCCTCTCCCTACCATCAGCAACAACCATGGCCACTTTCTCCACATCAATGCTACGATTTCTTCCATTACTAATCAAAATAGTTTCATAGCAGAACACCACTAAGTCCACTCTAATCCTTACTCTATTCCTCCATCCTTTGAACCCTGGGATGGTTATGTCCACTCACCCTCTATATCAGAGGGGGCTTAGATTCCACATGGATGATGGATGCAATTATCCTGCTTGCAGTTAGTTGTAGGCACTCTTGGTTCCCTGGTGTGGTGGTTAACCTTCTTTGCCTTCCTGTTAGCTGGCCAGGGTAAGTCCAATAAGCCAGATGGTCAGATTTGCAGTCTGCTGAGGCTCAGGGCCTGGCTGTCACATGGATAATCCAGAGATTCAGGTCTCCTGAGTATACACCAACCCTAATGCCAACCACTGGTCTGGCAAAAGTAACAGAAGAGGCATGTGTAGAAAGGTTATATCTGAGTCCAACTCCACACTTAGGAACACAAACTCCAAAATAGGTCCAACTGACATGGCACTGAACTCCAGAGCCATCTGCCATGACGGTAGAATCTGTGGGTCTCTGCAGCCCTCAGGAGAACCAGCACCTCGGCTTTTAGCTATTTTAGCTGTCTCTTGTACTCTGCTGAGGTGTGCATAAGCATTACCTCTCTGATAACCTCCCAACTAGCAAGAGTTGACCCAAGGGATATTGAGGTAAGTTACCTCATTCAATTAGATCTAATTGGTTTGTGAATGTATATACAGCTTGAAATTATCCATTGATTCATAAGACATAGGATCCTTCCAAAATGAAAATAGGGCCAAGTCTATGCATTGGTACTTCTTGTACATCAGGATAGGTAGTCATTAATTGAGATGTAAGCAGATCATAGTTATGAGAACCTTCTCCAAGCAAGGTCAGTAGGGAGGCAGGATTAAGGCTATTGCATCCTTTCATAGTTAAACTAGAAGGTGAAAGTAAAAAGTTCTTATAGGAAGTCAAAAACCTGTAGGACAGCTGCTGAGAAAATTTAGTTTAGGAGGTTTTGGACAACATGAGGAATTTGTAAATATACATATTTACCGAGTGTTAGTTTTGCATATCCTTCAAATATATGTATAGCTGGGGCTACTGCTTGTAAACAGCAGGCAATGCTCAAGGCACAACATCTGTTTTATTTTCTTTATTTTCTTTTAAATGTTGCATTAAAAAATATGAGGTCCCATATACCGCTCCTTTCCCTCACCCCACTCCTCCCATATCAACAACCTCTTCCATTATCATGGCACATTCACTGCAACTGGTGAATACATCTCTGAGCACTGCTGCATCACATGGTCACTGGTCTATGTTGTAGTCTACACTCTCCCCCAGTCCACCCAGTGTGCCAGGGCAGGACAAACAATGTCCAGCATCTGTCCTTTCAGTACCACCCAAGACAGCTCCAAGTCCTGAAAATGTCCCCTCATCACATCTCTTCCTCCCACTCCCTACCCTCAGCAGCTACCATGGCCACTTTCTCCAAATCAATGCTACATTTTCTTTGATTACTAATCACAATAGTTCCATAGCAGAACACCAGTAAGTCTACTCTAATCCAGACTCTATTCCTCCATCCTGTGGACCCTGGAATGGCAAAACATGTTTTTAAACTAAGTTAGGCAATAAATCTTATTTTTCCCCATGTTTCAGTATTAGTATGCAAAAAGCATTCCCATTTCTTTATGAATGAATATAATTCATATTGGAATGAATAGAATAAATGTCTTAAAATAGTTTGATAGTCCCATGGTGGAAGGAGTTATTAAGGCCATTTTTGGTTGTTTCAAGCCTTTATCTTGATAGTTACTCAAGGTAAAGTTTCAGATGTATTGGCTTTATTTAATTCATAAAGATGTGATGTCAGTAAAGAAAAAATTGGCTCCCATAATCTATAACCTGCCAGCCCAAGTGATGCCTTTAATTGTCTTTTTGTAATGAGCTTAGGGAGTTCCTGGGTTGCCTCTTTTATTTAGGGTTATAAGTGAATTCCTACAATATTTAAATCATGGCCCACATAGTGGACTGTAACTTGAAAATGATGGAGTGTTTCCTTAGAGGTTTTACGTTCCTTTTCAGCTAATTGTTGGAATAAATAGAAAGAATCTCCTATGGAGTTCTCTTTAGTGGAGGAGCAGTATAATAAATCATTCACATATTGTAACAGAATGGAACCATGAGAAAATTGTAGGGTGCTCAAGTCCTGATGTAACACTTTTGAGAAATAGGAAGGTGCTTGTGTAAAGCCTTGAGACAAAACTGTATAAGTGTATTGTTTCTTATTACACATGAATGCAAATAAATATTGATGCTCTGTATCTACCAGAAATCTGATGAAAAAGGGACATAGATTCAGAAGTGTAAACCATTTAGAATCAAGAACGAACCTGGATGATGGTATTTGTGTTTGGAATTACATGAAAATTGAGGGGTGACAAATTTGTTAATGTCCATTAAATCTTGAACAAACTGACATCCAAGCTTTCTTCAAAGGTAAAACAGGAGTGTTACGAGGTGTACTTTATGGGATAATTAATCCTTGAGATAACAAGTCTTTAACTATGGTGTTTAGGTCATCAATGGCCTCTGGATTAAGTGGATATTGAATAAATTCTGCTACGGGTTTGGATGTGTCTGCCTGTATTTTTGTAGGTTGAACACTTCAGATACTTCCTATGTCATTACTTGATGGTGTCCTTAATGATTCAGGTATGGCAGAGAGGTCAAGGGTGTCATGGATAATTTCATATGCTTTATTTAATAAAATTTGTAGAGAGCATTCAAGGGCTTCATCAACATCTTCAGGAAATTATAAAGAATGCCCTCCCTCTAGGTAAAAGTAAATTACAAATCTCATTCTTGATACACAGCTCCTCCCTCAAGATTTAGGGGTCAGTATCACAAAGTGGAAAGGAATGCTTTTTAGAAAAACGACCTGAAGACATTTGGATTTGTTGATATAAATACTCTCTAATGTTGATTTTATTAAAAGAATTTTTATTGAAGTTTATCATTCACACATGAGCATCCAAAATGATAAGTGTAGAGTAATTGTTGTGAACTAACAAAACAAGTATGCATATCATCATACAGGGCTCCCATATATCTCTTGAACAAGACCTTGCATTTTTGCTAAATATTTTTTACAAATCATGAAAAAGCATCAATAGCAAAATATTGCTACTAACTATAGCACATATCTTACATTTGGTGCATTTTCCCTACCCACTTAATTATTAATACTCTATATTATGATTATACGTTATAAATTTGCTAAAGTTCCTAAAAATTTTTCATGTTTTTTGCTGTTAACCATAGCTCATCGTCCACCACTGGAATCCCTGTGTTATACTGTCCCATGCTTTGTAAAATCTATTCAGATTGTAGACTCAGTGGGTCTCATTTTCATCATAGGCTTGTGCTGTCAATTGTTGGCTCTTAGTGTTGAAATTTTATCTTACTGTCATTGCCACAAAATATTACAATACTACTCTTATCTACAATCTAGAAGCTACATTAGTTATAATTTTCACATGTATCACTGTATTTTTAGCATTCTGTAAAGAAGAGTGTTCTTATATATTATACTGTTAACCATAATCTTCATCGACCACCAAAATCATGTAATACACTCCCTAGATCATTCTCGTTTCCTTTCAATTGGCATTTACATCCCTAGACTACCCCTTTTAGACAGAATCACATTTATAAAGCAATGGTGTTATTCTCACTATAAAGTGTTATAATCAACTCTATTCATTTCCACACTTTTACAATTAACCTTAGGAAAAATGCTGCATATATTGTATTTCCTAGTAACCTATATTCTAGAGTTTACCTCTGTGAATTTAGTCATCATATTTAATTCATATTTGTGAAACCATGCAATATTTCTCTTTTTGGGTGTGACTTATTTCACTCAACATAATATCTTTTATGTTTATCCATTTATTCATATGAATCCTGATTTCATTTCTTCTTAAAACTGAATAGTATTCAATTATATGAATATGCCACAATATGTTTATGCATTCATTTTTTGATAGACACTTGGGCTGTTTCCAAATTTTAGCAAATGTGGATAATGCTGTTATGAAAATTATGTAAATGTAAATTTGCATTCTTGCTTTCAGTTCTTCTGAATATATTTCTGGTACCAATATTGCTGAATCATACAGAAGTTCTATATTCAACCTCTTGAGATACTGCCAAACTGTCTTCCACAGAGCCTGCACCATTCTACATACCCACTGCCAGTGAAGTATTCCTAATTCTCCACATCCTTTCTAGCACTTGTAGTTTTCTGTAGTTTTTTTTTTAAATAATGGCAATTCCATAAGGCATGAAAAGTATCTTATTGTAGTTGTGATCTGCATTTCTGTATTAGCTAGGGATGTTGAAAATTTTTTTCATGTGATTTTTGGCCATTTGTACTTCCTCTTTGGTGAAATGTCTTTTGAAGTATTTTGCTCATTTTTAAATTGGTTGGCTTGCTTTTTATGGTTGAGTTATATGCTCTCTTTATGTAACATAGATGTCAAACCCATATCATATATGAGGTTTACAAATATTCTGTCCTATTGAGAAAGCTGTCACTTTACTTACTTGACTTTTATGATTATAGTTTATATATTGAAGTCTTTGATCCATTTTGAGCTTATTTATAAGGTGTGAGATAGGGGCCCTCTCTTTCTTTTTTTCTCTCTTTCTTTCTCTCTTTCTCTCTTTCTCCCTTTCTCCCTTTCTCTCTTTCTCTCTTTCTCTCTTTCTCTCTTTCTCTCTTTCTTGTTATGGATATCCAGTTCTCATAGTACATTTGTTGAATAGACTGTTTTGACTCAGCTGAGTGGGCTTGACAATCTTGTCAAGAACCATTTCACTGTAGATGTGTGAGTATATTATTGAGTTCTTAATTTGGATCCATTTGTAATCCATCAGTCATTATACCAGTACCATGCTCTTTTTACCATTTAGGTAAATATTATGTGTTAGGTTTTTTGGATATTCAGGCCCCTTTAACTTTCTAAATGAATTTGATAATTGGCCTTTCCATTTCTGCAGAAAAGGCTGGTGGGGTTTTTATTGGGATTGTGTTGAATTTCTACATCAGTTTGTGTAAAATTGACATCTTAATATTGCCTAGTCTTCTAGCCCATAATCACAGAATGCAATTCTTTGGTATCTTTCAGTAATTTTGTTTTGTTTTGTTTTGTTTTCTCACTACAGGTCATTTATGTTCTTGTTTAAGTTTATTCCTAAGTTTTGATTCTTTTAGTCACTATTATAAATGGACTTTTTTTCTTATTTCCATCTAAGATTGCTCAGGAGTACTGTATAGAAATGCTACTGAATTTTTGTGCATTAATCTTGTATCCCATCACTTTACTGAACTTATGTATTAGTTCTCTTAGCTTTGTTGTGAATTTTTTTCAGGATTTTCTAGCTATAGGATCTTACCATTAGTGAACAGCTTAATTTTTATTTCTTCCTTTCCCTTTATTTCTTTATCTATCTAGCTAAGACTTCTAGAGCAATATTGAATAACAGTAGTGATATTAGCCATCCTTATCTTATTCTTGATCTCAGCAGGAAAGCTTTCAGTCTTTCAGAGTTAAGTACAATGTTAGCTGTGGATTTTTCATATATGCATTTTACTGAGTTGAGCAAACTTCTTCAATTCCTATCTTTGGGAATGTTCTTTAATTAAGAAAGTCTCCAATGGTTGTTTTAGAAATGTCTATTTCTCCATTCAGTTTTGCTAATTTGTGACTCATTTATCTTGGGGCATCCAGGTGAGGTCCATAAATATTTATTATAGTTATTTTTTCTTGGTGAATTGCCACTTATAGTAATATATAATGATTTACTTCAACCCTTATAGCAAATATTCACTTAAAATCCATTTTGTCCAATATTATCTCTATTCCAGATCTTTTTTGATTACTATTTGTGAGGATTATCTTTTGTCCCAACTTTTGCTTTCAACCTTGTTTTGTCTTTACATCTCAGCTGAGTCTGGATTTTCTATGCATCCCATCAATCTATGTCTTTTGATTGGGAGTTCAAGATATTAACATTCAAAGTTATTACTCTAAAGGCATTACTTCCTTTGTCCATTTTTTCATTTGGCTTTCTATTGACATATCTTTTTATTGCCTGTGTTTTTACCCTTTAATTTATCCTTCCTAACAATCTTACGTTATAAACTCTTGTCCATTTCTCTCAACCTTGTTTTTATCATTTTAGGTTGCAGTACACCCTTTGGTATCTCTTATAGATCTGGTATTTTGGTAACATACTCTCTGAATATCCCTTTGTCTGTGAAGACTTTAGTATACATGCTGATGAAGAGAGCACATGTGGAGACCTTAAACTCACCCTGATTTCTGTTATTTCACTGGATACAGATTTCTTGGCTTGCAATTTCCCTTTTGAGTGCCTTAAATGTATCTTATCTTAAATGTATCTATGTATCTATGGTTTCTGATGAAAGGTCAACATTTAATCTTGTGAGTTTCCTTGTAAGTGATGCTTTGCTTTTCTCTTGCTGTTTTCAGAATTGTCTCTTCATCTCTGATATTTCTTTCTGAACAATAATCCAAAAAGAGTAGGTCTTTTTGGATTTGTTGTCCTTATTGGATATTGATATTGACATCTTTCATAGGATTGGAAGTTTTCAGTCATTATTTCTTCAAATATTCCTTCTTTTCCTTTTACATTATCTTCTCCTTTTGGGATCCTGATAACATGTTTGTGCATTTACACTGTCATTCAATTCCCTGAGATGCTGTTCCATTTTTTAATTCTTATCTCCTTTTTGTCTCCTTTCTTTCCAAGTTTGGATGTTTTGTCCTCAAGAAAACAAATTCTGTCTTTGATCAATTCAAATCTGCTATTATATGTGTTTATTGTATTTTTAAAATATCACCCATTGTCCTTTTCATTCCCGTAATCTCTGGGACTTTTCTTTGAGGTTTTCAACTTGTTCTTTATGCTTACCCATTGTCTTCTTATTATCAGTTATCATTTTAACTATATTTTTCTTGAACTCTTTCAATTGATTATGGAGATTTTTGTTATTATCATTGATTAATTTTATAAAGCCTGCATCTCCTCAGGGTAGTTGGTTTGTTCCTTTGGCTTTGTCCATCTCATCCTGTTTCAGAGTATGGCTTGTAATATTTTGCTGATGTCTAGGCATCTGAAATGTTGGTGTATTTATTCTGATGGCCATTTTTTCCCCTCTTGCCCAGTGGTTTTTGTTCCCAGCTCCTATTTGATTTTGTTTTAACTTTTTCTGAGTTTTTAAATTTGCCTAGATTAAGTTATCAAAATTGGCCCAAGAAATCACTAATAGAGTGCAGATATTCTCCCATGGATTTTGGACAAAATAGATTACAACTGAAAGTTGGAGGATTGCATCCAGCATCCATGTGGAATCTGAGCCTCCTCTTGACATAGAGGTGCAATGGACACAACCAATCCAATGTCCACATAGAAAAGGTGGCATTGGATTGGGAAAAGTGGACATGGTGGCTGATGGGTATGGGGAAAGGCAGGAAGAGATGAGAGGTGGAGGCGTCTTTGGGACATGGAGCTGCCCTGGATGGTGCTTCAGGGGCAATCACCAGACATTGTAAATCCTCACAGGACCCACTGGATGGAATGGGGGAGAGTATGGGCCATGATGTGGACCATTGACCATGAGGTGCAGAGGTGCCCAAAGATGTACTAACCAAATGCAATGGATGTGTCATGATGATGGGAATGAGTGTTTCTGGGGGGGGGAGAGGTGGGGTGGGGGTGGTGGGGTTGAATGGGACCTCATATATATATACATTTTTAATGTAATATTATTACAAAGTCAATAAAAAAAAAAGCAGTCTTTTTCTTATAGTTTTTGGTGACCACAGCAGATTGTGCTTGTTGGTGAACCTTTTCATGGAGGTGTCTTTTCAACATCTGCTTGCCTGTGCTTCTAGTGTATCCAGAACCAAGATTCAAAGTAGGATTTGCTTGCCAAGTTCACTGATGAGTAACCACTCTCCACCTTCCATTGTACCATCCTTTTACCCAAGGAAAACTCTTCTTCTCTCAGTCAGCTGCAGGTAGCCATGGATTTTATCTAGGTTGCCTATTTTGATGGTGGGGGATGGACAGGTGTTCATGCCCACCATGGGGATTTAGTAAATCACAATTAATTTGGGTTCTTTATTTCTTTGTTCCTCACCCTCCAGCCTGTTGCACATCAATTTTCCAGGTCTTCTGACCTCCAATAAATGTCTCTCAGACAGCTTTCTGCCCTTTCTCCATTGCTTTTGTGAGAGATTTGAGCCCTGCCTGCCTACTCTGATGCCATCTTCCCTGGATTCTTGGAATTTGCATTTGATTCTGAAGGACCTGCTTTAACAGGCTTGGGTTCGGAATTGCAAGCATGTCCCCATTGTTTATAAGAAATTATATTTCCCCCTTTGTTAATTTGGATTCAACTTGTTCATTAAAGGTATTCTGTGGAAGCAGTCACTGAATCTGCCAGAGCTCCATGAACATTGAACAGAGTTTCCTTTGTACCCTGGTAGAAAGATTGCTTTTTCTTATGGCAATCACTCTTCCAATGGCCAGGTTGATTGCCAAATAGAGAACTATTTCTAGGCCATTGTATGGGCATTTGATTTCTGTACTTAAAATTGTTATTGATTTTAATCCTTAATTTGTCAGTCTAGTTCTGGGTCCTCATATATATATTTTCAATTGCAAAGACATAATTTGGCATTTCTATTTTTTTAAATCTGTTTCTATATATCTCTATGTATCTTTCAAAATGTTCGGCCAAAGTTTTAGATTAAACTAGATCTGTTTCCTCCCAGCCTGTTATTTTTCTTTTTGTGTGCCACCCTATTTTGGGATATAGGTTATTTACAAGTAAAGATACCCAATTTGGGCTGGATACTAGCAATTTTTTCTCTAAAACCTACATGTTTTAGAAAAAAATAGTTTCTAATCAAATTTTAAAATTTATCACATATTGATCCTTTATTGTTGCAGGTTTGACCTATCCAATCAATTCATGAAGTGAGGAGACTAATTGCTGTGAGTTGGAGAAGAGTTCTGCTGAATATAGAGAACAGTGGATTGGCAAAAATAGGCAGGTATATTGGAGTTTCTTTGGTTAGTGCAGTAAAAATAGTTTCTTAAGGATAAGAAAGGTAGCTGGAGTTAATCAACCAGCTGTTTTTAAATTTGATTTTCTGGGAAAGGTGTGCATATATAGGAAATATGAACTTATTTAGATTTTTATTTTTTAAGATATGGGGCTTAGCACAGGTACCACCGTTTGGGCCTGCCAGATTTTATTTCTCACTGCTTGTATCTAATATATTAGTGTGAGCTTATTCATGTGAAATAATATGAAAAATTTTTAAATAATATCCTTATTAAAGTAAAATAGCATGTAGACTTACTTCATAAGAATAGAAAACTTATGTTAGATTAAAATTTAAATTCTTCTTGGTCTTCAAGCAGACAGGAATTTCCAGTATGTATTTTTAAACTTTTATTGGAAAATCAATTGGATGTTATATATTGAATTTTAAATGTCAAATTTAATTTGATTCAGAATATAATGTATTCTTTATATGTATATTCATAAGAATAATCTGTAGAAAGAATGGTAAATAGGGATTTTCTCAAGTGTGAAGTTCAATTTTTGGTAATGGCTATTCCAAGTGGAACTCTAAATAAGTGAATTCTTCAGAGCATAAAAACAGTGGAGTACATCGATCTCCAATCAGATGTTAGCATAATGATTACCCTGGCACAAGCTGGAGGGATATGGAAATGGCATGGTGATTTGTTGCTCTTCCCTTAACATCACACCAACTAACCCATTAGAAGTAATGTTCATGGCATAATTACCCTGTTTTCATTGTGGTTCTTTTATAACCTCACTCATTTATACATCAATAAATGTAATTTCCAAAATTCTTCTCGGTGAATTGACATTTCTATTACACTTTCAATTTTTCAACAAGTCAGTTTTATTGTTGCATATAAATAAAGCATAAATCCATTCAAAGAGTACAAGTAATGGAAATTAGTGAAATCACATATTTGTGCAAGTATCACCCCAGTCATTCCCAGAGCACTTTCATTATACCAAATAAAAATAAACTTAAAACAAAAAACTCATCATATATGCCTTAAGTTCTAAAAATGAGATTCCTCCAACTTTTTCCATCTTTATTAAAGATCTTTTTAGTTGTTTGGGGCCCCTTACCCTTCCAAATAAATTTGATAATTGGCTTTTCCACTTCTGCAATAAAGGTTGTTGGGATTTTAATTGTGATGTCATCAAATCTGTAAATCAATTTTGATAGAATTGGTGTCTTAACAATATTTAGTCTTCCAATCCTTGAATATAGACTGTCCTTCCATTTATTTAAGACATCTTTGCTTTCTTTTAGCAATGTTTTGCTGTTTTCTAAATACTGGTTCTTTATGTCCTTTGATAAGTTTATTTCTAAATTTTTAAAATTGCTATTATAAATGGAATTTTTTCCTGGTTTCTTAGCAGTGTTTAGAAATGCTCTTTATTGTTGTGTTTCAGTCTTATATCCTGCAAATTTGCTGAACTTATCTATTAGTTCTAGTAGCTTTTTTTATGTGGATTTTTGGGATATTCTAGATGTAAGATCATATTATCTGCAAATAGCTATTTGGGTACCTTTTAATTCTTTGTCTAGCCTAGTTGCTCTAGCTAGAACTCTAGCATATTATTGGATAACTATGGTGACAGTGGATATCCTTGTCTTGTTCCTCACCTCAACAGGAAAATTATCAGTCATTCAACATTGAGTACTACGCTAACTGTAGGATTTTCATATATTAACTTTATCATAATGAGAAAGCTTCCTTCTATTCCTATCTTTTGGAGTGTTTTATCTAAAAGAGTGCTGTATTTTCTCAAATGACTTTTCTGCATCAATTGAGAAGATCATGTCATTTTATTTCTTCCCTCTATCAATGTGATTTATTACATGAATTGATTTTCTTGTGTTGAACCACCCTTGCATACCTGGGATAAAATTCACCTGATTGTCACAAATAATACTTTTAATTTGGGTTAGAATTCAGTTTGCACATATTTTGTTGAGCAGTCCTCCATCTATCCATGAGAGATACCAGTGTGTAACTTTCTTTTTTTGTAGTATCTTTATCTGGTTTTGGTGTTAGTGTAATGTTCTCTTCATAAAATGAGTTTAGTAGCATTCTTTCCTTTCCATTTTTTGGAAGAGCTTGATGAAGATTGGCATTAGATCATCTAGTTCTGTACTTTTCATCTCTGTAAGGTTTTTGATCACTGTTTCAATCTCTTCATTGAGATTGTTTTGTTGAGTCACTGAATCTGGTTTGTGTGTTTCTAGGAGACTGTCCATCTCCTCTACATTGTCTAGATTTTTGGCATGCAATTGTTTATAGTGTTCTCTGATGATCTCTTTAATTCCTGCAGCATCAGTCATAATGTCCCCTTCCTCATTTCTTGTTTTATTTTTTACATCTCTTTTTTTTTTGTCATTCTAGTTAGGGTTTTTGTTAATTTTATTGATTATCTCAAAGAACCAATTTTTGGCTCTGTTGATTTTATGTATTTGTTGTTATTGATTTCATTTACTTCTGTTGTTTAATATACTATTTCATTCCTTTGTTTTCATTTGTAATTTGTTTGTTTTCTTTAAGTAGTTCCTCCAGGTGTGTATTTAGATCTTGAGTTTTAGCTCTTTCTTCTTTGATAATGTGAGCATTGAGGGTAAGAAATTTCCCTTTCAGCATTGTCTTTGCAGTGTCCCATAGTTTTTGATATGTTATGTTACCATATTCATTCTTCTCAAGGCATTTCCTTAATTCTCTTACAATTTCTTGTTTGACCCACTGATAATTTGAGTATGTTATTTAATCACCATATTTTTAAAATTTCCCCTTTTTCTGTTCATTTTAAATGTACAGATTCATTTTGTTATGATGAGAGAAAATAGTTTATATAAATTCAACCTTTTACAATTTGTGGAAACTTGCCTGGTAACCCATCATATGGTCTCTCTTGGTAAAGGATCCATGAGCAAAGGAAAAGAAAGTGTATCCTGCAGTTTGGGGGTATAGTGCTATCTAGATGTCTGTTAGGTCTAGATCATTTATCATATTATTTAAGTTCTGTTTATTTTATTTTTTAAAACTTTTAAAGATACTTAGATTATTCAACTGTGACATTAAAAATATAGTGATTCCCCATATGCCCCACTCCCCACACCTCCCTCAATTTCCCACATCAACATCCTTCATTAATGAAGTACATTCAGTGCAATTAATGAATACATTTTGGAGCATTGCCACCAAGTGTGGATTAAAGATTAGATTGTAGTTTACACTCTCTCCCATGCAATTCTGTAGATTATGACTAGATTTATAATGGCCTCTATCTGTCATTACAATGTCATTCAGTACAATTACAAAGTTACCAAATGCCCCCATATTACATCTGTAGTTTCCTCTCCCTTCCCTCAGAACCTCCAGTGGCTACTGCTTCCACATCAATGATATAATTTCTTCCACTGCTAGAACCACAAGTCTATAGTAGAACACCAGTAAGTCTATTTTAGTCCAGAGTGCATTCCCCAATCCTGAGATTTCTGGGATGGTAATGTCCACTCCACCTCTAATTTGGAGAAGGCTGTATTCCCATAGAGTCTATGGATGGGACTCTTGCTTGAAGATTTAGACACTATTAGTTCCTGGATATGGTAGTTATCCATCTTCACCTCCATGTTAGTTGTCCTGGATGAGACCAAGGAACCGTAGAGTAGATGTTGCAAATCTGTTGAGAATCAGGGTCCAGCTGGCACATGGACAGCCCAAAGATTTAAGCCTCTTGGACATACACCTACCAACTCTAGTTCTAATTACAGGTTCAAATAGAAGGACAGAAGAGATGTGTTTAGGAAAACCACAACTGAGTCCAACTCTGTCACTCTGGGGAACACAAATTACGAAGTAGGGTCCACTGGCAATGCACCAAACTCCTGAGCTATCTGCCCTGACTGGATGTCTCCAGAGACCTCAGGGACCCTACAATTTGGAGTAGTTTCTACTTTGGCAGTCAAAGAGATCATGCTGACATGTACATAAGTGTAACCTTTGGAGTGACCTTCCCACACACTTTGAAGTCTCTTAGCTATATAAACATATTTGCCTTTACACCTCCCCCTTTTGGTCTTTTTTTAGTTGCATTGCTCGTTGGTGCTTCTTAGAAATCCCTCAGTTCCAGGGAGGGTCATCCACAGGCGTCATTACCAAGTCATGTCCCATACAGAGGGGGAAGGTCATTTATTCATGTGCTGAGTTTGTCTTAGAGAGAGGCCACATTTGAGCAAAAAGAAGGCTCCCAGTAGGCAACTTTTAGGCACCCTATAATTCTAGGCTAAGTTTCCATTTCAAAAGTAAAGGTTCTTATGCCCAGTAACCAATATCAAGGGCCCATCAGTGGACCATCCTCTTTCACTACTTATTGCCCCTGTACTCAGGGGATTCTTGCTGATATATTAGAGAATGTGGCCAAGCTCCCTAAAATGGGAATTTGATATTACTTCAGTTATTGTGTAAATCTCCACCCACATTGACAATGCACCATGAATATTTTAACACATTTATATGCCTTATATGTATGCCTATGTGATCTTCCTCCTATGTGTCCCCTGTCACTGATATCCCATAACAGTGATCCACCCTTGCACAGATACAACCCTTCTGTGATCCAAAACTTCAAAAGTGAAGTCAACAAAATAGTCAAATATGATTGATAAGAAAATGAATAATAGTTTTAAAATAATAAATAAAATACAAAAATATTTAAAATTTAAAAATTTAAAAATAGAATTTTGGAATATAAAATAATTTAAAAATATTAATTTTTAAAACTTT
Source organism: Dasypus novemcinctus (assembly GCF_030445035.2). NCBI lineage: Eukaryota > Metazoa > Chordata > Mammalia > Cingulata > Dasypodidae > Dasypus > Dasypus novemcinctus. Next base: position 10,516,468 of record NC_080703.1, read on the forward strand.
TCCCATTCATCACTATAAGATCTGTTGTACTTTGTGTACAATGATATTATCTTCTGTTTACTCCCCCAAGGACATTTTTTTTTTCATTTTATCCTCAAAGAAGTTTTAGATTACAGAAAAGTCATGTAACAAATACAAGTGACTCCCATATACCCAACAAACTCCCTGTTTCCCCCCTTCCCCTATTAAAAACATTTGTTACAACTGATGTACAAATATTGAAATATAACTATCAGCCATCGTAAATGGTTTACATTATGGTACATTATGATTTATATTTTGGACCATACACTTTTGTAAACTTTGATGCAATTCAACAAGGCCTGTATCCATCATAGCAAGATCGTTTAGAACACTTCCATCTCCTCCAAAATGCCTCCTGTTCCATCTATTCTATTCCTTCCTCCCCCTCTCCTCATGACCCATGGCAACCATCAGGCTTTCTTGGAGAAAAAAATTTCATAGTAACTTACAGCAATACTTGGGGCTTGACAAGCTGGTCTGCCCTCCCCTAAAAGTCACCGCTCATGCTCTCAAGAGATTTCTACCCCTCTGTATAAGAGCAAAATGGGTCTCCCTAGGTTGGGTGTCTACCATCTTGACACTCATGTGGGTCTCCACAATTGATATAACACACTATGGCAAGATGAACACTCACACATTCCCTCAAAACGTGCCATAGGTTCAGTTTGCCCCAAATGCCCCCACATCCAACACCCCAAAGCACCAAACGTTCTTGCCATATTGCCAAAAGAGCATTCCAAATATTATAGTTTCAACCATGTATCCATAAATCCACAGTGTTCACCTGATCCTTCCCCTAAACCTAACCCCAGCTCCATGGACAGCCCAACCCACACTCCCCACCCCCCAAACAAACCAACACTGCCTAACTAAAAGTATCATTACATCATGGTCATGCCTCTCCACAATTTGACAACACAGTTCTCCTTTATCATAGATATTGTCCATATGGGTGTTGGCTGACACATTTCTTTTCCCTTTCTATTTCCTGTAAACCTTTCTGCCACACTCCAGCTCTTTGAGTCTGCTCAATTTGCTTAAATCATATCAGCGAGGTCATGTAATATTTGTCCTTCAGTGCCCCCCTTGCTTAACTCAATATAAGGTCCTCAAGATACATACATGTTATACCATGTGTTAGTACTGTATTCCCTCTTAAAACTGAATAATATTCTGTTGTATGTATTTACCACAATTAATCTTTCCATTCATCTATCCAAAAACATTTGAATTGATTTCAAGTTTTGGCAATAATAAATAATGTCACCATGATCATTGGTGTGCATATATCTGTTCATGTCCATGCTGTCAGTTCTTTGGGGGATATATCAAGCAGTGCAATTGCTGATCATATAGCAGTTCTATATTTAGTTTCCTGAGGAACTGCTAAACTTTCCTCCACTGTGGCTACACCATTCTACAGTCCCACCAGCAGTTTACGAGGGTTCCCACTCCTCCACATCCTCTCCAGCACTTACAGTCCTCTGTTTTTTAAATACTCACAGGTCTCATTGTATTTTATTTTGCATTTCCCTAATAGCTAGTGATGTTGAGTATATTTTCATGTGTTTTTCAGTCATTTGTATTTCTTCTCTGGAGAAATATGTATTTAGATTCCTTGCTCATTGTTTGTCTTTTTATTTTTGAGGTGTAGGATTTGTTTATATATGCAGGATATTAGGCTCCTATCAGATATATGGTTATCAAATATTTTCACCTATGGAATAGGCTGCCTCTTCACTTTCTTGAAAAACTTCTTTGTGGTGCAAAAGTTTAATTTTGAGGAGTTGCCATTTATCTGTTTTTCTTTCATTGCTCATGCTTTGGGTGTAAATTTCATGAAACTATTTCAAACTAGAAGATCCTTTAGATGCTTCCCTACATTATCTTCCAATGACATTATGGTCTCAGCTTATATTTAGAACTATGTTCAATCTCGAGTTAATTTTTGTATAAGATGTGAGATGATGTTCCTTTCTTGTTCTTTTGGATAGGGATATCCAGTTCTCCAAGCACCATTTGTTTAATAGGCCATTCTCTCCTATTTGAAGAGACTTGGTGGCCTTATGAAATAACATTTGACTGTATATGTAAGGGTCTATATCAGAATTCTCAATTTGGTTCCATTGTTCAGTATATCTATCCTTGTGCCAATAACATGCAGTTTTGACCACTGTAGCTTTTAAGTATGTTTTAAAGTTGGGTATTCTATTTCCTTCAATTACATTTTTCTTTTTCAGTGTGTCTTTGGCTATTATGGGCCTCTTCCCTTCCAAATAAATCTGATAGGTAGTATTTCCAATTCAATAAAAAAATACTATGGTGATTTATATCAGGTTTGCATTTAATCTGTAGATCAGTTTGGGAAGAAAAGACGTCTTAATGAGCTTTAGTTTTCTTATCCATGAATAGGGAATATTCTTCCATTTATTTAAGTCTTCTTTGATTTCTTTTAACAGTGTTGTGTAGTTTTCTGCCTATAGTCATTTTACATCTATAGCTAAATTTATTCCAAGGTATTTGATTCTGTTAGTTGCTATAGTAAATGAGATTTTTTCTTGATTTCCTGCTCAGATTGCTCATTATTGGTGTACAGAAATGCTACTGATTTTTAGAAGTTTATCTTACATTTTGAAACTTTACTGAACTCAGTTATAAACTATAGATGCATTGTTGTCAATTTCTCAGGCCTTCCTATCTATAGGATCATGTTCTCTGCAAATAATGAAATTGTGACTTCTTCCTTTTCAATTTTAATTACTTTTATATCTTTTTCTTGCCTAAGTGTTCAAGATAGTACTTCTAATACTTTGTTAAATAGAAGCAGTGAAAGTTGGCATCCTTTCCCAATCTTAGAGGGAGAGCTTTCGAGATTTCACCATTGAATATGATGTGAGCTGTGGGTCATATATACCCTTTATCATGTTCAGAAATTTCCTTCTTTTCATATCTTTTGTAATGTTTTTATCAGGAAATCCTGCTGTATTTTGTTGAATGCTTTTTCTGCAACTGTAGAGATGATCATGTGTTTATTTTTTTCAATCTACTTATGTGGTGTATTATATTGATTTTTCTTATGTTGAACCATCTTTTCATACCAGGGATGAAAACCATTTGATCATGATATATAATTCATTTGATATGTTGTTGAATATGGTTAACAAGTATTTTGTTGATGATTTTAGCATCTAAGTTCATTAGAGAGATTGGTAATTAATTTTCCTTTCTTGTGGCATCTTTATTTCACTTTAGTATTAGGGTGATTTTAGCATCATAGAATGAGTTAGTCAATGTTCCCTTTACTTCTATTTTTTGGAAGAGTTTAAGTAGGATTGGTGTTAGTTCTTTGTGGACTGTTTGGTAGAATTCACCTGTGAAGCCATCTGGTCCTGGGCTCTTCTTATTTGTGAGGCTATCCATTTACATGTGACTGGACTGATGAATTCATCAGTTTCTTCTTTTGACAATGTAGCCATTTGTGTGTTTCTAGAAATTTGTCCAAATATTCTAAATTATCCATCTTGTTGTCATATAATTTTTGAAAGTAACCTCTTATGATACTCTTTATCTCTGTGGCATCAGTTGTGATATTCCCTTCCTCAATTTTTACTTTATGTATTTGCATCTTCTCCCTTTTTATCATTGTTAATATAGGTAAAGGCTTGTCAATTTTATTAATATTTTTGAAGAACAGCTCTAGGTTTTGTTTATTTTTGCATGTGCTTTCTTATTTACAATTTCATTTTGTTCATTTCTAATCTTTTTTATTTCTGTTTTTATTCTTCCTTTGGTGTTAGTTTCTTTCTTTTTTTTAATTCATTTTTAAAAAAATATTACATTAAAAAATATTAAGTCCCATTCAACACCACTGCCCCCACCCCCCCACTCCCCCCACAGCAACACTCTCTCCCATCATCATGACACATCCATTGCATTTGCTAAGTCCATCTCTGGGCATCGCTGCACCTCATAGTTAATGGTCTACATCATAGCCCACACTCTCCCACGTTCCATCCAGTGGGCCCTGGGGGGATCTACAATGTTCCATAATTGTCCGTGAAGCACCACCCAGGACGACTCCAAGTCCCAAAAACACCTCCAGGTCTCATCTCTTCCTTCCTTTCCCCGCACCCAGCAGCCACCATGGCCACCCTTCCCATGGTGTTAGCTTCTTGCTCCTTTTTCTAATTCCTACTCTTGTGCATTTAGGTCCTTGATTTTAATTCTTTCTTCTTTTTAAATATAGGCATTTTAAAGCTATGAATTTCCCTCTAAAACTGCTTTTGCTGCATCCATGTGTTTTGATATCTTGTGTTTTCATTTTCATTCATTTGAAGGTAGTTACTGATTTCTTCCTTGGCACACACTTTTTCTAACTTTCACATCTTTGTTCTTAATCTGATTCTCTGCCCCTTACTAATTTCCAGCTTCATTCCATTAGTTTGTATACTTTCTATCTTTCTGAATTCATTGATAGTTCTGTGGCCTATCCTGGAGATAATCCATGTGCAATCAAGAAGAATGTATATCAACCAAGAAGAATGTATATCCATTGTATTTGGGTATAATGTTCTGATTAATGTTCTGTATATGTTTATTAGGTTCTTTATTGATTCTCTGTCAAGATGTTCTCTCTAATAGTGATAAAGGTATATTAAATTCCCTCATTATAATTGTAGAGGCATCTATTTCTCCACTTAGTTTTTCCAGTGTTTGCTTCATGTATTTTGAGATACTCTGGTTAGGTGCATAAATGTTTCTGATTGTTTTCTCTTCTTGGTAGATTACCCCTTTTATTAATATAAAGTGTCTTTCTTTGTCTCTTACAATAATTTTGCATTTAATTTCCATTTTGTCTGACATCATTATAGCTACTTCTGCCCTCTTTTGTTTATTGTTTGCTTGAAAAATTTTTTCTAACAATTCACTGTCAGCCTCCTTGCATCCCTAGGTTTAAGGTGGGTTTCTTGTAGACAGCATATAGATGGGTCCTATTTCCTTATCCATTCTACCAATCTGTCTCTTGACTGATGAGTTTAGTCCATTAACATTAAATGTTATTACTCTCATTAGGCATATTTTATTTGGGTTTATGTATGCCATGTATTACTTTTATTTCTCTTTTGGTCTTTCTTAGTTGTTCCATCAGTCTCCTCCAATTCTTTCCTTTTTTTTTTTTTTTTGGTCTGGATAATTCCCTTTTGTATTTCTTGAAGGGCAGGTTTCCTACTGACACACTACCTTATTTTCTTTTTATCTGTGAATATTTGAACTCTCCTTTATTTTTGAATGCCAGCTTTGCTGGTTAGAGATTTCTTGGTTGGAAGGATTTTTTTTCTTTCAGCACTTTAACTGTGTCATACCATTGCCTTCTTGCCTCCATGGCTTCAGATAAGAAATCAGTGCTTAATCATATTGAGCTTCCCTTGTATGTGAAGCTCAATTTTCTTTTCCTGCTTTCAGTATTCTCCCTTAATCTGATCATTGGAAAATTTGACAAGTATATGTTTTGGAATAGGCCTTTTGGGATTTATATTATTTTGGGTATACTGCACTTCCAGGACATGTATGTCCATCTCCCTCAGCATGGTTGGGAAATTTTCAGCCATTCTTTCCTTCAACATTCCTTTTGCCCCTTTCCGTTCTCTTCTTGCTCTAAGATGCATATAACGCTTATGTTTGTGCATTTCACATTGTCATTACAATCCCTAAATCCCTGCTGGATAATTTTTTATATTTTATCTATCTGCTCTTCTATCTTCTTTTATTTCAGATGTACTGTTTCCATGTCACTAATTCTTTTCTCTATCTGTTCCAATCTGCTGTTATGTGCTTTCAGTGTATTTTTGGTTTCTTGGATTGTGCCATTCATACTGGTTATCTTTTCATGTAAGTTTACAATTTCTTCTGTGTATTCTCCCTTTGTCTCCTCAATGTCCTTAGTCTCTTCCTTTATTTCATTAAGTTTATTCATGATGTTTGTTTGGACAGCTCTGATTACTTGTTTCATGTTGTGCATCTACTCTTGGTTTTGGATTTCTTCATTGGATTGGGCCATGTCTTCCTATTTCTTAACATGGCTTGTGATTTTTTGTTAGTATCTAGGAATTGTTTTTCTTGATAGTTTTATTCAGTTGATTAGCTCTCTCTCCTCTATGTCTTTTTGGTTGTTTTTGAGTGTGGTCAGGTTTTTCTTTGACATTTCATTCCTCTTGTATTTTCTTGCTGTTTTTTTTTGTTCCCTTGAAAAAAATTTGAACAAGAGAAATAGATATAGGATGAGAAAGAGAAAAATAGTAAAAGTCTGGAAAGGGGCCGTACAAGACATAGAAAATTGAATAATTAACCCAAGGAATAATTACAGAGGAATACAAGTAGAAATGTGAAATAGAAACAATGAAACAAGAAACAGAATAGAGAAAAATATAGAGTGAATTAAAAGATTGGAAAGATGAAAAGAGGGGAAACGAAAAGTGCAATGGAGAAAAGAAGCAAAAGTGAAAGAAAAAAGCAGAGAAAGCAGGAGAGAGATAAATAAGAACAAAAATTGGAGACCAAGCAAAAAAGAAGTGGAATGAAAGACCAACAGCAGAAAATAGAAAATATAAAGATGAAGAAGAGAAATGAATTTGTAAAGATAGAGAAACTGATAAACAAAAGAAAAAAGAAAATACTAACAAACAGAGAAATAAAAGAAGGGGAAAACAACAAGAAAAGTTGACAGCTTGTGCTAGTTTATAAAAAGAGTAAAATAGCAAGAATGGTTTAAAAAACAAAGATAAACATGGAAAAACAGCCTTCTTTTTTAGATCCCTAGGGATCTATTCAGGCTGCTGGCGTTCATCAATCATTCACCTTGCAATCTTTCCTTTGCTGACTTTGAACTGGGTTTTAGTGTGTAAATTAAGGGGAATTTTAAAAAAGGAACTTTATTTATTTTTATTTATTTTTTATTATTGATTCTGTAAAATATTACATTAAAAAATATATGAGGACCCATTCAACACCACCACCCCCACCCCACCTCTCCCCCCCCAGCAACACTCATTCCCATCATCATGACACATTCATTGCATTTGGTAAGTACATCTCTGGGCACCTCTGCACCTCATGGTCAATGGTACACATCATGGCCCATACTCTCCCCCATTCCATCCAGTGGGCCCTGTGAGGATTTACAATGTCCAGTGATTGCCCCTGAAGCACCATCCAGGGCAGCTCCAAGTCCCAAAGACGCCTCCACATCTCGTCTCTTCCTGCCATTCCCCATACCCATTAGCCACCATGTCCACTTTTCCCACTCCAATGCCACCTTTTCTATGTGGACATTGGATTGGTTGTGTCCATTGCACCTCTATGTCAAGAGGAGGCTCAGATTCCACATGGATACTGGATGCAATCCTCCCGCTTTCAGTTGTAGGCACTCTAGGCTCCATGGTGTGGTGGTTGTCCTTCTTCAACTCTATCTTAGCTGAGTGAGATGAGTCCAATAAATCAAATTGTAGGTGCTGGAGTCTGTTGAGGCTCAGGGCCTGGCTATCACATTGTCAGTCCAGAGATTCAGATCCCCTAAATGTATCTTAAACCCCAACACCATTGGCAACAATTAAAAACTACAGCTGGGGGGATACTGGGTTCCTGGCCGGTGGTGCTCTGTCGTGGTCCGTAGGGGAGCAGCGACAGTCTCCCAGGTGCAGCAGCAAGGACCGGGAAGGAAAGAGGATCCAACAGTGAGCCCCTGACACTAATGACTATGCTTGTGAGCTGATATGCCTGAAATAAGAACAAGGCCTAGAGCAGCATTGTGCCTGGGAATTTCCTCCTGACAGCCTTCATGTTACTCAAATGTGGCCAGTCTCAAAGCCAAACTCAGCATGTAAATGCAATGCCTTCCCCCCAGTGTGGGACATGACACCCAGGGATGAGCCTCCCTGGCACCGAGGGATCACTATCAACTACCAACTGATGATGCAACTGGAAAATGACCTGGAAAGGACAGTTCAATGCGGATCAGCAGAATATCCCTGTCTACATAAAATAACATGACTTTAAAATGCTGTTTGACCTAATGTAAGGGGGAAATGGAAAGGAGAAATGAGTTTATATGGCTACGAGTCTCTAAAAAAAAAAAGGAACTTTAAAAAAATAAGAGATCCAAGAAAAGCTAATATAAACAGAATGCCTTTATGTTCCCTCTCATAAAGCTTCACCTGCATTCCTGGTAACCTGTTTGACCACTTCTCAGGGAAGAGCTGTGAATCAACTTAGCATTCTGGCATATGTTAGGCAGGAATTCTGTCACTGAACTATTCTGTCTTCTTAGGGTAATGATCCTTTCCTAAGTCTATCCATCCCTTTTCCCTTGGAAATGTTAGATTCCCTGCAGTCCATCCCAGTAGTGTTGATTATCGTCCTGTCTCTACCTCCTCTCTGATGTTATTCCTCTCATTCCCTAGGTGGGTGGGCATGACCACCTGCCTGAGGAGATCCACCTCCCCTCTCTTTTGAGTCAGTGTCCCTTCTGATGTACAAAGGGGACCCAGCTGGCTAAACTCGCCTCAAAGAAATTATTTTCTACCTTTCCATACCCCTCTTCCTGCCAGAGAAACTGCCATCACTCTCCCTTTTGGAACAAGGGGCCAAGTGCTCCATCTAGTCTGCCCACCCTGATTTCTGGGTATTTGTGCCACTTGTAACCACGGAGGTAAGCAACCCAAGATTTTCCTATGGCTCCCCTATCTGTCCAGTAACCTCCTAGATGACTCAGAGCACCTACCAGTGGAGGTATACATCTCCTCTATGCTCAGTTAGATACAATTCACCAGAAGTTTTACCATCCCTTAATATTTCAGGGGTGTGGGAGGGGTGCCCTTCCCAGCAACTGGAAGGTTTAATAATTCATGATTACTTGTTTTGGCTTCTTCATCTCTTTGACCCTTATTGTTCTGGGAGTTGTGAAGCAGTGCCCTTGTCCCCAAGTCAGCTTCTGGCTTTTACTCTGTTGTTTAATGAGAGCTAATCCTTACCTGTTTAATCCATTGGCCATGTTCCTACAATCCACTCTCTGTTTCTTTATGCTCTGACCAGATGTAATATCTAATACTGAAATGGTGTATTGAAGCCTCCAACTCTTTGTAGAGACATCTATTTCTCCCTTCATTTTTGCCAGAGTCTGTCTCATTTATTTTGGAGCACTCAGGTAGGTGCATATTTAGTATAGCTATTTCTTCTTGGTGAATTGCCTTTTTTATAAATATATAATGATGTTCCTCATCCCTTATAACAGCTTTTCATTTGAAATCTCTTTTGTCTGATATTAGTATTGGTATTCCTACTCTTTTGAGTTGCCTTTTTCCAACCTTTCACTCTTTACCTTGTTGTGTCTGACATCTAAGATAGTTCTCTTCTACATAACATATAGGGCACATACATTTCTATCCAGTTATCAGTCTTTGTCTTTTGATTGGGGAGTAAGCCATTACCATTCAATATTATTACTGTAAAGTATTACTTATGTCATCCATTTTGTCTTTCAGCTCTTTGTTTTTGTATCATATTATGGTCTGTCTTATCCTTCCTAATGATTTTCATTTCTAAATTTTCTCCCAATCTCTTACTTTTTTTTCCCTTTTGGCTTGCAGCACTCCCTGCAATTTTTTTTTTTTTTGTATTTCTGGTCTTTTGGTAATATAATGTATTAGGTTTTGTTTCTTTGAACACACCTTCTTTATTGAAGGGCAGTTTTCTGGATACAGAATTTTTGGCTGCCATTTTCCTCTTCCAATACCTTAAATATATCATACCACTTTCTTCTTGCCTCCATGTTTTCTGATGAGATTTTATCATTTAATCTTAGCAAGTTTCCCTTTTCATGTGATTCTTTGCTTTTATTTTGCTGCTTTTAGAATCCTCTCTTTATCTCTGATATTTGTAATTCTAAAGAGTAGGCAACTTGGGGTAAGTCTTTTCAGATTTATTCTGTTTGGTGTGTGTTATCCTTCCTGAACAGCAAAATTTACTTCGTTTATGAGTTGGGAAGTTTTTGGTCATTGTTTCTTCATATATACTTCCTGCCTCTTTTCCATTCTCTTCTCATTTTAGGACATGGATAATGCAAATGTTTGTGTGTTTCACATTGTCATTCAAATCCCTGAGACTCTGTTCCATTTTATCATTCTCTTCACTTTCTGTCCTCATCTTTTCAAGTTCAGATGTTGTCTTTTATATCACTACTTCTGTCTTCAAGCAATTCAAATCTGCTCTTATGCTTCTAATGTATTTTTAATCTCATCCATCATTACTTTCATTCCCATAATTCTGTTACTTTTCTTTGCAAGCTTTCAAATTTTTCTTTATGCTTTCCCAGTGTCTTAATAACATTTATTCCTCTAGGAATATTTTCTTTATATTCTTTTAAGTGATTTAGGAGAGTTGTGTGATTGTCACTAATTCCTTGTCTCATTGTCTCACATCCTGTATCTCTTCAGAATATTTGGTTTTCCTTTGGGCTGGACCTTTTCTTCCTGTTTCCTTAACATGGCTTGAAACTTTTTGCTGATGTCTAAGTATCTGAAAATGTTGGTGAATTTATTGAGATAGCCATAACTTCTCTCTCTTGCTTATTTTTTTCCACAATTATTCTGTGATATTTTGTTCAACTTATTCTAAGTCTTCAAAATTGTGCAATATAAATTATCGAAGTTGGACCAGGGACTCACTAGTAGGTCACAAATTTTCTCCCAGTGTTAGGATACAGAGAGAACAGTTTTTGTCCTTTCAAATTCCAGACCTACCAGCTGATGAAGCTTATCAGCACACTTTTACACAGAGGTGTTTCAGTCTTTGCTAAACATCATGCAAGAGAGACAAATTGAGCCTCAGAGTAAACTTGCCATCATAATAAGATGTCAAGATATCAGCAAAAAGTTGTAAGCCATTCTAAGAAAATGAAATAAATGGCCCAAGCAATGGAATACATCAACACCATAGATGAGATACAGAATTTGAGACAATCAATGACATTCATACAAATTTGCAAAGTCAAATCAGTGAGTTGAAAGACAATATGATTAAAGACATAAAGAACATCAAGAAGATTCTTGGCAAATACACAGAAGAATCTGAAAACTAAATAGAAAATTAGCAGAGCTTATGTGCATGAAAGATACAAAAGATGAGATAAAAATTTGATGTGGGAGGAGTAGGGAGGTAGGGAGAGGGATACATGGGAACCTCTTATATTTTTAATGTAACATTTAGTGTGAGCTATGTATCCTTAAAAAAAGAAAATAAAAATTTCATAAAAATAATCTATTTTATCCAATTAAAAAAACACATTAAAGGTATACAACAGCAGACTAGAAATGATAGAAAAATGAAAGAATGATGCAGAAGAAAGAACAACTGAAATTAAAGTTAGAAAAGAACACAGAAATAAAAGAATGAAAAAATATAAGCAGGGCCTCAGGGAGTTGAGTGATAACTCAAAGTGTAACAACACATGTGCCATGGGAGTTCCAGGCAAAGAGAAGTGAAAAGGGGGAAAAGTATTTGAGAAAATAATGGCTGAAAACTTCCCAAGTTTATGAAAGGAATGAACTTACATGTCCAAGAAGTGCAGTATACACCAATCAGTATAAATCTGAATAGACCTACACCAAGACAAATACCATTCACAATGTGAACCATCGAAGATAAAGAGAAAATTTTGAAAGCAACAAAGGAGGTGCAAACCATCACATAAAAAGGACATCGAATGACACATAAATGTGAATTGTCCTTGTATTAGTCAGCCAAAGGGGTGCTGATGCAAAATACTAGAAACTGGTTGGTTGTTATAAAAGGTATTTATTTGGGGTAGGAGCTTACAGATACCAGGCCATAAAGCATAAGTTACTTCCTTCACCAAAGTCCATCTTCACGTGTTGGAACAAGATGGTTGCCAATGTCTGTGAGCGCTCAGGCCTTCCTGGGTTTCTTCCTTCCATGGTCTTCTTTCTCCCTGAATTCAGGGTTCCTCTCTTCACTGGGCTTGCTTATTCCTGGCCATAGGTTTCCTTTCTATCTGGGGCTTGCTTTTCTTTCCTCTGTGTACTTACTTCCTAGGATTCCAACTTAAGGCTTCAGCATCGAACTTCAACATTAAAACTCCAACATCAAAAACCCTAAAATTCTGTCCTCTGCCATGTTTTTTATTTGTGAGTTCCCACTCATCAAGGCATGAAGACTCAATGCCTTAGTAATGTGTCCCAATCAAAGCACTAATCATAACTTCTTCATGCCCAGGTACAGACCAGATTACAAAAATAATTCAATATCTATTTTTTAAATTCATAACCATATCAATCTTGCAGTCCTCATCAGAAACAATGGAAGCAATTAGACACTGGTATGATATAATTAGGATACTTAAAGAGAAAAATTGCCAGCCAATAATTCTTTGTTTGACAAAACAGTCCATCACATATGAAGGTGATTTTAAAATATTTGAAAATAAAGAGAAACTACAGTTCATAAATAAGAAACCAATTTTCCAGGAAGTATTAATGGGAATGTTCAGCCTGAAAGAAAAAGACAGGCAAGAGAGGTTTGGAGGAGAGTGTAGAAGGCAAGACAAGCAGAAAGAAGAAAAGGACAGACAAAAAAGGATATGACATATGAAAGCCCAAGAAGAAAAAGGTCAAATCAAATGGTGCATTTACAGTAATATCATTTAATGCATTGAATGTGAGTGGATTAAACCCCCCAATAAAAAGATATAGGCTGACAGTATAGATAAAAATAAACAAAAACAAAAGGAAAACAAATAAAAAACATAAGCTATCAATATTCTACCTTCAAGAGACTCACGTTAGACCCTGGGATAAAAATCAGTTGAACATGAAAGTTTGGAAAAAGATACTCCAGGAAAAGAGTAACCAAAAAAAGCAGGGGTAGAAATATAATTATTGGACAAAACGCATTTTAATGCAAAAAAATTTAGAAGATATACATAAGACTAATGCATTAATAAAATGGACAATCCACCAGGAAGAAATAACAGTTATAATTATCTATGCACCTAATCTGTATGCCCCAAAATACATGAGGCAAACTGGCAAAACTGAAGGGAAAAATAGACATATCTACTATTAAATTTGGAGACTTCAACACAACACTCCATCACGAGATAGAACAACTAAACAGATGATCAACCAGGACTCAGATAACTTGAACAAAATGATAAATGAACTGGAACTAAAAGACATCTACATATTGTTCAAACACACATCAATGGGTTAACATTTTTCTCAAGTGCTATGGATCTTTCTACAGGACAGACCACACATTTGATCACAAGACAGGTCTCAATAAACATGAAAATATTAAAATTATACAAAACACCTCAGATCATAATATAATGAAACTGCAAATCTATTATAGATGGGAAAGGAGAAAGTTTTCAAATTATGGAGGTTAAACAACACACTCATAAACAGTCAATCAGTCAAGGAATAAACTGTTAGAAAAAGTATTAAATATAATGAGATTAATGAAAATGAGGAAACAACTTATTTCTATGATAAAAGGAAGTCAGTTGTGGGAGGTAAATTTATATCCCAAAAAGTCTATATTTAAAAAGAAGAAAGAAGTTTTCAATGTGGAAAGAGTGGCAGTGTGGGAAGTGGGGTACATGGGAACCTCATATTTTTTAATGTAACATTTTGTATGATCTATGTATCTTTAAAAGAAGATAAAAAATGAAAAATAAAGTATATTTATACACAAAATATACACAAAAAAGATAAGACAAAAAAAGAAGAGATAAAGTCAAAGATCTAAGTGAACTGGAGGTACTAGAAAAAAAAACAGAAAACCAATCCTAAAGCAACAGGAAGAAAGATATAATAAACATTAGATGAGAAATAAATGAAATTGAAAACAATAGAAAATCACAAAATCTAAAGCTTGTTGTCCTGAGCCTCAGTGGAGATGCAACAGCTACTCTCTGGTATATTGGACTCACCCAGAAAAACTACCAAGGAGGTGAGGATGCACAACCACCACACCAAGAAAATGAGAGTCTACAACTGCAAGCAAGTGATCCCTATCCATCAGTCATATGGGACTGAAGTCCCCTCTCAGTTAAAGTTGGTGTGGGCATCATCACTCCAAATCCTCAGGATTTGGGATTAAAATATGGACTATAGTGGACTTACTGGTATTCTACTCTAGACTTACTGTGATTTTAGCAATGGAAGAAGTTATGTCATTGATGTGAAGAAATGGCCCCTGGAGTTGCTGAAGTCAGGGAAAGGGAAAAAGAGGTGTTATATATGAGCATTTTCAGGACTTGGAATTGACCTGAATGATATTGCAATGACAGATATAGGCCATTATATATCCTGATATAACCTACAGAATTGAGTGGGAGAGGGTGTAAGCAATGTAAACTATAATCCATACTTAGTGGCAATGCTACATAATGTGATTCAATTGCAATAAATACACCACATTAATGAAAGAAGTTATTAATGTGGGGGAAAGTGGGAGGTCTGGGGAATGGGGCATATGGGAATTCTTTATATATTTTATGTAACACTTTATTTAATCTAAGTAACTTTTAAAATAATTAAAATAATTTAAAAATAAAGCATGTTCTTTGATCATATAAAAATGAACAAAAGCTTAGCAAAACTAATGAGGGTAAAAAAGAAAGAATATGCAATAAATAAAGTCAGTAGTAAAAGTGGGGAAAATTATTGAAAATAGAATGAAAAGCATATCAAAACAAATTATATACCATGGCCAATTGTGATTATTCCTGGGTTTTAAGGGAGGTACAGAAAAAGAAAATTGATTAATGTAATATATAAAGTGAACAAATTGAAAGAGCAAAATCACATGATCATCTCAATCAATGCAGAAAAGACATTTGATAAAATCCAGAATTTTTTTTATAAAAGCAATTTGAAAGTTGGAAATAGAAAATTTGTCAATATGGTAAAAACAAATGTATGAAAAACCCACAACCTACAACCTACTCAAAGGGGAAATATTGTAAGCTTTCCCTCTAAGATCAGGAATAAGACAAGAATGTCTAAAATGTAAATCATAATGTAAAACATAAGATAACTAAAAATTTAGAAAATTGTATAGTCTAAACTATAAACCACAATGTAAACAAAATTTGTTACATTGTTTGAAAGCTATTGTCTTAATATCTGTACATCAGTTTCATTAAATGTAGTATGAATATGTAAAAAGATTATTGTTGTGGAAGGGAAAAGGTTTTATGTTGGATATGTGGGAATGCTGTATATTGTAAATATGAAGTATTGTGATCTAAAACTCTTGTGAAGATAAGCTCAATAATTAGAAAAAAGAAAAGAAAAAGGACATAGACACTCAGGAAAAGACATAAGTAGTTGCCTTGCCAATTTGCATACAGGGAAACACTTATTGCAGTGATGGAGAGCAAAATATCAAAAAAAAAAATTTGCATTTTTAAATTTTTTGATACCCCAATTTATTTTTACCTTAATTTTTCTAAATTAATGTGTATTCTATATATAACCTTTAAACTCATCACTATATTCCATTTTACCTTCGATGGAACCTGGCAATATATTGGGCTTCACTTTTGAAGAAGTTTTGGATCATAGAGAGGTTCAACAATGTCAGGGGAGGAATATTGGTGTGGGATGTTATTGACAGGGGAAACATGGCTGGCAGGGAGTCCTACAGGACATATATCCAGGGTACATAAAAATATTTGGATACTTTCATAGTGGTCATAATTAAAAACAACAATGGAGGGAGTGCTGCGTTCCTATTCAGGGGAGCTCTATCTCAGTCCCTAAAGGAACAGCAACAATCCCCCAAGTCCAACAGCAAAGACCAAAAAGGAAGGAATGTCCAACAATGAGCCCTTGATGCTAGTGACTATGCTTGTGAGCCTGTGCACCTGAAATAAGAGCAAGGCCTACAGCTGCAGGGTGCCTAAGAGTTGCCTCCTGAGAGCCTCCATGTTGCTCAAATGTGGCCAGTCTCGAAGCCAAACTCTGCATGTAAATGTGTTGCCTTCCCCCCAGCATGGGACATGACTCCAAGGGATGAGCCTCTCTGGCATCGAGGGATTACTACCAAGTACTAGATGATGATGTAACTAGATAATGACCTTGAATAAAAGGGTCAACTCAGACCAGCAGAATATCTCAGTCTACATATAATACCAGGAGTGAAAAATGCTTTTTGACCTGAAGAAAAGGGGGAAATGGAAAGGACAAATGAGCTTATATGGCTATAAGTCTCCAAAAAGAGCCAGGAGGTTGTCAGAGGGGATGCTAATGCACACCTGGGTTGAGTCCCAGAGACAGATAAAGTAGATACAACACCAGGTATTGGTTTTCCTGAAAGCTACAGAGACCTACAGGTTCTATGGTCATGGCAGATGGAGTTCAGTGCCATCTCAGTTGGCCCTACTTTGGTGTTTGTGTTTCTGTGTGATGGAGCTGGATTTAGATGTGATCTTTGTCCACATGTCTCTCCTTTTAGTTTTGCTGGAACTGTAGTTGGTGCTGGGGTTTAATGTATACCCAGGGGAACTGAATCTCTGGACTGATCATGTTATAGCCAGGCCCCGGGCCTCAACAGACTTGCAACTCCTATACTCTGGTTTATTGGACTTACCCCACTCATTTAACATGGAGGTGAAGAATGTCAACCACCACACCAGGGAGCCAAGACTGCCTGCAACTGAAAGCAGGAGAATTGCATTCAGCATCCATGTGGAATCTAAGCCCCCTCTTGATATAGATGTGGAGTGTACACAACCATTCTAAGGTCCACAGGATGGAGGAATAGAATATGGATTATTCATGAACTATTGTGATTAGTAATCGAAGAAAATGTGGCATTGGTGTGGAGAAAGTGGCCATGGTGGCTGCTGGGGGTAGGGAGTGGGTGGAAGAGATGTGATGTGGGGGCATTTTCGGGACTTGGAGTTGTCCTGTGTAGTGCTGCAGGGACAGTTACTGGACATTGTATGTCCTCCCATGGCCCACCGTGTGGAATGTGGGAGAGTGTGGGCTCTGATGTGGACCATTGACCATGAGGTGCAGCAGTGCTCAGAGATATATTCACCAAATGCAATGAATGTCTCATGATGATGGATGAAATTGTTGTTATAGGGGGAAGAGTGGGGAGAGAGGGGTGGAGGGTATATTGGGACCTCACAATTTTTGAATGTAATATTAAAAAAATAAAGAAGAAGAAGAAGAAAAAAGAAACCCACCCTAGACCCAGGGATTCAAAGAGGTTGAAATTGAATGGCTGGAAAACAATCTTACAAGCAAACAATAATAGAAAAGGGCAGGAGTAGCTATACTAATATCAACAAAAAAGACTAAATGCAAAACTTGTGAGAGGAAAAGATAGACACTATATATTAGTAAAAGAGTTAATCTTTCAAGAAGTAAGAACAATTATAAACATCTATGCACTTAACCAAAGCACATAAAAACATAGGAGACAAACACTAGAAAAACTAAGTAGAGGAATAGATGCCTCTGTAATTAGAGTGTGTGAGTTTTTCTACTTCATTATCATCATTAAACAATACATCTTGACAGAGAATCAATAAAGAAACAGACTGTATAATATATTAGAGGTTCTGTACCTAAGAGACATATACAGAACACTATACACAAATACAGCCAGATACACATTCTTCTCAATTGCACATGGATCATTCTCCATTATAGACAACATACTAGACACAAAGAAAGTCTCAATGAATTCAGGAAGAATGAAATAATGACAAGTAATTTTTCCAACCACATTGGAAAGAAGCTGGAAATCTGCATGGGCCGAAGAACAAGTTTAAGAACAAAGATAAGAAATTCAAACAACACAATGTTAGACAAAGAGTGAGTCAAGAAGGAAATCTTAAAAGAAATCAGTAACTACTTTGAAACTGATAAAAATGACAGTGACAGCACAACATATCTAAAGTTATGGGATGAAGCAAAAGTTGTACTGAGAGGGAAATGCATAGACATAAATTCATATATCAAAAAAGAAGAAAGAAATAAAATTGAAGACCTAAATGCATACTTGGAAAACTTAGTAAAAAAGAAAACAACCAACTAACCCCAAAGGAATTAGAAAGAAAGAAATAACAAAAATGAGAGAACTAAATGAAATAGAAAATAAGAAGGCACAAGAAAGAATAAACAAAACCAAGAGCTGATTCTTTGATAATCAAAAAAATGACAAACTCTTAGCTAGACTATCAAAAAAAAAAGAGAGAGAGAGAGAGAATATGCAAATACACAAAATAAGAATTGACAAAGGGTACTTCACCACTGACCCCACAGAAAGAAAATGTGTCATGAGGATACTTTGAAAAACTATATGCCAACAAGGACAATTTTGAGGAAATGGACAAATTCCTAGAATCACACGAGCAGTCTATGTTGATGAAAGAAGAATTTGATGATCTCAATAGACCAGTAACAATTGAAGAGATAGAATTAGTCATTAAAAACCTCTCAACTAAGAAAAGCCAAGAACCAGACAGATTCATTGTTGAATTCTACCAAACATTCGGGAAAAAACTAAGACAAATCTTGCTTAAACTCTACCAAAAATTTGAAGTAGAAGGAACATTACACAACTCATTTATGATGCCAACATTATTATAATACCAAAGCCAAACAGACACCACAAGAAAGTAAAATTGCAGACCATTATCTCTAAATGAACCTAGATGCTAATATCCTCAACAAATACTTGCTAATCATATTCATCAAACAAATTATGCACCATTTCCAAATGAGCTTCATCCCTGATATGCAAGGATGGTTCAACTTAAGAAAATCAATGTAATTCACCACATAAAGAGATTGAAAGAAAAAAAAATCACATGGTCGTATCTATAGATGCAGGTTGTAAGATCCATGTGCAAAAATCAGTAACATTTCTCTACACCAATAATGAGCAATCTGAGGAGGAAATCAAGAAAAAAGTACAATTTAAAATACTAACTAAAAGAAACAAATGGCTATGTATAAATTTAACTAAAGATGTAAATGACGTATTGCGACGGTTTGCTCAGTCGGTAGAGGTGGGGTCTGGCTGCGGACGAGGGGTCGGTCCAGCTTGGGATGAGGGGTCGGTCCCGCTTGGGATGAGGGGTCGGTCCCACTTGGGACGAGGGGTCGGTCCGGCAGCAGACGAGGGGTCGGTCTCACAGGGGTTGCATGGTTCGGCTGACGGGGTCTCCTGGCGAAGCCGGCGACGAGGGGGTCGCCTGGAGAAGCAGGCGATGAACTGGGGACAAGGGAGGCCAGGCCCTTGTCGGGGGCTCTCAGGACTGGAGGGCGCATGGCAGAAGAACTACCGTGGAGACAAGGTAAACACGCAAGTCCACTTTATTGAGGGAGAGGCAACAGTTGTATAGGGGCTGGGGAAGGCTGATTGGTCAAGCCATGCCCTGTTCTGATTGGTTGCCAGAGAAAGGTCAGTGGGTGGTACTGGACGGGGGAGGGGTGGTGATTAGGGATTGGCTGTTGCTGTTGCTGGGGGAAGTGGCAGGGTTTAGTGATTGGTGGCTGCTGTTGCTGGGGTGGGGGGCAGACTGGAGTTTCCTGCCCACACCTGGCTGTTGCTGCTGTCGGGGGGAGGGAAAAGGGCAGACTGGATTTTTCCACCCTGCACCTGCGCAGGGAGAAAGAAGAAGAAGGGTGCCGCCCCACAAGGCATCGTGTGGTGCCATCTGGGAGGAGGGGCGGCCGCGGAAGCATGGCTGCCGAGAAGGGGAGACCCGAGGGCACTCTGCGCCCATGCCGAGCTTCCTTCAGGGGTGGCGGTGGGCCCAACCAACCACCCTATTATGGGGGCAGCGGTTTGGAATAGGCCTACCACGACCGCTGCCCCTCGCCAGGCCAGCAAACCACACTTCAGCCTGAGGGGTGACCGCATTTCCCCCTTCTTTTCAAATAAGGGCCAGGATGGCAGCAGTAACAAGTAGCCGAGGCCTAAGGGCAGTAAGCAAATGAGGGAAGTGGGCTGAAGGGGGAGGTGGGTATGACGGGGATACAAATGTACAATTAGGGGGGGCGGTATCTTGCTGTTGCAAACAAGGGTGGCCAATGTCCAATTCTCGTTGATCTCGGCGGCTATAAGGTTCATCTGCTGTTAAAAGTCCAGAGTGACAGCGCGCTACAGGTAGTTGATCTCTCCTTGGCGGCGAAGAGCGGCAGAAGCAGACTGTGTGATGGTCTGGAGGATCACAGTTGTGAGGACAAGTCACGTCAGGGCACCAGCGGCGGTGGTGGCAGCGGTGGCAGCAGCGTCGGGAGTGGTGGAGACGTAGGCGAGGACAGCAAGAAGGCCAAAGTCTCCACGGGCGCGAGAGAGGCCAATGTTAATGGGGGCGGGCCAACATGGGGTGGCCCAATCTGCAACGCAATGGGGTTCAAGCAAAAAAAGGAGGGGGGTGGGGGACGAGAAAGGACGCTTTGGCTGGCTGAGAAGAGGAGTAAGGTCGAGACAGGAGGAAGCTCCGCAGAAGTATGGGGAGGCAAGAGTAGAAACGTTATTGGATGCTAGAAAGCAGGCCATGGGCCGGGGAAAGCGGGTTGCGGGCCGTTTAGCAGGGCTGGAGCTGCTTGAGAGCAATGGCGGCGTGGGGGGCTGTGGTTACAGAAGACTTGGGGCACCTGCGGGAAGAGTGAGCAGGAAGAGGTCGGGCAGGAGGAGGCCAAGAAGATGAAGTGGGGGGGGGTGTCCTCAGCAGTGGCGAGTCATTGTTGCCAGAGAGCGAGTGTCCAATTGAAGGGCTGGTGAGTGGGGTTAGCTTGGCCAGAGGTGGCGAGGGAGAGCATAAGGAGAAGGAGAGAGTCTATGTTACTTCAGGGTTGGATGGTTGTCTCTCAGGGTGGAGGGTGAGCTGGCTCAGTTGGTGCTGGATCACTCGCATTTGGCGCCGTTCCCTGCGGGACATCAGCTGCTGAGGTGGCGGGTTTGACGTATCTCCCGGGGACCCAGATTGGCTGAGCGGCATCCTGTGGGAAGACACAAGCGAAACCTCGGCCCTGGGTAAGGAGGGGGCACGGGCCACGCCACTGACCTGTTTGAGGGTCCTTCCAAAGGACCAGGGGGGCCTGTGTGGGGTGGTACGAGGGGCCCCAATGCCTATGGACTGCCAAGAGACCATCCTTATCAAAGGTCATGAGATTTAGATGGATTAAGACAGCGGTGATGATGTCTCCGGGAGGAGCATGAGGGAGGATTTCCCTCTGTTTTTCAATTTGTTGTTTCAGACGGCGATGGGAGCTCTCCACAATGGCCTGTCCTTGCAGGTTATATGGGATACCAAAATGGTGGGCGATTTGGTAGAGCTGAAGGAACCTCACAAAGGACTCACTGCGATAAGCAGGGCCGTTATCCATCTTTAGGTCCCAGGGGACTCCCATGAAGAGAATCCCTTGCTGAAGGGCCTTAATGCAGTGCTTAGCAGTCTCCCCAGGCAAGGGGACTGCATAGCACATGTGGGAGAAGGTGTCAATTATAACATGCAAGAACTTAAGGCGTCCAAAGGATGGGACATGCGTGACATCCATCTGCCACCTGGAATTAGGCCTAAGGCCGCGGGGATTCACCCCCTGTGGTTGCAGAGGCCCCAGAGGCAGGAAGGGGGCACAGGTTTTGCATGTCTGCACTAGGTGCTTACAAGTCTCAATTGGCAACTCAGGCAAAAGGTGGTGGAGTGAGGCGGCAGAAAAGTGAAACCTCGAATGTAAGGACTTAGCCTGATCGATAGCATCTCCGACCGTATCAAGGGCAAGGGCGGAGACCGTCTGATCCGCGGTGTCGTTGCCTGCCGCTAGGGGGCCAGGCAACCCGGAGTGGCTCCGGATATGAGCAATATACCAGGGTGCCATGCGTTTTTCAAGAAGGGTCTTAAGGGCATCCAGTGCCTCATCAATAGGAGAGGAGGTCGGGAAGAATGTAGCTAATGCCAAGACCCTGCAGACTTGCAGAGAATAGAGGCTATCTGTAAAGATGTTAACAGGTTCACAGGGGAAGGCACAAAATGCTTCTACAATAGCCAAAAGCTCTCCCGTCTGGACGGAGTGTAGGTTAAGATGTGTAAAGACTTTTGGCTCTGCGACTCCGTCCAGGTACACGACCATGGAGTACTTAGTTCTAGACGCATCCGTTTAAATAGTGACGGACCTCAGAAAGGGGAGGAAGACGGGAAGGGGAAAAAAGGACTTCGGAAGGGGAGTTGGGACACGCCTTGGAGTAGGCGGTGACTAGGGAAATGGCAATTGAAATTGCCTGAAAATCCCTCACACAGTACTTGCATTTGCTCATTATCCCTAATGAGGGAGGTGGTTTCTTTCGCATTAAGCGGCCAAATAATTACAGCAGGCTGAGTTTCAAACGTATGGATGGACAGCTGCACTAAATCGGCTGCGAGAGCGATCCATAGTCTTACTGCGGGGCAGATCTTCTGCATCTTGCTTTTAGAAGGATGGAGCCAGAGGAGGGGCCTGTCCTGCCAAAGAACTCCAGTGGGCGTTCCCTTGGTGGGGAGGACCAATGCCTGGAGAGGCCGCTGGGGATCGAACCACTGGAAGCAGCAATTGTTAAGGGCCTTATCTACAGTGGCAATGGCGGCTCGAGCCTCTGGTGTGATGGTTATCTTTGTGGACATGGCAGAGGGGGTTTATGGCTGGTTTGTAAGAGAGCAAATAATGGCTGGAGCTGTGCCGTGGTAACAGACAGAGCAGGACGGACCCAATTGATATTCCCACAGAGCTGCTGGAGCTCTGTGAGGGTGACTTGGTCTGGCACATTTAGTCACACAGCCATTGGGGTTACATGCTGGGAGATATGGAACCCCAGGAAGGTTAAGGGGGGTTCAAATTTGACCTTGTCATTCTGGATTGTTAAGCCAATGGCGGACAGATTATGCCGAAGTTGAGAGAGGACATACTGCAGCTTCTCATGGGTCTCACATGCGACCAGGACATCATCCATATAGTGGATGAGGTAGCCCAGATCTCGCAAGGGGGTGACTGCCCCGTTCACATACAGCTGGCAGATGGCTGGGCTATTGCACATGCTTTGTGGAAGGACTTTCCACTGATACCTATCAGCTGCCCCTCGGTGGTTGGGGACAGGAACGGTAAAGGCAAAGCGCGGGCGGTCCTTTTGGTGAAGTGGAATGGAAAAAAAGCAGTCCTTAATATCTAGAGTGGCCACAAAAAAAGTGTTTAGGAATGGCCACTGGGTGAGGGAGTCCCGGTTGGGGAGTTCCCATGGGGAGGATATGCTTATTAATCTCCCTCAAATCATGTAGGAGGCGGTATTTGCCAGTGGCCTTCTTTTTAATGATAAAAACGGGCGAATTGTAGGGACTTGTGGACGGTTCTATATGTCCAGCTTCAAGCTGCTCTTGAACCAACTCACGAAGAGCTTGGAGTTTGTGGGATGGCAAGGGCCACTGCTCCACCCAAATAGGCTCCTCTGTATCCCACCGCAGAGGAGTGGGTGTGGGAGGTGTTAATTGAGCAGTGGCACAAACTATTGGGGGGGCTGAGTGGTTAACTGAACACCGCACTCCTCCAGGACATCTTGCCCCCAAAGTATAGTATCAAGGGTGCTAAGGAAGAGGGGCCGGAATGTGCCCACACATCCCTCACCATCCTCCCAGGCAATAGGGTGACTGGCACGAAGGGAGGTAGAGGAGCCAGTGGCCCCTTGGACGGAAGGGCCTTCTTGAACAGACCACTGGGCGGCGAAATGAGCAGGGAAACAAGAGACCTCTGCACCCGAGTCAAGGGTCCCAGAATACCAGTGGTGGTGAATCTTAAACCTCATGTTAGGCCTGGTGGATGTGATGGGGACTGTCCACATCAGGGCTTTGGAAGGTTGGGACGGGGAGCCTCTTTGGGGTGGGCTGAGGCCTGCCCCTCCTGGAGTTTAAAGATGGCCGCTGCGGGGGAGGCTGCACACGGCAGTAGCGAGCCCTGTGGTATCCCCGGCCGCAGCGGGGGCAGGGGGTAGAAGGGCCCTGTCGGGGCGGTGGGGGGGGCGAGGAACAAGAGGGCCTGGTGGTGCAGAGACTGCCGGGCATTCACGGGCGAAATGTCCTGGCTCGCCACATTTGAAACAAGAGGAGTTAAGTGCCATGGCTGTCGTGACAGCCTTGGCGAAAGAAGCAGCCTGTTGGTCAAGGCCGTTACAGGCAATTACCCAATCGTCTATCGACTTTTCTCTCACGGGAGCAATCGCCTGTCGACAAATGGGGCTGGCCCCTTCAAGGATAATTTCACAGGCGAGGGCGCGCTGAGCCTGTTCATCGTGGACCCTGCGCTCACACGCCCGGAGAACTCTGGAAACATAGGTAGAAAAGTCCTCATCTTTGGTCTGTGTGAGCTTAGTGAACTTGTCAGCACTACTGGCAGTTCAGGCGCGAAAGGCCCGTAGGGCAACCTCGCGAATCTGAAGCCAGAAGCCAGCCAGAGCACGGTAGTAGGCTGCAGCCTGGCTAAACTGACCGGTGCCGGTTGAAGGCTTCTGGTGGGTGATTAACACCCATTGCGACGTTGGCCACAACCTGCTTTTCAGCCTCGGCATGAAAATGGGCGCGCCAATTTATAAACTGGCCAGGCGTGAGGATGGCATGGGCCAGTTGGAGCCAATCGAGGGGGATGCACAGAAGGGTGGACATCTCCTCTAACAAATGCTGAGCATAAGGGCTGCTTAACCCGTCCTCCTTAATGGGCTTGTGGAGCTGTTTAACACTTTCCACATCATGTGGGTACCACGGAAAGGGGTGCTGAGGGGTGGGAGTTATGTTAAGGGGAAAGCAGGTGGTAGGAGGCGGCAGGGAGGTAGGTGGAGGTGCCCTGGCGGGGGAGGAATACGGGTCCAAACATAGGCTAGAGGGGGCCGCGCTTGCGGCAGCTTTCCACAGATTGGATGGAGGAGGCTGCCAGGGGGAGGCGGAGCCAGGGGGAGCTGCTGGCGCGGAGGGCGCGAGAGGAGCCATTGCCCATGCGGTGTTACAAAATGGCTGCGGGCTGTCCCCAGCGGTACTACAAAATGGCGACGGGCCACAAAATGGCCGTGGGCTACAAGATGGCCATGGACCGCCCTGTGCAGAGGGGTAAAATGGTGGGGAGGGAGCTTCCGGCCCACCCAGGCAGGAAGTCATCGGGGGGAGGGAGGGGTAAAGGGACCTCCCCTTTTCCAGCGAGGAAGAAGGCGGAAGTCCGCCATCTTGAGAGTGCCTCCCCTTTTCGGATGGTGAAGAAGGTGGAAGCCTGCCCTCTTGGGAGTGCTTCCCCTTACCGAGCGAGGAAGAAGGCGGAAGTTCACCATCTTCACTGGCGCTCGGCACTGCAAGATTACACTGTTTAGGGGGACAATCTTCAAGCGCGTTATTAAGGTGCTTGACAAGCGACTCAGAGTCAGAGTCGGAGCCGGCATCAGGATCCCGATCAGGATCCCGGTTAAAGTCGCCGTCCTGACAATCACGGCAGCGGTGGTGGTGCAGCCAGGGGGAGTTGATGGTAGGGGTGCCTTGAAGGAAGGAGCAGATGGTAAAAAGCGCCGGTAATAAGCCAGGAGGGAATCTTTTACCTTCCTGCTCCACAGCAGAAGTGACCCTATCTATAAGGCGAGTGTAGGTATCCAGGTCCCAGAGCTGACATGTTGTAAGCCACGGATTAAAGGGGAGAAGAAGGTCCCAATAAACTTGGAGCTGTTTCTAAGAGATCTTACACCAGTGAGTGTCTAGGAGACTGGCGAGGGCCCGAACTTGCGGGGCTTGCTTAGCAGAAAGGATGTTACCCATTGCTAATGGCCTTTTGGAGCTGATGAGAAAAGGGGCCCTTACCTTGAGAACGCGGCGATGGGAGCCGAGGTGCGCGGTGAGACGAGGGGTCGGAGCCGACGGGACTCCGATGGTGGTCGCAGGCCAAAGGAAGGCCCCGACGAGGGGAAGGCAGAGCGACGAGCAGTGAAGCAAGGCAAAGGGGAGCAAGCACGGAGAGGAGGAGGCAGAGGTGAAGGCAGGGGTGGAGGTGCTCAGGCACGCCCTCCTGAGAGTTTTATTGGCACCTCTTAATCATAGCGGGTTGGTATAAGCCCCCGACATGGAAGGAGAAAGCCATCCAGTGATTCTCCCAGACCACCGTGGATCGTATGAGGTCGCCAAGGTTCAGGAGCAGCAATGCAGAGCGAAAAGATAGGGGTGAGAAGAGAGGAGGGCGTAGGGCTGTGGTAGGGTTACTTCAGACGTGCAAGCGCCGCGCTCCCGAGAAATCCAAGGCTCCTCTTAATCAAAGCAGGTCGGTATAAGCCCCCGACATGGAAGGAGAAAGCCATCCAGCAATTCTCCCAGACTGCTGTGGATCATATGAGGTAGCCAAGGCTCAGGTAGCAGCAATGTTGCACGAGAGAAGTCCCACGGTGAGAAGAGAGGAGGGGGGGGGCTGCCAGGTTATTGAGTGAGGCTGTGGTGGGGTTGCCTTGCCCCGCGTTGGGCGCCAGCTGCGACGGTTTGCTCGGTCGGTAGAGGTGGGGTCTGGCTGCGGACGAGGGGTCGGTCCAGCTTGGGACGAGGGGTCGGTCCCACTTGGGATGAGGGGTCAGTCCCGCTTGGGATGAGGGGTCGGTCCCGCTTGGGACGAGGGGTCGGTCCGGCAGCAGACGAGGTCTCACAGGGGTTGCACGGTTCGGCTGACGGGGTCTCCCGGCGAAGCCGGCGACGAGGGGGTCACCTGGAGAAGCAGGCGACGAAGTGGGGACAAGGGAGGCCAGGCCCCTTGTTGGGGGTTTCTCAGGACTGGAGGGCGCACGGGAGAAGAACTACCGCGGAGACAAGGTAAACACGCAAGTCCACTTTATTGAGGGAGAGGCAACAGTTTTATAGGGGCTGGGGAAGGCTGATTGGTCGAAGCCATGCCCTGTTCTGATTGGTTGCTGGAGAAAGGTCAGTGGGCGGTACTGGATGGGGGAGGGGTGGTGATTAGGGATTGGCTGTTGCTGTTGCTGGGGGAAGTGGCAGGGTTTAGTGATTGGTGGCTGCTGTTGCTGGGGTGGGGGGCAGACTGG
This sequence comes from Dasypus novemcinctus, assembly GCF_030445035.2. NCBI lineage: Eukaryota > Metazoa > Chordata > Mammalia > Cingulata > Dasypodidae > Dasypus > Dasypus novemcinctus. The sequence continues at coordinate 10,543,612 of NC_080703.1, forward strand.
AGTTTCCCACCCACGCCTGGCTGTTGCTGCTGTCGGTGGGGAGGGAAAAGGGCAGACTGGATTTTTCCTCCCTGCGCCTGCACAGGGAGAAAGAAGAAGAAGGGTGCCGCCCCACAAGGCATCGTGTGGCGCCATCTGGGAGGAGGGGCGGCCGTGGAAGCATGGCTGCCGAGAAGGGGTGACCCGAGGGCACTCTGCGCCCATGCCAAGCTTCCTTCAGGGGTGGCGGTGGGCCCGACCAACCACCCTATTATGGGGGCAGCGGTTTGTAATAGGCCTACCACAGCCGCCACCCCTTGCCAGGCCAGCAAACCACACTTCAGCCCGAGGGGTGACCGCAACGTATACAAAGAAAAATACACAACATTGTTAAAGGAAATCTAAGAAGACAAATAAATGGAAGAATATTCCCTGTTAATGGATATGAAGACTAAGTATGCTTAAGATGTCTATCTTACCCAAACTAATCTCCAATTTTAATACAATCCCAATAAATATCAACACATTTTTTACTGTGGATAAACTAGGGAATTTATTTCAAATGGAAAGAGGCCCAGAATAGCCAAAGACATATTGAAAAAGAAAAATGAAATCAGAGGAATCTCACTACCTGACTTTAAAACATACTTTAAAGCTATAGTGGTAAAAACTGCATGGTATTGGCACAAAGGTAGACATACTGAACAATAGAAACAAATTGAGAATTCTGATATATGCCCTCATATACACAGTCATCTGATATTTGAGAAGTTATGTTTCAGTATTTGTATATTTGTACATCAGTTGTAGGAAATATAACATCCACATTTTAAACCTGTGATTGGCACTTGGGTTTGTGTATGCCCAGGAGACTAGAATCTCTGGGCTGTCCATGTGCCAGTTGGACCCTGAGTCTCACTAGTGTTGTACCACCTACTCTCCTGTTCATTGGGCTTACCCTGGTCAGCTGACAGGGAGGTGAGAATGGACAACCACCACATAAAGCAACCAAAAGCGTCTGCAGCTGTGGGTATGAGAGCCACATCCACCAGCCATGTGGGATCAAGAGCCTCTCTCAAATGAGAGTTGGAGTGGGCATTGCCAACCATCGGTACTCATGATGGAGGGATAAAATATAGATTAGAGTAGAATTACAGGCATTCTACTATAGAATTATTGTGACTCTAACAATGGAAGAAATTATATCATTGATGTGGAGATAGTGGTCATGGGAGTTGCTGAAGGCAGGGAGAGGGGAAAGGAGGTATGATATGGAGCAATTATGGGACTTGGATTTGTCCTGAATGATATTGCATGGACAGATGTAGGACATTAGATACCCTGCCTTAATCTACTGAATGTACCAGAAAAGAGTGTAAACTATAATGTAAACTAAAATCCATGCTGTGTAGCAGCAGTCCAAAATGTATTAATCAATTTTAATGAATGTACCCCTCTAACAAAAGAAGTTGTTGATGTGGGAAAAGTGGGGGGGTGTGGGGAGTGGGGTAGGTGGGAACCTCCTGTATTATTTTTAAAGATTTTATTTATTTATTTATTTATTTATTTAAAGATATTGATATTCTATATATAATTTTCTTCAACATCATAAATATGTTTGGGTGATGATAATAATTAAAAATTTAATATGTCTCATCCTGAAAGCTTAAACCAATATTTTCTAAAGAATATATTTGTAAATTATTAAAACAAGAAGAAAGAGAAGATATAAATCATCCCTCTCAATTTCTCAATTAAACTCTATATGTCTCACTCTGGAAAACCTATTTGCTGTGTATCTGTAATTCACATAAGGCCATGAGTTAGGAAATTTTATGAAAATCAAATATATATATATATATATATATATATATATATATATATATTACATTACTTTTTTTGGAAATTTAGACTTACTTGAGTGAAATCACCAGCTTGTTTTCTAACACCTTTCATCCTCCAATTCCCTGGGCCTCCTTTCAGACAGGCAGTGCCAGAAGTAAATATTGCTGAGCAAAATAGGAAAAAAATCTATATGTCAATTCATTGTATTGATGACTGAAGATAGAGAATTAAGAACAGTATTTTTAAATACTAGGCGCAAATTAGATAGTGAAGTTAAATTAAAAATTAATAAACAAGTATTTCCCTGGTTACTCTACCTACAGCTATAACTCTATACAATCTACATGAATCTAACCTCCATCTTCCCAGATCTCATATTCCTGCTTTGTTAACATACATCACCAATACTACTTTACACTTTTCCCTTGCTTACACAATTGCCTTACCCCAACACTAATACTTTCCTCTAAAGTGAACTTAACCAACAACAAGTAACTAGAATAGAAGAAAAAAGTGACAAAGAGAAGATATAACACCTATGCAAAAATAACAACTAATTAACCTACAAGAGCAGACAAAGAAGCTAAGGAACTGATTAAATTCGTCAAAATAAAGAGATGACCAGAAAGCAACAAAAATCTACAAACCAAACCAATAATCAGGAAAACATGGCTGAATCCAATCAACAAACCAATAATCACGAAGGGGAGCAAAACTTGGCACAAGCAATGAAAGATCTCAGAACATTTATCACCGACAAATTTGATGCAGTAATGAAAGAGGTTAACAACATGAAGACATCACTTGGAGGGGAAATTGCAGACATACGCAAAAACATAACAGATATGATGGGAATGAACACCACATTTCAAGAAATCAAAAATACACTTGCAGCAAATATCAGCAGACTAGAAGAGACAGAGCAGAGAATTAGTGATGTGGAAGACAGTACATCAGAAATCAAACAGATAGTAGAAGGGGTCAATAAGAAGATAGAAAAAATCCAATTAGGATTTAGGGACCTGAATGACAATGCAAAACGCTCAAACATAAGTATTATAGGCATTCCAGAAGGTGAAGAGAAGGGAAAGGGGTCAGAAAGAGTGTTGCAGGAAATAATGGCTGAAAACTTCCCAAATCTACTGAAAGAGACAGATGTACATATCCAAGAAGCTCAGCGCACTCCACAAGTCATAAACCCCAACAGGCCCACCCCAAGACATATACTTGTCAAATTATCCAATGCTCAAGACAAAGAGAAAATCCTAAAAGCAGCAAGAGAAAAGAAAACCATCACATACAAGGGAAGCTCAATTAGATTAAGTGCTGATTTCTCTTCTGAAACCATGGAGGCAAGAAGACAGTGGTATGATATAGTCAAGGTACTAAAGGAAAAGAATTTCCAACCAAGAATACTCTATCCAGCTAAACTAGCATTCACATATGATGGACAGTTCAAAATATTTGCAGACAAACAGAAACTGAAAGAGTATACCAACAAGAAACCTCCCCTTCAAGAAATTCTAAAGGGAGTTCTGCAGGAAGAAAGGAAAAAACAGGAAAGGCAAAGTTGGAGGAGAGTATAAGACCAACAACAACAACAAAAAAGACAAAAATATATACAAACAAATTATGACAAACACAAATCCAATCAAAATATGGCTAACACAAATAATTCCTTGATAGTAATAACACTGAATGTCAACGGATTAAACTCACCTATCAAAAGATTCAGACTGGGACATTGGATAAGGAAATATGACCCATCCATATGCTGTCTACAAGAGACACATCTAAGACCCAGAGACGCATGGAGATTGAAAGTGAATGGCTGGAAAACAATCATACAAGCTAACAATAACCAAAAAAAGGCAGGAGTAGCTATATTAATATCAGACAAAATAGACTTTAAATGTGAAACAATTGTGAGAGACAAAGAAGGATACTACATTTTAGTGAAAGGGAAAAACTGTCAAGAAGATCGAACAATCATAAATATCTATGCCCCTAACAAGGGTGCCTCTAAATACGTCAGGCAAACGCTGGAAAAACTAAGTGAAAGAATAGATACATCTACAATTATAGTGGGGGATTTTAATACACCACTATCAACTCTGGACAGAACATCTCAAAAGAGAATCACCAAAGAAACAAAACATCTGAATAGCATATTAGAGGAGCTCGATCTAATAGACATATATAGATCGCTAAACCCAAACACAGCAGGATATACATTTTTCTCAAGCGCACATGGATCATTCTCCAAGATAGATCATATGCTAGGCCACAAAGAAAGGCTGAACGAATTCAGAAAGATTGAAATCATACAAAACATTATCTCTGACCACAGTGGAGTCAAGCTGGAGATTTGCAAGGGACAGAAGCCCAGATTTCACACCACGATTTGGAAATTAAACAGCACACTCTTAGAAAAACAGTGGGTCAAAGAGGAAATCTCAAAAGAAATCAATGACTACCTTGAAACAAATGATAATGATAACACAACATATCAAAATTTATGGGATGCAGCAAAAGCAGTACTGAGAGGGAAGTTTATAGCCATAAATTCACATATCAAAAAAGAAGAAAGAGCAAAAATTGAAGAAGTAACTGCACATTTGAAGGAATTAGAAAAACAACAACAAAGTAACCCAACAGGAAGAAGAAGGAAGGAAATAACAAAGATAACAGCAGAACTAAATGAAATAGAAAATAAGAAAGCAATTGAATAGGTAAACAAGACCAAGAGCTGGTTTTTTGAGAAGATTAACAAAATTGAAAAACCTTTAGCAACACTAACAAAGAAAAAAAGAGAGAAGATGCAAATACACAAAATAAGAAATGAGAAAGGCGATATCACCACTGACCCCACAGAAATAAAGACTATCATAAGAGGATATTTTGAAAAACTATATTCCAACAAAAATGACAATCTAGAGGAAATGGACAAATTCCTAGAAACACATAAGCAGCCCATATTGACAAAAGAAGAAATTGATGATCTTAACAAACCAATCACAAGCAGAGAGATAGAATCAATTATTAAAAATCTCCTAACTAAGAAGAGCCCAGGGTCAGATGGCTTCACAGGTGAATTCTACAAAACATTCCGGAAAGAACTGACACCAATCCTGCTGAAACTATTCCAAAACATCGAAACGGAAAGAACATTACCCAACTCCTTCTATGATGCCAACATTACCCTAGTACCAAAGCCAAACAAAGACATCACAAGAAAGGAAAATTACAGACCAATTTCTCTAATGAACCTAGACGCAAAAATACTTAACAAAATACTTGCTAATCATATTCAACAACACATTAAACGTATTATACACCACGACCAAGTGGGATTCATCCCAGGTATGCAAGGATGGTTCAACATAAGAAAATCAATCAACGTAATACACCATATAAACAGATTGAAGGGAAAAAATCACATGATTATATCTATTGATGCAGAAAAAGCATTTGAAAAAATACAGCACCCTTTCTTGATAAAAACACTCCAAAAGATTGGAATACAAGGGAATTTTTTGAACATGATAAAGAGTATATATGAAAAACCTAAAGTCAATATTGTTTACAATGGAGAAATCCTAGACTCCTTCCCTCTAAACTCAGGAACAAGACAAGGATGTCCACTGTCTCCGCTCCTATTTAACATTGTCTTAGAAGTACTTGCTCGAGCACTGAGGCAAGAACCAGAAATAAAAGGCATTCAAATTGGAAAGGAAGAAGTCAAAATTTCATTATTTGCAGATGACATGATCCTATACATAGAAAACCCTGAGAGATCTACAACGAAGATTCTAGAACTCATAAATGAGTTTAGTAAAGTCGCAGGTTATAAGATCAATGCGCAAAAATCAGTAGCATTTCTGTACACCAACAATGAGCAAGATCAGGAGGAAATCAAGAAACAAATACCATTCACAATAGTAAATAAAAAAATCAAATACTTAGGAATAAATTTAACTAAAGAGGTAAAGAACTTATACACCGAGAACTATACAAGATTGTTCAAGGAAATCAAAGAAGACCTAAATAAATGGAAGACTATTCTTTGTTCATGGATAGGAAGACTGAACATTATTAAGATGTCTATCCTACCAAAACTGATCTACACATTCAATGCAATCCCAATAAAAATCAACGCAGCCTTCTTTAAGGAACTAGAAAAACTAACTATGAAATTTATTTGGAAAGGAAAGAGACCCCGAATAGCCAAAGACATACTGAAAAAGAAAAACGAAATTGGAGGAATCACACTACCTGACTTCAAAACATACTATAAAGCTACGGTGGTGAAAACAGCATGGTATTGGCATAAGGAGAGACACATAGACCAATGGAATCGAATTGAAAGCTCTGATATAGAACCTCACATATACAGCCACATAATATTCGATAAAGCCACCAAACCCTCTCAACTGGGAGAGAGTGGCCTATTCAACAAATGGTGTCTGGAGAACTGGATAGCCATACGTAGAAGAATGAAAGAGGATTACCATCTCACACCTTATACAAAGATCAACTCAAGATGGATCAAAGACCTAAATATAAGAGCCAAGACCATAAAAAACCTTAGAAAGCAGTGTAGGGAAACATCTACAGGATCTTGTAATAGGAAATGGATTTATGAATATCTCACCAAAAGAACGAGCAGCAAAAGAACTAATAGATAAATGGGACTTCCTCAAAATTAAAGCCTTCTGCACCTCAAAGGAGTTTGTCAAGAAAGTAAAAAGGGAGCCCACACAGTGGGAGAAAATATTTGGCAATCATATATCTGATAAGAAACTTATAACTTGCATATATAAAGAACTCCTCTATCTTGAAAATAAAAAGATAAACAACACATTTAAAAAATGGGAAAAAGACTTAAACAGACACTTCTCCAAAGAAGAAATACAAATGGCAAGAAAGCACATGAAAAAATGTTCCAAATCTCTAGCTATCAGGGAAATGCAAATCAAAACTACAATGAGATACCATCTTACACCCATAAGATTGGCAGCTATGAAAAAAACAGAAGAATACAAGTGCTGGAGAGGATGTGAAGGAAGGGGAACACTCATCCACTGCTGGTGGGAATGCAGAAGGATCCAACCATTCTGGAGGACAGTATGGCGGTTTCTCAAAAACCTAGCCATAGATTTGCCATATGACCCAGCAATACCACTGCTGGGTATATACCCAGCAGAACTGAAAACAAGGACACAAACCGATATATGTACACCAACGTTCATAGCAGCATTGTTCACTATTGCCAAAAGTTGGAATCAACCCAAATGCCCATCAACAGATGAGTGGATCAATAAAATGTGGTATATACACACAATGGAATACTACTCGGCTGTAAGAAAAAACACACTACAAACACATGTGATAACATGGATGAATCTTGAGAACCTTATGTTGAGTGAAGCAACCCAGACATTGAAGGACAAATACTACATGACCTCAATGATATGAAATAAACAAGCTGCCCTAGATAGCAAGAGACTGAACGATAGGCTTACAGGAAATCGGAGGGTGGAGGAAGGATATGAGCCGATGTCTGCAGGGGTGGAATTTAAGACGAGATGGTGGTAAGTATGAACACAAAGAAGAGATAAAAGGGGGGCAAGGGGTTGCCTTTGGTTGGGGCTTTGCGGGTTTGAGGGTGGCTGTGGAGGGACGGATGGGTAATGTTGCCCAAAAGTGGGGGGAGGGAGGGGTAGCATACGAACACAGGAGAGGGTCAGGTGTTGGTGGAGAGTAAAATGCCGAGAAAATCATATCAAAATATAATAAAGAGGGTTACCTGTTTAGAATGCTCGGAGGGGAGGGTCTGATGCAGGACGGGCTCCTGGGGAATGTCTAAATGCTCATTCTGCCAGAGTGGGTGACACCATGTGGTAGAATCCCAAGTAGTGAGAGTGGGGGTGGACCCACATCCTGGGGATGACTAATGCCATCAAATAGAGGGAACTGTATCCCTCGAGAGAAAGGGTGGCTCCCAGGGCATTGGGGCAGTTGAGCAAGTTAGGCCCTGAACACTATTCCATCTATCTCTGGAAGTGGCTCCTCAGGAAACGGAGGTTGGCTGTCACTGTGGGCACCAAGGTGGAAGGGAAAATGGACGTTAAATGTGTGGAACCAATGTAAATGGGGGGTAAGAGAGGAGTTTCTTGAGAGTACACAAGGATGGATATAAAACATGTAATATTACACCATAACATTTAGGAGATGACAGACTGATAATGTAAACCATAATGTAAAACACAGGATAACTAAAAATGTAAAGAACTGTGTATCCTAAAGTATGCACCATAATGTAAGCACAGATGTCACCTTGTTAGAAAGCTAATGTCTCAGACTCTGTACATCACTTTAAGTAAATATGATATGAATAGGGCGTAAGAGTATCACTGTGGAAGGGAAAAGGTTTTCTGGTGGATGTGTGGGAGTGCTGTATATTATATATATACATTGCTGTGGTCTTGGACTCCTGTGAAGAAAAGCTGAATAATTGGGGGGGGGGGGCGGGAAAGATAGGATGTGGAATTTTTTCAAGACAACATTCTTTATCTAAGTTCTTTAACTAACTTTATCCAAGTTCTTTATCTATCCTTTAAACCCATCGCTATATGCCATTCCCTAGTAAGGGACCCTGACACTATATTGGGCTTCAAATTTCGGGGAGTTCTGGATCACAGAGTGTTTCAACAATGGCAATGGAGGGATACTGGTATGGGATACCAATGACAGGTGATATATGGCTGACAGGGAGCTGTACAGAACATATGTCCAGGGTGCATGGTAATGTTTGGATATACTCATAGTGGCAACAATTAAAAAGCACAGTAGGGGGGTACTGGGTTCCTGGCCATTGGTGCTCTGTCGTGGTCCCTAGAGGAGCAGCAACAGTCTCCCAGGTACAGTTGCGGGGACCGGGAGGGAGTGAGAGTTCAACAGTGAGCCCCTGATGCTAATGACTATGCTTGTGAGCTGATAAACCTAAAATAAGAACAAGGCCTAGAGCAACATTGTGCCTGGGAATTTCCTCCTGTCAGCCTTCATGTTACTCAAATGTGGCTAGTCTCGAAGCCAAACTCAGCATGTAAATGCAATGCCTTCGCCCCAGCGTGGGACATGACACCCGGGGATGAGCATCCCTGGCAACGAGGGACCACTATCAACTACCAACTGATGATGCAACTGGAAAATGTCCTTACACGGAAGGTTCAATGCAGATCAGCAGAATATCCATGTCTACATAAAATACCATGACTTTAAAATGCTGTTTGACCTAAAGTAAGGGGGAAATGGAAAGGAGAAATGAGTTTATATGGCTACGAGTTTCTAAAAAAGAGTCTGGAGGCTGGCAGAAGGATTGCCCTCATGCACAACTGAGCAGAGTCAGAGAGACAGATAAAGCAGATACAACCCCCAGATATTGGTTCCTTTGAGGGCTAAAGAGACCCATGGGAGTTATGGTCATGGCCGATGGGGTTAACTACCAGGACAGATGGCCCCTCTTTGGAAATGGTGTTTATGTGTGATGAATCTGGACTCAGATGGGATCTCCCTTCATAAGACTTTCATGCTAATGTGCTGGAGGTGCAGTTAATGTTGGGGTTTAAGATATATTTAGGGGATTTGATTCTCTGGACTGACAATGTGATAGCCAGGTCCTGAGCCTCAACAGACTCCAGCACCTACAATCTGATCTATTGGACTTACCACACTCAGCTAAGATGGAGATGAAGAAGGACAACCACCACACCATGGAGCCTAGAGTGATTACAACTGAAAATGGGAGGATTGCATCCAGCATCCATGTGGAATCTGAGCCTCCTCTTGACATAGAGGTGCAATGGACACAACCAATCCAATGTCCACATAGAAGAGGTGGCATTGGATTGGGAAAAGTGGACATGGTGGACGATGGGTATGGGGAAAGGCAGGATGAGATGAGAGGTGGAGGCGTCTTTGGGACATGGAGCTGCCCTGGATGGTGCTTCAGAGGTAATCACCGGACATTGTAAATCCTCACAGGGCCCACTGGATGGAATGGAGGAAAGTATGGGCCATGATGGGAACCATTGTCTATGAGGTGCAGAGGTGCCCAAAGATATACTTACCAAATCCAATGGATGTGTCATGATGATGGGAACGAGTGTTGTTGGGGGGGGGAGAGGGGGGGTGGGGGGGTGGGGTTGAATGGGACCTCACATATATATTTTTAATGTAATATTATTACAAAGTCAATAAAAAAAAAAGAAAAAAAAATATTATCTTAAAAGAACAGTGTATTAAAGAGCAAACCAAAAAGGAAATTATGAACTATATTGAGACAGAATTGATAGGGAAATCTACAGGACTAAGGACAGACCAAAAATAAAAGGAAGAGAAAGGGAATCGGATGTGGCTTAAATGATAGGGCTTTTCCCTACCATACACGAGTTCCCAGGTTTGATCCCTATGGGCTTCTGGAAAAGAAAAAAAGAGAAAACATGCCTGTACAGCAACGCAGTGCCCATATGGTGAGCCAAGTACCCATGTGGTGAGATGAATGCCTGCACGAATGCCCTCATGGTGAGGTGAGTGACCACATGAATGCAAGAACAGTGAACCAAGTGCCCACATGACAAGCCAAGTGCCCTCATGGTGAGCTGAGTGCCCACATGAGTACCCATAAGGCAGGCTGAGAGCCTTGCAGTGAGCTGAGTGCCTGAGCTAGTGCCCAAACAGAGAGTCATGTGCCAACACAGAGAGCCATGACCCATGCAGGTGAGTCACACAGCAAGATGATGATGCAACAAAAGAGAAGGAGAGTCAAGGTGAAGTGCAGCAGAAACCAGGAACTGAAAAGATGCAAGGAATTGGGAACCTCTCTCCACATCAGAGGTCCCCAGGATCAAATCCTGGTGAATCCTAGAGGAGAGGAAAATGAAAAGAAATGACAAAAAGAGAAATAGATACAAAAGATCACACAGCAAAAAGAGGAGGGTGGGGGGAGGGGAAGGGGAAAATACATTTTAAAAGAACTTCGAGTCTAGGACTTAACCTCAAAACTAGAATAATTAGAAAAAGAAGAGCAAATCAATTGAAAGAGAGCAGGAGATAAATTTATATATTTAATTTATATATACATAAGAGCAGAGATAAATGAAATAGAGAATGACCAAAAGTAGAGAAAAATCAACAAAACCAAATGGTGGTTCTTTGAAAATGTCAGTAAAGTTGACAAATCTTTAGTGAAACTGATGAAGAAAAAAGGAGGGAAGGTAAAAATAATGCAAGTAAGAAATGAAAGAGGGGTATTACTACTCTGTTGAAATAAAAAGGACAATAAGATGATGCTATGAATACTGTATGCCAAAAACTTATATAACCTAGATAAAATGGATGAATTCTTACAAACATGTGAACTACCTATACTGACTGAGGAAAATTTAGATCTCAAGAAACCAATCTCTGTTAGACTGATTCATACATAAAAATCTCCCAACAAAGTAAATCCCAGGACTAGATGGCATCGTAGCAGAACTTTACCAAACATTCTAAGAAGACTTAACTCCAATTTTGTTCAAGCCCTTCCAAAAATATGAAGAAGTGGAGACATTGTTCAATTCATTCTCGAAGGCAAACAACCCTCCTACCTAAGATAGAAACTATATCACAAAAATATAATTGCAGAACAAGTTTCATATCAATGTAGATGCAAGAATCCTCAATAATATATTAACAGACTCCAATAGCAAATTAAAAGTTTATATGATAAAATTAAATGCTATTTATTCCTGGTATGCAAGAGTGACTCAACATAACAAAGTCAATTAGTTTAATACACCACATCAAGAGAATGAAGGTAATGAAATACAACTGATCATATGATTTAAGGCAGAAAAGGCCAATGACAAAATATACCATTTTTCTTCATAAAAAACACTTAGAACAACTAGTATTAAATGAAAACTTCCTTAATATGATAAAAGATATATATATATATTTATATAAACACATCTAGCATTCTAATTAATGGTGAAAGATTGAAAGTTTCTGCTCTAAGTTTAGGAACAAGACAAGAATCAGAAAAATTGTCAGCACTGTTTTTCAATGATGTTTTGGAAGTTTGCTAAAGCAATTTGGCCAGAAACAGAAATAAAAGGTATCCAAATTAGAAAGAAAGAATGCAGTCTTTCCCTATTTGCAGATAACATAATCCTGTTCCATAAAATAATAATGATTAAAAAACACAACAAATTGCCTATAGCTAATAAATGAATTAAGGAAATTTGCTCTGTAAAAGATAAACACTAAAAAATCTGTTGTTTCTATACACAGGCAATGGACACCTGGAAGAATAATTAAGAAAAAACTACATTTACCTGACAACTAAAGTAATCAAATCTCTAGAAAAAGTCTAAGCAAGGATGTAAAGGACATGTACTCAGAAAACTATAAAACATTCCTAGAAATCCTAAATAAAAGGAAGGATATGCCATGTTCATGTATTGGAAGACTAAGTGTTGTTAAGATGTCAGTCCTATTCAAACAATTTATATATTCAATGCAATCCCAATCAAAATTCTAACAACATTCTTTGTAGTAATGGAAAATCTGATCATCAAATTTATATGGAAGGGTAAGAGTCCTGGATAACAAAAGCCATCTTTAAATGAAGAATGAAGAAGGAGGGCTCATACCCCTGAATTTTAATCAAAACAGGGTGGTACTAGAACAAAGACAGACACAGAGACCGATGGAATCAAATTGATTGTTCATAAATCAACCTTTACATTTATGGTTAATAGTTTTGACAAGGAGCCAAGAGCAACTAAACTGGGGAAGAATAGTTTCTTCAAGAAAAATGCTGGAATATGAGCTAAGCATTTGCAAAACAAAGAAAGAGGAAGTCTACTTCACACAAAACAAACAAAAATCAATATAAAATTGACCAAAGACCTAATTAAAAGAACCAGAACTATCAAACTCCTAGAAGAAATCATAGGAATCCAACTTCAGGATGTTGAGTTTGGTATTCGTTGTTTGACTTTTATGCACAAAGCAACAAAAGAAAAATAAATGTCGGTACTCATCAAACTTATAATGTTTAGAACTCAATGAATTTTATCATGAAAGTAAACCCAGAACCTACAAAATGGGTGAAAATATTTAGAATTATATATCAGATAAAAGTTTGATATCAAAATATATAAAGATATCCTCCAACTTAACATTAAAAAGAAAAACAATCCAAGGGAGAAAAAGGCAAAAGTCTTGACTAGATATCTCTCCAAAGAAGATATACAAATGGCCAGAAAGCTTATGAAAAGAAGTTCAAAATTATTGGACTTCCAGATAATGCAAATCAAAACTACAATAAGATAGTAATTCACATCCATTAGAATGGCTGCTATTAAAAAAAAGAAAACAGAAAATTGCAAATGCAGGAGAGAATGCAGAGAAGTAGGGACATTTATTCATTGCTGGCTGCAACATAAAATTGTGCAACTGCTGTGAAAGAGAGTTTGATGGTTTCTAGAATATTTAATCTAGAACCACCATATGATGCAGCAATCCAGTATTAGGTATATATCCAAAAGGATTGAAAGCAGAACCAGAAGTGATATTTGCACAAATATGTTGAGAGCAACATTATTCAAAATTACCAAAAGACAGAAGCAATGCCAGAGTCCATCTACCAATGAATGAATAAATAAGAAGTGATATATACCTATAAAGGAATATTTTCCTGTCAAAAAATCAATTTAGTCTAATACATGTGAGAATGATGAACTTGGAGATATCATTTTTATTGAATTGAGACAGACACAAAAGGAAAAATATTGTATTATATCACTGATCCGAATCAATTATAATAAGCAAACTCATGGAATCAGAATCTGAAGTACAGTTTATCAGGGATGGGACTTGGCAATATAGGAAATGAGTATTTAATGATTAAACTATACAGAGTTACTTTTTTTAAAACAATGAGTGTGTTTTGGTCATAGATGGTGATGATAGTAACAAAACATTGTGAATGTAATTAAGTGTCAAAATATGTGCCTTAAATGGGAAAATTTTAGGTTGTATGTATGATAATAAAATAAAAGTTAAAAGAAAAAAAATCCATGTATTTGTATTATGCACTGAGACCTAGTTTAAACCATGGACTATAGCTAATAGTAAAATTATAAATGTGTTTTCCTCAATTGTAGAAAAATACCACACAAATGTAAAATGTTAATAATTTAGTGGTTTGTTAGTATCCTATATTTTATGCATGTTTGTTTGTTCTATAGACCCACAATTCCTTTACAAACTATTTAAAGTGTAGTGAAAAGATGTACTGTTGATTTTCCTAATGAGATACCAAATTATTCTACTGTGAACAAGCTTTAAAAACAAAGATGCTGAAATTATTCTTCTTTGAAACTAAGTTTTAATTTATTACAGTATAATGTTTCAAATGTTTCAATATTAAAATAAATTGATCCAACATCAAAAATATTTATTAATTTTTAATATAATGTTTTGGCAAATTGTTGTATTTTATGTTCTTTATTATTTTCTTCAAATCTCAGCTGTTTTCTGTGTATATGTACAAAAAACTTTAACATTATTTTCAAATCAATTCATTGCTTACAGCATACTCAACACTTGTTATGTCTTAAAACAGTATTATAAAAATAACTTTCAATGACAGATAGATTCATGCAAAGAAAACTCTTTAAAAATAATCTAGCATTTTAAACACTTTCATGGCTTGTGTTCCAGAAAGAATGTACAAAAATAATTTTTTCTCTATAAATTCCACTATAGAGATGTCTTATTCACATGAAAATAGAGATTTAATTTCAAAATGTTCATTGTTCAATCAGAAATGACCAGAAATTTCAACCATTAGGGCTGTGCAAAACAAACTAGGACAAAATTCAGTCAATAGAAACTTCACCAGGACTAACAGCAATGATGGTATTAGCCAATAATGGTATTTAAATATATTTTTATTTATGTACAGGTATTTAAAGAGAAGCATGAATGTAATGGGGAGGAAAAGTAATGAAAATTAGAAAAAAAATAACTACTTGAGATGAAATTCAAGGTCTGAAATGAAAACTTTGGATAAATTGCATTGAAAACTTCAAAATGAAAGCCTTGGTTTTCTAAGTTTGATGAAAATTATAAAACGACACCCACCAAATCAAATATATTCTCTTGCAAGTTAAACACATATGCACACACAGGGACTCATACATATAAGACAACAAAATATAAAATAAATTGTTGAAAAATTTTATAAAGGAAAAATTTACCTTAAAATAATTCATGTAACAGGGAAATCACATAAGAACAAAACAATTACATCCTACTTCTAATAAATTTGTAGTCCTGAAGACAACAGACACAGTTAAAAATGATTGCAGGAAAAATACAAGGAATTAATAACAAACTCTACCAAATATTCAGGGAAAATATTATTCACAATGAATGGGGAATAAAATATTTTCAATGAAAAGAAACTGCTTCCTCATTTAAATATTAAAACATAATGATGGTATAAAGAAAAATTAAACCATATATGTTCCATAATACATGTAGAAGTTAAATCATGATATTAACACAAATGTCAAGAGAACAAACAAAATGTATTTTACATACATTATTACTACTTGAACTAGAGTAATGCAAAAGAGTACATTTTGAAAAATAGATGTAAAAAGAAAAAAGGTATAATTATTAAACCAAATATAATGATAAACTGGTATACCAAAGTCTGCTATATCTATCAAAAATTATTCAAAAAAGAAAAAAAGAATGAAGACCACAAAATAGATAGTACAAATATATAGAAAAAATGGTACATTTCAACCCAGCAATATTAATAATTATATTAATTATAAGTGATATAAAACCTTCAAGTAAAAGACAAAGTATAAAAAAATGGATTCACAAGCCTGATAAAACTATAGCTACTTCCCTAATTTCCTCATTTTGAAAAACTACTCATACTCTGCCACTGAGTGTTACCATGGGAAAAAATTTTCAACTTATATTGGACAAATATTTCCTTCAAATAACATTGTTTTCATTTATCTTTCAGTTTTTATTTGTTTTTTAATTCTACTTCATTTATTTGTCTTTAATTTGTATCATATTTCAGCTTAATTTAGATTTACTCAACTTCACCTTCTCTAGTATCTCAACTTATATTCCAAGATAATTTAAATTCACGTGTTCTTGCTATAATATATATATATAAAAAAACAGAAGTTACAATCTTAAATAACATACTAGTTGGATCTCCAAAATATTGAAACTAAACTTCTTTGTTATTCAAAATTCTAAATATACATAAACCCTGTAATTTCTAGCAGAATATGTTATCCCATTAGTTACTGAAAAACTATTTTAAAAACCTTTTTGGAGAACATAAACTATATTTGGCATTTATTTAGAAATCTGTGCCTTCTTAATTTATATGTATAAAATAATCATCTTCATTAAAAATCAGTAATTTTTTCTTTTTCCAAAACTCTTTACTTTTTTTATAGAGATTTTAAATAGCTGAGATAATTTCTTTTACTTCTCTTTTACATTTTTTTCTGTCTGAAAGTTTAACTTTTGTTTTGGTTTTGTGAATCTCTGGATAATTTCTTTTTAAGATTTCCCTTGAAACTTTATCAGTTTCTTTCCATATTTCAATAAGAAATATTTCATTCAAAAATTCATTTATGTTCTTCTTATATTGGGTCATTCATTCAAATTCAATATCAATCTGCTTCATTAATATTATTTTTAATTTACATTATTATGATATTTAAATCAGTGCAGAGAACAGAATGATTTGGAAGGCCGTGATGATGCACAGCTTACTGGTTTTATGTCCATAGCCAGTTACTGTCCTTTCTGGTCTGATTTAGATTAAAAGCTAAATAAATGGGATCATTTCAGACCTATTTTCTGTGATATACGTGTACAGGTATGCTGGACCTCAACATACCACTGTGTAGGAAAATAAGTGCTTAAAAAATCTTGTTCTTTCTAGTATGACTCAGCATGTATGTTTCACTTCAAATGATAAAAAGCATTTATATTTACATGGTAGGGAAGTACTATATTATATTTTTGCTCCCTTTCATGATGAATAATTCTTGTTTTGTATTTTTTGTTCCAAATACACAAATTATAATTTTGTCCATTCATTTAATACAATACTGTTTTTTTCATCCTTTCTCTATTCACATCTAGAGAGGCCTTTGCTCTTTTGACTAAGAGTTAAACAGATTCATATATCTTTCTTGAGTGCCAAACAAAGTTCATTTCTCAGTCCCTAAATTATTTCCTAGTCTATAAAAGTGTGGGCTTTTATGATTTCATGTGATTTAGCTAGATAAGAGCACTTCAGTAAGTTTGTGTCAGTGTTTAAACACTACATTTCTGATTTAACCTTCTGACCTATGATAACATTAAAGCAAATGGAATATATTTATCTCAATTCTTTTCTTCATAAGCACACATTTGCAAATCCAACCTTAAGAGATACTTGAACTCATAAGAAGCTAAGTTATGAAAGTAACAGGAAAAATACTTTAAAAAAAAAACAAACTGACAGTCAAATGTTCTCATCTTCCTACTTTAGCAGTATACACGTTGGTGCCTTTTTCTATGCATATTTGTCATGAAGGGAGTTATATTGTAAATTATATTATACTTCCAAGGAAAGGTCAGTATAATCTGCAGTTTAACATTGACTTATGAATATCTAGAATTATTAATTTTGAGGCAATATCATAGTTAAGTTGTACCATATTCATTATATTTTAGGGGTAATGTTATTAAAAGTAAATTTGTGAGGTTGTATTCATGAAACATTAATTCCCAACCCTGCATCCAAGTTTTCTGGAGCACTGGAAATAAGAATTGTCAGCCTCCTCATTGTATTTGATATTTTCTTTTTCCCCAAAAAAATCACAATGTAAAATTACTACAAAATTTTCTTGTCCCTACACTTTCCCTATACCCATGTTTGTTCCCCAAAGTTAGTATTTTTGTCAAACCTTCAATCTGATGTAATCTGCACATATGCCTCTTTCTTCTACCACATCATTCACCACCTCTTGGTTTTATGCCACAACTCACTCATCTCCAACACGTATGTTTGTCTCCAGGTGACAACATGTCAGTCTCTTCAAATGAGAGAGCCCTGAAAACACAATGGTAAATGCACATCTTGAGCCTTCAGCTGGATTTCATTACTTAGACTCAGCATTACAACTCTTCTGGAGGCCTGGATCATCTATCATGTCTATTCAGGGAGTTCAGGGCCCTTTGTGGGACAGCAGGACCACATAAACAGAATCATTAAAATGCCTATCCAGCATGCAACATCACTTCATTCTTCCACTCAACTTAATGAACACTTGACATAAATTACATTTCATCTCCAATATATCCTATACATTGTGTATTATTACTCACATTTTAAAGTTGAGGATATTATGGTTCACAGAGTTTAAGAGTTTTGCAAAGTCCAAGTAAAATTTAATGAAACCATATTTTCCCTTCCCAAATCTAAAAGCTGAAAACCCTATGAATGTTTACTTGAGTTTCTAGAGTGTTCTGTGTTTGGCAGCAAGTTTCTTTGCTGGATTTGTTTGTTCTGTTTTTTGTTTTGGTTTTTTTTTTTTGTTTTGAATTTATTTTACCTTTTGCAAAAGGCACAGCTGTATATACTCTTGAAGCCATTGTTGAAATCCAATTCTTGTTAATTGTATATTCTGATGCTGTTTTAGTTTCCTCTCTACTAAAACAAATACTATGCAATGAGTTGGATTGAATAATAGGAATTTGTTGGCTTATAATTTGAGACTAGGAGAAGTCCAATATCAAGGTAAAGTCAAGCTGATGCTTTCTTCCCAAAGACTGTGTAGACCTAGGTCAGTTGCCATTCATCCTTGACCCCTGGCTTTCTGTCATAAGGCAGTGTATATGGCAGCTTTTCCTGGCTTCTTCCTTCTCTTTTTAAAAAATATTTTCTTATGAGTATTTATTTTTATTGTATTTTTTTAAGATACACAGATAAAAAAAATGTTACATTAAAAAATATAAGAAGTTCCCACATACCGCACACCCCACCCCACTCTCCTCCCATATCAACTAGCTCTTCCATCATTGTGGCACATTCATTGCATTTGGTGTATACATTTTGGAGCACTACTGCACCACATGAATTATAGTTTACATTGTAGTTTACACTCTCCCCCCACATATTCAGTGGGTTATGGCAGGATATATAATATCCAGCATCTGTCCCTGCAATATCATTTAAGACAACTATTCTAATTCCACTGATTTTCGCCTTCTGTTTCCACTGACTTTCTCTCTCTGTGGACTTGCCTGTAAGTCTTTCAGTAATAAGATTAAGATGAATCCATGTTCAATGGGTCACACCTTAACTGAATTTTCTTCATTAAAATATCCTACTTAAAATGAGCTCATGCGAAGAGGAATGAATTAAACTTAAGAACATGTTTTCTAGGGTACATAGTTCCAAGCAACCAGTCTTCTCTCTAGACTCAAGAAAACCCACACACGCACAGAGAAAACTTGTTATTCCCACAGCAAAATAAATTCATCCCAAAAGACTTAAATAATTTAGTAACAAAGAATGATGTCAAAATCAGTTATGGGTGTGGTCTGTCCTAGGGCACAATTACCCTCTGTTTACTTCTGAAACCTATAAAACAAATTATCTGCTTTCAAAATACAATGGAGATACAGGCAAGAAGGAAGAAATTGGAAGGAAAACAGAGGCAACATATCCTAAATAATTCTTGAAACATTATAGGATAGATTCCAAGGTCTGAGAGCTATGATGTTTTGTCTTTCAGACTTGATGGAATGATAGCCCAACCTTTTCTAGAGCTTGTACTTTGACCAGGCTCTCCATCACCTGGAGTAGAGGCTCCACCCTGTCTAAGTATTGGAGTAGCAGCACTCTTCTTAAACAAGAGTAAAAACCCACCTCCTTGAAGTGCAGAGTATATGGTCTCCCCCTTCCAAATGCACTGACCAATCTACTCCTTCCATGCATGTGGGTTGACCTGCTCTCTTTGCTCAAGGAAATATCTTTGGTCCAGCCCTTGGCTTCCATGGTTAAAAGTAATCTTTTAATTCATCCCTTCTCTGTTTCTTTAAGTCCAGGATGACAGTGGTTCTGCTCTTACAAATTTTGCATAAAACGTGTTGGTTTTGCATGTAATTCACAAGGTCCAAAGCCATCAGACAATAGAGCTTTCCAAAGATCTTTCATGCACAGCTGTATTTCCAATCCTGAATTCCACTAAAATGGTTACTGTTTCCAAAATTATTTAAGCCCTCTATTGGGGCCATATTCTTCAGGATCTCATTTTCTGGAAGTTGAGGAAGCTCCTGATAGAGCACCTTATGGTCATAATCTCAGTCCACACTCTCTGGATAGGTTCAGAATTTTCCAAACCATCAATTTCTGCTTATCTCAGCTTATAAAATTCCTCTTGCATTTTACTATTATTCGCAAGGAGAAACCAGGCTGCACTTTCCATACTTAGTTGGAAATCTCCCCAGCTAAATATATAAGCTCATTGCTCTCAGGTTCTGTCTTCCATCAAAAACCAGAGCTTGATTTTGCCAATTTCTTTGCCACTCTAAAATAAGAATCACTTTTCTTCCAATTTCCGATGACACATTCAGCATTTCCTGCTAAGTCAATGCTGGAAGAAACATCAACATACTTATTCTTTCATTCTCTTCATGATGAATTATGCTTTTGCTAATATGATACTAATTTTCTCTATTGCTCTTACTCATTTAATGTAACCTCAAAATTCTTTCAGTCTCTACCCAGTAAACAATTCTAAAACCATTTCCACATTTTAGTTATTTTCAATAGCAGCATATCTATATATGCTACCAAGAAATTGGTTCCGTTGAGGGCTAAAGAGACCCATGGGAGTTATGGTCATGGCCGATGGGGTTAACTACCAGGGCAGATGGCCCCTCTTTGGAAATGGTGTTTATGTGTGATGAATCTGGACTCAGATGGGATCTCCCTTCATAAGACTTTCATGCTAATGTGCTGGAGGTGCAGTTAATGTTGGGGTTTAAGATATATTTAGGGGATTTGAATCTCTGGACTGACAATGTGATAGCCAGGTCCTGAGCCTCAACAGACTCCAGCACCTACAATCTGATTTATTGGACTTACCACACTCAGCTAAGATGGAGTTGAAGAAGGACAACCACCACACCATGGAGCCTAGAGTGATTACAACTGAAAATGGGAGGATTGCATCCAGCATCCGTGTGGAATCTGAGCCTCCTCTTGACATAGAGGTGCAATGGACACAACCAATCCAATGTCCACATAGAAGAGGTGGCATTGGATTGGGAAAAGTGGACATGGTGGACGATGGGTATGGGGAAAGGCAGGAAGAGATGAGAGGTGGAGGCGTCTTTGGGACATGGAGCTGCCCTGGATGGTGCTTCAGAGGTAATCACTGGACATTGTAAATCCTCACAGGGCCCACTGGACGGAATGGAGGAGAGTATGGGCCATGATGTGGACCATTGTCTATGAGGTGCAGAGGTGCCCAAAGATGTACTTACCAAATCCAATGGATGTGTCATGATGATGGGAACGAGTGTTGCTGGGGGGGAGAGGGGGGGGTGGGGGGGTGGGGTTGAATGGGACCTCACATATATATTTTTAATGTAATATTATTACAAAGTCAATTTTAAAAAAAAGAAATAATTTAGATTCCTGGATGTTGAAATCATCAGTTCTCCATTTTAGTCTTTCAAATGTTTGAATGAGATGTGTCCCACTGCTGAAAGCCAACTCTTTGGTTGAATATAGATGTAATCAGCCATAATTGGAATCAAATTAGTGGTGATTTAAATCTTCAAAGCATCCCCAGGGTAACAAGCAAGCCAGTGCTTGCTTGACCAAATAATCAGTTAAAATATCCCAGGCAAGTTGAAGCAAGAATGGCACATCACAGATTTCAATGACTTCTGATGAATAACTAACCTAAAGAGTGCCATAATATTAATATATGTATATCTTCCTGGAATTCAGGATCATTTATACTAACCTTAAAAATCAAGGAAATTTTATTGTTGATTTATTTCTAAAGTATTTCATGAAGGTATAAATTCTTACTTTTGTTGATTAATGTAATAGCTTTCCAATATTTTGTATAATATGTTACTCTGGAGTTACTGACTTTTATCTTGGAAAATATCCACTCTGAACCACTTATCAATCCAATTATGTTGTAAGCTCTCAGAGTTTGCAACTGTAATATTTTTGTTTATTTCTGTGAAGTTAGCACAGTGTCAGACAATGTATAAACACCTTTGTACAATTGTGGAATGAATGAATATTTGTACCACAATATAATTTTTAAGATATACTTTAAAAAACAAAACTTTTGATAATTTGTTACCAACATATCCTTTTATTTCTTTCATTTGATTTATGAGGCTCTGGCATCTTGTAGCTCTATTATGAAATTCTTCATTTTGATTTTATAACCCTCTTTTATTTCATAGTGTTTATATTTGTAACAGTATACAGGAAATCAAAAGCATGTCATACCTTAAGGCAAAAGTTTGTATTCAGGAGACATTAGGATCAGATTTCAGGAGAGTCTCAGCATCCTTTTGAAGAAACTATCATTGCAAATATTCAGGAAAAGAATAAAAAGGAGTGACTACTCTACATATCTGATAGAAGAGACCTCATTTTAAATAGTTCCCACATTTAAACTAGAGATGAATTTTGCTTAGCTGTTCAGATCTCCCTTGGGTGTTCTTTTTGAGAATATTACATCACCTTGTGGCATAATATGCTTTGGCTATAACTGCTGAAGAATACCCTAAGCTCTCTTTGTAATTATTCCCCTTGGAAACAACTAATGTATAGTCCCACTGTGATAGTTCAAAGAACTATCATTCTCCTTATTAGGTTGTTTCACATGTAAATAGTGTTAATTTTAGCTTTTCCTAGTAATTTTGGATGGTGTAATACCACAGATATAGGATTCTTAGACATCAATCTGCTAATGAATCATATGGGAGCTTGTACTGATATAGCTTATGCATAAATTCAAAGTTGTTTCCAAGTGTACCTAGTCCCTAAAAGTCCAAATAAGTAATATAGGCTCTACAGTCTTTGAATGTTCAGAAAGGATGTAAGACTGAATGTGTATTCAAAGTTCCATCCAGACAGAATGTGGAAGATATGCTAAATCCAAGCTGGCTTGGAATGTGGAGAATATGTGTTAAATCAAACTTACCTGGAGGAAATAACCTATCTGATACTCAGATAAAACACTGAAGAAACTAAGCAAAAGTCTGTTTGTATACAATCACCATTTGTCTCCCTAATCCTATTTCCTTTGTATAAAAGGGTCCAAATAAGGTTTTTGGGGGCTCGGTTTTTTATTAGGACAAGAGTCCGTGGAGTCCGGCCAGTCAAAATAAACCAACTTCCTTCTCAGAGTTCTTGTGTCCTAGCCTTCAATACCGCATTCACCTGACTTCTGTACAACAGTACTAATGCATATTCTGTTTTAGTACTTCTGGGTGAATCCTGAAATTCGGTTCTTACAAAGGCACCCAGTTTATATGGATTCTGCCTGTCTGAAGATCCCACTTTTAGGTAACAATTCAACAGATTGCACTTAACTCTTTCTAAAGATATCTGAGAATAAGCACATTAAAATAATAGGCCTGAAGTTGTATACTTTGGGTGGATTTTTTGGAGTGTGAATAAATCTCAATAAAATATTTATGAAACAAATAAATTAAAAAATAATAAGCTGTATATATCACTCTCAAAACTTAAGGCAAACCTTTTTTTTTAGCAGAAAAAATATATTTTATGCTTTGAAACACAGACCAAATTGTACCACTTACATTAGTTTTGTAGCAATTCAGAATATACCTCACATTTATTTTTTTATTGACTTTGTAATAATATTACATTAAATATATATATATATATATATATATATGAGGTCCCATTCAACCCTGCCACCCCCACCCCACCTCTCCCCCTCAGCAACACTCATTCCCATCATCATGACACATCCATTGCACTTGGTAAGCACATCCCTGGGCACCTCTTCACCTCATATACCTCACATTTAGAAAGCATCATGGGTGTAATGCTGAAAATACATTATGCAATATCATTTTCAATCACCTAACATAAAATGAAGTTTGGGTGGGAGATGAAAAGCAAAGCCAAGGACTCCACACATGGGCAGTCTTCCAAAATGGTGATATGTGGAGATATACCCATATAAATTCTTAGTTAAAGTAAGGTGATTCATGGCTTTGTTTTGGTTTACTGGTAAATTATTCAGTGGCAAATCTCTCAGAAAGAAATATAAAAAGAGACAGGTGAATAAAACCAGAGCACAGAATTATAGTCTATAAAAGTTGCAGGCTGTCAGTCCTCCCATACTTCTCATAGAATTACAATTGGTCTGTGACAATGTCTATTTTGCCTGACATTCTCAAGGTACTCACTAGCAATATTCATTTGTCTAAATCTTCTTTAAAAATGATATATATACACACATATTAATTTAAAAAATAATCATATGCCTTTCTAAGTAATTTAGAATTTTGGAGACTGATCCAATATTTTCAATTCACCAAGTATGATTATTAGTGAAAATATCACAAACAGGTGATACTTGATAAGATTAAGTGCTGATTTCTCCTTAGAAATCATGGAGGGGGGAGAGGCAATACTAAGATACATTTAAAGTACTGAAAGAGGAAATCTTCCAGACAATATTTCTGTATCCAGCAAAATTGCCTTTCAAAAATGAGAAAAAGATAAAAATATTCACAGATAAACAGAAACTGAGAGAATTTTTCAATGACACCTCCACTATAAGAAAAACTAACAGAGTTTGGCTGCCTGAAATGAAAAGACAGGAGAGAGAATTTTGAAGGAGAGTGTAGAAATTAAGATTATTATTATGAATAACTAAATGGGTAAAAAGGAAGATAAAAGATATCTAAGGATTAAATGAATGAAGTACATACTGCATATACAGAGATAACATTGAATGCCAATGATTTAAATTCCTGAATGAAAAGGCATAGATTGACAAAATTAATAAAATTTATGATCCATCTATATGCTGTCTACAGAAGACTCACATTAGACACAAGGAGACAAATAGCTTGACAACAAAAGTTGGAAAATCAATATTCCACACAAAGAATAAACAAAACATGCTGCGGTAGCTATACTAATATTGGGAAAATTATACTTAAATGCATAAGATAGGGGAATTGTGGGAAGATGGCTGAGAGGTAAGGAAGATAAGGCTTTGATCTCACTAAGACAAGAGAGAAAACACCAAAGACTGTCTTGGGGATCTGCTTTGGGGTAAAGCAAACCAGTACACTGCTTCACAACTCCCAGAAGATTTTGGTCAGAGAGACAAAGAAACCAAAACAACCAATTGTGAGTTATTAAGCCTCCTGGTTGCTGGGAAGGGCTCCCCTCCCCCACCCCTGAGATATTACATGCAGGTAAAACTCCTGGTGAATTGTATCTGAAATAGAGTAGATGTCTACCTCAATGGAAAGGTGCTATGAGTCATCTAGGAGGGTATTGTACAGATAAGGGAGCCAGGGGGAAATCCTGAGTTGTTTACCTTGGTGGCCTGAAGTGACACACCCACTTGGCCCTCGGGGCAGGTAAACTATGTCAAGATCTTGGCCCCCTACTCCAAATGAGGGTGAGATGGCAGATTCCCTGTAAGGAAGAGAGTTCTGGGTGGGTGGAGAATTATTTCTTTTTCGTGAGTTTAGATTGCTTCAACGCCCTTGAATATTAGAAGCAACTCTGACTCAACATGACAGGGAGAGGGGAGGGAATCTCCTCGGGTGGGCAGGAGAAGAATTCCTGCTTAACATATGAGTTCCCTGATTCAATTCCTAGCTCTTCCTTAAGAAGTGGTTCACGAGATAATTAGGCAATGAGCTGAAACTTTATAGACATTCTTCTATTAGCTTTTCTTGTATCTCTTATTGTTTCAAAAAATTCTCTTTTTAAAAATTTTCCTTATTGTACTCCCTAAACCCAGTTCAAAATCTAAAGAGGGCAGGCAGCAGTGTGAGTAATTGATAAACACCAGCAGCCTGAGAAAATCCTTAGGGGCCTAAGAGAGAAGGCTGTTTTTCTGTGTTTAATATTGATATTCTTTACTTTTTAATTTTCTGTCTCCTTTTTTAAATGAGTCACTGCTGACTTGTTTCCTGCTTGTTGTGTATTCCCTTCATTTGTTTCTCTGCTTATCTTTTTTTATTCATTTTTTCTTGTTTACTCTGCTTAGGAGGCTATCTCTGCTGAGGAGGCTATCTCATCTTCATCTTTACATCTCTTGTTTTCTCTTGCTGTTTCATTCTAGCTTTTCTATTTTTAACTCAAAATTTACTTGTCTTCATTTTTCTATATCCATTTTTAACTGTTTACTTTCTTATTTACTTTTCTCTTTCTCTTTTTTCTTTTCCCCTCTTTTTGCCATTCTAGCCTTTTAATTCATTATATATATTTAATCTGTTGTTTCTTATTTCATTGTTTCATTCCAATTTTCTAATCTTATTTTTCTGTGCTTCTTACTTGTGTTAGTTTTCCAACTTTCTAGGTTTTGTATGGTTGCTTTCCTACATTTTACTATTATTATTACATTATTCATTTTTTCCCCCTATCTCTTTTCTTTTCTCAGGTCCTAATTTTTTTCTTTCAAGTGAACATAGGCAACAAAAAGGAAATAAAATAATAGGAACAAAGGGTCAAAGTGACACCTTTCCATATGCACAAAATGAATGACAAAATAAAACCATACAATATAGAGAGAAGTTAATCAAGTGAATACAATTATCAAGATAAATGGATGCCTAGACAACTGCAGAAATTTACAAGCCATAATAAGAAAAAGGAAGACACAGCACAGTCCAAAAAAAATGAAAACCAGGAGGAGATACAGAACATAGAACAACTAATCAAAGATGTCCAAACAAATATGAATCAACTTAATGAAGTGAAGAAAAAGATTAAGGATATTAAGAAGACAATGGGAGAACATACCAAAGAAACAGGAAACATAAATACAAAGTTAATCGATATGATGGTGATGGCACAATACAATAAATCAAAATATACTGGAAGCACACAACAGCAGATTAAAACAGGCAGAGGAAAGAATCAGCAATGTGGAAAATGGTATATCTGAAATCAAATTGATAGAACATGTGGATAAAAAGATAGAAAAAATCCAGCAGGGACTCGGGGATTGAAATGACAAAATGAAGCACTCAAACAAATGTATTATAGGCATCCCAGAGGGAGAAGAGAAGGAAAAGGATACAGAATAAGTGTTGGAGGAAATAATGACTGAAAACATCTCAACCATATTGAGGGAGATGGACACACATGTCAAGGAAGCACAGCACACCCCAAACAGTGAAAATACTAACATGCCTACAACAAGACAAATATTTGTCAAATTGTCCAATGCTCAAGACAAAGAGAGAATACTGAAAGAAGCAAGAGAAAAGAAATCCATTATATACAAAGGAAACATGGTAAAATTAAGTGCTGGTTTCTCATCTACAACCATGGAGGCAAGAAGACAGTGGTATGATATAGTTAAGGTGCTAAAAGAAAAACATTTACAGTCAAGAATACTCTTCCCAGCAAAACTGGCATTCAAAAAGGAAGGGGAGCTCAAAATACTCACAGGTAAACAGAAATTAACAGTATGCTAATAAAAAAACTTGCCCTTCAAGAAACACTAAAGGGGGTGACGGACTTGGCCCCATGGTTAGGGTGTCTGTCTACCACATGGGAGGTCCGCAGTTCAAACCCCAGTCCTCCTCGATCCATGTGGAGCTGGCCCATGTGCAGTGCTGATGTGTGCAAGGAGTGCTGTGCCATGCAGGAGTGTCACCTGTGTAGGGGAGCACCATGTGCAAGAACTGCACCCTGTAAGGAGAGCCACCCAGTGTGAAAGAAAGTGCAGCCTGCCCAGGAATGGTGCCACACACACAGAGAGCTGATGCAACAAGATGACACAAAAAAAAGAAACACAGATTCCTGTACCACTGACAACAACAGAAGCAGACAAAGAAGAACATGCAGCAAATAGACACAGAGAACAGACAACCAGGGTGGGGGGAAGTGGAGAGAAATAAATAAATAAATAAATCTTTAGAAAAAATAAAAGAAACACTAAAGGAAGTCCAGCAGGTGGAAAAGAGAAAACTCAGGAGAGAGTTGGAGCAGAGCAAAAGAATAACTATAATGATAAAAGATAAAAAAAAACAATATATAGAAAATATAAAACTAAAGAAAATATGGCTAATGTAATTCTTTGAAAATAATAACATTGAATGTTAAGGGTTAATGGGTTAAACACATCGTCAAGAGACACAGATGGGGAGAATGGATAAGAAAGTATGTCCCATCTATATGCTGTACACAAACAACACACTGTAAACCCAGGAATGAAAGGAGGCTGAAAGTGAATGAATGGAAAACAATTTTGCAAGCAAACAATAACTGTAAAAGGATGGGAGTAGCTATACTAATATCAGGAAAAACAGACTTTAAATGCAAATCTCTTGTAAGAGACAAGGGCACTATATTAATAAAAGGAGTACTGTGATGATTAGGTTATTGTTTCAAATTTGCCAGGTAATTGTGCCCAGTTATTTTGTCAAACAAGCATGGGGCTAACTGTAATACAAGGGCATTTATGAACTTTAGTCACCATTGAATTTACTGCAGCTGTAAATCAGAGACAGCAGATTATAATTATATCAAACAGGGATATTGCCATCAGTACTGAGGGATGCTTAACACAATCAGTTGAATGCCTTAAAAAAGGAAGGGATTCTAGCATGGAGAGAGAATTTCCTAGGTCATCATGGACACCCAGCACCTCCCAGAAATCATCAAGAAACTTCATTGGACTTTAATTTCAGTCCCTGGTTGCAGACTGTATGTGGAACCAGGACTTGTGCATCCCCATGGCTACATGAGAGACTCCTCTAGAATGGCATACCATGGCAGATATCTCTTATTGATTCTCTTTCCCTAGAGAATCCTGATTAACACAACTTGGTACTGGGAGTGGTTCTTGAGGGAGAGTCTTAACATGGGGTGTCTGAGACAGTTCTGGGACAGTTCCAATTTTCTCTCTACTTTAATTGGACTCAAGGGTACTGAGGACACCCTTCAGAAAAGAAAAAAAGGCTGCTAACAGTCCATGGAAGGAGTTGACAATTGAGATATGCAAAATAGCATCACTGGATTACCCTACTTCCATGCTTATAAGAAGCAAGGATCTGGGTGAGGGTATTTTCAACACCTTAACAGAGTTGTGTGGAGACAAATTATATATTCATGTCAGCTATCTCCTCCTAGATACTCTGGATACTGTTACAAAAGCAAGAGATTAGTTAAAAACTTCAAATTTGAAACTTAAACTCTGAATGGATGATGCAAATGTTTCTATATGTGTTCTGAAAGAAAACCTTGTCTCCAGTAGCCACAGGCTCAAAATATCTGAGAACGAAACTCAGACTATCATTGTATGAAAAGCAGAGTTACAAAGGAAACTAAAATCTCAACACCACAAGGTTACTGCAGCTAAAGTGAAGACATTGATTGGAAAAGGGTGGAATCCAGAAAATTGGGATGGAGACATATGGAATGATGATGATATTGTTGGAGACTTTGGAATCCTGAATTCTGATGAGACTTTACCAGATAAGCCTGCCATGGCCTGCCCTGTCAAGGTCACACTTTGTCAAACTTGTATCATTCAGCCTCCACCTTGCCCCAGGGAGTCGGAAACAATTTTCAGTACTGGGGTGGGTACCAGCCAAACTGTAGCCTACCCTGTCCAGCTCCCAGCCTGCCCAAAGGCAGATTCAATGAAGCACTCAAAATAGTCTGAGTCTTGTAGAGTTATGGCATTGAATAATATATCATAAGGTAACTAGGAATGAAATAGATGGGAAGTCTTCTAAATGTATTCAGGATTTGTATAAACAGAAGAGTTCCAGGTCAAGTGAATGAACCCCTAACTCAATTTACAGGCACAGGGAATCATGGATCCTTAATTCCCAGACTTGAGATAGTTTACAGACCCAGAGTCCCCAGATGAGGAGGAGACCTGGTCTCTTTGGGGTAGGATCCTGTTAAACTGCCCAAAATTTACACTGTTAACCTACCTCTCACTTTTACCAAGGAAATCTATGGCATTTTACCAGATCAACTGTGTATTGGGGAAAAAGAAATTATAAGACATTATTAGACTGTGGCTCAGAAGTGACATTAATTCCAGGAGAACAAAAATATCACTGTGGTCCACCATTCAGTGTACGGGCTTATGGAGGTCAGGTGATTAATGGAGTTTTGGCTCAGGTCCATCTCACAGTTGGTCCAGTGTGTCTTAAGACTCCAGCACCTACAATCTGATTTATTGGACTTACCACACTCAGCTAAGATGGAGTTGAAGAAGGACAACCACCACACCATGGAGCCTAGAGTGATTACAACTGAAAATGGGAGGATTGCATCCAGCATCCATGTGGAATCTGAGCCTCCTCTTGACATAGAGGTGCAATGGACACAACCAATCCAATGTCCACATAGAAGAGGTGGCATTGGATTGGGAAAAGTGGACATGGTGGACGATGGGTATGGGGAAAGCCAGGAAGAGATGAGAGGTGGAGGCGTCTTTGGGACATGGAGCTGCCCTGGATGGTGCTTCAGAGGTAATCACCGGACATTGTAAATCCTCACAGGGCCCACTGGATGGAATGGAGGAGAGTATGGGCCATGATGTGGACCATTGTCTATGAGGTGCAGAGGTGCCCAAAGATGTACTAACCAAATGCAATGGATGTGTCATGATGATGGGAACGAGTGTTGTTGGGGGGGGAGAGGGGGGGTGGGGGTGGGGTTGAATGGGACCTCACATATATATTTTTAATGTAATATTATTACAAAGTCAATAAAAAAATAAAGTTACACAAGAAAAATCAGCAACACAAACAGTGAACCCTAATGTAAACAATGAACTACAGTTAATAGTACAATTATTTTATCAGTGTAACAAGATACCAACCACACTAGTTCAAAGTGTTTATAATGGGAATTCTATATTTTCTGCATGATTTTCCTGTAAACCTACAACTTGTCTAATTTTAAAATTATTTTAATAATCAGTCTTTTTACTAAATATTAAAATTATTCTTTGAGCAAAAAAAAAAAAAAAAAAAAGATGCATTCTGTGGTCATTTCCCCAGTTCCAGGATGCATAATTGGAATAGACATACTTAGTAACTGACAGAGTCCACACATTGGATCCCTGACTTGTGGACTGAGGGCTATTATGGTTGGAAAGGCAAGTGGAAGTCACTAGAACTGCCCCTTCCTAGCAAAATAGTAAACCAAAAGAAACACCAGATTCCTGGAGGGATTGCAGAAATTAGTGTCACCATCAAGTATTTGAAGGTTGCAGGGGTGGTGATTCCCACCACATCCCCATTGATCTCCTGTCTAGATGCTCCATCTATTGCAGATATTTGTGTATTGATGTCTCCCACTATCAGTGCAGAGATGTCTATTTTTTCTCTCAGTTTTGTAAGCGTATGCATTTGGTATTTTAGGGCACAATGGTTAGGGGCATAAATATTTATATTTGTTTGGTGCCCATTTTTTAAAAAAATAATTTTTGTTTATTTTTAAAAGATACATTTATCAAGCAAAATGTTACTTTACATATATTGGAGATTCCCATATGTCCGACTCCCCACACCCCCCACTTTTCCCATATCAATAACATCTTTCTTTAGTGTGGTACATTTATTGCATTTGATTAACACATTTTGGAGCACTGCTACACAACATGGATTATAGTTTACATAGTAGTTTACTTTCTTTCCCATTTCACTCAGTGAATTATGGCAAGATATAGATAATGTCCTGCATCTGTCCCTGCAATACTATTCAGGACAACTCTGAGTCCCAAAATGCCCCCATATTATACCTCTATTTCCCTCTCCCTGCTTTCAGTAACTACAGTGGCCACTGTCTCTACATTAATGACATGAC
Source organism: Dasypus novemcinctus (assembly GCF_030445035.2). Taxonomy (NCBI): domain Eukaryota; kingdom Metazoa; phylum Chordata; class Mammalia; order Cingulata; family Dasypodidae; genus Dasypus; species Dasypus novemcinctus. The sequence continues at coordinate 10,575,644 of NC_080703.1, forward strand.
TTCTTCCACTTTTATAATCACAACAAGACTAAAGTAGAACATCAGTTAGTCTACTTTAGCCTATAGATCATTCCCCAATCCTGAGGAATATGGGATTGTGATGTCAACTCCACCTCTAATTGAGAGGTGGCTGTGATCCCATAGGGTCAGTGGATAGGACTCTCTTGTTTGCAGTTGTAGACTCTTTCAGTTCCTTGCTATGGTAGTTGTCCATCATCGCCTCCATGTTAATTATCCTGGGTAAGGCAAATGAAATGGAGAGTAGGTGTTGCAACTCCAATGAGATTCAGGGCCCTGCTGGCACAGGGACAGCACAAAGATTTAAAAAAAAAAAAGGGATTTAAGTCTCTTAGGCATACACCTTTTGACTCTAGTACTAATAGCAGGGTCAAATAGAAGGACAGAAGAAGCCAAGTGTGGAGAAACTTCAACTGTGTCCAACTGTCACTCTTGTGAGCATAAATTACAAAGAAGGGCCCATACATAAAGCCAAAACTCCTGAGGTATCTGTCCTGACTATAGTATCTGGATGCCTACAGAGCCCTCAGGGCCCCAACTATTTGGTGAAATATCTACTTTGGCAGTCAAATTGATCCTGCTGAGATATGCATAAGAGTAACATTTGAAATGACCTTCTGACATACTTGAAATCTCATCCCCAGGAGTCATGTCCCATGGTGGAGGTGGGGGGAGGTGAAGGTAACATATTTATGTTCTGAGTTTGGCTTAGAGATGGGCCACATTTGAGAAATAGGAAGCAATTCCTAGGCACCCTACAACACTAGGCTAAGTTTCCATTTCAAAAGTAAAGGATCTGAAGCACAGTCATAGATATTAAGGGGCTGTCAATGGACCATCCTTCTTCCTTGTAATTGCTCCTTTACTCAGGGGATTCTTGCTGATCTAGTAGAGAATGTGACAGAGCTCCCTAGGATGGGAATTTGATATTCTTTTGGTTGTTGTGTGAATCACTACCCACCATGGCAATGCCCCATGAATATTTGAACATATTTTTATGTCTTATAAGTATACCCAGGTAGACTTCCTCCCATGCATCCCCATCACAGAAACTCTGCACCAAATATTCTCTCCTGCTACAATTGTAATCTTTCTGTGAGACAAAATCTCTTAAAAAATGAAGCCAATAAAAGAGTAATTAAAAAGAAAATGAATAATAGTGTTAGTTTTAAAAGAAATAACTGCAAAATATTTAAAAAATAAAAATTAGGGATAATAAAAATAATGAAAAATATTTTGAAATTGTTTTACATGTTTCATTTCATCACAATGTGTTCTGCTGTCCTATATGTACAGGTACATTGTCCTCCATTTATCCCCATTACTTTTCTTTTTTTCCATTTTGTACTCAAAGTTGCTTTAGGTTACAGAAAAGTCATGTACTTATTACAGGGTACTCCCATATACCCAACATCCTCCTCTTTTCACTCTCCCCCTATTAATAACTTTGTATTTGTGGATGATACATTTGTTACAACTGATGTACAAATATTCTATGATAGCTACCAAACATGGTATTAGGTTTATATTATGGTTTACATTTTGGATCATACACTTTAATAAACTTTGATGCATTTCAACATGGCCTGTATACACCATAGAAAGATCATTTAGGACACTTACATTGTCCTCAAAATGATCCCTGAGCCATATTCTTTTCCTCCCTCTCTGCCGGCGGGTGGAGAGGAGCCGCTGGAGGCCTCTGCGACTTCTCTCGGTGGCTCCGAGGTGTGGAGGGCGCACGAGATTCCGAAAGAAACTCATGGAGACAGGCTGGTGGCACAAGTCTGGTTTATTCCGGAAGGGTACACACTTTTATAGGGCTTAGGGTGGCGTGTAGGGCTCTGATTGGCTTAAGCTAAAGGCGACTTGTGGTTGGTTGCCGTAAGCAGTTACTAGGGATGGGGGCAGATACGGGGATTGATTGGGGACTGCATGGAGAGATTTGATAGGTGCAGGCGGGTACTGCTTTCTGATAGGTGGTTGTAAGCAGTTGCTAGGCAGAGGGCAGGTGGAGAGGTTTGGAATGGGGGAGGGGAAAGGGGAAGTGAGAGCTGACCGGATGTTAGGCTAGGCAGGAGATAGCGGGAGGCGACCGTTATTGATATCTCTGGCCCAGGTAGGCTGAGGGCGCTTCGCCTGTACCAGGCTGAGGGCGTGATCACCTGTTCCAGCCACCCTGAACTGCGGCTTCAGGCTGTGCACATGCCTGTCGCCGGGTCGGCTTAGTAACGTTCACACTCCCACACCTCTCCATTACCCCCAGGACACACAGCAGCCACCAGGCTTCACACCTTCAAGGAAAAAAATCATAGTTACTTGCAATAACAACTTAACAAAGTGGTCTCCCCTACTCTTTGGGCACTTCTCTTGCTCTTGAGAAACTCCTGCCACTCTATTTGAAAACACAGTGGACCAACACAGGATAGGAGCCCATCAACTTGCTGCTCATCATGTGCGTCACCACCCACTGATGTAAAACAAACTATGGGTCGATGAATACTCACAAACTCCCTAGAACCCTGCCACATATGTGCCCTGTACCAAATGCCCCCCAAAACCAACCACCCCATATCAGCAACTCTCACATTGCCATATTGACAAAAGATTATTCCAAGCATTATAGTTTCAATTATGTGTCTACCAATCCCCAGTGTTCACCAACTCCCTCCCCAATCATCCCCACAGTTCCATGGATGATCCAATGCATACTTCCCATCACATTCCCCTGAAAATTCAGAACTGACTGCCCTAAAAGTTTCATTACAACATTATCATACCCCTCTGCTGTACAACTACACACTTCACCTTTATAGATTTTGCCCATATGGGTATTGGCTGACAACCTCTTCTCCCTTTCTATTTCTTCTAAACATATCTTCCAGGCTCCAGCTCTATGGGAATGCTCAATTTGCTTAATTCATATTGTTATAGTCAAGTAATATTTGTCCTTCCATGCCTGGCTTGCTTCATTCAAAATAACATCCCCAAGATTCATTTTTATTATTCCATGTGGTAATACTGTATTCCTTCTTTTTTTTTAATTTTTTTATTTTTTATTGACTTTGTAATAATATTACATTAAAAATATATATGTGAGGTCCCATTCAACCCCACACCCCAACCCCCCTCTCCCCCCCCAACAACACTCGTTCCCATCATCATGACACATCCATTGGATTTGGTAAGTACATCTTTTGGCACCTCTGCACCTCATATACATTGGTTCACATCATGGCCCATACTCTCCTCCATTCCATCCAGTGGGCCCTGTGAGGATTTACAATGTCCGGTGATTACCTCTGAAGCATCATCCAGGGCAGCTCCATGTCCCAAAGACGCCTCCACCTCTCATCTCTTCCTGCCTTTCCCCATACCCTTCATCCACTATGTCCACTTTTCCCAATCCAATGCCACCTCTTCTATGTGGACATTGGATTGGTTGTGTCCATTGCACCTCTATGTCAAGAGGAGGCTCAGATTCCACATGGATGCTGGATGCAATCCTCCCATTTTCAGTTGTAATCACTCTAGGCTCCATGGTGTGGTGGTTGTCCTTCTTCAACTCCATCTTAGCTGAGTGTGGTAAGTCCAATAAATCAGATTGTAGGTGCTGGAGTCTGTTGAGGCTCAGGATCTGGCTATCACATTGTCAGTCCAGAGATTCAAATCCCCTAAATATATCTTAAACCCCAACATTAACTGCACCTCCAGCACATTAGCATGAAAGTCTTATGAAGGGAGATCCCATCTGAGTCCAGATTCATCACACATAAACACCATTTCCAAAGAGGGGCCATCTGCCCTGGTAGTTAACCCCATCGGCCATGACCATAACTCCCATGGGTCTCTTTAGCCCTCAAAGGAACCAATATCTAGGGGTTGTATCTGCTTTATCTGTCTCTCTGACTCTGCTCAGTTGTGCATGAGGGCAAACCTTCTGCCAGCCTCCAGACTCTTTTTTAGAAACTCGTAGCCATATAAACTCATTTCTCCTTTCCATTTCCCCCTTACTTTAGGTCAAACAGCATTTTAAAGTCATGGTATTTTATGTAGACATGAATATTCTGCTGATCCGCATTGAACCTTCCGTATAAGGTCATTTTCCAGTTGCATAATCAGTTGGTAGTTGATAGTGGTCCCTCGTTGCCAGGGAGGCTCATCCCCGGGTGTCATGTCCCACGCTGGGGGGAAGGCATTGCATTTACATGCTGAGTTTGGCTTCGAGACTTGCCACATTTGAGTAACATGAAGGCTGACAGGAGGAAATTCCCAGGCACAAAGTTGCTCTAGGCCTTGTTCTTATTTTGGGTTTATCAGCTCACAAGTATAGTCATTAACATCAGGGGCTCACTGTTGAACCCTCACTCCCTCCCGGTCCCTGCCACTGTACCTGGGAGACTGTCGCTGCTCCCCTAGGGACCACGACAGAGCACCACTGGCCAGGAACCCAGTACCCCCCCTACTGTGGTTTTTAATTGTTGCCACTATGAGTATATCCAAACATTACCATGCACCCTGGACATATGTTCTGTACAGCTCCCTGTCAGCCATATATCACCTGTCATTGGTATCCCATACCAGTATCCCTCCATTGCCATTGTTGAAACACTCTGTGATCCAGAAATCCCCGAAATTTGAAGCCCAATATAATGTCATGGTCCCTTACTAGGGAATGGCATATAGCGATGAGTTTAAAGGATAGATAAAGAACTTGGATAAAGTTAGATAAAGAACTTAGATAAAGAATGTTGACTTGAAAAAATTCCACATCCTATCTTTTTCTTTCCCCCCCCCCCCCAATTATTCAGCTTTTCTTCACAGGAGTCCTAGACCACAGCAATGTATATATATAATATACAGCACTCCCACACATCCACCAGAAAACCTTTTCCCTTCCACAGTAATACTCTTACGCCCTATTCATATCATATTTACTTAAAGTGATGTACAGAGTCTGAGACATTAGCTTTCTAACAAGGTGACATCTGTGCTTACATTATGGTGCATACTTTAGGATACACAGTTCTTTACATTTTTAGTTATCCTATGTTTTACATTATGGTTTACATTATCAGTCTGTCATCTCCTGTATGTTATGGTGTAATATTACATGTTTTATATCCATCCTTGTGTACTCTCAAGAAACTCCTCTCTTACCCCCCATTTACTTTGGTTCCACACATTTAACGTCCATTTTCCTTTCCACCTTGGTGCCCTCAGTGATAGCCAACCTCCGTTTCCTGAGGAGCCACTTCCAGAGATAGATGGAATAGTGTTCAGGGCCTAACTTGCTCAACTGCCCCAATGCCCTGGGAGCCACCCTTTCTCTCGAGGGATACAGTTCCCTCTATTTGATGGCATTAGTCCTCCCCAGGATGTGGGTCCACCCCCACTCTCACTACTTGGCTTTCTACCCCATGGTGTCACCCACTCTGGCAGAATGAGCATTTAGACATTCCCCAGGAGCCCGTCCTGCATCAGACCCTCCCCTCCGAGCATTCTAAACAGGTAACCCTCTTTATTATATTTTGATATGATTTTCTCGGCATTTTACTCTCCACCAACACCTGACCCTCTCCTGTGTTCGTATGCTACCCCTCCCTCCCCCCACTTTTGGGCAACGTTACCCATCCATCCCTCCACAGCCACCCTCAAACCCGCAAAGCCCCAACCAAAGGCAACCCCTTGCCCCCCTTTTATCTCTTCTTTGTGTTCATACTTACCACCATCTCGTCTTAAATTCCACCCCTGCAGACATCGGCTCATATCCTTCCTCCACCCTCCGATTTCCTGTAAGCCTATCGTTCAGTCTCTTGCTATCTAGGGCAGCTTGTTTATTTCATATCATTGAGGTCATGTAGTATTTGTCCTTCAATGTCTGGGTTGCTTCACTCAACATAAGGTTCTCAAGATTCATCCATGTTATCACATGTGTTTGTAGTGTGTTTTTTCTTACAGCCGAGTAGTATTCCATTGTGTGTATATACCACATTTTATTGATCCACTCATCTGTTGATGGGCATATGGGTTGATTCCAACTTTCGGCAATAGTGAACAATGCTGCTATGAACGTTGGTGTACATATATCGGTTTGTGTCCTTGTTTTCAGTTCTGCTGGGTATATACCCAGCAGTGGTATTGCTGGGTCATATGGCAAATCTATGGCTAGTTTTTTGAGAAACTGCCATACTGTCCTCCAGAATGGTTGGATCCTTCTGCATTCCCACCAGCAGTGGATGAGTGTTCCCCTTCCTTCACATCCTCTCCAGCACTTGTATTCTTCTGTTTTTTTCATACCTGCCAATCTTATGGTTGTAAGATGGTATCTCATTGTAGTTTTGATTTGCATTTCCCTGATAGCTAGAGATTTGGAACATTTTTTCATGTGCTTTCTTGCCATTTGTATTTCTTCTTCGGAGAAGTGTCTGTTTAAGTCTTTTTCCCATTTTTTAAATGGGTTGTTTATCTTTTTATTTTCAAGATATAGGAGTTCTTTATATATGCAAGTTATAAGTTTCTTATCAGATATATGATTGCCAAATATTTTCTCCCACTGTGTGGGCTCCCTTTTTACTTTCTTGACAAACTCCTTTGAGGTGCAGAAGGCTTTAATTTTGAGGAAGTCCCATTTATCTATTAGTTCTTTTGCTGCTCGTGCTTTTGGTGAGATATTCATAAATCCATTTCCTATTACAAGATCCTGTAGATGTTTCCCTACACTGCTTTCTAAGGTTTTTATGGTCTTGGCTCTTATATTTAGGTCTTTGATCCATCTTGAGTTGATCTTTGTATAAGGTGTGAGATGGTAATCCTCTTTCATTCTTCTACATATGGCTATCCAGTTCTCCAGACACCATTTGTTGAATAGGCCACTCTCTCCCAGTTGTGAGGGTTTGGTGGCTTTATCGAATATTATGTGGCTGTATATGTGAGGTTCTATATCAGAGCTTTCAATTCGATTCCATTGGTCTATGTGTCTCTCCTTATGCCAATACCATGCTGTTTTCACCACTGTAGTTTATAGTATGTTTTGAAGTCAGGTAGTGTGATTCCTCCAATTTCGTTTTTCTTTTTCAGTATGTCTTTGGCTATTCGGGGTCTCTTTCCTTTCCAAATAAATTTCATAGTTAGTTTTTCTAGTTCCTTAAAGAAGGCTGCGTTGATTTTTATTGGGATTGCATTGAATGTGTAGATCAGTTTTGGTAGGATAGACATCTTAATAATGTTCAGTCTTCCTATCCATGAACAAGGAATAGTCTTCCATTTATTTAGGTCTTCTTTGATTTCCTTGAACAATCTTGTATAGTTCTCGGTGTATAAGTTCTTTACATCTTTAGTTAAATTTATTCCTAAGTATTTGATTTTTTTATTTACTATTGTGAATGGTATTTGTTTCTTGATTTCCTCCTGATCTTGCTCATTGTTGGTGTACAGAAATGCTACTGATTTTTGCGCATTGATCTTATAACCTGCGACTTTACTAAACTCATTTATGAGTTCTAGAATCTTCGTTGTAGATCTCTCAGGGTTTTCTATGTATAGGATCATGCCATCTGCAAATAATGAAATTTTGACTTCTTCCTTTCCAATTTGAATGCCTTTTATTTCTGGTTCTTGCCTCAGTGCTCGAGCAAGTACTTCTAAGACAATGTTAAGTAGGAGCGGAGACAGTGGTCATCCTTGTCTTGTTCCTGAGTTTAGAGGGAAGGAGTCTAGGATTTCTCCATTGTAAACAATATTGGCTTTAGGTTTTTCATATACTCTTTATCATGTTCAAAAATTCCCTTGTATTCCAATCTTTTGGAGTGTTTTTATCAAGAAAGGGTGCTGTATTTTGTCAAATGCTTTTTCCGCATCAATAGATATAATCATGTGATTTTTTTTCCTTCAATCTGTTTATATGGTGTATTACGTTGATTGATTTTCTTATGTTGAACTATCCTTGCATACCTGGGATGAATCCCACTTGGTCGTGGTGTATAATACATTTAATGTGTTGTTGAATACGATTAGCAAGTATTTTGTTAAGTATTTTTGCGTCTAGGTTCATTAGAGAAATTGGTCTGTAATTCTCCTTTCTTGTGATGTCTTTGTTTGGCTTTGGTACTAGGGTAATGTTGGCATCATAGAAGGAGTTGGGTAATGTTCTTTCCGTTTCGATGTTTTGGAATAGTTTCAGCAGGATTGGTGTCAGTTCTTTCCGGAATGTTTTGTAGAATTCACCTGTGAAGCCATCTGACCCTGGGCTCTTCTTAGTTGGGAGATTTTTAATAACTGATTCTATCTCTCTGCTTGTGATTGGTTTGTTAAGATCATCAATTTCTTCTTTTGTCAATATGGGCTGTTTTTGTGTTTCTAGGAATTTGTCCATTTCCTCTAGATTGTCATTTTTGTTGGAATATAGTTTTTCAAAATATCCTCTTATGATAGTCTTTATTTCTGTGGGGTCAGTGGTGATATCGCCTTTCTCATTTCTTATTTTGTGTATTTGCATCTTCTCTCTTTTTTTCTTTGTTAGTGTTGCTAAAGGTTTGTCAATTTTGTTAATCTTCTCAAAAAACCAGCTCTTGGTCTTGTTTATCTGTTCAAGTGCTTTCTTATTTTCTATTTCATTTAGTTCTGCTCTTATCTTTGTTATTTCCTTCCTTCTTCTTCCTGTTGGGTTACTTTGTTGTTGTTTTTCTAATTCCTACAAATGTGCAGTTAGTTCTTCAATTTTTGCTCTTTCTTCTTTTTTGATATATGAATTTATGGCTATAAACTTCCCTCTCAGTACTGCTTTTGCTACATCCCATAAATTTTGGTATGTTTTGTTATCATTATCATTTGTTTTAAGGTAGTCATTGATTTCTTTTGAGATTTCCTCTTTGACCCACTGTTTTTCTAAGAGTGTGCTGTTTAATTTCCAAATCGTGGTGTGAAATCTGGGCTTCTGTCCCTTGCAAATCTCCAGCTTGACTCCACTGTGGTCAGAGATAATGTTTTGTATGATTTCAATCTTTCTGAATTCGTTCAGCCTTTCTTTGTGGCCTAGCATATGATCTATCTTGGAGAATGATCCACGTGCGCTTGAGAAAAATGTATATCCTGCTGTGTTTGGGTGTAGCGATCTATATATGTCTATTAGATCGAGCTCCTCTAATATACTATTCAGATGTTTTGTTTCTTTGGTGATTCTCTTTTGAGATGTTCTGTCCATAGTTGATAGTGGTGTATTAAAATCCCCCACTATAATTGTAGATGTATCTATTCTTTCACTTAGTTTTTCCAGCGTTTGCCTGACGTATTTAGAGGCACCCTTGTTAGGGGCATAGATATTTATGATTGTTCGATCTTCTTTACAGATTTTCCCTTTCACTAAAATGTAGTATCCTTCTTTGTCTCTCACAATTGTTTCACATTTAAAGTCTATTTTGTCTGATATTAATATAGCTACTCCTGCCTTTTTTTGGTTATTGTTAGCTTGTATGATTGTTTTCCAGCCATTCACTTTCAGTCTCCATGAGTCTCTGGGTCTAAGATGTGTCTCTTGTAGACAGCATATGGATGGGTCATATTTCCTTATCCAATGTCTCAGTCTGAATCTTTTGATAGGTGAGTTTAATCCGTTGACATTCAGTGTTATTACTATCAAGGAATTATTTGTGTTAGCCATACTTTGGATTTGTGTTTGTCATATTTTGTTTGTATATTTTTTTTTGTCTTTTTTGTTGTTGTTGTTGGTCTTATACTCTCCTCCAACTTTGCCTTTCCTGTTTTTTCCTTTCTTCCTGCAGCACTCCCTTTAGAATTTCTTGAAGGGGAGGTTTCTTGTTGGTATACTCTTTCAGTTTCTGTTTGTCTGCGAATATTTTGAACTCTCCATCATATTTGAATGCTAGTTTAGCTGGATAAAGTATTCTTGGTTGGAAATTTCTTTCCTTTAGTACCTTGACTATATCATACCACTGTTTTCTTGCTTCCATGGTTTCAGAAGAGAAATCAGCACTTAATCTAATTGAGCTTCCCTTGTATGTGATGGTTTTCTTTTCTCTTGCTGCTTTTAGGATTTTCTCTTTGTCTTGAGCATTGGATAATTTGACAAGTATATGTCTTGGGGTGGGCCTGTTGGGGTTTATGACTTGTGGAGTGCGCTGAGCTTCTTGGATATGTACATCTGTCTCTTTCAGTAGATTTGGGAAGTTTTCAGCCATTATTTCCTGCAACACTCTTTCTGACCCCTTTCCCTTCTCTTCACCTTCTGGAATGCCTATAATACGTATGTTTGAGCGTTTTGCATTGTCATTCAAGTCCCTAAATCCTAATTGGATTTTTTCTATCTTCTTATTGACCTCTTCTACTATCTGTTTTATTTCTGATGTACTGTCTTCCACATCACTAATTCTCTGCTCTGTCTCTTCTAGTCTGCTGATATTTGCTGCAAGTGTATTTTTGATTTCTTGAACTGTGGTGTTCATTCCCATCATATTTGTTATGTTTTTGCGTATGTCTGCAATTTCCCCTCCAAGTGATGTCTTCATGTTGTTAACCTCTTTCATTACTGCATCAAATTTGTCGGTGATAAATGTTCTGAGATCTTTCATTGCTTGTGCCAAGTTTTGCTCCCCTTCGTGATTATTGGTTTGTTGATTGGATTCAGCCATGTTTTCCTGATCATTGGTTTGGTTTGTAGATTTTTGTTGCTTTCTGGTCATCTCTTTATTTTGACGAATTTAATCAGTTCCTTAGCTTCTTTGTCTGCTCTTGGAGGTTAATTAGTTGTTATTTTTGCATAGGTGTTATATTTCTCTTTGTCACTTTTTTCTTCTTATTCTAGTTACTTGTTGTTGGTTAAGTTCTCTTTAGAGGAAAGTATTAGTGTTGGGGAAAGGCAATTGTGTAAGCAAGGGAAAAGTGTAAAGTTGTATTGGTGATGAATGTTAACAAAGCAAGAATATGAGATCTGGAAGGATGGAGGTTAGATTCATGTAGATTGTATAGAGTTATAGCTGTAGGTAGAGTACCTTTTATGAAGAAGATGACTGAATTTGGGAGGAATATAGTATGAACTACAAAGCTATTGTTTTCATGAGAGAGGGGAAAAGAAAAGAAAGGTAATAGTTTCAAGAGTGGATAATAGACAGAAAACAGAACAAAGGTATTAGAAATTGAGAGTTAGACACTTTGTGGATCAAAGAACGGGAGGTGGGGGGTGGAATATAGAAGAGACAGTAGATGATAGTGTATATCAAGATGCAGGGGAAGGGGGATAGTGTAGGTAACCTAAATCAGTTCACACAGAAATGAGGCAGTGGAGTATTGGAAAACCCAGCAAATGTGAGGTGTTCCCTGTAGCACCTATTGTATACTTGAATTAAAATTAAAATAAGTGGAAGATGAGGGACAAGAGGGAAAGAGAAAACCGAAAAAAAAAACTAATTATAATAAAGAAAAAAGAAAGACAAGAAGAAAGGAAGAAAGAAAAAGAGGATGGGCAAACGGTAGGGAACGGATAGGGAGAAGAGAGATACAGGTATACACGTGTCACAATTGCAACACTATGTAAAACAACAACTTCCCCCTGCTTTGCCCTAAAACCCCCCGTCTGTCTGCCCAAATGGCTCTGCAAGCACCTCCCTTCCCACAAACCCCCAATAGGCTGCCCAGGGCCCACGAACTCCCCAGTACTGCAGATGCTCCAAAAAAAAAAAAAATTAAGTAAAATAAATTAAAAAAAAAAAAGAACAGAAACCCCTCCGCAGGCCCGGCTCCGCCCGCTGCGGAGGCTTGGACCGGCTCTGCCCGGCTCCTTACGCCGCCTCGGCCTGGCCTGGCTCCACCCGGCTCTGCTCGCTACAGCCGTCCAGCCGGCTCCCGCGTCCACCTCCCGCCACCGCGGCCTGGACCGGCCCCACCCGGCTCCGTACCCGCCGTGGCCTGACCCGGCTCCACCTGGCTCCGCTCGCTACAGCGGCCTGGCCCAGCTCCGGTGTCCGCCTCTCGCCACCGCGGCCTGCACTGGCCCCGCCCGGCTCCGTATGCCGCCGCGGCCCGGCCCGGCTACGCCCGGCTCCGCTCACTACAGAGGCCCGTCCCGGCTCCGGTGTCCGCCGCCCGCCGCCGCGGCCTGAACCGGCCCCACCCGGCTCCGCACGCCACCGCGGCCCAGCTCAGCCCGGCTCGGCCCCGCCCGGCCCCCTCGCCGCCGGCGCAGCCCGGCCCGGCTCCGGCGTCTGCCGCTGCGGCCCGGCCTGGCTCAGCCCCATCGAGCGGGGCTAGATGCCTCGTCTCTGCCTACCCAAGGAGGGAATCCTCTACAGGTAGCTGGGATCTCCGTGTATATTTCACAGACGAATCCTCTCTGTTACCTTCCCTCCAAATCGGTGTCCAGACACCTCCGGACCAGCAAAAATCCCGAAACAATCCGGTCCCAAAGAGTCTCCAATGCCGCCCAGCCGATTCCCTGCAGAAGACCCTAACAGGGATGTTCACTCAGCCGCCATCTTGCCCCCTTTCTGTATTCCTTCTTTAAGCAGAGTAATATTCCTTTATACACACACACACACACACACACATATATATAACACAATTTCTTTATCCATTCAAATGTTGTAGGGCATTTTGGTTACTCCAGTTTTGGGCAACAGTGAATAATGCCCTTGCTTTCAGGTTCTCTGGGTATATAAGCTGCATGGAATTTCAGGGTTGTATGGCAGTTCTGTAGTTAGTTTTCTGAGAAGCTGCCATACTCCACAATGCCTGCACCTGTCTACATTCCCAACAGTAGTGAGTGAGGGTTCCCTTTCCTCCACATCCTCTCTAACCCTTGTAGTCCTATGTTTTTAATAGCTACCTAACTGGTAGGTGTAAGATATCTCATTGTATTTTTGATTTGCATTTCCATAATAACTAGTGACGTTGAGCATCTTTTCATGTGTTTATTAGCCATTTCTATTTCTTCTTTGAAGAAGTGTCTATACAAATTAATTGCCCATTTTTAAATGGGTAGTTTGTCTTTTTATTTTCAAAGTGTAGAATTTCTTAATATATGCTGGATATTAGGCCCCTATCAGATATATGGTTACCAAATATTTTCTTCCATTGAGTAGGCTGCCCTACTTTCTTGAAAAACTACTTTGAGTTGCAAAATTTTAAATTTCGAGACTGTCCCATTTACCTAATTTTTCTTTCATTGCTCATACTTTGGATGTAATATTCATGAAACCATTCCCTACTACAAGACCCTGTAGATGATGCTTACCTACATTAAAGTCCAAGATTTTTATGGTCTTGGCTCTTATATTTAGACCTTTGATCCATTTCAAGTTAATTTTTTCATAAATTGTGAGACAGTGCTCCTCTCCCATTCTTTTGGATATGAATATCAAAGTCTCTTTATTAGTCAGCAAAAGGGGTGCTGATGCAAAACACCAGAAATTGGTTGGCTTTTAAAAGGGTATTTATTTGGGTTAGGAGCTTACAGATACCAGTCCATAAAGCATAAGTTACTTTCCTCACCAAAGTCTATTTTCACATGTTGGAGCAAGATGGCTGCTGATGTGTGTGAGGGTTCATGTTTCCTGGGTTCCTCCCTTCCATGGTCTTCCTTCTCTCTCCTCTGTGTGCTTACTTCCTGGGGCTCCAGCTTAAGGCTTCAGCATTAAGCTCTGACATCAAAATTCCAACATCACAAACTCTCAACTTTGTCCTTTGCCATAGTTTTTATCTGTGAATTCCCACCCACCAAGGGATGGGACTAAATGCCCTACTGGCACAAGAGGTTTGCCTGATTACTTAATCAAGTAAACCTCTCTAATATGCCTAGAGGAAAAGATAGGTTTACAAACATAATCCAATATTTCTTTCTGAAATTCATCAATAATATTCAACTGCTACAGTGTCCAGGCACCATTTGTTGAAGAGGTCCTTCTTTCCTAGTTTATGGGCTACCATAAATACATGAAAAGACATAAATATATAGTAAAAGTTATGAATGTATAAAATGAACATGTGTAACATTATAGAAGGGCCCCACATATCAACCCACCACCATCTTGAATTGTTGAGAGACATTTGTTAGAAATTATGAAAGAATATCATCAAAATCATACTAATAACTATAATCCATATCTTACATTTGGTGAATTTTTCTCCAACCCAACTCATTATTATTTTTAAAAATATATTTTTTATTATAGAAGTTGTGAACTTACAAAACAATTATGCATATGTATATACTTCTCACACAACAAACACTCTTTCACCAACACACCACACCTTTGTGGAACATTTCTTACAGATTATGAGATGATATCAGAATATTACAGTCATCCTTCAATCTCTTTATTTGTGATTGGTCTCCTGAGTTCTTATATTTCTTCTAGAGTCAGAGTAGGTTGATCATGTCTTTCTAAGGATTTTTTTTTCATATTATTTAATTCATCTGGTTTGTTGGTATACACTTGTTCATGATATCCTCTTATGATATTTTATGCATTTCTGTGAAGTCAGTGGCGTTGTACCATCACTCACATTTAATTTTATTTATTTGCATCTTCTTTCTTTTCTCCTTTTTTCATCTTGCTATACATTTAGGACCCAGATATCTTGAATAATAAGGTAAGTGAACTAGACCTAACAGATAGTTTCAAGTCCAAAACAGAAGGATATATATTCTTCTTGAGTGCTCCTGGATCATTCTCCAGGATAGACTACATGTTAGGTCAATGAACAAGTCTCAGTTAATTTAGAAAGATTGACATTATATAAATCACTTTCTCTGACCACAACAGAATTAAGCTGGAAATCAATAATGGTGGAGAATCATAAAAGTTAATATATGGAAATTAAACAACACATTCCTCAACAAGCAGTAGGTCAAAGGAAAAAAAATTGCAAGAGAAACCAGTAAATATCTTAAAATGAATGAAAATGAGCACATAACAATATAAAAATTAAAATGATGGAGTGAAGGCTTTGATGAGAATAAAATTTCTAACCACAAATGCTACATCAAAAAAAGAATGAGCTCAAATTAAAGACAACTG
This sequence comes from Dasypus novemcinctus, assembly GCF_030445035.2. Classification (NCBI taxonomy): domain Eukaryota; kingdom Metazoa; phylum Chordata; class Mammalia; order Cingulata; family Dasypodidae; genus Dasypus; species Dasypus novemcinctus. The sequence goes on from NC_080703.1 coordinate 10,590,691, forward strand.
CATACCTGGAGGAACTAGAAAAAAAAGAAGAAGAAGAATCCCAAAACAAGCAGAGGGAAAGAAATACAAAAATTATAGCAGAATTAAATGAACTTGAGAATATATAAAACAAGAAATAGAATTAACAAAACCAAAAACTGTGCCTTTGAAAACATTAATAAAATTGTATTTGTGCCTCATATGGCTCTCTGTCTTTTACTGAATTCCAGCTTCATTCCATTATGAACAGATAAATTACTTTTATAATTTTTATCATTCTGAATTCATTGAAAGTTGTTTTGTGGCCCAGCATTGTGGTCTATCCTGGAGAATAATCCATATGCACTCAAGAAGAATGTATATCCCACTGTATCTTGGTGTAATGTTCTGTGTTTATCTATTAGGTATTACTCCTATATATGTCTATTAGGTCCAGGTCCTCTGATTATCAAAGTCTTTGTTTCTCTATTGATTCTCTGTCAAGATGATCTGTCTAATGGTGATAATGGTGTATTAAAGTGCCCCACTATATTTGTAGAGACATCTATTTCTCCTCTTAGTTTTTCCAGGATTTGCCTCATTTATTTTGAGGCACCATGGTTGAGTGCATAAATGTTTATGATTTTTTAAAAAATTTTTGGTAAAGTACCTGCATTAGTCAGGGTTATCTAGGGAAAGAGAATCAGCAAGAGATATTTGTCAACAATATGCAATTCTATAAGAATCTTTCATACAATTTTGGGGTTGCACAAGTCCAGGATCCACAGGCATGCTACAACCAGAGGCTGCAATGAAAGTCCAATAAAGGTTCTTGATGAAATCTGGGAGATATTGGCTCTCCAAGGTGAGCTGGGAAATTCTCTCTCAATGAAGGAATCACTTCCTCTTTTAAGGTACTCAACTGATTAGGCTAAGCATCACTCATTGCTGGTGGCAATCTCCCTGATTGATGTAATTATAACCAGCTATCTGATTTACCACTGCACTGCAGTAAAGTCAATGGTGACTGAAGTCCATAAATGCCCTTGTATTACAGTTAGCTCAGTGCTTGCTTGACCAAACAGCTGGGCACAATTACCTGGCTTAGTTGACACAATACCCTAACCATCACAGTCCACACCTTGTCCACTCAGAAAGCATACATGTTACCTTAAACCATACTTAGTCTCTAAGTAAAAGCAATAACAGACATGCATGCATACATATTTCCACCTAACAATGTTCAATTCTCCTGCATACAACCAGAAACAGATTAATTTCATACAGAATAGGGTGCAAGTTCTTGGGTAATATTGACTCTCAAACTTGACATCCTCAAATATTATGAAATGGATATGACTTTTTTATATGATAAGGGGAATGTTTATATGATAAGGGGAATGTTCTTATATGATAAGAAGACAAATTTGTTTTGTGTACATATATAATTATCATCATAATGAAACAAGGAAGAAAGATATATGATGATTATAGTCCTCATTTCTGTAACTGGTCATGTGATCAAAGTCATATTTATCACTACCTTTCCTCTACCCTTCCATATTTCCATTACCCTCAGCAAGCGCTTCAGCTAACCATAGTTCTTTGCCTGGTGGGGTGACCCAAACTTTCATTCCTGAAGATTCTGGGCCATTGTTAGTCCTGATCATTGAGTTCTTCCAATTTTCCATTGACTATAATCATAGGCCATGGCAGTACTAGGAGGTGCCCCAGAGGATCTCCTGTATTCCAGGCAAACTCTTTCTTTGCCCCCATTATGTAGATGCAGTCCTATTTCTCCTTGATAATCAGGATCAATCATCCCAGCCAGTATGGTAATTCCCTTCTTTGACTGTTGATTCAGAGATAAGAGGAGCCCAAAGTGGCCAGGTGACAGTTTTAACTTCCAGTTAATGGAATCATTGTTGTGTTCCCTGGTGACTGCACTCCTCCTTTTGCGACTAAAACCTGTAGACCAGCAGAGTTGGGGTTGCAGTAACAGGAAGCAAAAATTTTCCTAGTGGGTCACTAGAGGTAATAGTGAATGGTGCCTGAGGGCAAGCATGCAAAAGTTTGGCTCTCAGAACTGGCCGCCTCCGAGGTCTGAGGCACGAAATATGCCTCCCTTGGTTGGCCCCTCAAGACGAGGTATGCACCTACGCCTCCCTGCAGGGGAAACTCATGCAAGCCCCCTCATACCACCTCCATCTGGGCCAATCTCAGGGCCTCCTACCTCATAAAGACACGCCTGCTCTCTTCCACCTATCAGCGAGCTATTCAGCTCAGCCCTCTCAAATTTAAGCTCTCCCTAGTAACTACTGACCAGCCTAGTAGATGAGTTCTGTTTCTATGCCCTTATAAGGTAACAACAGCTAATCTAGCCTATCAGAACCCAATCACCCTCCACCAATCCCCTCTCTTCATACTCTATAAAACTGCTTGTACTTCCTCAATAAAGTAGACCTGCGCCATCCGCCTCGTCTCCGCAGTTGTCCTTCGAGCCACTGTGCGTCCTCTCACACCTGCGCCTCCCCACCCCGAGCCCCCTGTCTAGAGAAGCGGGGGCTCCTCACCTCATTTGGCGCCCAACATGGGGCACCCCGTGGGGCCTGGCTTCGACCACTCGCCGTCGTCCAGGAGCAGGTAAGGAACCCTCTGGGTGCACCTCCCCTAGCTAGCATGGGGAGCTCACTCTCCTGGCAGCAAAGCCCACAGGTTTGGGCCCTTGCCGCCCTCTTAGACTGCCACAGACGTAAAGTCTCAGCCCGTCAGCTTCAGACCTTCTGGGACCTCCTTCTTCCCTTTAACCCCTGGCTTGCCACCGCCAACCTCTGGGACCCAGACACTTATCGTGTGCATAGATCGGGTCACCTCTGCCATGGAGCACGAAAATAAGCGTTTTCCTCCTGGCCTCATTCCTACCCTCATCACCATTCGCTCCTACCTCCAAGGAGCTGCTCCTCCTGCCGCGGCTTACAGCTGCGAGGAGGCCAACCCCACTGATGACAGGGACGACGACTCCGTCTCCCTCGTGTCCCAGCTTAACAATCTCTTAGAGCCTGTGCAGCCGCAGGCGCTCTCTCCTAAAGTGCAAAATCTTGAGCCATCGGCACCTCCACTTAAGCATCAAGATGGCGCATTTCCACCTTCTTCCCCGCTCATCGCGCCCAAGGACCCAAGCGGCCACCCCCCATCTCCTCTCCTGGGGAAGGCGCCACCTCCCTCCACAGCAGCTATGTCACTCTACCCTGAACTTCCTGCTGCCGCAGCACAGGAAGTCCCCAACTTCCCCCACCCTCCCTGTCTGCAGGGCGGGGCCGCCGCAACCACCCCATTTGCCCAGGTGGCTAGCACCTGCCTAGGACTAACCAACCCATACCCGCATGCCGGCTCCTCCATGTCTGCCCCTTGGCCGTTCCCCACCAGTCTCGAGTCACAGCCAAATAATAATTCCCCATCATTTCCCACTGCGCACTTCCAAATGATGTGTCAGGAGCCTTTACCTCTGCCTGCCCCGAGCGGCTCCGCTCAGCCTTCAGCCGGCTTCCCCCAGCTCTTCCCCCTCAACATCCAACAGACTCCACAGTGCCCCCTCCCTTGGTACCCCCACGAACGGGCAGAGGTCAAATGCCTTAGGGAGGCAGTGAAAGAAGACGGTCTCGGCAGCCCATACGCCAGACAGCTCCTTGATGACATCTCTCTTCACTTAAATCTCCCTTACGATTGGCTCTCTGTTGCCCGCGCCATCCTAACTCCCGGTCAATTTGTCAACTGGCGAGCACATTTCCAGAACCAAGCTGAACTCCAGGCAGCCACCAACCTGCAGAATGGCGTCCCCTTCCCGGCCGAGGCCTTCTTAGGCACCGGGCCTTTTGCCAACCCTGGGGTATATGCCCGGGTGCCTGCCGCCTTTTGGGATCAATGCCGTTCAGTTGCCTTGCGAGCCTTCCAAAGCTGCTCGGCTATTAAGACTGATGGTCTCGCTAAACTTACCCAAAGGAAGGATGAGGACTTCTCAGCCTTCATTTCGCGAGTCCAAGAGGCCTGTGAACGAAAAGTAGAAAATGATCAGGCCCGCCGAGCCCTCGCTAGGGAACTTATCCTAGAAGGGGCAATCTCGGCCTGCAAGCAGGCCATCTTGGCTGTGCGTGATAAAGACATACGTGAATGGATATTGGCGTGCAAAGACTTAGATCAAACCACCCAAGTCCTAGCCACCACCCTAGCCACCTCCATAAACCATTCCACCCAGAACCTCGCTGACACCTTGGCCTCATCCCTGGCCGAGGCCCTTTCCCTTACCGGAGGCTGCTTTAAATGCGGGGAAATGGGCCATTTCGCCCGCGACTGCCCCCAAGGACCCCGCCCTTCTAAGCATCGGCCTCCAGGGCCTCCCATTCCTTGCCCAAGGTGTGGGCGTGGCTATCACTGGGCCAGAGACTGCTGGTCATGCACAAATAAGAGCGGCAAGCCTTTAAACTTCCAAGGGGGCGGGCCCCAGCCCCACAACCAAGGGGTTCCCCCCCCGGCCCCACAACCAAGGGGTCCCCCCCCCGCACGCAAACCACCAAAGCCATAATGTGGTCCATCCCCATCCACCAAAATAAACTTCTTCTAGCCATAAAGGTTGGAGGAAAAGGTGGAGGGCAATGGTTTCATGGCACCCTTGACTCCGGAGCTGAAGTCTCCTGTTTCCCCATTTGTTATGAACACCTATGGGAAACCATACTGGGTCCTCCCATACAAGGTGCCACTGGGGAAGTGCCCTCCCGAAAGACTAGGAAATTAATTCCATGGGAGGACGAAGATGGACACAAAGGGCTATTTCAGCCTCTCATTGTGCCAGAACTCCCTACTATTCTATGGGGCTGTGATATCCTCGAACAAAGCGGTGCTATCATCTCCACCGAGCACCCTGGGTCTACGGAGCACCTCCAATTCTAAGCGCCATTGCTCGTAATTTACCACCTCAACCCGTTCCTCTTCAATGGGACACAAAGGAACCTATCTGGGTTGAGCAATGGCCTCTCCCGTCTCATAAATTGGAAGCTTTAAAGTTATTAATACAAGAGCAGCTACACCTGAAACACATAGAACCCTCTGTTAGCCCATGAAACTCCCCAGTCTTTGTCATACACAAAAAAGACAAACAGGCATACCGATTCCTCCATGACCTATGAGAGATAAATAAGCATATAAAACCAATGGGTTCCCCACAACCGGGGCTACCTCACCCGTCAGCTATTCCCAAAAAATACCACATACTTATTATTGACATCAAAGACTGTTTCTTCTCCATACCACTGCATCCTAATGACCATGAAAAGTTCGCCTTCACGGTTCCACTGCCCAATCATCAAGGGGCTAATGCTAGATATCAATGGACCGTGTTACTGCAAGGTATGAGAAACAGTCCAGCAATGTGCCAAAATTACGTCAATCAGGCCATTGAACCTCTTAGATCCTCATATTACGTCATCCACTATATGGATGACATCCTCATCACTCACAGTGAAGAAGAAATGCTAATCGAAGGGCTAAACCAATTAAAATTAAACCTCCAACAAATAAACCTAACCATCAAAGAAGAAAAGGTACAAAAGGTAGCCCCATTCACATTTCTTGGATACCGAATAACCTCCCATATAAACCCCATATCACCCCAACTCGAGACTCCGGAAGCTCTCACTCTTACCAAGCTGCAACAGCTTTGCGGACATATCAATTGGATTAGAACCTCCATCCCTATCACTACACAAGACCTTGACCCCCTTTTCCAGCTGCTTAAAACACCTGGACGCCCTTCCAATATAATTCATAAAAAGATTAAAATCACCCCAGCTGCCAAACAAGCCATAGAAAAGGTGTCCCAGGCTTTGTCGAAAGCAGTTATCAGTAGATATAACCCTGAGGAACCAATCTTAGCTCTAGTCCTCAAAACCCTAGGCACCCCAATGGGAGTGTTATGGCAAAATGGGCCTCTTCTTTGGGTGCATTTGTCTAAATCTCGCATTCCAAAGCTCCTGCCACTAATACAGGTCTTTATATCCTTGGCATCAGATCTTGTCACTTTGTGTAGGCAAAGGTACAATGTAGAACCTGCACGAATTATATGGCCATTAAATAAAGAACAAACTACCACCCTCTTGCAGGAGAACTATAGCATGCAAGTGCTCAAGGAACAGTATACTGGGGACTTTGACACACATTACCCTTCAAGCAAGTTGTTGCAAGGCCTTACAGGCATAAAGTTAATGGAACAAAACCATGCGTTCCCTTCTGGAGCGCCTATTCCTCATGCCACAGTAGTATTCACTGATGCATCCAAACGTGGATTTGGCTTTGTAGCATATACAACCAGCAAATGCACACCCTCATATCAGGCCTATAAGTTAACTAATTCAGTCCAGAGGGGCGAGCTACATGCAATCATAGCAACCCTTCAAACATTTAGTCAGGAACCACTTAACATATTTTCAGACAGCCAGTATGCCTGCCAGGTTTGTAAAACCATAGCGTACTGCACCTTCTTCCCCACAGACTCACCTCTAGATGCAGCCCTGGTTGACCTAAAAAAGGCCCTGGAGCATAGACATCACCCCTGGTATATCAGCCATGTTAGAAGTCATACCTCACTTCCAGGAGCTATAGCAGAAGGAAACCATTTGGTTGACTCTTTAGTCTCGGCACTCCTAATGCAACAATTGACCATTGATCCCATCAGTCAGGCAAAAAATCTGCACACGCGCTTTCATTTTTCAGCTGCGTCCTTAAAACACTTACTCCCTGACGTACCTTTAGACACATGCAAACACCTAGTGCGCCTTTGCAAAACCTGCACACCATTCTTACCATTGGGACCCCTACAACCTCAAGGGATTAACCCCCGAGGCCTGAAGCCCAACGCACGCTGGCAAATGGATGTCACCCACATCCCAACATTTGCTAGGCTAAAATATGTACATGTCATCATAGATACTTATTCTCATTTAACTTATGTGGCAGCCTTGGCCAGTGAAAAGGCTAGGCACTGCATAAAGGCACTGCGACAAGCCATCCTGTTCATGGGAGTGCCTTGGGACCTAAAAACAGACAATGGCCCTGCCTATACTAGCAGAGAGTTCCAAAATTTTATCAGAATGTACAACATCACACACCATTTTGGCATCCCATACAATCCACAAAGTCAAGCCATAGTAGAAAATATGCACCATCGCTTAAAGGTTCTCATTGAAAAAGAGAGGGGTATACAGCCCCAAGCTACACCAAATGAACTATTAACCTCATGCCTAATACACTTAAATTTGATGACATTTGACAAGAATGGCCTCTCGCCAATGCATAAGCATTGGGGGCCCTCTATAATATCTACTCCTCTTCCCCTCGTATATTGGAAGAACCCAGAATCCAACAACTGGCAGGGACCCAGCCCCCTTCTAACCCAAGGACTAGGGTTTGCTTGTATTTTTCCAGATAACGTCCCATCAGCCCATCTGGATCCCTGGAAGGAATGTCCACCCAGGAACCGGAGAGACTAAACCGACCCAGTTGGCATCCATGGAAGCCGTCCCGGAGGGACCGCTGGTGGATGCGAGCTCTCCAACACCAGATACAACACCTCAACATGTCAGATGAAGCTCCAGACATCACCGCCCTGATCCACCTGTATAGGAGAGCCAGAGCCACCGGCCCAATGAAGCCCCCTAACCTCGTTGCCCTGCTGCTTGCTATGCTCTCACTCGCCTCTACAGGCCAGGCCATGGAGGTCTGGGCGGCAGTCCGTCATCCTCCTGGACTCCTTTCCCTTTCCCCGCAGAGCCTTGCTTTCCCCCAACTCATCCCAAGCAACTGCTCTCTACAGCTACCATGCAACCCCACCTTCGTACCCACATCGATAACTCTCACTGTTTCTCTTACTCCCCCCCCCCAGACACTCTCTTACTTATAGCTTTTGGCAGTGTTGCCAATCCTATAACCAATCCTTTTGGAATTATACCCTCTCTCTGCAGCATGACATAGAAACCTTTAATGACCTCGTTGTCCCCGAATTTACTATTAGCCTCCTCAGTCAGCTACTCAATAAGTTCACCCAATTTTTCAACCCTGCCAATCTCATTTTCTATGGTATCCTTTTCCTAATAGCTGTTATTCTTCTCATAGTGTTCAGACGTGTCTTTACCTCCCTAACCGCGTTAAAGCAGAACCAGCGAGTTCAGGCTATCTCCACCCTAGCCTTAAAAGAAAACAAAGGGGGAATTAAGGGCAAGCATGCAAAAGTTTGGCTCTCAGAACTGGCTGCCTCCGAGGTCTGAGGCACAAAATACGCCTCCCTTGGTTGGCCCCTCGGGACGAGGTATGCACCTACGCCTCCCCGCAGGGGAAACTCACGCAAGCCCCCTCACACCACCTCCATCTGGGCCAATCTCAGGGCCTCCTACCTCATAAAGACACGACTGCTCTCTTCCACCTATCAGCGAGCTATTCAGCTCAGCCCTCTCAAATTTAAGCTCTCCCTAGTAACTACTGACCAGCCTAGTAGATGAGTTCTGCTTCTATGCTCTTATAAGGTAACAACAGCTAATCTAGCCTATCAGAACCCAATCACCCTCCACCAATCCCCTCTCTTCATACTCTATAAAACTGCTTGTACTTCCTCAATAAAGTAGACTGTGCCGCAGTTGTCCTTTGAGCCACTGTGCATCCTCTCACACCTGCGCCTCCCCACCCGGAGCCCCCTGTCTAGAGAAGCGGGGGCTCCTCACCTCAGGTGCCACTTCCATTTCCACCCCTTGATTCCTGGACACATGAATCCTGGTTGTGGAGAAACATCTATTCTTTAGATGCAGATTTAAAGGATATAGAGCCTCCTGGAGAACATTGTCCCAGCCCTACAAGGTATTGCCCCATAGTTTGTGCTGTAATTGAGTCTTCAAAAGGCCATTCCATGGTTTCTATCAATCCAGCTGCATCAGGGTGATGGGGAACATTGTAAGACCAGTGAATTCCATAGGAATGTGTCCATTCCCACACATCATTTGCTGTGAAAAGGGCTCCTTAATCAGAAGCAATGTTGTATGGAATGCCATAATGATAGAAAAGACATTTGTAAGTCCATGGATGGTAGTTTTGGATGAAGCATTGCATGCAGGGAAAGTAAACCCATATCCAGAGTATGTGTTTATTCCAGTTAAAACAAATTGTTGCCCCTTCCAGGATGGAAATGGTCTAATATAGACAACCTACCACCAGGTAGCAGGCTGGTCACCTCAAGAAATGGTACCATATTTGACCTGAGTGTGTGTCTCTGCTGCTGGCAGATTGGGTACTCATCAGTGGCTGTAGCCAAGTCAGGATTGGTAAGGGGAAGTCCATATTGCTGAGCTCATGCATAGCCACCACCCCTACCTCCATGGCCACTTCATTCATGAGCCCACTGGGCAATGACAGGAGTGGCTAGGGAAAGAGCCTGAGCATTAGTGAAAGAGTGGGTCATCTCATCCTCCACTTCAAAATACAGAAAAAGTAGTAAACTAGCTCAACATGATAAAGGTCATATATGAAAAACCTACAGTTAACATCATACTGAATGGTGAAAGTCTGAAACCTTTCGATCTAAGATTCAGCACAAGACAAGCATGCCCACTGTCACCACTTTTATGCAACATTGGATTAGAAGTTCTTGCTAGATCAGATAGGCAAGAAAAATAAATGAAAGTATTCCAAATTGGTGAGGAAATAAAAGGACTTCACTGCTTGAAGATGACATGATCCTAAATATAGAAAGCCCAGAAATTTTTACACAAAGCCACTAAAGATAGTAATTTAGTTCAGCAGACTGTCAGGATTCAAGATCAATTTGAAAATCAATAAAATTTCATTACACTAGTAATGAGCAATCTGAAGATGGGAAAAAATTTCCACTTAAAAGTAACAAAAAAAGAATAAAATATATAGGAAAAAATTAACTAAAGGTGCAATTGGCTTGTAGAAAGAAACTACAAAACATTGCTAAAAGCCATCACAAGTCTATATATATAGGACATCCTGTGTTCACAATTTGGAAGAAAAATATTAAGTTGTTACTTCAAACTAAATTGATTTACAGATGTAAAAAAATTCTGATGAACTTCCAAAAGTTATTTTTTTGCCAAAATGGATACAACAATTATCAATTTTTTTGAAAGTGTCAGTGGGATAGAAGAGTCAAAAACATCTTCAAAAAGAAGAATGAAATGTAAAACTCATGCTACCTGAGTCTAAAGCACATTACAAAGCTGCAGTGGTCAAAACAGCAGGGGGACCATTCAAAGGATTACTAGAGTCATGACTTCAGAACTCTATGATGAAAGCAAGTAGCACTGAACATACAATTTGGATAGAATGTAAAGGCATGGGACTATAACACATTGAATCATGTGATAGAAGATGGACTCTGGTTTATAGCACAAATACAGCAGTGATCTCTCATGAACTATAACACACATACAAAAAATATGTTGTGTTAATAATAGGTGTTGTATGGAAAATATATCAAGTGTACACTGTGAATTATGGTTTTTGGTAATAGTCTGATGATGTTTTTCATAAACTTTAAGAAATATTCCACAAAAATATATAGTGTTGGTAGTGGGTTGATATATGCAAATTGTATACATTATGCACGATTATAAGAACACAACTTATCTAATAAAAGTGAATGAAAAAAAAAGCATAGTATTGGCACAAAGATAGACATATTGACCAATGGAATAAACAGTGAGTTCAGAAACAGACACAGCTACAGACAACTTGTATTTGACAGGTCTGTCAAGTTCACTGAACTGGGACAGCATCATCTCTAACAAATATTGCTGGGAAACCTGGATATCCATATCCAAATGAATGATAGAGGACCCCTATCTCACACCCTATATAATTTTTAACTGAAAATGGATCAAAGATCTAAATGTAAGAGCCAGAACCATTAAACTCCTAGAAAAGAATGTAGGGAAACATTTTTAAGGAATTGAGGGAAGCAACATTTTCATGAACATTACATCCAAGCTCAAGCAATGACATAAAAATTAGATGAATTGGAACTTTTCATATTTAAAAACATTTGTGCTTCAAAGGAATTTGTCAAAAAAGTGGAAAGGTACCCTACTTGATGGGAGAAAATATTTCAAAATCACTTATCCAATAAGGGTCTTATTTCCAATATATATAAAGAAATCAGGGGTGGGGCAAGATGGTGGTTGAGTGAGTACACCTGATAGTCTCTCTTGCAATGAAGTGGCTGGGCAGTGTTGGAAATTCTTCGGGACCAGGCTGTTTCAAGATTTTGCAGTGCAGGATGTGTCTGGACATCGATTTGGTGGGAAGGTAACAGAGAAAATTCATGTATAAGATAAAATTGAGGCTCTCTTACACGGAGTTGGGGGCTGTGCACAGGACGCTCTCTCCTGGGGTGGGCAGAGCCACAGCACCGGCACCACAGCAGTGATTCCTGGAGCCTCTGTGGTACTGGGGAATTCATAAGCCATGAGTGGGCTATTTGGGGGCTAACAGGGCAGGAGACCTTCACGGACCAATTTGGGGAGACAGACGGGAGTTTTGTGCGAGGCGGGGAATTTTTGATTTCTGTCATGAATAATAGCACTTCTGGCTAGAGCCCTGTCCCCAAGGCCGGCTACCAATCTGCAGTGGCCTTAAATCACTCACAATAAAGAGACATCACCAGGAGGCTGTTTCAGGGGCCTGCAGGTGGGAGACGTCTGGAAGCCAATTAGGAGAATGTTTTGCAAAGAGGCATGGGAATTTCAGTTTCAGACACTGATATCGGTGCTTCCAGCTGGAGCCCCGCCCCCTGCGCCTGGCTGCTGATCTGCAGCATCATTAAATTGGCTGCACTGTAGAGGCACCTCCAGGTGGCCGTTTCAGGGGCTTGCAGGGTGGGAGGTGCCCTGAAGTCGAATTGGTGATACAGCCACAGAAGAGACCCTAGTGAGAGGGTGAATTGTGGGGTTCTGACACATAGGTCAGAGTGTGCGGATGTGACCTCCCACATAGGGCTGGCACCCAGCTGCAGGGATCCCTGAAGGCTGTGTTGAACTGCGGTGCTCCCAGGCTGCCTGTTAACCAGATTTGAGGTTGCCAGGTCTGTGTCCCCTAAACCCTGGTGGCCCACACCCCAGAGACTCACACCTCTTGAGTCTGCAATATCCCAGACTTTCCATCCCTGAATCCACCACACCCTGAGGTCTATCTGAGGTCCTTGAATGTCCTAGCCCTCAAGGTTCATGTTTTTTCTTTTTTGTTTGTTTTGTTTTTTTTAGTTTAGTTTAGTTTTTTAAAAATTTTTCCTTTATTTTTTAATTTTTATTGTCCTGATTGCTAACATTGCATTATCTCCTAGTCTTTTCTCCCATTGTATCCCCCTAGGTCTTTTTTTTTTCTTCAGTTATTTGGGGGGGGGTTGTTGTTGCTCTATATCTTTTATTCTTTTCTTTACTTGTTCCCCTTCCTTTACCCACTCCCCCTTTTTCTTTCTTTCTTTCTTCTCTTTTTTTCTCTCTTATCCCTCATTTTCTTCTTATTTTATTTTATCTTAATTATACAATAGGTGCTGCAGGGAACACCTCATATTTGCTGGCTTTCCTCATTTCTGTGTGAATTGATTTTGGCTACCTACACTACCCCATTTCCCCCACAACTTGATATCCTCCATCATCTACTGTCTCTCCTATATTCCACCTCCCTTTCTTTGATCCCCAAAGTGTCTAACTCTTAATTTCTAATACCTTTGTTTTGTTTTCTGTCTTTTATACACTTTTGAAACAATTGCCTCTCTTTTCTCTTTCCCTCTCTCACAAAAACACTAGCTTATTAATTCATACCATATTCCTCCCATATTCAGTTGACTACCTCATTATAGGTACTCTACCTACTGCTATAACTCTACACAACTTATATGAATCTAATATCCATCCTCCCAGATCTCACATTGTTGCTCTGTTAACATTTATTACCAGTACTACTTTACACATTTTCCTTTCTTACACAATTGCATTTCCCTGGCCCTAATACTTTCCTTCAAAGTGAACTCAGCCAGCAATAAGAAATTAGAATAAGAAGAACAAAGTGACAAATAGAAGATATAACACTTACACAAAGACAACAGCTAATTAATCCCCAAGACTAGACAAAGAAGCTAAGGACCCGATTAAATCCATCAAGATAAAATGATGACCAGACAGCAACAAAAATCTACAAACCAAACCAGTAATCAAGAAAACATGGCTGAATCCATGAACAAACGAAAAACCAGGAAGGGGAGCAGAACTTTGCACAGTAAACAAAGATCTCAACATATATCAGAGACATATTTAATGAAGTAAAAGAAGAGGTTAACAATAAGAAGACAACACTTGGAGGGGAAATTGCGGACATATGCAAAAAGATAACAAATATGATGGGAATGAACACCTCAGTTCAAGAAGTCAAAAATACACTCGCAGCAAATAGCAGATTAGAGGAAGCAGAGCAGAGAATTAGTGATGTGGAAGACAGTATGTCAGAATTAAAAGACAAAATAGACTTTAAATGTGAAACAATTGTGAGAGACAAAGAAGGATACTACATATTAGTGAAAGGGATAATCTGTCAAGAAGAACGAACAATCATAAATATTTATGCTACTAAAAGGGTACCTCTAAATACGTGAGGCAAACGCTGGAAAAACTAAGTGAAAGAATAGATGCATCTACAATTAAAGTGGGGGATTTTAATACACCACTATCAACTCTGGACAGAACATCTCAAAAGAGAATCACTAAAGGAATGAAATATTTGGACAGTATATTAGTATAATATAGTATATATATATATATATATATAGTATAATATATATATTATACATTTTTTTCAAGTGCACAAGGATCATTCTCCAAGATAGACCGTATGCTAGGCCACAAAGAAAGGCTTAATGAATTAGAAAGATTGAAATCATACAAAATAATATCTCTGACCACAGTGGAGGGAAGCTGGAAATTTGCAAGGGCCAGAGGCCCAGATTTCACACCATGATTTGGAAATTAAACAGCACACTCTTAGAAAAACAGTGGGTCAAAGAGGAAATCTCAAAAGAAATCAATGACTACCTTGAAACAAATGATAATGATAACACAACATACCAAAATTGATGGGATGCAGTAAAATCAGTACTAAGAGGGAAATTTATACCCATAAATTCATACATCAAAAAAGAAGAAAGAGCAAAAATTGAAGAACTAACTGCACATTTGTAGGAATTAGAAAAAAACAACAACAAAGTAATCCAACAGGAAGAAGAAGGAAGGAAATAACAAAGATAAGAGCAGAACTAAATGAAATAGAAAATAAGAATGCACTTGAAAAGATAAACAAGACCAAGGGCTGGTTTTTTGAGAAGATCAATAAAATTGACAACCTTTAGTGAGACTAACAAAGAAAAAGAGAGAGAAGATGCAAATACACAAAATAAGAAATGAGAAAGAAGAGATCATCACTGACCCCACAGAAATAAAGACTATCATAAGAGGATACTTTGAAAAACTATATTCCAACAAAAATGACAAAGCAGAGGAAATGGACAAATTCCTAGAAACACATAAGCAGCCTATATTGATGAAAGAAGAAATTGATGGTCTCAACAAACCAATCTCAAGTAAAGAGATAGAATCAGTCATTAAAAACCTCCCAACTAAGTAGAGCCTGGGGCCAGATGGCTTCACAGGTGAATTCTACTAAACATTCCAGAAAGAACTAACACCAATCCTGAAACTCTTTCAAAAAATTGAAACAGAAGGAACATTGCCTAACTCATTCTATGATGTCAACATTACCCTAGTACCAAAGCCAAACAAAGACACCACAAGAAAGGAAAATTACAGACCAATTTCTCTAATGAACCTAGACGCAAAAATACTTAACAAAATACTTGCTAACCATATTCAACAACACATTAAATGAATTATACACCATGACCAAGTGGGATTCATTCCAGGTATGCAAGGATGGTTCAACATAAGAAAATCAATCAATGTAATACACCATATAAACAGATTGAAAGAAAAAAATCACATGATTATATCTATAGATGCAGAAAAAGCATTTGACAAAATACAACACCCTTTCTTGATAAAAACACTCCAAAAGATTGGAATACAAGGAAATTTTTTGAATTTGATAAAGAGTATATATGAAAAATCTACAGCCAACATCATTTACAATGGAGAAATCCTAAAATCCTTCCCTCTAAAATCAGGAACAAGACATTAGGGCAGTTGAGCAAGTCAAGCCCTCAACACTGTTGCAAGTATCTCTGAGCATGGCTCCTCAAGAAATGAAGATTGACTGTCACTGTGAGCCCCAAGGGGAGGAGGAAATAGATATAGAATAGATGGAACCACAGTAAATGTGAGGGCAAAAGAAGTGTTTCACAGGAGTACACAAGGATGGATATAAAATGTAATATTACACCAAAAACATATAGGGGACGACAGACTAATAATGTAAACCATAATATAAAACATAGGATAACTAAAAAATTTAGAAAATTGTATAGCCTAAAGTATAAACCACAATGTAAACACAAATGTTACCTTATTTGAAAACTATTGTCTCAATATCTGTACATCACTTTCAGTAAATATGACATGAATAAGTTAAAAGATTATTGCTGTGGAAGGGAAAAGGCTTTATGGTGGATGTATGGGAGTACTGTATATTGTATATATGAATTACTGTGATCTAGGGCTCCTGTGAAGAGAAGCTCAATAATTAGGAAAAAAGGAAAGAAATTGATAGGATATAGAATTTTTCCAAATCAATATGTATTCTATATCTAACCTTTAAACTCATCGCTATATTCCATTTTACTAGTCAGGGATCCTGACATTATATTGGGCTTCACTGTTCAGGAAGTTTTGGATCACAGAGTGGTTCAACAATGGCAGTGGAGGAATACTGGTATGGGATGTTATTGATAGGGGACATATGGTTGACAGGGAGTTATACAGGGCATGTGTCCAGGGTGCATGGAAATGTTTGGATATACTCATAGTGGAAACAATTGAAAACAACAGCTGGGGGGGGTAGTGGGTTCCTGGCCAGGGGGAGCTCTGTCATGGTCCCTAGGGGAGCAGTGGCAGTCCCCCAGGTGCAAAGGCAAGGACCAGGAAGGAATGAGGGTCCAACAGTGAGCCCCTGATACTAATGACTATGCTTGTGAGCCTATACATCTGAAATAAGAACAAGGCCTAGAGCAGCATTGTGCCTAAGAGTTCCCTCCTGACAGCCTCCGAGTTACTCAAATATGGCCAGTCTCGAAGCCAAACTCAGCATGTAAATGCAATGCCTTCCCCCCAGCATGGGACATGACACCTGGGGATGAACCTCCCTGGCACCGAGGGATCACTACCAAGTACCAATTGATGACATAACTACAAAATGACCTTGAATTAAAGGTTCAACGCGGACCAGCACATTATCCCTGTCTACATATAATAACAGGAGTTTAAAATGCTGTTTGACCTAATGTAAGGGGGAAATAGAAAGGAAAAATGAGTTAATATGGCTATGAATCTCTAAAAAAGAGTCTGGAGGTTGCCAGAAGGATTACCCTTATGCACACCTGAGCAGAGTCTCAGAGACAGATAAAGTAGATACAACCCCAGGTATTGGTTCTTTTGAGGGCTAAAGAAACCCACAGGTTCTATGGTCATGGCAGATGGAGTTCACTGCCATCTCAATTGGCCCTTCTTTGGAGCTGGTGTTTCTGGGTGATGGAACTGGACTCAGATGGGATCTCTTTTCACAAACTTTTCATGCTAGTTTACTGGATTTGTAGTTGGTACTGGGGTTTAAGATATATCTAGGGGATTTAAATCTCTGGACTGACAATATGATAGCCAGGCCCTGAGCCTCAACAGACTTCAACTCCTACACTCTGATTTATTGGACTTACCCCACTCAGCTAACATGGAGTTGAAGAAGGTCAACCACCACACCATGGAGCCTAGAGTGCCTACAACTGAAAGCAGGAGGATTGCATCCAGTATCCCTGTGGAATCTAAGCCCCCTCTTGACATAGATGTGCAATGGACTCAACCAATCCAAGGTCCACAGAGAAAATGTGGCATTGGTGTGGGAAAAGTGGCCATGGTGGCTGCTGGGTGCAGGAATTGGAAGGAAGAGATGAGACCTGGAGGTGTTTTTGGGACTTGGAGTTGTCCTGGGTGGTGCTGCAGGGACAATTACCAGACATTGTAGATCCTCCCAGGGCCCACTGGATGGAACGTGGGAGAGTATGGGCTATGATGTGGACCATTGACCATGAGGTGCAGCGATGCCCAGAGATGTACTCACCAAATGTGATGGATGTGTAATGATGATGGGGGAGAGTGTTGCTTTGGGGGGAGTGGTGGGTTGGGGGCTGTGGGGGTGAATGGGGACCTCATATTTTTTTAATGTAATATTTTTTTAAAATGAATAAAAATATATATGTATAAAAAAACCAAACAAACAAACAAAAATGAGTTTATATGACTATGAGTCTCCAAAAAAGAGTCAGGAGGTCATCAGAGGGGTGGTGCTTATGCACACCTCAGCAGGGTTCCAGATACAGCCAACTTAGATACACGCCCAGGTATTCTCCTGAGGGCTACAGAGACCCACAGGTTCTATGGTCATGGTAGATGGCTCTGGAGTTCAGGGTCATGTCAGTTGGCCCTACTTTGGAGTTTGTCTTCCTGAGTGCGATGGAGTTGGACTCAGATGGGACCTTTCTACACATGCCTCTTCTGTCACTTTTACTGGACCTGTGGTTGGTGCTGGGGTTGGTGTATACTCAGGAGACCTGAATCTCTGGATTGTCCATGTGACAGCTGGGCCCTGAGCCTCAGCATACTTGTAACTCATACGCTCTGGATTATTGGACATACCTCGGCCAACTAACATGGAAATGAAGAAGGTCAACTACCACATCAGGGAGCCAAGAGTGCCTACAACTGCAAGAAGAATTTCATCCATTATCCATGTGGAATCTAAACCCATTCCTGATATACAGGTGGAGTGGACATAACCATCCCAGGTGCACAGGATGGATGAATAGAATATGGATTAGAATGGAATTACTGATATTCTACTATGTAACTATTGTGATTAGTACACGGAACACACGGCCCTGTAAGCCCACATGACCGCAGTGCCTCAAGTGAGCAGAAATGCTTGCCACTGAAAAGTCTCACCACCCAATAGGTAAGCAGCTTCGTTTCGGGTCCCCCGAAACCAGAGAGAAGAGAAGTGTTCACTCGTACGGTACCAAAAAGGAGGGCGAGAGGAGAAAGGGCAGGCTCATGGCTAAGAGTTGTCTGGGGGCTCAGGGGCCCCTCTCCTCCCAGAAAAGAAACCCAGAGAGACAGTGGTCATTGACAAGGAAGGGGAAGACTCTGAGCCTCTCCTCTCTGGGAGACAGGCCTCTCCAGGCCTGGCAGGCAGCCAAGGCCGAAGCCCTCCTCAGGCCCCCAGTGGGAAAGGCCAGGTTTCCCATTACCAAAAGGTGGAGGTGACGGCGATGGGAGTCAGCACACCTCTGACCATTGCCATGGGACAGACCTGCAGGGCAATGCTGGCCCCAGGTAGGCCCTCGCTTGATGAGGCCTCGGGTACTCTGGTTGGAGAGGAACCCCTCCTCTTAAGAGGGAGCTGGCAGCCTGGCCGGACCTAGACTCTTGGCCCAGACCAGGTGAGCTTTCGGATGGACAGAGGGTCTCACATCAGTCACAGGTCTGGCCCAGGGGTCCCCTCCCCCACAGCCCCTTCTGCAAGGAGCCCTGCCCTTCCCCCTGTCTTGGAATCCAGCCCCCTGCCCTTCAGGAAGTAGAAGGAAGGAACAATTCTTTTCCAACAGCGACCCCTGTCATTCGTAGTTTGTGCTCTGAGTTTCTGCAACGGAGCCACTTTCTTGTTCATGGAGCTTCATCTGTCTCTTTCCTTGTCATCAGACCTAGATGAGAAAACAACTGTCCAGGACACCATAGCAGAGGTTCTCTTGTAGCCCAGCCCCCACCCAGCAGGCTCCTCCCACATCAGCAACCCGTTTCCTCCCCTTGGCCTCTTGGGGGCATTCGGTGTGTCCATTTGGGAGCCCCGCTCCCCCCCAGCGCGTGAGTTTTCCTGGCAGTTGACATGCTCCTGGAGGTGCATTTGGTGGCTTTTGGCAGGATGTCTAATGGCTGCATCTGTCCCGGCACTACCACTGGGGACAACTCCTGAGTGGAGAAATCGCCCCCTCATCACAACTGTCTTCCCCCTCCCCGCCTTGGGCACCTTCCACCAGTGGCCATGGTCTCCTTAGCAATGGTGTTGGGGCAATGGCAGGGCCAGTCTGCCTGGGGCAGGGGCCAGGTCACCTGGGTGCTGGGGTGGCTATACCGAAGTAGAAATTAGAAATGGATAACTCAGATACACCACAAAAATAAACTATACAGAAAAGGAGTCTGAAATAAAGGAAAAGTCATGGCATTTAAAAACCTATGGACATAACAGCTGTGGTAACTACTGTATTTGCAATAATAAAACTGAATGCTAATGGATTTAACTCCCCAATCAAAAGACAAAGATGGGCAGATAAAATAGAAAAGCATGTTCCAAATATATGGCCTTCCAAGATAGGAAATTTAGACTCAAAGACATAAACAAATTGAAAGTGAAAGTGTCGGAAAATGTTGGAGGTGTGAGGAACAGGGCATATGGGATTTTTTAATGTGATATTTGTGTAATCTAAGTATCTTAAAAGAAAAAGAAAAAAGCGAAAGCCTGGAAAAATATTCCATGCAAATAGTAACCAAAATACTAATATATGACAAGTAAAAGCTTTAAAAGTAAAGGTGTAAAAGATACAAAGAAAGCCAATATATTATGGAAAATGGATCAATACGCCAATAAGAAATAACAACTATAAATATTTATGCACCCAAATATGGTGCCACAAAATGCATGAGGTAAACACTGGCAAAACTGAAGCGAATAGGCACTTCTACAATAATAGTAGGAAATATCAATACACCACACTTAGAAATAGATAGAACATCTAGACAGAAGATCAGAGGATAAATAAAGAAATAGAGAACTTGAATAAAGTGACAAATTAATGAGACCTAATAGACATGTGCAGAAAATTTTATCCCAAAACAACAGGATATATATTGTTCTCAAGTGCTCATGGATTTATCCTACAGGTTAGATCATATGTTTGGTAACAAACCAAGTCTCAGTAAATCTTTAAAAGATTGAAATCATACAAACCATCTTCTCTGAACATGATGGAATAAAGCTGTAAATTAACAGAGAGAGGAATGAAAAATAACATAATCTTAACAATCCCTGGATAGAAGAAGTAATTGCAAGGAAAATCAGTAAATATCTTGAAAGGAATGAAAACTAGAAAACAACATATCAAAACTTATGGGATAAAGTGAAAACAAGGTTGAGAGGGAAATGTATAGACCTAAATTCTTACAGAAAAATGAAGAAGTCAATATATGTGTTAATAATAGGAGGCTATGTAAGAAACATGCCAAATGTGTGAGCTGTGGACCATAGTGATAATCATCTGATTATATCATCTCATAACCTGTAACAAATGTTTCACAATGATGTAGTGTGTTGGTGGGGGCATTTTTATGGGAATTCTACTCATTTCCATGATTGTTTTGTGAATTCACAACTTCTGTAGTAAAAACATTTATTAAAGAAAAAAAAAAACCTCAAAAAGTTAAAAGCTGACATCAAAGAATGAGCTGCATACCTGGAGGAGGCAGAAAAAGAACAGCAAACTAAATCCAAAAAGAGCAGAAGGAAAAACAAAGATTAGAACAAAAAAGGAAGAATGATAATGAAAAATAATAGCATCATTTATACTAAATATTTGTTCTTTGACAAGATCAATAAAATTAACAAATGCTGAACTAGAGTGAAAAAGAAAAAAAGAATGAAGTTTCAAATAAATTCATAAGTTTGGGGGACATTATACTGACCACACAGAAATAAAACACGATCATAAAAGGAGGATGTGATGAATGAATGTGTGTCAACAAATTAGACAACCTAATTTAAATGGACAAATTCTCAAAACACATGAACAACCTACACTGACTCTAGAAATAATTGAAGTTCTCAATATTCCATTTACAAATAAAGAGATTGAATCAATTAAAGGGGGAAATCATAAAGACAAATGAGTTTATATGGCTAAGAGACATCAAAATGAGTTGGGAGGTCATCAGAGAGGTCGCTATTATGCACATCTCAGCAGGATTCCAGAGACAGCCAAAGTAGACACAAACTCAGGTAGAGGTGCTCCAGAGGGCTATGGAGTCACCCAGGTCCTATGGTCATGGCATGTGGCTCTGGAGTTCAGTGTCATGCCAGTTGGGCCTACTTTGGAATTTGTGCTCCTGAGTGTGATGGAAATGGACTCAGATGTGACCTTTCTACACATGCGTATTCTATCACTTTTGCTGAACCTGTGGTTGGTGCTGGGGTCGGGGTATGCTCAGGAAACTTGAATCTCTGAACAGTCCTTGTGCCAGTTGGACCCTGAACCTCAGCAGAATTGCCACTCCTACTCTCCTGTTCATTGTACATACCCAGGTCAGCTGACAGGGGGGTGAGGATGGTCAGTCATCACACCATGAAACTGAGAGAGTCTACAACTGCAAGTAGGAGAATCCCACCCATTAGCCATGTGGAATCTTAGCCCCCTATTGATTTAGAGGTGTAGTGGACACCACTATCCCAGGGTTCTCAGGAATAAAATATGGATTAGAGTGGACTTACTGGTATTCTACTTCAGAATTATTTTGACTCTAACAATGGAAGAAATTGCATCATTGATGTGAAGACAATGGGCATAGGAATTGCTGAGGGCAGGGAAAGGAAAGAAGTGTGATGGGGGCTTGGAAT
Organism: Dasypus novemcinctus; assembly: GCF_030445035.2. Classification (NCBI taxonomy): domain Eukaryota; kingdom Metazoa; phylum Chordata; class Mammalia; order Cingulata; family Dasypodidae; genus Dasypus; species Dasypus novemcinctus. The sequence continues at coordinate 10,612,633 of NC_080703.1, forward strand.
TTAGAGTTGTTCTGAATAATATTTCAGGAACAGAAGCAGGACATTATATATACTGTCATAACCCACTGAATGGACTGGGTGAAAGTGTAAACTACAACATAGACTATAATCCATACTGTGTACAATACTCCAAAATGTACTCACCAAATGTAATGAATGTACCATGCTAATGAAAGGAGTTGTTGTTATGGGAGGAGTGGGGGCTGTGGGTAGTGGGGTATATGGGAACCACATATTTTCTTAATGTAACATTTTGTGTGATCTATGTATCTTTAAAAAATATATAATAAAAAGTACACCAAAAAAAAAAAGTAAAAGTATACTAAATTTGGAAGGTTCACACTTCCTGGCTTTGAAGCTTATTATAAAGATACCATGGCCAAAACATAATAGTACTGCCCCAAAGATGTATAGATATATTTTATATATATCTCACTGATTTGAATCAAAATTTCAGAAATAGACATATACGCATATGGCTAATTGATTTTTACAAGGCTTCAAAGTTTACTCAATGGGTAAAGAATAGCTTCTTCAACAAATATTGCTGGGAGAACTTGATATTCATATGCAAAATAATGATCACACACCATATGAAAATGAAATGAAAATGAATCAAATACCTTAATATAAGATCTAGAACCATAAAACTGCTAGAAGAAAATGTAGAGAAGCCTTTTAAGGTTATTGCATTAGGCAATAATTTCTTAGAATTTACTCCAGAAGCACAAACCACAAATGAACAAAATAAAATAGATAAATGTACCTCATCAAAATAAAGCTTTTACACATCAAAAGAATTGTGAAGTGAGAAAATAGCTTACTCAATAGGAGATAATATTTAGAATCTCCATATATGATAAGGTTTTAATATCCAGTACCCATAAAATCCTACAACTCCACAATAAAAAGACCAACAACCTAATTAAAAATGGGCAAAAATACTTGAATAGACATATCTACAAAGAAGATATGAAAATGACTTAATAGTACAAGAAAATTTTCTCCTCATCACTAGCCATTTTAGTGTTAGTAATTGCCAATACATAGTACCAGAAATATGTTGGCTTTTATAATGGGGATTTATTAAGGTAAAATCTTACAGTTCTTAAGCTGAAAATGTACATATCAAGGTTTCACTACATATGCTGTCTCACCAAATGTTGTATGTTGCTATTTCTGTTCTGCTATGTGTTAAGCCAAAATGGCAGCTGTTTTTTGCCTTTTTCTAGGCTGTTTTGTTCTCTGACCTTGGTTGTGGTAGCTCCAGCATATGGCTCAATCTATCCCCTCTGGACTGCCAGGTAATACCAGCCTCCAGCCTCTCCCTTAGTCTCTCAGGTTTTCTTTTTTTTTTATTGATTTTGTAAAAATATTACATTAAAAAAACAATATGAGGTCCCATTCAACCCCACCACCCCCACCCCACCACTCCCCCCCCCAGCAACACTCACTCCCATCATCATGATACATCCATTGCATTTGGTAAGTACATCTCTGGGAATCTCTGCACCTCATGGTCAATGGTCCACATCATGGCCCATACTCTCCCACATTCCATCCAGTGGGCCCTGGGAGGATTTACAATGTCCGGTGATTGTCCCTGCAGCACCATCCAGGCAACTCTAAGTCCCAAAGGCGCCTCCACATCTCATCTCTTCCTGCCATTCCCCATAGCCTCTCAGGTTTTCACTGTCTTTCTGTTCCTTCAGCAGACCCTAGAGTCCCATTTCATATTGCAAGGTGGCTGTATAATGGCTATACTTGGGCCATGATGGTGGCTATAGTTGGGCTGTGTGTCTCTGCTTTCATTTCTCTTTTAGTATAAGACTCCAGTAAAGGAATAGGACTCACTCTGGGTCCTGCAATCTAATCAAAGTCCCTTAACTGAAGTGATTTAATCAAAAGTCATCATTTCTAAAGGTCACTTAACTGAATCTAACCTAAAGTTCTCACATATATTAGACTTAGATGTACAGGAATTTGTTATTTTAAGAACTTAATGATTTGAGTTATGCAAGAGTTTCAAACCAGCACACTATTAGCAACATGTAAATTAAAACCACAATGAGATACCATTTCACATCCTTAGAATGTCTACGATTTTAAAAACATGTGAGATTGCAACTGTTAGAAAGGACATGGAAAAATAGGAACACTCATTCATTACTGATGAGAATGTAAAATTGTTCAGTTACTGAGCAAGACATTTGGCAGTTCATTATGAAGCTAAGTATAAAATTACCATATGACAAAAACATTTGCTTTAATAGTTATATTCCCAAAAGAATTGAACAGAATTGCACACCAATGAGCATAGCAACATTATTCACAATTTTCAAAAAATGGGAATAACCCACATGTCATCAACTGATGAATGGATAAGCAAAACTTGGTATATACATATAATGGAATATTATTCAGTTGCATAAAGTAATAAAGTTTTGATATGGATGAACCTTGAAGACAACATCCTAAGTGAAGAAAGTCAGGTATTAAAGAGCAAATATTGTATGATTTCACTGTTATCAAATGATTATTTTGAGCAAACTCGTAGAGTTATAGTTTAGATTATAGGTTTCCAAGGGCTGGTTTGGGGTAGAGAATAGGCAGTTGATGATTAAATTGTACAGAATTTCTACTCAGATTGATTGTAAAATATTGGATATGGATGGTGGTTCATGGTAGCATGTTATTCTGAGTTTAATTAAGAGCACTGAATTATATATGTGAATGTAGTTAAAAGAGGAAATTTTAGGTCTTAAAAATGTTGCTGGAATAAAAATTAAAATATAAAACATAGTGGATAAAAAAAGTGAAAAGATATTCCACATAATGGGAGATTACATTTGGAAATCATTCAGATGATGACTTAATGTTCAGGATATATAAAGTATCCTTACAACCTAACAGATAGATTAAAATCCAATATCAAACAGGGCACAGTTCTTGAAAAGACATGACTCTAAAGAAAATATTCAAATGGAAAATAAGCACATCAAAAATATTCAACATCATCAGTCTTTAAGGGAATATAAATCAAAACTACAATTCAATATCTAGTTATGTTCACTTTGGTGGCTATTAGTAATAAAACAGAAAAAAAGGATTGCTAGTGAGGATGCAGATAATTAGTAAAACTCCTATATTGGTGACTGTACAATGATTTAGCTACTGTGGAAAATATTTGATAGTCCCTCAAAAAATTAAACTGGCAATCCCATTTCTAGGTATATACCCTAAAAAATTGAAAACAGAGACTTGAACAGATATTTGAATGTTACTTCTCAGAAAAGCATTATTCACAATTGTCAGCCCAAGAGTTCATCAACTCTTGGATGTAAAAATGTGGGATATACGTACAAGGGACCATTACTCAACCATACAAAACAATGAAATTCTAGCATATTGTACAATCTGGAAGACAGGATGTTGAGTGAAATAAGCCAGACACACAAAAAAAGCATATATTGTATGATTAATGTATACAAAAATACTAAAATTAGAAAATGTTTAGATACAGAATGTAGAGTACAGGTTAACAGGGATTGGAGGGGATGTTAGGGAGTTACTGTGTATGGCTACAGAGTTTCCATCTGGAGTGATTAAAAAGTTTTGGTAACAAATTGCTGTGATGGCAGCACATTTTGAAAATAATTATCATAATTGAATTGTACACCTGGACATAATTTAAATGTGAAATATTGTGCTGAAATAATTTGTAAAAATCATGTCAGAGGGAAGTGGCCGTGGCTCAATGAGTTGGGCTCCTGTGTGCCATATCGAGGCCCTGGGTTCACTTCCTGGGGTCTCCTTTTGAAGGCAGGTTTACCCACATGCTGCAGTGTGCTACCTGGCCTGTAAGCATTGCAGAGTGCCACCTGCTCCACAAATGCCACGGAGTGACACAAGCCCACAAGCACTGCAGAGAGACAACTCAGCAAAGTGATGCAACAAAAAAAAGGGGAGACGTGTAAAAAAATACAATGAAGAGTGCACAGACAATGAACACAGAGCAGACAAGGAACAAGGGGTGGGGGATAAATAAAAATAAATAAAATAATGTTTGAGCAGAAACAGCAAGTTTTAAAAGTCTGAGTTTGTAGTAAATCTCTGATTTAATTTGCCTTGAGTAAATTAACTTCCAAGCCACTTTTCCTAAGTGGATAAAATAATGTTAATAATATTCTTGCTGGCATCAGATAAATACTGGGAAGATAAAAAAAATTAAAATTACCTGACAAGATATATATTAGTTTTTCTCACTAATATAATAAAAATGTACCATAGAAATAACGACACTCTGGGATTTAAATGGTCTATGTATCATTATGTAAGGTAATTTTGGATTTAAATGGCTGAGGTATTGTTATGATAGGTTAACTTCTTTGTTTCCCCAATTCTCAGACAAGAGTTTGAGGAAACTGCCAAAGACTGGGATGAGGGATAAAAAACAACAACAAAACAAACCAAAAACAAAATTAATGTGTAAAAAAATATGAATAAGAAATTCAGGGTAAGAAGTTGGGAAGTAGAAAACACTCAATTGTGCTGAATTTCCTAGAATTTAATTAATGAATTAAAAACAAGCACACACTAATGATTTCTGAATAGGAAAATCTGTTTCCAACTTTACACTCTAGTATAGGTTGGGAAAAGTTCACCTTTATAACTCCTTCTGTCCTTTTGCTCTTGGCACATGCTTACGGATCATCCAGAGGGGTTTTGGGATATGTGTTGTTCAGTACACACATCAAGACATAATTTCAGAATTAAAGCAATCTTATAGAAATGCAGGAGAAGGAAAATAGGTAGAGAATCATAGTTCAAAACCAGATATGTCCCAATACTGCCAGATTTTCTCAGTGGCACTTGTATTTGGCAATCAGCCATGGTGTCTTACTTGTCCTTACTCCTTTCCAAACTCTTGGCTACAGAGCAGCAGTCTTCTCAATGCCCCCTTCACCTTTTTGTTTCTAAGGGTGTAGATCAGGTGATTCAGAAGTGGGATGACAATGTTTTACAAGAAGGTGATACACTTGCCTTGGTCCCAGGGGAACTATTTCTAGGTTGCATGTACATGTATATGATGTATCCATAGAAAAGTGAACCATGGCAAGATGGGAGCCACAATTGTTGAAGACTGGTTTGCCTCACTAATGCTGACTGAATGTTTAATGCAGCCTTTATGATGTAATCATAGGAGACTGGAATAAAAGTCAGGAGTGAGAGCACAATGCCAATGGCCAGGACATATAAAGTGCCTTTGATGGCCACCCAGTTGACACAAGCCATCTAGATGAGGGCTGGCATCTCAAACTGGAAGTGATCCACAGGATGGCCTCCACAACAGGATAAATGCAGGATCACTGGAGACATGGCCAATGAGTTGACCACACTATAATCTCAGACCAAAGACTCCAACCACAGCAGAGCTTTGGATTCATGATTACCATATAATGTAGAGGATTCAGACTGCAACAAACTGGTCACATGACATGACAGTGAGGAGCAGGCACTGCACACCAAGACCCAGGAATAGGAAGAAATGATTGACACAGCCAGGATAGCCAAAAGTCTGTTTAGGTCCACTAAGATTGTAGAGCAGCTGTATGATGGTGCTGGTGGTGAAACTAAGGTCGAGAAAAGAGAGATGAGTGAAGAAGCAGTATATGGGAGTTTGGAGTTAGGGGTCCACCCTGGAAAACAGGATTATTGGGATGCTGCACACAAGGGTCAGGAGCAATACAGCCAAGATGACCACAAAGTTGATCTTTTCCAGATGAGGATGATCAGAAGAGCCCAAAGGTTGAAATGGCTTTGGGTGCTGTCATTATTACATCCATCATCTGTTCTGTACCTGAAAAATAGTAAAAAAAAAAAAAATTCCTATATTTCCCATTTATTTAATACCCCAATTTATTTTTTTACTTTTTTTAGTTCCTCTTAAATTATTAAGTATTCTATTTCTAATCTTTAAACCTATCATTACTGTTTCATTTTCCTACTAATTGTATTTGGCTATATATTAGACATCATTTTTGAAGAAGTTTTGCATCACAGAAGGGTTCAGCTATGGCAGGGGAGGAGCATTGATATGGGTGTCATTGATGAAGGATTCATGGGTAGGAGGGAGTTCTCCAGGGTATGCATATGGTATATATAGGTATGATTGGATGTTCATTGGGCATTGACATATGAGGTAGAGGTTCACATGACAACTGAAGGAGCACTGAGTTCCCATTCTGGGAAATACTGTCACACTCCCTAAGGGAACAGAAATAATTCCCCAAGTACAAGGGCAAAGACCAGTGAAGAAGGAAGGTCCAATCATGGGCCCTTGGTACTGATGACTGTGCTTATGAGCCTGTGTGCTTGAAATTTCAACTGGGCCTAGAGCTGCAGGGTGCCTAAGAGTTACTTCCTGAGAGCCTCCATGTTGCTCAAATGTGGCCACTCTCTAAGCCAAACTCAGCAAGTAAATGCATTACCTTTCCCCTAGCATGGGACATGATTCACAGGGATGAGCCTACCTGGCACTGAGGGAATACTACCAAGCACCAGCTGCTGATGCAACTAGAAATAGAATAGTCAAAGGGGGAAATAGTAAAGGGGGGAAATAGAATAGTAAAAGGGGGAAATAGTAAAGAAAAATGGGTTTACATGGCTAAGAGATTTCAAAACAAGTTGGGAGATCTTCGGAAGGGTTGTGCTTAAACACATCTCAGTAGAGTCTCAGAGACAGTCAAAGTAATACAACCCCAGGTACTGGTGCTCCCAAGGGCTACAGAGACACCCAGTCCTACAATTATGATAGATGGCTCTGGCATTCAGTGCCTTGTCAGTAGGCCCTGCTTTGGAATTTGTGTTCCTGAGTGTGATGGAGTTGGACTCAGATGTGATCTCTCTATACATGTTTCTTCTGTTACTTTTAGTGAACCTGTGTTTGGTGCTGGGTTTGGTGTATGCTCAGACTTGAATCTTTCGGCTGTCTATGTGCCAGCTACAACACCTACTCTCCAGTTTGTTGGACTTACCCAGGTCAGCTAAAAGGGAGGAGAGGATGGTGAATGACCACATCAGGGAACTGAGAGAGTCTACAGGTGCAAGCAGGAGAATTGCATCCATCAGCCATGTGGGATCTAATCCCCTTCTCAATTTGGAAATCGATTAGACATTGCCATCCCAAGGTGTGATGGAGGAATAAAATATGATTAGAATGGAAAAAAATGTCCTTCGAATCTTTCATTCATCTTTTAAAAAGATTTATTTATCTATTTATTTATTTATTTATTTATTTATTCCCACCCCTCTTTGTCACACTTGCTTTGTTTGTTGTGTACTCGTCTCTTTTTAGAAGGTGTCATACTGGGAAACCAGGAACCAAACCTGCTACCCCCCATGTGGGAGGGAGGCACCTAATCACTGGAGCCACTTCTAGTCCCTGCTTTGTTGTGTTTCTCATTATGTTTTCTTCCATGTGTCTCTTACTCCATCATCTTTTTTATCAACTTGCTGTGACATCTCCTGATATCAGCTCACACTTTTTCTCATCTTCTTCAGGAGGCACCAAGAACCAAACCCAAATCTCCCATATGGTAGTTGGAAGCTCAATTGCTTGAGTCATATCTGCTTCCCTGTTATTCATCTTTATTCATTGACCATTTTCAAATCCCTCATGTATATATTTAAATAAAAAGAAAAAAAGGAAAGAAGAAAAATAGGCAGGAAAGAAGAAAGGAAAAATGATGGCATCTAATCATCAATCACCACAAAACTTCCAGTATCTTAAAGTAAACATTTGAAATATTTCATGGTTCTCAATTTGTGCATCTCAAAATCAGAGAAACTTGACAATGAGTAGTTGAAAATGAGGCTGACTGCAGTGAAAGGCTGTAAGTATAGTTTCAGGAGAAATTAAATTCTAATATCCTTATGCATCTTAGTTTTTTCAAGTGAGATGTGGAAGTAAGAATGACCTCTTCACAGGAATATTTGTTTCAACTTAAATATAATAAGATGTCTATCCTACCAAAACTAATCTATGGATTCAATGCAATCCCAATAAATATCAACACAGAATTTTTAAATGAACTAGAAAAACTAACTATGAAATTTATTTGGAAAGGAAAGAGGCCCCAAATAGCCAAAGACATATTGAAAAAGAAAAATGAAATTGGAGAAATCACATTACCTGACTTCAAAACATACTACAAAGCTAGAGTAGTGAAAATGACATAGTATTGGAACAAGGACAGACACACTGACCAATGGAACTGAATTAAGAATTCTGATATAGATCTTCATATACACAGTCATATGATATTAGGTAACAAGGTCACCAAACCCACTCAACTGGGAGATAATGGTCTCTTCAACAAATGGTACCTGGAGAACTAGATATCCATATGCAGAAGAATGAACAGGATAACCATCTCACACCTTATAAAAAAATCAACTCAAGATGGTTCAAAGACCTAAATATTAGAGCCAAGACCATAAAAACCTTGGGGAAAATGTAGGGAAGCATCTATGGGACCTTGTAATAGGAAATAACTTAATGAACTTCACATCCAAAGCACAAGTAGCAAAAGAACAAATAGATAAACGGAACTTCCTCAAAATTAAAGTCTTTTGCATCTCAAAGGAGTTTGTCAAGAAAGTGAAAAGACAGCCTACCCAATGGGAGAAAATATTTTGTAACCATATATCTGATAGGAGACTAATATCCTGCATATAAAAGAACTCCTATATCTCGAATATAAAATGACAACCCATTAAAAAAAATGGGCAAGAGATTTGAACAGACATTTCTCCAAAGAAGAAATACAAATGACTAAAAAGCACAGGGAAAAATGCTCATAATCACTAGCTATTAGGGAAATGCAAATAATCAAAACTACAATGAGATACCATCTTACTCCCATAAGACAGTTGGCTATCAAAAAAACAGAAGACTACAAGTATTGGAGATGATGTGGAGGAATGGGAACACTCATCCACTGCTGGTGGGATGTTGGAAACTGAGGCACAGTGGCCTCTCAAGGAGAGATGTGCTGTTTCCATGTCTACGTTTGCAACCTAAGGAATGTGGTAATTAATAGTTTCCAGCAAATGGGATGAAGCTGTTAAAGGCTGAAAGAAAAGATGAGCACATACCTTTTGTAGTGAATAAAACACTTAGACTTTGCACCTTGAGATAAGATTTTTTAAAAATTCCTTAGACTATGGGTAATGCTGATAGTTAATACATGTTGCTGCTCAATGTCATGTATGCTATGTTTATGCTTATGGTAGGTAGGCTAAGGATGCCTGCTTCTTGGCACATACACTGGGGTATAAAAAGAGCCCCTTGTAAACAATAAAATTGTCTGAGGAGTTATTCCTCGTAGACCCTCTGATCCCAGCTCTCTCGTTCTTTTTCTCCCATTCATTCTTACTCTCTGGTTCCTTCCCCCTTTTCTCTTTCTTTCATTCCTGATACCCTTCGGGTCCAAATCCCCAACAGTGGGAATGCAGAAGGATCCAGCCATTCTCAAGGGCAGTTTGGCAGTTTCTCAAAAAACTAGCTATAGATTTGCCATATGACCCAGCAATTCCACGGCTAAGTATATACTCAGAAGAACTGAAAACAAGGACACAAACTGATATATGCACACCAATGTTCATAGCAGAATTATTCACTATTGCCAAAAGCTGGAATCAACCCAAATGCCCATCAACAGGTGAATGGATAAATAAAATGTGGTATATACATACAATGGTACTACTCAGCTAGAAGAAGGAACACAGTACAAATACATGGGATAACATGGATGAATCTTGAGAACCTTATGTTGAGTGAAGCAAGCCAGGCATTGAAGAACAATTACTACATGTCCTCTCTGATGTGAAATAGGTAAACCAAGCTGTCTCAGACAGCTAGAGACTGGATGACAGCTTTAAATGAAGTTGAGGGGGAAAGAAAAGTTGTGAGCTGATGCCTACATGGTTGAAATCTATGATAAGCTGGAGGTAAGTATTTGTACAGGGAAGGGATAAGATGAAGGCATAGGGATAACTTTGGGTGGGGTTTGCAAGCTTGAGGGCAACTAGAGTTGGGAGGATGTCAGATGGCCCAAGGAACTGGGGGAAGGGCTGGGAGGAACAGTTGAACATGGGAGATTCTCAGGTATGTGCCTGAAACAATAATGTTGAGAAAACTCTTTAGAAATTTAATAAGGATGGATTACCTGTTTAAGGTGCTTAAGGGGGTGGCATCTTGCACAGGGGTAGGCTTCTAGGGAGTGTATGAGTACTCGGTTTCCATAATGTGTTATATCATTGGGTGGAGATCCATACAATGAGTGTGAAGGTGTACCCACATCCTGCTGAGACTTTATGTACTCAAACAAAGGGAATTGTGTCCATCTAGAGAATTGGTGGCTCTTAATGGGTTAGGTAACTCTAGTATGTCAAGCCCTTAGCATTGTTGCAAGAATCTGTGACTCTGGTCCTTCAGGTAGTGAAGATTGATTGTCACTGTGGGTCTTGGGGGGGGGGGGAGAGTGAGAGAGTTATAAAATAGATGAAATCAGGGTAACTGGGGGGCAATGAAAGTGTTCCACAATATCATGCAATGATGGATATAGAGCATGTTAAATTACACCAAAAATGTATAAAAGTCTATAGGCTAAAATGTAAGCCATAATGCAAAACATAAAACTAAAAATTTAGAAAATTGTGCAGTCTAAAATATAAACCATAATGTAAAATAAAATGGAACCATGTTTGAAAGCTATGTTTCAATATCTGTGCATCAGCTGCAGCAAATATAAAATGAACATGTAAAAAGATCATTTCTGGGGATGTTGGATATATGGGAGGCCCCTATATTGTATATGTGAATTACTGTGATCTAAAACTTTTGTGAAGTTAAAATTAAAAATTAGGAAAAAAGAAAAAAGAAAGGATGTAGACATTGAAGAAGAAATGAAGGAAATTGCCTTGGCACTGCACATACAGGGCAACACCTACTGTGGTGATGAAAGGCAAAAGATCAAAAATAAAGCTTTATAATATTTTTCATTTTTAATACCCTAATTTGTTTTTACTTTATTTTAATATTTCTAAATTAGTATGCATTCTATTTCTAATTTTAAACACATCACTATATTTCATTTTCCTATTTATTGAATTTGGCAATATATCAGGTTTCATTTTTGAAGAAGTTTGGACCACACCCTATGGCAGGGGAGGAACATTGGTGAGGGGTGTTACTGAAGGGGGCACATGGCTGGGAGGGAGTTCTCCAGGGCGTGCATATAGGGTACATAAAAATGTATGGATATATGTTGGTATTTTCATAGTAGTTACAGTTACAAATGACAATGGAGGGAGTGCAGAGTTCCTATGCAGGGGGGCTCTATCACATTCCCCAAAGAACCAGTAACAATCCTCCAAGTGCAATGGCAAAGACCAATGAAGAAAGATGGTCGAACAATGAGCCCTTGATACTGGTGACTATGCTTATTAGCCTGTGTGCCTGAAATATGAACTAGGCCTAGAGCTGCAGGGTGCCTAAGAGTTACCTCCTGAAAGCCTCCATTTTGCTCAAATGTGGCCACTCTCTAAGCCAAACTCAGTATGTAAATGCATTACCTTCCCCCCAGCATGGGACATGACTCCCAGGGATGAGCCTCCCTGGCACTGAGGGATTACTATCACTCACTAACTGGTGATGCAACTGTATAGAGAACTTGAAAAAAAAGGGCCAACTGAGACCAGCAGAATATCTCAGCCTACATGGAGGATCATGTGTTAAAAACTACATTTTGACCTTGAATAAAAAGGGGAAAATGGCAAAGACAAATGAGTTTATATTGCTAATAGTCTTCAAAAATGATTCAGAAGGTCATCCGAGGGGTTGTGCTTATGTATGCTTCAGCAGGACCCCAGAAACAGCCAAATAGATACAACCCAGGTACTGGTTCTCCTGAGGGCTACAGAGACCCACAGGTTCTATGGTCATAGCAGATGGCTCTTGAGTTCAGTACTGTTTCAGTGGGCCCTACTATAGAATTTGTGTTTCTGAGTGTGTTGGAGTTGGCCTCAGATATGACCCTTCTACACATGCTTCTTCTATCACTTTTACTGAACCTGTAGTTGGTGCTAGGATTCATGTGTACTCAGAAGACTTGAATCTTTGGACAGTCCATGCACCAGCTGGGCCCCAAGTCTCAGCAGATTTGTAACTCCTACCCTCTGGCTCATTGAACTTACTCAGGTCAGCTAACAGGGCGGTCAAGATGGTCAACCACCACACCAGGGAACTGAGAGTGCCCACAACTGTAAGCAGGAGAATCTCATCTATCAACCATGTGGAATCTAAGCCCCTTATTGATATACAGGTGGAGTGTACATCACCATCCCAGGTTCTACAGAAATGAGGAATAAAATGTGGATTAAAGTGGACTTACTGATATTCTACTGTGGAAATATTGTGACTAGTACTGGAAGAAATTGTGGCAGTAATGTGGAGAAAGTGGTCATGGTAGTTGCTGAGGGCAGGGAGTAGGAAGAAGAGATGTGGGTGCATTTTTGGGACTTGGAGTTGTCCGAAATGATATTGCAGGGACAGATGCTGGGCATTATATATCCTGCCATAACCCACTGAATGTACTGTGAGAGAGTGTAAACTGGTGCTCTGTCGTGGTCCCCAGGGGAACAGCGACAGTCTCCCAGGTACAGCGGAGGGGACCGGGAGGAAGTGAGGGTTCAACAGTGAGCCCCTGATGCTAATGACTATGTTTGTGAGCTGATAAACCTAAAATAAGAACAAGGCATAGAGCAACATTGTGCCTGGGAATTTCCTCCTGTCAGCCTTCATGTTACTCAAATGTGGCCAGTCTCGAAGCCAAACTCAGCATGTAAATGCAATGCCTTCCCTCCAGCGTGGGACATGACACCCGGGGATGAGCCTCCCTGGCAACGAGGGACCACTATCAAATACCAACTGATGATGCAACTGGAAAAGGACCTTATATGGAAGATTCAATGCGGATCAGCAGAATATCAATGTCTACATAAAATAACATGACTTTAAAATGCTGTTTGACCTAAAGTAAGGGGGAAATGGAAAGGAGAAATGAGTTTATATGGCTACGAGTTTCTAAAAAAGAGTCTGGAGGCTGGCAGAAGGATTGCCCTCATGCACAACTGAGCAGAGTCAGAGAGACAGATAAAGCAGATACAACCCCCAGATATTGGTTCCTATGAAGGCTAAAGAGACCCATGAGAGTTATGGTCATGGCCGATGGGGTTGACTACCATGGCAGATGGCCCCTCTTTGGAAACGGTGTTTATGTGTGATGAATCTGGACTCAGATGGGATCTCCCTTCTTAAGGCTTTCATGCTAATGTGATAGAGGTGCAGTTAACGTTGGGGTTTAAGATAGATTTAGGGGATTTGAATCTCTGGACCGACAATGTGATAACCAGGTCCTGAGCCTCAACAGACTCCAGCACCTACAATCTGATTTATTGGACTTACCACACTCAGCTAAGATGGAGTTGAAGAAGGACAATCACCACACCATGGAGCCTAGAGTGATTACAACCGAAAATGGGAGGATTGCATCCAGCATCCATGTGGAATCTGAGCCTCCTCTTGACATAGAGGTGCAATGGACACTACCAATCCAATGTCCACAAAGAAGAGGTGGCATTGGATTGGGAAAAGTGGACATGGTGGACGATGGGTGTGGGGAAAGGCAGGAAGAGATGAGAGGTGGAGGCGTCTTTGGGTCATGGAGCTGCCCTGGATGGTGCTTCAGAGGTAATCACCGGACATTGTAAATCCTCACAGGGCCCACTGGATGGAATGGAGGCGAGTATGGACCATGATGTGGACCATTGTCTATGAGGTGCAGAGGTGCCCAAAGATGTACTTACCAAATCCGATGGATATGTCATGATGATGGGAACGAGTGTTGTTGGGGGGGGAGAGGGAGGGGGGGTGGGGATGAATGGGACCTCACATATATATTTTTAATGTAATATTATTACAAAGTCAATTAAAAAAAAAAAAGGTAATATGATTTAAAGCCTGGAAAAAAAAAAAGGTAATATGATTTAAAGCCTGGAAAAAAAAAATAAAATAAAATAGTGATGACTTGCTTTATTTATAAAAAAAAAAAAAATGTAAACTATTTTCCATGTAGTGCATCAGTGCTCCAAAAAGTATTCACCAAATGCAATGAACGTGCCACAATGATGCAAGAGGTTGTTGATGTGGGAGGATAGGGGTGAGGGGAGGTGGGTGGTATATGGATATCTCTTTTATTTTTTGAATGTAACATTTTTTGTGAGCTATATATCTTCAAAAAATACAATTAAAAATTGATGGGGTGGAGGTTGGGGAGTGGGGTATTGGGAACCTCATGTTTTTTAATGTAATGTTTTTGTGATCTATTAACTTAAAAATCATTAAAAATAAAATTAAAAAATAAAGAGAATATGGTTGTTAATATTTCACACCATGTCAACTCTTAAACTAGTTCTAGCTGTGATTTTCTCCCCTGACATTGTGGCTCTGGAAGGGTCTACCAACAAACACATGTTTTCACAGAGCACTCTTCATGGAGGAAATGGGCATCTCATTGTGAAATACAGATATTCAATTTCTGAATTGTTCTGGGAAGGTACAAATAGCTATCTTCTCCCCTCAATTCAAGTTTTGAAAGGAAAATATTCATTGTTTGGCCTCTGTGTAGGGGTCCTTCTCAGTATCATGATTCAGTATTTACATCCTCTCCCTATGCCCTGTGTAGATACTTCTACAGTCACTAGTAATACCTTCATATATGAACTAATTGTGTGTCTGTTCTTGCATATATCAAATTTCACTATATTTCTTCTGAATTTGTCTCCACTCACCCAAATTTCTCTACTTCTGAGGGGAGAGAGCAAGTAACATCCATCTTTTAATCTTTCATTCCTGGACAGTACTTAGTACAGAGTAGGAAGTCCACAAAAGAATAATTAAAAGGTTAATTACAGTATTGTAGCAGTTCAAGATTTCTCTTAGGGAAACTTAGGGAACTTAGGGAACTCAGGGAAACTTAGGGAAACATTTCCTGTTCATGTGTCAAACTTAGCAAAATAGAAATGCAAAAACCAACTTCTCCCCACAATAAATCAGGGCTCTTTACACTGTGAACAATGGCATGTGAAAAGGTCAGGAAATAACTCTAATGACTAATCACCTGCAGTTCTTCAGATATGATACTGCATGGAATACGGCATAGCAAAACAATTTCCCTGCATAAAGGAAGTTATTATTTTGTAAAAAAAAAAATAGTTTAACCTGCATTTTGCTGAGTGTGTACAAGTCTAAAAAGGGGGGAAACATAAAATATATTTCTTCCCGTGGATCCTGACTAAAGAGCATGAATGAAATTATCCCAAAATGCAAAGTTTCAAGTGAATTACATGTCCTTCTTCAGTTCTTAGAAAGGGGAAATTTAAATTTACATCCAAATAATTTTTAATCTTAAAGATTAAAGATGTTTAAACTTTTTAAAATGTGGAAATACTGGCAGGTAGTCAGGAAATGCCATCAGAGAGGGAGGGTAGTGTGAGCATGTCCAGGTCTTCTCAGTCACCAACTAGGTTAGACAAACCCCTTAAACTCATGAATCTAATAACAACCCTTTCAATGCTGATTTTAAAATACATAGTTCAGATCTCTTTTTGTAGTCTCTAAAAGTAGTTTGATATATATTAGAAATCTGCAGGAAACATCTAACTTTTCTCAAGTATCTAAAAAAACCTTAAATTTCTTAAGTTAAGATCTTCATGATGATCCTACACTTTGTTCCACACACATAAAATCTGTCTTCAGTTCCTACACTTTGTAATAGGAATCCCCTTTCTTATTAAATTTATGCTATTCTTTTAATAAAAATTTTAACATGACTCAATTCCCTTATGGGAATTCTTAGTTTAAAACTTTTTGTAACATTTAACTCTGTTCTTCACATATAAAACTTGGCTGCAATTTACCTATGTTACAGGAACTTACAATCACTCCAGTTTCCAGACTCTTACAGACATAGTTATTTGCAGTATACTCCCTCAGAGAAAATTAATTTGGTGTTGTTGGTGAAAAATAATTTATTACATGGTATTATAGTTTCATAGGTTGCTCCAAGTAAATATCATGAAAAGATTGGTTTAAACCACGGAAATTTATTAGTGTACAATTTTGAGGCTGGGAAATACGCAAATCAAATTATCTACTTGGTGATGCATTCTCTACAACCTAGTGAAGTGAAGGAAAAAAAAATAAAACATATTAAGAAGAGTATTAAGGAGACAATGGGGGAACATAGAGTAGAAATTGTAAACATACATAAAAAGATAACAAATCTGATGGTGATGAAATGTACAATGTGAGAACTCAGAAATATGCTAGAAGGATAAAACAGAAGATTTAAACAGGCAGAGGAAAGTATTAGTGATGTCAAAGATAATGTACCTGGAATCACACAGAGAGTAGAACAGATAAAAAGAAAAAAAAAATCAGCAGAGAGGCAGGGAATTGAAGAACAACACGAAACACATAAACATACACAGTTTAAGCATCCCAAAAGGAAAGAAGGGAAAGGGGGCAAAAGGAATTTTGTAAGAAATAATGAGTGAAAATTTCCCAAAAATTTTAGTGACATGGATGTACATATCTGGGAATTGTAGCACACTCCAAAAAGTGCAAAACCTAACAGGATTACCCAAAGACATATACTTATCAAATTGTCAAATGCATAAGACAAAGAGGGAATAAGGAAGGCAGCAAGAGAAAAGAGATCTATCACATAAAATGGAAGCTTGATAAGTTTAAGCACTAATGTCTCATCTTAAAACAGGGAGGCAAGAAGTCAGTGGCTTGACATAGTTAGGGTGCTGAAAGAAAGAAAAAAGCAACTGTCAGTAAAGACTTCTATATCCAGAAAAGCTGGCATTCAAAAATATGGGAGAGTTCAAGATATTCACAGATAGGAAGCAGACTTGGCCCAATGGATAGGGCATCCACCTACCACATGGGAGGTCTGCAGTTCAAATCCCAGGCCTCCTTGACCCGTGTGGAGCTGGCCCATGCACAGTGCTGATGGGCACAAGGAGTGCCCTGCCACACAGGGGTGTCTCCTGTGTAGGGGAGCCCCACACGCAAGGAGTGCACACCATAAGGAGAACCACCCAGTGCAAAAGAAAGTGCAGCCTACACAAGAATGGCACCACACACACAGAAAGCTGACACAAGATGATGCAACAAAAAGAAACACAGATTCCCAGTGCTGCTGATAAGGATAGAAATGGTCACAGAGGAACACACAGCAAATGGAAAGAAAGAGCAGGCAATTGGGGGGGGGGAGAGAAATAAATAAAAATAAATGAATCCTTAAAAATGTATTCAGAGATAAACAGAAATTAAGAGAGTCCTCAAGAAGAAACATGTCATTCAAGAAAAACTAAAGGGAATTCTGCATGTTGAGAGGAGAAAACAGGAGAAAGATGTTTGGAGAAGAGTGTAGAAAGGAAATATACTAATAAGAATAGCTAAACGAATGAAAAGATAAATAAAATAAAAGTATGACCTATACAAGTAAAAAATGGCTAATGTAAATATTGCCTTAGCAGTAACAAATAATATCGAATGTGAAAAGAGTAAACTCTCTAATAAAAAAACACAGATTGGCAGATTGAATGAAAAAATATGAACCATATATATATATATATACTGTCACCAAGAAACTCACCCTAAACACAGAGATGCAAGGAGGTTTAAAGTGAATGGTTGGAAATTAAATTAATTTGCAAACAATAAAATAGAGCAGGAGTACCTATACCAATATGGGAAAAAATAGACTTTAAATGCAAATCTGCTGTTAAGAATCAAAGAAGGACACTATATTATAATAAAGAATAATATCAAGAAGAAAGAACAATTATAAAAATCTATGCATTTAACCAGGGTGCCCCAAAATACATGAAACAAACATTGGAAAACATAGGGGAGAAAATAGATGCTTCTACATTTATAGTAGGGAGCATTAATAAAATATTATCACCATTAGGCAGAACAGCTCAACTGAGGCATAATAAAAAAGCAGAGACCTCAGGTAATAGATATGAGGATCTAGACCTAACTGACATTACAGAATGTTACAGTCATTATATTACATTACACCCACTACATTAGAGCAGGATATACATTCTCCCAAGTACACATGGATAATTTTCCAGGATAGACAGCACACTAGGCCACAGAACAAGTATCAATGAAATATAGGTGATTAAAATTATACAGAGTAATTTCTCTGACAACAGAATGAAGCTGGAGATTAATAATGGACAGATGATGGACATGATATATCCTGCCATAACCCACTGAATGTACTGGGGGAGAGTGTAAGCTACAATGTAAACTATAATCCATGCAGTGCAGCAGTCTTCCAAAATGTATTCAACAATTGCAATGAATGTGTCACAATAATGAAAGAGGATGTTGATGTGGGAGGAGTGGGTGGGTGGGCTATGGGGTATATGGGAACCTCTCATATTTTTTAATGTAACATTTTTTATTTATGTATCAAAAAAACATTTTAATAAAAATTAAAATTAAAAACAAAACAAAAATGATGGCCTGTTGAACAGAATAGGCACAAAGCTATAGAAGTTATACCACACATTCAAAAATAATCAGTGGGTAAAGGAAGAAATTTCAAAAGAAATCAATAACTACCTTGAAACAAATGAAAATAAGAACACAACATATCAAAACTTATGGCATGCATCAAAAACTGAGAGGGAAATTAATAGCCATAAATGCTTATGTTAAAAAAGAATAGCTAAAATCAAAGACCTAACTGAACACCTGGTGTAACTAGAAGAACAATGAACTAAGTCCAAAGCAAGCAGAAAGAAGGGAATTAAAAAGAGTAGAGCAGAATTAATGATATTTACAATAAAAATGAGAAAAAAGCTGATTCTTTGACAATTTTGATAAAATTGACAAGCCCTTAGACTAACAAAAAATAAGAGAATATGCAAATACATAAAATATAAAATGAGAGAACCATAAAATTGACTGGAGACATACATATTGACCACATGCAATTTGATAAATATATGACTGGTGTTAGGCTGTTTGGAATCATGCCTTTTGTACTGTATTGTCATCCCTGGAAATATACATATCCCACAAAAGAGTTGGGAAATTTTCAGCCATTATTTCACCAACATTCCTTCTGCCCACTTCCCCTTCTCTTTCAACTCTGGGATGTCTATAATGCATATGTTTGTGTGTTTCATGCTGTCATTCAATTACATGAATACCTGCTGAATTTTTTTCTTTTAATCTATTTGTTCTACTGTCTGATTTTACATATATCATCTTCAATGTCACTAATTCCTTCCTCTGCCTTTTCAAATCTACTGTTATGTGCTTCCAGCATGTTTTTAATTTCTTGTATTGTACCATTCACCATGGTCAGATCCATTATTTTTTATTTGTGTTTACAATTTCTCCAGTATATTAAGAGGTACTGGGAGTCATGTCCCATGCTGGGGGGAAGGTAATGCATTTACATGCTGAATTTGTCTTTGAGAGTGGCCACATTTGAACAATATGGAGTCTCTCAGGAGGTAACTCTTAGGCACCCTGCAACTCTAGACCTAGTTCATATTTCAGGCACACAGGTTCATAAGCATAGTCATCAGTATCAAGGGCTCATTGTTGGACTATCCTTCTTTATTGGTCTTTGCCATTGCACTTGGGAGATAGTTGCTGTTTCATTGGGGAATGTGATAGAGCTCCCCTGGGTAGGAACTCAGCACTCCCTCAATTGTCAATTCTAACAGTAACCACTATGAAAATATCCAAATATTTTTATGTACCCTTTATACATGTCCTGCAGAATTCCCTCCCAACCATGTGTCCCCCATCAATAACACCCCACACCAGTGTTCCTCCCCTGACAGAGTTGAACCTCTCTTTGGTCCAAAACTTCTTTAAAAATGAAACCTAATATATTGCCAGGTTCCATTAATAGAAAAATGGAATATAGTGGTGGGTTTAAGGATTAGATATAGAATACATAGCAATTTAGAAAAATTAAAATAAAGTAAAAATAAATTGGGGTATCAAAAATGAAAAATGAAAAACCTTTGTGTTTGACATTTTGCCTCTCATCATTGTTATAGGTGTTGCCCTGTATGGTGGGGTGGACATAATCATCCCAGGGTCCACAGGAAGGAGGAGTAGAGTATGGCCTAGAGTGGACTTACTGATATTTGACTATGGAACTATTGTAATTAGTAATGGAAGAAATTATAATATTGATATGGAGAAAGTGGCCATGGTAGCTCCTGAGGGTAGGGAGAGGGAAGAAGAGATATGTTGTGGGGACATTTTCAGGACTTGGAATTGTCCTGGGTGGTACTGCAGGGACAGATGCTGGACACTGTATGTCTTGCTACGGCCCACTGGGTGGACTGAGGGAAAGTGTAAACTACAGTGTAAACCACTATCCATGTGGTGCCGCAGTGCTCCAAAATGTATTCACCAAATGCAATGAATGTCACATTATGATGAAAATAGTTGTTGATGTGAGAGGAATGGGGTGAGGGGGGGTGGGGGTATATGGGGACCTCATATTTTTTAAATGTAATTTTTAAAAAAAGAAGGAAAAATTTTTAAATAAATAAGTAAGTAAATAAATAAATAAATAAATAAAAAGAGGTACTAGGAATTGATCCAAGGACCTAGTATATATGAGGCAGGCATTCCTCCATAACCTGCAAAAACTCCATAGGGCAGGTAAACTTCTAAAGCTTATCTGACTCTCTCCACCCACTGATCCTTTAGGCACATTGGGTTTCTAAAAATTTGCTGGTAATCTCTCCTGGCTTTCTTCTCTCCAGGCTTTTTAGGAGCCAGTCCACCAACCCCCTCAGTGATCTAGTTCATTTCTCTCACAGGTTGTTTATGTTTGATAGCCTCAATGAAGATAAATCCTCTCCCCACTTATTGGAGCTACTTCAATGTTGGCAGGAATATTTTTCGAGATTCACAGGGGGCTCCCTTGGCCAAAATAACTGAAGATAAACCACTTCTGCTCTCCATCGGACACCTCTTCCTCACATATAAGAGGAAGTCCTTTTCCCACACAGTTAGCTGCAGTGAGCCAGTGGGTTTAGAAAGGCTAACTGAATAGAGATTGGGGTACACATGTGTTCCAAACTCAAGGAGCAAGTAAATCATTTTCATTTCAACTCCCTTTCTGTCCTTCACCCTCCTGGATAAAGGACTGCAATCTCCTTGTCTACAGATCCCCAAATCAATTCTCTCAGATAGCATTTTTCTGAACACCATTGATTTTAGAAGAGTTGAGTCCTGCATACCTACTCTGATGCCATATTACTAGAAGCCCTAAAAAAATCTCAGCGTAAGCAGAAGGAAGGAAATAAAGATTATAAAAGAGCTAAATATAATAGAGAATTTAAAAATGACTACAAAAATTAACATAATCTAATTCTGATTCTTTGAGACGATTACTTAAATTGCAAACCCATGATGAAATTAACAAGAAAAAAGGGGAGGAAATACAAATACATAAAATAAAAAGTTGGGAAAGAATATCACCATTGATCCCACAGAAATAGAGTATCATAAGAGGATAATTTGAAAATTTATATGCCATCAATACAAAACTTAGATGAAATGGATCAATCTCAAAATAAAAACAACCAGTCTACATTGATGAAAGAAAAAAATGATGAACACTACATGCCAAACACAAGCAACGAGAGTAAATTAGTTATCAAAAACCACTCAACTAAGAAGATCCCAGGACCAGATGATTTCACAGGTGAATTCTACCAATCATTCCAGAAAGAACTAACATAAATCCTGCTTAACTCTTCCAAAATATAGAATTGGAGGAAATATTGTCAAACTAATTCTATGAGCCCAATATCACCTTAATACCAAAGCCACATAAGGACTACACAAGAGAAGAAAACAACAGAACAATCTTTCTAATGGATCTGAATGCTAAAATCCTCAGCAAAATACTGCCAATCATATTCAACAACACATGAAAAGAATTATAAACCATAAAAAAGTTGTTTTAATCATTGATGTTCAAGGATGATTCAACATAGGAAAATCAGTGTCATACAACATATTAGCACATTGAAAGAAAAAAATTATATGATCATATCTATTGATTCAGAATAAGCAAAAGACATATGATTTGAAAGGAAGACACAAAACGTTCACGATTTGCTAGTCGAATGATTCTATATGTAAAAAGCCCCTCCTCCCCCCAAAAATACAAGAAAGCTTTGGAGCTGATAAACAAGTTCAGTAAAATGGCAGAAAACCACAAAATATTGTTAAAGAAAATCAAATAACTGAAAAAATGGAAGAATATTCCACGTTCATAGATTGGAAGACTTAATCATCTTAAAATGAGTGCTCTACCCAAGTTGATTTGCATATTTAACACAATCCCAATAAAAATAGCAACAGCATTTTTTCTTGAACTGGAAAAGGCAATTATCATATTTATTTGAAATGGCAAGGGCACCAAATATCCAAAAATGCATTGAAAAGAAATGAAATGTGAGGAATCATGCTATCTGACTTTTAAGCATACTGTAAAGCTACAGTGGTAAGCATGGTGTAGGTACAAGGATAGGAAACCTGACCAAAGGAAAATAATTGAGAGTTTTAATATAGATCCTCACATATACTGTCAACTCATAGTCAACATGGCCACCAAGTCCTCATAACAGGAAAGAATGGCCTCTTCAAAAAATGATTCTTGTCCAGAGGATTACTATCTCACACACTATACAAAAATTATTTCATGAAGGATCAAAGATCTAAATGTAAGAGTCAAGGCCATAAAGTTCTTAGGAGATGATGCAGAGAAGCATTGATGAGAACCTGTAGTAGGAAATGGTTTCATAAACTTTACACCCAAATTATGATGAACAAAGGAAAAACAGAAATGGACCTCCTCAAAATGCAAAAAAACAAAAATGTGTTCAAAGTAGTTTGTCAAGAAAGGGGAAAGGCAGCCTACTCAATGGGAGAAAGTGTTTGGGAAACATTTATCTGAAAAGGGCATAATATCCAGCATATATAAAGAAAGCCATGATCTCATAAATACAGAAGAGAAATGAACAATTTAAAAAATGCTCAAGAGATTTGAAGAGACTTTTTTCCAAAAGGAAAATACAAATGGCTAAAGATCACGTGAAATATGCTCAACATCACTAGCTATTAGGGAAATGTGTATCAAAAGCGTGTGGGTATCATCTTACTGCTGGTTATGAAAACAGAGAACTACACGTTTTTTGAGAGGAAATGGGGGAGAGAAAACACTCATCCACTGCTGGTGGGAAAGTAAAATGTTGCATCCATATGGACGGTGGTTTGGTGGTTCCTCAGAATGTAATTAGAGAACTGTCAGATAATCCAGCAATCCCACTGCTGGGTAAAAACCCAGAGAAGTTGAAATCAGGGAAAATAATGTTTATAACAGCATTATTTACTATTATAAACATCCACGAAAAGATGAATGTATAAGCAATTTTTGGTGTATACACAAAATAGAGTATTATTCATCATATGAAAGAATGAAGTATTGGCACATCTCAAATGCTGTCAGTGGGCATTTCCTTGGAATTTATTCTTCAGAAATTGAAAACATAGTAGATATTGTAGGAATAAAGGCAGGGCTTTCTCTTTCTGAATAGCCTTCATAAAGAAGGACCGATTAATTGGCTTGATCATAAAGTAATAGAAATGATCATGCTGACCATGAAATTAAACAGGTTTGTGCAAATTAATGAGGTTTTTATTTATTGGTTGTGTAAATTGTATAAAATAGACTTTTATGAAAACAGACTGGTGAATCCTGTAATATCACAGCTACAATAAATGTAAAAAATGAATTTATTGTAACTTTTAAAATATTTTATCTATTTCAGATATGACAATTTTCATGAATTATGGAGACATAACTGCATACTCCTTAATTACTTGAGACTAGATTTATATATATACTGTGATCTAATTATACCTTATAACAGTATTAATTTAGATAGTTTGTACTGTGTAATTTGAACAAAGGAAGGCAATTAATTTTTGTTCAAAAACAACTTTTTAATTTTTGTAATAATGCATTTGAAGTGGATGAAATCCATATCACTATGTATAACAGTCCCTCATATTATAGTGCAATTACAGTTTAGAAAAAAAAAACTGGGTCCTATCCTTGCTTTTTAAAGTGAATGTCTACATTTCAGTTTGCTAGTCAGATTTCTTTTGAAATTGGTAATTTATAATCATTTTCTGTTCACATTACAAGTAAAATATTTTCATGTGATATAATTCCTGATTGGGTGGAATATATAGTTACTGTTCCCTGGTCCTTTTAACTCTTTGTTTCAGATTTATCTTTCTCTAAATCATAAGATGGAAAATAACAACATATGAGATCAAGTAGCCCAGGAAGAAAGTAAGCTGAAGTTTCTTCTTCTGTCCTAGCCCATTAGGGAGAAGAACCAGAATTATATTCTGTGTGTGTTTGGTCTGGATAAATGAAAACGATTTACCATTGGGGAAAAAAATTACAAACTAGTGGTTACCATGGGTCCCTAGGGGAGGGTGTGGGAAAATTGATGGAGCACGGGACATGTTTAGGGCATTGCAATTGTTCTGCATGATCTTGCAAAGACAGATACAGGCCATCAAGCATTTTGTTAGGACTTATAAAAGTTTAAGATACAAAATGTGAACCACAGTGTAAACCCCTGACCCTAATTAGAGGCAGTGCTTCAATATTTGTTTATTCATCAACTGTAACAAGTATATCCTACTCATGAACATGTTACTGATAAGAAAAAAATGTGAGGGGAGGAGGTGGAATATATATATATATATATATATATATATATATATACACACACACACACACACACACACACAGTAATCTAATTACCTTATAACAATATTAATTTAGATAGTTTGCACTGTGCAATTTGAACGAAGGAAAGCAATTAATGTGGGTTTTCTATTACCTAAAACTTCTTAGAAAATAAAGTGAAAAAATTAAGACATTGGGGAAATTAGAGAGAAATTGTCACCACATAAAAGATAACAGATTTTACAGGAATGATAGACACAATGCAATTTTTAAAATTATATAGATGTTATTATTTTTATTTTATAATTTTAATTATTTTTACTTATTTATTTTTGGGTTTTGTTATGCAGAGGATTTGGATTGCAGATGAGACACAACTGGGGCAGGGGAGGTAATTGGTGAGTGTTGTCAGTCGTGGTGGATTGTGTCATTAGATGTACACCTGAGGCATGCCTCTGTGGAATATGAATGTGTCAAGGCTTTCATGGGATGTTGTCTCAGTGGGTGGAGGGAACATTATGTAACTCATTCTATGATGCCAAAATCACCCTATTAACAAAGCCATACAAAGGCATCACAAGACAAGAAAACTATAGATCAATCTCTCTAATGAACTTAGAAAGTAAAATACTCAACAAAATACTTGCTAATAGTACTGAACATTAAGGAATCTGACACCCTGATCAAGTGGGTTTCATCTCTGGTATGCAAGGGTGATTCAACAATCAATGTAATACACCACATTAAGAGATTGAAAGAAAAAAATCACTGTACCATCTTTATTGATTTAGAAGAAACATTTGACAAAATGCAGCATTCTTTCTTGATAAAAGCATTTCAAGACATAGGAATAGAAGGGAAGTTCCTCAGCACAATAAAAGGCATATATGAAAAACCCACAGGTAATTTCATATTCAATTGTGAAATGCTAAAGACTTTCTAAAATCTGGGATAAGTCAAGGATGCCCACTGTAACCCTCTTATGAACGTTGTGTTAGAAGTACTAGCTTGAGCACTTAGGCAAGAAAAAGATGTAAAAGACATCCAAATTGGAAAGGAAGAAGTAAAAATTTCATTCTTTGCAGATGACAAGATACTATTTGTAGAAAGTTCTAAGAAATCTACAACAAATATTCTGGAGCTGATAAATGAGGTCAGTAAAGTGCCATGATACAAAATCACCATGCAAAAATCAGTAGCATTTCTGCACACTAACTATGAGAAATCTGATGAAGATATCAAGAAAAAAAATTACATTTATATCAGCAACTAAAAGAATAAAATATCTAGGGAAAAACAAGTAAAGATGTAAAGGACTTGAACACAGAAAATGATATGAAATTGTTAAAGGAAATCAAAGCCCTGAATTAATGGAAGAATATTCTAAATTCATGGATTGGAAGACTATATATCAGTAAGATGTCTGTCCTACCCAAATTGATTTACAGATTTAACAAATCCCAATAAAAATAACATTTTTTGTGAAATGGGAAAACTGATTATTAAATTTATTTGGAAGGTGAAAAGACCCCAAATAGCCTAAACCATATTGAAAAAAATAACAAAATTTGAAGAATCACTCTACCTTACTTTAAAGTACACTATAAAGTTTCAGTGGTCAAATCTGCATGGTATTGGTACAATGATAGACATACTGATGAACTGAACCAAATTGAGAGATCGAATATAAATCCTCATGTATACAGTCAACTTATACGTGACAAGGCCGCCAGCCCATGCAACATGGACAGAATGAACTCTTCAAAAAATGGTGCTGGAAGAAGTTGACATCCACATCCAAAAGAATGATACAGCATAACCATATCATACCCTGTAAAAAAAATCAAGATGTATCAAAACTCTATATTTAAAAGACAAGAAAATAAAACTCTTAGAAGATAATGTAGGGAAGCCTCTACAAGACCTTTTATTAGGAACAGTTTCCATAAACCTTACTCCCAAATTAAATTTAAACTTCTGTGCTTCAAAAGAACTTGTCAAGAAAATGAATGGGAGCCTACTCAATGGTAGAAAATATTTGGGAACAACTTATCTGATAATGGCCTAATATCCAACATATAAAATAAATCTTTCATCTAGAAAATAAAAAAGAAGCATATCTCATTCTCTCTTCTCATTTCTCCACCATATACCTCATCCCATCTGACCCTCAGTCAGGGAATCTTGCAGGTCATTGCTTCACCAACTTCCTGTTCCACTGTGGTAATTTCTTCCAACCCAACTGCTGGGCATCTTTCCATTCCCTCCCCCTCCTTCCCTGCTTTGCCCATTTCCCCTCCTCTTCCCTCCCTCCCCTTCTCTTGAGTACATATGTAGTGCCAAATAAAAGAATACGGATCAGAATTTAATGCCTATATTTGAAATTTATTCTTCAAAAATTGAAACTTAGTGGTTGCCATAGATTCTGAGGGGAGGGGAGGGAAGAAAGTGTGGAACATAGGACATTTTGGGGGCATTGGAATTATTTTCCATGATATGGTATCGGTGCATACAGGCCATTATAGTTTGTCAGAACCTATAAACATGTGCAATGCAAAATGTAAATCATAATGTAAACCATTGACCTAGATTAGTAGAAAGTTTTGATATTATTTCATCAAATGAAACAAATGTACCATATGCATTTAGTATGTTTTTGGTATGCTCAGATGTGGGAGGGGGATTGGAGCATTTTGGAATTCCCTATATATTTTCTATATGATTTTCTGTAACCTAAAGCTTCTTTGAAAATAAAGTGAAAAAATTATACATTGTGGGAACATACAAAAGAAATTACCTGGGGATGAGGCAAGATGGTTGCCGAGTGAACTTGCCTTTGCGGTCTGTCCCGGGAAGAGACGGCTGGGCATGGCTGCAGGTTCTCCAAGGCATGGCTTTTTCAGGATTTTTGCAGCGCAGAAGTGCCTAGACATCGATTGGGTGGAAAGGTAAGGGAGAGGATTGGTCTAGTAGATATAATTTGGGTTCTATTGCCCGCAGGAGAGACCCACGCACAGGCTTCTTCCTATTGGGGGTGGGGGGAACCGCGGTCCTGCCCAGCGGCTACGCTTTTAGATGGCTCTGAGTTGCAAAGGAGTTCACGAGTTCTGGGCGAGCTGTTGGCAGGTTGATGCGACGGGTCACCTTTGCAGATCGATTTGGGAAGATAGACGGTGTTTTGTTGTGAAGCGGGAGAAACTTTTGATTGCGAGCACGAACAGTAGAGCTTCCACCTGAAGCCCCACCCCCAAAAGCCCGGCAGCCGAGCTCCAACCCAAATAGGCTGTAGGCAAAAAAGGGACATAATTGGAAAATTGTTTTAGGCTGCGGCAAGGGAGGGGGACACGCCTGGAAGCCGATTAGGGAATATTCTGCGAAGCCTGGGAATTCCGGTTTTGGAATCTGTTTTTGTCGTCACAGGCCCGGCTTCGGATCTGTACTAGTAAAGTGGCTGCGGTGTAGAGGCACCATCTAGCGGCAGTGGTTTGGAATCACAGGACGAGAGCTGTCCAAAAGCTGAAGTGAGAGATACACGTACTAATGAGCCCAGCTAAGTAAGTGAATTGCAGGGTTCAGTCACAATATAGAGTTTGCGGATCTGACTTCCCCCATAGGGCTGGCACCCAGCTGTGGGGATCCCTGAGGGCTGTGTTACACTGTGGGGCTCCCAGGCTTCCTGTTGACCAGATTGGAGGTTGCCAGGTCTGAATTCCCTAAACTCTGGTGGCCCACACCACAGAGACTCAAACCTCTTGAGTCCTCAATATCTCAGACTTTCCATCCCTGAATCCATCACGCACTGAGGTCCATCTGAGGTCCTTAAATGCCCTAGCCTTCAACGTTGGCATTTTTTCTTTATCGTTTCATTTTGTTTTGTTTTTATTTTCATTTTGACTTTTTACTTTTTTCAATTTCCTGATTGCTAACACCACATTATCCCCGAGTCTTCTCTCACAGCGTATCCCCCAAAGTCTTTGTTTACTCAGTTATTTAAGGTTTATTTTTTGTGTTGTAGGTGCTGTGTAGTGGGTGTTTTAATTCTGGTTCGTGTATATCTGTTTTTTTTTTCTTTCCCCTACCTGTTCCCCACCTTTTGCCCACCCTCTTTTCCTTTCTTCCTCTCATCCCTTCCCCCCCTTTTTTTATTTCTTTTTTTTCTGTTGTCTCTTTCCCTCTTGTCCCTCATATTCCACTTAATTTATTTTAACTCAATTATACAATAGGTGCGGCAGGAAACACCTCACATTCGCTGGGTTTTCTCATCCTCCACTGCCTCATTTCTGTGTGAAATGATTTAGGCTACCTACACTATCCTCTTTCCCCTACATCTTGATATCCACCACCATCTACTGTCTCTCCTATATTCCACCTCCCACCTCCCTTTCTTCGATCCACGAAGGGTCTAAGTCTTAATTCCTAATACCTTTGTTTTGTTTCCTGTCTGTTATCCACTCTTGAAACTATTACCTTTCTTTTCTCTTTCCATCTCTCAAGAAAACAATAGCTTTTTAGCTCATACCACATTCCTCCCATATTCAATCATCTGCCTCATAATAAGTACTCTACCTACTGCTATAACTCTACACAATTTACATGAATCTAACCTCCATCCTCCCAGATCTCATATTCTTGCTTTGTTAACATAAATCACCAATACTACTATACAATTTTCCCTTGCTTACACAATTGCCTTTCCCCAACATTAATATACTTTCCTTTAAAGTGAACTTAACCAACAACAAGAAATTAGAATAAGAAGGAAAAAAATGACAAAGAGAAGATATAACACCTATGCAAAAATAACAGCTAACTAACCTCCAAGAGTAGACAAAGAAGCTAAGGAACTGATTAAATCCATCAAGATAAAGAGATGACCAGAAAGCAACAAAAATCTACAAACCAAACCAGTAATCAGGAAAACATGGCTGAATCCATTCAACAAACCAAAAATTATGAAGGGGAGCAAAACTTTGCACAAGCAATGAAAGATCTCAAAACATTTATCACCAACAAATTTGACGAAGTAATGAAAGAGGTTAACAACATGAAGACATCACTTGGAGGGGAAATTGCAGACATATGCAAAAACATAACAGATATGATGAGAATGAACACCACAGTTCAAGAAATCAAAAATACACTTGCAGCAACTATCAGCAGACTAGAAGAGACAGAGCAGAGAATTAGTGATGTGGAAGACAGTACATCAGATATCAAACAGATAGTAGAAGGGGTCAATAAGAAGATAGAAAAAATCCAGTTAGGACTTAGGTACTTGAATGACAATGCAAAATGCTCAAACATACGTATTATAGGCAATCCAGAAGGAGAAGAGAAGGGAAAGGGGTCAGAAGGAGTGTTGCAGGAAATAATGGCTGAAAACTTCCCAAATCTACTGAAAGAGACAGATGTGCATATCCAAGAAGCACAGCACACTCCACTAGTCATAAACCCCAACAGGACCACCCCAAGACATATACTTGTCAAATTATCCAATGCTCAAGACAAAGAGAAAATCCTAAAAGCAGCAAGAGAAAAGAAAACCATCACATACAAGGGAAGCTCAATTAGATAAAGTGCTGATTTCTCATCTGAAACCATGGAGGCAAGAAGGCAGTGGGATGATATAGTCAAGGTACTAAAGGAAAAAAATTTCCAACCAAGAATACTCTATCCAGCTAAACTAGCATTCAAACATGATGGAGAGTTCAAAATATTCGTAGACAACCAGAAACTGAAAGAGTATACCAACAAGAAACCTCCCCTTCAAGAAATTCTAAAGGGAATTCTGCAGGAAGAAAGGAAAAAATAGGATAGGCAGAGTTGGAGGAGAGTATAAGAGCAACAACAACAACAAAAAAGACAAAAAAAAATACAAATAAAATATGACAAACACAAATCCAATCAAAATATGGCTAAAACAAATAATTCCTTGAAAGTAATAACACTGAATGTCAACGGATTAAACTCACCTCTCAAAAGATTCAGATGGGACATTGGATAAGGAAATATGACCCATCTGTATGCTGTCTACAAGAGACACATCTTAGACCCAGAGACGCATGGAGATTGAAAGTGAATGGCTGGAAAACAATCATACAAGCTAACAATAACCATAAAAAGGCAGGAGTTGCTATATTAATATCAGACAAAATAGACTTTAAATGTGAAACAATTGTGAGAGACAAAGAAGGATACTACATTTTAGTGAAAGGGAAAATCTGTCAAGAAGATTGAACAATCATAAATATCTATGCCCCTAACAAGGGTGCCTCTAAATACGTGAGGCAAACACTGGAAAAACTAAGTGAAAGAATAGATACATCTACAATTATAGTGGGGGATTTTAATACACCACTATCAACTCTGGAGAGAACATCTCAAAAGAGAATCACCAAAGAAACAAAACATCTGAACAGTATATTAGAGGAGCTGGATCTAATAGACATATATAGATCGCTACACCCAAACACAGCAGGATATACATTTTTCTCAAGCGCACATGGATCATTCTCCAAGATAGATCATATGCTAGGACACAAAGAAAGGCTGAATGAATTCCGAAAGATTGAAATCATACAAAACAATATCTCTGACCACAGTGGAGTCAAGCTGGAAATTTGCAAGGGACAGAAGCCCAGATTTCTCACTACGATTTGGAAATTAAACAGCACACTCTTAGAAAAACAGTGGGTAAAAGAGGAAATCTCAAAAGAAATCAATGACTACCTTGAATCAAATGATAATGATAACACAACATACCAACATTTATGGGATGCAGCAAAAGCAGTACTGACAGGAATATTTATAGCCATAAATTCATATATCAAAAAAGAAGAAAGAGCAAAACTTGAAGAGCTAACTGCACATTTGAAGGAATTAGAAAAACAACAACAAAGTAACCCAACAGGAAGAAGAAGGAAGGAAATAACAAAGATAAGAGCAGAACTAAATGAAATAGAAAATAAGAAAGCACTTGAAAAGATAAACAAGACCAAGAGCTGGTTTTTTGAGAAGATCAACAAAATTGACAAACCTTTAGTGAGACTAACAAAGAAAAAAAGAGAGAAGATGCAAATACACAAAATAAGAAATGAGAAAGGCAATATCACCACTGACCCCACAGAAATAAAGACTATCATAAGAGGATACTTTGAAAAACTATATTCCAACAAAAATGACAATTTAGAGGAAATGGACAAATTCCTAGAAATACAAAAGCAGCCCATATTGACAAAAGAAGAAATTGATGATCTTAACAAACCAATCACAAGCAGAGAGATAGAATCAGTTATTAAAAATCTCCCAACTAAGAAGAGCCCAGGGCCAGATGGCTTCACAGGTGAATTCTACAAAACATTCTGGAAAGAACTGACACCAATCCTGCTGAAACTATTCCAAAACATCGAAACAGAAAGAACATTACCCAACTCCTTCTATGATGCCAACATTACCCTAGTACCAAAGCCAAACAAAGACATCACAAGAAAGGAAAATTACAGACCAATTTCTCTAATGAACCTAGACGCAAAAATACTTAACAAAATACTTGCTAATCGTATTCAACAACACATTAAATGAATTATACACCACGACCAAGTGGGATTCATCCCAGGTATGCAAGGATGGTTCAACATAAGAAAATCAATCAATGTAATACACCATATAAACAGATTGAAGGAAAAAAACCACAAGATTATATCGATTGATGAAGAAAAAGCATTTGACAAAATACAGCACCCTTTCTTCATAAAAACACTCCAAAAAATTGGAATATAAGGAAATTTTTTGAACATAATAACAAGTATATATGAAAAACTTAAAGCCAATATTGTTTACAATGGAGAAATCCTAGACTCCTTCCCTATAAACTCAGGAAGAAGACAAGGATGCCCACTGTCTCTGCTCCTATTTAACATTGTCTTAGAAGTACTTGCTCGAGCACTGAGGCAATAACCAGAAATAAAAGGCATTCAAATTGGAAAGGAAGAAGTCAAAATTTCATTATTTGCAGATGACATGATCCTATACATAGAAAACCCTGAGAGATCTACAACAAAGATTTTAGAACTCATAAATGAGTTTAGTAAAGTCACAGGTTATAAGATCAATGCGCAAAAATCAGTAGCATTTCTGTACACCAATAATGAGCAAGATCAGGAAGAAATCAAGAAACAAATACCATTCACAATAGTAAATTAAAAAAATCAAATACTTAGGAATAAATTTAACTAAAGAGATAAAGAACTTATACACTGAGAACTATACAAGATTGTTCAAGGAAATCAAAGAAGACCTAAATAAATGGAAGACTATTCCTTGTTCATGGATAGGAAGACTGAACATTATTAAGATGTCTATCCTACCAAAACTGATCTACACATTCAATGCAATCCCAATAAAAATCAACACAGCCTTCTTTAAGCAACTAGAAAAACTAACTATGAAATTTATTTGGAAAGGAAAGAGACCCCAAATAGCCAAAGACACACTGAAAAAGGAAAACGAAATTGGAGGAATCACACTACCTGACTTCAAAATAAGCTACAAAGCTACGGTGGTGAAAACAGCATGGTATTGGCATAAGGAGAGACACACAGACCAATGGAATCGAATTGAAAGTGCTGATATAGAACCTCACATATACAGCCACATAATATTCGATAAAGCCACCAAACCCTCTCAACTGGGAGAGAGTGGCCTATTCAACAAATGGTGTCTGGAGAACTGGATAACCATATGTAGAAGAATGAAAGAGGATTACCATCTCACACCTTATACAAAGATCAACTCAAGATGGATCAAAGACCTAAATATAAGAGCCAAGACCATAAAAACCTTAGAAAGCAGTGTAGGGAAACATCTACAGGACCTTGTAATAGGAAATGGATTTATGAATATCTCACCAAAAGCACAAGCAGCAAAAGAACAAATAGATAAATAGGATTTCCTCAAAATTAAAGCGTTCTGCACCTCAAAGGAGTTTGTCAAGAAAGTAAAAAGGGAGCCCACACAGTGGGAGAAAATATTTGGCAACCATATATCTGATAAGAAACTTATAAGTTGCATATATAAAGAACTCCTATATCTTGAAAATAAAAAGATAAACAACCCATTTAAAAAATGGGAAAAAGACTTAAATAGACACTTTTCCGAAGAAGAAATACAAATGGCAAAAAAAGCACATGAAAAAATGTTCCAAATCTCTAGCTATCAGGGAAATGCAAATCAAAACTACAATGAGATACCATCTTACACCCATAAGATTGGCAGCTGTGAAAAAAACAGAAGAATGCAAGTGCTGGAGAGGATGTGAAGAAAGTGGAACACTCATCCACTGCTGGTGGGAATGCAGAAGGATCCAACCATTCTGGAGGACAGTATGGGGGTTTCTCAAAAAACTAGCCATAGATTTGCCATATGACCCAGCAATACCACTGCTGGGTATATACCCAGCAGAACTGAAAACAAGGACACAAACTGATATATGTACACCAATGTACATAGCAGCATTGTTCACTATCTCCAAAAGTTGGAATCAACCCAAATGCCCATCAACAGATGAGGCGGATCAATAAAATGTGGTATATACACACAATGGAATACTATTCGGCTATAAGAACAAACACACTACAAACACATGTGATAACATGGATGAATCTTGAGAACCTTATGTTGAGTGAAGCAACCTAGACATTGAAGGACAAATACTACATGACCTCAATGATATGAAATAACCAAGCTGCCCTAGATAGCAAGAGACTGAACAATAGGCTTACAAGAAATTGGAGGGTGGAGAAAGGATGTGAGCCAATGTCTGCAGGGATGGAAATTAAGATGAGATGGTGGTAAGTATGAACACAAAGAAGAGATAAAAGGGGGGCAAGGGGTTTCCTTTGGTTGGGGCTTTGCGGGTTTGAGAGTGGTTGGGGTCAGCGGATGGGTAACATTGCCCAAAAGTGGGGGTACGGAGGGGTAGCACACGAACACAGGAGAGGGTCAGGTGTTGGTGGAGTTTAAAATGCCAAGAAAATCATATCAAAATATAATAAAGAGGGTTACCTGTTTAGAACACTCGGGGGGGAGTGTCTGATGCAGGACGGGCTCCTGGGGAATGTCTAAATGCTCATTCTGCCAGAGTGGGTGACACCATGGGGTAGAAAGCCAAGTAGTGAGAGTGGGGGTGGACCCACATCCTGGGGAGGACTAATGCCATCAAATAGAGGGAAATGTATCCCTCGAGAGAAAGGGTGGCTCCCAGGGCATTGGGGCAGTTGAGCAAGTTAGGCCCTGAACACTATTCCATCTATCTCTGGAAGTGGCTCCTCCGGAAACGGAGGTTGGCTCTCACTGTGGGCACCAAGGTGGAAGGGAAAATGGACGTTAAATGTGTGAAACCAAGGTAAATGGGGGGTAAGAGAGGAGTTTCATGAGAGTACACAAGGAGGGATATAAAACATGTAATATTACACCATAACATATAGGAGATGACAGACTGATAATGTAAACCATAATGTAAAACATAGGATAACTAAGAATGTAAAAAACTGTGTATCCTAAAGTATGCACCACAATGTAAGCACAGATGTCACCATGTTAGAAAGCTATTGTCTTAGACTCTGTACATCACGTTAAGTAAATATTATGTGAATAGGGTGTAAGGGCATCGCTGTGGAAGGGAAAAGGTTTTGTGGTGGATGTATGGGAGTGCTGTATATTATGTATATGCATTGCTGTGGTCTAAGGCTCCTGTGAAGTGAAGCTCAATAATTAGGGGGGAAAAAAAAAGAAAAAGAAAAAGATAGGATATAGAATTCTTTTCAAGTCAACATGTATTCTTTATCTAACCTTTAAACCCATCGCTATATGCCATTTCCTAGTAAGGGACCCTGACATTATATTGGGCTTCAAATTTCAGGGAGTTCTGGATCACAGAGTGGTTCAACAATGGCAATGGAGGAATACTGGTATAGGATACCATTGACAAGTGATATATGGCTGACAGGGAGCTGTACAGAACATATGTCCAGGGTGCATGGTAATGTTTGGATATACTCATAGTGGCAACAATTAAAAACCACAGCAGGGGGGCTTCTGGGTTCCTAGCCAGTGGTGCTCTGTCCTGGTCCCTAGGGGAGTAGTGACAGTCTCCCAGGTGCAGCGGCGGGGACTGGGAGGGAGTGAGGGTTCAACAGTGAGCCCCTGACGCTAATGACTATGCTTGTGAGCTGATAAGCCTAAAATAAGAACAAGGCCTAGAGCAGCATTGTGCATGGGAATTTCCTCCTGTCAGCCTTCATGTTACTCAAATGTGGCCAGTCTCGAAGCCAAACTCAGCATGTAAATGCAATGCCTTCCCCCCAGCGTGGGACATGACACCCGGGGATGAGCCTCCCTGGCACCGAGGGACCACTATCAACTACCAACTGATGATGCAACTGGAAAATGACCTTATACGGAAGGTTCAATGCGGATCAGCAGAATATCCCTGTCTACATAAAATAACATGACTTTAAAATGCTGTTTGACCTAATGTAAGGGGGAAATGGAAAGGAGAAATGAGTTTATATGGCTATGAGTCTCTAAAAAAGAGTCTGGAGTCTGGCAGAAGGATTGCCCTTATGCACAACTGAGCAGAGTCTGAGAGACAGATAAAGCAGATACAACCCCCAGATATTGGTTCCTTTGAGGGTTAAAGAGACCCATGGGAGTTATGGTCATGGCCGATGGGGTTAACTACCAGGTCAGATGGCCCCTCTTTGGAAATGGTGTTTATGTGTGATGAATCTGGACTCAGATGGGATCTCTCTTCATAAGACTTTCATGCTAATGTGCTGGAGTTGCAGTTAGTGTTGGGGTTTAAGATATATTTAGGGGATTTGAATCTCTGGACTGACAATGTGATAGCCAGGTCCTGAGCCTCAACAGACTCCAGCACCTACAATCTGATTCATTGTACCCACCACACTCAGCTAAGATGGAGTTAAAGAAGGACAACCACCACACCATGGAGCCTAGAGTGATTACAACTGAAAGTGGGAGGATTGCATCCAGCATCCATGTGGAATCTGAGCCTCCTCTTGACATAGAGGTGCAATGGACACAACCAATCCAATGTCCACATAGAAAAGGTGGCATTGGATTGGAAAAAGTGGACATGGTGGCTGTTGGGTATGGGGAAAGGCAGGAAGAGATGAAAGGTGGAGGCGTCTTTGGGACATGGAGCTGCCCTGGATGGTGCTTCAGGGGCAATCACCGGACATTGTAAATCCTCACAGGGCCCAATGGATGGAATGGGGGAGAGTGTGGGCCATGATGTGGACCATTGACCATGAGGTGCAGAGGTGCCCAAAGATGTACTAACCAAATGCAATGGATGTGTCATGATGATGGGAATGAGTGTTGCTGGGGGGGGGGGGGGGTGGGGAGAGGTGGGTTGGGGATGGTGGGGTTGAATGGGACGTCATATATATATTTTTTTAATGTAATATTATTACAAAGTCAATTAAAAAAAAAGAAATTACCAATACACATAAAGGATAACAGATATTACAGTGATGAAAGGCACAATGCAAAAAGATTTTCTTTATTTAAATTCAAATTTAAATTTAAATTTTATCTTATTTTCCTGTATTTTATCGTATCATGGGCCTTGATTTTTTGTCTTTGTTTTGGGGGAGGGTTTGGATTGCAGAATGGTTGGAACTGTAGCAGAGGAGAATTAATGGTGTGGGGTGTCAGTGTTGGGGAATGTGTGGGAGGGGTGAAACCAGAGCATGTCTCTATGGAAGATGAAGGTGTTCGTGTGGTCATGTGGTGCTGTCTTGGTGGATGGAGACCAATAGAACAACCAGAAAAATATCAAATTCCCATCCTGGAGAACTCTGCTACATTCTCTAATAGAGTAGCAAAATTTTCTGATTACATGGACAATGCATAGTAAAGGAGGACAGACAAACATGTCCAGTCCTTGATATACATGTTTGTACATTTGGACTTTGTTCTTGTGAAACTGAAACTTATCCTAGTGTAACAGTTTGATATTATTCATGAATTCCAAAAAGAAATATTAGATTATGTTTGTAAACTGGTTTTTTCCTCTGGGCATATGAGATAATATTGGATTCAGACGTTTACTTGTTTATTTAATCAAATAAACCTCGTGTCAGTATGACATTGAGTATCCACCCCTTGGTGTGTGGGGACTTACAGATAAAAGGCATGGCAATGGACAGAATTGAGGGCTTTTAATGTTGGAGTTTTGATGTTGGAGTTTGATTCTAAAGACTTAAGCTGGAGTCTTGGGAAGTAAGCTCACAGAGGAAAGAGAAGCCAGCTCCAGGAACAAGCAAGACCCTGGAAGGGAGGAATACAGGAAGCCTGAAATTTCACAACCATGGGCAGCCGTCTTGCTCCAACACATGAAAATAGACTTTGGTGAGGGAAGTAACTTATGCTTTATGACCTGGTATCTGTAAACGCCTACCCCAAATAAATACCCTTTATAAAACCAACCAATTTCTGGTATTTTGCATCAGCACTTCTTAGGCTAATATGGAATTTGGTAACATAGAGTGGGGAAGTACTTTTGCAATTACCGAAATGCTGGAATGGTTTCATAAATGGGCAAGGGGTATTTTTTGAAGGAATTGTGAGATGCTTAGAAGAAAAGACCTAAAGAGCATTGAAGAGACTGTTGATAGCAATATAGATGCTAACGTTACTTTGTATGATGCTTTAGAAGTAAATAATGAAACTATTATTGGAAACTGGAGGAAAGGGGATCCGTGTTTTAAAGGTGCAGAGAACTTAGCAAGGTTATTCCTGGTGTTTTATGGAAGGCAGAATTTGAAAATGGTGAGCCTGGGCAGTAAGCTGAAGAAATTTCCAAAGTAAACCTGTAGAATGCAGTTTGGCTTCTGCTTGCAGCTTATAGCAAAATGCTAGATGAGAGAGATATGCTGAGGACTGAACTGTTGGGTACAAAGAAAACAGAAACTGATTCTGGAAATTCCAAGCTTCTGGAAATCAAGATTCCACATTAAAGTGCCCATTGTAGGACTTAACTATGCTTGGAACTGGTAAATCAAGATTAAAGATGCAGTTATCTAGGAAAGACTTGTGGAATGTCTTTGTCTAATGGCATGAAACCCTGCTTCCTGCATGCCAAACCAACAAGGTTTTGAGAGAGCTGTATGAACAAAACCACTGTCAGTCTGGAACAAAAAGGACATAGAAAGGAGAGGCTGAAGGAAAAACAGCTTTAAGAGGAAAACCATGAGGTTGAGATCTAGAATTAAGACATCACCTTGGGTCAAGAGAGGAACCCCACCCATATGAACAGAGAGGGAGAGTTTGCCCCAGCAATTGAAGAGGGTGGATATTCCTGTCTGATTTCTGGGAAAGTTTGCTGCCCAAGGGTACAGAGTGGGTAGAGCACATTCCCCAAGAGTTAGCAGGGTTAAGGTCAGCACCCCACAGGTCTGAGAGACATGGACCTGTCCCCCAAAGGTTAGGAAAGGCCAGGTGGTCAACTAATTGCTCTGTGATGGTTGAGCCTGAATGCCAAAGGTTAGGGAAAATTTTGTCTTCATATTGCTGTGCTAGGGGGGTTAAGACTCTAACCCAAAAATTGGATAAGGTGTGGCAATTACCCCAGCACTCTTGGAGGGAGAGGTCTGAAGCTTGGTCAACACCCAGATACTTGATGAGAGTGGAACCAAGAAAATGGCCATTGGGCATACACGTGGAAAGGGTTGGTCTCCATAAGGCCCCAAGGAGAAGAAGTCATCATCTTAAGAATGACTCTCAGACTGAAATCCAGTGGAAGATGCCCTGCAGGTTTACTGAAATGTAGAGGATCCATGACTGTTTCCCTACCAATTTCTCTTTATTGTAATGAAAATATTTGTCCTTTGTCCATTTATGCATTGGAAGTAGATGAATTGTTTTGTAAGTTTCAGAGGACTATAGCAGACAGGACTTTGCCCTGAGACAAACTGTGTTTCTTTAATTTGATTGTGATATGATTTAGTACTTGCATTGGAATTGATTTAAATTATTTTTTAATATTGTAATGACTTTTTGGAATTCAGAGGGTGGAATGCAGGAGTTTAATATTATTGATGAATTCCAAAATGAAATATTGTATTATGTTTGTAAACTGGTCTTTTTCTCTTGGCATATGAGATTATATGAATTTGGAGGTTGGGTTGTTTACTTAATCAAGTAAACCTCTTTTGTCAGTAGGGCATTGAGTACCCGCTCCTTGATGGGTGAGGACTTACAGATAAAAGGCATGGCAAAGGACAGAGTTGAGAGTTTCTGATGTTGGAGTTTTGATGTTGGAATTTGGTGGTGAAGCCTTAAGCTCAAGCCCTGGGATTTAAGCTCACAGAGGAAAGAGAAGTCAGATCCAGGAAGAGACAAATGCTGAGCCCAGGAAGAAGCAGGACCTGGGAAGGAACATTGAACCCAGAGAGAAGCAAGACCCTGGAAGGGAGGAACCCTGGAAGCCTAAACCGTCACAGCCATCAGCAGCCATCTTGCCCCAACACATGAAAATAGACTTTGGTGAAGAAAGAAACTTATGCTTTATGGACTGGTATCTTTAAGCTCTTACCCCTACCCCAAACAAATATCCTTTATTAAAACCAACCAGTTTCTGGTATTTTGCATCAGAATTATTTTGGCTGACTAATGTACCTAGTAATATCTCTTACCTAAGAGATACCTCCTGAAAGCCTCCTTTTTGCCCAAATGTGGCCTCCATCTAAAGTGAACTCAGAACATAAACTCAGTACCTTCCCCCTGGCAGGGGTCATAACTCCTGGGGACAAGCTTCCCTGTCACTGAAGGATTTTTATCATCACCAACAACTGAAAAAAGCCTTTAACCCAAAGGGAGAAATATTAAATATATATTAGGTTTTTATTTTAAAGATTTATTTATTTATTTTATTTCTTGCCCCTTCCCCCACCCCCAGTTGTCTGTTCTCTGTTCTCTGTGTCTATTTGCTGCATGTTCTTCTTTGTCCACTTTTGTTATTTTCAGCAGCACAGGAATCTGTGTTTCTTTTTGTTGCATTATCTTGTTATATTCGTTTTTATAGCTAAGAGATTTCAAAGTGAGTCAGGAGTTCATTCCAGAAGTTATGCTTATACACATTTCAGGAGGATATCACTGATGACCACAGTAAACAATGACTAAAGGAGGGCTTCTCCTGAGGGCTGTTGAGGCATCTAAACATGATAGGCAGGGCAGATAACCTCTGGCAATTGCCACCTCATCAGTGGGCCTTACATTTGCCTAGACAATAACCTATCTCCCCAATGTTTCAGAGTTAGACTCATTTATAATTTGGTTTTTATTCTCCTTTAATTTGATCCTGTAATTAGCACTGTACCCATTAAAAATATTTCCCAGAAATGTAAATTTCTGGCTGTTCATATTTGGGTTCAGGCCTGAGTCTTAGCAGAGTTTCAGCTAGCACTTACTCTCCAGGTCATCAGAGTCACCCAATACAACAAGCAAAATGATGATGATGGACAAAACTCTTCCCATAGAACAAAGATTATCTACATCTGTGAACAAAACAGTACCATCCATCTGCCCCATGGGTTCTAACCCTGCCCCCAGTTGGAAACAGTGGGCACCAGCATCCTAAAACCCTCAAAATTGAGAAATGAAGAAACATAAGGGAACAATGGAACTATGGGCTAAAGTATATTATTATTCTAGTAATGGAAGAACTTGCAAAACTAATATAAAGATAATTGTTACCAGAGGTTCTGAGGGGAGGGACAGGGAAGAACGTGTGTAACATGGGGCATTTTGGGTACATTGGAAATGCCATGCATGATATTGTGATGACAGATACAGGCCACTATACATTTTCTGAAAACCCATAAAAATGGGCAGTGCAAAGTATAAAATCTAATATAAAATATATACAATATTTAGTAGCAACACTTCAGTGTGTGTTCATCACTCATCAGTTGTCAGCAATATACCACTTTAATGAAAGACATAGTTAAAGGGGGAATTATAGGAAGGGGAGGGGCAAGGTATATGGGAGACCCCTATATTTTTGATGTTTCATTTATGTTATATTTGGTGTTTCATTTATGTAGTTTTTGATGTTTCATTTAGATAATTTAAAGCTCCTTTAAAATATTTATTTTTATAAATAATTTTAGTGTTCATGCTGGAATTCTCATGTCCCATTTTGTCAATTTCTTTCTTCCTGTTCGGTTAAGGGAAAGGCATGTGTAACAATGGTAATATGTGCAAATTATAATATGTGTCAACATCTCATATCACCTCTTTCTATTTTGATTTCAAATATATCTATATTTTAATAGAAAGGTGGAATGGGTTGGTATGGACTAGTGATATTTGTCCAATTCAACTCCCAGATTTTCTGGCTCCTTCACATTTCCAAATCTCCAACATGTATGATGAAGCCAAGAACCCTTGAATTATTTTTCACAATGATTATTTTCAAGAAAATTGCACTTAAATGTTAAAGACATAATTGTATAATAAACAAAACTGTAACACTAAAAATCCTACTTGTGTGTAAGGTTTGTTTTGAAAGTTGTCTTCAGCTAGTTTATTGTCTCATTAACTAACTTTCTTTTATAATTACTGGATTTTCTTCTGCCTAAAAGTTCTTATAATATTAACTTTAAAATAAGAGTCTTTGGAGGAAGCTATGCCTTAATGTTATCTCATCTGGGTTAGTTTCCCATGTAGAAACTGGAATATTGTAATAAGTATACTTAGCTCTCTTTTTATACTTGGAATATTTTCTTGGGTTACAATTTGATTATATCATACATTTATTATTCTTTCCTTGGGTAACTCAGTGTATATGTATTGAAAGTTATTTTTCCTATTCTAATAAATCTCTTTTTTATTAGCTATTTAATGGTTTTTATTAT
Source organism: Dasypus novemcinctus (assembly GCF_030445035.2). Lineage (NCBI taxonomy): Eukaryota > Metazoa > Chordata > Mammalia > Cingulata > Dasypodidae > Dasypus > Dasypus novemcinctus. The sequence continues at coordinate 10,655,558 of NC_080703.1, forward strand.
CTTTTTAAAAGATACATAAATCACACAAAATGTTACAATAAAAAATATAAGGTACTCCCATATAGCCCATTCCCCACAACACCAATCCTCCCACATCAACAACTTCTTTCATTAGCATGGGACATTCATTGCATTTGATGAGTACATTTTGGAACATTGCTACATGGCATGGATTATAGTTTATGTTGTAGTTTAACACTCTCTCTCAGTCCTTTCATTGGGTTATAACAGGCTATGTAATGTCCTGCATCTGTACCTGCAAAATCATTCAGGACAATGTCAAGTCCCCAAAAATGCCCCAATATCACACTTTCATTTCCCTTTCCCTGCCTTTAGCAACTCCCACAGCCACTGTCTCCACATCAATGATTCAATTTCTTCCAATTCTAGAGTCACAATAATTCTGAAGTAGAATACCAGTACTTTCACTCTAATCCATATTTTATTCCTCCCTCCTGAGGACCCTGGGATGATGATGTCCACTTCACTTCTAAATTGAGAGGGGGCTTAGATACCACATGGCTGATGGATGGAATTCTGCTTGCAGCTGTAGACTCTCTCAGTTCCCTGATGTGGCGGTTGACCATCATCACTTCTGTGTTAGACCTGGGTAAATCCAATGAACCAGAGAATAGGTGTTGCAACTGTGGTGAGGTTCAAGGTCCAACTGACACATCGTCCAGGCATTCAATTCTCCTGAGCACACACCAACCCCAGCACTAACCACTACTCCAGTAAAAGTGACAGAAGAGGCATGTGTAGAGATGTCACCTCTGAATCCACCTCCATCACACACAGGAGCACAAATTACAAAGTAGGACTCACTGGCAAATCACTGAACTCCAGAGCCATCTATCATGACTGTAGGACCTGGATGTCTCTGTAGCCCTCAGGAGAGCCACTTCCAAGGGTTGTATCTACATTGGCTGTCTCTGAGATCCTGCTGAGATGAGCATAAGCACAAACCCTCTGATGGTCTCCTCACTCATTTTGAAGTCTGTTACCCATAGAAACTCATTTGTCTATATCATTTCTCCCTTTTATTCAAGGTCTTTTTCTAGTGGTGTCACCAACTTTTGCTTTGTAGTACTCCCTCATTGCCAGAGAGGCTCATCCCCAGGAGTCATGTCTCATGCTGGGGGAAAGGTAATGCATTTCCATGACGAGTTTGGCTTCGAGAGTGACCATATTGAGCACCCATACATACTTGGCAACACCTATTACATTGATGAAAGGCAAAACATTTAAAAAATCATGATGATTTTCATTATTTATTACCCCAATTCATTTTTTATTTTATTTTTTCTAAATTATACATTCTACTTATAACCTTTAAACCTGCTATTAATATTTCATTTTCCACTTAATTGAATTCAGTAATATATTACACTTCATCTTTGAGGAAGTTTGGATCACAGAGGGGTTCAACTATGGCAGGGGAGGAGCACTGAAGTGGGGTGTCATTGATGGGGAATGCATGAGTGGGAGGGAGTTCTCCAGGGCACGAATATAGAGTATATAGATATGTTTAGATGTTCTTTGGGTATTGACATAATGGGTAGGGTTTCACATGACTACTGAGGGAGTGCTGACTTCCCACCCTGGGAAACTCTGTCACACTCCCCAAAGGAGCAGCAACAATCCCCCAAGCACAAGAGCAAAAAGGACCAGAAAAGAAGGAAGGTCCAATGATGGGTCCTTGATATTGATGACTATGCTTATGAGCCTGTGCACTTGAAATTTCAACTAGGACTAGAGTGCAGGATGCTTAAGAGTTATGTAACATTGTTTTTATTTCTTTAACCACATGACTGTTGTCTTCCTTAATAGACATTATTTCCTTTCCAGTCAAATTCATTCTTTGCATGTTACTTATAATTCACTCTAAATTCATGAGGTGATATTTTACATTTTCATTCAAGTTATTGCCTATGTTTCATCATTTTCCCACATTGACTTTTCTGTTGTTCAGTTATTGAATTTTTGTTTCCAGATTTTTTTCATAGGCATAAATGTTTGCTAAAAGCAATTAAATTAATCTGACTTCTTTTAAAATTTCATATTTTTCATATATTATGGAATGTATCTGAATAATTACAATATATTTGTTCTTACATTTCCTTTTTTTGAATATTGGTTTTATATTGTATAATCTGCTACTTTCTGTTTATTGTTTCTTGTCTTATTTTTCTTGAAAATAAATAATGTTTTCATAGTGGCATGAATGTCTTGGTTGATTTCCTGTATTTCAAAGTATTTTAATGCCCTTTTCATTTGGTTTTAAGATTGAAGTTTCTTTAATCAGAGGTAAAATTTGTGAAAACTGAAGGTATTTTCCTCATGTTTTGTGTCACTGTGGTTTCTGCAGTTCTTAAATTCCATCTCTTCTTTCCATCCTTTCCTACACCACTAAGTCTCTGAAGCATGCCTTCTGTTAGTCAAAATGAGTATGCTCTTTTTTTTTATGGTTTTCAGGCATATGTGAGTTTGACCCTATCCCTCAGCACTGTATTGCACCATACTCATTTCTCTGGTCTGTGAATATGGGTGTGAAATTGTCTGTGATCCACTCCACTCATGTTTTCTCATTTTAGCATAGATTTTCTCTAAATTTCTCTCTGGCATGGGCTTTACTGCAATTGATAAAGTTACTTGTAGATATATCCTCAAGAATGTTAGGAACATACTTTGTATTATCTTTGTCAATCTTTGACAATTCCAGCAAAAGTGAAATTGTTTTGTAACGGGACATGTTTTAAGTGATGAAGGGGCATATGATAGCCACAATTTGTGACCCACAGAAGTAGATTGCCAGATGCATTTAGAAGAGCTTAAACTTTATGAGGTAGGGAGAGGGCTGGGGAATATGGGAATCCCCTATATTTTTTTGTAATATTTGTGCAATCTAAAGCTTCTTTTTTTCTCTTCCTAACTTTTTAAAAAGATACTTAGATTACATAAATGTTACATGAAAAGGAAAAGGATTCCCATATGCCCTGCTCCCTATGCCTCCACCATTTTTCCATATTAAAAACATCCTTCATTAGTGAGGTACATTCATTGCAAATGATGAACTCATTTTGAAGCCTTGCCACTGAGTATGGTTTAAAGTTTATTTTATAATTTATACTCTCTCCTACCCAATTCTGTAAGTAATGGTACGATATTTAATGGTATGTATCTGTCATTGCAATGTCATGCAGGACAAATCCCAAGTCCCAAAAATGCCTCACATTGCACCTGTTTTTTCCTCTCCCTGACCTCAGAACCTCCAGTGGCAACTGCTTCAACTTCAGTGACATAGTTTCTTCCATTGCTAGAATCACAATAAGTTTATAGTGGAATACCTTTAGGTCTACTTTAACCCATATTTCATTCCTCAATTCTTAGGATTCTGGGATGGTGAAGTCTACTCCACCTCTAATTGAGAGAGATTGAGAGAGGGCTGCAATCTCATAAGGGCCAAGGGATCAGACTCTCTTGTTTGCAGTTGTAGACTTTCTTCTTTCCTTGATATGGTAGTTGTCCATCATCACTTCCTTGTTAGTTGCCCTGGGTGATACCAGTGAAATAGAGAGTAGGTGTTACAACTTTATAGAGACTTAGGGCCCAGCTGGCACATGGAAAGCCCAAAGATTTAAGTCTCTTGAACACACACCAACAAACTCTAGTACTAATTATAGGTTCAAATAGAAGGACAGAAGAACCATGTGTAATGAAACCACAGAGTTCAACTCTGTCACACTGGGGAGCATAAATTCCAAAGAAAGGCCCACTGGCAAGGCAACAAACTCCTGAGCTCTCTGTCCTACCTATAGTGTGTCTGGATGTCTCCAGAGAACTCAGGGGCCCTGCTATTTGAGGTAGTATCTACTTTGGCAGTCAAAGAGAGCCTACTGAAATGTGCATAAGCATAACCTCTGGAATGACCTTCCAACTCACTTTGAAGTCTCTAAGCCATATAAATATATTTGTCTTTACCTTTTGCCCCTTTAGGTCAAAGTTTTTTTCCAGGTTCATTTCTGGCTGGTTCTTGGTAGAAATCCCTCTGTGCAAAGGAGGCTCATCCCCAGAGATCATGTCCAATGTTTGGGGAAGGTAATGTATTTATATGCTGAGTTTGGCTTAGAGAGAGGCCACATTTGAGTAAGAAGGAGAATCCCAGGAGGCAACACTTAGGCCCTATAATACTAGGCTGTTTCAATTTCAAGAGTAAAGCTTACTAAACACAGCCATCAATATCAAGGGCCCATCAATGGACCATCTTATTTCACTAGTCATTGCCCCTCTCCTCAGGGAATTCTTGCTGTTCCATTATAGAATGTGGCAGAACTCCCTAGGATGGGAATTTGATATTCCTTCAGTTATTGTATGAATCTCCATGCACCATGACAAAGTCTTACATACATTTGAACATATTTTATATGACTATATGTATGCCCATGCATCCCCCATCTTTGGCACCCCAAGCCAGTGATCCTCCCCTGCCACAGTCATAACAGTTTTTTCATCCAAAACTTCTTTAAAAAATTAAAATATTAACATTTTAACATTTACTTGTATAAACATACTCTCCTCTCATCATTTTATCACTGTAATTCTGCATTATCTGGATTTTCAAGAGTAAGATAATCATTTCACTGTTTTCTTTCCAAAAATGTAATGAAATAATTATTTACACTTTTAGAGCTAAACAATAAATAACATTTGTATAATATTCACTGAAGTCTAGGAGCTTAAAATTTTTAAAAAGGGAAGAAAAAGCTCTTATTAAAGATTATAAGGGCTATGATAAGGCAGTAAAGGCGGTAGACATGGCCCAGTGGTTAGGGCATCTGTCTGCCACATGGGAGGTCTACAGTTCAAACCGTGGGCCTCCTTGACCCTTGTGGAGCTGGCCCATGCACAGTACTGATGCACACAAGGAGTGCCCTGCCACGCAGGGGTGTCCCCCGCATAGGAGAGCCCATGCACAAGGAGTGTGCCCCATAAGGAGAGCCACCCAGCTCAAAAGAAAGTGCAACCTGCCCAGGAATGGTGCCGCACACATGAGAGCTAACACAACAATATGACACAGCAAAAAGAAACACAGATTCCTGTGCCGCTCACAGCAACAGAAGCAGACAAAGGAGATGCAGCAGGTAGACACAGAGAGCAGACAACTGGGGTGGGGGGAAAGGGAAGGGGAGAGAAATAAATAAATCTTTAAAAAAAATAAGGCAGTAAAATATGTTTTGTAAGCACAATAAAGAACAATTTTTACATTCATAGAAAGTGAATCAATAAATCTTCAGAGATCATATAGTTTGGTCTAGGCTTCAAATACTCTAAATTTGTGAAATGTTTCCTGTTGAAAAAGCATTTCTTTAATCTGTACGTTCTATAACATGTACATTTTACTTGCCATATTTTGAACTATTCCCTTTTGTTTACAAGTGGCAAATTTGTTTTTATAGAGTTAATGTTCATGTCAAGTACACCCACTGCCTATTCACTATACAGTATGTATTAAAGATGATATCCAACTCTGGCATTGTGCATGTTTACAGTTATAACAATTTAAACATTGATTCACTTTTCTTCAGGGCCTACAATGTATTAGGTATGGTGGTAGGCAGAAGACATATGGTAGCTCTTACAAAACTTACCAGCCTTGTTATATTAACTTATACTCTTGTGGTGATCATAGACTTTTAATGATTAAATATTTTAGTGATAATAACATTAAAAATTTGATATATTTTAGAAATGAGAGTTAAAAAGTTGCTACCAAAAAGGTTTGGAATGGGTTTTTTATGAGTTTTTTTAGTAAGAAATTTTATGTTTAAATCCAAAAATGTTAAAAGTCATCACTTAAATAAGGTGCGAGGGTATTCTTTTCTGATATAGGGTGTAATTCATCATTGTATATAATAAAATTTAAAAAGAGATAGGCATATTTAAAGGACTCAAGAAAACCTGACTTAGACTAGGGTCAAGAATGGTACAGTAGTTATTGACAGTGAAGGAGCAGTAGGTGAGTCAATATACAATCAGGTAAAGGTACACATTTGTTTTTATTTTGAACACAAAGAGAAATTCCTGAAGAAATTTGAGATAATGTGTATGAATATTCTTGAGGAACATGAAGTGATAAGAAGTTAAAATAGACAAAGTGATTTAGAAATATCCATTATGAAGGAATGAAGAGAAAAGAAGGACACCAGGTATAAGAATTAAGAAAGTTTGGGGAGATATAATAGTGGTTATTAATAAGCATTGTGACAGAAAACAAAAATGCATTTTAAGTATATTTTGATGCATAAAGTATAGGGCAAATGTAGAATTACTAGGCAAGAAACCTGCCAAATTTTTTGGATGTTGTGTATTGAGGTGTAAACACTAGAGTCAAAAGCTAAGTGACTTGCTTTTGGTAAAATATCAATTTAGTCACAGAATTACAATTAAGGCTTAATTTTACCACATTTTAGGCTAATATTTCTAATTCATTAATTCTCAACAATGATTTCCAAAGGCAATTAAATTGTATTGCTAATTTTATATATAATTAAATAATATTTTTCTATACTGAGGATTATAGGAAACCCTCAAGTTCAAAAACTGTCTTCTTCAGGGACTCTATGACTATCTGATTTCTCAAAGAATAGATAAATGGATACTACAAGGGTGTCACAACTTTATTCATAAAGTGCCTAATTTGTTAAATGTCAATAAATTGTTCTTAGATGGTTGGACATAGAGGAAACTGAAAACCCCATAAAATATAATGACAACAATCATATGAGAAGCACAGCTGGACAGAAACTTCCACTGTGCCTTGGCAGAGGGTATCCTGACAACCATAAAGCCAATGAAGATATAAGGTGCTGAGTAAAGAAGAGGGAGTTCAGAAGGAGAAATGCAGAACAGATGAAATTAACCATCTCCATCATGTGGATTTCCCCACACACCAATTTTAACATGGGACAGTGTCACAAAAAATGTGGTCTATTACATTGGAATCACAAAGGAGTAATTTTGTTACAATAGAAGACAGAAGAATGTAAAATAACACTCCCACCCAGGAGGCCATGATCATTTACCAGCAAATCTGGAGTCTCATGATGGAGGGTTCTCTCAAAGGGTTACGATGGCAACATATAGCTTGAATTACATAATTGTCAGGATGTAGAACTCTATTTTCCCAAAGAAAAAATAGAAGAAAGATTGGGTGATACAGTCTTCAAAAGATGTGGTGTTTATTTTTGAAGTAGTGATGGTCAACATCTCAGCTGTCATGAAGGATTTGAGCATCATTTCTAGAATGATGAGGTTTTCAAGGAATAAATATAAGGGTGAGTGAAGGTGGTTATGACTCCACACAAGTAGGATGATGGTAACATTGCTGAGAATTTTCAGCACATACAAAATCAGGAAGGTGAAGAAGAGGAAGATCTTCTTATCCCAGGTAGTATGAAACCCAAGAAGGATAAATTTGGTCTGATTGTTAAAGTCATTCCCTAGGAAAGCATTATCTGTAAAATTCCTCCATTGTAAAGGATTACAGTAAGGACTAAGATCCACTTTGGGTCAAAGAATCCATTCAAAGCCCCTTCACTAAAGCACTTTAGTCAAAAGTTCCCACATACAATAGTTTTACATTCACAGGAACGAGGTAATTTAAGAACAAGGTTTTGGGGGTCCACAAAGTTTCAAACTGCTTCACTTGCCACAACCCAGTTTACTTTTTAAAAACTTTATTTTCAAAGAAGACTTAGATTACAGAAAGGTTACACCAAAAATATAGAGATTCCCATACATCCCTCCATCTCCCTCTCTCACATTGTCCCCTGTAAACAACATCTTACATTAGTGTGGCAAATTTACTACTGACAAACAAATATTGAAGCATTGCTAATAACAATGATCTATAGTTTACATTATGGTTTACACTCTGTACCATACAATATTTATATTTTAACAAAATGTATAATGGCCTTTATCCATCATTGCAATCTTATTTGGACCAATTCCAAAGCACTGAAATTGCCTTATGTTCCACCTATTCTTCCCTCTCCCTCCCTTTAAACCCTTTGGAATCCGCTGTTATTATATTAATGGTACAAGTACTTCCATTGCTACAATAATAGTAAGTCTCCTTTTTGTAAGATTGCATTCTCCCCTTGTGCTTTTTCATTCCTCAATTCTTGAGACTTTTGATAGAATATTGTTAATATACTTTCTCATTTTTAGTTCGAACATAAAACACCCAAGCAATAATCATTTCTTGGTGAAACTACCCCCAAAACAATGTGATTTGATTCTACTTTTATTAAATCTTCATATATAAAGGTCTCAATCATGTTTTAAAATAAATGTTACCGCCTTATAAATTAGTTTCCTGACAATAGAGTTTTTCCAACTCACTCATTAACCTGTAGGTGCCAAAGTTGTTTTCCTGTAGTAGACAGAATTTGAGGAAACTCTTTAGATAGAAATGTTTCACTTGTTCCTTATTTGTAATAAATTGTCCTACATTCCTCCCTGCTCAGTCACAGATATTGCTAATAGCACTTTGATATAGAAATAGAGAGTCCAGACTTAAAGGGGATCAAATTAAATTGATCAATATCTGAGTGTTTAATGGAGAGATAGGAATTAGTGGACCTTACTCAAGACACCAGCCTCACCCTGGCCAACTGATACAATGCCTTTCTGAATCTGCTTAATTTCCCATAGCATCAAGATACTGATTCACTTTAGACTGATCATGCAGTCATATTTTCATTATGTGGGATACAGTATCCCTACAATTATATTTATTATTTTATTGATTGAATTAGTCATTGTTCCATTGTACATTGCTTTTATTTGTAACCATAAGAAGTTTACCTAAGTTTCCTATCAATCAGCTTCTTATTATAGACTCCATGGGCTATCATAAAAGTTATTTTTAACATCTGACTCTGACACCCTTTTCTGGATAGTAAACCAGTTTCAAACATTAATGTCCTGTCTCAGCAATGCCTTACTGTTCCTCAAAGACTGTATAGTCTTCTGGGACTTGCCCAAATGTATGCACTTTGTCTGCACTTGTAATTTCCCTACCTTTCTCCAAACTGGTTCATACAAACCTTAAAATCTGAGAAAGTAATTACTTCTGGATGTTTAAAGATTTTTCACAAAATCTCACACAATGTCATCACTTATCTTGTTTGGATTCCAAAAATTTAAAATAGTATCTTCTTGTTTACATTTCTGGTTATTAAATTAACATATGAAATGTTTTTACCAGAATAACTGTACTATACGTTTTTCTGAATTCATTACTGTTTGCCTACTACAATAAAAGCAATTCCTGGTACTCACAGCCATACAACTTCTACTATGGTTAAAATCAATATTTACATCATTTTGACATTTCAACATCATAGAAAGTTTCTAAATAATGTTTTTTTCTTGGCAAAGTACTGTTAACAGAATAAAATGAACCACAAAGGATTCAGGAGGATTAGTTCTATTCACCATGTGGTAAATTTATATCAAGAAAATTACAATGCTAAATGAATAATTATTCAAATTGAACATATTAACTGTAAAAAAAGTTGCTTAAATATTATCTTTAGTTAGTATAAATACTGAGTTTAATTGTTACTTGCTTGTTGAATTATTAAATCTCTGCAATATATAGTTATTGATTGGAATATAACAGGAGGCTGATTAGCCATTCATTTTACTTCATGCACATTTCATGAACTGCCACTAAAAAGTCATTCACTTTCTCTTATATTTTCTGAACAGTTGAGAGGAGCAATTCACTTTTCAAAATATGTTTTAAGAAATGCATAACAAAATCCAATTTATAAACAAAAACAAACATGTATCTATACATCTTCCATTAAATATCATTTCTTGAAAAGTGTATAATATGTATTCTAGTGATTTGGAATCATTAGGACAAATACACCAAAACATTTGTTCCTTGATGATTCTATCAGTCTCATTATTTTGCAAATTCAGTAACCATTATATTCAATAATTCTATTTTAAAATTCATGACATTGATTTACTGAATTTAGTTATAATAGTATATGCTTCATTTAGGAAATACATGATTATTCTTCAGAACTTAATATATGCAAGTATTGTTTCTGAATAATTGTGATATTTCTGGCACAAATTTTGAAAATATTCTTATTTATTTCTGAGGTAAAAGCAAGCATTTGAATGTTAAACTTAACACTCCAAAACATCTTCAATGCATGTAATAAAATAATGGTTCAGTTAACAAAACTTATATGTCTATTTAATGTTGTTTAGTTTCAACTTAACAATTTTAAGTTTTTTGCAGAGTTGATCTTTATTTAACCTGTTTACAGAATTAAAACTTATCATATATTTTCAGAAGTTTCATCTTTTGACAGATATGGTCAATAAAGCTTTTGAATTATTCTGTGCCTTCCATAATTAACACATATGATTGCAGATTGGTTGGCTTCTTTGGAAATTGTCAGTCCATCTTTTGAAGATGTATACCATTTGACATTTTTTAATTCATTCGATTTGTCTAATCAAGAAACTTTAAAGAAAAATAATACAGTGAAACAATCACTTCTGTCATGACAAAACAAGATTAGAGTAACCCCTCATATGAGTCTAAATCTTATCAAAATCATTCTTCTGTCTAAGAAAAATTCTCTGCTTCCCATAAACAGAAATAGAAATTAGGATGCCTAGGTCAGGAACAGAATGTGGCTGGAGAACAAAGGAAATATGAAAAATAATGAGTATTGGTGCAGACTTGAGGCACACATTCACTTTTATAAATAATTTAAAAATTCACTCCTGCATGAAATGAGCTAAGTAAAGATTGCAAATAATATATCTCAGGAAAATATTATTAAAGAAACATCTTGGGCAGTGGATGTGCCTCAAGCAGTTGAGCTCCCCCCTCCCATATGGAAGGTCCTGGGTTTGATCCCTAGTGCCTCCTGAAAAAACAAAAACAACCAAGCAAAATAAATGAAAAAAAAATTCAGGGAAGGTGATGAGGCTCCTCTCTTTCCCACATAAGAGGACCTGGGTTCAAATCCCAGAACCCAGTTTCTCAGATAGAATAAAAGTCTCAATAGAATTTTATTTTTTATTTTTCATTTTAATATGTCTGAAACTGTTTAGAAACACCTAATATTAAATATTTAATCTTATTATATAACCAACCACTTCTTATGAGTTTTTATATGTCTGTATATTTGTATTATGTAATCATGTGTTTGTGGAAGTCCTCTGTAATTACAAATGTCCACCGAGTTTAGAGTTCATTGCCATTCTCTTGATACATTTCTTATCATTCTTAAGCATAAATTGTACTTTCCACCTATGTCAATAATGTGGTATTTACTTCATAGATTCTTGAGAGTTATGATAATGCTAATATAGCTAGTTGATAAAATACAACCTTAACCTCAGTATTCTGAGGTGAAGAGAGTGTAGGTAGACAGCATCCATCTTATTGTTAAGAAAATTTTATCATTAAGAGAAATAAGGAGTGTCTGGTTATTTCAGGGACTCAAAGAAAACTCCTGGATTAAGCAGAGATTCTCTTGAGAATTAACTTTCCTGGAGGGCTGTTACACCCAAAAACTCTAACTTCATGCCATGAATAGGATCAAAGAAATTAACTAGAAAAAAAGTGGTTGATCAATCTTTGAATAATTTTATTCTCAATAATAGGAATAATAATTTTGGTGTTCTTTGAATCAATAACTAATAGATTTTCATTCAGTATGTTATATCTCAAGGATATTCATACATTTTTCTTAAAAGAATATGCTGACTCTTATTTGAAAACACTTAAAGAGGAAATAAATGAATCAATTCTCACCATTAAAATTACCCTATAAAATTAAAATCATACCAAAATCCATACCTATCTTTTTCAATATTCTAAATAAAGTCTTTGGGTTTGAGATTGAAATTCACTTCATAATCCTGGGTTTGTGCCATTTGATAAATGGAACATTAATCAGGTGTTCATTAAATCACCTGCTTTATTAATGAAATGCCTAGCTTGAGGATGTAAGCTGCAGAGAAAGTCTAAATAAAGTTATTAAACAAACCCATTTTCACTATAACCCTGTGTTTATTATTTATACACCTTTCCTGATGAATTTTGCTATATACAAATTTTAAATGAGGCTACCCACCAATCCTGCACCCTCCATAGCTTGTAGCTTAGACAAAGTACACCTGGAATGAGGTTCTGTTTCTGTACCAAAATCCTTGAGGAAACTCCTAGCCTGGCCTGAGCAATATTAATATCCCATAATTACTGTAAGGTTGTAATTCTCCTTCTATGAACAAGACAAAACTAGAGGTGTAAAAAAGAAAGAATATTCATTCTGAATACTTCCAGGGAAAAAAATGGAAAGAAGTTGTATTACTCAGTGTTTTCCAGTGAAACTGAAATAAGAGAATATGAATAAGAAAATATGCAAATATTATTAGATTTTTGATATGAAGTAGCTCATGAGGCTGTAAGGATTGGCAAGTCCAAATTCCATAGGATAAGGTACAACCTGGAAACTCAAATGAAGATTTCCAATGAATTCTCCAGGAGAAACTGGTAAGCTGAAGTAAACATGGGAATTCTCCCTCTGACTGCTGAAATCATCACTGCTCATTTCAAAACCTTCAAGAGATTGGATGAGTCTTCTCTCATCACTGAATACAATTGCCTCAGTTGATTGTAACTGTAACCAGCCATGGATACTATCAGCTTAATGATTATTTAAATCCATGAAATAGCCTCATAGTAATAATCATGTCAGTGTTTGCTTGACCAAACCACTGTACACCTTAAGCTGGCCAAGTTGGCACATGAACTTGATGATCTCAGTCCACAATCTGTCGAGTTGACACCCAAGCACAGCTCCTTAAAGCAAAATCATTAAATAAAAACAATGTCAGGAAGCGGCCATGGCTCATTTGATTGGGCTCCCATCTACCATATGAGAGGCCATGGCTCTGTTGTGAAGGCAAGCTGGCACATACCCTTTGAGAGCTGATGGCCTGCACCCACAGAAAGCTGGCAGAGCAAGATGACCCAACAAAAGAGAAAAGTAGACAAAGAAGAACATGTAGTGAATGGACACAGAGAGCAGACAGCAAGCAAATCACGGGGGGGGGGGGATGGAGAAATAAATAAATAAAATAATAAATCTTTTAAAAAAACAAAAAAAGTCATATATTTTATTAATAACACTCAGCAGAAGAGGCGGGGCAAGATGGCATCTGAGTGAGCACACCTCATAATCTCTCTTCAAAGAAGTGGCTGAGTAGGGTTAGAGTCCTGCTGGACCAGGCTGTTTTGGGTGTTTGCAGGGCAGAAGGTGTCTGTACGTCAATTTGGTGGGATGGTGACAGAGAAGATTCTTGTAAGAGGTAGAATTTTGGGTCTCTTTCACAGAGGTAGGGGTTGTGGGGGTGACCCTTCCCCCTGGGGCCAGCAGCCCGGCGGTGGGTAAAGGCTTTGCTGTCCTGGGGAGCTCCCAAGCCCTGAGCAGGCTGTTTCAGGGGCTTGCAGGGTGGGAGGTGTATGGAAGTCAATTTGGTGAGACAGTGACGGAGGAGATTCTTGCGAGAGGTGGAATTTTGGGTTTCTGACTTGGAGGTCAGAGGTTCTGGGTGGAGCCCCTCCCCCTAAGGCTGGTGGCTGGGCTGTGGTGATCCCTGATAACTTTGCTGTGTGCAGTGTTCCCAAACCCTGAACAGGCTATTTCGGAGGCTTTCAGGGTAAGAAGTGTCTGGATGTTGATTTGGTGAGACAATGACAGAAGAGATTCTTGCAAGAGGTGGAACTTTCGGTTTCTGACATGGAGGTCAGAAGTTCTGGGTGTAACCCTTCCCTCAAGGGCTGCCAGCCTGTCTGTGGTGGTCCCTGAACTCTTTGTAGTGCAGCGGTGACCCCAGCAGGCTGTTTCAGGGGCTTGCAGGGCAGGAGGTGTCTGGATGTTGATTTCGTGAGACAGTGACAGAAGAGATTCTTGTGAGAGGTGGAATTTTGGGTTTCTGACAAGGAGGTCAGAGGTTGCAGGTGGCACCCAGCTGCAGGGACCCCTGAAGGCTGTGTTGTGCTGCAGTGCTCCCAACCCCTGTTAACCAGATGCGTGGTTCTCAGGTCTGTGTCCCCTAAACCCTGTTGGCCCACCCTCCAGAGACTCACACACCTTGAGTCTGCAATATCACAGACTTCCCATCCCTGAATCCACCATGTCCTGAGGTCCATCTGAGGTCCTTGATTACCCTAGCCCTTGGCGTTTGTGTTTTTGTTCTTTTCTTTTCTTTTCTTTTTTTTTTTTTTGGTCTTCATTGCTAATATTGCATTGTCTCCTGATCTTTTCTCCAGTTTATCCCCCAAGGTCCATTTTCATTTATTCAGTTTTTTTCTCCTTTTCTTTTTCTTGCTTGTTTCCCTCCATTTCCTTTGCCCACCCCTTTTTTTTCTTCTCTCTTTTCCTTTTCCTTTTCTTTTCTTTTCTTTATATTATAGGAGCTGCAGGGAGCGCTTCACATTTGCTGTGTTTCCTCATCCTCCATTTCCTCTTTTCTGCATGAATTAATATTGGCCACCTACACTATCTCCTTTCCCCCACATCCTGCTATCCTCCATCATCTACTGTTTCTCTTACATTCCACCTCCCTTTCTTTGGCACCCAAATTGTCTGACTTTGTACTATTTGTACTATTTTGTACTATTTTCTATCTTTTATCCACTCTTGATATTATTGTCCTTCTTTTCTCTTTTCCTCTCTCATGAAAAACTGGCCTTTAAATTCATACTATATTCCTCCCCATATTCAGTTAATGGTCTCATTATAGTTACTCAACTTACTGCTATAATTCTACACAACTTACATGAGTCTAATATCCATTCTCCTAGATCTCACATTGTTGCTCTGTTAATATTTATTACCAATACTACTTTATACATTTTATTTTCTTACTCATTTTGATTTCCCTGGCCCTAATATTATCCTTCAAAGTGACCTTAGCCAGCAACAAGAAAATAGAGTAAGAAGAATAAATTGACATGAGGAAGACATAACACTTATGCAAGAATAACTAATTAATCCCCAAGACTAAACAAAGAAGCTAAGGAACTGATTAAACCTGTAAAGAAAAAATGATGACCAGACAGCAACAAAAAATTGCAAACCAAACCAATAAACAGGAAAACATGGCTGAATCCAATGAACAAACTAAAAACCAGGAGGGGAGCAGAACATTGGACATGTAATTAAATATCTCAAAACATATATTAGAGACCAACTTAATGAAGTAAAGGAAGAGATTAACAATATGAAGAAAACACTTGAAGAGGAAATTGCAGACATATGCAAAAAGATAACAGGTACAATGGAGATGAACACCACAGTTCAAGAAATCAAAAATACACTCACAGCAAATAGCAGCAGATTAGAAGAGGCAGAGGAGAAAATTAGTGACTTGAGAGACAGCACATCTGAAATGAAACAGATAGTACAACTGACCGATAAAAAGATAGAAAAAATCCAGCCAGGACTTAGGGACTTGAATGACAATGGAAAATGTACAAACATTCATATTATAGGCATCCTAGAAGGAGAAGAGAAGGGAAAGGGGACAATGGCTGAAAACTTCACAAATATACTGAGAGAGATGGATGTACATGTCCAGGAAGCACAACATGCCCCAAACACCATAAATCTCAACAGGCCCACCCCAAGACATATACTTGTCAAATTATCTAATGCTCAAGAAAAAGAGAAAATTCTAAAAGCAGCAAGAGAAAAGAAAATCATCACATACAAGGGAGGCTCCATAAGATTAAGAGCTGACTTCTCATCTGAAACCATGGAGGCAAGAAGGCAGTGGTATGATATAGTCAAGGTACTAAAAGAAAAAAATTTCCAACCAAGAATACTCTACCCAGCTAAACTAGCATTCAAAATGATGGAGAGTTCAAACCATTCACAGAGAAACAGAATATGAAAGAGTATGCCAAAAAGAACCCTGCCCCTCAAGAAATACTAAAGGGAGTTCTGCAGGAAGAAAGGAAAAAACAGGAGAGGAGAGGCAGAGTTGGAGAAGAGTGTAAGAGCAACAAAAAAGACAAAAAGAGAAGGAAAAAAACAAATATGACAAACACAAGTCCAATCAAAATATGACTAACATAAATAATTCCTTGAAAGTAATAACACTGAATGTCAATGGATTAAACTCACCTATCAAAAGATTCGGTCTGGGAGATTGGATAAAGAGATATGACCCATCTATATGCTGTCTACAAGAAACACATCTTAGACTCAGGGATTCATGGAAGTTGAAAGTGAATGGCTGGAAAACAATCTTACAAGCAAACAATAACCAAAAAGGGGCAGAATAGCTATATTAATACCAGACAAAATAGACTTTAAATGTGAAACACTTCTGAGAGACAAAGAAGGATACTACATATTAGTGAAAGGGACAATCTCTCAAGAAGAATGAGCAATCATAAATATTTATGCTCCTAACAAGGGCGCCTCCAAATAAGTGAGGCAAACACTGGAAAAACTAAGTGAAAGAATAGATACCTCTACTATTATAGTGAGAGATTTTAATACACCACTATCAACTTTGGACAGAACATCTCAAAAGAGAATCACTAAAGAAAGAAAAACTTTGAACAGTATATTAGAGGAGCTGGATCAAATAGATATATACAGATCATTACACCTGAATACAGCAGGATATACATTTTCTCAAGTGCACATGGATCATTCTCCAAGATAGACCATATGCTAGGCCACAAAGAAAGGCTCAATGAATTCAGAAAGATTGAAATCATACAAAATAATATCTCTGACCACATTGGAGTGAAGCTGGAAATGTGCAAGGACCAGAGGGCCAGATTTCATATTAAGATATGGAAATTAAACAGCACACTCTGAGAAAAACAGTGGGTCAAAGAGGAAATCTCAAAAGAAATTAATAACTACCTTGAAACTAATGAAAATGATAACATAACATCCCAAAACTTATGGGATGCAGCAAAAACTGTACTGGGAGGGAAATTTATAGCCTTAAATTCATACTTCAAAAAAGAAGAAAGAGCAAAAAGTGAAGAACTAACTGCACATTTGGAGGTATTAGTAAAAAAACAACAAAGTAATCCCACAGGAAGAAGAAAGAAAGAAATAACAAAGATAAGAGCAAAACTAAATGAAATAGAAAATAAGAAAGCACTTGAAAAGATAAGCAAAACCAAGAGCTGGTTCTTTGAGAAAATCAATAAAATTGACAAACCCTTAGCTAGACTAACAAAGAAAAAAAGAGAGAAAGTGCAAATACACAAAATAAGAAATGAGAGGAGATTTCACCATTGACCCCACAGAAATAAAGACTATCATAAGAGGATACTTTCAAAAACTATATTCCAACAAAAATGAAAATTCAGAGGAAATGGACAAATTCCTAGAAACACATAAGCAGTCTATATTGATGAAAGAAGAATTTGATGATCTCAAGAAACTAATCACAAGTAAAGAGATAGAATCATTCACTAAAAACCTCCCAACTAAGAAGAACCCAGAGTCAGATGGCTTCACAGGTAATTCTACAAAACATTCCAGAAAGAACTAACACCAATCCTGGTGAAACTCTTCCAAAAAATCAAAACAGAAGGCACATTACCTAACTCATCCTATGATGCCAACATTACCCTAGTACCAAAGCCAAAAATAGACACCACAAGAAAGGAAAATTACAGACTAATTTCTCTAATGAACCTAGAGGTAAAAATCCTCAACAAAATACTTGCTAACTGTATTCAACAAAACATTAAATGAATTATACACCATGACCAAGTGGTATTCATTCTGGCTATGCAAGGAAGGTTCAACATAAGAAAATCACAATGCAATACACCACATAAACAGACTGAAGGAAAAAAATCACATGATTATATCTATATGATGCAGAAAAAGCATTTGACAAAATACAGCACCATTTCTTGATAAAAACAGTGCAAAATATTGGAATAAAAGGAAATTTTTTGAACATGATAAAGAGTATATATGAAAAAACTCACAGCCAAAATCCTTTACAATGGTGAAATCCTAAAATCCTTCCCTCTAAGATAAGGAACAAAACAAGGATGCCCACTTTCATCCCTTCTATTTAACATTGTCTTAGAGTACTTGCTCAAGCACTGAGGCAAGAACCAGATATAAAAGGCATTCAAATTTGAAAGGAAGAAGTCAAAATTTCATTATTTGCAGATGACATGATCCTATACATAGAAAACCCTGAGAGGTCTACAACAAAGCTTCTAGAACTCATAAATGAGTTTAGAAAAGGCATAGGTTATAAGATCAATGTGCGAAAATCAGTAGCATTTCTGTACACCAATAATGAGCAAGATCAGGAGGAAATTAAGATCAAATACCATTTACAATAGTAAATTTAAAAAATCAAATACCTAGGAATAAATTTAACTAAAGATGTAAAAAAAATACACACAGAGAACTACACAAGACTGGTCAAGGAAATCAAAGAAGACTTAAATAAATGAGAGTATGTTACCTGTTCATGGATAGGAAGACTAAATATTATTAAGATGTTTATCCTACCAAAACTGATCTACACATTCAATGCAATCCCAATAAAAATCAACACAGCATTCTTTAAGGAACTAGAAAAACTAGATATGAAATTTATCTGGAAAGGAAAGAGGCCCCGAATAGCCAAAGACATTTTGAAAAAGAAAAGCAAAATGGAGGAAATACACTACCTGACTTCAACACATAGTACAAAGCTACAGTAGTGAAAACAGCATGGTATTGGCTTAAGGAGAGAAACACAGAGCAATGCAACCAAATTGAGAGTTCTGATATAGATCCTCATATATATAGTCATATAATATTCGATAAAGCCACCAAACCCTCTCAACTGGGAGAGAATGGCCTATTCAACAAATGGTGCCTGGAGAACTGGATATCTATATGTAAAAGAATGAAAGAGGATTACTATCTCACACTTTATACAAAAATGAACTCAAGATGGATCAAACACCTAAATATTAGAGCCAAGACCATAAAGACTTTGGAAAGCAGTGTAGGGAAGCATCTACAAAACTTTGTAATAGGAAATGGCTTCATGAATTTCACACCAAAAGCACGAGCAGCAAAAGAACAAATAGATAAATGGGACTTCCTCAAAATTAAAGCCTTCTGCACCTCAAAGGAGTTTGTCAAGAAAGTGAAAAGGGAGCCTGTACAACGGGAGAAAATATTTGGTAACCATGTGTTGAATAGGAGACTTATAACCTGCATATATAAAGAACTCCTATATCTTGAAAATAAAAAGATAAACAACCCATTTTTAAAAATGGGAAAAAGATTTAAACAGACACTTCTCCAAAGAAGAAATACAAATGGCAAAAAGCACATTGAAAAATGTTCCAAATCTCTAGCTATCATGGAAATGCAAATCAAAACTCCAATGAGATACCATCTTACTCCCATAAGATTGGAAGCTATGAAAAAAACAGAATACTACAAATGCTGGAGAGGATGTGGAGGAATGGGAATACTCATCTACTGCTGATGGGAATGCAGAAGAATCCAGCCATTCTGGACGACAGTTTGGCGGTTTCTCAAAAAACTAGCCATAGATATTCCATATGACCCAGCAATTCCACTGCTGGATATATACCCAATAGAACTGAAAACAAGAACACAAACTGATATATGCACACCCATTGTTCACTAATGCCAAAAGTTGGAATCAACCCAAATGCCCATCAACAGATGAATGGATAAATAAAGTGTGGTATATACATACAATGGAACACTTTTTGGCTATAAGAACAAATACACTACAAACACACGTGATAACATGGATGAATCTTGAGAACCTTATGTTGAGTAAAGCAACCCAGGCATTGAAGGATAAATACTACATGACCTCAATGATATGACATAAGTAAACAAAGCTTCCTCAGAGAGCTAGAGACTGGATAATAGGCTTACTGGAAATTGGGGGTAGAGGAAGGATGTAAGCTGACACCTATATGGTTGAAATCTATGATAAGCTGGAGGTAAGTATTTGTACAAGGAAGGGATAAAATGGGGGCATAGGGTTACCTTTGGGTGGGGTTTTGTGGGCTTTTGTGTGGCTAGGGATGGGAGGATGGGTAATATGGCCCAAGAAATTGGGAGGAGGGTGGGGCAACATACGAACATAGGAGATTGTCAGGTATTTGGTTGAGAGTATAATGCTGAGAAAACCTTTTGAAAAATATAATAAGGAAAGTCACCTGTTTAAAATGCTTAAAGGGGATAATCTGATGCAGGACAGGCTCCTAGAGAATATGTGAATGCTCATTTTGCCACAGTGGGTTATATCATGAATAGAGACCCTTATAATGAGAGTGAAGGTATACCCACATCCTGGGGAGGACTGATGCCCTCAAATAGAGGGAACTGTATCTCAAGAGAAATGGTGGCTCCCAATTCATTAGGGCAGTTGAACATGTCAAGCCCTCAACAGTGTTGCAAGTATCTCTGAACATGGTCCTTCAAGCAATGAAGATTGACTCTTACTGTGGGCCCTAAGGGGAGGGGGAAAGAGGTATTGAATAGGTGAAACCAGTATAACTGTGTGGGCAATAGAACTGTTCCACAAGAGTACACAAGGATCTATATAAGACATGTAAAATTACACCAAAATATATAGGGGCTGATAGGCTAAAATGTAAATCATAATGTAAAACATAAGATAACTAAAAATTTAGAAAATTGTATAGTCTAAAATATAAACCACAATGTAAACCCAAATGTTACCTTGTTTGAAAGCTATTGTCTCAGTATCTGTACATCAGTTTCAGTAAATATACTATGAATACCTAAAAAGATTATTGCTGTGGAAGGGAAAAGGTTTTATGTTGGATAAGTGGGAGTACTGTATATTGTATATATGAATTACTGTGACCTAAAACTCTTGTGAAGATAACCTTAATAGTTAGAAAAAAGAAAAGAAAAAGATAGGATGTAGACACTGAGAAAAAGATGAAAGTATTTGCTTTGCCAATTTGCATACAGTGTAACACTTATTGCAGTGATGAAAGGCAAAGCTCAAAAACAAAGCTTTTGCATTTAAAAATTTATTGATACCCCAATTTATTTTTACCTTAATTTTTCCAAATTAATATATATTCTATATCTAACCTTTAAACTCATCGCTATATTCCATTTTACTATTAATGGAACCTGGCAATTTATTGGGCTTCACTTTTCAGGAAGTTTTGGATCACAGAGAGTTTCAACAATGGCAGCGGAGGAATACTGGTGTGGGATGTTATTGACAGGGGACACATGTTTGGCAGGGAGTTCTACAGGGTATGTATCCAGGGTACATAAAAATGTTTGCATATTTTCATAGTGAATACAATTAAAAACAACAACTGAGGGAGTGCTGAGCTCCTAGCCATGGGAGCTCTATCACAGTCCCTAAAGGAACAGCAAAAATCCTCCAAGTGCAATAGCAAAGACCAAAAAAAGAATGAAGATCCAACAATGAGCCCTTAATATTAATGACTATGCTTGTGAGCCTGTGTACCTGAAATAAGAACAAGGCCTAGAGCTTCAGGGTACCTAAAAGTTACCTCCTGAGAGCCTCCATGTTGCTCACATGTGGCCAGCCTCGAAGCCAAACTGAGAATGTAAATGCATTGCCTTCCCCCCAGCGTGGGACATGACTCCCAGGGATGAGACTCCCTGGTGCTAAGGGATTACTACCAAGTACCAGCTGATGATGTAATTAGAAAGTGACCTTGAATAAAAGGGTCAACTTGGACCAGCAGAATATCTCAGTCTACATATAATACCAGGAGTTAAATTGCTTTTTGACCTGAATCAAGGGGGAAATGGAAAGGACAAATGAGTTGATATGGCTATGAGTCTCCAAAAAGAACCAGGAGGTTATCAGAGACGTTGCCCTTATGCACACCTCAGCAGAGTCCCAGAGACAGATAAAGGAGATACAACCCTGGGTATTGGTTCTTCTGAGGGCTACAGAGACCCACAGGTTCTAAAGTCATGGCAAATGGAGTTCAGGGCCATGTCAGTTGGTCTTTCTTTGGAGTTTATGTTTCTGAGTGATGGAGATCGACTCAGATGTGATCTTTTTTCACAAGCCTCTCCTGTCACTTTTACCAGAACTGTAGTTGGTGCTGGGGTTTAATATATACCCAGGGGACCTGAATCTCTGGACTGACCATATGATAGCCAGACCCTGAGCCACAACAGACTTCAGCTCCTACACTCTGGTTTATTGGACTTACCCTATTCAGCTAACATGGAGTTGAACAAGGCCAACCACCACACCATGGAGCCAAGAGTGCCTACAACTGAAAGCAGGAGGATTGCATCCAGCATCCATGGGGAATCTAAGCCCCCTCTTGATATAGATGAGGAGTGGACCTAACCATTCCACGGTCCACAGGATGGAGGAATAGAATATGGATGAGAGTGGACTTACTGATATTCTATTCATGAACTATTGTGATTAGTAATCGAAGAAAATGTGGCATGGGTGTGGAGAAAGTGGCCATGGTGGTCGCTGGGGATGGGGAATGGGAAGAAGAGATGAGATGTGGAGGCATTTTTGGGACTTGGAATTGTCCTGGGTGATGCTGCAGGGACAGTTACCAGACATTGTATGTCCTCCCATGGCCCACTGGGTGGAACTTGGGAGAGTGTGGGCTATGATGTGGACCATTGACCGTGAGGTGCAGCAGTGCTCAGAGATGTATTCACCAAATGCAATGAATTTGTCACGAAGATGCAGGAGATTGTTGCTATGGGGGAGGAGTGGGGTGAGGGGTGTGGAGGGTATATGAGGACCTCATATTTTTTTAATGTAATATTAAAAAAATAATAAATAACACTCAGCTGTCCTTTTTTATTTATTTTATTTTATAATATTTTGTTTTTATTTTTTAATGTTACATTCAAAAAATATGAGGTCCTCATATACCCTCCACGCCCCTCACCCCACTCCTTCCACATCAACAATCCTGGGACATTTTTTGCATTTGGTGAATTCATTTTTGAACACTGCTGCACCACATGGATAATGGTTTACATTATAGTTTACGCTTTCCCCTAGTCCACCCAGTGGGCCATGGCAGAACATACAATGTCCAGCAACTGTTCCTGCAGTACCACCCAGGACAACTCCTAGTCTTGAAATTCCTCCACATCACATCTCTTCTTCCCTCTCTCCACCCTCAGCAGCTATCATGGTCACTTTCTCCACATCAATGCTACATTTTCTTCCATTCCTAATCACAATAGTTCCAGAATAGAATATCAGTAAGTCCACTCTAATCCATACTCTATTCCTCCATCCTGTGGACCCTGGGATGTTTATGTCCACTCCACCTCTATATTGAGAGGGGGCTTAGATTCCACATGGATAATGGATGCAATTCTGCTTGCAGTTGTAAGCACTCTTGGCTCCCTGGTGTGGTGGTTGGTCTTCTTTACCTTCCTGTTAGCTGACTGGGTTAAGTCCAATAAACCAAAGGGTGGGAGTTGCAAGTCTGTTGAGGTTCAGGGCCTGACTGTCACATGGACAGTCCAGAGATTCAGGTCCCTGAGTATACACCAAACCCAGCACCAACCACATGTCCAGTAAAAGTAACAGGAGAGGCTTGTGAACAAAGATTACATCTGAGTTCACCTCCATCAAACTCAGAAACACAAACTCTGAAATAGGGCCAACTGACATGGCACTGAACTCCATTTGCCATGACCATAGAACCTATGGATCTCTGTAGCCCTCAGAAGAACCAATACCTGGGCCTTTATCTACTTTGGCTATCTCTGGGAACCTGCTGAGGGGTGCATAACTGCGACCCCTCTGATGACCTCCTAACTCTTTTTTGGAGACTCATAGCCATATGAACTCATTTGTCCTTTGCATTTCTCCCTTTTATTCAAGGTAAAAAAAGCATTTTTAACACCTGTTATTATATGTAGGCTGAGATATTCTTCTGGTCTTAGTTGACCCTTTTGTTCAAGGTCATTTTCTAGTTACATCATCAGCTGGTGTTTGGTAGTAATCCCTCCATGCCAGGGAGGCTCATCCCTGGGAGTCATGTCCCATGCTAGGGGGAAGGTAGTGCATTTACATGCAGAGTTTGGCTTTGAGATTGACCACATTTGAGCAACATGGTGGCTCTCAGGAGGTAACTCTTAAGCACCCTGCAGCTCTAGGCCTAGTTCTTATTTCAGGTGCACAGGCTCACAACCATTGTCATTAGTATCAAGGGCTCATCGTTGGACCATCCTTTATTGGTCTTGGCTTTTGCATTTGGGGGATTGTTGCTGTTCCATTGGGAAATGTGGTAGAGCTCTCCTGGCTAGGAACTCAGCACTCCTTCAGTTGTCATTTTTAACTGTGACCACAATGAAAATACCCAAACATTTTTATGTACTCTGTATACAAGCCCTGGAGAACTCCCTCCCAACCATGTGACCCCTATCAATAACACCCCATACCAGTATTCCTCCCCTGCCATAGTTTAATCTTTCTGAGGTCCAAAACTTATTTTGAAAATGAAGCCTAATATATTGCCAGGTTCCATTAATAGTAAAATGGAATATACTGATGGATTTAAAGGTTAGATATGGATACATACTAAATTAGAAAATTAAAGTAAAAATAAATTGGGTATCAAAAAATTGAAAAATGAAAAGCCTTGTTTTTGACTGGAAATGTACCAACTTCCCCCAGAATAAAATGCAATTACTTAAGTAACATTTACTCTTGAATTTTATATTTTCTAACTTAAATACTGCGATAAGAAGTAAATAAAAATGTCCTATGATATGGGAGTAAGATAAGGAAGGAAACAAAAATATTTTCTTTATATATATTTACAAACACATAACAAAACAAAGAAAAAATATTAATCATTTCAGTCCTCATTTCTGTAACTAGTCACATGATCCTAGTTCCTATTTATAAGTACCTTCTTTCTATACCCATTCCATATTCCATTTGCCTTCAGCATACACATCAGCAGGCTGTAGGTCTTTGCCTGGTGAGGTAACCCAAATATCATTCCTGACATTTCTGGAGTTGGGATTTGAAGTTTTCCATTGACTTTAATCAAAGGGTATGTTTGTACTAAAAGACACCCTAAGGATCTCCTGTATTGTAGGCAACTATCCTTTACCTCCATTGTGTAGTAGATATCCAATTTCCCCTTGATAACCAGGATCTATCACCTCAGCCAGTACAGTAATCCCCTTCTTTGCCAGTTGATTCAGAGGAATGAGGAACCCAAAGTGGCCAGGAGGCAGTCTTAACTTAAAGTTCAATGGAATCACTGTCTTCCCTGGTAGGAAAACATATATCTTACAACTCAATAATAAAGAACAACCTATTTAAAAATGCTCAATATGTTTGAACAGACATTTCTACAAAAAGCAAATATTGATGTCTCTATGAAATATGGATGGCTTAATGAAAAGATAATATCACCAGCAAATAGGGAAATGCAAATCAAAATAAAAATGCGCTATCATTTCACTCTACTAGGCTGCTGGCTATTACAAAAAACAGGTAACTATAAGTACCGAAGAGGTTGCATACTAATGGGAACATTCACAGCTGTTGGGAATGTAGAATAGTGCAGCCACTCGAGAGAACAGTTTGGCCATTTCTTACAAACCTAATTACAGAATTTCCATACGATCCCACATCTGAGTATATAGTCACAAGAATTGAAAGCAGTGACTAGAACAAATATATGCACACCAATGTTCATAGTGATATTATTCACATATGCCGAAATATTGTAGCTATACAAGTGTCCATCAAAAGATGAAAGGATAAACAAAATGTGGTATATAAATATGATGGAATGTTATTTACCTCTAAGATGGAATGAGTTTTGCACATAAGCAACATGAATGAACCTTGAGAACCTCATGGTTAGGGAAATAAGACACACAAACAGACAAATATTTCTTGATCTCACTGCTGTGTACTAAGAATTATCAGCATACTCACGGAAGGAAAGTCTGGAAGATAGGTTGTTAGAGATAGGCAGGGGATAGATATTGGTGAGCCAATAGTTAATTTGTGTGGAATTTATAATTTGTTTATACTGTTTTGACAATTGAAGGAGATGATAGGGTTGCACCGAATTGAGTGTAATTAATAGTGCTGAAGTGTAAATATCTTTTTAATGATAATTTAGTTTTGGTTTATACATATTTATAATATCTCTCTGTAATTCATTATAATTTACCCTCAAATGACATAATGCCACTTCTAATACACTATAAGATTCCAAAATTGTATTATTCCATTTCTCTCCTCCTCCTATTTATACTGTTGTGTTGATATCTTTTACATTCACTTATATTATAATTCCAAGAGTACATTTTTCTCACTTTTGGAAATTTGTTTTAAAGGATTATTACATATTAGTTTAATAAATTAAACATTTATAGGTATAGTTTCCTTGTGTATATTATATATTTTTCTTCTCCTTAAAGGAACTCCTTTTACTCATTTAAGTTTTATTCTAACATAGTAAGATATTCATGGATTATTTTAGAAGTTTTATAGTTTTCTGGTAATTTAAAGATGTTTCTGTGATATATTGCATTGTTTATTGGAATAATTCTATTTCCTTTGGCTGTTTTAAAATTTGGTACTTTATCACTGGATTTGAGCAAATTGTGATATAACTGGATGGAGGCTTTTTCATCTCTTTTGTGCTTGGGTTTCACTCACTTTTATGGATATGTAACTGGATAGTTTTCATCAAACTTGTGGTAAATTGGCCATATTTATTGAAATATTTTTCTACTCACCCCACTTTCCCTCTGAAATTCCAGCTATGTGTACAGCAGTCCATGTGTATATTACGGTACTCAGTGAATTGAACATTTGTATTTTAAATTATTTTTAACGTTTTCTTTGGGATTGCTACATGTCCAAATTCACTATTATTTTGATCCTACAATGGCTTTATATATTTTATATAGTATTTTATATTATATAGTATTTATTTTATATAGTATATATATAAAATAATATAGTATATATAATATATAGTATATATAAATATAGTATATATTTCATCTTAATTTAATTTCATAATCTGAATATTGTCATGGGTATTTTAAATAATATCTTCTATATCATCCTTAACTTTTTTGAACATGTTATACAGCTATGCCATCTGCTTTAATGTTCTTGTAAGTTTATTCTAACAGCTTTTTCAATTCGGGTTTGGTATTGATGGAGTAATTCTCCTTATAATGGGTTGTGTTTTTCTGTTTATTTTATGGCTGGTAATTTGTTATTGGATTCCAAACATTGTTAATTTTGACCTTGTTATAAATACTATTGTATTTTTTATGGGCTATATAGTAGCATTTGTTGGACAAAATTTAATCATTTATAATGTGTTAGGGAAGTCTGGAGCAGTGAAGTCCAGGTGTAATTATTCTCCTCTATAGAGACAAGACCTTCCTACTATCTTAATATCACAAAGGTTTGAGTTTATCCTTTTGGGTTCAATTCATTTTGCCCATCTCTCAGGGATTAAGTGCTTCATAGAACCATGTCTACTATGGCTTATAATAATAATAAAATTAAACAAGCAGACAAAATAATATTTTTCAAGGCACTAAACATCAACTATGAAGACACCTGCTCAGAAAGTAACCTGTACCGATGGGGTTGGAAGCATGTGTTACTTTGGGAACAACCTACTATACCTGGAGCCTATGAAAGTACTTCAAATTAATCTTATATCTCAGAAGATGATATTTCCCTTCTCATTATCACTTTATACCTGCTTTAAAAATTTTTGAACATATTATACAGCTAAAACATCTGCTTTAATGTTCTTGTAAGTTTATTCTAACAACTTTGTCAATTCGGGTTTGGTATTGATGGAGTAATTATTTTCCTTATTATGGGTTGTGTATTTATTTTTATTTTATGGCTGGTAATTGGATTCTATGATAATAGGCCATATTTTTCCTAGGACATCAGGGAAATAGAAATATCTATAATCCAAAATGTGTAAATTAATTTTTTTTTTTCATTCTGCCCTAATATGATAGGTTAGAATACTGTTTTCTATATTCTTCTGCATTAAAAAGATTCATAAATAATTTATATAATATAATAAATATCCAGTTTTGAACATTTGTAATATTGCCCTAAATTATATTAGATCAATCAATGATTAGTCTATACTAGTGCAACTATAAACAATATTTTAGAGATTTGAATGAATAAAAGTAATTAAGATATGAGAAATGTTTCAGTTATACATAGAAAGCAGAAATAAGATTTTAAATTTAGCTTTTTCTCTTTCTATTCTTATCTATATATATAAATATACATCAATTAGTCTGTTTGTTAAGGAATTATATAAAGATCATTTAGTATTTATTTATTTATTCATTCATTCAACAAACATATTGCAATTTCTATTTTTTGGCAGGTATTTTAATAAACATACTATTTAGAGTAAATAAAACAAGCAAGGATTACTGTCACAGTGAAGTGTGTGTCACATTTAATAAGATGAGACATACTTATTCAGGACTAGAGGTTCAAATTGTGCAGCATGGTCACCTTTACTGCCTTCATGGAATTTTGTGTCTTCTGGGAAACCACATTGACCCATTATCTGCAACAGGGTGATACATATTCAACTGTGAATTGGTAGCCAGCAACCAGGAAAGTTAATTTCAAATGAGGATGGTGTGCTCACTTTGGCAGCACATAAACTAAAATTGGAATGATACAGAGATGATTACCATGGCCCTGTGCAAGGATGCCATGCAAGTTCATGAAACATTCCATATTTTTCACTGGTGTGGGGTGTTATTGATGGGGGACACATGGTTGGGAGAGAGTTCTCCAGGACATGTACATAGAGTATGTAAAAATGTTTGGATATCTGCTGGGTATTTTCATAGTACTTAGAGTTACAAGCAACAACTGAGGGAGTGTTGAAGTCCTAGCCAGGGGAGCTCTGTCGCATTCCTCAATGGAACAGCAACAACCCCCCAAGTGCAAAGGCAAAGTTCAGTGAAGAAGGATGGTCCAGTGATGAGCCCCTGATACTGATGACTATGCTTATGAGCCTCTGTGTCTGATATTTAAACTAGGTCTAGAGCTACAGGGTGCCTAAGAGTTACCTCCTGAGCGCCTCCATGTTGCTCAAATGTGGTCATGCTCTAAGCCAAACTCAGCATGTAAATGCATTACCTTACCCCCAGTATGAGACATGACTCCCAGAGATGAGCCTCTCTGGCACCGAGGGATTACTACCAATCACCAGCTGGTGATGCCACTAGAAAAAGGCCTTGAATCAAAGGGGGAAATAGTAAAGACAAATGAGCTTACATGGCTAAGAGACTTCAAAGTGAGTTGGGAGGTCATCAGAGGGGTCACACTTATGCACATCTCAGCAGGATCCCAGAGCCAGCCAAAGTAGATAGAGCCCCAGGTACTGGTGCTCCTGAGGGCTACAGAGACACACAAGTTCTTCAGTCATGGCAGATGGCTCTGAGTACAGTACTTTGTCAGTGAGCCCTATTTTGGAATTTGTGTTCCTGAATGTGATGGAGTTGGACTCGGATGTGATCTTTCTACACATACCTCTTCTGTCACTTTTACTGAACCTGTGGTTGGCACTGAGGTTGGTATATACTCAGGAGACTTGAATCTCTGTACTGTGCATGGGCCAACTGGGCCCTGAGCTTCAACGGAGTTGCAACTCCTACTCTCCAGTTCATTGGACTTAGCCAGGTCAGCTAACAGGGAGGTGAAGATGGTCAACCACCACACCAGGGAACTGAGAGTACTTCCTACTGCAAGCAGGAGAATTGCATCCATCATCCATGTGGGATCTAAGCCTCCTCTCGATTTAGAGGTGGAGTGGACATAACCATCCCAGGTCCACAAGATGGAGGAGTAAAATATGGATTAGAGTGTACTTACTGGTATTCTACTAAAGAACTATTGTGACTTTAAGAATGGAAGAAATTGTATCATTGATATGGAGACAGTGGCCATGGTACTTGCTGAGATCAGGAAGAGGGAGGAAAAGATGTGATGTGGGGGCATTTGCAGACTTGGAGTTGTCATAAATGATATTGCATGGACAGATGCTTGACATTATATATATCCTGCCATAAGCCCCAGAATGGACTGTGGGAGAGTGTAATCTGCAAAGTAAACTCTAAACCCTGTGGTGCAGCTGTGCTCCAAAATGTATTCACCAAATGCAAAGAATGTGTGACAATGATGAAAGAGGTTGTTGATTTGGGAGGAGTGGAGTGAGGAGAGGGGTATATGAGAATCTCATATTTTTAAAATGTAACATTTTTTGTGATCCCTGTATCACAAAATAAAACTAGAAAAAATAAACCTAAAAATTAAAAAAAAGAATGGGAATAATTTGCAAACAAAAACCAGATAATTGTAATTTAATTTGATTTCCATTAGCAGAGATTGTTACACTTATTTAAACATTGAATGTCCTATAATTCAGACAGAGATGCCGTATATGAAGATATCATCTTTAACACCTGTATATTTTAATAATCTTCCTCACAATAGTATTTTTTTGAAAGTAAATATTCCTTACATAAGACATTTGTCAACTTTGAAGTACATAATTCATAGTAAAAAGTGTGACTTTTCCTTCTTGTTCAACTTCATAATTTTCTTGTACTAATTTTATCAATTACATGCAATTTAAATAACTAAGATAATTAAATCTAATTACTAATCACTCATTCAGGTGGTGACAAAGAAATATACTCTAAGACATGATGAAATTCCAAGATAGTTGTTATTTTGAGTCTTTAATAAAACCAGTTTTTAAAAAATTGTGTCAAATTTATGTACCTAATATCATTTCTAGCCTTCTTGGTACAATATACCAATCTGATTATTACTCAACATTTTCTTCTTTGCATGATTAGCTGTGGGTGTAAGCACTGATGCATTCCATCTCTAAAGGTAGATATACACTTAGCTTTTATTGCATAGATGGAGGAACATTAACACTGGAGATTCTAAATGACATGGAGTCTTACTAGATCAGTGCACAAATTAAATTTATAATTAAATTAATAGGATGAATAATTTCATACACAATATTTCAAAGATGATACCAAATCCATTTAATAATTCATTGTAAAGATGTCATCTAAAAATATTTTCCTCAAAAAGCAAGAGAAAAATTTTACATAAGGGTAAGAATTTATGTCAAGCAGAGCCACACAATTGTGGTGTTGCATGAGTTTAATAAATTAGGTTCTATGTGAATTTTGTTTTAAAAGGACTAACGGCAAAGGAAAGTGGAAAATTATAAATTATACATGCATTTGTTTATGTATATTTCTTTATATGTAATAAGGTATGTATGTATTTTGAAATCTATGGGAATCTTGACAAAAATGTTAAGCCTCTTAGGAGAATGTTAGAAAGGTATTTGGAAGTACTAATTTTCTCTCAACTGCCTGAATAGTAAACTTTAAGTAGCTACATAATAAAGTTCTATTTCCAGACATGTACCATAAATGAAATATATATAAAGATCATTTATGAGAATTTAAACTTGCTAACATAGTTACATATTTACTAATGGCATCTCTCACAGATTCTTTGACTTTCTTATTACGGAGGCTGTAAATAAAAGGGTTCAGCATTGGTGTTATGATGGTATTAAGTACAGTGGCGAATTTGTTAACATCCACTATATTGTCCTTTTTTGGGCGAATATAGATGAAAATAGAACTCCCATAAAAAAGTGTGACCACTGTGAGGTGAGAAACACATGTGGAAAAAGCCTTCTGCCTTCCCTGATGAGAAGGAATCCTGAGGCTAGTAATGGCAATGTAGGTGTAAGAGACAACTGTCAACAGAAAAGAGCCCAAGAGCAACAGAGCAGAAGATATGAAATCTGCCAGCTCTGCCAGAGAGATGTCTGCACAGGCCAGCTTTAGCACTGGGGCACTGTCACAGAAGAAATGATTAATTACATTTGAACCACAAAAGGGTAGAGAAGCAATTAAGATGAATGTAGGTAAAATCAACACAAATGCACCCACATAGGATCCCAACAGCAATATTATACAAGTCCGCTTGCTCATGATGAGGGCATACCTCAGTGGGTTGCAGATGGCAATGTATCGGTCAAAGGACATGACAGTGAGGATGAAGAATTCTGTGGATCCCAGGAGGGAATAGAAGAAACACTGTGTGAGGCACTCCTCCAAAGATATTGTTTTGATAAGTAAAAATGTGTTGGCTAGCATTTTAGGCACCACGGTGGACATAATGGTGACATCAAGGAAGGAAAGGTTGGCTACAAAGAAATACATGGGTGAATGAAGATGGTAGTCACAACACACGAGAAGGATCATGATGGTGTTGCCCATCAGAGAGATCATGTACATGAGCAGGACACAAAGAAGGCAAGAAACTCTATTCCTTTCTCATTTTGAAATCCTAGAAGGATGAACTCACTGACTCTGGTTTTGTTTCTGTGATCCATAAAATTCCAGTTCAATCTGGCACAACAGAAAGAGAAGTTTAGGCTGGTTATTGCATTTTAACCCTGGAAATACCGTACCAATGTCAACGGACTAAAGGTCATTTCTCCAGTGTATAAATGGCTCCTGTGACAAACTGTGAAATATGTGTAAGCTCAAGTATGAGATTCACTCAAAATTACAAGATAATGCCACTGTAAAATTGTGACAAAATTTGCATTAACTTGTGTCCGCTCCTAAGTTTAGGGAATCTAACATTGCATTCAGCTATTCCCAGTTGATGTGGAACACACTCATATTGGACAGACATGTTACAGTGGCTTTAATCCATTCAGATGTAAAGGTATTTATCTAGGAGGAAGAGTTGCAATACATGTAATTACACAATTATATATAAAAATGATGTATTTAAAGTACTTTATTTTGATTGAGAAGACAAACTATTTATAAAATAACTGTACATGTTTATGTAATAGACATTTTCCTTAAAGCTCATGGCACGACACGCTGATTCCAATCTCCATATTTTCAGATCAGCAGCTAAACAATGTAAAATCAGCCTGGATGTAATCTCTCTAAAAAAATGCTTCAGTGTGAATACAATTTTCTCAGTTATTTCATGTGTAAGGGAAAAGGTGAAACATATCTTTCTTTTACCCTGTTGACAATATTCCTCTTTGAATTAAACAAGACAGTATAAATACTCAGCAAGGAGGAGGATAAAAAGAACATCTGCATTTTGACTAATCCTGTGTAAAACAACAATGACCAAATATAATTCATTCCATATGAGAATGCAAGAGCCAGAAGTATAAGAAAAGTAAGAAACTCTGCAAAGAAGGAGATTTTTACTTACTCATTTAGCTGATGTTTTAGAGGATGCTTACTGAAGCATAAAAATGGTTGGAGGCAAAAATTAAAGTTGAGAGCAGGAATTGATTTAAAATACCAAATTATAAGACAATGAAGTGTAATATTGACAAGTGATGGGAAAGCTAAATGTAGATGATTATTTTTATACTACTTTTTATAGTTGTTGTATGAGGAAGTCAAAAGCTAGTGAAATTGTTAGCATTAGTTAAGTGTTAGAAACTTTAGCTAAAACTTTAGTACAACATTGAAGATAATTATGGAAATAGGGTAAGACCATAAGTGTTTGGATGTAGAGTTTGCTGTTATTTCTAACTCAAAATATTATTTGTAATTATTTCATTTATGGTTGTTATTACATATTTATGCTTAATGATAAAATTTAGCAGGAACACACATGAATTTCTGATATGCATGGTACATATTTAATCATACAGGGAGAAATAAGGTTGGATAATAATTTGAGTTTGCATTTTGATTGCTTCAGTAATCTTTCAGAATCCTCTCACACAGTCTCATTATGTTAATGAAAATAAATAAATGTGTCAATATGGTGAAAGGTTGTGAAGGAATATAATCAGGTGCTTTCCTATAATCATGCTAATAAAATGAAGTATTTCTGGATTTGGTAGAGAAGGTAAAGGTAATTTTGGACTAAGGGGTATTACTGGAAAGAGATTTTTCTGTAATCTGATAAATAAGTGGTTTTAATGTAAGCAACTGTGTGTGTATTTTGGGCAATAGCAGTGTGCTTGTCAGAAGAAAGGCAAAGTCAAAGTGCAGAAATTCAGAGAGTAAAGACAGCTCTAAAATTTTGCATAGGGATGGAACTAAATGAAATGAAGAAGGTAATGAACAAGACATCAGTATAACAGGAAGGATAAGCCAAAAAGAAATGGGATCAAAGTCTTTGGTGGTAAAAGAAGAATATTGTTTCCTCTCTACTTACATGCAGAAGTGTATTTCAAATATTTATGGATGCTCAAGGATGGTTTCAGAGTCTTGTTTATAGCACCATGGTTTGGGTGGTGCCCATGGTTGGAATATCTGCTATAGCTTTCTTCATTTTTCTGAAAGTCTCAGAATGTTTGGAAACAAAGGAATGGAGGATGTATCCCTGTCTATAGAATGATTTATAAATGTTTTGCTTGGGATAGAGCTATCTTTTTCATTTGCCTTGTAGAAAAAACACCAAAATCTGTGACATTTCTCTCATTGTACCTGTAAATTATTGGAACCTGGGAAGAGGGTGAAGCATGAATCCATCTTTGCTACTTCCCTGGAGGTTTCTAGTGAACTAAAGTTCCCCTGGGAATAAATTATAAAAGCAATTGTAATTAAAGGAAATTTAAGTATTTCCTAAATTGGAAAAGAGAGTTAGTAATCACAACTTCCTTAAAGATTATATTGAGTCAAAAATTCAATTTCTGCACATATTTTTGGATGAATATTCAAAAGTTTTCAGGATGTGTAGCATCATTTATAGTCACTGACCTAGGAGCAGGATGTCATTGTCATTACCAAGTCATCTTTATCACCAACTTTGCCATCTACATTTATTAAATACTTATTGTATATGAGATTCTTCTAATAATTGTGAAAATATCCTTTTAACCTCACTAGAATGCTATGAGATAAATGGTACTTTTACTGATGTATGGTAACTATATTTACAAAAGTCCCAGAGAAATTTAAAAATATAAATTTGTACAGTATAAAGAATTATACAAAAAGACAATTACTAACACATATTGAAAGTTTGGTAAACATTCAAATTCCCTGAAAATTGATGATCCTACTGTGGCTGTCAATGAGATCCTGCTGAGATTTGCATAAGCATAACCTTTGGAATGACCGCTCCACTCACTTTGAAATCTCTTAGCCATAAAAATTAATTTGTATTTACCATTTCCTCTTTTGGTCAAGGAATTTTTCCAGTTGCTAGTTGGCACTTAGTAATAATACCTAAGTTCAAAGGAGTGTTCTCCCTGGGAGTCATGTCCCATGCCGGGGGGATGGTAGTGAATTTATATGCTGAATGTGGCTTAGAGTCAACATTTGAGCAACAAGGAGGTTTTCAGTTGGTAACTCTTAGGCAGTATATAATACTAGGCTAAATTTCAGTTTCATAAGAAAAGATTTATAAGTACAAGCATCAATATCAGGTGCCTGGCATCATGGTTTATCTTGTTCACTAGACATTGCCATTGCACTCCAGGGACTCTTGCATTCCCATTAAAGAATGTTGATAGTCAATATGTAAATATATAATTTTAACATGCAAAATATGGTGGGGGGCCAAGGTTATAGGACCTTTGTATGAGTAAGCTATTGAAATTGAGTTGGTATGAAATCATTCATCAATAGTAAAGGTTTAGGATATTTATTTTAAGATCCATGGTAATAACCAAAAATACATATGAAAACAACATGTAGAAGAAAATGTGAAGTGACACAATATGGTACAAAAACAAACATTAAATAACTATATGATTAATTACTAATGGAAAAATTTAAGTGCAAAAATGGTTTAACATGAACAAAAACCAAACAGCAAAATAACAGAAGAAAGGCCTGTGTTATTAATAGTCAATCTAAATATAAATGGATTAAACTCTCCAGTAAAAAATTAGAGATTGGAAGAAAGGATGAAAAATAATTAACTATTTGCTGTTCATAAAAGACTTAACTCAGATTCAAAGACAAAAGTTGATTACAAGTAAAGAGATGGAAAAGAAATTGCTTGGAAATTGGAAATAGTAATCAAAAGAGAGCCGAAGTAGCTGTAATAATATCAGATAAAATAAATCATAAGTCAAAAACTGTTAAAAAGGGACAAGAAAGGTCACTGTATAGTTATAAAAAGATCAATTCTACAAGAAGATATAACAATTAACAATTAGAAATATATGTGCAACTATTCATAGAATCTATGCATAAAAGACTGAAGAAAATATTGACAGATTTGAAGGTGGGAAAAGACAGTTCTATATTAATAGTAGAAAACTTCAATATATCACATTCAGTAATAGATGGAACATCCACAGAGAAGTTCAATAAGCAATTAGAAGACTTAAATGGTACTATAATCTTACTATACCTAAAATACATATATAAAGTATCCCATGCAAAAGCAGGAAAATACATATTCTTCTCTAGTGCACTTGGGTCTTTCACAAAATAACTTTAAACAAATTCAAAATTACAGAAATCAAACAATGTATCTCCTCCAACCATAGTGAAATGCAACTAGAAGTCAATAAGAAAGGGATAACTGGGAAATTTCCAAATGTTGAAATTCAACAACACACTCAACAGTGAGTCAAGTAATAACAAAGGAAATTATGAATTATCTTGAGGCAAATCAAAATGGAAGAACAGCAAACCAAATTCATGTCTGTAATTTTTTTGCAAAACTACAATTACTCTAACAAAAAACAAATTCATGGAAGGAATTCCTATACGGAGAAATTGGAAGGAAAACAGGGCTCATGGGTCCCAAACAAACCTAAAGCTTAGCAAGGCAAACTCTATTAGAACTAAAGGTTTGTGAGCAATACATCGGTAAGTGATTTTACCTATTGGCCTAAAGATGAAGTGGCCACATTCTTTACAAGCACTCGTGCAATGATTATCTTCTCCCCAAACATTGTGCTATACTCTCTGTAATCTCCAAGCATCTAGATGGCAACCAGGCTCTATACAAACCCTGGGGCAAAAGCCTCACTTTCTGGGATTTTAGAAAGCTCTCCACAAACCTGAGGGGATAGGCCATACTTCCTCTTAGAATTGGATGATGTTTAGGCTCTCACAAAATTTGAGGCATAGTCTTCACACTCTAAAAGAACTTAGGTGGTGGCCAGGCTGTCTGAAAATAGGGGCACATGGCCCACATATCTTATCACTGGTGAAGCAGCAATCTACTTGGAAAATGGAGTGCAATGCCCAACCCATCCAAGAGCAGGAGTGGACCCACATTTTCCACATACACAGTGGGCCTACACTCTGTTTTTTGCCCCCCCTCACTTTCCCAAATTAACAACATCCTTCATTAGTGTGGTACATTTGTTAAAATTGATGAAAACATATTAAAACATTGCTGCTAACAGTGGATATTGTTTGCATTATATTTTACACTCTGTCCCACACAGTTTTGTAAGTTTTGAAAGAATATATAATGGCCCTAATGCTCTCATATTACAACTATTTATCCCTCTCCCTCCCTTGAGGACCTCCAGTGGCCACTGCCTCCACATCAATGATAAAAGTTCCTCCAATACTAAAATAACAATGTCTATAGTAGAATACCAATAAGTCTACTTTAGTCCATTGTGCATTCCCAAATCTTGAGGATTTTGGCATGGTGATGCCCACTCTGCCTCTAATTGAGAAGGATCTTAGATCCCATGGAGCAGATGGGTGGAACTATTTTGCTTGCAATCACAGATTCTCTCTATTCCTTGGGATGGGTGTTGTCCATCGTCATCAGATTTTTAGTTGTTCTGGGTGAGTCCAATGAACTGGAGAATAGGTGTTGTAACTCTGCTGAGATTCACGGCCCAACTGGCACATGGATGGACCAAATATTTAAGTCTCTTGGACATAACCTACAGGAATAGTACTAACTATAGGT
This sequence comes from Dasypus novemcinctus, assembly GCF_030445035.2. Classification (NCBI taxonomy): domain Eukaryota; kingdom Metazoa; phylum Chordata; class Mammalia; order Cingulata; family Dasypodidae; genus Dasypus; species Dasypus novemcinctus. The sequence goes on from NC_080703.1 coordinate 10,693,682, forward strand.
TCAAACAGAAGTGGCAGAAGAGTCATGTGCAGGGAAACCACAAATGGGTCCAACTCTGTCACACTGGGAAAGATAAATTCCAAGTTAAGGCCCATTGGCAGAGTGCTAAACTGCTGAGCTGTCTTGCAGTGTATCAATTTTTCCAAGTTCATTGCCATTTTATAATAAGGGTTGCCAGTAACACACCATCCTTTATCTAAATGATCATTTGAAGCTCCTTTCACATCCATATTTCTACCAACAGTCTCTTCAGTGCAATCTAGGCTTTTTCTGTGAAGCACCTCACAATTCCCTTAGACTTGTCCCATTAGTCAATACCAAAGCCATTTCCACATTTTTGTTTCGGTACTTCAATAGTGCCATTCCGTTCTCTAAAAGCAAAATCTGTTTTAGTGTCCTAATGTTCTCAAGCATATATAATGTCATGAATTGTTTTAAAATAGAAATGTATTGGCTAATGGTTTTGAAGATAGGAGAAGTTCAATTCAAGGACTCATTAAGATGAATCTTTTCCCCCAAGGACTGGCAATCTGCATCTGGCTGCCTGTCATCCTTGGTCCTTGTCAACTCTGTCATGTGACAATTCACATGACACCCTTTCCTAGACTCTCACTTCTCTTCCAGATTCTGTTAATTTTCAGTTTATGGTTGCTTCCTCAGTCACTTTTTCTCTGTCTTATTTTCATATTCAGACATAATCTATTTATATTTTTCATTACTTTTTCTTTCTGCTCCTCAGCCTGCTTATAAAGAACTCCAATAATAGGATTAAAGCCCATCCTGATAGAGTTGGGTGAAATCTTAATATAAGTAACCTCACCAAATTTTCCTATTTACAAAAGTTTCACACCAAGAGGAATGGATTAAAATTAAGCACATGCTTTTCAAGGGTACATAGGAACATTATAGCATGTTCATTGTTGACAAACAACCTCTGCTTTTATTTATCTGTGGAGTCTTACTTTCTCCCTCATTTTTGAAAGATGGTGCCACAATAATAAAATGGTTGGTTGGCACATGTTTCTTTTTCAGCGTTTTATTTTATTTTTTTAAGATTTATTTATTTTTTATTTATTTCCCCCCTCCCCCGAGTTGTCTGCTCTCTGTGTCCATTCGCTGTGTGTTCTTCTGTGACCGCTTCTTTCCTTATCAGCGGCACCGGGAATCGGTGTTTCTTTTTGTTGTGTCATCTTGTTGTATTAGCTCTCCATGTGTGCAGCGCCTGGGCAGGCTGCACTTTCTTTCATGCTGGGCAGTTCTCCTTATGGGGTGCACTCCTTGTGCATGGGGCTATCCTATGCGGGGGACACCCCTGAGTGGCACGGCACTCCTTCTGCACATCAGCACTGCATATGGGCTTCTCTTTTGCCTCCAGAGTTTCTTAGGAGAAATCAACACTTAATCTTTTTCAGACCCTCTTGTTTTTCTTTTGCAGCTACCCCAATACTCCTCTTTTCATTGATACTTAACTGTTTTAATATGTTGTACCTGTGAATAGTTCTTTTTGAGTTTATGTTTGTGGTTTGCTGGTCTCCTTGAATGTGCATATTAAAGTCTTTCACTAAATTTTTGCTGTTATTACTTGCAATATTCCTGCTGTCCCTTTCCCTCACTTCTTCTGGCACACCCATATTGCACATATTGGCATGCTTGCTCCTAACTCTCAGATCTCAGGCTCTGTATTTTTCATTACTTTTACTTTCTGCTCCTCAGCCTGAATCATTTCTCTTGTCTTCTATTTGAGTTTGCTCATCATTCTTCTGCCAGTTACAAACTCCTGTTGAAACACTCTGGGATATTTTTAATTTATTGCTTGTCTTCAACACCAGTATTTCTAGTTGCTTCCTTTGTAAAATGTCTACCTCTTTTCTTTTCTTTTCTTTTTTCTTTTTTATTGATTTTGTAAAAATATTACATTAAAAAAAATGAGGTCCCATTCGACCCCACCACTCCCACCGCACCCCTCCCCCCCCCCCAGCAACACTCACTCCCATCATCATGACACATCCATTGCATTTGGTAAGTACATCTCTGGGTATCTCTGCACCTCATGGTCATTGGTCCACATCATGGCCCATACCTCTTTTCTGAGATCCTCCTAATGTTCATCATTCTTTCCTGATACCCTTGTTCTTTCTCCATTATTTCTTATATCTCCTTGAGCATGAGCATCTTATGTTCAAAGTCTTTGCCTGGTCTATCCAAAGTCTATTCTTATTCAGCAGTGTTTTCAGGAAGTTAATCTTGTTCATTTCAACCAGTCATCATTTTCTCTTTTTTTTTTTTTGGTCTTGTAATCCTCTATTACATAATTCACATTGTAATATTTAAAAGTGTGATCTCTGGAATTTGTCTCCATCCATGAATCAATATGAAATCTACTTAATACTTATAGCTTAACAATATAAAGATTTGATGCCTGATAGTGTGAATCCTCCCACTTTGTTCTTCAAGATTGCCTTTGGCTCTTAGTACTCTGCATTTCTATAGGAACTTTAAATTTTCCTTCTCAGTTTTAATTTAAAAATCCTCAGATTTGGCTGACAATTGCCTTGAATCTACAGATCAGTTTGAATGGTGGTGAAATGATAAATTTACACATTTGAGTCTTACAATCAATGAACTTGTTATATTCCTAATTTATTTAGATCTCCTTTACTTTCAGTAATACCTCTAAGTGTTCTGTGTAGCAGAATTGCACATCCATAATGCCTAGGTAGTATTTATTGATGCTGTTAAAAATTATACTTTTATGTCATTTTTGTTAACATATAGAAAAAAATTATTTCAGTATATTGAATATGCATTCAAAAGTCTTGCTAAATTTATTTTTAATGATTCAATTTACAAACAATAAATTACTCTTTTTACGTAAAAATAAATCGTCCAACCAGAGTTGAGGGTAAACCAATTAGGTATTTTGCCATTTTAGTTCCAAGTTTTAAACAAAATCATTTTTGTTTCAGAAAGGTTTTTTCTTCTTTATTTTCTTTTAAATGTTACATTAAAAAAAATGAGGTCCCCAAATACCTCCCACCACCCTCACCCCACTCCTCTCACATCAAAAACCCCTTTTATCATCGTTGCACATTCACTGCACCTGGTGAATACATTTTGGAGCACTGCTGTGCCAAATAGACAGTGGTCTAAATTGTAGTCTACACTCTCCCCCAGTCCACCCAGTGGAACATGGCAGGACACACAATAAATTCCCCAGCAGAACACCAGTAAGTCCACTCTAATCCATACTCTATTCCTCCATCGTGTGGACCCTGGGATGGTTATATCCAATCCCCCTCAACATCAAGACAGGGCTTAGATTCCACATGGATGATGGATGCAATTCTCCTGTTTACAGCCATAGGCACTCTTGGCTCCCTGGTGTGGTGGTTGGTCTTCTTCACCTCCCTGTCAGTTGGCCAGGGTAAGTCCAATAAATCAGAGGGTGGGAGTTGCAAGTCTCTTGAGGCTCAGGGCCTGGCTGTCACATGGACAGTCAGAGATTCAGATCTCTTTAGTATACACCAACCCCAGCTCCAACCACAGGTCCAGTAAAAGTAACAGAAGAGGCATGTGCAGAAAGGTCACATCTGAGTCCAACTACATCATGCTCAGGAACACAAACTCCAAAGTAGGGCCAACTGACATGGCCCTGAACTCCAGAGCCATCTCCCTTGATCATAGAACCTGTGGGTCTCTGTAGCCCTCAGGAGAACCAGTACCTGGGTTTCTGTCTACTTTGGCTGTCACTGGTACCCTGCTGAGGCATTCATAAGCATCACCCCTTTGATGACCTCCCAACTCTTTTTTGGAGATTCATAGCCATAAAACTCATTTGTCCTTTCCATTTCCCCCTTTTATTAAAGGTCAAAAAGCAGCTTTTAACACCTGATATTACATGTAGGCTGAGATATTCTGCTGGTCTGAGTTGACCCTTTTATTCAAGAAAGGTTTTTAACATATACTTTTTTTTAAAGATTTATTGTTATTTATTTCTCTCCCCTTCCCCCAACCCCACCCCAATTGTCTGCTCTCTGTGTCCATTCGCTGTGTGTTCTTCTGTGTCCACTTCTATTCTTGTCTGTGGCACCAGGAATTTGTGTCTCTTTTTGTTGCATCACCTTGCTGCATCAGCTCTCCATGTGTGTGGCACCACTCTTGGGCAGGCTGAACTTTCTTTCATGCTGGGTGGCTCTCCTTACTAGGTGCACTCCTTGCACATTTGGTTCCCCTATACAGGGGACACCCCTGTGTGGCACGGCACTCCTTGTGCACAGCAGCACTGTGCATGGGCCAGCTCCACACGGGTCAAGGAGGCCCTGAGTTTGAACTGTGGACCTCCCATGTGGTAGGCAGACACTATCTGTTGAGCCAAGTCCACTTCCCTTAACATATACTTTAATTCAATAAATTAAAACAATTTATTTTAAGTTTCCTATATGAGACTGGATCCATAATAAATGATGAGAATTGTTAGAAAATGTGCAAGGTTTTCGCTCTAGTGGAGTTTTCATTTGGAGGTAGATAACCATTGATCATAGGATGAAAACAGTAAAGTGGAGGCCTGGAAGTCTTCTTTCAAAAACTGTTCAGGTTTACCATTAATTTACATTTACCCATAGTTGCTGGTTCACAAATAATTTACCTGATGCTGTTTAAAAATTATTTTTTGGATATAACATTAATTTTAAACCATAAATGGGAAAAGCATATCAGATTTACAGCAAATATGATGCTTCTAGATTAACTTTATTGTTATTACAATGGTATGCAATATTCTTACATTGATTTTTACTGTTAGTCATGAAAAAATCCATTAGATTCACAGAAAGAATAATTTTCCTTAACTGAGGATGTTAAGGTCTCAGTTTTATGGTAAATAAAATGAGTCCCAAATATTTACAAATTTGGGGTTGACTTACAATTACATGCATACAGGTCTCTGATTTCACACACAGGGCTGTCTCCTTGACAGACCATTGTGTGAGGACATTTAGTTGTCCATTTTTCAGACCATTAGCAGCTTGTGATATTTCACTCTGACATGACTGATAGAACTCAATTCTTATAATGAAATGGAGCACCTTTGAATTGTATAAACTGAGAAGCTCTCGGGTATCTTGATAGCCTATTTCTATAAATTCAGCATTTTTGCCTTTCACTATCCATTAATATCTTTTGTATCTCTTTCATGTCCAAATACAGGGAAACCTAAAATTCTACCTTATCATTGTGAGGCAATGCCATGTTCTTCATATAAGCTTTTGGAACCTTAATTATAATTTCAACTAATATCAATGTTATTCATCATTTTTATTATTTGGAGCAGATTTATTAGTAAAATCCCCAACTTGGCAACCACCCAAATGTCTGCCAACAAATGAATAGATAAACAATTTGCAGTATATCCATACAATAGAATACTACTCGGTAATAAAAAAAGAATATATGATACAAAATGGATGAATCTCAAAATAGTTATTCTAATGAAATTAGTCAAGTAATATATCATAATTCCACTCATATAGCATTCTTTTAAAATGCAAAATAATCTCTAGTAACAGATAGGAAATCAATGGTTGCTCCAGGTTGAAAGAAGAGGTGGAGGAAAGGGGGAAGGGAAGGTTTATAAAGAAGCAAAAGTTAATTCTCTTCATAGCTATGTTCATTATCTTGATTTTGATGATTTCAACACATGTCAACATGTCAAAACTTTTCCAACTATACACTTTAAATTTATGCAGTATCAATTATCAATTTTTTCTAAGTAAAGCTGGTGAAACAAAAAAAAAAAAAAACCCAAAAGAATAAAAGAAAATGGCAACACATGGAAGGTGTCATATAAGAATATGATTCTTTACCACTGTTCCTCAAAATATATATGAATAGCTGGAATCAACTTTTGCTCTCAATTCAGAAAACTTTCTAGGTTCCTGTGAAGACCCTTTGTGTATATGTTTTTCCCTCCAATCCAGATTCTGCTAGTGTTAAAACTGTGGCCTCTGTAGGCAGTTTTAAAATTTATTGTATTGTAGTATTGATTGCATAATACTATTACATGGTTCAAAATCTAAACCACATAAAGAATATACACTAAAACATTTATTTCCACCTATATACTCATCTACATTATTTTCTTCAAATAGGTAACTTTTAATAGTTTCATATATATTCTGGCAGGGTTTCTTTAACAAACATCTGGGAGATTGTTTAGTAAATAAATGAGAAAAAATATATTATATTTCCTCTTATACAAAAGTTACCATACTAAACAGACTATCCTGCATCTTACTCTTTCTTCACTTAACTCTATCTTAGAGACATTTCCTTTATGAGGACATCTTTTTTTAAGGTACAGAGAATCTAAAGTACACATTTATTTAAGCAATCTCCTGCAAACAGATGATTGGATTGTTTTCAATCTTTCATTACAAACCACATTGTAATAAAAAAAATTTGGACATACATTTCATAAATGTACCTACAGAATAAACTTCCAGAAGTGGGATTGAAGGTTGAAGAATAAACACATTAGTCATGTTGAGATTATCAAATTACCCTTTGTGGAAGTTGTATCATTTTTAGAGAAATGTGTAAGAAGATTTGTTTCCTCATAGCCTCACTAACAAATCATATTGTCTAACATCTGAATTTCTGTCTATTTGTAGGTAAGAAATGACATCTCAGTGTACGTTCATCTGACATTTTTCTTTTTAGGAATGAAGTTGAACATCTTTCCAAATACTATTTGTATTTCTTTGTCTATGTATTATTTATTCATATCCTTTGCAAATTTTTCTTTTAGAATGTTCATCTTTCCCTTTTAGTTCCTCTTTGTTCATTAGGGAAATTCACCTTTTGTTGATATGGTATAAATTGCAATTTTTTTCCCATTTGTCATTTATTTTTTAAAATATTTTTTTATTAGAACAGTCATAAGATTACAAAAAATCATGCAAAGTACAGAGTCCTATATAATCTGCCCCCTTCAGTTTTACCTATTAATATTTTATATTTTTAGTGTAGTACTTCTATTATAATTGAAAGAAACAATATTATTATTATTATAACTCTAGTTCATTAGGTTTCACTCTTGATAATGTACAGTTTTATTTTTCAATTTTTATTCAAGGAACATACATATTACCTAAAGTTTCCCACTTTAAACATTGTCTAGTATACAATTCAGTGGTATTAAATTACATTCACAATACTGTACTGTTCACCTTTTGAAATTTTTATACTTTTTTTTCAGCTGGATCATTCTTTTAGTAACTACTACCTGTCTTTAGCGGTAGTTCTTGGCTTTCCCTGGTACGGGAAATCCCAAAGTTTTCCTGTATCTACAAACTTCATCTTGTGAATAGTGTAATGATGCCCCTCATTTATTCTTTTTCACTGTCCAGAAGGCCAGGAACACATTTCCTGTGATATTAAGGATATCTCCTCCAAAATAGAGCACATCTGTCGTGTGGATGGCAAGCAGGATGCCCTGGACTGTGGAAAGCTCAGGTTCCAATGCCTCTGGTTTCCTAATGACCTTCAGTTCAGGAAGCAGTGCCACCAACTGGGCCTCAACTGGCCACAGAGGTGGTGCAGCCTAAATGTGATTCATCTTCTGGTGGGAAAATTGCAAAAAATAAGTTGTGATATATCCTATACAGTCCTTTTGTGACATCAGTTATGACTTCTTAAAAGATAATCACCTTTGACCTTTTGGTTACAAAGTAGATTCAAATTTTAATGTTGTACACTGGAATTGTATTAATCAGCATTAGAAGACAAAAGCTAGTCTACTGAATTCAGTTAAGTAGGAGGAATTGATAATGAATAATAAAGAAATGAGGGTGCTGTGTATTTATTATTATGAAATTAAAGTAAGAAGTAGGATTCCCCATATTGTTCTAAGGTCTTAGATCCCTCACCAGCACAGCCAGTACAGTTCAGTTTATTTGTTATCCCAGTATAGCCATCTGCAGTGTGTCTTTTCATTTTCTAAAATGTTTCAGGTCAGAAAAAGACTGTTTACCTGTCATATAAGACTGTTTCCTGTTATGATTCCAGGAGGCTACCTAAGCAGAACGAGGTCATATCTTTCCTCTGGGTGCAATTATTTTATCCAGGGATAGACAACTCACCAAGCCAGACCTATAAATCTCTCCCTTGGACTTCCCCAAAGTGTAATATAGAATCAGAGTCAGTTTCCTTTTGTTAGCATCAGTTGTAAGAGGTTAATGCCACATTCATTACTGGCAGTACCTAACCCTATGGATGGATAATATTTTCTCCAGAGACAAAGGAGCCAAGAAGCAGAGAGATGCAGGGAAGAGCAATCTGACTTGAGTGCTGGTCAACACAGAGGTCTGGGATTTGTTTGCTGAAATCTTTGCAGGTATCTCTGGGCCATCAAAATATTTTCTTTCCCCTGAGCAACTTAGAATTGACAATTTTTTTTTTGCTTGCATAACCCATCCCATCTAGATTTTGCTTATTAAAATCAATGCACTGTAAGTGATAAGACCAAAATTATGGATCTAACAGTATTATATTATGCTATAAGATAGTGATGATTTTGCTCAGCATTGACCATATGTATTTTGGAGATGTACAGAGTTTCACCAAGTTACCATCCATTGTTTCTTGTTTTACAGTCAATTCTGGACCTATTAGGAAATTTGTTAGGAAATGTTTAGTACATTACAGTTACTGAATAAATCTTGTGACCTTCAGTAAGGAGGGAGTCAGGTTGGCAGAGCAATTACTCAAGCAAGCACATCTGAAAGAAAAAGAGCAGAAGGAGGACTGCGAAATAGCATGGTTGAGGAAAAGCATTTCTCCTCATAGATAAATTAGTTTGTTATTGATGGTGAGCAGCTTCATATGCCTGTAGAACTGTACAATTAGGCTGCAGCAGTGACATATAGACAGTTGCTACAGTAAATTCTGGGAAAATCCAGTAAATTTTCCACCTAACTTCTTACTGGGTGCCTCCTGACTGACAAATTTGAGATGGCTACATTATAAATCATACCCTAATTCTATGAACAATGTATTAGTATTATACATTGTATAATACTAATGTATTAGTATCTGCCACCCCCTGCTGTGCAAAGCAATTGTTATCACTTGCTTCACTATGCCAACCAGCTTTTACCAACACTTAGAGGCCAGGCAGAAAGCCCAGACACATTTATGGAAGCTAAGATCAAAGAGGTTATGTAAAACCTTGGGTGATGTGATAGGAATCCAAAATGCACAGCAAATAGGCAATGGAAAAAATCTACAACTTCTGTGATGATTCTCTTTAGCAATCTGAGTCACCCTCCCCACCAAATCCCCAACAATAAAATGAACTGGACCTATATCCCACTGTTTCAGTGTACTGTATGATCAGGAAACATAAAGACTAGAGTGTCAACATGTTGGCTGCAACTGAAAACCCAACAGAAAGCAGGGTACAGTATCTTTGCTGAAGTTTCCATTGCAAATTACTTTTTCTAAAATGTACCTTGAGTAAATAGGAGAGGAACACTTAGAAAATGATAAATCAGGGGTAAACAGGATAATTAACAGAGAAAATAGTTTTTCTGAAAGACAATGGCCAATAAATTACTTTGATTATTTCTCTTCTGTGATTGGCCTTATTTTTCCTATATTGCAGTATATGAGTATAATGTGGAAGAAGTAACACTTTATATTGCTTTCACTTTTTTTCTTCAACTAAATGGGAGGCAAATTATTCTCCTATATCACACACCATACGTGTTTTGAAATTTTTTACATCAACTATTTTGTTCAAAGATGGTACAACTGAAAGCCTCGCTTTGGGCTTCTCCAATAAGAAAGTAAATCATCTATTGTTCCTTGTTTAGAATAGAATGGGACATCATATATATATATATTTTTTAATGTAATATTATTACAAAGTCAATAAAAAAAAGAATGCCATTTGGAGTGTTCTTTCATTCTCTTATTGACAGATTGGGCACAAGATCAGATATAGGAAAGTTCTCCTTTGCAACTGTCTTTTCTCAGCATAAAAAGATACAGAGCCCCATTTTATTCTCAAAAGGAGTCCAAATTTGGCAATATTACATGCTCACCTTATTTGCTGTGAAAAGGTTAGGTGAAATATATGCTTTTATATGTGATAATACCATTATAGAAGTCAGTGGTAGATTTTGTTTAATGAGAGTAAAGATACAAAGGGAAACTGACGTCTTCTTAGCATACTCAGTGCAAGGAAAGCTTTCCTTCTAGAAATTAATTCTTATTAAAACTTCACAGATATTTGATTGGTGCTGGTAAGATCACATGGAAGAAGTCAGATAAACAAGTTATCTGCATGATTGCCAACTTGAATTAAACCAATCTCAATTAATTAATAGATATGAATATAAATCTCAGGACTTAACTTGATTGGATTACTACATGTGAGTCAAATCATTTTGCCAGATATCTGAAGAAAGTCTCAATGAATAGAGAAATTATAGACAGAAGACAGCAAAACATGCAGAGCACCAGTTATGTGTTCATGGATTTTTATCTAGCAATGGAATTGATATTCTTATGAGAGGCAATGTTTTTCTCAACATGGAATTTATAATTTATTGGGAAAGGTAAAAACTAAATACATAAACTTAAAAGTAAAATGAAAATTTAAAAGGATAAATACATATGGTTTGATGTAGTTTATTTAAGTAGGTTATCCTTCCATCTCTAAAGTGGTGAGATTCATAGTACAGATATATATCAATTTCATTGGGAAAAGAAGTTTTCCTTTCTAACTGGATAAGAATAAGGTCTTCATGTAGTAGTAGATGCTTGAGTTGACATAAAAATGAAGTGCAATGATTAAAGGGCAAAATGTATGGAAAAGTGTGAAACATAAATATATGTAAAATTAATAATAAAAGTAATGATTTTAATGATAGTTGATACTAGGTTACAGCTGAAATTTTTTAAAAATCTCACAATTCATTGATTGCATTTCATTGTGTGTATGTATGAGAGAGTTTGAGTGTGTGCGTGTGCATCTAAGTATGCTTCCTATGGGAAAACAGAATGGAACTCTTTTTTTTTGCATTTTTTTGTCTTTATTCTTTTAATGTTACATTAAAAAAATATGAGGTCTCCATATACCCCCCCACTCCCTCACCCCACTCCTTCCCCCATAAAAACAACCTCTTCCATCATCATGAGACATTCATTGCACTTGGTGAGTACATCTCTGAGCACCGCTGCACCTCATGGTCAATGGTCCACACCATAGCCCACACTCTCCCACAGTCTACCCAGTGGGCCATGGGAAGACATACAGTGTCTGATAACTGTCCCTGCAGCACCACTCAGGACAACTCCAACCCCTGAAAATGCACCCACATCACATCTCTTCCTCCCACTCTCTACCCCCAGCAGCCACCATGTCCACTTTCTCCACACCAATGCCACACTTTCTTTGATTACTAATCACAATAGTTCATGAATAGGATATCAGTAAGTCCACTCTAATCCATACTCTATTCCTCCATTCTGTGGACCCTGGAATGGTTGGGTCCACTCCACATCTATATCAAGAGGGGGCTTAGATTCCACATGGATGCTGGAGGCAATTCTCCTGCTTTCAGTTGTAGGCACTCTTAGCTCCCTGGTGTGGTGGTTGACCTTTTTCACCTCCACATTAGCTGAGTGGGGTAAGTCCAATAAACCAGTGTTCTTTATAAATGAAATAACAATGTACATATCAACTCAAATAACAATGTATACAAACATAGGTCTTAATTATACTCTATGATTAATTTGTCTTCACCTAACATAAAGCAATGCCACCATATCAATTAATGGCCACTATCAAAACCAAGAGAAATTTACTCTTTTGAATATTTGTTCATGAATCTTAAGAGTAAGATGTATATGTATCCAGTTTGACTATATTATTATGATAGGTCATAATATGAAGAATTAGCCTAGACATACTGTCATTTATTGAATCAACTCCTGGACTCATTCTATAAAAGACTGAGAATCTTCAGATCTGGAATTATTCTCAGACATTCCCTTACTTGGATTTCATCCACTTGATGAAGTCCTTACCTTTATCTAAGGCTTTCTTCAGTGTATCTTTCATGGTTTCATTCTGTAGACTGAAGATGAAGGGATTTAGGAGAGGTGTGATGATGCAGGAGAGAATAAAGAGGATCTTTTGAGTCAGAGGCTACTCTTCTGTGGAATGAACATACACAAAGATGGAGTTACCATAGCCCATGGAGACCACTGTGAAGTAAGAGACACAGGTGCCAAAGGCTTTACATTACCCTTTGCCTGAAGAAATCTTTAGAATGGTGTCAATGACGTAAGCATAGGAGACCAGTGAGAGTGAGAAAGAGCTGATGAGTAGGACAAGGGAGCTGAGGAAATCCAGTAGCTCAATGGCAATATATGTCAGTTCAAGACAAGTAGGGGGGGGGCACTGGCACTGCCACAGAAAAAGTCATCAATTTCACTGGGGCCACAGTACGGTTGGGAAAGTAAGGGAAAAGCTGCCTACCCAGGAGAGTATTACAAGTGGACACAAATTTAAGTGGCTATAACTATATGGTACTGAAAGGGCCTGCAAATGGCCACATAGCAATCATAAGACATGAGGGCAGAAAGCATAAACTCAGAGCATTCAGAGGGGAAGTAGAAATTGAATTTGGCAAGGCATTCACTAAATGAGGTGCTCTTCTTCCCTAACAGAAAGCCTGCCAGCAATTTAGGAACAACACATATGGTGGTAAATATTTCACTGAAAGCAAGATTGCTAGGGAAGAAATACATGGGTGAATGGAGCCTATTATCCACAAGAATCAGGTGAATTATGAGAGTGTTTCCAAGGACAGTCACCAAATTAACAAATAAAAAATTTAAGAACAGGATTCTCCCAATGCCCCAAATATTTGTCACCATGGTCCAATTGTCTCTCCATGTAGGTTCAGGATTTCTTCTCTGAAGAGAGCCAAGGAAGGGGTCAAGACTGAAATGCAACACTCAATAAAACAGAACCCTCTAAGATAAAAGGAGTTAGGTAATTGTATTAATTTTTCCATTTCCATGAAAAAAAATTAGCTATATGAATGGAAAATACAGCTGATTTAAAATTTTTGTAACTTTTAGAAAAATTATGAAAATCAATGTTCCTAATAAATAAGACATATAAAAATTGAATTGCATAACAGTTTTTTCCTAGTCCCTACATCTGTTTTATAACCCAGATGACAACAAGATTGACCACTGAAAATGAATTTGCTAGTCATCCTTTACATATTTAAAGTTGTTATCTCTAAAGACTCTTAAATTCTATTAATATCTTCTTTAAGTGTTATGGTAGTCTGTGGAATTTTTTCTATTACTGGAAATCTTTTAAATACTAAATGAATAAAAACTAAGTGGAAATACATTGATGTGGGTTATAGGTGGGAGGATCTTTGTCTCTTCAGAGATAACCTAAGCTGTCAGACTTGTGGGTGTGAGATTGTAAGAGGCTGCAGTCCTGTCCTTGGTGACCATGCCAATGACTCCAATCCCAGGAAACAGTTTAACAATGCAAGGTCTATAAATTTAAGTATTCAGGGGAAAAGCAAACCAAATATGCTAAAAGCTTATCTAGAATGTATGAATTCCATGCTAAAAGCTTACCTAATATGTGGAAGATATATATGCTAATTCAAGCCTATTGAGAACTGAAACAAAGGGATCATTTAACCTTTCCTCTCTGTATAAAAGGAACTCAAAAATCTTGTTCAGGGCTCAGGATTGAAACAGAAAGCTCCCGAGTCCGGCCAGCCATAAATAAACCATTTTTCCTTCTCAAAATCATTCCTGAGTCCTGGCCTTTCTATATGCAAATAATTGAACCTCTCTCAAATTCTACAACAATATCATTAGGCAATTAAATTTTAAATTTTTGAGATTTTCTTGAAACAAATTTTTAGAACAAATGAATCATTTTTGGCTATAATTTTAGAATGCCTACATAAATGTGTGTGGCTACATTAGGCAGACATGCTTGAGAAAACTCTTCTCTTCATAGAATGATATATATTTTGACAAACACTTAAAATAATTGTTAGTGACAATTGATAAAGAAAATTCCAAATTTGAAGATGACATTAAAAATTTGTGATATGAAATGAAAACAAATAATATACCTTTTAGCTAGGAAAGAAATAACTCACAGGATATCCTCAAGCCAAATAGAACTTGGGAAAAGCAATAAGAAAATTTCTAAAATAATAAAGTGAAATAAAAGGAAAGAACAAATAATATTATTTTTAAAAATAATGAGGCACCCAATGTAATCTAATGCATCAGTTATATCAAAACACACACATTGATTAAGCTCACTTAGTCTATCAGAAAAAAAATTTAAAAGCACAAACAGTAGTTTACTTTATTCATTTGTAAGCTATGAATATAAATACGATGGATGAAAAAGTCATTCTTATTAATTAGTATGATTATGTTTAGTAATTAAAAATTAATAAGCATAAAAGCAAGTATCACAACAAAATTGGAAATAAATTTCAATAAAAATAAGAAATCCGGAGTTGAGGCAAGATGGTGGCTGCGTGAGCTTGCCTGGTAATGTCTCTGCAGGGGGCGGCTGGGCAGCATTGAAGGCTCTTTGGGACCGCGCTGTTTCGGGGATTTTTGCTGGTTGGAAGGTGTCTGGACGTCAATTCGTTGGGAAGGTAACAGAGAGGATACGTCTATAATATATAAACGGAGGTCCCAGCTGGGCGCGGGAAGTTCCCTCCTTGGGTGGGCGGAGCCACGGTAGCGGGCGCTCCTGCAGCTCCGGAGCCGCGGCGGCCAGGGCTTTTGGGTTTTTTTTCCTTTTTCTGGAGGCTTTGCGGTGCTGAGAAATTCGCGGATACTGGGCTGGCTGGTGAGGGGTTGTTGGGACAAGACTCCTTTGCAGATCGATTTGGGGAGACAGACGATGTTTTGTTGTGAAGCAGGGGACGTTTTGGTCACCGGACAGGGGGGGTAGCGCTTCCGCCTGGAGCCCCATCCCCACAGGTCCAGCTGCCGATCTGCAATGGAATTGGATTTTGGGCAATAAGGGGACACAATTGGGAGACTGTTGTAGGGTGCAGTGAGGGAGGAGGACACGTCTGGAAGCCAATTGGGGAATATTTTGCGAAGTTTGGGATTTCGGATCTTAGAATCTGTTTTCGGCATTTCCAGCTGAAGCCCACCCCACCCGGCGGGGCTTGGGATCTGGGTCATTGAACTGGTTGTGGTGTAGAGGTGCCCTCAAGTGGCCGTTTTGTGAGAGCACAGGAAGAGAGCTGTCCAAAGGCTGAAACCCTGAGGAGTAGGTGAATTGCAGGGATCAGACATTCAATATAGAGTTCTCGGACCTGGCTTCCCCCACGGGGCTGACACCCAGCTACGGGGATCCCTGAGGGCTGTGTTGCACTGCGGGGGTTCCTAAGCTTTCTGTGGACCAGATTTGAGGTTGCCAGGTCTGGGTCCCCTGGACTCTGGCGGTCCACACCCCAGACTCACACCTCTTGAGTCTTCAGTGTCTCAGACTTTCCACCCCTGAATCCATCACGCCCTGGGGTCTACCTGGGGTCCTTGAGTGCCCTGGACCTTAACGTTTGCGTTTTATCTTTATTGGTTCATATTGTTTTGTTTTTATTTTCACTTTATCTTATTTTTTACTCTTTTTGACGCCCTGATTGCTAATATTGCATTATCCCCTAGTCTTTTCTCCTAGCGTGTCCCCCAAAGTCCTTTTTTTTTATACAGTTATTTAGGGGTTTTTTGGTTGTTGTTTTAGATAGTGTTGCAATTGTGACACGTGTATACCTGTATCTCTCTTCCCCCTATCTGTTCCCCACCGTTTGCCCAACCTCTTTTTCTTTCTTCCTTTCTTCTTGTCTTTCTTTTTTTCTTTATTATAATTAGTTTTTTTTTTCGGTTTTCTCTTTCCCTCTTGTCCCTCATCTTCCACTTATTTTATTTTAATTCAAGTATACAATAGGAGCTACAGGGAACACCTCACATTTGCTGGGTTTTCCCATCCTCCACTGCCTCATTTCTGTGTGAACTGATTTAGGCTACCTACACTATCCCCCTTCCCCTGCATCTTGATATCCACTATCATCTACTGTCTCTCCTATATTCCACCATCACCTCCCGTTCTTTGATCCACAAAGTGTCTAACTCTTAATTTCTAATACCTTTGTTCTGTTATCTGTCTGTTATCCACTCTTGAAACTATTACCTTTCTTTTCTTTTTCCCTCTCTCATGAAAACAATAGCTTTGTAGTTCATACCATATTCCTCCCATATTCAGTCATCTACTTCATAAAAGGTACTCTACCTACAGCTATAACTCTATACAATCTACATGAATCTAACCTCCATCCTCCCAGATCTCATATTCTTGCTTTGTTAACATACATCACCAATACTACTTTACACTTTTCCCTTGCTTACACAATTGCCTTTCCCCAACACTAATACTTTGCTCTAAAGTGAACTTAACCAACAACAAGTAACTAATATAAGAAGAAAAAAGTGACAAAGAGAAGATAAAACACCTATGCATAAATAACAACTAATTAACCTCCAAGAGCAGAAAAAGAAGCTAAGGAACTGATTAGATTCGTCAAAATAAAGAGATGACCAGAAAGCAATAAAAATCTACAAACCAAACCAATAATCAGGAAAACATGGCTGAATCCAATCAACAAACCAATAATCACGAAGGGGAGCAAAACTTGGCACAAGCAATGAAAGATCTCAGAACATTTATCACTGACAAATTTGATGCAGTAATGAAAGAGGTTAACAACATGAAGACATCACTTGGAGGGGAAATTGCAGACATACGCAAAAACATAACAGATATGATGGGAATGAACACCACAGTTCAAGAAATCAAAAATACACTTGCAGCAAATATCAGCAGACTAGAAGAGACAGAGCAGAGAATCAGTGATGTGGAAGACAGTACATCAGAAATCAAACAGATAGTAGAAGGGGTCAATAAGAAGATAGAAAAAATCCAATACGATTTAGGGACATGAATGACAATGCAAAACGCTCAAACATACGTATTATAGGCATTCCAGGAGGTGAAGAGAAGGGAAAGGGGTCAGAAGGAGTGTTGCAGGAAATAATGGCTGAAAACTTCCCAAATCTACTGAAAGAGACAGAGAAAAGAAAACCATCACATACAAGGGAAGCTCATTTAGATTAAGTGCTGATTTCTCTTCTGAAACCATGGAGGCAAGAAGACAGTGGTATGATGTAGTCAAGGTACTAAAGGAAAAAAATTTCCAACCAAGAATACTCTATCCAGCTAAACTAGCATTCAAACATGATGGAGAGTTCAAAATATTCGCAGACAAACAGAAACTGAAAGAGTATACCAACAAGAAACCTCCCCTTCAAGAAATTCTAAAGGGACTTCTGCAGCAAGAAAGGAAAAAACAGGAAAGGCAAAGTTGGAGGAGAGTATAAGACCAACAACAACAACAAAAAAGACAAAAAAAATATACAAACAAAATATGACAAACACAAATCCAATCAAAATATGGCTAACACAAATAATTCCTTGATAGTAATAACACTGAATGTCAACGGATTAAACTCACCTATCAAAAGATTCAGACTGGGACATTGGATAAGGAAATATGACCCATCCATATGCTGTCTACAAGAGACACATCTTAGACCAAGAGATGCATGGAGATTGAAAGTGAATGGCTGGAAAACAATCATACAAGCTAACAATAAACGAAAAAAGGCAGGAGTAGCTATATTAATATCAGACAAAATAGACTTTAAATGTGAAACAATTGTGAGAGACAAAGAAGGATACTACATTTTAGTGAAAGGGAAAATCTGTCAAGAAGATCGAACAATCATAAATATCTATGCCTCTAACAAGGGTGCCTCTAAATACGTCAGGCAAACGCTGGAAAAACTAAGTGAAAGAATAGATACATCTACAATTATAGTGGGGGATTTTAATACACCACTATCAACTCTGGACAGAACATCTCAAAAGAGAATCACCAAAGAAACAAAACATCTGAATAGTATATTAGAGGAGCTAGATCTAATAGACATATATAGATCGCTACACCCAAACACAGCAGGATATACATTTTTCTCAAGTGCACATGGATCATTCTCCAAGATAGATCATATGCTAGGCCACAAAGAAAGGCTGAACGAATTCAGAAAGATTGAAATCATACAAAACATTATCTCTGACCACAGTGGAGTCAAGCTGGAGATTTGCAAGGGACAGAAGCCCAGATTTCACACAACGATTTGGAAATTAAACAGCACACTCTTAGAAAAACAGTGGGTCAAAGAGGAAATCTCAAAAGAAATCAATGACTACCTTGAAACAAATGATAATGATAACACAACATGCCAAAATTTATGGGATGCAGCAAAAGCAGTACTGAGAGGGAAGTTTATAGCCATAAATTCATATATCAAAAAAGAAGAAAGAGCAAAAATTGAAGAAGTAACTGCACATTTGAAGGAATTATAAAAACAACAACAAAGTAACCCAACAGGAAGAAGAAGGAAGGAAATAACAAAGATAAGAGCAGAACTAAATGAAATAGAAAATAAGAAAGCACTTGAACAGATAAACAAGACCAAGAGCTGGTTTTTTGAGAAGATTAACAAAATTGACAAACCTTTAACAACACTAACAAAGAAAAAAAGAGAGAAGATGCAAATACACAAAATAAGAAATGAGAAAGGCGATATCACCACTGACCCCACAGAAATAAAGACTATCATAAGAGCATATTTTGAAAAACTATATTCCAACAAAAATGACAATCTAGAGGAAATGGACAAATTCCTAGAAACACATAAGCAGCCCATATTGACAAAAGAAGAAATTGATGATCTTAACAAACCAATCACAAGCAGAGAGATAGAATCAGTTATTAAATATCTCCCAACTAAGAAGAGCCCAGGGCCAGATGGCTTCACAGGTGAATTCTACAAAACATTCCAGAAAGAACTGACACCAATCCTGCTGAAACTATTCCAAAACATCGAAACAGAAAGAACATTACCCAACTCCTTCTATGAAGCCAACATTACCCTAGTACCAAAGCCAAACAAAGACATCACAAGAAAGGAAAATTACAGACCAATTTCTCTAATGAACCTAGACGCAAAAATACTTAACAAAATACTTGCTAATCGTATTCAACAACACATTAAACGTATTATACACCACGACCAAGTGGGATTCATCCCAGGTATGCAAGGATGGTTCAACATAAGATAATCAATCAACGTAATACACCATATAAACAGATTGAAGGAAAAAAATCACATGATTATATCTATTGATGCAGAAAAAGCATTTGACAAAATACAGCACCCTTTCTTGATAAAAACACTCCAAAAGATTGGAATACAAGGGAATTTTTTGTACATGATAAAGAGTATATATGAAAAACCTAAAGCCAATATTGTTTACAATGGAGAAATCCTAGACTCCTTCCCTCTAAACTCAGGAACAAGACAAGGATGCCCACTGTCTCCGCTCCTACTTAACATTGTCTTAGAAGTACTTGCACGAGCACTGAGGCAAGAACCAGAAATAAAAGGCATTCAAATTGGAAAGGAAGAAGTCAAAATTTCATTATTTGCAGATGACATGATCCTATACATAGAAAACCCTGAGAGACCAGATCAATTCTGAGATTGAGCTCCTTGTAAATTGCCCCAGGACAATTCCACAGAACACACCTGAAAGAAGGTCTCCTCTCCCTGAGTTTAACAAAAGGTTTTAAAATTAGCTCAGGATACCTCGAGGTGAACCTTTTTTCTAGGAAAAAGAACACCTATTTTCTTCTCTTTACAAATTTTGCATTTTAAACTCCATAATCAATCTAATTCACAGAGACTCAACTAAATATAGAAAACAGTATTTCCCAAAAGACTTTTTAAAAGCAAAGGGCCAGGGAGTTTCAAATAATTGGAATGATAATTTTCATGCATATATGCATGCACATATGTATGCTTGCATGCATGTGTTTGTGTATGTGTATTTGAATATGACCTATAATCATTTAGTACCTCAAAGTTGCAGCTAGCTATCCTTCAGTATTGGAGAGAATGGAATTCAGTCACTGCTCATTTTCTGTGACTCCAATGAATATGGAGGATTATTTCACAAACAGAAATCCATGGATGTGAAATCCTAAGATCTAGTATTAGGGCTACCTTTTATTGTTGAATATATGTATCCTGCACTAGACCACTAGACCATTAGAGAGTGCTGGAGATAAACAGTGTTTACTGGGACATGGAGAATGATATGACCACAGGCAGAAATTTACTGAGAAGCTCTCCCAGTGGAGGTGGTCTGAAGAACAGACTTCAGACCACTCCTGAAAGGGGAAAAGTCAAATTTTTAAAATGTGGTTTCTCTTCTTTATTTTCATTTAAATGTTACATTAAAAAAATATGAGGTCTCCATATACACCCACCTGCCTACCCCACTCTTCCCTCATCAACAACCTCTTCCATCATTTTGGCACATTCACCGCATCTGGTGAATACATTTTGGAACACTGCTGCACCACACGGACAATGGTCTACATTGTAGTCTACACTCTCCCTCAGTCCACCCAGTGGACATGGTAGGACACACATTGTCCAGCATCTGTCCCTGCACCACCACCCAGGACAACTCCAAATCCTGAAAATGCACCCACATGATATCTCTTCTTCCCTCTCCCTACCATCAGCAGCTATGTGGCGACTTTCTCCACATCAATACTACAATTTCTTCCCTTACTAATCACAATAGTTCCCCAGCAGAACACCAGTAAGTCCACTCTAAACCATACTCTATTCCTCCATACTGTGGACCCTGGGATGGTTATGTCCAGTCCCCCTCTACATCAAGAAGGGGCTTAGATTCCACATGGATGATGGGTGTAATTCTCCTGCTTGCAGTTGTAGGCACTCTTGGCTCCCTGGTGTGGTGGTTGACCTTCTTCACCTCCCTGTTAGCTGGCCAGGGTGAGTCCAAAAACCAGAGGGTAGGTTTTGCAAGTCTGCTGAGGTTCAGGACCTGACTGTCACATGGACAGTCCAGAGATTCAGAGCTCCTGAGTACACACCAACCCAAACACAAACTGCTGGTCTGGTAAAAGTAACAGAAGAGGCATGTGTAGAAAGATCATATCAGAGTACAACTCCATCACACTCAGGAACACAAATTCCAAAGTAGGGCCAACTGACATGGTCCTGAACTCCAGAGCCATCTGCCATGACCATAGAACCTGTGGGTCTCTGTAGCCCTCAGGAGAACCAGTACCTGGGTTTCTATGTACTTTAGCTGTCTCTGGTGCCCTGCTGAGGCTTGCATAAACAATATGACTCTGATGACCATAAACAGTACATTCCTAGATGGGGAAATTATAGTTAGTGGGAGGGGGCTTGAGGGTCTGAGTGAGGTGCAGGATCTAATAGGAAGCCCTAGAGGTGAATTTTCCCTGATTAATTACTAGATAGTGGGTTAGAGTTATGGTTTATTGAAATGCTGCAGGAGCAGATGTTTCTTTGATCTGTAGGGATTAAAGGGTTTATCTCCCTTTAATATGTAAGTAGTGAAGGTTTCCACCTCCCTCTGATATGCAGGTAGAGTTAGTAAAGATTTCCATCTCCCTCTGATATGCAGATGGTGAAGATCTCTATCTCCCTTTATTCCTGTCTCTACCTGGTTTCTTTGTTTAACCTGTGGGAAAGTACCATGCCCTTAGACATGGGGGAGGGAGGGGTTGCCTTTTCCCACACAAATCAGGGGAAACTGAGCTACAGTTTGCTAATTATTGCAAATCTCTAACAGAGAGGGATTTGAGAGGGACTGAAATCCACCCACGGGGCAGTGACTGCCTCTGAACTAGGGCACTGGGGAGACTTTCATGTAAGCACTTGCTCACTTGGGTTTCTTTTCAAACTTTTCATAAACAGAGGGATCTCTAATTTCCACTGAAACTAAGTATGCACTAGTGGTAGCCCTGCCTAACGTATACATAAGTTTGTTTTTACCTTCTTCAAATTTTTATGTCCAATCATAGTATATCATGCATTACATTGTTGATACACCAATATTATTTGTGATGGACTATATAATAATATTCCTTGGTTTTGTTTATGCATATTGTTCTTTCTATAATATTCACTGCTCCTTCTCTCTGCAGATAGAATGAAATTCTCTCTTCATTATCCAACACTAATTTACACCCCTTTTATATATTCTATGGTCACAAGTTGAATCATTAGTTACTTAAGTCCCTATAATATTCCATACACAAACACACAAACATACACATGTATTTCTGGCATTTTGTCCTTCGATGACATTATACATGTTTCAAGCTTCTCTTACAATTATCAATGATGTTGATCATCAGAAAATAGTTTTACTCACTTTTGAAACATCTGCATTTAGAAGAGTAACACATAACATGTGGTTAAAATATTTGATTAATGAATAAATGTATTAGTGAATGAATAAAAAATGAACAAAAACATAAAAAGTAAGATTAGATCCATTCTAATTCTGGTACCTTTATAGAAAAGCAACATATGGGGACATTTAAAGGTCTTTCCATGAGAATTCCAAATGAATACACTGCATATTACATTAAAAAGCTAAATTATAGTATTGTTTTGACACATCATCCATGAAGAGTCTGGAGTTTTAAGAGTTGAATATATAATAAGTAGGATGTAATTTGATAGATTCAAAAATAACATGCAGATTCAGAAATAAACATATAGGGTCCTGTGTGCAAGATATGAGACAGGGGATTTCATGTGTCTTCAACTTCAGCAGTCTTCAACTCTGACTTGAAAGAAAATATAAATATAAAAGCATATTAGAGGATTTTTGTATTTACACATTCTTTTGAGTCAGTTGAAGACCAGTGATTACAGTTCTATTCGTTCTTTCCTCATGCCAACCACAGACACTGGTAATTTTGATAACACATATACAGAAAATGACGCCGATGGCAGGGCCTAGTGAAGACGGGGGTCCTTACCTTGCGGGCAAGGCGGGTGGGGGTCTGGCCGGGAAGTTGTTGCCCCCACGTTGGATGCCAAATGTCACAGTGTGGGCTCACCCAGAGGGCCGCTGCAGGGGCAGTGTGGGCTCGGGCGGAGGCTGCAACACATGGAGGGGCCTTCCGAGAAGGCGCTCTGGGGCCGGCAAGGTGCGGAGGATGCGCGGTAGGAAGAAGACTACCGAGGAGACCAGGATCTGTGCGCAAGTCTGATTTATTCAGAAAGTACAGCGGTTAATATAGGGCGAAGATGGGGGAGGGGCAGGGGGCGTGGCTGGGGGGTGGCAGACGGCTGATAGGTTTGTGCAGGGGTGCATCACTGGTTGTGGGCAGAAGACGGGGTAGCCAGGGTTCTCGGCGGTTGCGAGGCGGGACTGTCATGGCATGGCGGTGGCCTCGGGGGACAGGCGGGGTTAGGCCACCGAGGGGGAAGCGGGTGCAGCTGGGCAGAGGGGAGGGCAGTACGCCCGAACCCCAAGTGGAGGGCCTTAACACCTGTTCCCGCCACCCAGGTCCGACTCGCACCGGCGCCTGGAGACAAGCTGACCCTTGCTGTCGCTGCGCTCCCACACGGTGCCACCCTACAGTACTGTATATAGTATATATGAATTACTGTGATCTAAAACTTTTGTGAGGATAAGCTTAATATTTAGGATAAAAAAAGAAAGGATGTAGACACTGAGGAAAAGATGGAAGAAGTTGCCTTGCCAATTTGCATACAGGGCAATACTTATTGCAGTGATGGAAGGCAAAACATCAAAAACAAAGTTTTTGCATTTTTAAACTTTTTGATATCCCAATTTATTTTTACCTTAATATTTCTAAATTAATATGTATTTTATATTTAACCTTTAAACTCATCACTATATTCCATTTTACTATTAATGGAATGTGGCAATATATTGGGCCTCATTTTTTAAGAAGTTTTGGATCACAGAGACGTTCAACAATGGGCAGGGCAGGAATACTGATATGAGATGTTATTGACAGGGGACACATGGTTGGCAAGGAGTTCTCCAGGGCATATATCCAGGGTACATAAAAATGTTTGGATATTTTTCATAGTGGTTACAATTAAAAACAACAACTGAGGGAGTGCTGAGTTCCTAGCCAAGGGATCTCTATAACAGTCCCTAAAGGAACAGCAACAATCCCTCAAGGGCAACAG
Organism: Dasypus novemcinctus; assembly: GCF_030445035.2. Lineage (NCBI taxonomy): Eukaryota > Metazoa > Chordata > Mammalia > Cingulata > Dasypodidae > Dasypus > Dasypus novemcinctus. Next base: position 10,717,979 of record NC_080703.1, read on the forward strand.
TAAAGACCAAAAAAGAAGGAAGGTCCAACAATGAACCCTTGATACTAATGACTATAATGACTATGCTTGTAAGTCTGTGCACCTGAAATAAGAACAAGGCCTAGAGCAGCAGAGTGTCTAAGAGTTACCTCCTGAGAGCCTCCGTGTTGCTCAAATGTTGCCAGTCTCAAAGCCAAACTCAGCATGTAAATTTGTTGCCTTCCACCCAGTGTGGGACATGACTCCCGGAGATAAGCCTCCCTGGTGCCGAGGGATTACTACCAAGTACCAGCTGGTGATGTAACTAGAAAATGACCTTGAATAAAAGGGTCAACTCGGACCAGCAGAATATCTCAGTCTACATACAATACCAGGAGTTAAAAATGCTTTTTGACCTGAATTAAAGGGGGAAATGGAAAGAACAAATGAGTTTATATGGCTATGAGTCTCCAAAAAGATCTGGGAGGTTATCAGAGGGGTCGCCCTTATGCACACCTCAGCAGTATCCCAGAGACAGATAAAGTAGATACAACCCCAGGTATTGGTTCTTCTGAGGGCTACAGACCCACGGGTTCTATGGTCATGGCAGATGGAGTTTGGTGCTGTGTCAGTTGACTCTACTTTGGAATTTGTGTTTCTGTGTGATGGAGCTGGACTCAGATCTGATCTTTGTTCACAAGCCTCTCCTTTTACTTTTACCAGAACTGTAGTTCGTGCTGTGGTTTAATGTATACTCTGGGGACCTGAATCTCTGGACTGACCATGTGATAGCCAGGCCCTGAGCCTCAACAGATTTGCAACTCCTACACTTTGGTTTTTTGGACTTACCACACTCTGCTAACATGGAGGTGAAGAAGGCCAGCCACCCCACCAGGGAGCCAAGAGTGCCTACAACTGAAAGTAGGAGAATTGCATCCAGCATCCATGTGGAATCTAAGCCCCCTCTTGATATAGATGTGGAGTGGACACAACCACTCTAAGGTCCACAGCATGGAGGAATAGAGTATGGATTAGCATGGACTTACTGATATTCTATTCATGAACTATGGTGACTAGTAATCGAAGAAAATGTGGCATTGTTGTGGAGAAAGTGGCCATGGTGGCTGCTGGGGTTAGGGAGTGGGTGGAAGAGATGTGATGTGGGGGCATTTTTAGGGGTTGGAATTGTCCTGGGTGGTGCTGCAGGGACAGTTACTGGACTTTGTATGTTCTCCTTTGGCCCACTGGGTGGATTGTGGGAGAGTGTGGGCTATGATGTGGACCATTGATCATGAGGTGTAGTGGTGCTCAGAGATGTATTCACCAAATGCAATGAATGTCTCATGATGATGGAGGAGGTTGTTGCTATGGGGGGAGGAGTGAGGTGAGGGGGTTGGGGAGTATATGGGAACCTCATATTTTTTTAATGTAACATTAAAAAAATAAAGACAAAAATAAAAATGTAAAATAAGTAAATAAATAAACCTGCAATAAACATTCTTCTAAAAAAAATACCCAACGAACTTCCAAACATACCTATATACCCCATATGCATGCCCTGAAGAATTCCCTCCTACTCATCCATCCCCCATCAATGACACCTCACATCAGTTCTCCTTCCCTGCTATCGTTGAACCCTTCTGTGATTCAAAACTTCTTCAAAAATGATTTCTAATATATTGTCAAATACTATTAGGAAAATGAAACAGTAATGATAGTTTTAAAGATTAGAAATTGAATACATAATACTTAAGAGGAACTTAAAAAAGTAAAAATTGGGGTATTAAAAAATGGAAAATATCATATGAAAAATTTTTTTGACATTTTGCCTTTCATCACTGTAATAGGTGTTGCCCTATATGTACAGTGGCAAGGCAATCTCTTTCATTTCTTCCTCAGTGTCTGCAACCTTTTTTTATTATGTCTTCAAAAAAGCTTTAGGTCACAGTGAAGTCACATATAGAATACAGGGAACTCCCTTATACTCAACATTAAACCCTTTTCCCCCTTCCCCAGCAATGATCTTTTTACATGTGGATGTTACATTGCTGCAAATGATGTACAAATATTGAAACATAGCTACTAACCATGGTTTCATTATGGTTTACATTTTAGACTGTATACTATTACAAATTTTTGTTACATTTTGGTTTACATTATGGTTTACATTTTAGACTATACACCTTTATAAATTTTTGTTGATGTTTAACATGGCTTGTATCCATCAGTGCAGGATCATGTCGAACACTTCCAGTGCCCCCAGTTACCCTTCTTCCATCTATTCTATTCCTCTTTCCCCATCCCCTCGGGTACTACAGTGACAACCAAGTTTCACTGTTTGAAGGACAAGGTTCATAAATACCTGCAATCATGCTGAGGACTTGACACACTAGTCTGTCCTCTCCCTTTGGGAGCAACCCATGCTCTCGAGGAACACACTCCCTTCTGTAAACATCAGGCTTCACCAGGATGAGGGCATAACACCTTCCCACTCATTTTATGGGTCTCCACCCAGTGATAGAACACATTATGACATAATGAGTAGTAACACCCACCCTAGAAACCTGCCCCAGGTGCACTCTTTGCCAGATGTCCCCCCTCAAACACCTTAAACCAGTAACCCTTCCTTACATTTTCCAAAGAGTTTTCTCAACATTATAGTTTCAACTACAAACCCAACAATCTCCCATGTTCACTTGCTCCCCCCTAATCCTCCCCTCAATTCCTTGGAACATCTGACCCAACCTCCCAACCCTATACCCCCTCAAGTCTGCAAAGCCCAACTCCATAATATTCCTATGTCCCCATCATATCCCTTCACTGCACAATTACTTACCTCCTCTTTATCTTAGATTTCACCTATATGGATGTTGGCTCACAACCTTCCTCTCCCCCTTTATTTCCTGTAAGCCTATCTTCCAGTCTCTAGCTCTCTGAGACAGCTTGAATTAATTCATGTCAGAGACATCATGTAGTCTTTGTCCTTCAATACTTGGCTTGCTTCACTCAACCCAAGGTTCTCAAGATTCATCCACGTTATCACATATGTTAGTAATGTATTCCTTCTAAAAGCTGAGTAGTATTCCATTTAAGGATATACCACATTTTCTTTATCCATTCATTTGTTGATGGACATTTGGTTGATTCCAATTTTTGAAAATAGTGAATAATGCTGCTCTGAACATTAGAATGCATATATAAGTTTGTATCCTTGTTTTCAGTTCTTCTGGGTATACACCCAGCAGTGGAATTGCTGGGTCATATGGCAAATCTATAGCTAGTTTTTTGAGGAACTGCCTAACTGTCCTCCAGAATGGTTGGATCCTTCTACATTTCCACCAGCAGTGGATGAGGTTTCCCATTTCTCCACATTCTCTCCAAGACCTGTAGTCTTCTGTCTTTTGAATAGCCACCAGTCTAATGGGTGTAAGAAATATCTCATGGTAGTCTTTGTTTGCATTTCCCTAATAGCTAGTGATTTTGTGCATTTTTTTCATGTGCTTTTTAGCCATTTGTATTTCTTCTTTGGAGAAGTGTCTGTTCAAATCTCTTGCCTATTTTATAAAAGGATTATCTTTTTATTTATGAGATATGAGTTGTTTGTACATGCTGGATATTAGTTTCCTGTCAGATATAAGGTTACCAAATATATTTTCCTATTGGGTAAGCTGTGTTTTCACTTTCTTGATGAACTCCTTTGAGGTACAAAAGGCTTTAATTTTGAGGAGGTCCCATTTATCTATTTTTTCTTTCACTGCTCATGCTTTGGGTGTGAAGTTCTTGAAACCATTTCCTATTATAAGGTCCTGTAGATGCTTCCCTAACTTGTCTTCCAAAGTCTTTAAAGTCTTGGCTCTTATATTTAGGTCTGTGATCCATCTTGAGTTGATTTTTGTGTAAATGTGAAATGGTAATCCTCTTTCATTCTCTTCCATATGGATATCCAGTGCTCCAAACACCATTTGTTGAAGAGGCCATTCTCTTGCAGCTGAGTGGGCTTGGGGGCGTTGTTGAATATCAGATGATTGTATATGCAATGATCTATATCAGAACTCTCAATTCAGTTTCATTGGTCAATACGTCTATCCTTGTGTCCATACCATGTTGTTTTGACCACTGTAGCTTTGTAGTATGTTTTAAAGTCAGATAGTGTAATTCCTCTAATTTCATTTTTCATTTTTAATGTATCTTTCATTATTTGAGACCTCTTTCTCTTCCAAATAAATTTCATATTTCGTTTTCCAGTTCATTAAAAATGCTGTGTTGATTTTTATTGGGATTGCATTAAATCTGAGGATCAGTTTGAGAAAAATAGACATCTTAATGATATTTAGTCTTCCAATCTATGAACAGGGAATATAATTCCATTTATTTACATCTTCTTTGATTTCCTTTAAGTGTTGTATTCTGTGTGTAAATCTTTTACATATTTAGTTAAATTTATTCCTACTAGCTTTATTTGTAAATTTAGTATTGTAAATGGTATTTGTTTCTTGATTTCCTCCTCAGTTTGCACATTATTGGTGTACAAAAATGCTACTGATTGTTGTGCATTGATCTTATAACTTTTGAGTTTACTGAACTCATTTACAAGTTCTAGAAGCTTTGTTGTATATTCCTCAGGGCTTTCTATGTATAGGATCATGTCATCTGCAAATAGTGAAATTTTTACTTCTTCATTTCCAATTTGGATGCCTTTTATGTCTGTTCCTTGTCTCAGTGCTCAAGCAAGTATTCCTAACATAATGATAAATAGGAGAGGTGATAGTGGGCATCCTTGTCTTGTTCCTGTTCATAGAGGGAAAGATTTTAGGATTTCACCATTGTAAATGATGTTAGCTGTGGGTTTTTCATATATACCTTTTCTCATGTTCAGAAGCTTCCTTCCACTCCTATCTTTTGCAGTGTTTTTATCAGGAAAGGGTGCTGTATTTTGTTAAATGCTTTTTCTGCATCTATGGATATGATTGTGTGATTGTTTCCCCCTTCAATTTGCTTGTATGGTATGTTATATTGATTGATTTTCTTATGTTGAACCATCCTTGCATACCAGGGATGAAACCCACTTTGTCATGGTGTATAATTCATTTGGTGTGTTGTTGAATATGATTAGCAAGTATTTTGTTGAGAAATTTTTCATCTAGGTTCATTAGAGAGATTGATCTGTAATTTTCATTCCTTGTGGTATTGGTGTTTGCCTTTGGTATTAGGGTAATGATGGCATCATAGAAAGAGTTAGGCAATGTTCCTTCTATTTCAATTTTTAAAAAGAATTTAAGCAAGATTGGTATTATTTCTTTCTGGAATGTTTGGTAGAATTTACCTTTGAAGCCATCTGTTCTGGCACTCTTCTTAGTTGGGTTTTCTGTTTTTGTTTTTTTTGTTTTGTTTTGTTTTTAAAGATTTATTTTAGTCACTTATCTCCCCTTCCCACCTGTTGTCTGCTCTCTGTGTCCATTCACTGTGTTCTACAGCCTCTGCTTGCATTGTCAGGCCATATCAGGAAACTGAGTCACTTTCTTGTGTCATCTTGCTGCATCAGCTCTCCATGTGTGCGGTGACACTCCTGGGTGGGCTGCACTTTTTTTTCACAGGGCAGCTCTCCTTGCAGGGTGCACTCCTTGTGCCTGGAGCTCCCCTACACAGGAGTGCTTTTGTGTGACACAGCTCTCCTTGCATGCAGCAGCACTGCATATGGGCCAGTTTATCACATGGGTCAGGAGGCCCTGGGTATCAAACCCTGAACCCTCCATATGGTAGGCAGATGCTTTATCAGCTGAGCCACATCTGCTTCCCAATTGGGGGGGGTTAGTAACTTATTCTTTCTCTTCACTTGTGATTGGTTTGTTGAGATTATCAATTTCTTCTTTTGACAAATAGGCTGCTTATGTGTTTCTAGGAATTTGTCCATTTCCTCTAAATTGTCCTTCCTGTTGACCTATAGCTTTTCAATGTATCCTCTTATGATAGTCTTTATTTCTGTGAGTCAGTAATGATATCCCTTTTCTTATTTCTTATTTTGTGTATTTTCATCTTCTCTCATTTTTTCTTTATTAGTCTGGCTAAGGGTTTGCCAATTTTACTGATATTCTCAAATAATTAGCTCTTCATTTCACTTTTTCTACTGCTTTATTATTTTCCATTCCATTTAGTTCTGCTCTGATCTGTGTTATTTCTTTTTTCTTCCTTTGGGGTTAATTTGTTTTTTTCTTACTAATTTAACTCTTCTTTTTTGATGGATGAGTTTATGGCTATGAATTTCCCTCTCAGTACAGCTTTTGCTGTATCCCATAAGTTTTGATATATTGTATTGTCATTTTTATTACTTTCAAGGTCATTACTGATTCTTTTGAGATTTCCTCCTTGGCATATTTTTTGTCTAATAGTGTGTTGATTAATTTCATATCTTTTTGCCTAAACTGGTTCTCTGGCCCTTGGACATCTCCAGCTTCATTTCACTGTGTTCAGATAATTTATTTTTTATTATTTCAATCTTTCTGAATTCATTTAGACTTTCTCTGTGGCCTAGGATGTCACGTGTCTTGGAGAAAATTCCATGTGTGCTTGAGAAGAATGTATATCCTGCTGTATTTGTGTGTAGTGTTCTGTATATGTCTGTTAGGTCCAGATCCTCTAATACATAATTCAAAGCCTTTGTTTCTTTATTGATTCTCTGTTGAGATGTTCTGTCTAATGGTGACAATGGTGCATTAAAGTTCCCACTATAATTATAAAGGCATTTATTCCTTCACTTAATTTTTCCAATGTCTGCCTCACATATTTTGAGGCACCCTGGTTAGATGCATAAATGTTTATGGTTATTCTTTCTTCTTGAAAAATCACCCCTTTTACTAATATGTAGTGTCCGTCTTTGCCTCTCACAACAGTTTTTCATTTAAAGTCTCTTTGGTCTGATATTAATATAGCTACTCTTGCCCTTTTTGGTTATTGTTTGCTTGAAAGATTGTTTACTAGCCATTCTCTTTCAACTTTCCATACTTCCTGGACATGTACATTGATCTTCAATAGGTTTGGGCTGTTTTCAGCCCTTATTTCCTCCAACATGCCTTCTGTCCCCTTCCCTTCTCTTTTTCTTCTGGGATGCCTATAATGTGTATTTTTGTGTGTGTTTTGTGTTGTCATTCAAATCCCTTAGTTCCTGCTTCAATTTTTTTCTTTCTATCTATCAATTCTACTGTTTGATTTCAGATGTACTGTGCTCCATATCACTAATTGTTTCCTTTGCCTCTTCAAATCTGCTGTTATTTGCTGAGAGTGTATTTTGGATTTCTTGGATTGTGCCATTCTTCACTATCATAGTCATTATCTTTTTGTGTATATTTACAATTTCTTCAGTATGCTCTCCAAATATTTTCTTAATATCCTTAATCTCTTCCTTCACTTCATTAAGTTCATCCATGATATTTGTTTGGAGGGCTTTGATTATGTGTTTGATGTTCTTCTCCTCTTCCTGGTTTTTTGTTTGTTCATTGGCCTGGGCCATGTCTTCCTGATTATTGGTATAGTTTGTAATTTTTTGTTGCTGTCTGGTTATCTTTTTATCTTAATGGTTTTGTTCATTTGATTAGCTTCTCCACCTAGTCTCAGGTTTTATTTAGGTGCTGTTTTGGTGTGTGTGTTAAGTTTTCTCCTTGATACTTTGTTCTTCTTATTCTATTTCCTTTTTTTAGGGGGGTCTATGTTCACTTGAAGGCAAAAGATTAGGGCTAGGGAAAGCAAAAGAGTTAAGAAAAGAAAAAGTATAATAGCAGTACTAATAGTAAATGTTAGCAGAAGAATCATATAAGACCTAGGAGAAGGAATATTAAACTCAAGTAAGCAGTGTAGAGTTATAGGAATAAAAAAAGTGGATTACCAGGAAGCAGCTGTGGCTCAATCGATTAGGCTCCCATCTACCATATGGGAGACCCTGGGTTTGCATCCCAGGGTCTCCTTGTGAAGGCAAGCTGGCCCACACCCATGGAGAGCTGATGGCCTGCGCCTGTGGAGAGCTGACAGCCCATGTCCATGGAGAGCTAGAGCAGCAAGATGACTGAACAAAGGGAGACAAGCAGACAAGCAGAAGAACATGCAGTGAATGGACATAGAAAGCAGACAGCAAGGGGGTATAAATAAAAATAAATATTAAATAAATATTTTTTTAAAAGTTGAGTACCTACAATGAAATGGGAAACTGAATATGGAGAAGAATATGTATGAATTAAAAGGCCAGCATGATCAGGAGCAAGAGAAAAAGAAAAGAAAGGACAATAACATAAAGAGTTAATAGAAGATATTAACACACTCCCTTATGTGTGTTGCACAAGGCTAGTCAATTGCCTGACTCCACCTTCTCCCAGACTAACCCTCCCTTATCACAAGGATTTTGGGTAAATCAGGCCACCTCAGCAGATTCACTTTTCATCTCTCACCTCTTCCTGATCTCTCCTCAAGCCAGCCTCCATGCTCCTCAAAGTTCAAAAAGGGAGAGTCCAGACAATTGAACCCATACTCACCGGATCCCTCTGCACCCCTCCCCAGAACCCTCCCACTCCTGGATACTGTCTGAGACTGGCAAGGTTTGGGGAACACCATGGCTCAGGGTTCAGAGACCATGAGTCTTGGGGAATGCAGGGTTTGGGGAACAGAGGTTCAGGGATCATGGGTTTGGAGATCATGGGTTTGGGAACACAAGGCTCAGGGAATGTTCTGGCTTCCTGCTCTAAGGGGAGGGGCTTAGCCTTCTCACAGCTTCAGACACAAGTACCAGAAACCTATGGTTTTACATTGAGCAATCTCTCTTTTTGTTGCACTCTCCAGATCGATGTCCAAAAGCCTCCTGATTTGTGGGTTCCCAAAAACAGCTCCCTCAGGGAGGAATTTGTCCCCACTCAGCCATTTTTTTTTGTAGGAGAGATGATGTGTTGCACTTACTCTGATGCCATCTTGCCTTTCCTCCACAAGTTATGTCTTCCTTCACTACTGAGCTATGAGGAGGGGTACTGGTTTTAATGGTTGAGACTGGGTGATGTTCACTCATGAGTAGAAGTTTCTTTTTTGGAAAACACTAATCCTGGAGGAGATGAATTGATTTAGGATAGTAAATATATAGGGGCTTACTAAAAGTGAAAGAAGATAGTTGAGAGTGGACTTAGGAGGTTTATAAACCAAGGAGAGTGGAGATGTATGAGAAGAGTAAGAATGGAGTGCTTCTTGCAGCATTTTTAGTTTGGTTATGCTTTTGAAGGACTACAACTGCTTAAAGAATTGAGCTGGGTTTGGACAAGTTCTATGCTATCACACCAACAAGGGGTTTCATAAGGTTCAGATGGTGAGGGTGTTGCTATTAGGGACTTAGCTTTTGCTTTTTGAAGAGGTGTTTTAGGTCATCCAGTGGCTGACACCCAAACATTTCAGTGGGTGTTTCTTGTGCACTGACACTTCCTTGGAGAGAGGTCTTTACTCAGGAAAAATGCATGCAGCTACCAGCTCATTTGGTTGTGTGTAGCTGCCCCATGAGTGGCTTAGTTAAGGAAGTCATTGGATGAGCTTATTTGAAGCAGGGAGATTAGTCTAAATGTGCAAATATAAGTGTTTAGTAGGGACCCATAAGGGGGATTTTCTCTGATAAACAAAATGACAATTGAAGTTTTTCCTATAAGTCTCAAGACATGGGCCACCAATTGGCAAGCTCTAGGTTTAAAATACCATACATGTTGTCCCCTTATAAGAGCCAGCTTTAATGCTAATTGAGTAAGTTCTGTTTGCCTTACTCTGGTAATTATTGTTCTATTCAGTATATCTTTCACATAGCTAGTATGCTGAAGCACTGTTGACACTTAGAGGGAAGCTCCAGTGTTTTACCTGCTTGGTGCACAGTGCTCTTTGACTCTATGAAACAGAACCAGACTGGACACAATGTTGAGCCATTGCCAACTGCTAAGGTCACAGAAGTTTGAAGCAGTTCATAGTTCCATTTACTTCAGGAGCATAACGAGAGTTGGCAGAAACCTTTATTGCTTTAGGGGTTATAGAAGCCCTCAGCCAATAACTCAAATGGAGAGACACTATGCACGGTAATGGGGGCCTAGTTTAAATGTTCAACAGAGTTTGATAAAGCTGAAGTTTATCTATTGTATGGCCTTGTGGATATGTTTACTGCTGTAAGGAACCAATTTTGGTGGGGCTGAGAACAGGACTTACATTTTGTATGAAATAAACTAAGAGAATACTTTAAAGGAGTATCCAAAGCCCTAGCTATGCACCACCTCATGGTAGCCCCTTGATAGCTACTCATTATGTGTGGTCACAGGGCTGCTTCTTTTATGGCGTGTGGTAGATTATTTAGATATGAGCTAAAGTATCTGCTTCCTGATTGCCAGGTGGAGAGGTTGTTTCTGTGATATATAACATCTTTAAAATAATTAAAACCATGATTAACAGTGCTATACTTCACCCAACATCATGCAGAAAACACTGTCAAATTTCCAGAACTCTATAAAATCTTTATATGAACAACTTACCCATACAGCTCTGACTAACGGAAGGTTAGACAACCCCTTTTACTTTTTGTAACACTTTCTAAACACTTTTCAGTTAATTTATAAAATATTAAGTGAACTTCACTAATTTTACTTTACTTTTTGCAAGGTGAAATAACAAATCTTGTACAATAGGTTGAAATAATGATACATTTTAACATTTGACTTTGAGTATGCAAAGTTAAAAAGTTGCTAGTATTGAAGACTTGTTTTTTTTTAAATGATAAAACGTTTCTTTAAATGCAACTAAGTACACAACATAGGTATCATAAAGGTCAAGAAGCTATTTTGATGAAACAGATTTAATTTTTATGCTTTGTATACTGATTATTCAGGAGGAAAAAATCATTGTAAACTTCTACTAAAACAGATGAATGATTTAAGAAACTGTCAATTTAACAGAAAGGAGCCAAATTTTAGTTTTGCATTTATATACTGTTTGGTACTAAGGCGTTTAAAAATTTATAGATAGTTCTATTAAATTTTACCCAGCTTTGACAACAATGATTTCTTTCTGCAACTTTCTGCACATTTTTTATTTATTCAGGTTTTGTTCTACATGTTCCTTTTTCTTTAAAAACCAGTTTTTAAAAATTTTAGGACATTAAAATTAAACTTGTCAGAGTAAAGACTTAGTTTGATTATAGGCAAACATAATTTTCTTTATTTTGAATACCTAGTAGCATACAATACTAGAATATTGAAAGCTCTTAGAGAATGGTTTTCAGATATATATGCTTGCCTTAGTTTACTATTTTGTCAGTACTTCAGTGAGATATATTATAATTCCAAAATTTTGAGTAAACTTAAAAGCATACTTATTGTTTACTTCATTTTAATCATAAATTAGAAAAACATTTTCTAGCTTTTGAGGAATTTTTTCTTTACTGAAATTGACAATTGCATTATCACTTTCATTTGAAGGCTGTTCGTAGCTTTAAATTGGGAAATTACAGGATGAACTATGACTCAAATTTCTGGCCTAGTAGATAAAAGTTTTAAACTAAACTTTCATTTCCTTAACCTTGTTACATTCAGCTCAGTTAAACTTGTATTTTCCTCAAACTGCCACAATTAACCATCACAGTATCAAATATAGGCTAAATACACTCAGTTATAGCAATTTCAGATTTTTTTTAATAATATAAAGGCATTTATATAATGATCACGTCGACTAAGTTACAGTTTTGTTTTGTTTTTCTATCTTTATTACTTTTTAATGTTACATTAAAAAATATGAGGTCCTCATACATGCCCCACCCCCCTCACCCCACTCCTCCCATAACAACCTTCTTCATCATCAGGGGACATTCATTGCACTTGGTGAATACATCTCTGAGCACTGCTGCACAACCTGGTCAATGGTCCACATTATAGTTTACACTCTCCTGTAGTCCACCCAGTGGGCCATGTGAGGATATACAATGTCCAGTAACTATCCCTGCAGAACCACCCAGGACAACTCCAAGTCCTGAAAATGCCCCACATCACATTTCTTCTTCCCACTCCCTACCCTCAGCAGCTGCCGTGGCCACTTTCTCCACATCAATGCTACATTTCCTTCCATTACTAATCACCATAGTTCCAGAATAAAATATCAGTAAGTCCACTCTAATCCATACACTATTCCTCCATTCTGTGGACCCTGGGATGGTTATGTCCACTCCACCTCTATATCGAGAGGGTGCTTAGATACCACATGGATGATGGATGCAATTCTTCTGCTTGCAGTTGTAGGCACTCTTGGCTCCCTGGCTGTGGTGGTTGACCTTCTTTACCTACCTGTTAGCTGGCTGGGGTAAGTCCAATAAAACAGAGGGTAAGAGTTGCAAGTCTGTTGAGGTTCAGGGCCTGGCTATCACATGGACAGTTGAGAGATTCAGGTTCCCTGAGTATACACTAAACCCCAATGCCAACCACAGGTCTGGTAAAAGTAACAGGAGAGTCTTGTGAACATAGATCACATCTGAGTCCAACTCCATTACACTCAGTTTTTACTAAGATTTTTGCTTAAAACAGACTGGGAACTTTATTAACAATGCAACTAAAACTTTTATTATTAACAGGTAATGTTGCTAGGATTTCTCATTTCTCCAACATTTGAACTTATTCCATGTGGTTTCTTTTATACATTAAATCTAATTGCAAGATAGAATTAAATTTAAAGACTCATTTTTAGTTTACCTTTCACTGTTATTCAGTTTGTAACAGGAGAACCCCAAATTTGATTTAGGAGTTCCTAGGCATAAGCAGATTGACAAAGTTAAAGTAATCAATGACTAGAACAGGAGAAAGAATTTTATACACTTACTTAGCATGGGGAAAGACTCGACTTTAGAATCACTTTCATACAAAGCTCTGAGTGTTCACCCTTTGCAGAGACCTCATCCTGAAACCCTCATCTTCTTTCCTCCAGGAAAATCCCTGGGCAGTTGCTAGGCATGGAGTTGGGGGACTCAGGGAAGCCCAAACCTGGACAACACAAAAATTGGGGCTGTATTTTCATTAGCTACCTCTTGCAAGAGTTAAAATTTTTGGGGAGCCTTTAACAACTTCTTCCCTGAGGCAACATTGCAAATGCTTTGATTTAGATTCCCCATTCACTCCATTTATCAGGAATGACCAAGATGAGAGAGTTTTAGAGTGGCAGGTCAGGACTGGGCAAATGGCTTCTATGTTAATTAAGAATTTAATTAATTTAATTTTCTTACCTGCCTTGTCAAGGGTCACACCAGGCTCCTCCAGGTTGAAGGTTTGCAGTGCTGTCCAGGGAGCTATGCCTGGCCCAGGCCCCAGCCATTCCACTTGGAAACAAAGCCCTGGCAAGTCCTGGTGCATGGCAGCCCGGGGACAGGGACCCACTTCTCCACATTTGAATCAGATTCCTGCTTCCATGGAAGCCTGAATTCTGGGTGACCCTGAGGTGACAAAGTGCTTTCAATGGTGGCAGCTAAAAGGTAACCTTCTTTATGGGCTTTTTGCTTGCCTCTTCTTACCTGCTTTCTCTTGGCACCATGGTTTAAATTGATGAAAACTGTGAAGGCTTTTTAAAAATTTATTGAAGTATATCACTCAAACATAAACATACATAATCAATAAGAGTAATAGTTGTGAACTTACAAAACAAACATACATAACATCATACAGGGCTCTCATACCTCACCCTACCACCAGTACCTTGCATTGTTGTGAAACATTTTAAACTAATGATTAAAGTGCATCCTCAAAATATTACTACTAACCAAATTCTCTTACATTTTATATATTTTCCCCAAATCCAGCCTATTATTATTATTACTTTATCATTTATACATGAACGTAAATGAACAATAAGTGTGTAGTAAAAGTTGTGAACTTACAAAGCAACATGCATAACATCACACAGGGATCCCATACATCAACCCACCACAAACACCTTGGATTGTTCTGAGACATTTTTTATAAATTATGAAAGCATATTGTCAAACTCTTACTACTAACTATAGTCCTTATCTTACACTTGTTATATTTTCCACCAACTCACCCTGTTATTATTTTTTAAATATATTTTTATGACAGATGTTGTAAACTTACAAAGCAATGATGCACAATTGCAGAATTCCTACCACACCCCTCTATCAACAAACCACACCAAGGTAGAATATTTGTTACATATTATAAGATAACACCATCAGACTATTATCAGGTCCATAGAGTACATTTGGCACACTTTTTCCATGCTTTCCCATTATCAACAAAGTACATCTTTGCCATAGATGTATGAGTATTACATTATTAGTGCTAACCACAGTCCATAGGTCCCTCCAGTTGTATCTTTCCCATGCTTCTCCATATTCCCACCTCCTTGAAATAGTGATGTACATATTCTCTAGCTCACAAAGGACACTCCTGCATCTCTAACGTCAACCACAATTCTCATCCACCTCTGGGTTTTTTGTTAGTCAGTCCATAGATTATTCTCTAGGTTTCTGTCAATTAATATTTACAACCCTAGGCTACCCTTTTCAGCCACAATCCCATTAATAAACCAGCTATTACTCACTATAATGAGTTACCATCAACTCTATACATCACACTTTTACAGTAAAGTTAATTAAAACTTCTACATACATCAAACATCAGTAGTCCATCTCAGTCCTCCTCTTATTTCCTTTATGAATGCACCATCTACCATCAGACATTTAGGTTATTTTCCTACATTTTCTTTTAGAAGATTTATGGTTCTTACTTTTATATTTAGGTTTTTTACTTATTTTGAGATAACTTTTGTATAAAGTGTGGGATAGGGGTTCTCTTTCCTTTTTTGGCTATGGATTTCCAGCTCTCTCAGGACTATTTGTTGAATGAACTGTTCTGCATAAGGTGGGTGGGTTTGACAAGCTAGTACAAAATACACATGAGGGTCTGTTTCTGAACCACCAATTTGGTTCCATTGGTCTATGTATCTGTCTTTATGCTAGTAACATGCTGTTTTTACCAGTGTAGCTAGGTAATATGATTTAAAGTCTGGAAGTGAGAGTCCTCCAACTTTGTTTTTCCTTTTTAAGATGTTTCTGGCTTTTTGGGACCTCTTTCCATTCCAAATAAATTTGAAAATCATGTTTTCCATTTATTTTAAAAAACACTGGTGGAATTTTTATTGGGATTGCATTGAATCTGTATATCAACTTGAGCAGAATTGACTTCTTAATGATATTTCACCTTCCAATCTGTGTGCCTAGAATGTTCTCACAATTATTTTGATTTTTAAAGTTTCTTTTAACAATGAGTTTTAGTTTTCTGAATATAAGTGCTTTATATCATTGGTTAAATTTATTCCAAAATATTTAGGTTTTATCTCTCATATTTTATTTCCACTACTCTTTTGAAACTTTTAGTTCCTTTACTGATGCAGTCTTCAATTCTAGACTGTCTTCCAAGACTCTCTCTGGTCTTTTCTTTTCAGACTGTAGCACACCCTTTAGTATTTCCTACAAAGCTGGTCTCTTGGTTACAAACTCTCTGTTTCTGTTTATCTGTGAATATTCTAAACTCAACCTCATTTTTTAAAGACAATCTTACTGGATATGAGATTCTTGGCTGGAAGTTTTTCTCTTGCGGTATCTTAAATATATCATACCACTGAATTCTTGCCTCCATGGTTTCTGATGAGAAATCAGCATTTAGTCTTATTGGATATCCCTTATATGTTATGCATTGCTTTTCTCTTGCTGCTCTCAGAATTCTCTCTTTGTCTTTGGCATTTGACATTCTGATTATTATGTCTCAGAGTTGTCTATTTGGATTTATTTGGATGGGAGTACGTTGTGTTTCTTGGACATGGATATCTATGTTCTTCAATAGGGTTGGGAAATTTCTACCATTATTTCTTCAAATATTCCTTGTGCCCCCTTCCCTTCTCCTCTGGGACACCCATGACACATATGTTTGCATGTCTCTTGCTGTTGTTCAGTTCCCTAAGAATTTGTTCAATTTTTTCTATTATTTTCTTCATCTGTTCTTTTGTATGTTCACTTTCAGAGGCCATTTCTTCAAGCTCTGAAATCCTTTCTTCTGCCTCCTCAGATCTGCTATTATATGATTCCAGTATATTTCTAATTTCATTCATTGCACCTTTCATTTCCATACGATCAGTTATTTTTCTATGTATCCTTTCAAATTCTTCTTCATGCTCATCCAATGGCTTCTTAATATACTTTATCACTTTAGCCATATCATTGAATTTATTTAGAAGATTTGTTTGAATATCTAAAGAAGTTGTCTCAACTCCTTTATGTCATCTGAAGGCCTTTCTTGTTTCTTTAACTGGGCCATCTCTTCCTGTTTTGTGGTGTGTGTTGCAATTTTTTGTTGATGTCTTGGCATCTGGCTTATTAGATGTATTTATTCTGGGTGCAGTTTCTTTCTTTTATATAGGGCTTCCTTGTCCTTTTTTTCCCTTTCTGGTTTGTAGTAGGAGCCAAGGATGTAGTTGGTGCTATAAGCTGTGGATGCTCAAGTTGCCCTCATTGCCCCAAGGACTGGTGAAGTTTTTCTCAACTTTCTCCTTTGCCAGGGTGAGAGACAGAGCCACTGCCATATGTAACAAACCAAGCTGTGCAGGCCTAGACTGTAGTTACCCAGAGATTGACGTAGCTTCACACCCCTTTCTCCCCTCCATGTGGTAGGGATGGTTCTACAGGTGTGGGCAGCAATCTATGCCATGCAAGTCCAAAATGACCACATTTGCCTTGATTGACTTCCTGCTATTCAGTCTATGCCAGCCAAATGCACCTGCAGTTACCCAGAATGGCTGGTGTAGAGCTTACCAGCTTCCTCCCTGCTAGAGGTGGGGCTGAAGCCTAGGCTAGGGCTGCAGGCTTATATGGATGAAATAAATCAGTCCCTACTGTCACTGGTCACTGTGATTTTCAGTTGGCCCATCTTCCCCTCATGTGGGAAGTGGAGTCAAAATGGTGGCTACCAGCCTCTTTCCTACTTGGACAGGTTCAAACTTTACCTGTTCTTAGGGTTATACTTTAGTCAGCCAATTTACTAATCAGTAACTGAAATAAGTGGTCATTTCTGTCTTCCTCCTGCTCTTGGGAAATGGAGACTCCAATTCCAGCCACAGGATAGCTCCTGAGGCAGCTCATGTGGACAAAGTAGGATGAATACTGATCTTCATGTCACTGATCTTCATGGTGTGGCCTGTATTTTCCCAGAGAGGCTGGCACAGGTGTCCCCAGCTTCCTCCCTGCCATAGGTAGGGCTGGGGCTTAGGCTAGAGCTGCAATCTGATCTAGACTTAAAGAAGTTGGTCCCTACCAGCACTGTGACTTTCAGTTCACTCCACTTCCCCTCATGCCAGGGGCAGAGTTAAAATGGTGGCTATCAGCCTCTTTCTGACTTAGAAATGTTCAAACTTTAGGATTATACTTTAACCCACTGAATTTACTAATCAATAGCTGAAGTTGGTGCCCATCTGTCTCTTCCTCCTCCATTTTTGAGAAATGGAGCTTCCAATTCCAGCTGTGGAATAGCTCCTGATGTGGCTTGTGCCACCAGTGGAGGATGGGCACTGGCCTCCGGAGTGCGGAGAGCTCTACTTACAAATCTTCACTGCAGATGGGCAGTTTCCTCCTTCCATTCTTTCAAGTCTGTTGCATGATGCTCTTCTGGTCTCCTAGAGACCCCAAACAGGTGCTTTAGATAGTCCTGGGTGATTACTAACTGCTCTGTAGCACAATCTGACTTAAGAGCTCCGTACTGTGCCACCATCTTGCTGATTGTCCCTGAAGGCTCTTTTTAAAAGGGAGTTAATGGGAGTTTGGGGACTCAGGGAAAGATTTTGCAACTTCTTATGGATATCTGAGGCTGACTGTCTAATAAACTGAGTTTTTAGGATATCTATCCTTTTTTAGAGTCAGGATCATTTTGTTCTGCCTCTGAATAATTTTCATGAGCTTATTATAGTTGACTGGCTTGTAGTGCATTTCCTCATCTCTTTTAGGATATGTGGTTACATGACCTCTAGCTTTCACATCTGCCTGTTACCCCCTTCCATCTTACACAGGTTTAACTGGACTTCAGGTCCCCATACAGAGGTCATTTTTGGCCATTCTCTAATTTGTAATGTGGGCACATGTACAATTTTTTTCTTTTTAGACCATTAGTAAGAATGTTGTCCTAATCCCTGAGAAAACATCCCAAGGGGGCATCTGCTGGAATGTTGGAGGCTGTGTCCATCATTCTAGGGAGAAATATGGGAGAAAGTATGTCAGCTGAACTGACATCCCAGACCCAGACTGACTAAACTTCATCATCCAATCTGAAGTGCCCAGGCTGCTCAATTCCCAGGGGACATTTGGATCGAGTTTCCAAACCTAAGTGCCCAAGCCATCTAAGACTTAGGGGATGCTTGGAACCCTCTAAACTGAAGCACCCAAGCCACTTAAATCTTAGAGGATGTCTAGAGTTGCTGCTCTGTTTCCTGGCATTCCAGGAATCATAGAGCCCTTGATACTGGGTGTCCCCAGGATGACCTAGACTTGGGAGACACCCAGACCTAGGTTCTGTACTGAAGATGCCAAGTTGAATTTTGTCCCTGAAAGTAAGGAGAGCTCCTTCAATTTGATTATTTTCCAATTGGCTAGTGATTAAAGGCCAGAGACCTGACCTATAAGGATACACATCTTTTCTATAGACACTTTGCACAGTACATTGGATTTTTAAGATAATTAGGGCACAAGTGACACTTAGAGAGAAGGGGCCTAAAATGAGAGGGGCAGTTAAGAAAGTGGCCTACAATTGATTTTATGTTCTCTTGGGGAGTAGGTGAGGATTAAGCCTAGAGTTACACTGAACCTATTTATTTTGTAGACCTAATATTGAAGATTTCTGCAGATAAGACAAAAAGCTTATCACAAGAAGGTTAAGTGACTTGGCATTGTTGTGATCATCTTGAGGGTTTTGAAATTATAGAAGGAAGAGATGGTTGATGTTAAAGAAGGGGGAAAGATGACAGAGAGAGTAAGTCTGAGAATATTTGAGGAAGCATCAGTGATGGCAACATTTACACTGGGAGGGGATTAGAGTGGGGGAGATTCCATGGGTTCCTGTGTTCCCATTGGATTCCTGCTTGGCTTGGGGATATCCAGCCAGAAAATATTTGGAGACTTCAATACACCACACTTATCAATAGAAAGAAAATCTAGATAGAGGATTAATAAGGAAACAGAGAACTTGTATAGCATGATAAACAAACTAGATATAATAGTAGTATACAGAACATTGCACCCCAAAAGAGCAGGACACTCATTCCTTTCAAGTGCTCATGTATCATTTTCAAGGAGAGGTTACATCTTGGTTCACAAAATAAGTCTCAGTAAATATATAAAGTTTGAAATCATACAAAGAACTTTCTCTGACCATAATGTAAAGAAGCTGAAAATGAGTAAAAGGTAGAGAACTAAAAAACTCATTAATATAAGGAAGCATAACAACACACATTTAAACAATTAGTGGGTCAAACATGAAATTGCAAGTGAAAGCAGTACATATCTTGAGATGACTGGAAATGAGAACACAACATAATAATACTACTGGAATGCAGTGAAGGTAGTCCCAAGAAAGAAATTTATTGAACTAAGTGCTTATATTAAACAAGAAGAAAGAAGTAAAATCATAGATCTAACTGCACACCAGAAGGAAATAGAAAAAATATAGCAAACTAATGCTAAAGCAAGCAAAATGAAGGAAATAAAGAGCAGACCAGAAAACAATAAAATTGAGGAAAAAATCTGTAGAGAGAATTAGCAAAACCAAAAGTTGGGTCATTGAGAAGATCGGTAAAACAGACAAATGGTTCAGAAGACTGACAGAAAAAAAGAGAAAAGATGAAAATAAATAAAATGAGAAATGAGAGGGCATATTATTTATAAGAGGGTACTATGGACAACTGTATACCATTAAATTACACAACATAAATGAAATGGACAAATTCCTATAAATATATGAAAAACCTACACTGACTCTGGAATTAATGGTCAACAGACCATCATAAGATAAGATGTTGAACTGGTCATTAAAACTGCCCAAAAAAGAAAAGCCCAGTATTAGATGGCTTCAGGGGTAAATAATACAATCATTCAAAGAAAGAATAGTATCAATAGTGCTCAAACTCTTCCAAAATACTGAAGAGAAGGGAATACAGTATAACTCATCTGATGAGGTCAATATCACCTGAATACCAAAGGCAGATAAAGACACCACAGGAAAAGAAAATTACAGGTAATATTCTTTTATGAATTTAGTTGTGAAAACACTTGCAAATGGAATGCAATGGCACACCCAAAGATAATATGATCAAATGTGTTTTATCATACGTATGCAGGGGTGCTTCTACACAAGAACATCAATTACTGTCAGCACATTAATAAAATGAAAGAGAAAATCCACGTGATCCTGTTGATTGATGCAGAAAAGTCATTTCTCAAAATCCAGCATCCTTTTTTTATTAAGAAACAAAAACAAAAATATAAACTTTGAAAAGTAGAAATAGAAAGTGAGCTCCTCAAAATGATGAAGGGCATAGATGAAAAACCCACAACTAACATAATACTCGATGGTGAAAGATTAAAAGCTTTCCCTTTAAGATCTGGATAAGATAAGAAATAATTTGACATCCTTTTTACTCAGCATTGTGACAAAATTTATAACCAGAGGATTTAGGAAAGAAGAAAAATTAAAAGGCATCCTAATTGGAAAGGAAGTAGTAAAACAGTCAGTATTTGTATATGACATGATCCAAAAAAATCTACAGCAAAGCTACTAAAGCTAATAAGTGAGCTCAGCAGAATGGCAGATACAAGAGCAACACAAAATAGTAAGTAGTGTTTCTATAAACTATTAATGAGCAATCTGAGGAAGTATTCAAGAAGAAAATTCCATTTACAATTGCAACTAAAAGAAACAAATATAAAGGAATCAATTTTTAAAAGGCTATAAGGACTTGTATATAGAAAACTATAAAACATTACTAAAAAAAAATTAAAGAAGACCTAAGTAAATGGAAGAATCTTCCATATTCATGGATTGGAAGACTAAATATCATTAAGATGTCAATAATACTCAAATTTCTTTATAGACTTACACGATTCAAATCAAAATCCCAACAACCTCAGTTGCAGAAATGTAAAAGCCAGTTACCAAATTCATTTGGAAAGGTAGAAGACTCTGAATAGCCAAAAACATCTGGAAAAAGAATGAAGTTGGAGGACTAACATTTCCTGACTATATAGCATATTTCAAAGCTACAGTCATCTAAAGAGCAAGGTATTGGCATAAGGATAGATATATTGAACAGGAAAATCAAATTGAGAGTTCAGAAGTAAACCCTTGGACCCTTAGATCTATGGCCAATAGATGTTTGACTAAGATTCTAAGTCCACTAAACTGAGAAAGAATAGTCTCTTCAAGCAATGGTGCTGGGAGAATTGAATATCCATATGCAAAAAAAAAAAGAAAAAAAAAGAAAGAGAACCTCTCTAATGCATCATATATGTAAATGAAAGTTGCAATTCAAAGAACTGGGACTATAAAACTTCTAGTGTAAATCTAAGGAAGCATCTTCAAGATCTTGTGGTTGGCAATGGTTTCTTAGACTTTGTCACCAAAGCATAAGCAACAAAATAAAACTGACAAATGGAACCTCTCCAAAACTAAAAACTTTCATGCATTAAAGAAATTTGTCAAGAAAGTGAAAAGGCAATCTACTTAACAGAAGAAAAAAATATCAATAAAGAAATGGAAGGAGAAATGAGTTTATATGGCTACGAGTCTCTAAAAAAGAGCCTGGAGGCTGTCAGAAGGATTGCCCTTATGCACAACTGAGCAGAGTCTAAGAGACAGATAAAGTAGATACAACCCCCAGGTATTTGTTCTTTTGAAGGCTAAAGAGGCCCATGGGTGCTATGGTCATGGCAGATGGGGTTAACTGCCATGTCAGATGGCCCTTCTTTGGAGCTGGTGTTTATGCGTGATGAATCTGGACTCAGATGGAATCTCTCTTCATAAGACTTTCATGCTACTGTGCTGGAGTTGTAGTTGGTGTTGGGGTTTAAGATATATTTAGGGGATCTGAATCTCTGGACTGACAATGTGATAGCCAGGCCCTGAGCCTCAACAGACTCCAGCACCTACAATCTGATCTATTGGACTCACCTCACTCAGCTAAGATGGAGTTGAAGAAGGACAACCACCACACCATGGAGCCTAGAGTGCCTACACCTGAAAGTGGGAGGATTGCATCCAGTATCCATGTAGAATCTGAGCCTCCTCTTGACATAGAGGTGCAATGGAAACAACCAATCCAATGTCCACAGAGAAAAGGTGGCATTGGAGTGGGAAAAGTGGACATGGTGGCTAATGGGTATGGGGAATGGCAGGAAGAGACGAGATGTGGAGGCGTCTTAGGGACTTGGAGCTGCCCTGGATGGTGCTTCAGGGGCAACCACCGGACATTGTAAATCCTCACAGGGCCCACTGAATGGAATGGGGGAGAGTATGGGCCATGATGTGGACCATTGACCATGAGGTGCAGAGGTGCCAGAGATGTACTTACCAAATGCAATGGATGTGTCATGATGATGGGAATGAGTGTTGCTCGGGGGGGAGTAGTGGGGTGAGGGTGGTGGGGTTGAAGGGGTCGTCATATATATATTTTTTAATGTAATTTTTTTACAAAATCAATTAAAAAAAAAAGAAAAAAATAAAGAAAGAAAGAAATGGAAGCCTTGAATAATACAAAAATGTAAAATGTCCGTAAGAGGGAACACTTCATGTGAGGGTAAATTTAAACTCTACTTTCTGCATTAGTTTTCTTTAAATGGAAATTGCTCTAATTAAAAAAAATACCATAATTAGTTGTTGATAAAATTTGAGATTCTTTTGAAAAATAGGTTTTAGAAAATCTTGTGTCCTACACATGAGTTTCAGAACTTCTCAATACTTAAAAAATTGTCTGAGAGGATTGCTGGTAATTTTAATAAATGGTTTATTTTGGTACTGTAAAATGAAATAAGTCATATCTGTAAGATCTGCCTCACTCTAAGAGCTAATATTTTTCAGAGGAACACTACTTGATGTTACAGAATCATGCATGTGTAAAACTCACTGAAATGCCTAAAAAGATAATGGATTTAACTCTGGTAGAATATGAAAAGTTTATTAATATGGTTTCAGTTTCCACATTGGAACTCATCCTTGAAATCACCACTTTTTGATATTTGATACAGAGGAATATTATTAAAGAAGAATATATATGATTATCTGAAAACATTACTCAAATATTCCATTTTTCTAACCATATATCTGTGTAAATCCATGTATTCTTCATGTTCTTCAAGAAAACCAACATATTGGATTGAAATAAATGAAAGAGTACATAGGAAAATTCAGCTATTTCCCAGTAAGCCAGGATTAAAGAGGTTTAAATAATGGTTAATCCATTTCTCTCTTCTCATTTAATTTTAATTTTAAGAGATAACATTTTTGAAATATGTTAGGAAAGAACACTTGGTGTATTGATTTGTTATGAAAAATTAAGATTTATATAACAAATTTTATTTTAATAATTATATAATTATTTAAACATGTATCACTTTTTTTCTTAATATGTTAATTTTCTTTTTTTTAAAGATTTCTTCATTTATTTCTCTCCCCTCCCCCCCACCCCATTTGTCTGTTTTCTGTGTCTATTTGCTGCATCTTCTTTGTCTGCTTCTGTTGTTGTCAGTGGCATGGGAATCTGTGTTTCTTTTTGTTGCGTCATCTTGTTGTGTCAGCTCTCCGTGTGTGCGGCACCATTTCTGGGCAGGCTGCACTTTCTTTCGCACTGGGCGGCTCTCCCTATGGGGAGCACTTCTTGCTCGTGGGCTCCCCTATGTGGGGGACACCCCTGCAAGGCAGGGCACTCCTTGCATGCATCAGCACTGTGCATGGGCCAGCTCCACATGGATCAAGGAGGCTTGGGGTTTGAACTGCGGACCTCCCATGTGGTAGACGGATGCCCTAACCACTGGGCCAAGTCTGCCACCAATATGTTAATTTTCCATGAATACAAGTCAGAAAATGATGTTAGTAAGAAGTTTCAAAAGTTCTTTGGAATGTTAAGGGGCCCTGGAATCAAAAAACATGAGGAAAGATGATTCATATAAATTCTATCAAACTGTGCTCTGCAATATTTTAAATAACTTTAGATAGTATACATTTGTATGTGTTTTGCCTAACATTATCCTCTTTTGAGTGCTATATTTCCATGAAAATAAAGGTATGGCTTTATTAGATGCCTGGATATCAGATTCCTTCAAAATCCTCTCTAGATATCAAATATTGTTTATCTCTACACACTTTGATCCACTCTATTATTCTTGTTATATCAGAGAATTATTATAGCCTCTCAGAGTTTTGCTTTTTTACCTAAAATATACACACAACGACTGGTATCATGGAATGATTATGAAAGTTGATAAAGATCTGCAGAGGCTTGTGAAACCCTTGCTGAACATTCCCAGCATTTGTGAAGCCAATCATTTCCTATCCTGTAATCATCAAATCTTCCCAACCAACTTTCATTCATAATTAGGATTTCCTGCACTGGAAGAAGGAGACTTCTATTTTTCAGGCTTTATTTTCCAGACTCTCTTTAGAGCTCCTTAGCCTTCCCATATTCTTATACTCTCCTGATTGGCATTTATCTGTAAGTATTTTCAGAAAAATGACAAGTTGGCAATTTCTTCTGACTTGCCCATTATTGTAAAAGAGACCTCCATAAAGGTGCACTCCAACCTTCTTAGAAAGGGCCCTACCATATAATTTTAACTGGCCCATATTTAGTTATATATGGGCTCTGATGAAGGTCCTTGATGAGTTCTGAGGAGACATTTGGCTCTCTGAAGCAGAGAAGGAAAATGGCTCTGAATGCTGAAATCACTTCCCCTTTTAAGGCATTCGACTGATTGGATAAAATGTCATATGATAAGGGAAAAGGTTAGGGAAGAAATCAAAGGTATTTGCTTTATGTACATATACAATCTTACTCATAACAAAACAAAGAAGAAATATTCATGTGTTTGCCCACTCAGAGAAGTCTGTCCTCACCTCTTGCCCAGACATCTTTGTCACTAATTTTTCCAATCATGTTCCTTCCAAGTCCCTGACCATCCAGTCAAACCATTGGCAGCAGCCCATGAATCAGTGTACAAATACATCTCTGGCCATTTCTTCTTCCACACAAAATGAATGGCTAGGTGCACTGCTTGAAGTTCCGCCCACCAGGAGGATTTACCCTCATCACTGTCCTTCAGAGACATCTCAGAAAGGGGTTGAAGTGCTGCAGCTGTCCACTTTCAGGTGGTACCTGTATATCATGCAGAACCATTTGTAAACCAGGCCCAAGTTTTCTCCTCCCCAGTCAACTTATTGCAAGGAACTTGCCAAGAGGCCAAAGTTATGAACTGGGAAAGAGAAGGTAACATGGCAGGGGTGGTGACCATGGACATTTGGGCTACTTCCTCAAGTTACTTGTGTTTTCAGGACCTGCTTGAGCCCTACCTCATAATACCTTATTCACTTTATTATGGAGTGCTGCTGTGCATGCCCAACTTTATGGTGCAGACAATATCCAGATTATAAGAGGCAACTCCGGTCTCATGGTAACTTGATGGCCCATGGTTAAGCGTTCAGTTTCTACTAAGGTCCAGTAGCAGGCTAAAAGCTGTTTCTCAAAAGGGGAGTAGCTATCTGCAAAATCCTTGGGGTCTGTGCTGTGATTTTACTATAGGGCCTGCCAAAGTCTTCAGATAACATCTCTATTTGCCCCTGGCACTTCCAGTACCATTGGAGCTGCTGGATCATATGGTCTAAGTGGTAGTGCAGCTTGCACAGTAGCCTGGCCCTGTCGCAGAGCCTCCTCTTGTTCCAGTCCCTAACTAGCAGCTTTTCTGGTCACGCAGTAAATGGGACAGAGTAGCACACCCAAATGAGGAATATATTGTCTCCAAAATCTGCAGAGACTAACTAAGCATTGTGCCTCTTTTTTTGGTCATAGGAAAGGTCAGATACAACAGCTTACCCTTCACTTTAGAGTGGATATTTCAACATGCCCCATACCACTGGACACCTAGAAATTTCACTGAGATGGAAGAACCCTGTATTTTAGTTGGATTTATCTTCCATCCTCTCTCATGTAAATACCTTACCAATAAGTCTAGCATTATTGCTACTTCTTGCTGGCTAAGTTCTATTAACATGATATCATCAATATAATGAACCAGTGTGATGTCTTGTGGGAGGGAGAGATGGCCAAGTTCCCTATGGACAATATTACAACATAGAGCTGGAGAGTTGATATACCCCTGAGGCAGGACAGTGAAGGTATACTGCTGACCTAATGTAAACTGTTTGTAGTAGTCCTTACTAATGGCAATTAAGGAAAAATATTTGCCAGATCAAAAGATGCACACTAGGTAACACATCTGGGATAACAGCTGCAATTGGAGTCACCACCTGGTTTAGTTTATGATAATCTACTGTCATCCTCAATTTCCATCTGTTTTCTACACAAGCCAAATAAGAGAGTCAAATGGGGATGCAGTAGGAATCACCACCTCTGCATCCTCAAATTGTTGATGGTGGCACTAATCTCTGAAATTCCTCCAGGAATTTGACATTTCTTTAATTACTACTTTGTTAGGTAGGGGCAGTTCTACTGGCTTCCACTTGGCCTTTCCTACCACAGTAGCCCACACTCCACAAGTCAGGGATCCAATGTGGTATTTCTGTCAGTTATTTAGCATGTCTATTCCAATTATCTCTTCTGGAATTGGAGAAATAACCACAGAATGGGCCTGGGGACCCACCAGACCCACTGTGAGATGGACACTCCATCGATTACCTGACCTCCATAAGCCCTTACTCTGAGTGGAGGACAACAGTGATGTTTTGCTTCTCCTGGAATTAATGTCACTTCTGAGCCAGTGTTTAATAGTCTCTGAAATGTCTGTTCATTTCCTTTTATCCAATGCAGAGTTACTCTGATAAAAGGCTGTAGGTGCCCTTGAAGAAAACTAGGAGGAAGATTAATGGCATACATTTTGGCACTTGGTTTTCTCATTCACATGGTTCTGGGTCTGCAAACTGACTCAAGTCTGGGAATTGATTAAGGGACCATGATTCTCTGTGTCTATAATTCAATTTAAGGTTTTGTTCACTCAACCTAGAACACTTCTGTTTATACAGATCAAGTAGGAATTTAGTATACTACCCATGTATTTCATATGTAGGTACCCCATGATCTATTAACCAATGCCATAACTCCATGCAACTCAGACTCTTTTGATTGCTGCTTTGAGTCTGCCTTTCATTGTCATAGCTATGGCCACCTTGTCTTTGGTGATTAACTGCTTTCCTATCCTGAGATTCTATTAACCCCATAATGTTTAAGGATTCTAGTTCCATTTCAGCATTTGCTGCAGTACTATCGGGACTACAGAGAAGAGCAACTACAGAGCTCTTCAGGGAAAATGGAGTTAGTGTTACAAATTTATCCATCACAGACCTCGTTAAAGGTGTGTCCTCTGTACATTTCTGAGGTAAGTGGGCAGGTCTTTCTAACCCCTTGAGCTACTGCAATAAATCAAGAATTTCTGCTTACAGGATCCATATCAATTCAACCTGATCCAACCTTACATTCCTTCCACCACTATCCTATACCCTTAGTATCCATTCTGACACATTTTCTCCTGATTTTTCTACATACGCTGAAAAAATTATGGAATTCTTTTAGAGTAGGGAATACTTCCTTCTATTAGAGTATATAATAGCCACCTTTGGGGGTTGGTTGTGATTTTAGTCTAGTAATAATTTCCAAAGAGAAGAGGGGTGGTGGGGTGTGTAAGGAGAAGGATTAGAAATACCTTACAAGCTACTGACCTCAGAACATTCTTTTACATTTTCTTCTGGTGAAACAGTATTAAACTCTTCAGGTAGGGGTTGGAAGACAGAATCCTCAAGGCAGGGTGGAGTTTGGCTGATATCTGCCTCAGAGCTGGGAAGAGGTCCGGACTCTCTGGTTCAGGCTGGAGGCTGGTCAGTGAAGGCTTTAGTTTGGCTTGTACCCACCTCAGGACTGGAAGGAGATCTGGATTCCCTGGGGCAGGCTGGTGGCTGAGTGTTACCAACTTGACATTATGTGGTCTCCAAAGGGCAGGATATCACAGGTTTATCTGGCAAAGTCTCAGTAGAATTTAGAGTTCTGATGTCCCCACCGATATCATCATCAACCCATATATCTCCATCCCAATCCTCAGGGTTCCACTCAATGCCTTCACTTTAAGAGCAGACACACTAAGAGGTTGAGATTTTACTTTCCTTTGTAACTGCTATTCATACAATGAGAGTCTGAGTCTGGTTTTCAGAGACTCAGAAAACTGGCTGCATGGAACAAGACTTTCTTTCAGAGCACACATAGAAACTTTCACATCATTCATGCATTGTTTAACTTGCAAATTTGAATCCTTTAGGTCATCCCTTTCTTTTGTAACTGTATCCAGAATATCTAGGAAGAGTCAGCCAACATCTTTTCACCTTTTGATTCCAAAAAACTCTGTTAAAATATTGAAAACACTCTCACCCAGATCCTTGCCTCTTGTAAGCATGGAAGTAGGGGAATCCAGGGATGATATTTTGCATATCTCCATTGCAAACTCATACCATGTACTATCAGTGGCTTCTTGATTAATGAAGGGAAGAATCATTAGTACCCTTTAGTTCAATTAGAGTGGAGAGTCTATTGCAAAATTCCCCAGAACCACTTGAGAAATCCCATATTTAAGTTTCTGTTTCTCAAGAACCACTCATGATACCAAACTGTATTAGTCAGGGTTCTCTAAGAAAACAAATTGATGGGAGATATCTGTAAATCATATGAGATTTTATAAAATTCTCTCATGTAGATATGGTGATGCACGAATTCAAATTCAGCAGGGTAGGCTGCAAAGCAAGGGTTTTGATGAAGGCCCTTGATAAATTCCCAGGAGATGATGTGTGTTTGAAGTAGAGATCAGAATTCTCCCTCAGAATGATGAAATCATTTCCCCCTTTAAGGTTTTCAACTGATTGAATGAGACATCACTCACTGCTGAGTGCAGTCTCCTTAGTTGATTACAGATGTAACCAGCCATCTATGCAATGAACTCACTGATGGCTTAAGTCTATAAATGTCCTTATATTACAATCAGCCCAGTGCTTGCCTGACCAAACAACTGGGCACCATCCTGGCCAAGTTGACACATTAGCCTCACCATCACACATAATGAGTAATTTAATGAAGCACTCACATGTAGTTCCTTTTAGGGACTCTGGGGCAACCATAGCACTATCTAGCACTTCTATAGCAGTTTGATATGGTTATGAATTCCAAAAAAAGATATTGGATTATGCTTGTAATCTGATCTGTACCTAGGCATGACTGAGTTATGATTAAGGCACTAAGGGGTGGGGACTCACAGATAAAAGGCCTGACAAAGAATATATTTGAGGGTTTCTGATTTTGGAGTTTTGATGTTGGAGTTTGACATTGAAGACTTAAGCTGGAGCCCCAGAAAGTCAGCACACAGAGGAAAGATAAGCCAGCCCCAGGAAGAAAGGAACCTTGAACCCAGAGAAAAGCAAGCCCCAGGAACATAGGAACCCAGGAAGCCTGAACCCTTACAGATGTCAGCAGCCATCTTGCTCCAAATGAACTTTGGTGAGGGAACTAACTTATGCTTTATACTCTGGTATCTGTATGCTCTTACCCCCAAATAAATACCCTTTATAAAAACTAACCAATTTCTGGTATTTTGCATCAACACCCCTTTGGCTGACTAATATACCTTCCTAGATTCCATTCCCAGAATTTAGTTTGTAACCCTGCTGACACAATTTCTCTATTGTTTCTATTATTGTCTATAATTTCTAACTCATTTGGAGAGGTCTTTTGAGAGACATTATTTATGGGGAAAAGAATCTTTTTGTCTCCACAATTTGTTGAGCCGATAACTTGGCATTTTTCTTATACTCTCACTCAGTTTTGTGAGTGTGAGCCTTCGTTAATATCACAACAATTTTTCCTTGTTTTGTCCTTTTGTTAGGTGATGACATTACATCTATTAGTTCAAATACTTATTTATCATTTTTGTTTGGTTCCTAATGACTTCAGGAAGCCCCATTTCTTTTCATAAAATTCCAAAATTATGAACTACTCCAGACGTGTATCTATGGTCAGTATAAATATTAACAAATATTCCTTTAGTTAAATGACTGCCTCTAATTAAAAGTTTTAACTCAGCTTGCCAGGACATGGTGAGTCCAGGGGCTTGTTGACCGTTAAATGCTTCTACTGTGGTAGTTCATTTATAATCTGCCTCATATTTATATGTTTTAAGGTAAGACATGTCTACAAATAAGATCAAAGCCAGGTTGATTAAGGTTTTTTATTTTGTAAGTTTTGTCCTGAGTATGAGAACTATAAAACAAGAACTACAAAATCTAGAGGCCCATATTCTTCAGACAGGGGCAACAGAGTGCTGGATTTAATGTATTACAATGGGGGATTTGTATATTTTAAGGAGAAAGCAATTTGACTTCATAAAAGATCAGCCTGTGAGCTGACATATGCTGAGTTTTTCTTGAGATTAGAAACTGGGAAACAGTGTACCCTATTAGCCACAAAGTCTCTCCCTGACCAAATCAGCTGACACTTCATCTAACTTTGCAGCAGCAGCTACTGCCTGTATCCAGCTGAGAAGTGCTCTAGCCACAGCATCCAATTGCAGACTGGAATACGCTAGTATGCTAGTGGTCTCACTTGACACCCATGTCTCCAGTAAGGACTCTTAAAACTTTTATTTTGATTTTCATAAGTATACAATTGTAAGCTTAATTGTAATTGGGTATAAGCTTAAAGTTGGATGTGTTAGAGATAGTATAAAGTCCATTTAAAAAGCATTTTTTTTAAAGATTTATTTATTTATTTAATTCCCCCCCCTCCCCTGGTTGTCTGTTCTTGGTGTCTATTTGCTGCGTCTTGTTTCTTTGTCCACTTCTGTTGTCGTCAGCAGCACAGGAAGTGTGGGCAGCGCCATTCCTGGGCAGGCTGCTCTTTCTTTTCACGCTGGGCAGCTTTTCCTCACGGGCGCGCTCCTTGCGCGTGGGGCTTCCCCACGCGGGGGACACCCTTGCGTGGCACGGCACTCCTTGCGCGCATCAGCACTGCGCATGGCCAGCTCCACACGGGTCAAGGAGGCCCGGGGTTTGAACCGCGGACCTCCCATATGGTAGATGGATGCCCTAACCACTGGGCCAAAGTCTGTTTCCGTGGACAAAGTATATGACCTAGTCCTGAATGTTCAATTGCAATGATTGTGAAATTGACAGATGGAGCAAGGTTTAAATACCAAATTTACCTCTCAATTAACATTCTTTTTTTTTTTTTTAACTGATTCAAAACTCTCATCTGTACCTAATTCTAAGTTCCTTCAAGGAAGGACCAGAGTCGTACAATTTAACTGAGCAAGAAACATGACTGTTTTTGTGCGTATAGCATATTATAAAGAATAACTGAAATGATAACCAAGAACACTATACTGTTATATATCTTTTAGGTCAGTACAAGATCATCTTATGGATGGAAAAGTGGATTAGCAACTCTCTAGGAATGTCATATAATTTCTGAAACATTTATATTAATGACTATTTTATCCACTCTAATTTCACCAACAGAAGGTTAGAAAATTCCTTTTAATTTGATAGCACATCCCATGCAAGTCCCCCAACATATCAAAGAAACCTATTATTAACATTTCTCTTTTTATAAGAGGAAAGAAGAAATCTTTGTGATTTTCTAGGGCACCTGCCAAAATCTGAGATCAAGGAGATATACATTAGCAATGCAAAATGTCAAAATTGTGAAGAGGTTTGTTATACATGTCAAACATGGTCAAGGGTCACTGTGAACAATACGTGGCTCCTTATTTAACCAAAGTGACAATAAAAGATTAAAACAGCATTACAGAGATAGTATGATTATTTACAAACATAGTTATTTTAAAGGGAGATGACTTGACTCTATTAAACAACTGTGAACATAATAAAGACCACAAGAGTGATGGTGAATTGTTGTGATAAGACACAGAACAAATGTCTTCTAACCAATTATTCAGTAGGTAAAATAAAACTTCTTACAACCTCTTGCTAGGAGCAGACATTAATCCCAGAAAATATTGTGATTTTAATGGAGAGAAAACCAAGTTTCAAATTTGCATGAATATACTGTTCTAAACCATCTTATAGAAAATCCCACTATATCTTATCCAGCTTTGACCATGGGAAATAAAATTAGTTTTCTGCAAACCATTTACAACTTTCTTATTCATTCAGGTTTTATCCTATATTTTTGTCTTTTTAATTCTGCAATAACCAGTGATTTTGCTTTAGGACAGTAATATTCTCTTTTTTTCACTCAACAAAACCATATTCTGCATACAGTCCAAGCTTGATTTAACATAAGCCTATGAATATAAGGTATCAAAAGAACTTGGACTCTATCTTTAAGCTGACAATTTGTACAAAACTCAGTTACTGTTGAAATCAATTTTGTCAGAAATTACTCAATTTCATTAAATTAAAACAATTCTTTTCTACAATAAACATCTAGAATCATGCTATAAGGAATCTTTTAGTAAGGCTATTTTAGAATCATTATAAATTTTTGAACTTCTGAATACCAATCAAAGAATGTACTCCACTTCTTTGGTGGAGACCAGGAACTTCTTTTTCAAGTGCACACCTCAAATGGTCATTCTTGGTTAATTCAAATATTCCCCAAGTACGAAATGAAAACTCAAATTGTCCTTGGTAAGATTTATCCAGTTATTCAGAAACAAATGTGAACTGGGTCCATAGTGAGAAAACAGGAATTAGAGCATTCTTCAGGAGAGAAGATAAAAGATTTTGACTGTGAAGTTCCCATGTCTAACTGAAGGCTTCAAAAATGAAAATGATATATAGGCTTCTGAAAAGCAGCTGTCTTAAAGTGTTTTAAAATCTCTGTACAATGTTCTTCCCACCATAACAGACATAACCAGGAACTCAGAGTAGACACTGGAACAAACAAAAAATCAATCCAACAATAAGCCTTGCAGTGCTTTTCTGGGGAAGTTGTGCACATTTTCCATGTCCATCTCCAGTCCTTGCCTATTCCCTTCTTACCACTCTTGATTGCAGTATGCAGATATTTTTGCTGTTTCTGTTTTGTAGCCCAGGGGAAACATTCAGTTTCAACTTGAAAAAAAAAAAAGCTGCCCATAAACTACCCATAAATTTAATGGCCTGGCTGTACTTTGAACCCCAAAAATGCGAGCAAACCACTCCAGCTGCTTGTCAGGCTGGGAACTTTGTATAAAAGTTACCTGATGCATGCTTTTTTTGCACAGTGACAGGGTCCCTTCCCATGGGGTGTCTATACTACCCAATACTTGAGCTGCACAGGGTTCCTCATTTCTGATATTCATTTCTGACATGAAGCAGGATGTATGGTGTCATCATCTACCAAACATCAACCATGAAGTTGGCCTCCCCAGGCCATAAGTAGAACCCTTCCTTGGCTCTTTTGGACACTTTGGGCTGTATATGTAATAAAACAGCCATTCGCTGAGAATCTCTATTTTGATTGAGCCTGTGTTCCCATGACACACCATGTAGCAACTCTTTTCACAA
Organism: Dasypus novemcinctus; assembly: GCF_030445035.2. NCBI lineage: Eukaryota > Metazoa > Chordata > Mammalia > Cingulata > Dasypodidae > Dasypus > Dasypus novemcinctus. The sequence continues at coordinate 10,751,776 of NC_080703.1, forward strand.
ACTCAAAATGCTAAAAGAGCTGAGCATAGATCTATACATGGGAGAAACTTACCCCAAACTCTCTCCTGGAGGAGAGAGAGGAGTGAACAAATGGGTCCTGCAGGTACCACACCTGGTCACTTACCAGTCAATGAAATCATCCTGGGTCTGCTCAGGATCCTACAATCAAGAGAGAAATAACTGATATTTTCAAAGCTACATTTTTAATTAAAGAGAAACACCACCAGCAGGGAAATCTCAAGTTGGGGAAGTTAGAAGTGAAGGCTCAAGAATTTTTGACTGTTGGTAACAGTCAAAAAGGCAATTAGGGTATTTCAAAGGGGGAGTTACAAAGATTAGATGATATTTAATTACTTTAATACACAGGAGGGCTATACAAGGCATGGAACAGATACATACATTGGTTACTATAGCACACTTTTCCATGTTTAACAAGCTATCCTTATCAGACAGAGACCATCATCTAATTCAATGTTCAAATTGCTTATCAGAAATGCTCCACTTTCTGGTCTCTACTCATCCTTGGCTAATTTTTAGCTTACAAAAAGACCATGCAAATTTTTTGTAAAGGATTTCTGCTATTGGCAACTCCCTTAGATGTTTTATTTATGCAAAATAACAAAATAATAAAAATAATAATAATAAAATCCTAAATCCATAGATAATGTAAATAAACCATTTATAAGTGTTTCTATAATTAGATATAGAGAGATGGATAAATAGATATTATTGCAATTAAGAAGTGCATGTGATTATGATCAATAAAATATTGATTCAAATATATACCCTATTATTTTGTGTTTATGTACTTGGTGCATGGTTTTGCTATATCTATAATTTTATATAGTTTATTAAACAATTAGGACATGTGAAATCTGGAAAAAAGAGTTAGTAGAAATGCAGATCAATATATAACAAAGCTAATGTTTTGGAATATTTAACATTTACATCAAATTTTTAAAATAACAATATTTTCTCATCTTTTCCTATATACTATCTCATATATTCATTGTCTTAATAAGTTATCTGGTACTATAGAACACTCTCAAATGACAATTTTGACAGATAATTATATTTCTTTGAAGGAATGTTCTTTAAAATCTTTAAGTGGAATATTATATGCTACGTTCCTTTTGAACTTAAAGTGTTTCTATCATTTATAATACTATATAATATGAAGTTATAAATAATTTTCCCTTTGGATAATAAATAAATTACTTAAATTTGTTACTTTTTTGGGAAAATGTGTCTTAATTATGTGTTTTGTTATATAGGATTATTATTTTGTAAAGAAAAACAGAAACTTATAGTAAAGATTAGTTCATTGTATAGCAAATATTTATATGCCCATCATTTTAGGTAATATTATAAAATGAAGACTTTGCTATATTTTTATCAATTTATCTTTCTATCCATTCAATCCACTTTGTTTCTTTGTGTTTTTAAAAAAATGATTTTCTTTCCAATTAAGTTGCAAACACCATTACTCTTCATTACTACACATGCAATTAATTATTTGAGTATGGGTCCTTTTTTGGGGAAAATATTGCAGCTAAACACATTCATCATAAATTCTTATGTTTCACTGATATTTGTTTAAAAATACTATTTTATCAAAATTCTTATCAAATAGAGCATATTACCATCATACTGAAGCCAGCAGGTAAGATAGGGAATCAAAAGATGGCTCTGGAACCTGGCAGAGAGTCCATATGGACATTAGTAACCCCCAAGATGGCTGCTGGAAGACCCTCCCCAAGATTCTACCATTCACAACAAAGACTTCTGGATCCAGAAGAAGCCCCGGATATTCCCCAAGGACTTCATCAGTGGGTCCTCATGAGGGATTGATGGGTAGTGTAATTGATCAAAACAGCAAACAGCTACAGCTTCTCCTATGCCATTAGCAAAGGGGTGGAATAATTAATGGTTGAAAAAGCAGGTGCAAGGCCTGAATGTGCTCTCTCACTTGTGGACCCCTGTTCCTGCCCTCTGTGCACCAGTCTCACTGTTTTTCCCCTGCCATGGTTGCCTCACAAGTAAAACTTGGGCATTTATAACCTATAATGGGGAATTGTGTTCTGTAAACCAGTCATCTTTAGCACTTTTCAGCCCCTTCCTCTTCATCTGAGACGGATGGTCTATTATTTTCTCCCATTTCTCATCCCTCCCTACCTGAATAAATTACTGGCCTAACTCACCCAGAGTGCTCTTAAAATTCATTTCTGCAGCATAGTGAAACACCTAGACAAAATCTGGTAACAATACCAGTGATTTCTTTCTTTCCTTCCTAGTTAGTCCTAAAAGCATTCTCCATTCACAAAGAGGCAGCTACTAGGCAGTAATTTATTCATTTTTCTCACTGGCTAATGTTTTATGCTATAAAATTTTTCATAAATTGCTTCATGTGATAGCCACTCTTTTGTGTATGATTTCTTTCAAAAAGCTCAAAATAATGTTTTTGAAATGTATTATATTGTTGAGTATATTAGGAGTCTATCAGTTTTAAAATTTTATATTATTTATTTTATAAATATTTGTCAGTTTTTCTTTGATGGACACCTGGACCATCTCCACTTCTTAATTAATTTGAACACAGCTGCTGTGAACATTCATGTACAAATATCTTTTGGATCTAGTCAGTCAGTTCTTAGGAGCACACGATGAAGGAATGACATGCTGGTTAATATCAGTTTTATAAGAAACTGCTCAAATTTTTCTGAATGATCATAGCACCTTAAATACCATCAATATGTAGAAGAGGTTAGTTTCACCATATTGTAACAATCATTTAGTGTTTTTGGAATTGTCTATTGTAGAAATTCTGTAATTGCTTAGTAGCAGATCATTGTGGCCTTCATTAGTGATGTCTGAGACAAGACACATAAAAGCCATTAAATAAGTATCTATGCTTTTATTATTTTTTTATTTTTTATTCATTTTTTAAAAATATTACATTCAAAAAATATGAAGTCCCATTCAACCCCACCGCCCCCACCCCCCACACCCCCCACAGCAACACTCTCTCCCATCATCATGACACATCCATTGCATTTGGTAAGTACATCTCTGGGCATTGCTGCACCTCATGGTCAATGGTCCACATCATAGCCCATACTCTCCCACGTTCCATCCAGTGGGCCCTGGGGGGATCTACAATGTCCCGTAATTGTCCATGAGGCACCACCCAGGACAACTCCAAGTCCTGAAAACGCCTCCACATCTCATCTCTTCCTCCCATTCCCCACACCCAGCAGCCACCATGGCCACTTTTCCCACACCAATGCCACATTTTCTCTGTGGACATTGGATTGGTTGTGTCCATTGCACTTCTATGTCAAGAGGGGGCTTAGATTCCACATGGATACTGGATGCAATTCTCCTGCTTTCAGTTGTAGGCACTCTAGGCTCTATGGTGTGGTGGTTGACATTCTTCAACTCCCTGTTAGCTGAGTGGGGTAAGTCCAATAAATCAGAGTGTAGGAGTTGAAGTCTGTTGAGGTTCAGGGCCTGGCTATCATATTGTCAGTCCAGAGATTCAAATCCCCTAGATATATCTTAAACCCCAGCACCAAATACAATTCCAGTAAAGTAACATGAAAGTCTTGTGAAAAGAGATCCCATCTGTGTCCAGCTCCATCATGCAGAAACACCAGCTCCAAAGAAGGGCCAACTGGCATGGCAGTGAACCCCACCTGCCATGACCATAGAACCCGTGGGTCTCTTTATCCTTAAAAGAACCAATACCTGGAGTTGTATCTACTTTATCTGTCTCTGAGACTCTGCTCAGGTGTGCATAAGGGCAATCCTTCTGACAACCTCCAGACTCTTTTTTAGAGACTCATAGCCATATAAACTCATTTCTCCTTTCCATTTCCCCCTTACACTAGGTCAAACAGCATTTTAAACTCCTGTTATTATATGTAGACAGGGATATTCTGCTGGTCCGCATTGAACCTTTAATTCAAGGTCATTTTCTAGTTGCATCATCAGCTAGTATTTGGTAGTGATCCCTCGGTGCCAGGGAGGCTCATCCCCAGGTGTCATGTCCCACACGGGGGGGAATGCACTGCATCTACATGCTGAGTTTGGCTTCGAGACTGGCCACATTTGAGTAACATGAAGGCTGTCAGGAGGAAACTCCCAGGCACAGTGCTGCTCTAAGCCTTGTTCTTATTTCAGGTGTATAGGCTCATAAGCACAGTCATTAGTATCAGGGGCTCACTGTTGGACCCTCATTCCTTCCAGGTTCTTACCATTGCACCTGGGGGACTGCTGCTGCTCCCCTAGGGACCATGACAGAGCACCCCCAGCCAGGAACCCAGTACACCCCCAGCTTCTATGCTTTTAAAAAGACTTAATGTTATATAGAAAATTCTCTAAACACAATGGAATTAAATTAGATGTCAACAAAAAAACAAATACTTGAAGATTTAACAACATATATTTACCAAATATGTGAGACAAAAATAAATCAGAAGGAAATTATAAAAATATATTATACATAAATATATTTATAAATTCATGCTTATATTTCTATATGTATTATATATATTAATAAAAATAAAGCAGTACATATAGAGATGGTTACATCTCTTAGTGCTTATTCTGGAAAAGGAGAAATGTCTATAGACAATGACTTATATTTCCCTCTCATTAATCCAGGAAAAGAAAATCAAAGTTAACCTTCAATAAGTACATAAAGAAGAATTTTAAAAAGAAAAGGATATGAATGATATATAAAATAGAGAAACAGGGAAACGGACTTTGGCCCAGTGGTTAGGGCGTCCATCTACCACATGGGAGGTCCGCGGTTCAAACCCCGGGCCTCCTTGACCCGTGTGGAGCTGGCCAGGCGCAGTGCTGATGCGCGCAAGGAGTGCCGTGCCACGCAAGGGTGTCCCCCGCGTGGGGGAGCCCCACGCGCAAGGAGTGGGCCCGTGAGGAAACCCGTCCAGCGTGAAAAGAAAGAGCAGCCTGCCCAGAAATGGCGCCGCCCACACTTCCCGTGCCGCTGACAACAACGGAAGCGGACAAAGAAACAAGACGCAGCAAATAGACACCAAGAAGAGACAACCAGGGGAGGGGGGGAAATTAAATAAATAAATAAATCTTTAAAAAAAAATAGAGAAACAAAAGGAAAAATTGATATAAGCAAATAGTTTTCCATGAAATAATCAACCAAATTGATCAGTCTCTGCCTTAATTAATATGAGTAAATGAAAATAGAAATAAATTACCAATATCACCAATGAAACATGTGTTCCATCTAAAAGAAAGACGACAGCAAAACATACTTCATTTTTTGGCAGGCATTCTCTAGAAAATGGATGTAAAAGAACTAACTAGTAATGTCAAGGATTATGAGAAGATGGCCAAGCAGGGAACTACAGGACTCAGTCCTTCCACCAGAACTATTAAACAAGCAGAAAGTGTCTAAAACAAATACTCTAAAGCTCCACAGGCCAGAATAACACAGTACAGCATCCAGGGAAGAGCAGGGGTGCTGATAAATGATAATAAAGGACAAAAATTTCTTTCTCTATGCAGTGGCTAGGGGCACCCAGTCCCTACTCTTACAACAGGCCACTTTTGGTCCATCCACACCTAGATGGCTGGTGACAGAGAGGGGCATAAGAATCCTCTTCCCCAAAAACAGTGGTGAACATGGATGGCCAAGCACTGTTGAAGGCTTCTGTTTAACTGCTTCAGATCACTGGGGGCCTGACTCTGAGGATCACCAATGTTTGAACCCAACCCTGACAAATTACACTGTGGAGGAGACATAAAGACAGGATGGTCCTTCAAGGCTGCTGGGGACAATTAAAAGTCTGTATTTGCTTGTCAGGACAAGAAAGATCAACTTTGGGAAGCTGTGGGAGTAGCTCTTGGAGTCCTTCCTGATCCCACCCCAAGGCACTTTTGAGTCCTTCCAGAATCCCTGGTCCTGTTTCAGCAGGGAGAGATTGATTTCAGAACTCCTCTCCAGTGTGCCCCTCCTCCCTGAATTTTCCCTCCAGGCAAAAGCAGCTTGAGACAAAGAAAGAAGAGTAGATAAATTTAGAGGCTGATTCGCTGAGGGAAAGGCTTGTGACTTCAAACTTACAGGACAGGGGTGGGATCTGTCTCCTGGGAAACAGAGGGAAAACAACTAAAGTCCTGAAAAGAGGAGAACTCCACAACAACTAACTGGCAAAAGCACAGGACAAGATGCAGGCATGAAAACACAGGGAAAACCCTGCACACCTCATTTGCCTTGGGCAGACACTCCTTATGGCAGTGACGAAGTTCAAGAAAATCTCTGACTTATCACCAATTAGTAAAAAAAAACCAACAAGAAACAGACATCTCAGGGAATAAATCCCAGAGTTAAAATAAAATATTAAAATGCATAGCATGCAACAAAAAAGTACAAGACAAACAAACAAAGGAACAAACAAAGCAAAACAACCAGGATATGATGGTCTATCCAAATGAAGGGGACAAATATCCAGAAAATAACAACTTTGAAGATCAGAATGTAGACAAAAGGAGAAAACAACATTAAAAAAATATACGATCTTAAAAATACTCAAGGTGAAGGAAAATCCAAAGAAGAACTAAAGGATACCAGGAAAAAAAAATGAATGAGAAATATTAGCCTCTTAATAAAGACATAGAAATATTTAAAAGGAACCATACAGTACTATTGGAGTTTAAGGCCAAATTAGCAGAAATGAAAAATTCCCAGGATGATTTCAAGAGCAGATTGGAGCTGGCAGGAGAAAGAGTGAACTAGAAGACAAGACACTTGAGATGAGTCAGGGTAAGGAGCAGAAAGAAAAAAAGAATTCTTGGAAGTGAAAATAGCCCTAGACATCTATGTGACACCATCAAGTTTACCTATATACACATTAGGAAGTCCTAGAAAGAGAAGAAATAGAAAAGTAGTGAAGTTGGGGGAAGTTGGGGAATGAAAGATTCCCCCAGGTTCTTGACTATGTTACATAAAAGAATTTAAGAAGGTGCTGCTTTTGTTAGGCCAGTACTTTACTGAGAAATGATAGAAGAGAACAGGTTTACACACTTGAACCTCCAGATGCAGGCTTCTCTAGGCAGAGAGAGCATTTTGGACTTGTGGGCTATCTTTATTAAGTTATAACTTACTCCTCCCTTTCATAATGTTAGGGAAAAGCCCTAGCTTCTTGCTCCTCTGATTACCCTACTCATCAGTTCACCAGGGGCCAATGGGAGGCCCCTTGAGGGTATCCAGGGCTTTCCATGGACCCCAATGAGATCCCGTTCCAGTTTGGGATTCTCATGGGGTCCTTCCAGCAGCCTTCTTGGTGGCCATTTTTCCTTCAGGGGATTGTTAGGCAGGATTCCTAGGTCACATGTTTTGTGGCCATGTTTTTCTGCCAGGTCTTAGACTCATCTTCCCTTTTCCTAAACTAACCTGCCTCAGGAGAAGAAGGAATATTAAACAAAAAATAATGACAGAGAACCTCACAAACTTAGCAAAATATGTGAATATTTACATCCAAGAAACACAGAGGACAGCAGACTGAACATAAAGAAAATTATAGGCAGTCATATATTAATCACACTATGCAATGCAAAGGATAAGGAGAGAGTTCTGAAAGCTGAAAGAGAAAAGCAGTATGTTAAGAAAAAGGGAGGTGCAATTGGATTGAATGTTGATTTCACATAAGAAGCCATGGAGGCAAGAAGGCAGTGCAATGAAGTAACTAAAATGCTGAAAGAGACAACTGCCAACAAGAATTTGATATCCATTAAATATATATCCCAGAGACTTAAATCTTCTGGCTGTTCACATGCTGTTTGAGCCCTGAATCTCAGGAGAGTTACATCACCTACTTTCCAGTCCATTGGACTTGCCCAGGACAAATAACAGAGGATGATGATGGACTACATCCATCCCCAAAAATAGAAAGTGTCTACAATGGTAAGCAAGACAGTTCCATCAATACATCCCATGAGATCTAAGACACCTTTCATTTCAAAATAGAGTGGACATCACCAACCTAAAATCCTGAAGATTGAGAAATAAACAAACTTAAGGGAGGAATGCAACTATGGACTAAAATAGACTTATTATAGCAACAGAAGAACTTGTAACATTGATATAAAGGCTGTGGTCACCAACAGTTCTGAGAGGAGAGAAGGGGAAGAATTGGTGCAACATGGGACATTTTGGGGACTTTGAAATTGTCCTGTATGATGTAGCAATGAAGGGTACAGGCTATTATACATTCTGTCAGAATCCATACTGGACATTATATATCCTGCCATAACCCACTGAATGGACTGGGGGAGAGTGTAAACTACAATGTAAACTATTATCCATGTGGTGCAGCAGTGCTCCAAAATGTATTC